>NC_090859.1:10548362-11888987 GCF_024217435.2 Syngnathus scovelli | reverse complement strand
TAATGGACCCAACTGGAAAGGAACGGCTCAAGGATATTTTTATTTGCTTGATTGCCGTCTAAATTTTGGGGTTTTATTAAATAAATGATGAATGTTGTCCATGTTGCTTTTGAACCTGCTTGCTAATCTTTTTCAAAGCCCGCACTTGTTGATACAGCAGATATTTATCAACTGTTTTATGAAGTGTAAATAAGTCAAGTTGGTGGGGGGGGGAAGCAATGTTTGAAGGGAAGTCATTTGTTACCAAGGAACTTCTTAAATCGCGACAGTTTGACGAGTGATTTGATAACTGCTAAGCAACATGTTGCCGCTTCACTGATTGACTTCACCAATGCAGCCAAAACAAAGAGCTTGTGTTTTTTATCAGGTCAAATATGAGGCCATATACTTACCATGGAGCCGCTTTCAGAGTCACGTTTGTAGACATAGACATACACACACACATCAGCCTACTACAGACCACTCAGCCAGAGGTGTTTACAGAGCAGCCTCACACTGACGCCAGCCTTCAAACTTAATGCAATGGAAATCAAATGCGGGTTTATTTGATGATCTCTTTTATTGTGCCATTACACTTTCTCTTACCTCGTTAAAAATCCCTTTAACTTGGAGAAAGACTGACATTAAAAAACATGTATGTGGCTCACAGGGATTTGTTTGCAGGGATTGTAGCTTAATCTGATTTATCAATATTTGTGTGCTTTATTTTCTTAAAATCATGTCTATTTGTGATATAGATTTATACTCTTTAGCATAATTTTACTCCTGAAAATCAAGTTTTATTTTCCCCCCCCATAAGCTTTGAAAAATTAACATGCCCCCTCAAACAATAGCTCCTAGTAGAATGTTTTTATTTATTTAACCACACGCGTAAACACTACAAGTTCCACAATCCACCGCGCAACTAAACCGGAAGTGATTCAACGAGACAGTGCTGCATTGTGGGTAAGCGGAAAAAGGCTCCAAAACGTTAAAGAAATCGACAAGCGCACGTTGTTGAATAATCTTTTTTGAAAGCAAGCAGCGTAAAGTGGTTTTGCAGCTATAACATTCCAGGTAAGAACAATACAGAAATTGACAAATAGACCAATAATATATTTCTATTTTACAATATTGCTCATATTAAGTTGATCGAGCGGCAGTTGTAATTCATTCCAACTTCCATCATGGCGTCTTCCGTTCGTGTAAGAGCCATTCATTTTAGAGCTGTGTAAATAATTACCATTCATATTTAATGTGATCAGAAGACAAACTATTACTTGCGTTCATGTGTCGTCGTTATTAGAAATGTTGGGGTCTTTCTTTCAGATTACTCTTTCAGCGTTTGCTAGCCGGTTGTGGCTAACAAGCTAACTAGCTATTGTTAGCGAACCTACTGCTAATGTTTTAAGCCAGGTTAAGAGCACAGATAAGCACAATTGCACATTTTCTACTGCTAGTTTGACTATGAAACTGAAAGTCAACGTTGCAGCTAGTTTGCTGCTTTTGCCACAACGGAACATACCACTGATCTGATTTTAGCACACTCAACAAAGTTGTAGTACCAAAACTGACCTGCGAGGGGCAGCGTGGCGCCACAATTCATCAACCAAAGAACATCACGATAATAGTAATATTTATACTTAGTAGACAATGCCTTGCTCTATATTTTGTAGGAAAGTAACTCAAGATGTCGATCGGCGTGCCCATCAAAGTCCTGCATGAGGCCGAGGGACACATTGTGACCTGCGAGACCAACACTGGAGAGGTGTACAGAGGCAAGCTTATCGAGGCAGAGGACAACATGAACTGCCAGGTGATGTGCCTAACATTTTCATTGATTTGCCATAATTCAAGAGAGACATGTTTTTTTTACCCTCACCCCAAGCCTTCATGAAATTACCGTTGAGTTGTAAATTTGATCTTGTTTTTCCCCCATCACTTCACAGATGTCTAACATCACAGTGACCTATCGGGACGGACGGGTGGCCCAACTGGAGCAAGTGTACATCCGCGGCAGCAAGATTCGCTTCCTAATTTTACCGGACATGCTAAAGAATGCGCCCATGCTAAAGAGTATGAAGAATAAGAACCAAGGTTCTGGGGCTGGAAGAGGCAAGGCAGCCATTCTCAAAGCACAAGGTGAGAGACATTTTTCCACACTGGTGAAAGGAACTTTTGATTTTTGCATAGAGATCATTTGGGGCAAACAGGAACAAAATAAATTTAACATTTATAGTTGTTATGCATTCTGACCATTGGTTGAATATTGTGGGCTTTATTAGATTTTAGAGATCAATCATGGGCTTGCTCAAATGCTTTGGTGGATTGATCGCTTAAACAATTGTCTTGTTTCTTCACAGTGGCTGCAAGAGGCAGAGGGCGTGGTGGAATGGGCAGAGGAAATATGTTCCAAAAGAGGCGATAATTACTGGAGCTTTTTCTTTTTGTATAGTCAGTTCATTTTTTTTTTCTTCCTCACCTTCAATTGGTCATCTTTATCTTGTGTTGCAATGTATTGCTCCAATTTCTTTTTTTTTTATGGAAAATAAACATGTGAATCTGATGCACCTGTTCTTAACTGAACTTGACAATGAGTTTTTTTTTTAATCAACTCTTTACCTGAACACTTCGGCAAACTAATTTACGTATAATTGTAATGTACATATGTGTGGAATTTTGATCATTTCTAATTCTTGTTTTTTTAGGTAGGTATCTTGGATTAGTTATGATTTAATACTACATATTGTGACATATGTTCACTTTAAATAGGTTTAAAACAGATTTAAGATGAACCTTTAAAAGTTTTTGGCACCTTGTTTACCTCGGACATGTCATTTTTGAGGTTTACAAATGTAACTACAGTGGTGTAAGAATGCATTTATTTATTTTTCTGAATAGAAGTCTTGCTTCTTAATCATTAAGACTTTAAAACGAATTCATTATGTCTACTAAAAAAGCTCCATCGTATAACCAGGACGCCTGGAATTGTCGCGAGCTTAAATAAACCTGCAGCTCCCTGATGAGCCACTAGGGGAGCTATTGGCCCACCTATTGTAGTGGAGATTCCGAGAGCCAAGTCTAAAATTTAGGTCATAAGATAAACAAGATTTGTACTAAAGCCAGCACAGTCTCTCGGTGGGCGTCGCATTTCATCTTCGTCTTCCTGTCTGTCCTCACTTTATTTATTCTTCTTTCTTGCCAATACTATTTCGTTGTGAGGCACTCGTTCCGTCACAACATTGCTGGGCTTGACTAACATCTCCACCGCCTCCGAAGAGGCGAAATCACTTCACTCATTTCAATGTGTAGGCCGAAAGAGCACGACAAGGTAAGTTTTTATTATTTCTTCTCGATTTCTAGTCATCGTCACTCGGACGTTGTAGCTGGCATCCTTGCCACCTGCGTTCACATCTGGACCTCGACAGGGGGAGGCGGCTGTTGCTAACGTTAGCCGGTGTTAGCCTACTGGGACGTTCGGCGACGGGAATAATGCTTTAAAATGAATTTATGTCTATTACCTGCACTGTAAGATTATTACTGAATTTGCATTCAAAATGGCCCAACACTGTCAGCCTAATGAACAGAATGGTTTATATCGACAGGAATTTATAATATTGAACCTGAAGTGGTCGTATGAAAGATGAGGACATTGAACGCATCATTGTATCACACGCTTGTGTTG
This sequence comes from Syngnathus scovelli, assembly GCF_024217435.2. Classification (NCBI taxonomy): domain Eukaryota; kingdom Metazoa; phylum Chordata; class Actinopteri; order Syngnathiformes; family Syngnathidae; genus Syngnathus; species Syngnathus scovelli. Next base: position 11,885,323 of record NC_090859.1, on the reverse strand, counting down.
ACATACGATCAAAACTAATAGAGCACTTTTTTTCTCTGCTGTTGTTTATAATCCAGTAGTTTGCATTCATTGTGATATGCTTAACCAGTTTAATTGAAGTTAATTCAATTAACTTTGTGCAAAGATAATTAATGACTGGGGTGGTTCAAGGGTTAGATTGGGAATCACCTTCCACGTCATAGTATGTTTTCTCACATGATAGATTAAATATGTAGGCTTCTGCTGATGTATGATTTATTTTGACATGTGATTAATGTTAGTATTTAAATGAAGTTGGCTGCGGATGCTCATCCTTCCATTTACAGCAGCTTATCTCTTCCCCGGATCACTCTCGGGGTGGCCTTGTTGATCTCTTAATGAAAGCGTGGATCCTCTTCTCATCCAGATGGCCTTGTGTTGTACATGCATGTCTTCAGCATTGCATTTGTCTGCTTACATTACATTAAATGTTGAAAACGGCATATGACATTGCTCAACACCCTCACACAATCTGTTAACGGTCCGAGCCAATACTGTGAGCCAATCGGTACAAAAACCACTTTTCAGTTTCTTTGATTTCCACCAGCATGAGACCGCTGCAGATAGCGTACGTGTGGAAATAGCTCGCTCGAGCAATGCTTCATAGCTCATTTGCGGCACATTTTGTCACACCGACACGCTTCATGCCAGCTTGCCAACCTATTTACAGCTGACTGTAAATTAACTAGCCCATCGTGTAGCTCGTGCCTCTTTCTGGCCTACTTGTGACCTCCTCCTCGCATCAGATTCAGGTGACATTTAATCTGAATTTTCCAAGATTGACATTTTTCAGTCCATAAAGTGTGAATGTACCCAGCAATTGACTAATACCTCAAATCTATCCACAAGGTTGTTGCTGCATATTGTTAAAGTTTATTAGTGTGGGGCTACAAAAAGACTTTTTTTTTATCATGTCCTCTCTTCTAATAGGATTAGTAACTGAAGTCCTGTCATCCTTCCTTTGGTCATTGTGATGAATGAGAAATTTCTTCTTCAATTTGTCCTTTGAGAGAAAATGTACGACTCGTATGCAGGAGGCTGGAAAATAAATCGTTGACTCACTGGAGTCAGAGGAGGACAGAGGAGGCGGATAGATACATCCACTCCCATTTGAGAGCTGTCTGGATTTCCACGATTGCTTCTCCGCACTCGAGAAAGCATAGCGCTGCTGGCTTGCCAAAATATGTCCAAGCCCAAAGTTCAAGAAGAATTGCTCCATAATTAGCATGAAAATCCATTCAAAGCGTACCTGCAAGTGCTCCTCATAATTTACATCACTGTATGATTATTTTTATTTTAGGCGCCATCCCCCTGAGGTTCGCATCCAATGGAGCAGTTGTCGTCATTGTTTGCAAAGCGCCACCATGTTCCCTTGTCACGTTAGCGCCTGGCCCGCCGCCGCTGAGCCCGTCGCCTCCTGCGGCGGTCATGCGCCGGCGTCGCAGCCTTCGCAACCGCTCCCCGATCTGCTGTGCGGCTGTCCCGCGCCGCCAATGAGCGCCCACTCTGAACCGCCGTCCCCGGACCCAATGGAATCTCTCATCGTGGTCACAGAGTACGAACCCAGCAGACCATCTGGAGAGCCCGGCGGGGAGAAGGAGGTAGCGTGCAACATGCCCAAAACACGCCATGTCTTTTCTTCACGATCCGAATGTTTGCTCGCATCGCAGGTAGAAGAAATGGACAGCTCCGAAGCGCCGCCGTTGCCCAGAGCGTCCTGCGACCTCCTCTCCCGCGCACTCGGCCGCCCGGAGGCTCTGCTGCCGGCCGGCCAAGAGCAACGAGCGCGGCTCAGCCTGTCAGACAGGAAACTGTCACTGCAGGAGCGCTCGCAAACGCAGAGTTCCCCGTGCAGCTCCCCGGGACTCAACGGCCGTTACATTTACCCGTCGTTGCCCTACTCTCCCATCACATCGCCGCACTCGTCTCCGCGCTTGCTACGCCGGCCCACTGTGGAATCCCACAGTGTCTCCATCACGGACCTCCAGGTATGGCATAACCCTAACCTTTTTTTTATTTATTTTAAATAATCACCTAATTAAATTCAAGATGTGCATAATGTTACTGTGGCTTAAATATATATTTTTTAATGCCGTGCATTACTCTATAGGCTGCGCCATTTCGATGAACACTTAGGCCTACTACGCTACACGGTCGATACTTGGAGAGAAATGACCACAATCTTCATCTTAACAGATGTCTAAAATATAAAAGCAGACAAAGTCATGCATTTGGACTCCCGGCTCCTTTTGAACAGCCACTTATTATAATTGATCTGCATTGGAAATAAATAAATAAATGTTGTTGTTCTAGCAGCATGTAGCATTTGATCTCCCATCTTTATTTGTCTCAAAAGCACCAATGCCACTGGCAAAGAGTGATGCAAAGGTAAGGTTTGATAGTTTGTAGACATTGCTAGCTAATGAATGAGCTAGAAATGGTCACCCCCTCCCCATTTAGGTGAGACTTCCTTACTCACTGATTGGAACAAGTCATAGTTGTCTTAGTCAATTTGAATGACTTAACCGCTTCGGTCGTTGCAGATAATCTAATTTGCTCTGTGGTTGTTGTTTTTTTTTTTTTACTCGGAGCGCACGGCACATTTCATCGCTCACAACACTCCCATTTAAAAATAGCAGCTTGCTTAGTCATTGTATCCCTCTGCGGCCAACTATTCTCTGTAGTCGGGCTTCAGATGCTTCTCAGCAGTGTCTTTGTTTGCATCCGTCTTTGGCACCTGCTGTTTAGAAAAGAAAAAAAAAAGCCGCAGGACAAAATGTTCTTCAAAGCTGCGTCGTACGTCTCGTCTGCCAAATCGCAGACACGCTGCATAATAAGTGGGGAGTAATTCTTCTGTCGACTCTCGCCAGTTGTTTCAACTTTGTGAAGGTAACTCAACAGCAGAGCCATTCCGATCTGCAATGTTCCGAGTGTTGAATTCTTTTCTTTCAAGAGCTGTTGAAAAGCATTCATTGGGTGTCCATGCCCATCACATTTTGCAAGGACGTTTTCAAAAGCACTTTTGTTCAGGTGTTGCATTTCATTCATATGCTCTGCTTCTCTTTCTCTCTCTCAAGGACTGCGTTCAGCTCAACCAGTACAAGCTGAAAGACGAGATCGGAAAGGTATCATCAACCGCTCTTGCTACTTTCTCCCTTCCGCCTACTGTCGCTCATCGCCGAGGACAGCCAACGTGCACTCTGACATGTCCTCATTTCCCGAGCTTTGTGCGCGCCAGCCGACCCACCAGAGACCAACAAGATGGATGAGGGGCTGGTATAAATAGGACTCTCCAGACTCGGTGGATCTTTCCTGTCAACATAGATTTATACTGTTATGTAGTGTAACTGGCTCTTGATGTCAAAATCATATTTTGGAACGAGCCTTTCGCGTTGGTTAATTAGCCTGAAATCTCAAAAAAGGGAGCGACGCGCTAATGTTGGAGCTAGCTGTTAGCCCACTCGCGCAAGTTTTCCACCCGTAAAGCATTGACAGCTGCTCCGTCTCGCGTCATCTCCCCTTCCCATGCAGGGCTCCTACGGCGTTGTCAAGCTGGCTTACAACGAAGACGACAACACCTACTATGTGAGTCCCCGAAACGCTTCACACAAAGGCTACAACTAAAACCTTTGTTTCCGTCCAGGCCATGAAAGTTCTGTCCAAGAAGAGGCTGATGAGGCAAGCGGGTTTCCCACGTGAGTCACGCCCATCCGTAATTCTTCAAAAGCATCCCGACATTGTTTGCCACTGATTCCCATATTTTTTCAGGACGACCGCCACCTCGGGGAGCCAAAGCGGCACCTGAGGGCCCCCCTCAGCCCAAAGGGCCCCTGGAGCGGGTCTACCAAGAGATTGCCATCCTGAAGAAGTTGGACCATTCCAATGTGGTCAAACTAGTCGAGGTGAAGGACAGTTTGAATCTTGTTTTAGATTACCCGTGCTGTGACAGAAAGAAAATCACCTACAAACATAAAGTAAAAATATTATAAGCCTTCATAAGCGTTTTCAAAAGAATTTTTGGGGTTTGAAAAAACAAATTCAGGCCCTAAGGAAAAAAGCCTACCTCCGCCAGTTTTTGATTTCATCTGTGTGTGATTTGATGCCAGGTTTTGGACGACCCCAGTGAGGACCATCTGTACATGGGTATGTCGTGGCCACACAACCTTTCTTTCTGCACAATACACACGCACACACATGTTGGGCGCACCGAAAAAGCTTTGCTTTACTAATCGCATGTTTGCGTTGCAGTGTTTGAGCTGGTCAAGCAAGGGTAAGCATAAGCCTCTTTTATTCCCGTGTTTTGTCACACTGGAGTCAATCTCATTAGTTATGATTGCTAATTGCGTGCGTGTCTCCAGGGCTGTGATGGAGGTACCGACAGATAAACCTTTCAGCGAGGACCAGGCTCGCTTTTATTTCCGGGATCTGCTCAGGGGAATTGAGTATTGTGAGTCCCACATCCTGTTCATTCTCTCCCTGCACGTTAGCAACGGTCGCATTCGTTGATAGTCCTAATGTGAAGCCAAGCTCGTCATTTTGAGGACGGAATCTTGATGCCGGTGGAGGATAATGTGATATTCCATTTCCGCAGTACATTATCAGAGGATCATCCACAGAGACGTCAAGCCCTCCAATCTGCTGGTGGGAGAGGACGGACACATCAAGATCGCCGACTTCGGCGTTAGCAACCAGTTCGAGGGGGCCGACGCGCTCCTGACGAGCACTGTGGGAACGCCCGCCTTCCTCGCCCCTGAAACGCTCTCGGAGACCAGGAAAAACTTCTCCGGCAAGGTGAAGTAGATGTCAGGCGCCCCCTGGAGATGATGAGCAGTAATGCAAGCCTCATTTCCCCTTTGTTAAAAAAAATAAATAAAAATATTGCAGTCATACGCTCTGGATTTATGTATTTTGAATATTCCCACAGGCGTTGGATGTTTGGGCGATGGGCGTGACGCTTCATTGTTTTGTCTTTGGAGTGGTGAGTTTTGGCTTCGCTGTGGGGAAATATTCCCTTCATTCAAACTAAACCGTCAATTGATTTGTTTTCGTTTTCAGTGTCCATTCATGGATGAGCGCATCCTCAATTTGCATCAGAAAATCAAGACGCAACCGGTGGAGTTACCTGAATAGTCAGTTTCTGTTTTCCATTTTCTTATTTTACATTTATAATAGAGGCTAAAATCTAAGTTGCTGTCTCAACAGTGCTGACATATCAGATGACCTCAAGGATCTGCTGCTCAAAATGCTGGATAAGAATCCAGAAACCAGAATATCCATTCCACAGATTAAGGTAAATCATTGAAATTAAAGTCACTTTCTGTTATTTTCTGGAAGCGAGCGGAATATTTTGTGTTCAGCTTCACCCGTGGGTGACGAGACACGGCGCAGAGCCCCTCCCGCCAGAAGATGACAACTGCTGTATGCTGATTGAGGTGACCGAGGAGGAAGTGGAGAACTCGGTCAAGCACATCCCGAGCCTGGCCACCGTGGTACGTAGCACCTCCTTCAACTGCACCCTGATCATTTTTCTTTTTCTACAGATTCAAAAATGCAGTCTGTGCTCTTTTTTTCTAGATTATGGTGAGAACCATGTTGAGGAAGCGCTCCTTCGGGAACCCCTTCGATTGGGCCCGTAAAGAGGGATTCAGCAACTCGTGCACTTCAGGACAGATGTAAGGACAAGATTTATGTTATTAAAAGATAAAAAATAAAAAAAATAACCGCTAATATTTTCCTTTACTGACTTCTTACGTGAAGGAAACAGCAGCCCGGAGAGAGCATGAGGAGCATGGAGCTGCCCTATGTTGGAGAAGACGAGACTCTTTCCTGATGCAGTCGGTTTTCCAGGTTCTTCCCGACACCCCTTTAGCCGTCGTCACTTTTCGACTTTTCCCGAGAGGTGGACACATGGCGGTGCGGCCGTTTGAAGTGGGATTGCGGGACCCGCCCTCTTTCTCTTTGCATGCGTCTTTTAGCGTTAGCATGCACAGTCTCAGGCTTCTGTGTGCTTCGTGCTAGTTTAGAGCCCCCCACCTTTCTCTTTACTTGGCAACTACTTCAGGTAAGGTGGCGGCAAGGGGGGTGATGACAGCACACACTTTTGGGAAGTCAGGGAACAAGTCTTTTCAGTCTTCAGCACCACTTGAAGTGGAAAAAAAACGATTGTCTGCCTCACCCTTGCGTGTCAGTGGCAGCGTTGCTGTAACATATTTTATTGAGAACGTAGATAAATTGTTTACTGATTGATTGCATGTGTTCCTTGTGGATTTGTAAGCTCTTTCGACTTTTACCGACTCACCATTTACTAACTATAGAAAGCTTTAAGACCACTCGGTGTAGTGCTTTGTGAACAGTCGTTACAAATTACTAGAGGAACATTTTGCTTCTGTCTGTTTAAGAAATGAGCTCCATGTCGGGGGTCCCAAAAGTCACAATACACTTTCTTTTGTCTCCATTTCATAATTTTAATTACCCTCAACCACATCCAGTAGAATTTTTTTATTTTTTTTAACCAATCAGATAAGTTTGAAAAACATCAGTATTTTTCCATCTTGTGATTTGTTCAGCTATGTTTATTTTTCTGATTGGTTGAGCGTGATTAAAAAAGATTTTTTGTGGCTCCAAAAATGAAACAAAATAAGACACAAGGAAGGTGCAAAGTGACTTTTGGGACAGCGTTTATCCACTGTATAGTCTTTTCTCCTTATTAATGTAGTGTTTGTATTGTTTCACGTCCACGTTTGGACTGACAAGGCTCTCACTTTTCGAAGCTCAAGTCAAACTAGTGAATGTTCTTATTTGTGTTTTATATGTTAAAAAAAAAGCACTGATGTTCTTTTACAATTGCACATTTGAAAAAAGACACCCAAATATTACACTGTGCATATTTTTTTTTAAATGTAAATCAACTTAAAGAACCTTTAACTACATTTTGAAATATAGCAGTAGTGCATCTGAAGGCTTTTTTTGTATAAATCTATGCATGACATATCTAGAGGAGAAATTCAATCAAAAAAGAAAAAAACAAGATGTGCCATGTCGGAGTGGACTTTTTAACCAATGTTAACTAGCTGTGATTTTTGTATTTGTGAACCTTTTTCTTTCTTTTTTTTTTTTTTAAATGTTTTATCTTCTTTTCCATTGTCACTGCAATATTAGAATCAGATGAAATCACCGGACGTGTCTAATTAACATGTTAGAATTGTATTTCATGCTTCTACATAATTACAAAAGGGAAATTGTCTTGCAAGATCTTCTGCGACGAAAATCTAATTGTCTTTTTTTTTATATCTACTATATATATGAGCACTATGCATTAGTTTTTCTACTCTTAGTGCAATTTACCATATTTTTCAGACTAGAATGCCCAACAGATAAGGTCTATATTTAGAAATTCCCTTCTATAGGGTGGTTACTGCACCTTAAGGTCAACAAACCAGTTCAGAAACTAAGTTAAAACTATTCAGCGGCTCAGGCAGTAGAGCGAGTTGTTGAGAAACTGGAAGTGCGGTGGTTTGAATCCAGCTCTGTCTGAAACTCAACTTCAATTTGAATTCAAGGCTCACTAATGATTTTTGAGAAAATAAAATAATTTTAAGTGCATTTCATAGTCCGAAAAATATGGCAACTTTTGTGCATGATTGAGGGTCACGGTTAAAATAATTCAAGTTGAAAACTTGACTGTTTTGGTGCTCATGAGACGCTGGACAGTATTTTTTTTTCTATTGGTAAGAAATGTAGATGCAAGAAGTTCTTGGATTTAAGATGCTAGCTTTAATTTAAATGTTTAAAAGTCTCGGTTGATTTGAATTATTTTATTTAAAGAAAAAAACAAACCAAAAAAGGATAACTTTATGGGTCTTCAAAATGCATGCAAACGCAACCACTGTATTGTCATCAAGCATGAGACACCCTTGGCAACAATAATGCGACTTTGAAATGTTCTATACCAATGTTTCCCAACCTTTTTTCATTCACGGCACACCTTTTCAGTGGAAAAAATCTCGAGGCACACCACCAACAAAAATCTGTTTAAGTGTTACACCAGCTTCTATATTATAATCAGTTATATTACAACAAAAGACGTAAAGTTCTATTCCTATATATGTATGGAGAGTCGAATAATTGAATAAAAATAAATACTAAATATTCTTTCAATTGTATTTCTTTTGTAAATAAAAGTGACAGTTTTTGAAAAAAGGTTTAGGATGAACTATCGATACAAATATTTTCATTTGATTGAAGGCAATGGCGTTAACCACTCGACCAGAGCCTGCTCGGAAACAAAAAGAGATTTGGTCATATTGATAGAGTATCCTCCATCCAAACATGTTCGGTGTTCAAAGTTTCAACGGATAGTCCGAAGAAACCCTTTCCACAGACCATGACAGGCGACCACCTGGTGGCGTCAGTGTGCCGAGCGCCGTTGGGCGATTAGGAGAAGAAGACCTCGCCGCAAATCAAAACGAAGAAGAAAATGACGTACTTCCCGTTCACGAACGCATTTCCAGTTCATCGCGAGAACGGATCAGTGAGGGAACGAATCAGTGGGAGGAGGAGAAGATTTCAATTGACGCATGTGACGTCAGGGCTTTCGGTCAATTGAAGACAGGTGTGCTCGCTCAAAGGGAGTTATCATATGCAGGTGCCAACGAGCGCGTGGCGCGGCGGACGGATTCTCTGGTAAGCGAGCATGCTAGCAAATGTTTGTCGTCTCCTGGCGTTTTTCACGACGGACGCCGTGTTTGTTGCACGATTGGCACGCTTTGTTGCCTTTTCTCACTAGCCTTTATTTATTTATTTTGTTTGTCGCAGGATTGTCGTACTCTTGTGACTCGGCAACGTCACGTCCACCGCGACGGTGGTCCTGGAGGTAAATTGTAGGCCGCAGGCAATTTAGCCCGTGAGCAAATGTTTGCAGTTTCTTACGATGCCATTTATTATTTCTTGCAGGATTTTCGCTGTCTAGGGAGTGCTTGAGGTTTCGGCACGGCACGCCACAATCGACTTTGCGTCGCGTCGTTGCGCGTTTTGGTGGTATTTTAAATGTCTTTCGCGTTTTTTTTTTTTATGCTGGCCAGCATTTTTTCATTCTTCTGTCTGTAGAAGGTTCGTAATTGACGCCGCCGACAGGTGCGTGCTTGTCTGACTATAGGAAATGTTAGTTTGACTCTAGTCAACTAAACCATTTTTTATTATATTATCCGTGTGCCATTTCCGTGTCATGCAGTTTGCATGAATGCAACGTATATGTTACGTCATGTCCAAATCGGACCAAATCCATTCAAAGATGGCGCCCGCCCGCTCGTTCCGTTAAGCAACAAACATTTGCGCGAGTTATTTTCTCCCGTTTTGGACGCTGCCAACCTGGATCATATGTCCAATGTGAGGTGAGTTGTAGATGATGAAATTAAAATATGAATTACAATCTTAAATAATTCTCATAATTTACTACAATGTATTGATTATATATATTTTTTTCAAACGTAAAACTCTACTTAGAATGTATAAAATTAAATATTAACTATAATTTTGATAAATTATCATAACTTACTAAAAAAAATTTTTTTTCTCAAATGTAAAACTCCTAGTATGTATAATTGTTGGTAAAAAAACATGCCATTTTTGTTGCAATATTTTGCTTGTCTTTTGTAGCACTAAAATCCTTCTATACAAATTAAGCAGGAGGCTCTTGAGGAGCTCTTTCAGTGATGTTGAGGACACTGAGGAATAGTCCTAAATCAGGTAAAAACCTGTTTTTCTCAAGTTTCAGCTTCCCAACACACAATGGTTGTCAAGTTTTAGCTTCCCAGCACACAATTAATGGCAGTGTGTTTTTGTAGGCTGCAAGAGGAGCTGAATGGGAAAAGTATAATTCCATATCAAAAGGCACAATGGCCTATCCAAAGGAGCAATGGCCTATCCAAAGGAGCAATGGCCTGTCCAAAGGAGCAATGGCCTGTCCAAAAGAGCAATGGCCTGTCCAAAGGAGCAATGGCCTGTCCAAAGGAGCAATGGCCTGTCCAAAGGAGCAATGGCCTGTCCAAAGGAGCAATGGCCTGTCCAAAGGAGCAATACCATATCAAGTCAAGAATCAAGCAGCACGCTGCAAAAGTCAACATGTGCGGATCATGTGCCCAGGAGGGGGCAGTGTGGTTGCCTTTGGTTATGGGTGCACGACGGAAAGGTTGCAGGTGTGAACAGTGTTTGGGGGTCTGACGGTTGGTCTTGCTTAAGAGGTTGTGGCTTATCTGGATCCAGCGGTGTCTTGCGCTTGGTTGCCATTGACGGCTCACTTGGGGGAGGACGTGGTGACTTGGATGGAGACAAAACTAAACTTTGACGTGGATCTGAATGTTCAATTTTGCCATATGACGTGTACCATTTTGTGTCTTTTTCTAACCTGGCACTGTTGTACTTGCTGCATTCTTTGTTCTCCCCCCCTCGGTGTAGGGCGGCGTTGGAGCGAGCCGATTCCGAATGTCCAATTTTGCAATTTGACTTGTACCATTTTGTCTTTTTCTAACCTGTCACTGTTGCACTTCATCTAACCCTAACCTACCACCACTGTGGTACTTGCGTTCTTTGTTCTCCCCTAGATGTTGGAGCGAAACAGTCACATTGTGTGTCTTTTTCTAACCTACCACTGTCGTGCTTGATCGAAGCCTAATCTACCACTGTGCGTCCTTTGTTCTCTAGGTGTAGGGGGCGGTGTTTGGGCGAGCCGGTCCACGAGGAAGACGTAATGATGCGAGCAGCGCCCAACTCATTGCATGTTCTGCCGTTTACAGGCCGGACGCAAAAAGGGGGGGAGGGGGCGCACGGCCCGATCCGACCCGGCGACGGTCACCAAAAGCAGCTAGTCGCTGTGCTCAAGTAAGCAAGTGACCGACGACTTGGGGTGCTCTTTGAGTTTCTAACATGTTTCTGTTTCTGCAGATGGCGACCGGGACGTGACACAATCTGATCAGAGGTGGACTGACTGCTGTGGCATTGATCTGAAGTCGCCGAGTTCTGAGGGAGACCCGCTTTCCTGGAGGCGTCGACCTGCGCAGCTTGAACGTGTGAAATGGATTTTTAATTTTTTTTTAAATTACACCAGCGGTGTCCCAATGTCTGCTTGAGGGCTGCATACTGAAACAAATTCAGAATTCTTTGACACCAATTCATTCAATCAATCACGAAATGTTGCCATTGACATTTTGTGCTACAAAGCAGTGTTGCGTTCATTCGTGTGGTGTGTTGATCAAGTTGCCCCGAGGCTGCCATTTGGACACCAATGGTGACGTGTGTAGGGCTGCACGTGTATTGGAAAACTGCCATATGGTGGTCTAGGTTATTGACATGCACTTCAAGATAGCAAAGATTTGTTTTTTCATATCTCAAATGAAACATGTCTTCTTGCCTAACTATTTGTAATGAGTTAAGACGATAAGTCATTGATGTAAGTTAAAGTTAACTAATCTAACTGATCTCATTGCGATCAAATAGTTAACCTCCATCCAAGAATTTTGCACAACTTGCCTCAATGCAGTGGTCTGGCCCAATACTGCCATATCATTGATTTTCCAAAATGTTGTGCAGCCCTCATTGAGTGCCAAACGCGCAGCGACGGCAAGCGCAAGCGACCGCGCAGCGACGGCAAGCGCAAGCGACCGCGCAGCGACGGCAAGCGCAAGCGACCGCGCAGCAAGCGCAAGCGACCGCGCAGCAAGCGCAAGCGCAAGCGACTGCAAGCGCAAGCGACCGCGCAAGCGATGGCTAGCGCAAGCGACTGCAAGCGCAAGCGACCGCGCAAGCGACGGCTAGCGCAAGCGACGGCTAGCGCAAGCGACCGCGCAGCGAGACTTTTGTGCTTGTCTTGCAAGGTGGAAGAGACGATGTATGAAACGAAGAGCCGGTGGACGGAGGCCACCAGACCCGCGATTGGTGAGCGGGTTGCAAAGGAAGGAATCACCCAAAGAAAGCAGTCGCCAAGTGTTGAAGAGGAGACTGATGCATGACTGGCCAAGGCTGGCCAGAGGCGGTGACATGGCAATCCCATCTGCAAGCGTAGTGTACATACTTGTTGGTTTTAATTTGATTTCCTTATTTTTCTGCCTTTCAGCTGGCAGCGGATGGGGCGAGCGCCAGCCTGCACCGAGAGGGACTGGGCTGCACCCACAAGACCAGGGAGGGGGCAGGTAATGAGTACGTTGACAGAAGTGAACCGCATGCAACTGAGTGCCGTTTGTCTTTTTGCACTTGTGCGAGGCGAAAGACGAGTCCAACACCGGCCGAAGCAGACCCGGACCTTGGCCCGTGACGAGCGGCCCACACGAGACTGATGGGTGCGGATGCAGCCAGCGTTTCGGGGGAGTATGACTTTGGTTTTTCTTGTGTGCTTTCCCTACCCCTGTTTGAATAGGGTAACGAGTAGCACGCACGGGCATTTGGGTTGCTGTGACCCTCTAGATACGAATTGGCAAAGTAGACACCCCCTCCCTCCCTCCCTCCCTCCCCCCTCTCTCTCGCTCTCTTTCTCCAATGTGCCCGGCAGTACCTGCATGGCCTGGTGCACTCAGGGTGGAACGTGGCTATACCTTGCCCTTTGTGGAATACCAGGGTATAATGTCTGCCAGACTGGGTCCCAGTGTCGTCGACGGTGTCGAGGACGAGGAGATTCTTCGTGACGCTCTCCTTGACGTCACGTTTTCCTATTTTTCCCTCTCGGGGCCAAGCCAGCTCTACTCAGGGGGAACTGGCCGGTTGCGCTTAAGTGCGCACCAAAGCCTCTTCTCATCTCCCCTCGCTCTCTCCCTCCCTCCCTCCCTCCCTTATTAGAGGGTAATAATAAAAAACTTTATTTGTAGAGCACCTTTCATACAAGAAATGCAGCTCAAAGCACTTTACAACAAAGAAAGAAATTATAAGCATTGAATTCTTCATATAGGAACAGACAAAAAGAAAACAAAAACATTCATGTATGCATACGGAATTAATAAAGGGAGCTTAAAATAGGAGCACGCTTATAGACAGGTAATGAGTACGTCCACAGAACTGAACCGCATGCAACAGAGTGCCGTTTTTCTTTTTGCAGTGGCACGAGGCGGAGGATGAGTCCAAACGTCGAATACCGGCCGGGCGGGGAGGAGCTAACCATCGGCCGACCTTCGCCCGTGATGAGCGGCCGACACGAGACGGACGGGTGCGGATGCGGCGAGGGCAAAGCGCCCAGCCAGCATTTAAGGAGAGTATGACTTTGTTGTTTTTGTCCTTTCTTTCTTTCCCTCCCTCCCTCCACTTTTTCACTGGGTGTGCACACTGGCTGTCTGCATGATGCCTTTCTTTCTCTCTCAGCGCTGCGTCATTTTGCAATATTGTTTTACTGTTGTTTTTTTAATCATGAAATGAACTGTTTGTACTGTAATTGTGTGTGTCTGTGTACCACTGAACTGCAATTAAACTGAACTGAATTCAAGTGGTCCATATTAAACATTGGCATTGGCAGTCTATCGTGCATACAAACTGGAATCATTTGAGACATTCTCAATGACAAGACAAGTTAGGCTGAATTGTTAAATATGCAGTGTCAGGCTTTTTATTTATTTTAACTACGCAAAGAAAAGCTGGATGCATTCTAAATTGTTGACAAAAGCCAAGTAGCCAGACACCCATAGATGCAAACGACAAGCGTACAAACGGTCTCTGTTGCGATCAATAGGTCATCTTTGGCAACCCTGCTTTAAAATGGCCACCAAACTCAGAATCTTGCAGAATGTTGGTACATTTTTCTGTATGAATAAAAGCTGTTATTTTAATGTAGTCAGAGCCGTTTTTTGGTTTGTTTTGAATCGTCATGCATCATGCGGGCATTCTTGTGAATAAAATCAACTGTGGTGTGTTTGCTTCCTGTTGGTGGTCTTGTAAATAAAGTCAACTTTGGTGTCAGTCATCATTCGCGATGTGGCTCAATCGATGTTGCTTCTCTTGAATGTGAAACGTATTGCATGTTTTGTTACAGGGCTTGATGTCTTCATTGGCTGTCTGACTACAAAAAAGGCTGTTGCTGTACTGTCCAGGTTGCTGCTAAAGTCAATTAAATTTATAAACATGGCGTGTAACTTCCGGGACTTTAGCTTTCAATTCAAAGCAGAGTTTCGGAACTACACGCCCAGCCTCGGCACATGTACTGGGTGGTAGCACCCAGTTCAGCGTAAAGGCCAGAGTGGTCTTATTCATACCGGCATCCTTATGAAATTGACCATATCAGAAAGGCTAGATGAATTCCAAGTGCTGCCACCGACTAGCAGCATATTTGCCTCAACCTGTCTGATGCTGGCTCAATGCGATGCACCTTTGGTTGTTTTGCCCAAAACAACCTAAGAAATAAAGTACTGCCAATGTGCATGTGTGTTAAAAGTACCAAACACTCATTTGCATGATAGACCACATGCTAGATATTTGCCTCAACCTGTCTGATGCTCTATGTAACTACGTGATCATTTTTAACAATTTTAATCATTTTAATTAAGTACGTTACAAATGGTTGGGTGGTGGGTCAGAGCTTGCTTTGACAAAGGAAGTGTAAGGCGCTCCTTCCCTCCGCTAGCCTATGGGAGGTCCTTGGGCTAGACTGAGTACCCATTTAGCCCCCCCTTGTCAGGGTCACGATGAAGCCACGGGAAGCAGGTGGTGGATGAAATTTGAAGGCAGCCAGAGAGTATCTTTGTTACTGGTTTTGGACTTCGTCGTGCTGAGCAGAGGATACCCTTAGGTACAATGGTCAGGACAGCCGCCCAGTATGGGCACTGCTCGGACAGAAAGCCATGGAAAGATTCAATTCTTTGGATGACAGAAGACTGGAGGGCCGTGGCCGTCAATGCCTTTTCCAGGCAAGACACCTGATGATGATGATGACAAATGATAGGCGCCCCAATTAGACAGCTGGGTCAATGTGACCCGTCTTTTGCGGTTTGTTCTGCCCAAAGCAACCTAACAAATACACACAAGCACTGCCGCCATCTCGACAATGTGCATGTCTCTCAAAAGTACAAAGCAAACAAGTTCATTTGTATAATACACTTCTAAACCACACGCTAAAATAATTCATGTGATGCAGAAAGTCTTCTGTAGCTTGCTATGATTTGCCAATTTGAGCAATGACGTATCCGGACCGGAGGCTGGGGGTTGCCCGTCCATGTGCGTAATCGCTCGGGCATTGATACATCAGCAATGCTTCTTTCTAGGTCTCCTCATGTCCTCAGCACTGCAAACCTTTGTGCCGGTACACCATATGAAGTAAATGACGGATTTTTTTTTTTATTATTATTACACCTCCTCTAATGTGTATCAAGCATACCAGATCGTGTTTTAGAACAGCCTAGAATAGTAAATTACAAAAAGTTAAAAAAAAAAACTTGTAAAGTCCTAAAAAGTTATTAATTCACTTATTAATCGCTGAAAGTACAGGTAAGCGACTGCCTATTCGTAGCCATCGCAATGTAGCGAATACCGCAGGGCGGCATATGCAGTAGGGAGCGCAGGCGGCAGAGAGCGCAGGCGGCATGGTGGGCAGAGAGCGCAGGCGGCATGGAGCGCAGGCGGCGCAGGCGGCGCAGGCGGCGCAGGCAGCATGGGTGGGGAATCGAACCCTGGATCTCAGGTGTTCAAGCGCAGCGACGGAGCCACTCGCCAAGCGTGGCGAGCTCGGCAGTCACCCCGCTTTCACTTCGAGTCATTCTTAGACGTTCAGTATTGCGCTCCGCGCGCGATGGGTAAGTACAAAAGGGAACAGACCGCCGCCGGCTGTCAGGTCACACTGGCCGACCGGTTAGTGACACGGCCTCTTGCCCCGTACAGTCCTGGTTCGATCCCAGGGGTGAGCACATTCACCGGGCCACTTTTGTAGGCGTCTGGATACATGCATATAGATTGCATATCCAAGTATTTATTTATGTGTAAACGCCCAGTGTGGCCCCGCCCGGAAGTGGGCGGGGCGATGCAGCTGGCCCCGCCCCCCGTCGAAATGGCCCCGCCCCTGGCCCCGCCCCCTGCCCTACTAAATGACAGTAGGGCAGGGGGCGGGGCGAAGCCCCGCCCCCTGCCCTACTAAATGACAGTAGGGTAGGGGGCGGGGCGAAGCCCCGCCCCCTGCCCTACTAAATGACAGTAGGGTAGGGGGCGGGGCGAAGCCCCGCCCCCTGCCCTACTAAAAGACAGTAGGGTAGGGGGCGGGGCGAAGCCCCGCCCCCTGCCCCATCAAAAGACAATTAAAAGTGTATTGAAAGACAGTAGGGTAGGGGGCGGGGCGAAGCCCCGCCCCCTACCCTACTGTCTTTCAATACACTATTAAAAGACAGTAGGGTAGGGGGCGGGGCTTCGCCCCGCCCCCTACCCTACTGTCTTTTAATAGTCTTCAATTCAATTTCAATACACTATTAAAAGACAGTAGGGTAGGGGGCGGGGCTTCGCCCCGCCCCCTACCCTACTGTCTTTTAATAGTGTATTGAAAGACAGTAGGGTAGGGGGCGGGGCTTCGCCCCGCCCCCTACCCTACTGTCTTTCAATACACTTTTAATTGTCTTTTGATGGGGCAGGGGGCGGGGCTTCGCCCCGCCCCCTACCCTACTGTCTTTTAGTAGGGCAGGGGGCGGGGCTTCGCCCCGCCCCCTACCCTACTGTCTTTTAGTAGGGCAGGGGGCGGGGCTTCGCCCCGCCCCCTACCCTACTGTCATTTAGTAGGGCAGGGGGCGGGGCTTCGCCCCGCCCCCTGCCCTACTGTCATTTAGTAGGGCAGGGGGCGGGGCCAGGGGCGGGGCCATTTCGACGGGGGGCGGGGCCAGCTGCATCGCCCCGCCCACTTCCGGGCGGGGCCACACTGGGCGTTTACACATAAATAAATACTTGGATATGCAATCTATATGCATGTATCCAGACGCCTACAAAAGTGGCCCGGTGAATGTGCTCACCCCTGGGATCGAACCAGGACTGTACGGGGCAAGAGGCCGTGTCACTAACCGGTCGGCCAGTGTGACCTGACAACCGGCGGCGGTCTGTTCCCTTTTGTACTTACCCATCGCGCGCGGAGCGCAATACTGAACGTCTAAGAATGACTCGAAGTGAAAGCGGGGTGACTGCCGAGCTCGCCACGCTTGGCGAGTGGCTCCGTCGCTGCGCTTGAACACCTGAGATCCAGGGTTCGATTCCCCACCCATGCTGCCTGCGCCGCCTGCGCCGCCTGCGCTCCATGCCGCCTGCGCTCTCTGCCCACCATGCCGCCTGCGCTCTCTGCCGCCTGCGCTCCCTACTGCATATGCCGCCCTGCGGTATTCGCTACATTGCGATGGCTACGAATAGGCAGTCGCTTACCTGTACTTTCAGCGATTAATAAGTGAATTAATAACTTTTTAGGACTTTACAAGTTTTTTTTTTTAACTTTTTGTAATTTACTATTCTAGGCTGTTCTAAAACACGATCTGGTATGCTTGATACACATTAGAGGAGGTGTAATAATAATAAAAAAAAAAATCCGTCATTTACTTCATATGGTGTACCGGCACAAAGGTTTGCAGTGCTGAGGACATGAGGAGACCTAGAAAGAAGCATTGCTGATGTATCAATGCCCGAGCGATTACGCACATGGACGGGCAACCCCCAGCCTCCGGTCCGGATACGTCATTGCTCAAATTGGCAAATCATAGCAAGCTACAGAAGACTTTCTGCATCACATGAATTATTTTAGCGTGTGGTTTAGAAGTGTATTATACAAATGAACTTGTTTGCTTTGTACTTTTGAGAGACATGCACATTGTCGAGATGGCGGCAGTGCTTGTGTGTATTTGTTAGGTTGCTTTGGGCAGAACAAACCGCAAAAGACGGGTCACATTGACCCAGCTGTCTAATTGGGGCGCCTATCATTTGTCATCATCATCATCAGGTGTCTTGCCTGGAAAAGGCATTGACGGCCACGGCCCTCCAGTCTTCTGTCATCCAAAGAATTGAATGTCTTTCCATGGCTTTCTGTCCGAGCAGTGCCCATACTGGGCGGCTGTCCTGACCATTGTACCTAAGGGTATCCTCTGCTCAGCACGACGAAGTCCAAAACCAGTAACAAAGATACTCTCTGGCTGCCTTCAAATTTCATCCACCACCTGCTTCCCGTGGCTTCATCGTGACCCTGACAAGGGGGGGCTAAATGGGTACTCAGTCTAGCCCAAGGACCTCCCATAGGCTAGCGGAGGGAAGGAGCGCCTTACACTTCCTTTGTCAAAGCAAGCTCTGACCCGCCACCCAACCATTTGTAACGTACTTAATTAAAATGATTAAAATTGTTAAAAATGATCACGTAGTTACATAGAGCATCAGACAGGTTGAGGCAAATATCTAGCATGTGGTCTATCATGCAAATGAGTGTTTGGTACTTTTAACACACATGCACATTGGCAGTACTTTATTTCTTAGGTTGTTTTGGGCAAAACAACCAAAGGTGCATCGCATTGAGCCAGCATCAGACAGGTTGAGGCAAATATGCTGCTAGTCGGTGGCAGCACTTGGAATTCATCTAGCCTTTCTGATATGGTCAATTTCATAAGGATGCCGGTATGAATAAGACCACTCTGGCCTTTACGCTGAACTGGGTGCTACCACCCAGTACATGTGCCGAGGCTGGGCGTGTAGTTCCGAAACTCTGCTTTGAATTGAAAGCTAAAGTCCCGGAAGTTACACGCCATGTTTATAAATTTAATTGACTTTAGCAGCAACCTGGACTGTACAGCAACAGCCTTTTTTGTAGTCAGACAGCCAATGAAGACATCAAGCCCTGTAACAAAACATGCAATACGTTTCACATTCAAGAGAAGCAACATCGATTGAGCCACATCGCGAATGATGACTGACACCAAAGTTGACTTTATTTACAAGACCACCAACAGGAAGCAAACACACCACAGTTGATTTTATTCACAAGAATGCCCGCATGATGCATGACGATTCAAAACAAACCAAACAACGGCTCTGATTACATTAAAATAACAGCTTTTATTCATACAGAAAAATGTACCAACATTCTGCAAGATTCTGAGTTTGGTGGCCATTTTAAAGCAGGGTTGCCAAAGATGACCTATTGATCGCAACAGAGACCGTTTGTACGCTTGTCGTTTGCATATATGGGTGTCTGGCTACTTGGCTTTTGTCAACAATTTAGAATGCATCCAGCTTTTCTTTGCGTAGTTAAAATAAATAAAAAGCCTGACACTGCATATTTAACAAGTCAATTTTGTTTCAGCCTAACTTTACAATTGTCTTGTCATTGAGAATGTCTCAAATGATGCCAGTTTGTATGCACGATAGACTGCCAATGCCAATGTTTAATATGGACCACTTGAATTCAGTTCAGTTTAATTGCAGTTCAGTGGTACACAGACACAGTACAGTACAAACAGTTCATTTCATGATTAAAAAAAACAACAGTAAAACAATATTGCAAAATGACGCAGCGCTGAGAGAGAAAGAAAGGCATCATGCAGACAGCCAGTGTGCACACCCAGTGAAAAAGTGGAGGGAGGGAGGGAGATAAAGAAAGAAAGAAAGGACAAAAACAACAAAGTCATACTCTCCTTAAATGCTGGCTGGGCGCTTTGCCCTCGCCGCATCCGCACCCGTCCGTCTCGTGTCGGCCGCTCATCACGGGCGAAGGTCGGCCGATGGTTAGCTCCTCCCCGCCCGGCCGGTATTCGACGTTTGGACTCATCCTCCGCCTCGTGCCACTGCAAAAAGAAAAACGGCACTCTGTTGCATGCGGTTCAGTTCTGTGGACGTACTCATTACCTGTCTATAAGCGTGCTCCTATTTTAAGCTCCCTTTATTAATTCCGTATGCATACATGAATGTTTTTGTTTTCTTTTTGTCTGTTCCTATATGAAGAATTCAATGCTTATAATTTCTTTCTTTGTTGTAAAGTGCTTTGAGCTGCATTTCTTGTATGAAAGGTGCTCTACAAATAAAGTTTTTTATTATTACCCTCTAATAAGGGAGGGAGGGAGGGAGGGAGAGAGCGAGGGGAGATGAGAAGAGGCTTTTGTTGGACTCGTCTTTCGCCTCGCACAAGTGCAAAAAGACAAACGGCACTCAGTTGCATGCGGTTCACTTCTGTCAACGTACTCATTACCTGCCCCCTCCCTGGTCTTGTGGGTGCAGCCCAGTCCCTCTCGGTGCAGGCTGGCGCTCGCCCCATCCGCTGCCAGCTGAAAGGCAGAAAAATAAGGAAATCAAATTAAAACCAACAAGTATGTACACTACGCTTGCAGATGGGATTGCCATGTCACCGCCTCTGGCCAGCCTTGGCCAGTCATGCATCAGTCTCCTCTTCAACACTTGGCGACTGCTTTCTTTGGGTGATTCCTTCCTTTGCAACCCGCTCACCAATCGCGGGTCTGGTGGCCTCCGTCCACCGGCTCTTCGTTTCATACATCGTCTCTTCCACCTTGCAAGACAAGCACAAAAGTCTCGCTGCGCGGTCGCTTGCGCTAGCCGTCGCTTGCGCGGTCGCTTGCGCTTGCAGTCGCTTGCGCTAGCCGTCGCTTGCAGTCGCTTGCGCTTGCCATCGCTGCGCGGTCGCTTGCGCTTGCTGCGCGGTCGCTTGCGCTTGCTGTCGCTGCGCGGTCGCTTGCGCTTGCCGTCGCTGCGCGGTCGCTTGCGCTTGCCGTCGCTGCGCGTTTGGCACTCAATGAGGGCTGCACAACATTTTGGAAAATCAATGATGGCAGTATTGGGCCAGACCACTGCATTGAGGCAAGTTGTGCAAAATTCTTGGATGGAGGTTAACTATTTGATCGCAATGAGATCAGTTAGATTAGTTAACTTTAACTTATATCAATGACTTATCGTCTTAACTCATTACAAATAGTTAGGCAAGAAGACATGTTTCATTTGAGATATGAAAAAACAAATCTTTGCTATCTTGAAGTGCATGTCAATAACCTAGACCACCATATGGCAGTTTTCCAATACACGTGCAGCCCTACACACGTCACCATTGGTGTCCAAATGGCAGCCTCGGGGCAACTTGATCAACACCACACGAATGAACGCAACACTGCTTTGTAGCACAAAATGTCAATGGCAACATTTCGTGATTGATTGAATGAATTGGTGTCAAAGAATTCTGAATTTGTTTCAGTATGCAGCCCTCAAGCAGACATTGGGACACCGCTGGTGTAATTTAAAAAAAAATTAAAAATCCATTTCACACGTTCAAGCTGCGCAGGTCGACGCCTCCAGGAAAGCGGGTCTCCCTCAGAACTCGGCGACTTCAGATCAATGCCACAGCAGTCAGTCCACCTCTGATCAGATTGTGTCACGTCCCGGTCGCCATCTGCAGAAACAGAAACATGTTAGAAACTCAAAGAGCACCCCAAGTCGTCGGTCACTTGCTTACTTGAGCACAGCGACTAGCTGCTTTTGGTGACCGTCGCCGGGTCGGATCGGGCCGTGCCGCCCCCTCCCCCCCTTTTTGCGTCCGGCCTGTAAACGGCAGAACATGCAATGAGTTGGGCGCTGCTCGCATCATTACGTCTTCCTCGTGGACCGGCTCGCCCAAACACCGCCCCCTACACCTAGAGAACAAAGGACGCACAGTGGTAGATTAGGCTTCGATCAAGCACGACAGTGGTAGGTTAGAAAAAGACACACAATGTGACTGTCTCGCTCCAACATCTAGGGGAGAACAAAGAACGCAAGTACCACAGTGGTGGTAGGTTAGGGTTAGATGAAGTGCAACAGTGACAGGTTAGAAAAAGACAAAATGGTACAAGTCAAATTGCAAAATTGGACATTCGGAATCGGCTCGCTCCAACGCCGCCCTACACCGAGGGGGGGAGAACAAAGAATGCAGCAAGTACAACAGTGGCAGGTTAGAAAAAGACACAAAATGGTACACGTCATATGGCAAAATTGAACATTCAGATCCACGTCAAAGTTTAGTTTTGTCTCCATCCAAGTCACCACGTCCTCCCCCAAGTGAGCCGTCAATGGCAACCAAGCGCAAGACACCGCTGGATCCAGATAAGCCACAACCTCTTAAGCAAGACCAACCGTCAGACCCCCAAACACTGGCCACACCTGCAACCTTTCCGTCGTGCACCCATAACCAAAGGCAACCACACTGCCCTCTCCTGGGCACATGATCCGCACACGTCGACTTCTGCAGCGTGCTGCTTGATTCTTGACTTGATATGGTATTGCTCCTTTGGACAGGCCATTGCTCCTTTGGACAGGCCATTGCTCCTTTGGACAGGCCATTGCTCCTTTGGACAGGCCATTGCTCCTTTGGACAGGCCATTGCTCCTTTGGACAGGCCATTGCTCCTTTGGACAGGCCATTGCTCCTTTGGACAGGCCATTGCTCCTTTGGACAGGCCATTGCTCCTTTGGACAGGCCATTGCTCCTTTGGACAGGCCATTGCTCCTTTGGACAGGCCATTGCTCCTTTGGACAGGCCATTGCTCCTTTGGATAGGCCATTGCTCCTTTGGATAGGCCATTGCTCCTTTGGATAGGCCATTGCTCCTTTGGATAGGACATTGTGCCTTTTGATATGGAATTATACTTTTCCCATTCAGCTCCTCTTGCAGCCTACAAAAACACACTGCCATTAATTGTGTGCTGGGAAGCTAAAACTCGACAACCATTGTGTGTTGGGAAGCTGAAACTTGAGAAAAACAGGTTTTTACCTGATTTAGGACTATTCCTCAGTGTCCTCAACATCACTGAAAGAGCTCCTCAAGAGCCTCCTGCTTAATTTGTATAGAAGGATGCTGCTGGGCGGCCTTTTTTAGTGCTACAAAAGACAAGCAAAATATTGCAACAAAAATGGCATGTTTTTTTACCAACAATTATACATACTAGGAGTTTTACATTTGAGAAAAAAAATTTTTTTTAGTAAGTTATGATAATTTATCAAAATTATAGTTAATATTTAATTTTATACATTCTAAGTAGAGTTTTACGTTTGAAAAAAATATATATAATCAATACATTGTAGTAAATTATGAGAATTATTTAAGATTGTAATTCATATTTTAATTTCATCATCTACAACTCACCTCACATTGGACATATGATCCAGGTTGGCAGCGTCCAAAACGGGAGAAAATAACTCGCGCAAATGTTTGTTGCGTAACGGAACGAGCGGGCGGGCGCCATCTTTGAATGGATTTGGTCCGATTTGGACACGACGTAACATATACGTTGCAGTCACCAGTTTGCATGACACGGAAATGGCACACGCATAATATAAAATAATAAAATAATGGTTTAGTTGACTAGAGTCAAACTAACATTTCCTATAGTCAGACAAGCACGCACCTGTCGGCGGCGTCAATTACGAACCTTCTACAGACAGAATGAAAAAATGCTGGCCAGCATAAAAAAAAAAAAAAAAAACGCGAAAGACCACCAAAACGCGCAACGACGCGACGCAAAGTCGATTGTGGCGTGCCGTGCCCAAACCTCAAGCACTCCCTCGACAGCGAAAATCCTGCAAGAAATAATAAATGGCATCGTAAGAAACTGCAAACATTTGCTCACGGGCTAAATTGCCTGCGGCCTACAATTTACCTCCAGGCCCACCTTCGCGGTGGACGTGACCGAGTCACAAGAGTACGACAATCCTGCAACAAACTAAATAAATAAATAAAGGCTAGTGAGAAAAGGCAACAAAGCGTGCCAATCGTGCAACAAACACGGCGTCCGTCGTGAAAAACGCCAGGAGACGACAAACATTTGCTAGCATGCTCGCTTACCAGAGAAACCGTCCGCCGCCACGCGCTCGGTGGCACCTACATATGATAACTCCCCTTGAGCGAGCACACCTGTCTTCAATTGACCTAAAGCCCTGACGTCACACCCGTCAATTGAAATCTTCTCCTCCTCCCACTGATTCGTTCCCTCACTGATCCGTTCTCGCGATGAACTGGAAATGCGTTCGTGAACGGGAAGTACGTCATTTTCTTCTTCGTTTTGATTTGCGGCGAGGTGGCACCAGCTTCAATGCGCATTACCGGCACCTACTGTTTGAAGTAATATGAACTGAAAAAAAGAACGAAACACTTTAGGAAGTAATTTGTTCACTCTCGTTCACTGAAAACAAAATCGTTCTTTTGAACGAATCGTTCACTCACGAGCCAACACTAACAGCAACACACACACCGCGGCACACTGGTTGGGAAACACTATCTTAAACGTATGAATAAAAATATGATTAACTTTGTCTCTTTCTGGCATTCTGAAAGACTGTGTGCATGGGAAAAAAAGGTCACAGAATGACATCATCTTTAATGTAAGATTCCACCACTGAGGACACATTGAGAAAATATTCATAGCCATGTTTATATAACCTCCACGCCCTTCCATTTTTTTTAACATCTCCACGTGTCATCCGAGCCCTTTTGTTTTTGTCTCCAACAATTTGTACGTTACATCATGATGATCAATCATTAACAAGTCTGTTGATTATCAGTCTCAAATATTATAATTTGTCATCTAAAGAAAACCAATACTGAGAGGGAGATAGAGATGCTTCCATCCCAATAAAATGCTAACAATCAATAAAAAAAAATCAATAATCACAGATTCATTCATTAATTAATCCAAGAAACATAGTCAAATGCCCATCGTTACGATGTTAGAGGATTTTTGTGTGTGAAATTTTGCAGTACTTGCTTAGGTCAAACATTTGGATGGCTTCTACATCCCTCTTGACATCACAGCAGGAATGTGAACACATTTAACTTTTCACAGCCGCAAAGAAAACACAAGAATTTTTCTCTCCTTTTTTTTTTTGCCATGGTAAGCGACCACATTCACCCCCCCGGGAAAAAAAAAAAAAACAATTTGAGAAGTACAGTACATTTCCTTAGCACTAACAGTACATTCACTCCCAGCGAGATGGCGATAAACATTAGGATATCTTACACAATTGTTTAGTGGCTAAAACCTGAGTTGTTCCAACATATGTCTGTAAGAAAACAGCACAGAAATGCAACATCAAAAATAAACTATAAGTCATTGATCCGATCAGCTGATCAAGTGGATTATTATCTTTATGACTGAAGCTATGCCAGGATTCTCACATTTTTTATATCACAAAAACCTGGCATTTAAACAGGGTGTGTAGACTTTTTATAGCCACTGTATGTAGGAGACACGATCACACATCCTCGCAACCAAATAGTGACTTAAATGGGCTCTTTACAGATGACTTTTTAAACACTCCAAATGAAGAGCAAGTCTTTTTTTTTTTCTTCAAGTCATTCAGGGTCCTTATCCCTTTTCCATAAAATAATGCTGTTCATATGGAGTTGACGCCAGGTGAGAGATCATCTTGGGCGTCACAAAAGGTCTTCATAGTCCAACAGTTTGGAGTGCTGACGTGTCTTCCACAGGCGATAGAGGCGGAAGTCAAAGTACATCTCGATCATCTCTTTGCCTTCATGAGAGGAACAGAAAAAAATTAAAATTTTAAGATTCAAGTTGAATTGGCTTGAGGCTAGACAGACTTTTTTGAGTAAAAACAAACACACTAAACAACAGTAAGGCTTTTTTAGTTAAAAAACAACAATTTAAGTAAGGTTTCAACAACGATGAACCTTTTCATTAATGACGGTGTTCAGTAAAGCTTTAAAAATCTTTAAAAGTCCTACAAAAGAGAAAAATTATGGTTGCCATTGAGACGGCTGGAGTCATTTCCTTTCATGTGCTGCCCCCTACTGGGTGAAAGTGTAACATCATTTTTCGACAAGTGGTGCAGGGTGAATAATATCTGCCTCACTCTCCATTTTAAACAATTTTATTGTTACATTGGAAAACTATTAGCTGTTTATTTTCTACTGATCTAACAGGTACTCTTTAGTGTGAATGCTACCATGTCAAATATGAATAAGAGAATGTATTGTTCCAAGTGTTTTTATCTTATAATATAAAAGCCTTTTGTAATACTGTCTGAAAGTTTTTAATATTCATAAGCATATGAGTGTGTGTGTGTGTGCATGCATTCACACTGACCCTGCGCAGAAAGCTCCAGTGGCGACTCAAACTCCACAGAATAAGGCCTCATCAGATTCTTCAGTTTCTGGAACAGCTGTTGGGCACAGATAAGAAAGCAAAGGCCTATTAAGCCACTTTACACGCTCAGCAGGGAAGGCTGCATCGCTACATCAAACACGCTACAAAAAAAAAACAAAAAAATTCAAAAAACACACGCTTGGACAGTGATGAATCCAGTTTGTTACTGGGAAAACAAAACGTTTGAACACAAGTTGTATGCATCATCTCGTTGTGATCTGTTGTGTTTGACTTTCGTGTAAATTATTACGATGAAAGGCGTGCGAATTTGTTCCTTCCTTCCTTCATTCATTCATTCATTCATTCATTCATTCATTCATTCATTCATTCATTCATTCATTCATGTGTTTATTCATTTACTTATGTATTTACTCATTCATACATTCATTAATTTATTTTTAATTGGATTTTGGATTTATTCGTTTGTTTATTTATTTTTATTTTTTATTTATTCGTTCGTTTACTTACTCATTTATTTATTTATTTATTTATTTAGTATTTTTATTGTTTTATTTTTCATTTGTTTATTTTTTTATTCATTCATTCGTTTATTTATTTATTTATTTATTTATTTATTTATTTATTTATTTATTTATTTATTTATTTATTTATTGTCTTGAAGCAACCGTGCACACACAGCGTTTGACTATCTGGATAAACACTGATGTTGCAGTCTGTTTCTCTTTGCGTCACCAATCAGCCCATCAAGCCTGCAGAGATCCAAATTTATGTAACGCTTTGGCAGACAGGATTAGAACGGATACAAATGGCTGGCTTGGATCAATGTTTGCTGACATGCACGCGTCCGCGGGCGCCATTTGTTGTCTTTCTCCGCATACTAATGAGTGAAAGCTTGCAAGAAAAAAATATTGCTGATTTTATTCTGAACATTTTTCTGCGTACCTTCTCTCCATTGGGGTTTCCTAAGACGTAGCAACCCATGATATGGATGAGGTTGGGCTCCGGGTTGACTTTACTCATCATTCTGCTGAGTCGTCTCCAGAATCTAAATCAACCCAAAAAAAAGAAAGGCATCAGCTAAGAATTTATACTGAATTTATTTATCAGCCCATGCCTTCATGTAACATTTATATTATGAAAAGACAAAAGGAAGATATCCTTGCGCATGTTCTCAACCACATTTAGTTTTAAGAAAAAAAAAAAAAAAAATGGACTCACTGGCTCATGTCCTCCTCTTTTTCCACCTTAGCAAATGTTGCTACTTTATTCTTCAGGAGGTACAGGTGACCCGGGCCTCCCTAAAAGACGCACCAAAAAAAAAAAAACTTGAACACACCGTCAATCAAAATGTATTTGCCTTTAATTGTTATCCATGGACATAATGTAATCCGTGGGTAGCCGATGCACATCCAATAACCTTCAACAAAACATCGATTTCTATCCCGGTCACCCACCTGGCAAAAGATGAGCATCCTCCAGAACTTGCTCCCCCTCCTGTACGCTGTCAGCTTCTTCTCAATTTCCTCTGTGAGCAAGAGTGAGAAAGGAGAACAGTTGGACCGACACAAAGGTCAGAGATGCGATGAGAGAGAGGCGAGACGAGTAAATGTGCGAACACGCCACGATTGAATTAAAGCAGGTCAATGGACGACAGTGAACCGGTGACCTGAAATGAGTTTGTGTAAGTGATTCATTAGTGTCTGGTCGATAACTGCGTGGGCTTCCACACCGTTGGACTTCATTAACTGGCCAAAACACAAGGGACCATTTAAGTGTTTTTTGTTCATCATGCGAAGCTTCATTTGCTACATGAGACCATTAAAAGCAAAGTCATAGCTTCTTTCGGAGGGCTAGTATGAGCACCTCATATTATATACAGTAAAAGCTAAAAAACAAACTGACAAATAACTCGTTTTCAAATCAGATGAGTAAAAACTGGTCAAATATTAAAAAAAAAGATATTAAAAGTGAAGACAATTCTAGTTATGACACGAATTTGATGCACAATTTGTCTTCACGGGCCACATAAAATGATTTGGCTCCCGGGCCTTGGGTTTGACACCTGTGATTTATAAATAAACAAAATGACAAAAACTATGCCTGACACACAATATTTATCAGTTGTTGTATATCAATAAAAAAACAATTATTTTTTTTTGGACACCTTCAACTTTGCAACTCAAAACTTGTATTAACGAGGATGTTCAGCAAAACTTTCAGTTGGTAATAAGGTCAGCTGAAATTAAACCGTTAACTCAGCAAGCATAATTGGTTGCAAAAGTGTCAAGCGGTCGCCTGGGGGAGAGATTTTTTTTTCCCAAGTCTTCGCTGATACCTTTGAAGCAGCATTCTCGCATTTGTCAATCATAAGGGGTGAGATAAAGGTAGACCCTTTCGTCAAGCGGTAATAAGGAGGTAGAGTGTAAACAACAGGGGCCCTAAGAATGACCCATGAGGAATGCCCGCTAGCAAGCTAGCTAATTACATAATTGAAAAAGTCAGACTCACCCAAAATGTCATCAAATGTTGCATGTTCGTGATCCTAAGCAAGAAGAGAAACCATTTGTAAGAAAAGGACATCCTTGCCTTGAGTGTATTTGGAGTGTTTGACTCACGTAGAGGATCGGGATGATGGATGGATCATCCCTGCGGATGATGGTGGGTACGTACTCCGCCTTAGGGACCTTGGAGGAGATCAGCTGAAGGTGGAACGAAAAGGAAGGAAAGTTTTGGAGATGAGCATCAATAAATTGTGTGTGAAAATTATTGAGGTAAAACGGAAAGCAATATTCAGAACATTTATCGTCTTTTCTGAATGGATGCTGCTTAAATTGTGGATATATTGGAATCTGATGTTAGCATTGTTGGATACCTCACCATGATTTTGGGAGGTATAAAGTCGTCCCCCTCGCAGGCAAGCCTCTCTATCTCTCTCTCTTCCTCCCAGTCGGCGGCTTCATCAACGCCGCCTTCGTCCAGGGTGCCGCAGGAAGTCTGCAGGTCCCCGCCTTGAAAAGAACGAAGCACACTAATGAGAATTGGAATGTGCGGGGGTGAAAAAAAGGTAAAGACAAACGTGTGGATGAGGAGAGAGTTGTTCAGATGGTACGCCGGAGGGGTGAGTTCTTAATGGATGTTGGTGGTGTTTGAAAATGGCAGATGGAAAAGGCAGAGACAGCTGTCAGACGTGTAAAATGACTGATGGTGAGAGCGAGCCGATTTTGATCATAACATCACACAGCCAGTCATGAAATATCTCGTAATGCAGAGACTGACGGATGAAACGAGGCGAAAATAAAATATATCATCTGGGATTTTAAACAGCATAGAGGTGCAGTTATAAGTATGTATTTTTTTTTTATTGAAATTATTATTTGACCTGTTATTTGGACATATGACACAATCACTCTAAGAAATAATGAATTTTAATGAATATTATTGGGCTTAATTGCCAAAACTCATTTGAAAGATATCAGGGGAATAAACGTAAATTAACAACGGTTTTGTTTGATTTACCCGTTTGGCAATTATTTAACATTTAAAAGGAAATGTGATTAGTGAATAGTGAAAAGCAAACAGCGGCTAAGCGGTGTTTAATCACTACGATGACAAGATGAGTTGAGTATTTGAAATCCGCAATGTTCTTTCCACATCATTAGCCGCTAATGTTATTTGCTCCTCATTCGTTCGGCTGCTACGACGGCATCAAAAGAAATTCGACCTCATTTCAAATGATTTTTTTTTTTTTTTTTACAGAAATGGATTCAAATGAAACAAAACAGTTGAATGAACATTTTGGAAATTATTGAACAAAAAGGATATATATATATTTTTTTAAAGTATCCTGGGAAATAATATTTAACTTATTTCTTATTAGGCTAATTTGTGGCAGACTGTGATTGACCATGAGAATAATTGGTGTAGAAAATGGATGGATGGATATTTTATTTTAGGAGGGGACATACAGTAAACAAAACAAACACATTGCTAAATTTGACAACAATCATCGCTAGACCATCAGGGTGACTCCTCCAGCGAATCCCAAAACCTTTTCTTCAGGGAAAGTGAGACAACTCCACATCAGCACAACATCACACCGCGCTCAACAGTACCGATGATGGACGTGGAGGAAAAAACATAAAAACCACAAAAGACACAAAACACAGACATCATCAGACAAAGACAAGCTGCATATGCAACAACCGAGAGATCAACACACACCTTCGGTTCGACTTGTATATTTTTGTCGTAAAACACACACAGACGCACACACACACAGTGCATTTTGGTAAACACAATTTGGGGCGTAAAGGCACACGGACTGACAGGGGCAGATTTAACAACAGAGACAGCGAGTTGGTGTTTTTGACTTAACTTCATGATTCAAACATTTAGTTTTTCCACTTGAATGCCAGGTAAGAAAATGTACAACTAGTTGTGTTTGTGATGTGTGTATGCAGTGTGGACTCACTGTCTCTGGGTTCATGAGGAGAATCAGTCTTGACAGGGGTGGGGTCACTCCAGGAGCGGCTGAAACTCTTCGATCTACGCTCAGCGAACGCTAGTGCAGGTAGGCGGGGTGGAGGGGGAGAGATCGTCACGCGTACATTTTGGAAACCACAAACGACCTTAAACGTACAAGTGCGGAGGCGGATGTAGCTACAAGAGCACAGATGAAGCAAACTTCCACTTGGAAGACAAACAAACGGACACATCGCTTCACTTGAGATCAAATTCATCCAAGATGTGGAAATAGTGTTGTCTATATGTGCCTCGTGATTGGCTGTCCAGGATGTAAGCCCCGCCCCCTTCACCATAAACAACATACTGGTATCGGTCTGGGAAAAAAATAGTATCGGATATCCCGAGTTGCAATATTCAGTATGTTTATTACAACTCTAATCAACACTTTGTGCTCTCGGCAGCTTAGTAAATACGTGAAGAAAATGCAGTAATTATGGGAGTCACATAATTATCACAGCAGCGCCAATGCTTCCCTAATCAGCAATTTCAGAAACGGGCGGGGGTGTTTATAGGACTGAATGAAGGAAAACTAAAAACTTGAGCAAATTATTCCATTCAACTCTATACGAGTCTAATCGTACAGAGTGAACACACGCACACAAAACCTCGAAACTCGTAGAATATGTCGAGCCTTAAAACAAACTTTCAAAGCAAAGCCACAGGAAAAGACCACCTACAGCGTTTACACTCATTTCTTCTGACACACGCACAAATTCCGGAAGTCCCCGAATGCAGCATCATTTGCAGCCTCACATATGCCAAACTGGCAGTAAACCAAGAAAAAAACACACACACACAAAATGAAGGCGAGGTGAACAACACTGATGATTTGTGCGTCAATCACACACACGCGCTCAAACATCTGACTCACTCTGTGCTTTTATCCTTCTGCTGCCCACCATACGAAGATGCTTCCGGAAGTTCCTTTGGGCGGAGGAGGAGGAGGAGAGGGAGAAGGCAGCCAAATGTAAGGGCAGTAGAAAGTGCAGAGGAAGCGGGTGGGTGGGGAAAAACAAATGGTTGGAAGACAAAACAAGACGTTATTAAGTCTCCAGCACAATTATTATAGGTAATGTTCTTGTCAGTGTGGGCGGTAAAGAGCAGTTGAGTCATTCATGGAACGACACGCGGACGAGAGGAAAGCCCTCATTCTTCGCAAAGCATCTCGCAAAAGTCGACCCAGTCAAGTGTTTTCCTGTGATTTCATTTGCTGATAGCATGTCATCAAATAATCGTTTTTTGTCATCAGCAATATGTGGTTGGAAAAAAAGGAAGATTGATGACATTAATCAGAATGTAAAGATTTTTCAATTGCCACGTTTTGGTTTTTTACTTTAATTCAATGGATACTGTGTTGCCCCTTTTGTTGTACACAACATGGCCACCTGGGGGCAGTATACTGACATACCTGGAGATGGTTAGTAACATGCAGTAATCATTTTTCAACTGTTATCCATCCATCCATCCATCCATCCATCCATCCATCCATCCATCCATCCATCCATCCATCCATCCATCCATCCATCCATCCATCCATCCATCCATCCATCCATCCATCCATCCATCCATCCATCCATCCATCCAGCCATCCATCCATCCATCCATCCATCCATCCAAATATAATTAATATCCTTTTCTTGGGGTCGTTATTCAGGTCGTAGAGAATGAACAACGGTGTCGGTTAATGAGGTGTTACAATGCTCCGCCGCATCTAATCACTGAATAAATGTCAACGCAAAAACAAAACGACAAACTGCGTTGTTGGAATTGGCTCTTTTTCAAGCAATGTAAAGAAGGACTTTCACTACTTTTCTCTTTCCACGATTGATTGCCCCCATATTTTATCCTTTTTTTTATTACTCTATACTTCTTTAAGTGAGGTTGAGCCCATGAACAAGTCTTGTTGTCTTTCTATCTTTGACAATAACAATAATGAATTCCACTATCAGTGTTTTTCATCGCGCTTTGTGAAGACAAAACATGTTGTGGAGATGCTTCACTCTGCTCGTTATCAGCGATCCAAATGACGCTTTTATTTTCATAAACATATCGCGAGACAAAGTGCAACTGACAGCGCAAGCAGAAAGGCGACAAAGATCGAGGCTGATGGTAAAAGAAATAAAATGTTCCTCACATTTTAGAGGTTATACGGGATGACGCGCGGCATCAAAAGGATGCTCCGATAACGGTACGATAAAGAGCCTGCAGACTTGGATTAAACTGTCTTTGTTGTTTAGAACTTTGGATAAAAGTGGCCTCATTATGTTCGTCAGAAATAGTACACGGGCATGCAAAACACAGAAGCGCACAGTAGGTGTCCCCCGTATGTAGGGTGTACCCTATTTTCCGTGCTCTTCTTTTTAGCAAGTTCCCTGTAGTTTTTTTTAATATATTTTTGTTGGTTCACAATATAAAAACAATGTCCCTGCCTTTCCATAAAAGTCCATGTGTGAATATATTTTATAACTGCAAATGAATGAAACATGAATGAAGGTGAAATTGAATTTAAAAAAAACTGTTTGAAGACAGAAACATTAAGAAAGTCATGAACTGCCAACTTATTTGGATGTGCCCCAAATTGAATGGATTTTGTCCTTGGCCCGTGTCAGACCTGTCCAGGGAGACATTAATTAACTAATAAAGTGGTGATAAAAAAAAATCCAAAAAGGATTCTTTTTAGAATGACACATCTATCGTCGTCGGAACAATATAACCTCCAGTTAACGCGATTGTGCATAATCCTGACAGAAAAAAAAATAAAAAAGGCACTTCAGCCAAGGTAATAAATATTTAAAGCGATGGTGTCGGATATCGGCGGGCGGAGTTTGCAGTGTTCCCAAAAGTTTGTTGTGACCACTCACTTTGATTAAAGAACACGCAAAGCGCGTCCACACTGCAGATGGATGATAGCGATTGAGAAAGATGCGCTCGCTTGGTGTCAAGTGTCCCATCTGTGACACGGCATCTGAGCTCCAAGTCTTAAGGACGCCAAAGTGCTTTCGAAGTTATTCAACGTGTTACTTTGTCCTCCTAACGAAAGCGGGGAGCTCATGTTTTTTTCGAAAAGAGTCGGGCCACAAAACGCAAACAGTGTGACACCCCGCTTAGAGTCTCTTCCTCTCTTCGCTTTAGTCAGATTAGACTCAGCGTCGAGTATCGAAGCCAGCAGACGGATGTAAACAGCGCCGAGGCAAAGCCTGACGGGACGCTTCGTACCTCTGGTTGACTTCTGCTGAATCGTGCTCCCTCTCTCGCCTTTTTCTCGGGCCAAATCCCCGGAAAGCCCTGCCGGGATGCGGCACAGTATTTAAGGGATAAAAGAGGGAGAAGCCGGCGTGGCGAAGGGAGGGAGGGGGGGAGAAGCGAGGATGGAGGCCGATGCCAGAGTTTTTAGTTGCGGAATTAGTTTAGCGGTGAAGGAGATGCTGCTACAGCTCAGTTTAGTGCCAACTTTCATCACTAGTTTACAGCTTCATTATTGTCATTATGCTTGTTATACAGCACTGAATTCCAATAAGTGTGCCAGGATCACACTCAATTGGTCCAAAAAGAAAATTCAAATCGGAGTCGCAATGTATCAGAATGCAGTTTTCGAGTCAATTGTATTTGGAATTGTCTTGATTTTCTAATTGAAGTTTTTTTTACATCAATTTATGGGCCTTGATTTTAACATAGACTAAAACTGTCACGATTAATACATCTGATAGTCTATTGCAAATACCAATTAATTTACCAATTAAGTTACAACACAAGGGAAGAGAAGAACAACAATATGGATGAACCGAAAGTTTGGGGCAGATGGACCGACAGCAAAGTTCAGGCATCTTAGCGATATTCTCCGGGGCTGACACCGTTAATACGTGTCGGCCATGTTGTGAAATGCATCACTTGCAATGTGTGGCTCAGCAGTGATCAACACATTTGTGTGAACATGATTGGCGTTTGTTCAATGCAGACACGGCGCGAGAGGACACTAACCCTGCCAGTTATTCTGACTGAAATATGTGTTTTATAATAATTGCTGATTATTACTACGGCTTCTTCACTTCCCATCCAATTAAATTTGTGAAGTGAAACTTATATTTGGATCTGTCTGCAAGACTTTCTCACTATAATCTGTCTAGATTTAAACACACATGGATTACATTTTTCAATAATCCCGCTGCATTTAGTTTGTGTAAGGAGTTAAGCAGTTGTGTTAGTTGGCTTCAATTGAGCGAGGATTGACCTGAAGGACAGCTAAGCAGTATGAAATGTTTAGGCTTGATTCTGTTAAAAGCATAATGTTCAATTAGTAGTTTGTTATATTTGCTATTCAAAATTGTGTGCTTATTTGTACTGCTTGTTTTTTTAAGAAAGAAACAGTCAAACAATTGTGAGGTTAAATGGGAGCTCGTAAGGTTAAGAAGAAACAACAGTTGGACAAAATACACCAAATTAGACAAGTAGGGTTTAAATACTCACGATATCCTGAGTTGTTTGTCCCGGTTTAAATTAGCGTGCAAGAAGAGAAGGGGAGAATAAAAAACACAATATAGTCATCAGGGTGCATCAAGTCTATAAAAACACAGAGAAAAAGAAGGAATGTGTCGTGAACGTTAATGTTTGACCCCTTCAAAAATGGCCAAACCCATTTAGTGATTATATGAGTCACAGAATTTGCTCTTAACAAGAATCTAACGGATTATATAAGTAAATAACAGTGTAAAATATATTTAAAAAAAATAAAGGAATACAAATATGGACAAATGTTCCTTAAGTGTCCAACTACCCATAAATGCATCAGCAAAAGTCAAAGCCTCCCATAATATTTAAGATTATTATAAAACATATTATAAAATATAATCTCTGTATAAATTTAAATGACATTTACTGCAATTCATTACATTGGCTAAGATTTAAGGATCTGCAAACTGATATTAGTGCTTTTTTAAATTAAAATTCACTGGCAAGCGAAAGGGGGACATTTATCTAAAAGGCTATAAAAACGACATTCGCTTGGAACACGAATGGACGTATTACGTAGCTTTCCAATACTCACGCCTGCATAGTGGTTGTGGCGGTTTGAAAGCTGAACATGTTTTCCTTGGGGAACCAGTTAGCGTCATCTGCAAAAAGAAACGAAAATAGTCAAAAAAGTGGCATAAATACCGACCCCAAAAAGTTGTACGAGAAGGTAGTATGTTTGAATATGAAAGCACAAAAGCGGCACCATCACTTCACAGTCCAGCACTCCACAAATGGAGAGAGAGAGGAGACACACAGGAAAAAAAGAGATACAAGGAGACAAAAAGTCAGAAAAATACAGGCCACTGTTACAGGCAACACCAAACGCCCCAAAGCTCATCAGACCAGTGAGGAAATAGATATTGCAAAAGTTTAGCGGAACAATTAAAAATGATTAGGGTAGTGTTATTTTCCATCTGTTAGCAACTAACTCTAACTTTTTTACGTTATTTTATGCTTGTTATAAACAGAACATTGATATTCCAGCACCTCATAATGTATTTAACTCTTTGATTAGATTTTTCGATCTATTAGCTTGTGTTAGCTAAATATTAGCACCGTTGTGGCCTCTGTCATCAACATTTTGATTGCTAACAGTAGTCTTAGTTTATTTATATCATTCTTAGTTGTATAATTCTGGTTTAAAGTAATTTGAGTCTCTTTTAGCTTTGTTAGGCGAGGTGACAATAGCATCGTTTCGCTTCTGTTAGCCAAAACTAAGTAACTTTGACTAGAGCAGGGGTCCCCAACCAGCAGTCGGTCGATTTGGTACTTGGTCTCAGAGGTATATTTAAAAGTATTAAGAATTAAATTTTCAGTAATTTTGGGGGAGAGAATATATACCCTACTTGTTCATTATCACCAGTTTGAAAAGAAGTATTTTGGTACCATAGTTTGTGGTACCGGTAGAGTTTGAGCCGGTAGAGTTTGAGCTATTTACGACGACTATGAATATTTGGTGGGGGGTTTTATCACTTGATCTTTTTCCCCCGTGATTCAGAGGTTTACTTTACTCCATGCATTAAGAGGTTTTCCAAAAGCTATTTCTTCTCCGGTCTGAAGCCGTGACCCAATTCCAAACCCGTGTATATTTGAGAGCCTCTCCTCTTCTGTGTGTCCCCTGCCCCCTCACCTCTCTCCAGCCCAGTCACCCGGTCCACACTCCACATCCTCTCTAGGCGTCGGTGCTGCTTGCCTGGCTCTCGGGATGCGCTTTCCAGGTCCAGGGATCCTTGGCTCCGGGAGGGGACGGCACTGCAGGACTCGCAGGCTAGCCCGCTGCATTCAGGCTCCCCTTTTCCGCCGTCCCCCCAACTGCGGATGTTGTGGGCACTGACGGAGGTTTGGAGAGGAGGCTGAGCCAGGTGATGGTGGTGGTGGCTGTGGTGGTGTGCCGCCTGGTGGGAGTGAGAACCGGAGACACTCATGGCTTGCTGGTTGCTGCTTCCGCTCGGCCCGGAGGCTCCTCTGCTGGTGGAAGGTCCCGTGTGGTGGTGGTGAATTCCGTGGTGCCGGCTGCTCCCGGTCTGGGAATGTTGAGTCGGAGACGACGAGGAGGACGAAGGGGAAGTGGAGGGCTGGATCAAGGTAGCGTGACCACCTTTGGCTCCCACTCCTCCACTCCCTGACCTCTCCTTTAAGACGTCCAGTTCGAGGCTCTCCTTGCTGCCCCGGCCGCCACTCATCAGCATACCGTGGCGGGTGGTGATGGTGTAGACGCGAGCAGGCTGCAGCGTGCACTCCACGCCCTTCTGCTTGTCCTCCTCCACTGAGAAGCTACGTTCGAGGGATAACCGCACTGGCTTATTGGAAACGGTAATGGAAGGAGGTTGGCGACGTAGACCCAAAGAGGTTTTCACGACTATGTCCTCCGAGTTATTTTTGGTGTCCTCGGTGTTGTCGGAGCACAGACGATTCAGGTGTTTGTTGTTAGGGCCGGTGGTCTCGGTTGGCGACTCTGGGTCAGCGCCCACCAAGGTTTCACACAGGAGATGAGCTAGAGTTTCAAAGAAGAAAAAGTAGATCATCACTAAAGATCCAACATTCAAAATCAAGTCAGCCGTAAAGAAGCCGAGCATGACAAAGCAAAAAATCAAATCTGCTGAAGTCAAAAGGCAAGCGCAGCCTTGCTTTTCTAGAAAACGAAGGGGGACGGAAGGACGACCGCAACGAAGCACCAAATGTCAGAACGGCAAAGGCGCTGACCTGATCCGTTTCGATTCTCAGGGTGTGTGTGGGACAGGTACTCTCCAAATGCTCGTGCTGCTCTGTGGACACACACACATATACACCAAGCCATCAATTTATGGGTGTGTTGGAAGGATGGGTGAGTAACACCGGAAGCAAAAAGGGCTAGCTGAGTCTAAATTAAAAAAGCGAATTGTCTTCTTTGTTGGCTCACGCCACCCACAGACTAAGATGCAGCTGTTTTATCTGCATACTTCAGGCAGCCTCGGGGAGAGCGAGACGAGAGAAGGAGGGACAGCGGGGGAGGACGGAGGGGGAATGGTTTCAGGTAGATGTTTCAAAGCGTGACCTCAGTTTGCAGCTGAGGGAGGCCACCAATATTTTTCTACATTCTCCAAAACACACACACAACCTTATGACGGATAATGGACAAAAAAAAAAGACTCTCACTCTATTAATATTAATCAATCCCGCTAGCAATTCTCATGTGATTATTCTCTCTGATTACATTCTGCACAAAATTAGCTAACCAATTTCCATCAAATGTAGTCAAGCAAGACATTTTGATGTGGATTCGTATTTAAGGATTTTATCTTCATGTTAATAACTAATCACAACCACAGGCATCTTTCTTAGCCAAGATTTATACCTCACTAAATCGGAACAAAAATAGTTTCTGGGTTCTGTGGATTCCTCAAGGGACAAAGTGAGTGAACAAAGCCGCTTTACATGATTAAATAAAAACAGCCTTAAAGACGACCTACCAGTGAACCCCTACAACAAGTCAAGTACACGTTTCAGAGATGAAGACAAACGGGTTCAAATGATTCAGCGACTCGAAGAAAAGTCAAAGAATCCCCCCCCCCCACACCCCTCCGGAATTGTAACTTAACGCTCGAGGAAACTCTTCAAACGGCTGCATTTACATTTCACGGTCCAACTGACCCAATTCGAGGGATTAGAACAAGCTTCAACTAATTGATTTACATACAACAGAAAAGTTGGAAATATTGAGGTTGGATTGGCTCTCGTCCCTTCTGGACCCATCACCGGGTTCGCTATTCCACTCAATTTTGAGTGTAGAATTGGATTAACGGGTTATGAGTACTTGACAATGTCTTCAGAAAAGTGGCAAGAGCGGACCCTCGAAATGAAGTGTTCTATTCAGCAGGTGTCTCTTATGAAGTTCCGCACTGGTGTTGTATTATTCAGAAGGTCGGTTGATTGGAATCCGCAAACAATGGCACTGGCCAT
Source organism: Syngnathus scovelli (assembly GCF_024217435.2). Classification (NCBI taxonomy): domain Eukaryota; kingdom Metazoa; phylum Chordata; class Actinopteri; order Syngnathiformes; family Syngnathidae; genus Syngnathus; species Syngnathus scovelli. Next base: position 11,846,274 of record NC_090859.1, on the reverse strand, counting down.
CATGATGCATTATGTGGCAGGAAATGGAGAATGAAAGCGAGCGAGCGAGCCGGGCGCGTCTCGGTCTGTCCATTATAACAAATTCGTGTTCGGGTTCTCCGTGATGAGAAATGGAAGTGTTTGACGGGCAATTTGAAATGATACAAAGTATTAGCATAGAGCAGTGAAGTGATCAAGGGGATGGGGGGGGGGGATGTTCTGGTTGTCTTTATGACTTTAATCTTGTAATATTACAACTTCATTTTTGTAATTTTACGACTTTTTTTTAATCATTTGGATTCTTTAAAATTATGACTTTTTGTCCTTATATTATGACTTTAATTTTTCCTTCATGAATGATTACCACTATATTCTTGTAATTTTATATCATTGTCTGAATTTAAGATTATTAGACTGAAACATATCGTAAAAAAAATTCTCATCTTAAAAATCGAATTCATTTTTTTTCTTATTATTAAACAATAAGAACACTTTATTTCCATTTTATATATTTTTGAATTTTATATCATTGTCTAATTTTAATATTATTAGACCAAAATATATCTTTAAAAAAATTCTGATCTTACAATTATAATTCATATATTTTTTCTCTTATTAAACAATAAGAACACTTTATTCCCATTTTTTCATTAAGACTTTTCACTTCTGCTTTTGTATCAGACAAAAGTTTTACATTTATATATACTAGAGACGCACATGATGGATGTTGAGGTGTCTTCTCAGCTCTCCGAATACATTGCAAGTGGACACAGAAGGACACTTATGATAAATGATGCCGCCATGGGCACTAAGTCATCACATTATCGACTCACATCTGATTGTCTCCTGGCTATTCCCAATGCCATTTAACACAGTGACCATATATCTTGAAAGGACGGGAGTCTTGTGGTGGAAGAAAATAATAAATAAATAAAATAAAATGCACCCTGGCAGCATTCCCATTGGTTTGAATAGCGTCAGGCCTAATGTCCCTCCAGGCGTCTCGCCGCTGTAAACAATGGGCTGCCAAGCAAACAGATGCCTCACTCGTCGCGCGCTTTGATTGAATCTCCTCATTCTCTCGGGCGGACTAATTGAATTAGGTCCCCTACCGGTACGCGTGGCTTTGAAGCAGGAACCTGCTGGGCAAGATTTTTTTTTTTTTCAAATATGTGGGGTGTGCTCGCCCATTAAAACATCAACAATTGATGCAAGAATCAACTCCACACATTGCTTGACACATTTTTACATTGATTGTTTTGAACCCAGCTGTCATATTGATCCAAATATCGATCTAAACCAAGAAGGTATTTTATCATGGTATTTTTTTTCCAAACTCTTTCTGGCGCCATGAGAAATTAGGCCTGGCACGCAAACTTCAAATCCCTGATCCTAACCCATAACGGTAAGTTTGTGTACCGATTTATTTTCGCCAACTAGGTCATCGTTTTATAGACTGCGTCAGTCAAGAAAAATAACTTTGGAACGATGTGACCACAGCTGTTTACTTTTGTGACCTATTAAAAGCTAACGACGTGTTTTACCATTTTAATCAACGATAACATAATAATTTTGCCTATTTGTTTTAGCATATTAAATTAGCGAAGACAGTCTGGGGACTCCCTTGCATACAAAGCTTGACTTTAACATACTTCGTTGATACCAATTACTCTTTTCCTATTTAGACAAGGCTTTGCTTTTTGCATTGGCGGAGCTAGGATTTTTTTCCTGGGGGGGGGCATGGGGCAAGGATATCTTAGTGGGTTAAAAAAACAAAATACAAGAAATGCTAATAAAGATTCGGAATGGAGGGAGAAAAAACAAATAAAAATAGCCAAAAAGTCAATTATCTGGGGGGGGGCATCCTAGAACAGATTTTATTCTACCCTATTATTTATCTTATAGCTTATTGAGTTGCTAATCGACAGGGGTTCTTGCTTTAACAAAGGCTTCGGAAGCCTACAATAACAAAAGCAATAAACTCGAGTTGACATGCTTTCAATAAAACGGCACCTTGCTCATAAAAAGTCAGTCAGTCAGTCAGTCAGTACGTTTAATGGTGACAAATTTATAGTCACTCTCCAAAGAGGAAGAGACAGATGGAGAGGAAAACGCCATGGTGGAATTGTTATTCAAGCAAGCAAGTCAGGAACCAGTAAACGGATCCTTCACAGGGTTCCTTCTTTACGTCAATGCGTAAAATGATTCGCTCAAGAATAAAAATGAATTATGCAATCAAGCAAAGAGGGCCGTGACAAAAGAAAAACGCACCTGTCGGCCATTGTGGATACAATAATTTGCATCCGTGTGTAAAATCCTTTCATCTGTCACGCCCTCGCAGCGCGAACCCCTCGTCCGATGGCCGTCGGGCGTGACTCCATCGAGCCTCCTCTCGGGCGGGGGGGCATCATCAAAGCGTTTTACAATCCTTATGACAGCATTGGAGAGCCTCTCCATTGAAGGCTCTCAGTGGCTCATTGTGTCTATTAAGCTGCTGGAGGCGAGCGAGTGACCTGTTTCATAACCAGCCATCCATAAACATGAAGACTCTTTGCTCCACAGAAGGTTTTCCTCTGCCACAATATTTAACAAATAAAATACGACAGTGTGTGTGTTAAAATATAAGCACGCAAAAAGCACTTTGGCACGCTTGCCTGTACATTTGCAGGGTCATATGCCGGCGAGTAGTTAATAAATATTGCATGTGATTGAGCATAGTTTCCCATCAGCAGGAGCCAAGGTTCAGAGCGCTATTAACGCACCAAAATTAAAGCGGGCCACACGCCTGACTACTCTTAAAGAGGATTTTATGACATAAGCCTCTTTAATGAGAGACAGAGTTTTCGACCGTAGACAAAAGTTGCCCTCGGATTTGGCTAATAACGGGATGCATGTGAAATGCGTTCCGTGATAGAGCTCATTAAGATGAATGGAAATGCCATTAATAAGGAAAATAACACTTGATAATATTAAAACAGACATGTCATTTTTGGTGCAATTCAAAGAATATTGTGCTGCTCCTTCAGAGGTTCCCACATTGACCACCAGGGGGCAGTGAAGCAAAGTCAAAGTCAAAGTCAAGTCAAAGTCAGCTTTATTGTCAATTTCTCCACATGCCAAAGACACACAAAGAAACCGAAATTTCGTTCCCCCCTATCCCACGGTGACAAGACATGGCTCACAACAGACAACAAGTAAACAAGTATAACAAAAGCGTGCTGAATAAATAATGAATAAATAACACAACAACAACAATAATAAACAACAATAAATAAATAGGAGGAGCAGAAAAAAAAAAAAGGAGCAAGTGCGCGTACAGCAGACATTCCCGAAAGTAGCGCAACAGTGCCGCACGCTACGCAGAAGGGGGTAGCGAGTTCAGGGCCCTAACAGCCTGGAGAAAGAAGCTGTTTGCGAGTCTGGTGGTGCGGGAGCGCAGGCTCCTGTACCTCTTCCCAGAGGGCAAATAATTCCGAGTCACACTTTACGAGTTATTCCCATGCGATGGAAAGTCAAAGCTAACTCTTCAAGTGCTCATAGCCGACTGTCAAAATAAATCACTGTTATAGCCGCCTATGGAATTGGAATATTAAAGTTAAAACCAACGACAAAACTATGTGTACTTTGATCTGTGCTGAGAACACACAATTAAATCCACATGCTAATAGTTAGCATACCTTCTTCTACAGCGTTCAATACTGTTTTTCTACAAGGCCCTGCTACATTACGAGTTATTTTGTAGAAGAGTATGTAGGCCACGCCTCTTAAAAGCACATCGAACACCCTAACAAAAATTCCAATAAATTTCATGCTTGCATTTAAATGCGACTTAAATGAGCTTTTTATCGACTGGTTCACTCAATGCAGAAGCCCTGTGGCACCACGCTACTTCTCACAGGTCGGAACGAGCACCCGGGGTGTTGGTCGGGATGTTGGAAATCAGTATACGTGTAAGTCCAACATACGTGCCGACGCTCCACTATTTTTCCTCACAGGACAGTTATCGTCCAATTGGGGTTGCATTAGAAGAATGGAAATCTCCTTCTTCTCCTGCCGCCTTCCTAACAATGCAGGCTTCCCACTCAGGACAGCCTGTGCAGCCAGTGGGCAAATCTGTATGAGAAGCACATCTCCTCTCAAGGTGGCACACATACAAACGCAGCGCCGCATGCAAACGAGGCTGTGCGAGGTTACAAGACCCGAGCGAGGAAGAAGGAGAGCTGAACAAGGTAGATGACGTAACGGTACGTCGGGCCACATGTGTGATGCAGAGTCAAGGTCATTCATTGATACAAATGGAATCATCACCGAGACGAGACTCTCCATGTCGGTATAAATAAATAAATAAAAAATCCACGTCCTGGATGAACTGTATGGACTCCTGCCAAAGTGTCTGCTTTACTAGACGGAAGTGACAATGATGGATGATCCCTTCCAGTTGATAGATTGGCATCATTCTGATCAAACTGTGTAACCCCCCCTAGCCAAAAAGATTGTACAGAGCAGCCCCCCCCCCCCCCCCTCCTGCATGACTTTCATTACACAATGATGCTTCATTCACAAACAGAGACTCGAGTCTACAACGTGTCCTGCATTGGACGACTCATTAGAATTTTGGTGCGCCATCTCGAAGCTCACATATGGCACATTATTCGGACATAAACTTTAAACATACAGCACATGCGGGAATGAAAAGGGAGCCAGAGCGACTGTTACTCACCTAACTTTTGCCGCCACGGACGATATCGCGTCGTTTCTCAAATTCCTCCTTTTGGACGCGGCGGTTCCCATGCTGACATGGAAACGACGCAGACGGAAAGCAGATCATTCCCAGCACTCATTAAAAAAAATAAAAAAATAAAAATAAACACTCTCACTGTCTTTCTTGAGGACGGATGGAGGAATGCGGCAAAGAGGAAATCCGCCAGCGCCCCCCTTAAAAAAAAAAAAACAACAACAGAAAAAAGGAAAGGAGCACGTGCGCAGGAGTCCGCGTAGAAATACACGCGTGGAGTCCTCCACGCTCTCTGCTCGGTGTCTCAATGACGTGGAAGTGCACCGACGAAGCCTGAGAGAGAGAGAGAGAGGGGAGAGGGTGGAGGGATCATCACACCATCAGCAGCAGCAGCAGCAGTAGCACAAAGGGGAGGGGGCGTGGAAGTGGCATGTGATGGACACGAGTGCTGGTATTCCCTGCAGGGACCCCTGCAGCTTGTGGCTCACTTGGGAGCGTGGAATTTATCATTACAGGGGGGGGACACGGTTTGATTCGGTTTGTTTATAATCCCACACAATTTTCCTCCCATAGGAAATAATAAAAATTGAATTTATCCATGCTAGGGTCAAGCCGTGGCTAGCATAAAAGCTTTATGAGCTTCACGGCCAATGTTTGAAAGGAGCTTGCAGAATATAGCCTCGCTTCACTTGAGGTGTTGAAAATAATCGATAAATAATCGACTATTTTGATATTTAGTCATACCAAATAAATAATCATTGGTTAGGAAACAGACATTGGGAGAAAATGTTAGCAAACAAGGGAATCAGGATGTATGTTTTTCTTTCTGAAGGTGGATATTCCACCATAGTTTCAGCCAAGTGTGTTTTTTTTACAATGAGAAGCTCTGGAGCATTCCACGATATAAAAGGACACACCCAAATATGCACGCAGACTCATCGTGCATACAGATAACAGCCCGGGCAGGAGACAAATTACGCCTTAACGGCCGATTAGCCTTCGAACATCAAATCGAATAGTCCTCCGGCCCGCGGGTCAATTCGACAGCATCGCAAATGCACAAGATGTCCTTGAGCATCTTATGGATTCTACTGCATGCACAGCATCCACATACACACACATGCGGCATGGAGACAGAAAAGGGGATGGAAATCAATAAATAAAGAAAAGTCCCATTGGGTTGGTGTGAGCTCCTTTAGACCATTAAGTAATAAATTATTTTGGGCCAGTTTGACCGAGACTGCGAGAATGTGTGTGTCGGAGGACTGTAGATGAGGAGGGAGCAGGGGAGGGATGAATGAGCAGAAAAGGCAGAGGGGGGGAAAAAAAAGAGGGAGGGAAATGTGAATGGGCAATTGGGAGACACCAAGATGTGAAAAAGTGAGAAAATGGAAGCTCATAAATTCATATCTACGGAAGAAATTGGTGTTTCCTTTGACCCTGAGCAGTCAATGCTTGACTGACTGCAACACAGATCAATGACAAAGTCTGCAACGGTCACAACAGCAGTCGGTCATGTGTGGCTTTCATTGATTTGATCGTATTTTTATTTTTGGGGGAAAAAATACTAATAAAATTAAAATTGAATTATTTTTGGCAAAAAAAACAATGACAAAGATAATGTAAATGCCTTTTTTTGCGTAAACTGCTGTTTAAAATAAACAAATCAAAACAAATTATTTTAGTATAAATTGACTCCACTTGTCAGCATAAAAATGTTTTTTTAACATCCAACTTGACAATGACAAAACTAATACTACATAAATTAAAATTTCAAAATTAAAATTTGTTTTAAAGCTACATGTAGTGTATGCTAGTAGTGACTATGCTAACAACCATAACGCTTGTACCAGTTGGCCGAATACAAATAAATACTCCTCAAAAAAATATTGCCAGTCTCACCTTCTTTTAAGATACATGTTCTATTGGTTCCACCGACATTAGCATGCTGCACTTTAAGCCGATCACTTTGTCGCTAAAGGCCATTCTCATGACAGAGGCGGGCTCGAGATGAGTGATGACACCAAATGATGAGCATTTGCAAGGACAAGATGAAGATTTAGAAGGTGCGAGCGAGATGTACGCGTTCATCTATATGGGAGCAGCAAGGAATGGCATAACATTAGGCGGCTTACTTCTCGTCTGACTGAGAAGCCACCGCATAGAACAGTGGAAGCGAGGGCATGGTGCACGCTCACTTGCCATGGCGGGGCGGGGTCAGGCGAGATGAATGGCGGCAGTAAAGTGACACAAGCGAGGCTTAGAAATGAAGTGCACTGGTGGAAGGAGAGCATTTCACGGGCGGGTGATTGATAGCGCAATTCATAGGCAGGGTTGAGAAACCATGTGTGTGTGCATGTATGTGTACATGTATATAATAGCAAGATGGGTCCAGATAGCTAGCGATACTCGACATAGCTAGATAGAGCGATGCTGAAACGGATTAATGGCATTTTCATTTATTTCAATGGGGAAAGATTATTTGGTATACGAGTGTTTGGAGTTCATTTAAAAAAAAAGTGTATTTTAAGGCACCGTTGCATCTGACTGAAATCAGATTTCTGGTTTTACCCTAACACACACTCTCCCCGACGTGAGTGAAACTGCAGAAGAAAACTCTCAAACAAGGTCAGCCAGCAGACATTTATCCCCTCTGTGTTAGAGGACTCGTGCCAGCACATCAATTTTGCCGTAAGAAGCCCGAGTGCATACAATTACAAAGGCAAGCCGTGATGGATAAACGGAGCGTGAAAGCGTCCAGAGGCAGGCAGTAAGCAGGCTTGCTGGGAAATAAAGTGCCATACAGGCAGATCCTTATCCAGAACTGCGAATGGAGTGTGCGCACATTTCATGTTTAGTAGAGCAGCTGCCAACAGAAACGAAGGAAAATTAAAACATTACACGTGCGGACATGAAGCTAACCCCGGAAGCATGTTAATGAATCGCTGAGAGGGCCACAAGCTCTTGCCATCACTTTCATCTGCTCTTTCCACTACATTTCTATTTGGCCATTCTCCTTAACATTTAAATCTTGCCAAGTTGCTCTGAAATGCTGGAAATTTTGATCTGACATGACATGAGGCTACTGTGCGCCATTCTGGAGCTTTAAACCTCCTGCCTGGGGGGGAAATGAAACAAAAGGGAGATAAGAGAATGGACTGTAATTGAAGCACAGAGTGGGTGTCGTTGTCAAACATGTCCAAAATGCCGCACTCACTCCTCCACCTTTCTCCCCTGCAGATTGGGAGAACATCTCTTCAGTATTTAATCATTGCAGACAGCAAACCCAAACTCCCTCTCATGATGGTGACTCATCTCTCTCTTCCGCATCTCTCTCCTTCTCTCTCCTCTGCGCTTGCCAAAAGTCGTCTGGATGGTAATTGTCATTCCGCCTGGTTAACGGGAATCCCCGCAGTCACAGAGTCCACCCACCTCCGACCGAGTGACATTCAGCCGACTGCGATAAATGAGCCATGGAATCCCACAGTTGACGTGGGGGGAATAAAAAGGTCCTAATTCGCCGGCATGACGACGGCAAACGCGTCGCAGAGGAAGAGCGGACGTCACCTTGAACGAACCGAGTATCAAAGATATCGGAATTCATTTTCAATTTTCTATCCATCCATTTTTATGACAATGTGGACAAAAAACAAGTTAATTAGGGAACCACAGAGTGGATTAGATGTCATATAATATGCTCCTGCATAAAGCGGTCGTGCACGGCCAAGCCTACAATATCTTCCCCTGGGCGTATAGTCGGCCACTTTAGTTGTCCCCACGAGCACTCCATCTGAGAATGTGAAAGCGATTGATGGCCCTCTGGACTACAAAAGCAGCCATTACAGAGGACGCTACCGAACAAAAGCCAGCTCTGCTCTTCTCAAAGAGCTCCTCTGGTGTTAAGGTCAAACAGACACGTTTCTACGGCGATAACAGAAGCTCTTAATTCACGCCGACAGCTCCTGGATGACTGGGAAGGTCATGGAGGAACTATATCTGAGTTTCTGAATGCATTTTGTTTCACTGGGTCAATTTGGGCATTTCACCTTTTCAATTCAATGGCAAAAGTGGTAGTATAAAAAAGATACTAACTAGAAAGGTAACAAATGGATAGCCAAGAACACTTATTTTTCATTGACATTATTAGAGGTATAAAAGTGAAAGCCTATTCATTAACAAAAATGCTACAAAGGCACACAGCCAGCTCTCAAGGGGTGTTTTGAAAGAAGACTATTCACAGCAAAACCAAAAAGGTACCATCAATAAAAAAAATAAGTGGTGGCGATGCAGTAAGTGGTCATGTATGTGCGCTGACTGCAGTGTAAGCGAATTTCCTAGCTTGTTCGTCATGACATAAGTCATACTAAAGCGGCAGACCGGCAATCTCATTTGAGGTCTGGAATCACCTCCGAGACTAACGACATTGGCTCTAGGTTGGCTCCATGTGTGTGTGGGATCTTCTTCCTACGTGACATCCATGCCTATCCCCCACCTTGACTCACCTTGCAACTGCAGCAGATCTGGCTCCTTTTTTCTTCGTAGTCCCGATGCCATGCATAGCCAGGTGAGTCGAGACCTTGGTGGAAGGAACGTTGGGAGAGTGAACGAAAGCGGGAGTGTGGTAATTCAAATGCTACTTTGCTATCCCTTGAGAATCCCCAATCCGCTGCAATACTATTGTAGATGGCATAAAATGGCTGCTCATTTGTTGTATATTTATGACTCCACGGCGCTTATGGTCCCTGGCGTGAGTGTCTTTGGTGCAGCGTTAGCAGATTCTGCAATGCAAAGAAATTGGGGAAACTTTGTGGGTATATTTAAGCTTAGAACAAAAGTGGATGAATAAAGGGAGTTGAACACGATGGCCCAGTTCTTGTCTTGCTTTACTGAAAACAAAACCTTACTGGAATTATTCATGTCGACTATTAATCCACTTTTGGAGCTATTTCAAATCTCCTATCGTGTGTCTTGTATAAAAAAATATATCAAATCTTAAAGGAACCGTACCGTGATTTTTGAGGTGTCACATTCACAGCGTGTCGGCTTCGCGGTGCAATTAGTGCCGACAGATTTGGGGGACTGGAGATGAGTTGGCGACCTTTCGACAGCCAGCCGGCTTGATTTATGGAAGGTTAAATAGAGCAGTGCAAATACACACATAAATATCCGTGTGTCTACTTTCCTGAGCAAGCTGTGTCGTCCTCCACCTGTGTTTCATTACCGGCCGTCCTTCTCCTCGTGCCTTCGGGCTACCTGAGAAATGGGGACAAAAAGGACTGGAAGAGGTAAATGGGTCACTCATTTGTTTGTGTTAATGTGATGCAACACAAAGCGTGCTTTCTTTATATGTCTTCTCTAGAGTCCTTCTAAAAAAAAACTGTGACCTGCGTGTTGGGAGTGTAGGTTGGATGTTCTGTTTTTAAATGCAACATGGGAGGTCACATGGAAAATAAGTCATCTGCCTGAAGTTGTTTCAGCCCTCTTGAAAGCCGATAATAGCTGAAGCATCTCACTCTTGTTCAAAACACGTCACCGGGGGGGTGCTGACAGACACAAAAAGGAGACCTCGGTGTTGATTGCACAACAGAAATAACTCCAGTGACGTGAAGAGTGTACTTTTTTTTTTTTTGGTCAGGATTATTTCTATTGTGATGGTGTCTCTAGGCAAAATAAAAAAAAGTTTCAGTGTCCAAACGTTTTTTTTTTTCTCCAATATAATCATTTATTTATCATAAACATACAAATGACACAATAGTAGTTTTTAGTAACACCTGATTATCAAAGACATAATGATACAACGTAATAAATACTCAAGTTATGGAGCGAAGGCATACTGGTAAACATTTATGTGCTTAATAATCAGAGCTAAAAGGTTGAATGAGAGTACAAACGGTTGCGTTTGTGTGTGTGTGTGTGTTTGTTTCAGTCACCTGGCGTGCTTCCACACGTAGCATCAGCGTCTCATCCATCACCGTTTTAAACAAGCTGTGAAACACTCACTCTGGCCAAAAAACATCAATTTCTTTGTACTTTGGTTTTCTGGAAACACCCCAAAAAAGTACAACACAGCAGAAGTAACAACCCCTTGGCTCCAATTAAGGTGGAGAGAAAAAGCCTACACAATCGCAAGTCAGGGTTTTGTGATTTAAAAAAAAAGATACATAATTTCCAAACTTTTTTTCCACCATTAAAATGACCTATAACTTGTAATTATTAATAGCGGATAATTGGCTTGTATGCACAAATTCTGTCCTGATTTCAGATGGCTTTTTATTTGGGTCAGGTCTAGTGAGTGGTCTTATGTTGCCCCCAGTACCACTGTGAAAAAATTGTGAGCGCCTTCATTATTCAAGTTGCAGCTAATATTAAAGGTGAGAAAAAAGTTTTAAAATGATTTATGTTGGTCTAATTTTTGAATCTCACAAAAAAAAAAATACTTCTATCCACTATAGCTAGCATCAGATGTGGTTTCCAAGGTTGAATTTTCCTAAGATTGCACAATTTGGAAAAAAAAAAAATAATTAAGGTGTCTTTGGTTAAAGGCACCTCTACGTTCACATAAAAGTTCAAAACTTGAACCGTCGTCATGAAGTATATCAGTGCAAAGACGTCAGCAAAAAATATGAGATGATTTGCTTTTTTTTTTTTTTTTTTTGAGGGGGGTGGACATTTTTGCACTATGCAATCTAAACGAGAGACGAGTCGGGTATTAACGAAATCGTGCATGATGAAGCTGGAGATCTATCAAAATTAAGGCATAGAGATTTGGCTTTTCGATTTTGCATCGTTAAACTCCTTTCTTCAACTGACACATGAATGAGCTGCAAAAGGCTGCAACTACTTGTACTTTTGTTTAAAGTTAAGTTTTGATATTTTATTTTACATGTCTCAACTTATTTATTAACCTACACAAAATTTATGCATGTTACTTAACAAAATTGCACGCAGTTAATATAGAATTTATGACCACCTCAGTTTGAGGCTACAAGGTGTGGCCACTGTACCCTCCTCACTATAAAAGGCATTTAATGAATACGAAAAATTGACATACATTTGTCATTGCACTACATGAACAAAGGATTGCAAGCTACATTTAAACGATTAAATGATTGACGACTGTGACGACATAAACAATTTTTTTTGAAATTTAACACATAGGGTTTGATATGAAAAAAATAAATCAATATTTGCATTGATGTGCATATCTGGACTGATGGGTCTATTTGTTCTCTGTACGGTGCTCTTGGTTGGGGGGGGTAACAATAAATCTCGCGTGGCAAGTAGAGGCGACACGGGCCCATCAAAAACAGTCAAGTATATCTAAAGTATTTTTTTTCTTTTCCTTTTGCAAAAAAGGCATTCTGTATTATGCCTTTTAAACTCATAATACAAAGTGTATTAAAAGGCAACAGCTAGGCTTTTTTGATGGTTGAATTCCGAGATGGAAAAAAAGTGGGCATTGCGGCGGTTCATTTTTTTCCACCTTTCTGCTAATGCACAGAATTAATATCATTATTTTTAACAAATTTGCTATATAATCATGATTTTCCCATATTTTCAGTGTGCCCCTAATATACGTTCATACAAATTGACCCGATAGCGCTTTTGCAATTGCTTCGCTTCTTCACTGATGCGATCCATTTAAAGCTCTCAATATGAGAAATGATGATGGTTGGGAATGAGCGGGACTAGAAGATGAATGAAGGTTAATCTTAGAGAGCCATGTGGTAAAGATGGGATGTAATAGAGGCCAACGGTGGTCTAACGTCCCTTCGTTATTGCACTTATCACTTGGCGGAACGTTTGGAAAGTACTTCCTGGTTGGCTGAGATGTTCAGTGAGTGTTCGTGGCCGGAGACTGCATCCACACGACGGATACTTCTTTCGTCCAGTTCTTCATCCTGAGGATCGTAAGGGTGTTCATTAAGAGAATGTGTCAATACAAAATAAGACAAATTTGTTGAATTGAAATCGTATTGCTTGTCCTATTGATGGTTATTTCAACTGGTCCTTTAATTATTACTAATTATCAATTTTGTAATGATACATCAATATAATTTTGAAAAGTCAGAGGAAATAATTATCAATATTATAAATGTTAATATACCACCATTTTGAAAATGTCACAGAAATGTAAGGGTCTGAGGTGCAGCATTTTTTTAACATTGACGTGACTAAAATTGTAATATTAATTGAATAAAGTCATATCATAAGAACATAGTAACAGAAATATGACTTATAAGGGGGTCAAGAATCTATATTAAAAAATATTTGAATACAAAAAAAAATCAAAATAAGTGCTAAGCTACAAAATAAAACAACTCGAAATATTACGAATACGTCAACCTTCCAAAATATGATGTTTGATTTGGCCTCACCTTATTTTTCTTCCGCATAAGGCTGACTCACTCACTCAAAAGAAACGAAACACTTTCAGTTTTAACCTAAACCACTTGTTGTCGAATGTGCCTGACATGAGTGAAAATGTGACTCAGCGGTTGTGGTGCTTGCAAGAGATCACCCGCCCGCGCGACCAAAGGCCCGCACCGTGTCGGCAGTCTCCTCCCCTTCAGTATGCTCTCCATAGTGACCGTATAGCTCCAGGTCAGACAGTGCGCTCTCCACTGCCTCCTCGTCATAGTCAGTGTGGTAGTCTGACTCCTCTGACGGGGGAGAGTGGTGAGGACAAGAGGAAAATGAATAAAAAATAAATAACATTGTGGGGCTGTCGGGGAAGAAGGGAGACAGATGGAAGTGGGCGTGCGAGTGGCGAGGTCGGAAGAGCAAATAGAGAAACAATCCGTGATTGGATGAATGCGCACACCGTTACTGCAGTCAAAGCAAATATGTCAGTTTTTGCTTCATTCGGAAACACTGCGGAAAATTTCAGTTCGTGTTTACTGCAAATAGCAAGAAGTGACTGAATCAAGCACAACAAGAGGAAAAAAGTAGGAAACCAAGTTAGAGAATAGCACCAGCATGCATGTATGTGTAGTATGAGTGTATTTGCGCATGCTGAAATAATAAAAAGATGACTGTGTGGTTTTACCATCCACCAGGGCGGGTTTGACCGGCTCAATGCGAGACACGATTTCCGCCAAGTCGGTGAAGGAAGCGTTGGGGCATGTCACTACCTAATAGGCACAAAGACAACCTCAGTGAATGGAAAATAAACATCCATCACTTGTATATTCAATTTGCGACACCTGTACTTCCGTTTTCACTCAGCGCTGACAAATGCAAAGCAAGACGACTTTTTTGACATAAAGTACAAAGCATGGCTACGCCATTATATGTCGCGCTCGTTTCCCCAGGAGAGATACACAAGCCTCATTAAACGCATATGTGGGCCGGCTATTGTTTGTTGCAGAAAGAAAGCAAACACAATTGATATATACAAAACATTCTCAAGGTTGATTGTTTCCAAGCTTGCATTTCTGCTTTGAATAATGTTTGTTTGTAGCAGTAGTGATGACACAATGAGGCTCTTATTTATTTTTGAGGCATCAGGAGAAGGAGTCATAATATTTCAGGCCGACTAGACATTTATAATGAACAAGTGTATTTTTGGTGGCGTCTGATAGCAGGTCAGATAACAACATTGCGATTAGTGATATAAAGCCACAGTGAGCCCAAAGCTGGAAAGCCGTGACGCACTTTTGGCACAAAACAGAGTGCGGCATAAAAGCTGATTACGGTTGGTCTGGGAATGATGGAAAAAAGCCAATTATTGATGGAACGCTTCATCAAAATGTCAAGTCTGCTTTGTCGTGCCGGGATTCTGTATTAAAGCGCAGCACTAAAAAAATCCCGCCGTGTCTAAAGGATTGTGATGTAAGACGCAGACCGAAGGCCGAGTGACCAAGCGGGTGCTTACATTGTTCTTGCATTGCGTGTTGTAAAATTCCTCTTGGTGTCTGTCTTTCAGCATTTTGTCCACAACTCCACTTCGAGTCCACACGTCAAACACAGTTTTACCGTGCTGGTATCCCACCTCCTAACAAGACATACGTGTATTGATGTGAGTTTTCTATTTTTTTAAATGATAGAATTAAAACAATACATGATGATGGCGTTCCCATACAGCAATCTCGTCGAACTTCCCAAACTCCAGCGTCCGATATCTGTCGATGGGCGGGCGGATATACTCGCAGTAGTCGCTGTTCTTCACCGACTCCAAGTGTCGAACGCAGCACACGTAGGCCAAGCGGGTTTGGATCTCCGCCATGTTCAACACCTGAGCACATGTGAGAAACCCCCGAAATTATACTCGCTAAAGTCAAGGTCAAGTTACCTTATATTAATTTTGAATCAATGCCTTTACCTTGACTTTCTCTGCCAGGGGATTGAGGCGTTTCCATAGCAGCCACCAGCCAGAAAGCGAGTCGCCGTAATTAGTGAGGTTAGTTTCATCGCGGCTGCCCACGTCGATAGCGATCACCACTTTGGCCCCCATGGAGCGTGCCACATCAGCTGGCAGTGGCAAAAAAAAAAGAATAAAGCTGAATAAGTCTTTGACAAGATAAAAAATACAAAATTAGGCAGCTATAAAGAAAGACCTGGCAGGTTGTTGATGTACCCTCCATCCATAAGGAGGTGTCCATCTTTCGGGTCACAGAGAGGCGGCAGATACCCCGAAAGGGACATGCTGGCGCGAACGTACCTCCAAAGAGAACCTCAAACGGCAAACACGAACAATCTTGCTATGATGTCTTTACAGCGACGAGTAAGAGATATTTTTAATAAAGCACTTTCGATGTTCATCAGGAGTACGTGCACCTACCATCAGTGTGCACTCGCATTGCGGAGGCAGTAATGTCAGCTGTGATATTGAAATATGGGATCCAAAGATCCTGCGTACACAAAGACATAAACAGGTAACAGATTTAAAGGCTTACTCATTCTGCCGCCAGTATCTCCTCCTTTCTTCAATTCCATCGGAATCACCTCATCTCACCTCAATTTGCTTGCTCTTGAAGACATTGCTGATACTGGAGTTGAAGGCCGCGCCAGAAAACATAGACGTGATCGGGTATGTTAAATCGAGAACCTTCTTGAATACTGAAGTCATTTCCTGCGGCGAGAGAGAATGAAAATTAGGTTTGCTTTCGTCCTTATACTGAATAAAAACAGCATTTGACCAAGCTGAGTGCTTCCGCTGAAGATAATGTCGAATCTGCCAGATTGTTAATGGCATTTTTTTTTTCCATTTTTATTTCTTCTACCAGATGCACGCAGCATCTCACTGTTGGGCTTTTGGACTATCATTACGCGCATAAACAAAGTATTCATTTTGCGTTTGAGATTAAACGATTCCCTGTTCAAGTCACCTTCACAAAGATCCACCGCTGTCGATGACATGTTGAAAGTGACAAAACAAGCAAAAATGTAAAACCACTTCTAAAAGAGGAATAGGAGGAGCCGAATATTAATGTGCTCATCCAACCCACATAAACAAAGTGTCTTCATGGAGATAACTTCAAGTATGACATCAAGGGAGAAATCCCCAAGCGCTGCAAGTCAACCCGCATGACGCAAATTCCTGAGGACGATGTGATCAGCATCAAAGTTTCACCATAAGCTAATTCATTCCGGCGTCTTTTCTTAATGAGGATGGAAATGGGCTTTTAAATTGCCTTTTGATGATATCTGGAATATGATTTGTGATGCTCTCCGGTGGTATGATTAAAATACGGCTGCCTCCTGGCTTTGAATACATGATGGGGATCCTCAAATGTAAATAAGGGAGCTCGTGGTTTAGAGCAGCCACGACAATTTTTACCATTGCCCATTCTCGTGCTCTCATCCTCATGCGGCTGTGGCTGCGGTCCTCGGCGTAGAGCGCCCCCAACAGGGAACCTATAGAGGTGCCGCCGACGAGGTCGACTGGGATGCCGGCTTCGCAGAGGGCTCGCACGATCCCAACCTGGGAACAACCTCTATAAAAAAAAAAAAAAGGGCACAGACATGTAAGGCCTGAAAACTTAACACTGACAAGTTGGTATTTATTGAGCTTTACCTGGCCCCGCCTCCACCCAGAACGAGGGCAATGCCGTTCCCAGTGAGGACTCGGGCCAATCGGGAGAAATCTGAGTGGCGGTCGGCCGGCTTCTCGAACACACGCTGATATAGCTCCAACTTAAAAAAAAAACATGATTGGCAGAATTAGAACATAAAAGATGTTGTAGGATGACTTCTGTATAAAGCATTCCCTCCCACCAGTTTGGGCAGGCTCCTCTTAGAGAAAACCCGTCGTGGACATGATAGATGGAGGTGTCTGGAGATCCAGCTACGCATGTTAAGCCAGTCCACGGTGCCCTTGGGAGGGGGGCCGTCTTCTTTGTGCAGCAGCACCAGCTGCTTCTGGGCGCGCACGGCACTTGCTTCCAGCATGCGTTCCAGCTAGAGGGACACCATTAACATTTTTACAGGCGCCGTAAGTGCTCACATGCGTGGAATAATGACAAGTGAATGTTTGCGGGTAAAGACAGAAGGTGTCTGAATTGAAGGGAAAGTAGTAATTGCAGAGGTGTTATCTGGAACTCGATGTTTTGAAAGCAAGATGTTGTGTGTGTATGTGTGTTCCTGCAAGATGAAACCCTCAGCTGTGACTCATTCTGTGCCCCAGCAAATATTGATCCTTCTTTCCGTTTCCCCGACCGTCTCTTGTTAAATGTGGACACATTCCTTTATTTCTGTTTGCCCATTGTCCTCCCCTGAGAAAGCAATTATTTCTCCATCCGCTAGACGGTCACTTCCTGCCTCTACCCTTTTCTTAATATCCATCTGCTGTTACCTTATATTACCTTATGTTACCTAGGGTCAAATGCAAACAGAATGCTGTTACAATAGCTAAATACCTTAGGATATATTTTGTATTTCAAGTTAAGTCAAATTTATTTAAATAGCCCTAAATCGAAGAAGAGTCTCAAAGGCCTTCACCTGCCTCCAGTTGACCATTTTTAAACAAGAACACTTAATCACGGTGTTAAATGCGCTAGCCTTATCAGTCTTGGGTTATCTTAGCAATTAGCAAAGCTTCTCCATCTTTCTTTGTCATCCTTTTGCGAGCTCGATACTTTTTAAGCTGCTTATTTTGTCATGTTTACTGACTCAGGAGCGAATCTGCAATGTGTTTTGCCAAACTCGTAGCCGGCGAAGCTTGTTGGTAGCTAGCTAGCTAGTTGGTTGCAGCCCAAGTAGGACTGAGCTTACCTTGAGCAAGTTCGTTTCAGTCTCACGGATGAATCTCTCACCTCTCCGACGGCAGGATCCTGCTCGCCCAGGCCCACGATGATGATGCAGTCGGCCTGACGGATGCACCGCTGGGTCCAAGGAGTTAGCGTGTAATCTGTTTGGTAGAGAACTATCCGATGGATGTCTTCCTGTTGGCCCAACCAGCTGGACAGACGATATTCATGAACACTGTGGTGGGAAAGAAGCAGGACATGGAGTAAGATTACTGGCCGAACTTAAAAAGTGTCATTTAAAATAAAAATACCTGTCTAGTGCTGCAGCTCCAAGGCGTTGCTTAATTATATCACTGGTCAATAGAAGAGTGGGACCTGAATGTGAAAGCAGTAAATGGGGCGTCACATTTTATACTTCAGCACCGACCTTCTGTTTGATTTATTACAAAGTAGCTCCTCGTATTGATATGTCCTTTATTTTTGTCCTGTGAGAAACTTTATCGAGAACAACACTGTCACCGAGCCTTACAATCAATCAATTTAACAATCTTTTGAATGACATCTTCATAAGCTCAAACGTAAACAGGATATTGAACATTCATCTGCGGGAAAGCAGAAAAGGTCAAATCCAGCAAAGTCGGAGCTTCCATATAGTATTTATTTGTACCTATTGCGAGGAGTGCATGCTGCAGCTCCAGAGTAAAGGTGGTGAGCGGCACCTCCTCGGAGACGGGCAGGACTGTCACTGTGGAGAGGTTGGAGGCCTGGCTGCCAGCGTCCCATTTACTGCCCGGGGTGTGCAGTGCCAAACTGCGACCTGGGGGAACAGAGTCCATGTTATTGATTACTGAACAGTTTTTTTTTTTAGTCAATCACGAATAAACAACTGTAAAAAGTTCACACACCATTGAGAGGGAGATTAACCTGCTGGAGGATCTTCTGCCCAAGCAAGTGGATGAGTCTGGTGACGACCTGCGATGCAAAAACATTGTTTTGAGGCAAATCTGAGATGGAGTATGTATGACACAGAGGAGAACGTGAATGATCTAAAGTTCCAAGGCCTTCAGGCTACCTGCGGGAACTTCCGCTTGATGGAGCTGAGGGCGCCCTCGGGCAGTTTGGCGAGCTCGGAGTCCCGTACGGCGTGGACGGTGGTGGCTCTGTTTTGATGGGTTAGGGCCTCCACCTGAAAACGGCAGAACTTTAAATCCCAAGCTAAAGATGGATAAAACTTTTTATCTCTCTTCACCCCCATATACTCTGGAGTAATTTTATCTTCATAATTAGTGATTGGAAAGCAACAGAGTGGTGTGAAACACAACTCCTACAAAAATGACCTCCTGGTAACCGTAACCATAGCATCCTTCGACTCAAGTATTATTAGAACTATCATGTCAGAACGAAAAAAATATACCTATGCATCAATTAATGCTGATAAGATGTGAACTAATTATACACTGCACGCCCACGTACCAAGTTATAAGAATAATGCAGGTATGGCGAAAACAACCCTGCAACAAACCTTCAATTATTACGATTAATTGTATTTTGCTTATTAAAGTGTTGTTACTGGGGAAAAAACAAAACAAAGATTTTGGCCTTTACCACTCCAATCAGGTCACCGCGGCCGTACTCTCCTATCAGTTCCTTCTTGCCATCCTCCTTCATGATTACAGAGCGCAGTCGTCCACTGAGCACAATAAAAGTGCTGTCGGATTTCTCGCCCTGCCTGGAATATACGCTTCCATTAACAGCAATTCAACATAACAAGTTTTGAGAAGTGTTCATCTTTACAGAAAGGGACGGCCAGATGGCAGGAAGGTATTAAGCGCAAATTTGCGGCAAGTACCTGTAGACGGCCCTGCCGGCTTCCACGGCCATCCAATCGAGGGCAAAGTCAATCTGTCTGACAAACGATGACATCCTCTTCACCACCGTGTGAGCGACGTTTAGGACTACTTTGGGTTCCGCACGCATTATCCTGAGGAGGAAAAAAAATGGTTATATCAAGCGTGTTATTTACACATACAAACAAACCAATTTAATCCACTAACTCGTAGAAATGGGTTTTGGAAATGGAGAGGAAGCTGCAGTCACGCTGAGCTCGGACGGTAAATATGAGGGGCTCGCCGGTCAGGACAGCAAGCTGACCCACGAGCTCTCCAGGGTGAGTCACAAAAAGACGCGTGTCCTCCTCACGGTCGATCATCCTCTGGTAAACATGGAGTAGGCCTGAAATAACAAACTGGATGCTCACTTCCTGAAAAAAAAAAAAAGCGCAGAGGACAGAAAAGTGATTCTTTTGTTTTATATATGTTTATATGAAAAAATAAGCCATTTAATCACCTGATCTCCTTGACGAGCCACAACCGAACCAGCTTTTACTTGGTGGAGGGTCACTCTTCCCTCGAGAAGGCTGGGATCCTGCAAACAATATACACGATACATCTGAGATCAAATTCAAACAAACAAAAAAAAAATCATGTTAGATAAAAACCTGCAACTGGATGATCACTAGCAGGTCTTTTTTAGCAGCCTGGAAGATTGAACCGCTCTTGCTAAGGTGGATGTTGTCAGACTGCCCCCCGTTGTCCGTGTAGTGAAACACCTCAGAGGGCGTATGCTGCATGGTCACGCTCTTCTTCAGGTTGGACTGCATGTGCGGAGGCAATGTTGATGAAAAAAAACGGCAGTATTGATAAAAGCGAGTTCATCTTTAGTTTACTTTTACCTTCTGACTTGCAGGACTGGGCGGAGGCTCATCGATGTTGACTCGAGCCCGTTCGCACGCCATTGTCATGTCGCCTGTAACCAGTAATGTGATGAGTACCTGTGCGATCTCCTCTTAATGACCGATTGAGTTATCACCCCAAGTTTAACAGTGATCAACCTGCGCTGTCGGCGGGCAAGGAGATGGATCGCTGCTTCCTGTAGCTGTTCGAAGGACTGTCCTTTACGCCATCTGCTTCACATAAAGCAAGACAGTTTTGGATCCAAACCAGTAAGAGAGATGAAATCAATGTGTGTGTGTGTGTGTGGGGGGGGGGGGGACCTGTCTCCGTAGGGCTCTCCATGCTCCCCACAGCTACCTCATCTTGGAAGTGCAAACGGCGAGAGGTCTTGCCAGAGATTGCCTCACTCGCCGCCATGTTCACATTGGACAAAGGCACTGCGTGGCTTTCCTGTCAATTCAACAACAAAACAGTCCAATAAAATATGCATAGTGACGACATAAATAATCGTTTCTGGTTTCATGAAGGGTATTTATTTGCCGTTTAAAATACACAACTGCCTTTTTTAAACCCTAATTCTGGAGGATTATTAATTCAAAAGTGTAACCTCTGCTTGTGACACATTTTTAGACTTGGGCTGAGGTGTGATTTATATTTAATAGCACATCTACTGTAATATATTTTAACGCCTTTAGCAATTGGCCCCTTTCAAGTATTCTCTTATGAAAGATATTTCTGGTCGTAAAGTTTCCTCTGAAGGGGTGCTCACGGTTTATTCGTTTTGACCCGGTATGAAGGACAGTGTTATGATGCTGCGCTTAATGTTGTGTGAAATTAGCTTGCATGTGCAGGACAGAGGGTTTATGTCACTTTCTGTAAATGTGCACGGATGGTTTCCTTGCCAGCAGCTGCTAACGTCAGTGGCTCTGCATCAGAGAGTACAGAGAATACACAAGTTAAATGCATACTGATCATCCTCCCTCCTACCGGATTGAACAGCTCGGTGGTCAGGCCCAGGTAGTTATGTAATGCCAAGAAGGTGACCCTTTGGAGCCGCACCATGATGATCTGAAAACACACAATATTTTCTTTTATTCACATTAAAATGATTTTGAGCAATAACACACACTGACACCACGTTACCTGAATGACGCGCACAAGCGTCTCAGGGTATTTCTTGAACACAGACTCAAAGGCGGATGCGGGTAAACGCAAGATGGTGGAGCGTGTGGCTGCACGAGCGGAAACAGTCTTGTAAGGAGCTGGAAAACCCTGAATAAGGAAAGAAAAAGAAGTCAAATGTGATTTTTTTTAAATATATTCAATTGGCTAAGTACTTAGTAATAAAGAATGGAAGTTAACGAAAAATGACCATGTGGCCATAGTAGCATATTAATTAATTGCTGCCTAACATAACCTACTGGATAATTGAAAACTAATTATTCACGCCCATCCCTTGTACCTAGTTTAATCTTCCAATTTGGACCAATAAGAAAAGACATTGAGAGAGGGAAATGACATTAGGCCATTTCATTTGCATGGAAGAGGATGGAGAAAGCCTGAAGAAAATATATCAATGAACTCCTTGACTCAAAGGAGAGAGCAGACCCAGACAGATAAGAGGAGCGACTGTGAAATGAAGTCACTCGCCGTGATGATGTCCAGAATACTGAGCAAGCTGTGTACGCTGTCGCCAGGAAGAACATCCTTCACTGCCACCTCTGTGCCGTCCTACAAGGCAGAAAAAAAAGAGATTTCTTTTCTGTGATGTTGCTAAAAACAAGGGCAAAAAAATCTTTTTTTTTCGTAATCCAACATTTTCCAAGATACAGAGCTCAAGTCGTCCATCCTGGACCACATAGATGCTGTCGTCGTCATCTCCGGGTTTGAAAAGACCCTCGCCCTCCTGCAGCTCAACAAACACCATGTGGCGACACAGCTCGAGGAAGAGAGGTTTGTCAAAATGTCCCAACACCCTACAAAAAAAACACAGCAACGTTTTTGAATTTCCTCTGGAGTTGCACAAAAACATTTCATCAAACCCCCACCTGACATTCTTCAGCATGTAGAGAACCTCGGACGGCAGATTGGAGCTTTGGACGTCGAACTCGGTCAGGTCGGCCTCCAGCAGAGAAGGTGGCGGTTCTTTAGGCTGAAGAGTCGGAGGATCTTTACGGATGCGAAGGATTCTGTTCAGAGGAACACAGGGTTCATTTAGCAGACTTGACCGCACACATTCGGAAAATGCTTTTTCCTTCGCGCCATACTTGCGAGCAATGCTAAGAACTTTGGTTCTTTTGCGCACTCGCTGCGGTTGCTTTGATACTGAGGTAGATGATGATAAAGAAGATGGAGGAATTGCGGACAAAGTCTGCACCTTGAAAAAAAAAATTATAAAAATTTTAGGAACAAAACCTGAAGGAAAGCATTGTTGGAAGGAAAAGCGAATACCTTGCGCATTATTTTCCGACCATAGAAGAGCACTTTATCTCGTTTTCTGAAGCGATAATGAGGTACACCAGGCTGCTGTTCACCTAATAAAAAGAGCCCAATTGGGAGAATTGTCAACATTATTGACATTGAGACTTGAAATATCTTCAGTATCAACGTGGGACTCACGAGCATGCTTGAACCTCCTGTATAAGAAGAGAACCACAATCCCGATCATTGCGACTGCGACGACAGCACCTATCAGGACACCAGTGAGCTGGAAGATAAACAATACAGAACTTACTGTACTTAAGATTTTTTACAAATAAAAAAAAGAAAGGCTTCGGCCGCACACTGGCTTGTGATGCAATCAAAACAGAAGTTCAGAATCTTAAAACCAGAAGAGGGCGCTGTTGACTGTGTTCTTATTTACTTTCAATTTAGTGATAGGAAGGGTCAATATAAGTTTAGCAAATTTTTATCGCACAAAAATGGAAACGTATTTACCATAGTGGTCTGCATCCTTTCCTCCACAAACTGTTGCACTCGTGCTGTTACTGCTGTGATGTCATTCTTGCCGTGCACCAGCATCTAACACAAGCATTATTAAACAACACAAAGCATTGTGAGAATTGACTAGCCATTATTTTCTATGCTATGATTTTCTTCTCTCAAGGTACCACTACACTGTGGTACTGTTGTGTAATTTACAAAAAAATGCAGTCCAGCCTGCTTGACTGTTACTCCAGTAATGCAACACACAATCGCCATTTAATGCATTCATTCAGTATCTATTTAAGGTCTATTTCTAAGTCTATGTTTAAGTGACACCTAATGTGTCAGCATATATATTTAATATGTACGTATTAAGATCCAGATTGGAAAGAAGCCTCTGCTTGTGTTTTGTTTTTGTCATTTCAGCCAAGATCCAGATTGGAAAGAAGCCTCTGCTTGTGTTTTGTTTTTGTCATTTCAGCCATTCACCCTTCCATGACACTTGTGCCACTTGACAAGAAAAAGCCGAATTGCAACACTGCAGTCCAGCCAGTGCTGTCTGGGTCAGAGTCCAGGATAAAAAAATGGGAAACGATCCCTGTAGATAAACTTTTGTACTGTCCTAATCGTGTTGCACATCACAAACTTCAATCAGATGTAAAACTTACTGAACTGGCCCATCCGCAGATGTCTCCATCGTCACCCCCTGCACGGCAATCCATCCTGCATCATATGTCACATGATCAGTCACATGTTAATTACTTGATATACATAATTTATTTACGAGATTGACATACTCGGACATGAGGAGCATCACGTTGGCGTGGCTTGTTTGTGTGCACTACGAAAACAACATTTTACATACAATTAAAACACAACGCCAGTCATTGTCAATACCTTAATGCATGTTTGTTATATTGAAATACTATTCGGCATAACAAGTCATACGTTCACAGTACGAGATAAACAACGGCAACTCTCCATCACCGAAGCTATGGAATGTTAGCAATAATAACATTAGCGAGCTAGCTAAGAGCTAACGGTTGAAACTCATACCAGAAGAGGCATTAATGCCGGTGTCAATGTACGAAGTCAAAACGGTATCCGGTAATGTTGTATGTGCGTAGACCACACTTACTTTACGGTGTTTTTAGGCGAGAGGGTGTCAAATTTAGGTCATTGTCAAAACTGGCGATGGACTAAAATTAGCTGGCAGCTAACAAAGTTTTCGATGCGCTGTCACTTGCTTTAGCCCCGCCTATTTTATAGCATTGACCAATGGGCAGGCAGATCTGCAGTTGCTATGGTACCATTGAATTGAGTCATCCAATCAGAACAATCTTGTTCCATATTTTCATGCGTCGCCAGTAGCAAGTTTAAAATAACCTTAAATCCCTTTATTTCTCTTATTTATTTGATTGTAGTTATTAACCGTCCAAATAAATAAATAAATAAATAAATAAATAAATAAATAAATAAATAAATAAATAAAAAGTGTGCAGTAAATCACAGATTTGATTTACAAGGTGAGGTGAGTGGGGAAAAAAGTCAAGCAAGAACTTGTTTTATTCACTTTTTATTCTTACATTTTATTTCTAGGGACAGAAAACTGTGAGGAATGGAGACAACAGAATACATATATCAAGAAATTACTGCTCAAAGTAATAACAGTCTTATATATAGGAGGTATTGCTTTCTCTCTAATATGTACAAATATGTCGAGAAAAAGATGCTATGAGATCAAAACCAATGTTACAACATGAGTTAAGCTTATAAGATTTATATTAAAATGTTATTCCTTCATTGCAGTTTACATTGAGTAAATACCTAATACATACTGTAGATACATTTACAAATAATACGTGATTGCACACTGGCACAGGACATCAATTCTGTGCTCTTTCAAAGGACGCCACAGAAATAACACCATAGGATTTAATAGTCAATGCAGCACGTACATAAGACCTTTAAAAGTAGCTCTGTGGATTTTGAAGATAAATTGTAATCATAATCTGACACAGAGGGTGTCCGGAAAGACATTATACACTTCCTTGTTTCCATTTCTCTGGATTTTTCTGAATGCCTCTTCAATGATAGGAAGGAAGTATATATTAACTTTTGGAACACCCTCTTTGGTCATTCTTCTATTTATTGAGATACTTAGCCACAGATTGGTACGCGATGAGGATCTCGACATCCTTTGGGCAACTCATACGAAACTCCTCCCTTCTGTAGGCGTTGTCCAGGTAACGTTTGAGGCCTTTTAGTTCGGCAGGGATGTCAAAGTCGCGGTACATCTTGCACACCACCTAGTTGAATTTAACAAAGTAGATGTAAATACCATGAAATAAAATCTATTTATGAATGTCTCACCTTGACAATGTTGAGTTTGGGAAGCAGGTTGCAGTCAGCCAAAGTGAGCGAGTCTCCATCCAGGTAGGGACGTGTAGATTCTGTAGCGTACGGGTTCTGGTCCAACTCATGAGGCAGCGGTGTCTCCAAGTACATGTTGAGCTTCACCAGGGTTGATAGGAAGTTCTTCTGTAACACTGAAACGAAAATACAGATTACATTTTGTACTAAGATCCACCCTCCAGATATTTGCTTGTCTACACTGTCATCTGGTGGCTGGTATTAAAAAAAAAAAAAAGAGGCCTTCATGTGATGCAATCAATTGTGCCGAGAAGTCAGATGGACGAGAAGTTCCATAGTTAGTATCACACTTATGTAGCATTACTGGAAACACTTTGCAGGCATCAGATAAAAAAAAAAAAAACAAAAAAGACAAATACTATAGCAACAGACATCTGCCATAATCCCTGATGATGCCCCGCAACTAAAATAAAATACATTTTCAGATAATGGAAGACAAATATAATTACGCTGTTGCATTTATCTTACTGTCATTTAATCCAGGGATGGGATTCTTAATATACGCTGAGAATTTACGAAAGATGTCTTCTCCGGCTGACAGGGACTCCTTGTATCGACAGCACAATTTGGGATACCTGCCATCGGAAGGTTAAATGAGAAATCCAATTAATCGTTACACTTGTAGGCATTAGGGCAGAGCGAGATGCGGTCGTCTCACTTTGGTGGTGCTAATTTCTCCTCCAGGAACTCCTCAATCTTATTAACGTCTGTTTTGACGTCATCGTTGAAGACCAGGAATGGAGGCTGAGAGCCTGGAGCTAATTCCTTCAACACATCTGGTGCTCTATCAAGGCAACAATTATGATAAAGTTAATTGCTTGTGTTGTTGGAATCATTTGCTATCTATCTACTGTGTTGTTTGTTACAATGACTTCTTCTCCTTGGATTGCAAAATGCTTAGATTTTTTTTCTAGCCAGAAGATACTCATTCAACAAATTAACCTTCTAGTCTGTATTCTTGCATAATATTACGTGTTTTAGTGGTGAACTCATGAGAGGATTTTTAATTGAACCGAATCTATTTGTCCATTTATGGACCAAAAAAAAACAGTACGGAATTGTGCCGAGAACAGAAAGTATGGTGAGTCAGACATTCCTTTTTTAAAAAAATGCTTCTTACCTTTTCATGTCGACTGTGGTGAGTAGAAATTTGACCTTTTTTAACCAGAGAATCATAAAGAGTCTCTGAGAGAAAGGACAGTTACCCACACTTTCAGCATCATTGCTGGCCTGGAAGAAGAAGATAGATAATCAATTAAAAAATATTTTTCACCCTATGATGTGAAATGATTCATCCTGGATCTCGTTTTTTTTTTTTATATATATATATATATATATATATATATATATATATACCACAAACACCTGGCGTTTGAACAGGGGTGTGTAGACTTTTTATATCCATTGTATTTAGACCACAAATGAAATCAAAGGCATCTCAACACAAGCACTTACCCCTGTCATCAATTACACACAATCAAGTGCTTAACCATCAATTAATCAATTATCACACCCGTCCATTAACACAGCGGCAGCACATATAAAGAGCGATAAATTAAGATATGCTGGCATCACCTATGTAAGCAGCATATTAAGTGTATTGCTTATAAATCAAATGTGTTTCTAAGAATTCCTAGAGTTGCCTTGCAGCCACAATTAGATTTTTTTTTTTTTTTAAATCTGGCAGCATTTCAATGAATTTTTATTGCTTCAACCATAACCATTAGCGTGTGCTAGGAATGAGCCCAAACATATTTGGATATGAATGTACTTTAATTACAGGGTATACGATTTTAATAGTCAATTGATTTATGTTGCATTCAAAAAATTATTCAAATTCTGAATATAATTACACATTGATTAATAAAATATAAACGCATAAGAAATATTTAAACAAGTTGAAGAAATATATTTTAACAAGTCCAACAAGGACCTTTTTTTTTTGCATAAAAAATATTTTAACAAGTTGAAAAAATATATATATTTTAACAAGTCAGACAAGGACCATTTTTAATTCTTTACCTTCAACATTTACAACTTGAAACAATTTCTTAACCGTGGGAAAATAATCGCAACCATCACATTGGAATCCAAAAGGCCTTGACATTTTCCTTGGCGGAGGTAGCAACAAAAACATTTTTTGAAATGGCACGCCAGTTTCAAAGTGGCTTCTGGCTTGTGCATCTGACCAAAATGTGATTACATCTTGCTTAGCAGGCTCAGCTCACGCTGTCGTGAGTCCAAAGTGTGCGGAATTTCAAGTGGAGGGACTACACGCCCACATTACGACATAAACAAATGCAATAAAGTTATTAAGTTTGTTCTTGCTTCAAAACAACTCAATTAAACAATTAAAGCAAAGCTGTAAAGCAGTTTGTGTTCTTTAAGGTTATGTTTTAAACCAAAGTATGTTATTTAGTGGGTCCCATTAATCTACCAGAATTATTTTTTAATGCAATATTTGTCTTTTCAGAAGGAAATGTCATAAATGTGTCATTTCAAATGTCATTTTCGATGCATTTTTTGCAAGAAAATTTGAAAATACCAATGACGGGCCTCACCTTGACAAACAGCTCAATGTTGGGATTGTCATTGTTTCTATCCTCCCTTTTTTGGGCCATTTATCCCTTCTCGTTCCTGCAGGGATAACATATTTCAAATTTGCTTCTGCAAAAATCCTTGCAAGATTTGATGAAGTGTTGTACTCACAGTGGATGTTGCTTGCTCTCACCGCTGGTTGCTCTTTCGTTTGATTTGACTCCACTTGTAGTGTTTTCGTGGTAATGTTCAACCTCTGTCTACTTCTTCCTGTCGTCTGTGCGCTGCTGGTATTCGGTTGGTGGCAAACCACACCTGACAATCCACAGCTCCTCCCAGCAATACCTGTGTGACCTGTAAATCTTGTTTTCCCCTTTCGACCTCGTAGCATATTCAGCAAAAAAAAAAAAAAAAAATCTCACTCTGTACTTTCTTTAATTGTTTGTTGTACAACCCTTAACAGCGTCCAGGACTAAAGAGCAAAATTCCCCAAAATGTTTTTAGCCAATATGTCATGATGGCCTCTATTTTGTACAATGCTTGTCGTATAGGTGAGTTGGAGCCAATCCCAGCAGACTGGACGAGAGGCGGGGTAAAAGTCTGGACGTGTTGCCAGACCTATTATGGAAATTGTACTTTTGAATTTGCAGACAAATATATCAAAAGGGACTTTCCACCCATTAAATGTGCCGCCTCGAGGTGTCTCTTTTACATGAACAAGCAACTTCGCTTCCTTTAGTGCCCCCGGTGGCCATGGTAAGAAAAAACATAACCTGACCAATGGGGTAAATGCTGATTCAGAATTTTTGCCCAAATTGGGAAGGAAACATTTCACTGTCAGACGTGTGACTCATTTTGACACATCTCAAACATTTGCCAACTGCCTTTCCTTCCTGCATAGCAGGTAGCATGACTAAGCAAGAAACATGACTCTATTACATTTAAATTGGAATTTTGTGAGCTTCAGCGTGCTGGAGGTTGAGGCCAACTAGTTGAACTTTACCTTAATTGGTGTCAAATTAAGTTGGCTATATTCAATGTCCGCAATGACAAAACTGCAGTGAATAAAAACAAAACTCAACTATTGAGATTCTAAGACCAGTTCCGATCCATATTCAATGCACTGGGACTTAAATGATGTGGATGAATAAAAATATGAGTTGATTATATGTATCCACTACAACTGGGTGGCGTCCATCCAGTTTAGCATGCAGCACCTTTTTGTCCGAAAGTGCCATTTCCCTTTTTGACTTCCCCTACGACCACCAGAAACCTCTCAGTTTTAGCATACCCAAGACACCAGGTAGAATAAACGTACCATTGGTTGGAGGTTTCCGAGGCTGAGGGATGCCAGGCGGTACATTTGCAGTTCAAATGGGCCCCGCCTCTTCCTTCAAACTGGTGACACTTTCTCAAAGCGTGCAAAGATGCTTCAACGGATGGCACTTGGATGTTGACCCCGTCTCGGCTCGTCGTAAGGTCAGTGGAGTGGAGGGAGGTTGCGTGTTTTCCTTGATTGAATGAAGGCTGCGTGATCTTAGTGATTTCCTAACTGCAACGGTAACAAGTAGAAAGGTGCCACTGCCAACATAAATTTCTCACCACATCCTGTTCTGCCTTTAGAAACGTTGACAACTTCATAGCCTCTATGGTCGGCAAATATTCTGTAATATTAATAATAATAATAATATTAATACATTTTGTGTGACGTCTGCTTCTTGGTCCAAATCTTGCTCCACATGTGATAATTGCTTGGAAACCAAGAAATTTATATATTTATGTCTGTATTTATTTATTTGCTTATTTAAAAGAATGGCAATTTGAAATTATTCCATGGCATGCCCAGACAAATAGTCTTTTTTTTTTTTTTTTTTTCAATGATTATTTCTGGTCTGCTCAATGTAACAAAAATAGGTCTTTTTGGCGTCATGAGATTAGAAGCAAGCGAACGGCTGACATCCTCTCCAAATTTAGTGATACTGTATTAAGAAAAAAAAGGGGAAAAAAATGTCACGTGATTTTTTTTCATGCTTGGATTGTATCAAGTTAAAAGCAGTATATGGACCCAGAAACGGAATCAATTTCTCCACATGGCAAAGACACACAAAGAAACCGAAATTTCGTTCCCCCCTATCCCACGGTGACAAGACATGGCTCACAACAGACAAACAAGTAAACAAGTACAACAAAAGCGTGCTGAATAAATAATGAATAAATAACACAACAATAAATAAATAAATAAGAGGAGCAGAAAAAAGACAAGTCAAAACCAGACAAGAACTGTCTCCTCTAGTTCCTCTTTTTTTTGTGGGTATGTTGCGTAAAAGTGAGACTGTTGCAATACTGTCGCGCAATTGATTTAGATGTTATGACCTCCCATCTTTGATTTTACGTGGCATTAACTTTGTTTGAGAGCAAAAAAAATATTTGCACTTAACTTGTGTTTTGGCACTTGATGGTGGAATTTGGAAAAATTAACCCAGTCTCAAACTGTGTGTTTCTTCAGGATCTCTGAGCAGACGTTCATGGGATTGAACAGGATGGGAGCTCTGGAACGCAACCTGTTGGTAAATCCTCACTCCTCATGATTCGGAAATATCAAAGTCAAAAAGTCAAAGTCTGCTTTATTGTCAATTTTGTCACATGCCAAGACATACAAAGAGATCGAAATTACCTTTCCCACTATTATAATACAATATTACAGAACTAATAAAAACCTAAAGAGAAAAGATTTATTTGAACTACTATATTTTAGGATTATAATTACTGTAAACCATGTGAAGTCCCGCAGGGCACAATTCTTCAACCCCTTGCTTTTATTTTAATATGCCACCTTTTGTTTAAATATTGCATATGAAAACATGAAGTGCTACTATCTCCTTTATTTTGGAATCTTCTGGTACCACCTCAAACAGGCAAACTTCTCACTTAACGTCTTATTGAAAAAAAAAAAACTTCTCATTTTCAGGATGGAAGGAAGTGTCAAATCCTCACCTTCCTATGTGTCTTATCGCTGGCTCTTCTTAACGTCTGGCTGAAGGGATTCATCATTGACTCCAATCACCGTGCGGAACTGATCATTCTGATGTGGCACCGACCCTACAATGTTCCCAATGAGCTGAGTGTGGGCTCGAGCTACGATTGCACTCCGCTCTGCAAGATCGTGGAGCAGAGGTCCTGGTTTCCCTCGGCGAACGTGGTGGTGTTCCACAACAATGAGCTAGTCAGAGGATCTCAGAAACTCCCTTTGGATCTTCCCAGACCGCCGGGCCAGAGGTGGGCTTGGATTTCCATGGAGTCCCCTGTTCATAATGGAGACCTGAGGAAATTTGCAGGTCACTTCAACTTAACTATCAGCTACAGGAGGGATGCGGATATTACAATTCCTTATGGAGAGTGGCTCGCAAAAGAGGCAGAAGAAGAAAATCCGGTGCAGGATGTTGCGTGGAACAAAAGCTTTCTGGCATGTTGGGTGGTGAGCAACTACAGAAGTCACTACAGAAGAAGCCAAATATTCAACAAACTCAGAACCATAATTCCTGTGAAGGTCTACGGCCGTTGGACAAAAAACACCCTCACCCCAGAAGAACTCCTGCCCACCATCTCTCGCTGCTACTTCTATTTGGCCTTCGAGAACTCTGAGGCCAAAGATTACATCACAGAGAAGCTGTGGAGGAACGCTTACCAGTCGGGAGCGGTTCCCGTTGTTCTGGGAGCGCCGGTACAGGATTACAAAGATCTGGCTCCTCCTCATTCCTTCATCCACGTTGACGAATTTGCATCTGTTAAAGAGTTGGCTCAGTATCTGCTCCAGGTGGCGGGAGACCAGAGGCGCTACAGCGAGTATTTTCAGTGGAAGAAGAACTGGAAAGTGAGGAGCACTGTTAAGTGGAGCGAAAGATTGTGCA
Source organism: Syngnathus scovelli (assembly GCF_024217435.2). Taxonomy (NCBI): domain Eukaryota; kingdom Metazoa; phylum Chordata; class Actinopteri; order Syngnathiformes; family Syngnathidae; genus Syngnathus; species Syngnathus scovelli. The sequence goes on along the minus strand of NC_090859.1, from coordinate 11,813,834 downwards.
GGATCTGCTCCAGCCATTTGCCTCCCAACAAAGTTTACGCTGACCTGGCTGCATGGAATCATGCTAACGGTACACAACGCAAAGAAATTGCACATTGAGCTACTATTTAAATACTGCGAATTTTAAACACACCTAGCAAAGTTGGGATATTACGTAACCAAGTGTGCGTTTCTTATTCTTAATTATACCTGTATACATTTTGGAGAGACTCACTAAACATGTTGAAATACCTGCAAAATGATTCAAGCTAGCTGACAAATCTGTATTGTTTACATTTGATATGATAGCAACAATGCTACACATTAATTGCACTTCATTTCTTAAAGCCCTTTAACCTCAAAATAATGCAAAAATATTTCAGTTGAGAGAGCGTAAGAGCAATGCACATATTCTTTTTGTCTACTTAAAAACAGGATTGAAGCAGATTTGACATTCAGTGCTGACACAGCAGAACTGAATTGGTGAACTTCCTGTTTTCACTTTTTCTTTCCAATTTAATGAAAAAAAAACGTGTGTCACCATCTAGCGGTCAACGGGGGAATTACAACCATAGAAAACTTTTTTTCCTCATTAAATGCTTTCAATATGTAAAAGCATTTGCTTGATGGTTGTATATTTTCATTAATTTTGTGCTGCTCTGCTGAGTTATTTCAAGTTAATACAGCCCTTAATGTTATTCTGTTAATAAACTTTAGACTTGCATGCAGCTTTTAGATTGTGTTTAATAAATGTGCTTTGGACCCATGGAGACAGTAAATGTAAATTGTGTATATGCATGTATTACATATGGAAATATCAGACAATGTATACAAAAAAAATCAAAAATTTTAAAACTGGCATCAAAATTAAATGACATCTTAATCATTGTTAGACATTTTTGATCTAAACACAACTGACCAAAGTCTCGCACGTACAAACAAATCGACGGCAGTGTTAAAAGTTAAAAAAAAAACTTACAGGGATGAAAAATAAAAATAAAAATTGGGTTTGAAAATACATTGAGTCCAAATGACAACCTTTAAATGATCTATTTGCTTGATACATTTCATATCAGTTATCTAAAATTGTTTACTGATGTTAATGCTTATTGTGGCAGGTCAATATTTTTATACACATACAAGTTATATTATTCTTAAAAGAATTCATAATTTTTTCAAACCAACAGTGGTGGTGGGGAAGCATAGATATAAAACATTTCAACACTTGACTGTCAAAAATATAGGAGAGACTTCCACCTGATGAAATGTTGAAAATGTGCAATTAAAGCAGAGAACATTAGCAGCAAGGACCATTTTGTTATCAAAATATTGCATTCAATCTCTTAGTAGTCAACCATTACAGATGATAACGTTTCCAAACAACTCTTAAAAGAATAAAAAATAACTTGTTCGAAAGGCACTTTTTACAGAATGACATTGTTTTCGTTATGAAGCAACGAGATAGTTGCCCTCCACCATTCTCTTGACATCAAAACATCTAAACCCCAAAAAAGTGGAACACGACATAAACAACAGCTCCGCTCAAATACTGTTAAATGACTTAACTGGGAGTAAAAGAGAAAAAAAAAAATTTAAAAATCATCTGCACGACAAAAAACTAAAAGCTGCCTTGCGTCAAATGCACTTTGGTAATCCGGCCTACTGAATAACTTAACATGCATTAGCAAAACACTTCAAGTTGTTGGCGCGGAGTGATCAGTCATCTTTGGACAGAGCGGTTGATCCGTGGCGCCGCCCGCCGCTTCTACCCGCTCAGCTGACCCAGCAGTCCGGGGTGCAGCGATTGCTTCAGGACGTCGGGCCGATGTAGCGGCATGTAAAGCGTCGGCGGTGGGCCTCCGAGGTAGCCGGACGGCGGAGGGTAGCCCTGGCTGGGTACGGGGGAGGCGGCCATGTTGAGGGGCGAAGGGCTCTGCTCGTAGAACTGCCCGTCGCAATCTTCGTCCGTGGGCAGGGCCAGGCGTTTGCCCTTCTGTCTCCGGTTGCAGAACCACACGCGGACCACCTGCATGTGACAATGCAAAAAAAATAACTCAATATTTAGGGTGGAATGATAATAAAGGTTAAATGATTTACATCTCTCTCCAGGCCCAAGTCGTCAGAGATGTGCGTGATTTCTTGAGTGTTGGGTTTGGGACACTTGACAAAATAAGACTCCAGAGCTGAGCGGACGGCTCCCTCCAGGCTTGTCCTTCTCTTCCTCTTCCTGGTGTCCACAAACACCCGCTCGATCTTGTACATCTGAATGAGCACATCAACACTTTGCATCACATTGGTACCTGTAAGGCCTACGGACAAGGTCAAGGTTCAGGAGGCTTTACGGGCGGTCACAATAGCAGTGGGGGGAGGGCCTTTCATTGAGGCTCTCAATGGGACATCAGCCCATGGTGACAACCCCCCATCGTATGAGTTTCTGTTGTCTTGTAAAGTAGACGGCAGATGTGGAAAGAGAGCGAGAGAACTTACATCCTGGGGATTTTCCGACGTTTCGGCCTCGTTCAACCATCTCTGGAGGAGGGGCTTCAGCTTGCACATGTTCTTGAAGCTCAACTGGAGGGCCTCGAAGCGGCAAATTGTCGTCTGGCTGAACATCTTACCTGGGTTGTACAACCACCACCCCCAAAAAATGACAGGAATTAAGAAGGGTACACACAAACCAACAATTGGGCCGAATGACAATCAAAAAATTTAAACCACACACATTTATAATGGTAAATCCAGGAAATTAGAAGAATTTACAACTCTGTAGTTAGTATAGAAACTGATTGCTTAGGTTCAGCATCTTCTACTGTCTCAATGCACCGTGGCACCACACTGCCACCCATAGCTCAGTTTTGGTACTACAGTTTGATGTGCAATCAGTGTAAGATGCTAAAAAGGACCTTTTTAAAAATTTATAATTGTGAATCCAAATATTAGTAAGAAATGAGTAAAACACTAATTCTGAAGTGAGATCCAGACCCATTGACCACCTGAAGATTTTATCAATCGTTTGCCTTACCTACAACAGAAAGACACATTTTAATTTATTTGAAAAATACAGTTGCAATGGTGGAATGTGTATATTAACTTACCATAAAGATTGCCCAATGCAAGGCCAACATCAGCCTGCGTGAAACCCAAAGTGATGCGTTTGTGTTTCAGTTCTTTGGCAAACTGTTCCAATTCTTCAGTGGAAAGGTTTTCCTATGATATAGTGTGAAATCAAATGTTTTTTTCTGGATTTATGCATATTAATTTAGCCATTCGTTTAAGCAGCTTACCTCTTCCGAGTCACTGCAACCCCCGCTGGACGATCCGCTGCTTCGTGTTGACGAGGCCGGGTTCTGGCCCTGAGGCCCGGGGGCTCCCTGGCCGGGGTTGACGCCGAAGAAGGCGTTCGCCGGCATGCCGTTGCTGGGCGGTGACGGGGACATAGATGGTGACGACGCGGAAGACGTTGAGGGATTCTGGTTGCTGCTTCCTCCGCTGCCAGGCGGCGTGAGGTGGCTGATACCCGGCCAGAAGGACGGGTTCCAGGGGCTCGAGTAGAAGACTCCGTGGGGCATGGCGGCGGGTGCCGGCGGGTACTGTTGGACCTTCATTTCACCAGAGTAATCCTCTCCGGTGTCTTTCTCCGTCTTGATCTCGGGGGGCTTGATTAGCTCCCGGGTCTCGGCTATGGGGGGGCTCAGGTTGGTGGGCTGCGTGACCGCAGTTACACCGGGTACCTGCCCGGTGTACTCCGGGGCAGCCAACGGATACCAAGACTTGGGCTGGCCGAAGTCTCCGGCCTGGAGCTCAGAGGCCCGGTAGTCGCCAGCCCCCATCGACGGGAAGGGGAAGAAGCTCTGCGCGGTGGTCGACGGCAAGCCACCGTAGGTGGGCTGCTTGTAAAGCACGCCCGCTTCTGGCATGGTGAGCTGGTGGAAAGACGAACACCCGAGGCCCTCTTGGCCCAAAATCTGCGTGCAAGCCCGGCTGAAGTCATACGGGCGGGTTTGGTACTCCGAGCTTGGGCTGTGGGATCTTTCGGACATCTTGCCACTCAACAGACTTACCTTAATGGTCACACCAAAAAGTAGTCAAATCAAAACGCCAAGGGAGTTGGGGGAAAACCGGGCCAACATAACCGGTAAAAGGAGGCGGCAGACTAGTCCATAAAGGCCGCTTTCGGGTCACCGGCTCCGATCGAATGTGCGATCGGGGCTGGTCCGCGCACGTTTTGCCAAAGTTGCAGATCTTCGGGCTCGTCGCTCATTGGCTGCTGCGCACAATTACGCACGGCTGAAGGTGAATTTGTCAATGACCTTGGTAACGCCCCCCCCCTGCAACCCCTTGGTGGGCGTGGTCCCACTTAACCTGCAGTAACTGTAAAATGTCTAAACTTGTGTGTTTTAATTCAAACGCATCTACAATGCTAAGTATGTGTCACACATGGATTCTAATGATTGTTTAGACGATGGAGCGTTTCACAAGATGGCTTTGATATTAAAATACACGTCATTAGAGCTTTTGTTCATCAAGCTTAATAAAATAAATAGCATTTATTGTCATTCTGAATTGTGGAATTTACTCTTCTCTTTCCATATTTAATTTCATGTTCATGCGTGTTAGTTTAATTTTTAAATAAGAGCATTATTTGCATTTAATTACACTGCTCAGCATTTATTTTTAATTCTGATTTAGTTTTATTTTCTAACTGCGCTTTATGGAGGATATCATGATTTAGTTCCCATTTCATTTGTAGTCATTTTCTGAGGATTAACTAAAGGCTTTGTGAACGATTGTTTCTTTCCCACTCACAAATGCGTGAGCATAAATGCAACAGGAGCATTCGGGGGAACTTATTCTTGCTCGGGATCTGCGGTGGGGGGTGCGTTGCTTCTCCCCCACCGAGCGGCCCTCACGACCCGGGCCCCTGCGCGCACAGATGCGCTCCCCCTGGCGCGCGTCGTTGGCCGCAGATTGCGGCAGGAAGACGCGCCGCGGGGAGGGAGCGGAGGAGGGGGGGCGCCATTGTACCAACCCGGCCCCGGGGGCACCCTGTGGATTGCAGATCCCGAGTTGCGATGGTCGGCCATTAGCTCCTTTTCACATTGAAACAATACGTCTCGGCCCTTTGATTTCGCCCCACACCCACATACCCCCCCTCCCACACACACACTCATATGAAGCAAACACCAGACTGCAGTTTCACTCTGCAGGTCTGAGATGCTCAGCCTGCAAGTCTCCACTCCAAACCATTTCATGTCACGTCTACTCTCTTTTTATCTTCATCCATCCATCGATCCATCCTCACTGCAATCTATTTAATCTTTTTATTCTATGAATATTTCTTAAACACTGATCAATTGCATTGAATAATCTTTTTATGCTCGTTTTAAACATGCCACACAAAATACTGGGCGAGCCTGAAGAGAGACATGAGACTACTCAATAGCTTAAGAAGACATCAAACCCAAGTGGCGTGGCATTGTCCTGTGACGGTCCATGGACTTGGCTGATTGATTGTCATGCAAAAGACAAGAAGAGAGTGAGGCCAGCCATCAAGACAGCACACATCAGTGCTCAGGGTACTCCAAAGGTGGCGGGAGGGCAGGGTGGGGGTGTTTCAAATCTTTTTTGAAGTAGGTTTTTTTTCCCCCCCAACATGCATGTTGACTACAAATTAAATAGAAATTTGGTTTCGGTTTTATTTGTTTGACCTTAGTCAAAGACTTGCTAAATTCAAACTGGATATAATTTGTATGATCTCAAAACAAAATGGCTTGCTCAAGTTCCCTCCAGAACGTTTGGAGATTGGTTCAAATAATGAAGGTCAAAAATATTTACAAATAATGATCGTACTTACTCCAACAAGAAAACTAAATTTGTAAAGAGCTTTTTAAAACTAGGTTCACTTCAACAGCATAAAAAATTCAAGTTGTAATGGTATGTATGAATGGGGAAAAAAAAAACTTGCTGCAGGGCGGGGCCGTGCTTGAGCACATCGCTACTGACGTCCCATTCATTGTTTATGTGGTGGCTTGATTAACGCCCAGCGACTGAAATCCGGAGTCACTTCCAAACGCTTATAAAGTGCTTTCAGGTACGACGTACTGTGAAAGTCGACAGCTAAAAGAGCACGCGTGGCGTCGTCGCTCCAACTTTCCAAGTGGAGAGCAACCTCTTTGTGCAGCGGGAGGCTTAAATGTAAAGTGGCGGCCCTCCCGTTGAGCGGCAACAAACAAGTCTGATGGCTTTTTGATTTTCTTCCTTAACGGCCGAGCCTTTGACGCCCATCTTCACAGGCCCTCCACCCGGGTCCGCTTTTCACCTCGCCACCAATGGCTGCCTTCCTTCCACTGTCCACGCGCACAATGGGCCTTGACAGCCCTCGGCATGCGACTCAATGGGGACCGGAGCCCCCACACACGTGGCCCCCCTACCAGCTAACTTTGCGTCCCCCCACTACCAACATGCGCTCGGCGTGTGTATTGCTTGAGGGAATACAGTGAAATGACATGAATCCGTTCGATTTAACAGTTTCAATTCAATGGACATTGTGCTGCTCCTTCAGCTGCGAGTGTATTAAAATAAAGCGAGGGGACAAAGCTATGTGGTTTGGTTAAAAAAAAAAAGTCAAACCTTTCTACAGGTAGCTCATAATCAAGTCAAAAAGGATAGATTGAGACGGGAGCCGACGAGACATCAAACAAGAGGACGTGGCGCTAAGAGGAAGTAGCTGTTTGTTTGCTAGCATACATTTCAAATAAAGCGTCGGTTGGTTTGTTTGTTTTTTTGAGACTAAACACAAGCAAGCAGATCACAATCATTGTTGACGCTTTGAGCTAACTTGACTTAGCTAACATTTTTAGCTTCATCTAACAAATGTTCGACAAAAATGCTAACACGTAACAGCCCGTCTATATCATTTTGCATTGTTTGTTAGCATTCAGCTAAACAGACTGTGGTTGTTGTACACTAAAGTGTAAAACTAAGTTTAGTTGGACTGTAACTCAACCGATAATGGTAATAAAAATCTTTTTTTGGAAGAAATATTTACTTGTCTACCCCACCCCAAAAAATCTTGCCAACAAATCACAACTATATTTTCCTACAATTGCGACGCTCGTTCAATCAAGATGGCCCTCAAGATGAAAAACAAAAAAACAAACACAAAATGTTAAGTATGCGTCAAACAAAGAGAGTAGTAATACTGCCGTGGTAAAAAGTTTTATTACCGATTCCTTGTTCTGCATGTACAAATATCTATAAAAGGTGAACACTTTCACGCTTTTATGTACATTTTTGCAGCAGGAGATTCACTTTGGGACCGACAAGATGACAGAGCGGGACAACACAAGATAGTGAAATTGACCACCGATACATCTATCAATATAGTCCGTCCCCCCCCCCTCCCCCCTCCAAAAAGAGCCCTACTACCATCTTTCCTACTCTCCACCCCAGGAAAAAAAAATCATTCAAATGTCACTTGGACTGTACATTCGTCCTCTATTGACAGGCTGCATAAGCAGGAGGCAGAAGGATTTTTGCATTGCACAATACGCTCAAACCATGCAACAGACATCATCAAGTACTTCATATGTGGATGCGTACATACTGTATACGTACGTATATACGTCTATATATATGTATATATAATAACATATATATGTAGATACAGTATGTCCATATATATATATTTCTATATCTTAAAATCTTTATGCGCAGCTCATATGACGACAAAAATCAAACGGTGATGCTAAAATTTCAGAGATGGGATGTTAAATATTTCCTGCTAAGAATGTGGTTTAACCACAAGCTACGCATGACAAAACAAAGAAGTGCACCTGTTTTTCTGCTTATGCGTGTGTGTGTGTGTGTGTGTGTTCCTACATGCTCTTGCTATTTTAATCACAGTCTTCGCAAAACAGCAGCAGAAATGACGGAAAGAGATATTGCAACGTAAAGAGTTTAAAATTTAATTTGAGGACAGGACGCTCACAAGCAACAACTCAAGGAGGTGTCTTTGTGTTAAAAGACTTAAAATTCACAAAGAACCCAAAAATTACACCAGGGTCATAAAAGCAGGAAGGAGAGAGGCATGGAGAAGGCGAGGGAAGAATTAGTAAAGGGCCAAAAGCGAGAGACAATACAAGTTTTTTTTTTTTAATCGTCTCGTCTTCTGCCAGTTTTCCTCCGTTTGTCTGCATGCAAGTGTGAGTGTTTGCACGTGTGTGTGTGTGTGTGTGTGTGTGTGTGTGTGTGTGTGTGTGTGTGTGTGAGTGTTCAGCATTCACTTTTGATTCCCCTGATAATGCATGGTGGAGTCGTCAAACAGAGGGTTTTTCACCTCCATCTCGCCGGTCTGTGGAGGAGAGCACACAAGATTGATTTTTATTTTATTTTTTTTTTAGCTTCTCAGCATCCACACAATGACTGCGACCTCACCGGAGCAAGTCCAGGACATTCGTACACTGTGAAGTCTCCTGCCTCTTCTTCATCTGAGGTGATCTCCGAGTCCATGTTTTTTTGTTCCGGTTTGTGACTGGGGGGGGAAAAATGATTTAATTATATAATATAACTGAACACATCAGAAAATAAATGAGAAAAAAAATAAATACATACTTTCCAATCGAGAGCATCTGCTGTTTTTGGTGTTGATAGTGGTACATTTGAGCACTTTGTGCTAGAGTTTTATCCCCAATCTACAGACAAGAAGAAGAACGTGTTATGTGACACATTCAAAAATAGAGAGAAATCTAGCGGTGTGTTTTTGCAGAAGCCAGGAAAGGAATTGAAACGATAAATGCGAGCGTGTCACGTACCGATTTACCGGCACCGGTGGCGGCGGTCACACCTGCACCCCTGAAGGCGGGATAGTCCACCTTCTGAGCCAGACGCGATTCTTTACGCAACCTGCGGGGGGAGCAGTGCAAGTTAGTAACGTATCAATTAAAGGGAATTAAAAAAAATTCATGCGGTGGCTTACTTGACGTAGCAGACAGTCGCCATGATCAATGCTACGGTGCCGATCGCCACGAACAAGGAGATGACAACTGGAAGTTGAAAAAGATTTTTTTTTTTTTATAGCATTAGCTACACTGATTTTTGTTTAGCGACGCCATCGAGGCATGAAACTCACTGATGATGATCTTGTCGTCCTTGTGAGCGTTCTGGACGAGCGGGCCGCCTCGACGGTCCCCTCGGGTGGGTTGAGGGGTGGACGCGTTACTGAGACGGGACCCTGTAGCGGTGCCGTTTCGGGTTTGGCCGGACGAGCCATCTCGGCCCAGTTGCCCCTGTCCGGAGGCGGCCATCTTGATTCCGCTTTTGGCTGAGAGGACGGCGACTGAAGGTGATGGAGGATGATGTCAGAAAATCCAAAATTAAAACAAATGTAGTCAACGTATATCAAAGTTCTTACCGGGAGGTTTCAAATGTGTCTTGGGTGCTTCGATCGCAGACACTTCCTGTTTTTCAATATATGAGTGGATGAAATCGATCTCTTCATCCAAGTCTGGGTACAATGGTGCTTTAGCTAAAAGACAAGATTTAAATAAGTTGAAGCTAAAAGACATTACAAGACAACACCCGAGCGACTTTAAGCTAGTTTACTATTGACGATGATGTGACTGCTAGCAAGAAGATCATATATATTATTGGCAGGTTTATGTTGTAATCCCCAATGTCCTTCGACCAAATCAAAGCGACAAGACAAGGCGTGTGCCTGTGGGTCTTGTCGTATTTGTTTGTTGACTGGTGGGAAGCAGGAGACAATACGAAACTGATGTTAACAGCCCTTTAGGCCAGACAGTTAGCCACATTCCTGCGGTACAGGACGGGTCTCCAGGGCAACCAGATCCCAGCATATACATGCGTGTGTGTGTGGCCGGGGGAGGAAGCACAGTAGGGGGCAGGAGCAATCAGCAAAAACCTGGCTCAGTAAATGTGCTACGTTGACAATAGAGACCGAAGCGGAGCTAATGGTGGCGATCAAAGTGTTCCTGCTATAAAGTCACCCTGCAATATATCATATTCTCAATGTAGCAGAACGTTAAATCATAAGCAAAAAAAAAAAAGTGGAGGATCTTCAATTTGGGCATTGTGCCGTTATCCCGTAAACATATCTGCATCATTACATTAATGATTACAGTATCACTTTCTCCCCTTGTAGAGGGTCAACCATCTGGCTGAGCTAATGTGTACGCTGTGACACACCGGCACTTTCACCGCCGGCTTTGTTCCAACCCCGACCCCCCTTCGCCATTTAGCGCACGTCGCGGCAGGTGTCTGCAGAGGCGGGGTACGCCATCTGTACCTAGCAGGTGGCTGGGTGCTCCATGGGTGCTCACTTGATTGGAATGCGGAGTTAGCCACGTCAAGTATGATGACCCCGTTTGGAATTTGGAAAGAAATTGTTAGATGATCGTGAGATGAAATGTGCAAATGGCAGGACGTGAATACGTGGCCCCAAATTTAATCCAGGGTGGATTATTAACACAAAAAAGTAGTGATTGTGCGTAGGCCACACGCTACTTGAGTATGCACACTTCCGGTCACGTAAGATCGTTTTGTCACCAGGTTGATAATGAGCCATAACCCCCCCCCCCCCCGAGAGTGGCCTATAGGGGGGAAGAGGGGGTGGGAGGGGGGGGTCCGTTGGCTATTACAAACAAATAGTAAACGGCTCAACAGGAGAGCCACTGACACGCATGTGTGCTGTTATCTTTTCCCACTCAAAAAACACTCACTTCCACCTGTATTGCCTCTTAAATTCTCCTGTATTTGCTATAGCAATAAATTGGAAAACAAAAAATTTAAATTAGTTTACCTACTTGAAGTGGTTTGAAATACCTCAAATTCCTTTGTGGTTATTTTTTAGAATACATTTGAAAATATATGTATTTTAAAAATGATTAGTTTAAAACAAAGTATAATGTCATTAAACTTCTAGAATCAAACTTTTTTTAAAGGGAATGATTGAGAAAAAAAATATGCTATTATGCACGTATGCACTGTCACTATGTGAACTCTGCTGCCGTCTTGTGGACACTCAGGAGAACAGACGTAGTCAAACAGCAGAAAAAAAAAAAAACAGGGCAGTACTACTGTGAAGACATCTCTAATAATTGGCGTGCTCTTTTCAGACGCTTTTAATGAAAGGTCGACAAATGGTGAATGGGAAAGATAAGGAGATAAAAAAGGTCACAGACTTGTATGTTAACTTCATTAGCTTTTACCAAAGGGAGTGACTACTGATAAGGCCTTACAGGAAATCTTCACTAAATTCTCCTTTTTTTTATTTTTTATTTTAATCATCAAGAAAAAAAACAAAATATCGATCAATTTAATCTCTGTGGTGCTCATTCGGCGGATGTACCACAGCCACATTTCATCAATTCAGAGTCTGAAATCAACTTAACACATATGTGTGAGGGAAAGGTGTTAAAGGTCAACTGCGAGGATGTGATGCGGACGAGCCCTGCCTTTGGCACATCCTGTACACCTTCACTGTCTACACAGAATAAAAAAAAAACAAGGCTTGGAGGCATGGCCACTCCTAAATGTCAAATAACGCTTTGGTTTACCTTTTGTTAAGTGCTGTCCTACCTGGACACACAGAACACCAAACGAAAATGGCAACAGAAGAATTCATTAATGTAGGGACTAAATTATTATTATTATTATTATTATTATTATAACCTCCATGTTAAGGGAAACTACTAGCTTAGTTTCGCTGTTTTAACATGTTTCGCTTTTTATTTACGTAACCTGTTGCACCTCCCTGAAAGTCCTCTAGCGCCCCCCCAAGGTGAAAAGGAGAAGAAAACCTAATGAATCACAATTAATGGGGTTTATCAAGTTACATTTAAATGAAAAAAATAATGAAACCTGTTGATTTTAATTTGATTTGACAGTCAGTGTAAAGCATATTTGTAAATTATCATGCATGATCTGTTCCCGTGGATTAGTGTTTGTTGCAGAAGCAGAAACACATGCCATTTGAGAGTGTTACGTAAACCATATAAAAATCCCTTTCTAATTTTCCAACACATAAAAAAAAAAGCTGGCATTTATACAGAGGCAGACATTTTATCTAAAGTTGCCGCCAACAAATTGAGCCAAGTTTCTACTGTACGCTCCCCCGCCGCAGAGCCATCTAAATTATTAATCCTCAAACACGCACACACAGACCTTTACGAGAACAACGCACACAGACGCACGCAGTGATAGGTGACACGTTTCAATTTCTGCAATTTACACCCAATGGGAGAAAAAGATTTATTTCTGCAGTCTGGCTCTTTTCGAAAATGACATTAGATTTAATCGAATGAGAGCGAGATCTACGACATTGAAAGCGATTTAAGTCGCCAGAGTGCGGGGGCGGCTCACGTGTTTGCTGCTGCAGCAGCAGCAGGGCCAGATTAAAAAATAAATAAATAAATAAAATCCTCACGAGGATCACATCACACTGCGCCATATTTGTCAGAAACATGAATGATGGGCGAACGGCGTCACGGGGATGCAGAGAGAAGAGGAAATACACGAGACGGTGACAAACCGAGGGAATAAAGCCATCAAGCCAAGATGGATACGCTAGCAGGGGGGAGAGGCCAAAATCAATCGGCGATCGAACGGGAGACAGCTAGGCTGAGAGGAAGGGAGCTGTGTGCAGCCACGGAAGAAGACACAGCGGCAAAGGAAGAAAACAACTTATTTAGCTTGGCTAAGAATATTTGCTAATGAATACGACATTAGCCAAGTCACAGTGAATTCATCATTTTGCTGTTTCTGTGACGCCTTAAGATTCTGGCTAAAAAGGAAAGTAGTAATTGCTTTCAAAATGGCTATTATGAAAAAGATTTTGTGGAGGAGAGAATATTGGATAAACTGCATATATATAGTCCATAGAAGATAAATTGGATACAGACAAATATTTATTCAAGCCACTGGTCTTTGTGTACTCGTCTAGCTTCTGCGCTAATGAGGTTTGTTTTAAGGTGTGTCTGCCTGAGACGACAGCTGAAATAACTGGAGCTCAGCAAAGTTCCTTCCTTGAAAATTTTATAACATATAAATGTCTCTGGTGTGAAGTTGGGATAGCAGACATTGCGGGCCTGGCTTGGTGAGTGCCGTGTGCGCCAAAGAATAGGGCGCGGTCGGCTGTTTCAGGTTAGCTAGCTAGCCAGTCTAATATAGCCTATGCTAGCATTTTATTACGTGGTTTTTTTTTTTTTTTTCATACCATGTTGATGATATCTCCTTTTGGTCACACAACGACCCGTCTCGTCCTCCACCAGCGGAGCGAGGCAGGAGCCACAGGTGGTGAATCCGGGTCGGCACAGGTGGCGTCCCTCTTTGGCACAGTCGATGTGGTGAGGGCACGTTCTGCTGGCTGAGGGAAACGCAGACAAAAAGTGACACACAATTATTCAATTAACGAGGTCAGGTATAAGCAGATACATCTTAAGATGAAGATATGAGATGTAGATGGAGGACTGTCCTTGGGATGAACCATTCAAGTCTTTCATACGCTTTGTCCAATCCGTTCTCCTCTACTTGGCTGATATTTACGTAAGGGGAGCGTATTAGTCACGATTCGAGATGGCTGGAGGAGAGATTCAAGTGACCTCCATGGCAACAAGGCTTGCGATACGAGGGAAGATACGAGATATCAAAGGAGCAGATGCGCCGAAGTGGGGGGTTGCGGTGGTGAGATGGAGCCAACGCACAAGAGCCATGCCTTTTGTTTATTAGCCGGGCTAATTTAGCCCTTCCCTCGATTGATTAGTATCCGCTTGAGAGCAATTAGCTTTTCCAAGGAGGTTATGTTTTCATTGGAGCAGGTGTAACTCTTGAGCTGCTAGCCGCTAGCCGCTCTTTCTGATCGACTGGTTTGATTTTTAATCTTCTGCCTCCCGCCAGTTCGGTTTTATTGAAGCAGTCAACAGATGAAAAATATTTCTAGCTTTTGGTTAAACACCTGGAAGCGACGTGTCAGCCTCATCAATGTTCTCACTCGCTTTTGCTCGTGTTCAGCCTCTTATTCCTCATTAGCGCTTTGATTAACGTCTCAATTATTTTAGCCGGCATCATCTATCATGTTTAATTTTATCCCTTGTGGCTTACTTCCTGCTCCTGAGAGGTTTGTCTTAACTTGCCCCTGTTGATTTCCGTCAACGACATGACCTCTTAAAGAAAGGCTACGAGTACAAATAAAGACGCTGATAAAAACAGATAAAGAATAGATGTTCTTGAGCTTGTCGCATCGAGTACGAGGATCCAAACGCTGGGGATGAGTCATACTGCTATTTTTGGGTGTGTTCGAACTTCTAATCAAGCTGGTTAAAAAAAAGATGAGCTCAATTATAACTTGGCTGACACTGCAGATCAGGAACTGGAAGAATGATCCGAATGTTGTGATCCAAATGAATAGCGAAGTTTTTAGAACTTTTGTGCATCCATGACATCACTGTCCTGCTCTCTGGACAACCGCGCCGGGTCATTACGGAAACCGCAACGGCAGCACTTAAAGGTTGAAAACAAGCTCAGGCTGTTCAAACCACAAACACTCAACATCAACCTAGCATCAATTTAACAACAAAACAAAGATGTTTTTAGCGAAGAAAAAAAAAAAGCTCTCAGTAGAACAAACTTCCATTTCCATAGTGTGGAATTTTTTTATTCTTCAACACCTGCAAGGTTGAAGCGGTTCAAATCTCAGCGCTGCCAGTCAGCAGTTCCCATAGGTTAATGTGAAGGAACATATTACAGTCACGTGCGTGCAGGTAATTTATTCTTCACACAAACACAAAGCAAGCATATGTGCGCAAAGACGAAGTGACTGCACATGCATCGCTACGGGGGAGGAAGGTGGGGAAGATGGTGAGAGATTGAAGGCGGTGAAAAGGCCAGTGAGTGTGAAAATCTCCAAAGCGGACTGCCAGGAAAATCTGCATTTATGCAAAAAAAAACCCACTTTCACACAGCCTGGTAAAAAAAAAATACAACCTTATTCACATGCAAGAGGTTTGTTTTTATCGAGTTGAGGTTAAGAACCTGGCAAATGGAGGGAAAACCAAACTCGACAAAAAAAAACAAGGACGCCATTCCGCAGCATGATGTCTGATTACGATAGTGTGAAAAAACACATTATGTAACGCTCGCTCCAGAGTCCTTGTTAAAAAAGAGAAAAATAAGTACTTCTACATCTGCCGCTGTTGCCTGGCTTCACCCAAAAAGCCAAACATTATATTTTTGTCCGGCGACGAGCACGTCAAATGCAGGCCATGCTAGGGCAGGAAATAATCTGAGTGGGTCGCATACACCTATTGTGCAGATTTCCTGACACACTCACTGATGGCATCCAGGAAATGAGTCCTCATCATGTGGAAAGCGCTCTCGTCGGCAGGCCGCGCTTGATTTGTGCACGCGCCGTTTATTTCCCACGAGCGTACAAAACGGGAGCACGCTTGGCAAAACTCGTACGTCTTTAATTCTCCCCAGGGAGCTCGTTACGATAAGCATTTAAAGACATCGTGCCGTTATACCTCTATCGGCTGAATGATATATTACATTTGGCGTACACCAAGGATCTGTATTAAGCACATTAATATTTACAAAAATGTTTTTATTGCTAATTTAAATGCAATTTTTTTTTGTTTCCATGGGAGTAATTTACATTTCTGAGATTTAGTCACGATTATTATCCCTTCAAAAGTGATGTGCCCTAAAAAAAGCAAGTTTCACGCCTCGCCGTGTTCAACCACATAGCGGAAAATGTTGCCTAATCGCCCCAGAAAGCATCCTCCTCCTCCTCCTCTCAGAAATGGCTTCAGAAGAATGTGACAACCATCACGGAAAATCAACGTCTTATCTACGTCGGTTCGCGGATGCTGCGTCGGCACCGCTTTCCCATGCTGCTTCAATGAATCTCACAAAATGCAAGGCACGGACGTTCTTGGTAGAAAATGGGCGTGACTTTCCATTTATTTAACCAACACATGATATAAAAAACGGTTTGCTTTAAAACTGGAGGAAAAAAAATGAACCCTAAAATTTATTTAAGTGAGTAATTTGTCGCTACTGTCTTGTTGTTTATTATGTCAGACAAGTGTAACCATTGCACAGGGGATAATTACCGTGTCATTATCATTAGAGTGAAGCAAAGCAAAGCGGCAGAGGCAGCAAACACCCCCCCCCCAACCCCCCACCATCTTCCACCCACCCATCGCAGCAGACAGAACAAAGGGCTTACACAATGGCAGCGTGGAGGTGGCCTTGTTTTATTCCATTCTATTTCCACGACTTGTGGGCCAGATGATGCAACAAGCTGATTAATTTTTTGCCACCTCTCACGAGTGGGAATCTCACGATTTGATATCACAATTTTTTTTTTTGCTGTGAAGATGACAATTGGGGAAGGGTGTAGCTATTGATTGCTTGGGATTGATTTGTTGATTAATTGAGTTGAGCAAACGGTGGGAAAAATTGAGTTTACTGTCGGTGGTTTTTGTTTACACAGTTGGCTAAGAATACGTTGGGCGACTTAGTTCATATCAAGACTTTATTCCTCTTATATAAAACTGATTTTACAGATTTAATATCAGAAAGGATTTGATTTTTATCTCCATATGCTGAATGTTTTCATTGGTGTTTCAGATACACAGGTTGCTTGTGAGAGAAAATACTTTTTTTTTCTTCCAATGCTAATGAGTGACTACACAAAAGGTGGGCGACAGCTTTATTGAATTATGATTTTTTTTGGGGCTATTTTTTTTTTTTTATAGCCACCAGTCTGCTTTCTAAAAGCAATCGTCTGATGTCAAAAATAGACCGGCAGTCTCGGCATGTGCACTGTGAGCCGTCAGCACTTGGTAGGTTGGTGTCACGAAAATATTTTAAGTAGCAATGACAATGACATTATTGGTGGACTGTGATGTAGTGGAAAAAATAATCCTCAACATAGTTTAACAAGTTCAAATGGTAAATACAGTGTGAAACTGGTACAATTAGGGGTACTTGGGCTCACCCTTGTGGTAAGCAAAAGAATGACAGCACAGTTCAGTTGTATTTCACTTTTGAATAGAATTTTCCTATATTTATGCGCAATGCTAATGTGACTTGCAATATTATTTTCATAAACATCATTGGTCATGTTGTTCATTTTTTATTTTTTGACAATGACTGATCTACACCATTTAGTGACATCATGACTTTCTCATGGCCAAACACACTTTGATGGATAGAAACTAGAAAGCAAGGTGAGGGATAAAGAAGTGGGATTAATGGGAATCCTTGGCTCGCCCACCTTTTTTTTTTTCCTTTAGACTTCTCAGTTGCAACAGCACAATGAGGCAGATCAATAGTATTGATGAGTATTTCCTGCTTGCTTTTAGCCATGCGTACTGATCTGTCAGTAATCCCTCACAAACTTAGTGTGATTTGGAAATCTGTATAGATAGTGTGAAAATAATGACTTAAAAACGATAATTCTGGGTCAAATCTGCGATTCTATTAACTAGTAATTAGGCAGCTGCTGGGTTAATATGACCGCTATGATTATAAATTCATATTTTCTGGAGAGCCCGCAGCGCACATGGCTATTTTTTTTTTTTAAATGTAGCACACTAAATCTCCATAAACACAAAAGAAGTGAATCATTCGGAGGCCGTAATCGACTCAGTGGTCTTCATGTCCCCGAGCGACACAGCTTAAGTGGCTTTCCACCTGACTGTTCTCGTCTGCCATTCACCACTAAATCGTAGATGACTAATTTTGCCAAGGGGTAGAAGATGAGATAAAACCACATCATCGGCACATTTGCTATGAATCTATAATGATACATGGGGGCATCATGAATGCGTATTCTCAATGGAAGGAGTCATTTGCAAAAAAAAAAAAAATCCTCCATACAACTAATTAGCTATTAATAGCCTAGTGTAACCTTCATTATTGTGTGTTAATGCCCAAAGTTGATATTATGATTCATACCATTTGCGTAAAGTGCTAATGTGTCAGTTTATACTAGCGTTATTTAGCCTCAAGTGTTTGTTTGTGTTGAATTTACCGGTCAGTCCAGAAGAGTTTAATTGCAATACTTTATAATTCAGTATAATATTGTCATGATGACGTGTCATGCAATGAAAACACATCCGTGAGCATCACATTTGGTAAAATCATGGAAAACGCATGAAATATTTTGCGTCACAACCTTCGGGTAGAGGTTGATACGTTTGAATAAATACAAACGTGCTGATTCACATTGATGTAAACGTGTTCTTTCTGTGCAGGGAGGGAGCAGGTGGAGCTGGAAAGATGACGTTGGACTGTCCAGCTGTTGCAGCTCTCACATGGTTATCGTGTTGAACGAGTTAGGAGCAGATTATCTGGCATCAGCGCCATCAGTTACAAACCAGCTCAAGTATACTGCAGTGGGCAATAGAAAGCCCCGGAAGGGCACTTGAGCAGGCCTGCCATGCAATTCTAAAAGCAAATGCAAGGAGATAGGGATCGGTTTATTTTGATGCCATGAAACTGTCACATTAGATGGTCGAGGGAAAAAATAAAAATAATGCAGTTAAGCATCACCAATTTGTCATGTTTGGCACTTTTAAAATACATAAGGATATAAAATTGTGATCTTTTAGATATCGTGAATTTTTAATTGATAATTGCGCACATGCTAGATGGATGGTGTTGATGGTTTATGATCTTTATTTTTATTATATATAACGCTGAGAAACACTGTCGACAGAATAATTGAGTTGTAATTTCGTTTTAGGTTTACTTGAGGAAATGCTAACACGGAAAGAAACGATGACTTGTCAATACTTGTTGCGTTTTTCCACCTGCTCACTCAACCGGCATAAAAAAAGGAAAACGGAAAGCGACCACGTCGACAACGCACCGCGCAGAAATGTGCGGACAAGAAAATAGTCATGTTTTTTTTTTGTGTGGTGTTTTAATCGTCTCCATTTTGACGCAAAGCTGTCAGCCTGACAGGTGCCAGGAGCTCGTCCATTAAAGATGCCCCCAGATGACGCACGTCGACGCGACAAATTGGTTTAAAAAAAAAAAAAAAAGCACACTGTCCACGAATGAAGTGGATGTTTTTCACATAAAATGTCGGTAAATGCATCTTACCTGGCAGGCTTGAAGCGGCGCGAAAGACGCAGAGCACGACCGCGGCAAGGAGCAACGTCGAGGCCCGGCGTTGGCGTTCGCTCCGCGGGCTGGAGAGCAGCAGCATCGTCGCGGGTGCTGGAGGTGGTAGTCTTGTCGGGAACGGAGAACCGCGGACGGGAATTTTGTTGTCATTCCCCCATCCTTTGTGGGGATTTATGTCGCTGTGTAGTTCGTTTTGAGGAGCTCTCTTCGGTGCTAGGGGGGCAGCGATGGGGCAGGTAGTCGATCCTGCTCTCAGTGCACGGTAATCCGCGACAGTGCTAAAGATAGCGGGGCTTCAGGGGAGGAAAGGAAGGGGAGGGAGGGGGGGGGGGGGAGGGGGGGAGGGAGTGTGAGGTTGGCTGCTTGTTTATGACGTTTGGGAGTGATGCCTTCAGGCCCTCCTGAGAAATTACCAACGCGTTACCTGGCCACGTAGTTGACATATGGAAGAATGCGCACCAAAAACCACCAAACAAAATATATATTTTTTAAAAATCGGCCGCAGCAAGTAAAATGTATAAATAAACGTTAAAAAAATATATATTTCATGTATTTGTTAATTATGTTAAAAACACAACCCTGTTACAATTATCTATTTAGTGGAAGAGCATTTTAATGAACTGCCTCTTAAGGTTATATATTATCGCATGGCAACTAATTTTAAAGAGTGTCAGATTCAGGAAAGGCAAAAATAACATGGAATATCAATATATTTTTTCGGTAAACCTTATTATTTCTGATGTTTCTACTAATTTCGACCGTTTCCCAGCCCCTGAAGGCAGCAGTTTGCGGGGCACGCATACGAGGAAACAAGTGCAGCAAACGGAAACGTGATGACGTCTCAAACCGGTTGGATAACATCATCATCATAATTGTAATTGCTGTGTGTTTACCCTTTGCCTGAAGAGGCCAGAAGGGTGTCTTTATATAATTTATGATAGGCAATTTTGAAATTCCACATTGCATATGTGAATTGCACTGTCCATCTGCCACATAAACAGTGTATGAATAATGCTTACACATTTAAAAAAAAAAAAGTATCCATTATATATTAAGAAACCACAGCAAAATTATGTTTCACTGGATTTTCCATTTCATCGTATATTTCAGCAACCAATTTTTCTTTTTTGAATTAAGTAACCACTGATCATACAAGGATTACTGTGCCTCATCATCACAAGTCAAATTCATGAGAGTGACACAGCAGATAATCTGCATAAATGAGAGGGAAAAAGGGATTATATTTTTTTTTATTCATCGACTGCCTTTGTTCTAAGACAGGGGCCTTTTATGCTTTTTTTTTTTTGGGCGGGGCACATTTCAGCCACTCATGGCGTGACAGTTTAGGAAACTGCCGACTGCAGTACAAAAACAGGAAAATACAATTGAAAATTCATATCCTATCCATTTCCGTGTGAACAGCAGTCCTGAGGTATAAATGTCCAAGTCCCCTACTTCATAAACTCAAAAATAGGATGCATTCAATCATTAGGATGAGTGAACAAAAAAAAATTAAATTGAAAATGAGCAGCATGATGGAAAGGTTTCACTGTGCAAACAAAAGGGAAAAAAAAACAGCTGTATGGTCTAAGTCATGTGATTTTCTTTTTCTTCATATTCTAGCATCAAGATCTTATAGTAACTCATCCATACTTTAACGTGAATCATTTCAAGTCCAATAAATATTGCACACTTTGAAACTGGCACAAAAACGTTGTTGCCTGAAAATGCAAGACTGTTTCTTCCTTTCTTGGAATGTGACAAAGTGAAGACAAAATTCTGGCTATATTGTCTTAAGAGGGAAGTTGAGACGGGGAAGAAAAAAATCCCAACGCACCCATTCTCAACTGCAGAAAATAAAATATTCATACCCTAATTCCCTGAAGTTGCATACAAACTCAAATCATACCATTTTTTCTCCTCACGTATTGAATCGTTCACATTGCAGCTATTCATTCCTTATAATTAACGCTTGAGTAAAAAGGTGCACATCTAGATTAAAAACATTGCATAAAAACACTTTTTTTTTTTTCTACCTTACAAGAATCCTCCCGAAAGGTGAGGTATCGTGTTAAGTCCGAGTCAGTCGTAGGTGCCGACCAAAAGCGACACGGGAGGTTCAATCAGGCAGCAACAAGCTCAGAATATTAAAATTATTAGAACAGCTTTGGCCCGGAGTGACCTACTTTAGTCTCATCTCAAAACAGAGGATTAAAGCTCCATTTTCACTGTGGGCGTTCGGCCGTCCGCTCTCCGAAGCTCGTGCGGTCACGGTTTTGTGTTCTTACACGTGGAACGTGCAAGGCTCATATTCACACCATATAGTGCAATGTAAGCTACTCGTGATGTTCATCTCATTTGAGATCCTCACTTTCATCGAGAAGCACCGTCAAGGTGGTCTTGCTGGATTCAGATTCATCCTCCTCCTCTTCCTCCTCCTCCTCCTCCTGTAGGTCTTCCTCTTCAGAAAGTCTGAGTTTAATGTTAAAAACTGGTTTGTCTGTTTTACCTGGACAAAGAGACAACAACAAAAATACATTATTTAGTACATGATTGGATGATTAGTTACAATAAAAGTCCTCAAAAAATAATTTAAAAAATCTTCAAGATGAAGAATTAAGATTCAAAAGGAAGGCAGCCCCTTCCTCATCCAAATAGTATAAATTACAGGAATATTTTAACATCATTAAAAAACAAAACTCCAAAGCGCCACACTCAGTTGAATAGTGACAAACTGGCTCGTCTTGTTTTCCGGGGTTTTCTTTTCTTTCCCTTTGGTCTCACCGTGGCCCAGCTGCCTCTCTTGAGGCAGCAGCAGCACGTCGACGTTTTGATGTTCCTGCAGGGCCGCGGCCAGCACGGCGCCCTCGCGACTGAACAGGAAGACCAGCGGCAAGGCGATGTCGTCGGTGGGGCCGCCGTCGCCGACCATTTGGAAGAGCGGCGTTTCCTCGCTGCTGCTTCCCTCCCTGTGGTCTAAGCGACAAGACAAAAGCTTCAGGGGAAGGAACTTTAAGTGTTGAGGTTGTGACGCTCACCGATGAAGATGACTCCTATGGCGCCCGCCTCCTGCAGCCAGCGTGCTTTAGCGCCGAACATGCAGTCGCCACGCAGCGCCAGGGCGATGTGGCCTTTCAGCTCAGCCGGATTCTCGAGTGGGCCGCATGCTGTGTAAGGGGACGCCTTCGCTACGCTGCCCTTCACCTGCCACGTAGGAGTATGTCCAAAAAAAAAAACAGTGGTTGTAAAAAGTGACAGTCAACAAAGTATCATTGTGCCATGGGAAACTTACACCATGCTCTCGCTTGGTCAGGTCCATCCCGAACTTGGCAGGGCCCGCCGTAAGCACGGTCCTCCCCAGAAACGGAGGGGATATAAGCTGCACCACGTGAGGCACCACTTCCTCTTCCTCCTCAAGTGTTTGTCTCACCTCAGCCACAAGTTTCATCCGGTAGACTCCTTTATGCTCCTTTACGAATGGAAAAGTGGATTTATGCTTGAGTTTTTTTTAGACGAAACAAAATAACACATGACGTACTTTTCCGCTGTCTCCTGTACTGAAATCATTCAGCGGCATGAGGGAAATGCCCATTCTTTTTAGGAACTCCACTGGTTCGATGCCACTATCATGAAATGGTAATTCAATTTGTCTGTACGGGAAAAAAAAATCACAATAAAAACAAAAGCGTAAAACCGGGTGAAATTAAAAAAATGTGGCACCTGATAGGTGAGTGATGGACAGCTCGCCCAACCCCCGTCAGATACTTGTAGCCGTCCCGAATGCTTTTGGCAAATGAAGGGTTGTTTGGGAACAAGGTGTCCATGCTCGGGCAAGTGTGCGTGAAGAGATCTTCTTTGTAGGCCTCAGCGTCTGTTTCCTTAGACAACAAAAATGAGTGTGGACACGCAATCGGGTTCCAACACAAACAATAGAAACTGACTGTTTTGTTGCCTTGACAAGATGGCTGTGTAGTGGATAGAGACACGGGCAGAAGGTGAGCCTCTGTGGTGAAGATGTAGTTGTCGATGTCGATGGGCAGCTGCGTCTTCTCCGTGAACAGCAGGTACAAGTATTTGAACATCTCTGCCAGGAAGAACGAGTCCATCCTACGGACAAAACAGAAATGTTTGGACTAACGTCTGTGGGCAGGTATACAAAAAAAATACTTCCTGTCATGTGACTAAACTGTCACAAGATGGCAGCAGGTGACAAATTTTGTAAATAGTGAGTGAAGGGCCAGTACCTGTCTTCGTGCGTCCCCGTGCGGACATCTTGCACAGCAGCAAACCCACAAGGCACTCGGGCATAAGCGTTGAGTTTTTCCACGATGGACTGGCCCACTCTGAGGTAATAGGGGTCGCCGGTGGCCTGCACGAGAGGTCCTTTTACCATCAGTGGTTCAAAGTGTTCTTTGGAATGAAATGTAAATGTGTTATATTGAATTTTAGTCACCTTGTAGAGGTAGTAGGTGCTTTCTGCAAACTCTGGTCTCAGGAGGTGTTGGCCCCAGTGAACTCGGAATTCTGTGGTGAAAGCCTACAGAGAAAAGACATTAACTTGACTGCAAAATGAAATTAAACAGACTGCATTAAATTACATTTAAAGCAAAATAAATAAATGATAAAATACAAAATCCAACCAATTAATTTATATTTTTACCTCTGGAAGAAATTTGTGCTGTTTGGTGACCTGGTAGAGCATCTCATGGGTTTCAATGGCCGGTTTCAGATCTCCTCTTAAGACCTGAGCGAGAAGATATAAAGAGCTGCTGATGTTTCCACAGCGGTGAATCGTGAATGATAACGACAAACCTGTAAGCCGGGGAAAAACGCCAGCAGCGAGTCCATCCAGCTCCGCACGCTCACAGTCGGGTTGTGCATGTGCACGTTAAGCAGCAGGGGTGGCTGACTGATGTACTTCATAATGGCACTGTAGTGCTGTGCCGGGGAAATGACATGAGCTAACTTTACTCGAAAAACATAAAAGAGCTTGGATCGAAAATTACAACCCAGGACCTACAATGTTAAACCTTTCCAGAAAAACATCATCTCCCAGAAGAATGTAGGCCTTCATTAAGTATTCATAATACGAGTCGATGCCGGCACCAACTCCGCTGTCTGCAAACAAAGGCACATGAATAAGTGTCTGGACGCAAGTTTTTTTTTTGGATGAATGTATTCATGTTATCACTTAGCAACGGTTCAATTTCACATTTCCTCACCCCGTCTGACCCATTCTCCGTTGTGGATATTGATAACAGTCCCCACCAGGTCACTTCCTTTCTGCCGCCTCTCCCAGAGGACATCCAGAGCTCTCCGGGCATGTTCCTATAAACCAACAAGAAGTATTTCAAAACATTAGCGAGAATTTAAAGAAGTAATCTGTTTGCCTTTGGGAGGCATGGTCAAGTATTTGACATAATTTTATTTCCTAGCGAGTTTTTTGGAAAGTACCTCAAACACAGACTCTCCTGACAGTCTGCTCAGGGCCGCAAATTCCAGGATCATCGTTCCCGCGCAAGCTGTGCACGTGTCCGACTCGGTGCCTGTACGTGAAAGTGGGTTCTGGACACCATAACGCAGATTCACCTGGATACAATAATCACGTCAAGTGTCACATGACTTAGCTGTAAGTTGCTGACAGCTAAAAAATAAAATTTGGATGTGCAGTACCTTAGGGTAAGGAAGGCCACTTGAGGTGTTGAAGGCAGGTAGTAATCGATGGCCGAGCTCCGTCGCCATGTTGAGGAGCTCATCTTCATACCACTGCATCCTCCCCCCTCGCTGACGGAGCAGGTCAGCCATTACATGGGCCCCTAAAAGGCCCCTGGAATAATTCAGTCAAGTCAGGGAAAGTGTGACACCCTGTGGTCTTGTTTTGTACTGCATGTAAATACCCCAAAACTCTGATGTTGGTCTCAAACACCGATACCACCACGTCATTGTCCAGGCGTACATCCTGCACGGCTTTCCTCACGCCATCTTCAAACTCATCCAGCTTGTTTAATACCTGCTCACAAACACACAAATGTGAGTGAAGCATATTTTCGGGAGGCTAAAGAAAGCGAGCACTCACCACCAGGGTATCGAGCGTGTCGATCAGTGTAAGCGAGAACCTGTAAAAGGGGAAGGGGGAAGGTTACGACCTCATCCTAGCTTACAATTTCTGTTGTTTATTATCATAGCCCAATTATTGCGTACGTACTTCCCCAAAGATTCGTCAATATCGCCTCGGTTAGGCTCCTGGCCTCGGACTCTCCCTTTGCAGCTTAGGGGCATCAGCTCGTCGGCCGGATAGGCGTATTTCTGGAACGCAGGAGAAAATATGGAACGAGTGTTAATATACAAAAACCCTTTGGTTTATTTTGTGTCATGTAATCAGTTAATTGACTCAAAAACGGCTTTTGACTCTTATGACTCACACCGATGAACACGACAGTTACTCATTTAATTTATTTTAATAATCAAATTTATTTGTACAGCACGGAATCACAAAAGAGTCTCAAATGATTAAAAGAAAACTTTACATCGCTTCTGTTTCATCTACAACCGTTTCAAACAAAAACAGGAAATGAGTGATTGATGAGTTACCATGTAACTTCCATAAGCATGATCAAACATCTCAACTATTCGATCCCTGAAAAAAAGAGAATGTGGGTCAATAAAACAAGACGCTAGCTCCAAACTGTTCTAAGCACATAATCAGTCTCTGACCTGATTGTGTTCATCTCCTCTGTTGTCATGTGTTGGCTCTCTTGACATCTCACCCAGTCAACAAGACTGACAATCAGGAAGATTTGAAACCAACACATCTTCGTTGATTTAGCTGCACATTTGTGGCGAGAACATCAATGGATGTTGGTTTTCTCTCTCCCCCGCATTTCTATTGTGACCTGGATCATGTGGTCATGTTGAGGTCACCCCACGTGAAGGGTCCTTCAGATGGCAGCTATATAAACAATGGAAGCTATAATAAGCTAATCCGATAGCCGACTAGCCCACAAAAACAATGACACAAGCCAGTCTGATAAAACGTAATTGTGAGAACGTCTTAAAAAAAGAACTAGACTGTAAAAAAAAAAAAAAACTAACATTCACAAGCCACGTATGAGCGTTGCTAAGCTAACAATAGCATCCTCAGTAGTCGGTCCATTAGCAATGCTAGCGTGGAAGCTAGGCGTAGCATGAGGAAGTACAGCGTCAAAATAATGTCTGTCTCGCCGTAAAACAAAATCTGTGTGTGGGGGGGCTTACAGGCGAACGGCCGGGGACACGTCGCCAGGAAATACCCCGGCCATACCGTCCCCTGACGTCCTGTTGCGAGCTGTCAAAAGGCATCCAGGAGGTAGTCCTCAGTACTATGCAGGGAACGCCATTAGCTTGTAGGCTTGATGACGTCATAAATGCTAATTACCTTAGGCTAGGGTTCTTTGACGAAACCATGAAAAAAAGGGGTTCTCAAATAATAATTTATTAATAATTATTTATTGTTAATTTGCATTTTCAGAATGTCTGAATGCTCAAATTCTTGAGTTATTATTAATAGAGTTTGAATGAAAGTGTACTGAGCATTATTGTAACTGCTTTCTTTGATTCATGTTATTGTTGTTTTTTTGTGTGTTGCTTATTTGATTTTTGCATCACATTGATTTTGAATGGTGGTTCAATCAATCATTCAGATTTTTTGTTTTATTAGCACTTTTCATACTGTACACAAAATGTAGTACAAACATTTAATATGTGAAAAAAGTCACTGCACAGAGTTAACCAGAAGAGGGCAGTGTTACGTAATTTCTTGATTTTAACTGACCTTTGCAACCCAAACTACTATTCCTCTGAGATTTTTTTTTTTATTCCTAATACAAACACAACAGATATCTTTGTTCATCTACCCATCCATCCATTATCTGACCCGCTTCATCCTCGAGTGTCACATTTGTAGTATAGAAATTATTTTATGAATTAAAATGTATATTTCTTATAAACTACCAAGCAAGTCTGCAATGAAAAATCTCTACAAACGTGGGTAATAGACTATATTGTAAGTCTATTGAATATTATATTTTGCACTTTTGTTATTGCAGAGAAAACATCCAGACACCCAGACACACACATGCAAACACACACACAAATACAAATATATATATTATTAAAGTGTGTTGTTTTTGTCAGGGTTATGTAATGTGCCATTAGATAATACGCTGTTGCGTGCTGTTACATTGTATTTTTGTATTGATGTTTTCTTTAATTGTGACACCATCGTTGTGCTATGAAGAGGTGGATTCATTCAGATAAATTCCCACTGAAGGCCACCAAATGCATCGCCCACCTCTGGTATATTAGCAGCATGACTGGACAACCTGACTGGGAGTGTCCCTCATCTCATATCAGACTTGGATTCCTCTGCCAGAACGTGACCAGGTAGGGCGGACACTTAAAGGCCGGGACATCCTGCTGGCCGACCACCTCCACACAGAACGAGTCGACCCTCCTGCCCGGGCCGAAGTGGTCGCTGACGTCGTAGCGGAGTCCGCAGGCTTGCGGGATGGTGATGGGAGTAGTGTGCTCTTGCAGAGCGTTAGCCTGCCATCTCACCTCTGCGGGCTCTGGGGTAACGTCCGACGTGTGGATGGGCAACACCACGAAGGCTTGCTGGAAGCTCTCACCGCTGTTGCACTTAATATTGGTTGACCAGCAGTATTCTCCAAGGGCTCCTGGGAAAAGAGATGGTTGAGGTGAGAAAATGCTGCAGCATTCCACTATTATTTATTTATTTATTTATAGTATTTATTTAATTCAATAAAAATTTTAAAAATAATAATTAAAAAAATTAAAAATAAATACAAGTTAAAAGTCTATACAAAAAAATCAACACAAAACAGAACAGTCACTCATCTCTAAACTCTTTCCCTACCAAAATGAACGACAGGCCGCTTACCCTCAATGGAGTCCTGCATCCGTATATTATGCTTATCCTGCAGCTGCAATTTCCTGGCGAACGTCTTCTCCGTGCACTCCATCAAGCAATCCGTCAGTTGTGGCAAAACGCTCGGGAGCGGCCGCAACAGCGTTTCCTTGCCTGAGCACTCGATCGCGCGTGAAACCAGAAGAACCGAGGACAGCACGCAGAAAGACGCCCACGTGGCCAAATATCGCGTCATTATTCCCTTTGCAATGAGTCAGGACAACTCGGGCCAGATCTTCTCGCAGGGTTCGTCGCAGTTGAAGATAGGGAAGGATTTTCCTCACGCAGATGGAAAAAATACTGCAAGATCCTGAAGTGCGCAACAAGTTGCTCTTCCCCTCGGGAGCGACCGATTTCCTGGAGTATGACGCCAACATTCATTCCTTGGCTATATTCCTTCCCCCTGAAATTGCACATTAAACTGTTTGGCAGGCGTGAAAGCTTTGCAGAAACTTCTATTAATAAACCACAAAGGCTGCGCAAACATGAGAAGCTCATTCTAAAAGTTTTTATTAAACACAAAAAAATGGCAACAGTGAATCGTGAACTCATGCATGATTAAGTTGAGGTGCTATGAATAGATAAATATGCGCCTTAATTATACAATTATAAGTGGAGACTGTCTCTATGAATAAAAAAAAATAAATGCATTTGATTGGACAATATTGATCAAACAAAGCACACCTTATAATTTTAAAAAGATGATTTCAGCTCCCTTGCACGTCTGCACATGAAAGCAACACATTTTCTTTTGCATGGAAATTGTTAAGGGTTCACATGCCCAAACTTCTTCCTACAAAAGAGGAAAAACTGTTGAGCAGAGACAAGCCGAGTAATTTGGCACCAGGACGTTTGCACATTTTTGGAGGGAACATTCCGTACCTTAGAGCGGCTTTAAAACGCTGCCCCCTGACCTCAAGGAGACTTAACCGAGGATAAAGTGTTAGGCAATAAATCCGGTCTGTCAAGTACGTGACCTTGTGCGGTCGTTTCTCGAAAAAAACACGCATGAGCTGTTATGGTGCTGGTAGAAAATGAAATGCAGAACTTCTCGGAAGCTTTTCGTGGTTCCAAGATATTTAGCTCCTCAAAATGGGTCAGTTTTGTGAGGTCGTTTGCTAAATTGATGATTAATTTCTTGTCAAAAGGCTTTTTTTACAGGGCGATAACGATTACAGGTGACAAATGTTACTCTTGGGAAGGTTGCAGGGCGGCCGGGCATCCGCAGCGGCGGGTCAGGTGCATGGAGGTGATGACCATGGTGTTCCACTCGTCCCGGTACATGACGGGCATCGGGATCTGGGCGATGGGCTGGCAACATGGCGCCTGAACCTACGGAAATAAACAGGAGGGTTAATGAATTTGATGCACCATGATAGAAATTTTGGTTGATTCATTTTGGCAAGCTACTTGTGCATTCATTTGAGATTGGGAAGCGCCGAGACTTGCAGAGCTCCAATGTTGATGTTGGCAACACCGTGGCTTATCTATTTGCAGCTGCCTTAGTTTTTCAAAACACTCAAAGGGTGTGGATTGTGGGAGCAAAAAAAAAAAAAAAAAGCAAAAAAAAAACAGACAGCCAGAAGGCAGCAAACCAAACTATGGCAAACACCACCTCCATATCATCACGTTGGGTGGTAGTGGGCTGGGGCCTGCATGACGCGCTGTGGCCACAAGGGGCGCAGTGCACCAAGGTCACACGCTCGGGAAAGATCATCCAATTGTCCCAGCCAAGATCTAAGGAAAAACATTACACAAATTAACACAATGAGGTCCTTTTATCTAAGTTTTATCCCACTGTTTATGTTTAAATATCTATTAGCCTGTCTATGGCATTTCCCATTTTTTGTTAGCATTAAGCTAGTGGTTGTAGTTGAGAGCCCAAGGGGATAAAAATTCTGTGTGACTGTTTAAATGTTCATTATTCTTTATAAATATCAACTTTAAGTTAAAAAAAAATGGAGCTAATCCATTTTTACGTGAGTATGTACCTGACATTAAAACCTCAGAGGTCCTGGAGCAGCACCCTGAGGTGTCTCCACCATCATCAGAGGAGGAGTTGGAAGAAGCTACAGAAATAAGGAAGAAATTGGGCGTGAAACTTTCTGGGATTAAGTTTGTCAACATGTCAAGTCGCGTTTGACCTTCCAGAGCCTTGAGCCGTTCAGCAGTTCCGCTCCACTGCTTTTTGGCGCCCTCTGGCAGCCGCGGCTCGATCTGCAGGTTGAGCGCAGCCAAGAGCTCTTTGCGGATGGACTGCAGGGACAAACCACGGCACCTGCACACAAACAGAATCAGGAACTTCAGAATCTTTTGGGTGGTAAAGTTTAAGACACAATTAATATTAAATTGACAGGATTCTGAAATTGAATCTTCACAAAATATACACAATAAAAAATTGCAATAAACTAAATATAAATAAAAAAATGGCAAATAAAAATATTAAAAGTAAAATATACGATTCAAATATGAAAACTACGCATTAATCTATATGAAATACATGAATAAACATATTTATAAATATATATACGTACATGTATATCATATTAATGAAATTATAAATATTCAGACATGGTGGCAATACAAATATAAACATCGCACGACGAGTCTTCAAATAGATAACGTCGCCTACCTGCCGTCGGAGTCTTGAGGTATGGCATCTTCTTGCCCTGGCAGCAGGACAAACGCAATCACCACAGAGGAGCACATCAGTGCCGTCACAGTGAAGAAGGCAAAGGACATCTTGGGTCTCTGAATGGACGAACAGCGGCGGGCAAACTTGACAAACGGTGGTGTCTTCTTGCGATGGCAGGTGTCGGGGTAGGAGTGACCAGACGGGCGGATGCTGCTCAAGGTATTGGTTGTCGGGGCCTGGGAAAAGTGTCTTTTTATCTGGCTATAACCATGCTTGGCCTTGGGATGCTTAACATTGTTGCCCTGTCCCCCTTGTCTGTGTGAAAAGAGAACATGAAGGATGAGCCAGCACACACGCTGACTAAGAGGAATTTAAGGTGTAAAACCACCCACAGAAAAAAAAATCACGCCACATGTGTCAAACTCAAGGCCAGACATTTAAGTGGCCCACTCAGGAAAATAAAGTCTGGACAAATAAATTCAAATCAACATCACATTGCAGTAGAAGACATTTTTTTTCTGCTTCCTTTCCGTCAAAGACTCTGGCAATGTTATTGCCCTCTGCAGATCAAGGACGGCGTGTGGAGGGAAGAAACAGAAAACCTGGCAATAAGACGATATGCGGAAATCTGACAACATGGAGAGCCAACAGAAATAAACCAGGATAAAAAAGCGAACAAGTTACGAGAGCCAAAACTACAGCCACATATCACGTTAGTCTGGAGAGATATCGGCATCACACGCTAATAAAGATGTAGCCACCATGCGGGTTTCGAGATTCCATTTGAAATGACGTTTTAATACCGTTTTTGCCTCAAATAAAAAGCAATACAAAGATGTATGTACAAATGTTTTCAAAGTGACATCGTGCGGCGCTCAGCTCAACTGAGGACTCCGCCTCGTACGTGCCCGCTGTCGCTCAGTCCGTGCTCGATGAGTGTGATATCTTCCAAGTCATCTTTAATGACGCTGATCAGGTGACTCAAACCGTCCTGCTGCTGCTTTAGATGCTAAAATGTGAAATACTTTAGTTAGCCTTTAACACGACTAGCTAGTCATGTCTTAAAATGGAGGTCTGAACCGCTTGCCTGTCTGATTTCTCGAAGGAGGTCGGCGTCCACGTTGTAGCGCTCCTCCGAGCGCACGGCCCCGAAGTGGTTCTGCATGCGGATTTGGGACATCAGCTCGTTCAAGCGACCCTGAAACACGTTCAACGTTCACTAACAATAAAAGAAAATTGTTTATATCAAGACAGCTTTGCTCACCTTGAACTGCGTGGGGGCGTTGAGCTCTGACTGAATGGTGTCAACCTGTACCCTGAGGTGCTCCTCATCCACCTGGATGGCGTAGCCCCTTTTCCTCTGGATCTCTTGTTTGATCAGCACCTGTGAAGAATGGTGAGAAGGTGAAAAGAGGAAAGATGAGTTGAGAGACGGGATGGCAGGTGGTACCTCCAGCACGCGGTGAGAGAGGTCCATCAGTTTCCTCTTGTACTGGGCGATCTTGGCCACAGTGGTCGCCTGGTTCTTCTGGAGCTCGCTGATGTCGTTGGAGACAATCTGCAAAATCGCAATTACCGTCAGTTATTATTATATAGTTTTTTTTTAAATGTCAATGATGTCCACTTACGTCCACTCTCGTCTGATGCTGCTTCGTCATCTGCTCCTGGATCTGAAGTCGATGAAGCAACTCTTTGAAGCCCACCATTGGAACTGGGATCAACCTGGGCACCAAAGAGGTGAAGGTTGTGGATGTTTAGCACGCCGGCTTGTGAAAAACAAAGAGCGAAGCGACTCACTTCTCTGGGTCAGGATTGTCCACCTTGGCCTGCTCCCAGATGATGGGGTCCACACCCGCCGGGGCGTTCTGGAGAAGCTGTTTTTGCTGCGCCGGCGTGAGCTCAGTGCGCGCGACCGACATGGCGACACTCAGTTGCGTCAGCTGAGCCTTGATGTTGGTCTGCTCCAGGTACGTGAAGAGCGTGGAGGCGGGAATACGCTTGGACGTGCCGTTCAGGGAGCGCTCCACCACGTAAATGATCACCTCTGTCCTGAAAGACGCCACGCACAATACCGATTATCAAATGAATCATCAATGAGTGTGTGATCATGCGAGACGCACTGGTCGTTGGGCAAAGACTTGACGCCGTCCACGTTGACGCTGAGCGTCTGGTTGCTTCCCAGAACCTTGTGCAGCGACTCCACCAGCAGCTGCTGCTGCGCTCGCACGTCCGCCTCCTTCTTGTTGAGGACTAAGACCACCAGGCCATCTTCATCCTTGCTGACGGGCACGCAGCTGTAGCCCACAGCCTGGCGAGCGCAAAAGATTGAACAGCTGTTCACATTTTCGCTCTGTGCCAAGGGCTCGGGTTATGACCAATCACGGACGACCTGGTCATGTGACGTTAGCGAGCTAAGCCGTGAATCGGCGTTACCTGAGCCCTGAGATGTCATTTTTAGCCGGCTTTACCTTGAACCTGCAGAAGGGATTCTCCTGATTGAACTCCACGGGGGGATTGTTGTTGCTGAAGTAGCCTTTGCCCGTGCCCCAGTAGGCCTGCAGCTGGTTCCATTTGGCCAGAATGGAGTCGCGCTCGTCTCCCAGCAAGGTGGGCGCCGACAATGCGGTCACCTGCTGGTACAACTGATTGGGCTGAGCTTGCTGCTGAGCGGGCTGGCCAAACAAGCCTCCTGGTGAGAAAACAAACGGTTTACTACGATTCAGTGAAGCTGTCATTTGCTCACAGCTGTCACTGGCACTCACCCTGCTGCTGCTGAGCGGGCTGAAGATTAAAGCCACCGAACCCACCCAGACTGGTGGTACCTAATCCGGTTCCGAATCCGCTGGTGCCGGCAGCTGTTCCGGTACCAAGGCCAGAAGTGAAACCGAAACCTTTGTTTTGAGTGTTGCCGAACAGGCCTCCTATGAACACAAAAGAATGCAGAGAATAAAACTGTGAAAACCATGCCACATTGAACGCATCGCATTTACTTTTACTACACTAAGGAGACAATTTTTTTTTCATAAACCAAATGGAGGTTTCTCCGTCGAGTCCATCAACTTACCTGTGGTGCCGGAAGAGGGCGCAAAACTAAACGTGGAACCCGGTGCGGCAGCACTTGTCGTGGTTGTGCCAAAGCCACCAAAAGTGCCTGAGGACCCAAAAAAAATAATCACGATAAATCTATTATATTAAAGACAATATCAGTATGATATGAACAAATGACCAAACAAAAAAAATGGGCTTGGAT
Source organism: Syngnathus scovelli (assembly GCF_024217435.2). Lineage (NCBI taxonomy): Eukaryota > Metazoa > Chordata > Actinopteri > Syngnathiformes > Syngnathidae > Syngnathus > Syngnathus scovelli. Next base: position 11,779,848 of record NC_090859.1, on the reverse strand, counting down.
CATCAATAAAAAAGTGGTTGGTGTATTAAAGTAGATGAGTGCATTGACACATTATGAGGGGCCATCACAAACATAATTCCAGATTATGTAGGCAGTCACCAACTAAGGATTATTTGTAATCAATTATAATGAAACCATAGAAACTAATTATTAAAAATACACCTTACCTTCAAAAGTCTTCCGATTGGAAGACAAGGATGCTAATGACTGTTTTCAGTCATTAATGCAAGCGGTTAGCACAAATTACGTCCCTGATGGCCCCTCATACGTCATTTCTTCCTTACGTAAAGGTCAACGCATGACATGACGAAGCACGACACAACACAGATGTAACACAAGGATGTTTGTGCTCGCGGCACAACTAGGGATCACTCACAAAGGTTTCATCTACCTGTGCTAGCCAGGCTATTGCCAAAATTGAAAACGGTGCCAGCGGTGGATGTCGGGCCAAAGCAGCCCGCGTTAAAGCCCACGGCACCTGCCGCCGGGTTGGCATTTAAGCCGAAACCCCCAAAACTAAACCCACCGGCCGCTGCGCCTCCGGTTCCCAGCCCCCCAAATCCTACAGGCCAGCAAAGGCGGGCAGCGAGAGGGAGAGAACGACACAATCGGGAGTTAAAATGACAAGTGTTAATACAAAGATAAAATCACGACGATGATGGTGTGGCAACGTACCCGTGTTGGTGGTGCCGAAGGAAAATCCTGTTGCTGGTGCAGCAGCGGTTGTTGTCGCTGTGCCAAAACTTGGAGCTGTGAGAGCTGAAACCAGAAGTGTGCTCAGATTACACTAGTGAAACATCTTTGAAATTAATAACTCAAAAAATGAATTTTCGGGGAACATGGGAAACAATAAGCAATGTCATAATTGCAAGAGTAAATAACAAAATAATAAAATAAAGTCATCTATCTTTTGGCATCCCCCCCCTCATTGATTTACAGCTTTATTCTCAAAACTTGGAAGACAGGGGCTCAAGAAAAGAAGAGGAGGCTTACTGCCAAATCCAGAGGCGGCTGTGGTGGTGGTCGCGGGGGCACCAAAGCCAAAAGCTGTCGATGCAGTGGTCTTTGCGCCAAATGAACCGAATCCAAACCCTGTTGTGCCTTCACAAAAAACCCAAATGCTATAAATAAGTCAAGTTACATCGAGAGTTTGCCCAGAAATGTATATTTCACCTCATTAGCCACAACAGCATTCTTTATTACTTATTGAATAATAAAAGGTGGCATTTTGCTATTGTCGTGACGTCAGAATAGTGCGACAGCAATGACGTAGTTAAGGCGCGTCCAAGTAGTGATCGTTTATTATTTTTCCATGGTAGTTTTTAAGAGTTAAATACACGCTCTTGTCCACTGTATGAAATTTATTGTATAGTGATGAAGGAATAGAAAACAAGCAAATGATTCCGAAAACAGCCTGTAGATTATTGTGATGTTTATCGTCACCCGGCTCAGCAGAAATGCATCGATGCCTTTTATGTCACGAGGGTACACCCCTTCACATTATGTGAGTCAAACCGGGGCTTAAAAATGCCACTGAGATACCAAAAAATAAAAACAACTAAGACGAAATTGAATTTGGAACTAAAACGCACTTACTTGCTGCAGGATTTGAAGGTGCGCCGCTGCCAAAATTTAACGCCATGTTGACGATCCGTCACCTGGTTCTTCTTCTCTTCCTTTTTGTCGCTATGCTGCTTCTCTACCAACAGGAGGACGTACTACCGCCACCTGTAGGCTGAATTTGCTATGATTCTGGAAAGTTGCGTTCATGCGTTCTTAAAAGATAATACACATTTTATTTCCAAAATATTGGACGTCACATGGTGGTTATTTACATAAAAAACACTACAAGGAATGACGTCATAGTATCATCAGACACTGTATCAGGGAGCCACTTTAAAAGGTTCTCTGGAGACATGCTGCTTTTTAATTACCTGTTGGATGCTTGACAGTGACAACAGCAAAGTCAGCGCACACTAACACACACTGGAGACAACACTTATGTGAGGGTGTGTGTTAATGAGGCTACAGGGAATGCATTGTTTCTATGTGAGACAGGCCCCTTAAACACAACAACAGACAAGGTCTTTAGAATATTATTTTATTAACACATAAAAACATTATAAAAAGGTACAGTATGCTGGATGTGAAATTACACATCACAAATGACATGTAGCGCAAAATATGTGCCTGAGCTTTTTCTCAAAATGCATAGCTTATTAAATTGTAAATAAATTAAATACATAAGTCTGGGTCTTATGTGATACTCATGTCTGCTAGTGAACCGTGAGATTTATATGTGCATCGGGTCAAAGGTCAGGAAAAGGCAGTTCTAGCCTTTGAAATTCTGGAAGATCTCAGCAGCCTCCAGCCAGGTACGGAAGCAGGCCAAGCCTCTGTCTCGGATCTGCTTGCGGCCTTTGTCCGTGATCACGTCGCCATTCTCTTTCACGATCAGCAATTTTGGCACGGCCGTGATGTTGTAGCGCTTCTTCAACTCGCTGCAACGACAACATCAGATCAGTGAGCTTCTTAAGAATATTTGTTTTTGTTGCTTTTTGTAATTGCATAAATTCTAATCACTTTTGAGAGGGATTTGGAGTCACCTCTTGAGTTTAGGATTACGAAAGAGAGGGTGACCTCCATAAGCTTTTAAGCAGACAGTGAATCCAAACAAAAAGGCAAATTAAAATACTAATTTAGAAAAGATTATTTATTTGACACTGACTACTTGTAATCGTCCGTCCAGGGCAGTGCCAGCCAGTCGCCGTGCATGTCGTGGTAGTACTCCACCATGTCCTCGGTGGATTTATCCGATGACACGAAGACCACCTCGAACTGCGCGGGGGGTTCACCCTCTTCCACCAGTTCCGTATAGAAGTCACACAAGACGGGCGTGAAGTCACGGCAAGGCGGACACCAGCCTGCCGAGAAGTAGATGCCCACCACCTTGTTCCGCAGCGCTTCCTCGGGCTCTACAAAGTCGCCGTCCTTGTTGAGGAGAGTGCGGCCAGCGAACACTTCCACCATGGCTGATTTTGAAATATGTCCCTTTTCGTTTACGTACTTTTAAACATGGCTCTTCGAGGAAGGAGCTTCACCTTCATGTTTATCTTCTTAGCCAGCTAACCTCCCCTTAATCGCCGATCGACCAATGGGAGCTCGCCAGAGTGGTGACGTCACTCCACGGACACATGGTTTTCCCATGATGCATTCCAGTACAGAGTGAAAGTGTCGGTAATTTAGCACTCATCGACGTTTCATCACGGGTTGGCAAAAATTAGGATAACAAACTTCTATTTTATTTTACTGCAATTAAATATAATTTTCTCATTTTCGATTAAAATACTCTTTTGCAACTTCTCATATTATTTGACATACATGTTTTTACATTTTAATTGAAAAATATACGTATATGTAACGGTAAATGAAAACAATGTCATTTTTTTCATTTTAAACTATTTTTAAATCTTTGAACTCACTGCACTACAGTACTTTACAATACGGTATTTAAATTTGCAAAGCAATTTGTGCAGTAAAGTCATTCACCCGCTAGATGGGAGTAAAGTATTCTCTCACAATACCTGTCTAATGAGTAAAAAGTTTACTTTTGTTAATCGGACACCAAATTCATCAAATATCATACAGTAGGTCAAAATAGAAGCAATAAATGCAATGCATACCCCCAATGCTCTTTTTACCTTTCTTGCGCTTCTCCTTCCATAGGAGCCAAATGGACTGGGAGGTCACTTTGGAAAAAAAAACGCGGCTCTTCCTTCCTTCTTTTGCCGTCGTTTGCTTTCTCCATTTGAGTGTTAAGCCGCGACACGAGACCTTTTTACTAAGAGAAACATTCCAACATGACCTCCAATTCCAGTTTATCCAGTATGCGTCGGCTCGTGGAGCAGCTGAAGCTTGAGGCCAGCGTGGAGAGGATAAAGGTAAGGGAAATAACATTTATAAATCGACTTAAAAGTAAGTCTAAGACTATATGAGATGAATATGCACATATGTAAATATGAATATAACAGGTGTCGCAGGCTGCTGCGGAGTTGCAGCAGTTTTGTCTGCAGAACGCAGGCAGGGACGCTCTGCTGGTGGGCGTCCCTGCAGGAAGCAACCCCTTCCGAGAGCCACGATCCTGCACGGTGGTGTGAAATCCGCCGGCGAGGAACATCGCCCACTCATAAGGGACGTCGAGCAGCATCAGAAGCGTCACTTGGAATCTTTAGGAGAAAAGCGAAACTACCTGTTCTGCTGCCAGAAAAGGAATGCAAAATATAAGCACGGAAAGTTTGTTGACTGTTTTTTAAACATATAAAACGATTAAAACATTCCAAAAACATTTTGCGAGAGACATTTCATGTGTGAAATTTTTATTTAGAGCATACGCTATGGATTTGCATAATTCAGAGCTCAAATATCTAGCCCAGCAGCAAATTTGGCACACAACTTAGAAATACCAGCTTTTTGTTGATTTAATTAAAAAAAAAATGTTTACAAGCTATAGTCACCGCCCAAGGTATCACTGAAACTCTCACAAGGATGTTTATTTTGACGTTGCTTGGATGCAGGAGGTTCGAATCTCTTAAAATCATCGCTTCCTGATGCTCGGGCTAAGTTGGGCGCATATCCAGACAAAGAGCGCGAGTGAGGAAACTAGCTCTTCCTGTTCAAAGTCCCACAGACGCTCAGAACATTTGACTCCATCTCAAAGTGGGGAGAAAGTTCTGGAAATCAATGTTTTGCGTTCAGAATTTTCAATGGTAATCGAATTTCCCTTATGTTTGTATTTGCATATTTAACAACTGCTTAAAAACAAACTATCATGTTTAAGAGTTTGTTTGTGTTATTGTCTCGTAGTACATAGAGTACATAGTCCTTTTTTTATTTTAATGTTTTTTTTTACTTTAGCTAGGATCACTAGTGCTACTTGTATGATTGCTCCATACATAGCAAAATCTAAAAGCAAAATATGATTTCAGTAACTACAGAAACGAAATAACGTCATCTGCTGGTCAATAATGAAATGACAGAATGATAAAAAAAATAATAATAATGGCGTGATGAAAAGAAACACATTTTGGAGATTTCATTAATTCACTAATGGGACTAAAATGAAAAAAATGTTTTCCTTGTGTTGCTAGGAAGAACTAATGGGGCTCAAGTGTAACTGCCCCAAGATGTTTTACATTTTTATTTTGAGTCAGGAAATTCTTTTATCATGTTTCAGTTGAATCACCAAAAAGTTTCATGACAATTTAAATGACTTTCCACGGAAGGGGAGAAAAAGGTACACCTGCTAGTGGATTCTTAAAAGGTGTACTCGTTCTTTCCTTGAATGCTTTTTCTTTTAGAAATGTGGGTGGTGAAACTCAGTGGGAGTATCAGGTTCCAGGTGACGCCTCTTTGCTCTATTCACACACACACTAAAACACACACACACACTCTGGCCTACTCGGCTTCCAAGGCCACACATTCCCTAAATGAAGAACGTCGTGGACCACAAGGGCAGTTTTTTGTCCTTCCTTGGAATTTATAAAGTGTGGATTGAAATTTCACACATCCGATGACTACTTTGGCTCGAGCGAAGACGTCATGGCCAAAGTATATGGACTCTATGTTGCAATATTGACAGGTACTTTCTCATTCAGTATTAAATTGCTTTTTTTTTTTTTTTTTTTTATCATGGTTAATGATTTAAACGAGGAAGAGTGAAAATGACTTTGCGGCCTTAGTACGTGTTTGAATGGAAGCGAGCAGGCCATTGAGCAGCTGTGATAGTCAATAGACTTCATACACACACACACACGCACAAATACACACTTTCGAATTAATCTCACAACTATTTTCAGTTGATCACTAAGAGGAAACTTTCATCGGCCATGACTCAGCAGGACAATACACAACAGGTGCAATGTGACAAAAAGTGGAATCATGCTGTCTCTATGTGTGTGTGTCTGTGTGTGTGTATGTGTGTGTGTATACGTATGTGCCCGACATGTAGTGCTGGCCTTGCATGATTGTTCTTTAGCCAGCTGGAACACCACTGACAAGGCCGTCAATCAAACGGAGGGCCCCTGCCGTCGCCAGGGCAACGGAGACAACTGCACAGGTAGATTAGCTGGAACGAGGGGGATGTGAAATAATAAATTGGATGTGGTGGCAAAATCAGATTGGGGAAAGAAAAACAAACAAGCAAGTAGGAAAGCTTTTGAATAAATGTTTGCATAACTCGGAATCCTACGTGACAGTTTTAAATTGATCATTTAAGCCTATTCGAGGCTTTAGAAGTATTCATATTTTGTTGTTTGCACAGCTTTAAAAACTAAAGCCTCAATAAAATAAAATAAAATAAATAAAAAAATAATAAAATAAAATTAACACAAATAAACTAAATAGAAATTATATAAATTAATCTAAGATTAGACCAAATGTGACATGAACTAATCCAAGAAAAATATTAATTGGCCACACTGAATTACACAGCAATAACCATGCAAAAATAAGTTCGGGCACTGTAAACGAGGCTTGAACGAGAGAAAATTTCAATAGGTTTGTCTCGTAACGTTTTCCGTGGCCCCTTGAACTCAATAACTTTCATGTCTGCCGTCTTTGAAGCTCTCTCATTGACGCTGCTGTGTTGTTTTATGAGGCACCATCCAAAGGTAATCTCATGGAAACCCGTCATAAAGATATCGAGCCAACGAGAAGCACGGTGTATATGTGCTTTTTGAATCTTTAACTACGCCATTTTTTTTGTGGCGCTAATCCCCCGCCCTAGCTTTCCTAAGGATCATATTGCAATCTATTTATATGGTCGACTCATAACAGAAGGTTAGCTTTGAAGTCAAAGGAGACCATCTGACGTTTCCAACGGCCCTGAAACAGGGAAACAAATTGAATTAGCGATTCAACTCGTTAATCTGGTCTACCAAAAACCAGAAAGAACTAATCTCAACAACATGCTGTCATGTCTAGCGCCTACTCTGGACACGGGACAGTGGGATGGACACTTCAGCAAATGTCCGCATGAACTCCATCACTACTGTATCCATGGAGAGTGTCGCTACATTAAAGACCAAAAGACACCGTCTTGCAGGTGAGACAAAGTTTCCTCATAAATTTTAAATCCAGCCTTGGGTGTATTGTTTTAATTGCTGGTCTTTGGTTCCTCAGGTGTCAGTACGGTTACATCGGTTCCAGGTGTGAGTACGTGGACCTGGACGGGCGGATAGGAGAGAGAAAGCAGATCATCATCATCTGCGTTATCGCGGCACTCGTGGTCCTTATTCTTCTCATTGTGTTTGTTTTTGTCTGTTCACGGTGAGTGTCTGGATGATTGCGATGGATACTTTGCTTACAATCATGCCGAGGGAATTTGGATTTAGGAGTTTCGGTTGTCATCGTTTATGAGCTAGCGCCACTCCCGATACTTCCTGGTTTAGCTACAACTTTATTACCAAACATGAAGCCGCAAAGGCTTGAGCAATTGAGCATATATTTACTCGTTAGCTTTTTGTGAATGAGTTACTAAGCACCTTTTTACAAAATCAGGTTTAAGTTTCATGACTATCATTAAGGTTTGGTGTTTAGGGTCAGATTTCAGTATTTTGTTATTATTCACATTGCATTTTTACGTTTGGTATTGATGTTCAGGTTTGGGAACTAGCATTAGCCTTAAGGTTTAGCATTAGCCAAGTTAGCTAACCTAGCATATCCATTGCGATGCCATTGTGTGTTTTTAAACATGGGGTCTTTCCTGGCAGTCGCAGATTTCGATGTTGCCGGAAGAGGAGACGGCGGCGGGAGGAACCGAAGAACGGGACGGAGAAACTAAACATGATGGCTACCAAAACGCTTCCGGTAACATCGGACTCAGGGGAGCCTCTAAACAATAACGCCGTTTGACAGGAGTGTGCGTTCATGCCTGTCTGGGAACAGTTCAAGTGTCGTTTTTGACGGATGCACAGGAGCTGCTGAAATCCAACCCTCTGGCCTTTTCGAAATGGAATCCTTCTTGACAGCAAGCCATCTCTGCACACCATGGAGGACATTCAAATGTGAAGTCTGCAAAGCCTGGACATTGAGATAGCGATAACTTAGATTTATGATAAACCCAAGCCAGGGATGAGCGCTCAAGGGAACATGCTGGAGTAATTAGGGCGCTATCGGCCCTTTTAAAAGCCGCCAATTGTGGATCCCAGTGCAGCAAAATCAACATTTTCCATCAGTTCGTCCTTCATCCATAGTAACGTGCTGAATACGCCGTATTGTATGATGTCATTGCTTATTTATCAACATTATCAATGCAAAGAGTCCTTGGCAACTAATTTGATGTTTGCCCATAATTTAAACTCACTCCTCACTTTTGCTGTAAATGTTAAGCCTCTCTCTAGTCTGTATATGGAAAAGCTAATATTGAAATATTTTTGGCACAAGTGTTACGCCACAAGCCGCATTTTTGTTTTGGATCATCTGGAAGGACTCGTAAATGTGAAAAGATTGGAGGACGAGCACAAGGAGGACTTTTTAGTGTATATTTGGACTATCCGAGCTTGAACAACCCAACCTGTGTGTGACTGAGGAGAAAGTGGTCCGCTGTTGGTGAAGTCTACTCACGTTTATTTAGGTCTCATCTCTTTTCATTCAACTATGTTTGTTGTATTTGTATAAAATCCACCATAAAACAGCTTCGATGTCAATGCCAGGGCTTTTTTTTTTCAACATGCCAGGAGATTGTGTACAAGCAATGAAGTGGTTAAAAATGGTTACAGTACAGTGATGGTATGTTGTAATATAACCAGCTGCAATTAGCAGCATGATGTCGTAGGCGTTGACAAATTCCTGCGCTGTTGGCAGAAAGGTTTCACATTGCTCCACAATGGTGGCATTAAAAGATGTTATGAAGAAATATTCATTTAGAAAAAAAAAAAAATATATATATATATATATATATATGAGTGCTGTTTCTAATATTTTGACTCTCCCATGTGACTATCATAATATGACCAGACATACTGTACAGAAACTATTATCTTCATAAAGGCCATTTTATATCCGAACTTTCAATATATGTACTTATGTCTAAATATGTTTTGGGGAGATAATGCGTTTTAAAAGATAAATCGACGGTTTCCTGGGTATGCACGGGTCATTGACCTAATTCCAGGTGACCAGCTCCAGTGAGCTGTGGAATGTAAAGAGGTGTGTTCTGATAAGCGTGACAGATAGCAGCCCACGTGACACTCACAGGGAAAAGTCTATAATATATATATTTTTTTTAAATATCAAATTCCGGAAAGGTGCTCATACTGATCTCATAAATATTCCCTCAAACTTCTTTGTTGTTTGTTGCATACAAGGTTGTTGTCTTCGTCTTATTGTTCATGACTAGCAAATCAATTTACTGGTATAATAATGTCATTGTCAGGCTCACCACCACCAACCCCCGACTTCTTTATCGCACCAATGCCAGCAGCAGAAGGCCAAAGAAAGCGAGGCGTGACACGAGCTTATACTTAGAAATAACAGCGGGAAGCATATAAAGTGCATTATCAGTATCAAAACACCCTGAATAGAATATTAGTCATAAATGGAAGCCATTTATAAAGATATGATACGCATGGCTTCAGAATTTGCACTCTCCTGTTACTAAAGGGAAGCTGAATAAAAAATTGATGAATATATTTTGGAATATCAATTGAAATGCTGGCAGGGCTCTAACTGTTACCATTTCTGCTCTACATGGTCACAGGGGGCAAAGTAATGAGGACAATTACTATGTTGCCCCCTAGTGGCGTTGATGAAAAAATTGACCTGCTCCAACATTGTTACCTAAGCAATTAATATTTGAATACAAATATTGGAGCAACACGTGTAGACAGACAATATAATACTTACAGGCTTATATTTTTTATCCTGTGGGTGTTATTAAATTATCTTAAATTAACTCATTTGAGATTTAGGGTTACATTTAGTCATGTAATAAATTCAACTCAGAAAATAATATTCAAGTCCAGATTGATGTGAGAAAAAAATCATGAATAATTCTACTTATATACTTGTTTTGCTTCCCAGCAATGCATGGTGTTAAGGAAAGGTCGTTCCATTGGTTGACTCTGCATTACGCGTCAGTCAACTGATGCAGTGGGGACTCACATTTCATCTCCTCTAGAAAAAAAGCGCTGCGTCAAGACGCACGACGCTTCTTGGAGCTGTGGGAGAACATCATGACAGGATTTGTTTAATTGGTTTTCTGGGATTGTGTGTGTATGAGTGTGTGTGTGGTGGTACCTGGGGGTCATTTGCGTGTCGGATAATGTCCGGGGAACCTCCAGAACAAGGATCGGCTTGGAACTTTAACGAGAGCGCCAACGCCACCACAAACCGCTCCTGCCACTCTCACTTCCACTCGACCGAACTCGGGTCCGAGTCGGGCTTGGATGGCGCTGCGGCGGTGCGCATCATCATCTCGGTGGTCTACTCGTTGGTGTGCGCGCTGGGGCTGGTGGGGAACGTTCTGGTGCTCTACCTGATGAAGAGCAAGCACGCTTGGAGGAAGTCCCCCATCAACTTGTTTGTCACCAGCCTGGCGCTCACCGACTTCCAGTTCGTGCTCACGCTGCCCTTTTGGGCGGTGGAGAACGCGTTGGATTTCACATGGCTCTTCGGGCGCGTCATGTGCAAGACGGTGTCCTACGTGACGGCCATGAACATGTACGCCAGCGTCTTCTTCCTCACTGCCATGAGCGTGGCGCGCTATAGTTCCTTAGCGTCGGCGCTCCATGGCCGGCGCGGTGGACGCCATCGGCGGCGCCTCCTCTTCCCACTACGGCGCTGCGGCGCGGCGCGCTGCGTGGCCGCTTCCATCTGGGTGGCAGCCGCCTGCGCTGCGCTCCCGCACGCGGTTTTCTCCACCACGGTGCGCGTATCCGGCGAGGAGGACTTGTGTTTGGTGAAATTCCCGGAGAGCGAGCGCACCAGCGCGCAAGTCTGGTTGGGACTCTACCACTCGCAGAAGGTCCTCCTGGGCTTCGTGGCTCCTCTCATCATCATCTCGGCGTGCTACCTGCTCCTTTTACGCTTCGTGGCGGCCAACAACGACATCAACAAATCGAGCGCAAATAGACGCGCTAAGGTGACCAAGTCGGTCACCATCGTGGTGCTCTCCTTCTTCTTGTGCTGGCTACCCAACCAAGCGCTGACAGCTTGGGGGATCCTCATCAAGCTTAACGTGGTGCACTTCACCTACGAGTATTACACCACGCAAGTTTACGTGTTCCCCGTGTCCGTGTGCTTGGCGCACTCCAACAGTTGCCTCAACCCGGTGCTCTACTGCCTGATGCGCCGCGAGTTCCGCAAGGCGCTTAAGAAACTCTTCCGTCGGATCACATCGCCTGCTCTCACCACCATCAGGCCCATCACAGGCACCACCAAGCCTGAGGGGGACGAGCAGGGGCGCGGCGAGCCTGTCGGGGCGCCCCGGGAAAGTCCACAGGAGCCCGCCGCGGTGATCTTCTATCCTCCAGGAGCGGCTATGTAGAAACAGACACGACAGATAAGACATTAGTAATTTGGCAAAAATACTTGAGTACAGTGTTAAAAAAACACAACTTGCATTTTTTTGGTTCCACAAGTTAAACCTGTATTATACTTTCATTAATTAAAAATGTTGCTTGCGCAACCTACATTTAATGTCCACCCTGTTTTTTTGCAGCAACAGCATTTTGTTTTTCCTCATTAGAGACTTCAGCGCAGTTGCAAATTAGATATTTGCACTTATGTTTTGTTAGTATCATCATGTTATGTATGTAGTTTGATGTTGTTGGAATTACCATATTAAGCTAAGACGAAAAATTCCACCCTGTCAGCAAATTTTGATGTTGGTGTGTACTATATTGCCTGCTTGCATTTTAAGTGTGGCTACATTGCATAAAGCTAATAAGAGAATATAAAGTAGTAAATTGGTTTATGTAATGTAATTACTGCCTTTAAAGGGTTTGATTCATTAGGAGCCAAAGTTGGGTTGTCTGGTTAGTCCATGTGTGAGCATTTTGTGTGAGTTGTGGCCTACAGCAGCTCCTTGTGAATGTTGTCATTATGTATTTGAGTGTTTGTTTTATTCAATAAATGGCTGAAAAGGTTACTGTGGCTCTCATGACTTTCACTTCACATGAGCTGCAACATTAAAATTATGATTGAAAAAATAATTTATGTGATTAAATATCAAATTATACGGTAAAAATTCAAACACTGGAAAAGTAATGATTTTGACATTGTCGCACAAAAGGTGAAAGGTTATCCATAAAATATTGTTTTTCATTTTAATAAATACATTTCAAAGAACACGGGGAAAAAATGGAACACTAAAGGAAAAAAAGAAAAATCATAAAGAAAAATAATGAGTTTAAATAAGCTCCGCAGCAACAGCAACCATGTTTTTCTATTTTAACAAGGGCAAAAAGGCAATTTTTGCTAAAGGGTTGAAAAAAAGTTGACCTTCCAGCTGAAATTAAAAAAGCTTTCTGACATTTTATAACCTTTACAACAAAAATGGTTGAAAACATTTTAAGGAAAAAAAACATGCTGGACCTTGGAGAAGAATTTCTCTATAGACAGGTTTGAAAAAGAAGATTGTAAAGAGTGGTGATCAACAAAGAAATAAAGATGTTATTTTTTACAACACAAAGTTAGAATAAAAAGGAGAAAAGAGTTGTAATAATATGAAAGACATTACTATTTTATAAATAACAAAACATTCTGTGTAGCTATTTGAAAATATAAGAGGAAACTATTTTAACAAGTTGTGAAAATATAAATAAAACTAAAAAGATCTGACAAGAAAGCTTTTGAGAAATCTTTTACAAATTAAACAGTCATATTATCAAATAATATTTTAGGGGAAAATTAATTCTCACAATCTTACTTTTAGATTCTTCTTCACACTACAAATTAGTGTGTAACCACAGCGCCTCTACTGGTCTCACTTAGATGGTGCACCCACTGGGAATCGACAGATTTCCAATTTCTGCCTGCTCAATCAACGACACACTTGAAAATGACATTATAAAGAATCTTTATTTAGCAATACAATAGTCTTTGTTGAAATATTACAGATTGTGCGACGGGGAAGGCGATAAGTGAGCTTGTCTGACAAAGAGTGCGATAAACATGCAGCCCAGCAAGGACACAGTGGAGGCGGACAGGACCACCACCACCACGCTGCCCACCATGTTGACCAGGGCGCCCAGGCCGGCACCCACCAAGATCTGGGCCAGCTGTACCATGCAGGTGAGGGCGGCGCAGTCAACGCCTGTGCCCCGTGCTGTTTCGCCGCCGCCGCGACGAGCCATTTCCTCCTGGGGAGGGGGGGAGATTGATGATTGGCTGACGGATTTTATAAAATGGACATCAATTGCTTATGGATTTTGGCTCTTGTATTCTTCTTAGCACTCCACCGCAAATGAGGAAATTATATGTTAAAAAAAAAAAAAATATATATATATATATATATATATATATATATATATAAAATAGTCCATTCAACTCTATCAATATCTGACTTGTTCTTGTTGAGTAATTAGAGCTTTGCTAACAACCTGCAGAGTTGCCACCATCTATCTCGACATGAGTCATCTTTAAAAAAACCAGCTTGAATCGAGGTAAAAATAAAAATCATTCTTCCTCCGGGGACAATGTGAGAACAGCCTGTCGGAATAGGATTTATTACACCACTTAACGTTATATTGACGTGGTGTCTTGAGAAATGCAGAAGCGGAGATGCCATAAAGGAAACACGTCCCCATTCGCGATTAAGCCTTTTTGTACAATTTCGTTTCCTGCGCGGCGGCTCGATACTCCATTAGGTTCAGCTTAAGAGGAGAGGAAAAACAATTCGCCCTGCTTTGATTAAAATCGGAAATAAGGTGGCTTTTGTTCCTCAAGTTGAGCTATTTTGTGAGTGGAGATTAACAAAAACAAGCCCATCTCAGTTCTCCGATATCCAGGATTGCACGTACTTCCGAAATCTCATATTGAGGACGTACCTCCTCCTCACGTTGGTACTCTGCGATGAGGTTGAATGGGATGGTGTAGAGCGTGCTGGACATGACTCCAAAGACGCTACACAGGACCAGCGTGGCGATGACGTTGGGGAAGAGGCCGATCAGGCCCGTGCCCAGGCCGAATACAAAGTAGCCCAAGAAGTACAAACCCTTCAAGCCCACGTAGGGCAGCAGTAAACGTTGCACATCTGCATGAAAAAAAAATTGGATGAGCCTCTCCCTCAATTAATCCATTAAATCTGAGTTTCACTTTAGACGGACGTCCCTTTTGTTATCACTGATCTATTTGGAGCTTCACTGCTGTCACACTGTGGTCTTTTGTACAATAATTAATTATGACTCAATGACCACGACGAAAAAAGTATCCCGCGGTGAAAGTAGCTGGAATCTCGGAAATGAAACAGTTGATCATTAGCCTGGCGCCCAACTAGATGAGAAGCAAAAGAAGTGCGAATCAACTTCACCCCCGAGGGACTTCCTTCATCTTCCTTTGAAAATTGTCCTTTTAGATGTGACGGTTTGTGGAGGTGTGAGTTGGCCTTCCATTTTCACAGAGGCGCTTCATCTTCAATCACTTTCAATCAAGGCACTTACATGAGAAAACAGCCGAGGACACGGCGTTGATGCACAAGCCCCAGCAACCGATTTCCACGCCGCGTTCGTAAGTGGCGTACGAAGTGGAGTTGTGCTCGGCATACGGGTTGCCCTTGTAGACGATCTGCGGAGAAGCAGAATTTTTTTTTTTTATTCCCGAAAGCCTTCCTGTTGCGACTTCATGCATCTCCTGATGAGGTTGATTTTGAAGTCGGCAGGGGAGATTTAGCTTTTCTATATGCACTTGTTATGTAAAGATCCCAAGGCGTCCAGGCTTCACGCTGTGAACTTTCAAATCTTTCATTGGCAACATCTCAATTGCTTTTTGATTACATATAGTCCATCTTAAAGCTCATCAGCAGGGGGGTCACGATGACGGGAAACAGAATTATGATTCAACGCTTGCGTGTATTCATACATTTTTTTCGCACATCCGAGAAGGTTGACAATTCTCACCTGACCCATGAAGTCGGTGAAGAAAAGCATGTTGCAGAGGAACGCCGTCCATCCCAGGAGGTGACTGATGCACAGGTAGCGGTAGTGGTTGGGCATGCTGATGATGGCTTTCAGCAGCGACTTGAGCGTCATCCTTTCACGGGTCTGTGAATGCATCATCACGTGTTCCCCCTCCATCTTTTTTTTTTTAGAAGAACTTAACAGCGTGACAACACTGTACCTCCTTACTGGGCTGTTTGGCACTGGAGGTGACAGCGTTGGCTTCCCCGAGAGCCGAGAAGGACCTCGCTCTGATGTCCTGGACCGGAACCGGCGGCGGGTCCTCGGGGTCTTTGCCTAAAGTTCCGTAACCGTTCTGCTGGGAGCCCAGCTGCCTCAGGGCGTTGAGCGCCGAAGGTTGCCGGGCAGCCGCTTTGTCCAGGGGCTCCTCGGGAATGCTGAAGAGGTGGATGGTGAGGAAGAAACTCCAGGTGAGCGCCGAGAAGAAGAAGATGACCTGGTACTCGGAGCCCAGCAGCTGGCCTAGGCCGGTGTGAACCCAATCCATGGCGCCCATCAGGTACCCAAACGCTCCTCCCAGACCTGAAAGAGACAGCAGGATACTCCATAGTTGCTTATAATTAATTTAATCGCTTCTCTTGATGTGTTATGATTAACGTAATTGCATTTTTGGCATTTATTCATAACAGCCAGAACATTAGAAATGAACAGAATGGCTAGAAATGATCTTTTATCACATGTAAAAAAAAAAAAAGCCATAACTCACTTTGTTATAACACTCATGCAAAATGACATTCATGCATTCTTCTCCACGAAAGGCTTTTGAAAGTGAATTCCTGGTGAGCACAAACTGATTCCACCTCACCGTCCTCCTCCTCCTTCTTCTGCTGCCTTCATCTCACCCCCCACATTCCAAGCGAGAAGAAAGAATCATGTGCACGCAAGGCCTCCGAGGCTCGCTCAGCCCCGACGCATGACCACAGCACATGACTGCCTGATTAAAAGTCGGACTGTGTCAAAAGTCTTGCGTCACCTCAAGTCGACTATTAGTCGCAAGGTGTCCTTCGGGAAGTGCCTGGGCTGCGTGAGTTTTCCTTAAATTTGAACTTTCTAGAAACATTGGTGAGTATGACACAAAGTGGAGCCACAGGAGCCACTTTGTTCAAAAAAGCACATTTGACTAAGCCTGGCGTATGAAAAATTGATCAATAGGAAGTGCAAGGTTGGCAGCTTCAAAGTGGGCAATTTCATTTTGGCTTATTAAAATGACTTTTGAAAAGTTGACCTGCGGCTTTTGGAAGACAGTCTTGGGCACTTGTCTAGCAGCTAGCTATTAGCCGCTAACAGCCAATTTTTAATTGGCCTTAACTTAATGATGTAGTCCTTAATAATTTAATAATAGTCCTTAATAATTGAGCATGTTTTTAAGTTTTTCTTTTTCTTCATTTTCAATAGCAACTCTTCAAAATATATACCGGCAGTTTATTTTATTTTATTTTACAACCCATGAGGCTATTTATGCCATTTAAAAGTTCAGCAGAAAACAGAAATAATGTAATTTAATAAGATCTAAAATTGAATTATAGTAAAAATGTATTTTTACAGATCACAAGATTGTTTACGCAATCATTCAAAGGTTTTGCACAGATGGAAAAAAATAATTATTATTTTTGTTGTGCAGTGTCTTAATTTAATAATAAAATTGTAGAGTTTATTAAAATGTTTTATGAGAAACGAGTAAAAATAACACAATTAAAATGAGCACATCATACCAGTGAGCAGAGCATGATAGTGGAGGCCTCGTTCCTTATCCTGATGAGAGCACACGTCAAACAAGTAAGCCTTGATGGGCCCGTCGATAAAGTCGGCAGCAAAGTCGAACAGCACCACGCCCAGCATCACCAACACGATGGCCCACGTCCTCCGTGCCGACCTGTCGGCGAACAGCGCTGCAAAACAATAACATCAAAATTGGCGTTCTTGCTTTTAATAACAAGCCCTTAGTTACCACATGGAATCCTTCCAACGATTGCAATACACCCGCAAGCACGCCGGCGGGCGTATTGACGATTGAAGACGCTGCCATTAGCATGCTAATGAATGACCAACAGGGGAGAAACAACAAGTGCAGAGATTCAAGTGGGATCATCGCATTAGCACAATGTTATGATTACAACTGATGAATAGCAAACAGGTTGAAATAATGATTATGGGGGTTTTAATTATTTAGAGCCACGAGGCATTCAGTGTCTCGGTGCTTAAATGTTAATGAGGGGCATGGTCATATTAGCTGTACATGCAAAATTTGTAAGCCATTATTTTTTTAAGTCTACCTGGAGTTACAATAAGTCATGTGACTCAAGTCCCCAACCTCGGATCAAATCTGACTGATTGGATGTGTCCCTAATGTTGTGTCCAATGAGTAGTAAGCTTAAACCAGAAGATCAACTCTCTTTTATTTTTATAACCCTCAGTAGAATCGAGACTATCTGGCTTTTTCTGGTGTTGCAGCTTGGCAGAGAATTTTTTATTTATTTGTAAAAATGAGCAGCAATGTCAGCAGCCACGGTCTCACGATCAACAATTGAACTTGTGTCACAAGCTGCAAGTGTGACTGGCGGATTTGATCAAACGCACGGCTCTCTCAAAGCGCACTCGCGTTTCATTTGTCATTCCTCTTGTGTCATTTTTTGTCAGATCATGAAACGCTGATAAAGTTTCACTCTGTACGCTTCAGGAAAAAAGGGAAAGTGTGAAACAAAAATCAGAATATACCCAAAAAGTTTGATGTTAGTCCTGGGGTGGGGCGTTTTTCAGGGGAGGCAGTGCCCCCAAACCCCCCTCCCCCCTAACTCCGCCAGTGAATACATTAGTTTACAAAATGTCATCTGCTCATTAAAACTCGGTTGCTTGTGTTCGCGTCAGTGAGACTTTAGCGGAATTAATTAATAATAAATTTAAACCAACATCTGCTTCAGAGCAACTCATTTCCTAACCTGAGATAATGAGATCTCCGTTGAGGAACATGGTGATGCCCACAAGCATGAGGAGGCCCAACGTGAGGATGTAGGGCCTCCGCCGCCCCCACGGCGAGCGGCAGTAGTCGCTGGCTGACCCGATGATGGGCTGCAGCAAGAAGCCCAGGATGGGGCTGATCAACCACACCAGGCTGTACATGCTCCGCGGCAGGCCCACGCTGAGCAACACGGGCGTGACGAACGCCGCCTCCACCGCGTAGCAGAATTCCCTTCCGAACATAACCAGGCCGTGGAGGATCAGGCGGCCCCGAGAACGCCTGGGCGGTTCCACCTGCCCGAAGACTGCGCCCTCTGCGCTGTCCATGTAGTAGTCTTTGGAGACGGTCAGAGCCTTCGAGTCCTGTGGCGAGGAGCCTCCATTTTTTGTCGGCTCCGTGACTCGGCAAGGCTGGGGCCTGGCGGACTGGTCCTCCGATAAAAGGGTCATGTTTGGAGGGCAAAAATCTACGAACTAAAAAGGTCTAAAGATCCGCTCCTTGCATGGGTGCTAAATCCTTTTGGACTACTGCATAGCAGAGTGCGAGACCCCTCACGGCTTTACCGCTCATGTGAGACCTCGCCGGCCCGTCTGGGAAGAGCCGAGTTGGGCTCCGGGAAGGGAGGGAAAGAGAGAGGAGGAGAGAAGTTAGACGTATTTATGAGATTAGTAAAGGTCTCGTCCCCTCAAGTGGGCAGAGCAAAGACCTGGGGCCGCTCATGGGAACTTTGGGGCCTCACGTGCGAGTGTGAGGCGGCATTCATAAGATTCAGTCAAATATTGAGCTAATGCCAGGAAGTCACAATGCTACAAATATTGAATTGTACTTTTGCAAACTTTTGGAGTCTTCAAAGACTTGGTAATCCCGCCCCCACCCCCCTTAACAACCACATGTCTGGAGCGTTCAGCTGCAACCAAAACGTACCCCGAGCTAAGCTAGCAAATGCACCAAGGCCTGACATTTGTTTCTGCTCGTTTCCTTGTTTGAGAATGACTGTGCTCAAAGTTAAGTCCTGGGGCTGATCATGGGAACGCATTGATAACATTCTTTTCGATGTCAAGATGGCTACTTTTAATTAAAGTGTTTCCCAAACTTTTTAGTATATTTTTACATAATGGAATAAATCACATTCAACCAAGAAAAAAGCAGACAAGCAGAATTTTGATGGCTGATTGTGTCAGGGGTATTGTGAATGTGATTTAAAAAGATTTTTTTTTTTTTTAATATTTCTGGCATTTCATGGAATGTTATTTAATGAATTCCGTGAATCAATGTCTTGGGATTGATCCGAAAATGGTTGTTTTTATACATCGTGCTGCTTCGGGCCTCCTGAGGAGACGATAAAAGAAAGCTAATCTGAATGTATGCGTTTATGCGACGTGCGTAAGCAAATCCTCATGGGGGTTGATTTTTATTTGTAGTCCCCTCAAGCGATTTAGACATTTTTCTAAGAAAGATTGCAGGCAATGTGGTCTCACATCAAGGTTCCAAAGATAAAAAGTTCTTTGTGATGAAGTATGCTGCTTTGAAATTGAAAAAATCTCTGTATTTTTTATGGTGGTAAGATCATTTTGTAAAGTGTTCTTTCAGTGGTATTTTATTCCTGTGCCTAACTTGAGGATTTCACAGCTTGCCACAAGCTTTCGACGTTGCGCAAATTTCGTCCAATTTGGCAGCCGCTGCATAATCAGTACATTTTGTCTGGAGGAAAATAATTGCAGTCATTTTCGGTACAAAGGCAGCGATTACTATAATTGTGTAGCACCTACAGTAATCTAAAAAAAATATTCTTAAATTGTCATTCTTTTGCCCACTTACATGATTGAAATCATAAAATATATTGGGATATCAAAAAATACCCCGAGTGAATACGAAGTGGCGTTTTAAATTGATTTTTCATTTATAAAGAAAAATATGAAAACGACCTGTACCATATTATACACGAGTCTAAAAATAAATAAATAACTGTTTTGCATTAAATATGCGGTCAGAAAAACGTTCTTGCTGTTATTGTACGGACAACATCAGACTCAAGGCAGGCAATTAAAATTTCCAGCGAGCTGCCAGCTGTGCGAAACAACTTTACCCTGACATGTCTGCCGCTCTTCTTTCAAAACACCCACTTGACGCAACAAAAGCCTGCTTGACAATTTGAAGCTCGCATAGTTACAAAGCAAGAGAGCTGAATACTGTCTCTATTTATCTCTGAGGATTTGTAAAAAAACACAACAACCAGGCCTCCATTCCGATATCTAAGAGAAATTCCGTTTGTTTTAGGATTGATCCTAAAATGGCTGCCGCAAACAGAGATTGCGCAATGTTTTCTTGTTTAGGTTAAGTGGGTTCGGTTAGTTAACTTTTACAAAGACTCGCTCTAAATTCCGCAATCTCAGCGATAACAAAGAGTAACCAGTCATCCCTAGACCACGGTGGCCTAATTTTTAATTATCTGAGCAAATGAAAAAGTGGCGAGAAGCAGCAAGGAAAAGCGGCAAGATCTCATTTGCGGTCACTAAAGGGGCACAAATGAATTATAAATGTGAGAAGGCTTTTTTTTTTTTCTCCTTATCTGATAATGAGAAAGTAGGACGAAAGGGACCAAAAGAGAATCTTATCACTGCGGCAATCATAGTTAATCCAAGTCATTAATTTTTGACTATTTTTGTGAACATTTGACATTTTATGGGAGTTGGCAGTTTAAAAAAAAAAAATTACTCAATTTGTAAATTATCTGTGGCCTTGGAACATATATACAGAGTATGTCATAAGCTCGTCACTCGTCCCTGTAAATGTATTTGAACATATTATCGGCACTTCACTTTGAAAGCATTACGCTACATCACCATGGCGATCGACCCTTGATCTTACAATGGGTGCCTAGCCGCTCATGCGAGGCGGTCGACAATCCGGAGGCTTTTATCGATTGATGTCATCCATAAATAGAAACAGTTACTGGGAAAGAGGACTTCAAGTGCATTACAATCGCGCTCCCTTTTCATATATGTGAGGGATGGGGATTCGACTAATTGACTGAGCAACTGGATGGTATTTTGTGGGATAATATTTAAAATGGATTCATTTTTAGAAACACCGCAAGGAATGTGTCCACCTTCCTAACTTAAATTTAATTCACTTTCACATCCCAACATAGGCAAGATCAATTCATCAACTGTTTTAATTCAAGTTTATTCTTCTGTTTTCTGATTTATTTTTTTATAAATGTACAGCTATCATTTTTGGCACTTAGGACAGTAAACAATTTTTTCCTCCAAATCAACTTTGTGATTTCGCTTTTATACTCAGTTTCAAATGACAACTTTGTTTCTTTTTTCCCATATTTTTTTCCTTTTTTGAACAGTCACAAAAAAGTAGTGCATTGCCTCGAAGTACTTCCCTTCAAAATTAATTAACAGACTAATTATTACGCTTACGCCTCATTATGAGACCAGACTTTCAATTTACTGACTCCCCCTTAAGCCGATAAAATAAAAGCTACCCGTTACAATTTAGCCCTGACAGAATTGCACTCCACAACACCAGCAGAGAGCATTTTGTCAATTTCCTTGGTTTCGTACCCGTACTCCTTGAGTACTTCGACGGTGTGTTCTCCGATAAGCGGGCCAGGGTCCACGGAAGCCTCGGCGGGGGTCCGGGAGAGGAGGGGGGCCGGTCTGGGGCTTTCCTCCCCGCTAGAGTCCTTCACGAAGGAAGCCCTCTCACTGTTGTGCGGGTGCGAGCTCACCTGGTCAAACGACAACACGGGCGTCACGCAGGCGTCCGTCCCGTCGAAAATTTGCGACCATTCCGCTTGCGTCTTGGAAGCGAAACGCTCAGAGAAGACTCGCCGAAGGTCTGGCCAGTCTGAGAAACTCATCTGTGGAGGTAACTGTTCCTCATCTAATTCCAAGCCTTAGTGGGGGAAAAAAAACACCAAATGTTGTAAGTTATGTTCCACTCCAGTCCTGTAGGTGGCAGTAACTCAGACGATAAAATTTCACGTCTACTTAAATATAAACATAGCAGGTCATGAATCACTCGAGACTTTGCACGAAATCAACAAACCTCGAAGCAGTTGCCTGTAAAACTGCGGCTCAATGGCGCCCACTGCCACATATTTATCGTCGGCCGTACGGTATGTGTCGTAGAAAGGAGCGCCGGCGTCTAACATGTTCTCCCCGCGAGGACGATCCCACATGCCGATGCTGCGGGATTTCCACACGAATGACCCAACGTAGGCAGCGCCTTCCACCTGGAAGGAGAAATTGTAAAAGGTTAGATAAGTCCACAGTAGATTATTAATAGGAAAGTAGTAGTAAGTGGTGTCTATTTTTAAAGGTCATTTACATCTCCATGAATTGTGCCAAATTATAATATTGTGATGGATGACAACAGTAAAGCAAAGAGGAATAGAATTAAATTCATTCAATTGTTGGACCAGAACAATCGTAAAAACCGGAGGGGGTAAAAAAAAAAAAAAAAAAATCAATATCAATATAGTGGGGGGAAAAAAGAGACATTGCAGCCTCCCTGTTGAATATGATTTGTGATGTAACATGCCATGCTCGTGTTAAAATGCCGTGAAATGACCTGGTGGATTGATGGACAACACACACCCACGCTCTTTGAGATGGACATGAGGGAAAAAAAAAAAAAAAAAGGTGGGCACTCGCTAACACTTGAAAGGCGCCATTAACGCCATTGCGGGCTCCTTGAGTGCATCGCCAAGGGGAAAGGGACATGTCACGACAGGGCTTTTCAGTTACACGCTGCAATGCATATTGACACGTCAATGTCAAACACATTTTGATGCTTTCGGGGTCGAAAATTGAAAGAGAAGCACTGACTGATGCAAAAATTTGACAAATCTACTAATTATAGAATATTTGCAGGTTACCTGTTTTAGGTCAAATTTTAATTTAATATTTAACCAGTTACTGTTAATGATTTTCTGATGATCACTAAGCATTTGCATGAAGTATTTTATTTTGGCTTCTTCTTAGATTGTGGAGTTCAATTTTAAGTGCACTTTTTAAAGCTGCCACTTGGCGGAGTTAAGATATGGCACAAATTTTCTTTCCTGTATTTGTAGCACCTTTTACTTACAAGCATGTTTGCTGTTTGGCTCCTTTTAGAACCTTTGACAAATCCTCTCAAATCTCAGAGCTACTGATTTATGCAGCAACCTCTCTTTGCTTACCATGCTAGCGTCAATGATCTGCCCTTTCCCCGACCTTGTTCGCTCAAGCAAGGCCATCACGATGCCAAGAGCGCAGGTGAGCCCGCCTCCTGCAAAGTCAGCTAAGAGATTCAGCGGCGCGTACGGCTTCTCTCCGCTACGACCCAGGCGGGATAAAAGTCCTGTGAGCGGCAATAAATCAAAAAACACACTGAGATTGAAAACTCTTTTTGTTATTTTTACAGTGGTGAAAGACTGATTGGTTCGCTTTCGTGTTTTTACCTGACATGGCCAGGTAGTTGATGTCATGGCCAGCCGCCTTGGCGTACATTCCACTTTGTCCGTATCCCGTAAGGCGTGCGTAGACCAGACCGGGATTTTCCTTTAGCAACTCCTCTGGAGCAAGACCGAGTTTCTCCATCACACCTAAGGCAACATAACATGTATTTTAGAGCATTGCCTGCTTTTGGGTGGGTCTGGAATGTCGATTTCAAAGTATTTACAGAAAAGATTCTCGTGGGCCCACCTTTGCGATAGGGCTCTAGGATGACATCTGACTGGACGCAAAGCTTATGGAGCAGGGCGACGCCCTCTGAGGTCTTCAGGTTGATGGCCACTGAGCGTTTGCCGCGAGCCTGCGTGTCCAGCGAGGCTCCGGCTTTCGTGCGGTCTACACGGATCACCTTAGCGCCAAAGTCGGCCAGGATCATTCCGCAGAAGGGTGCTGGAGCGAGGCCCGCCAGCTCAATCACACGTACTCCGGCCAACGCCATGTTGAAAACACTAAAACAAAATAATAAGTTATAATATAAGTGCCACACGAGTTAGTTATTACTTGATTGTATTAATGAATGCTGTACAGTAAGTTAAGTTCTCCTTAAGTGGGACCTTGATTTACATCAACTTTAAGGTCTAAAAGTGAAAACAAATAAAACTACCGTTATTTCCCATTTTTTGAAAACTGGTATGTCCGCGGCACATTGAACGCACCACGGCTAAAAACAAAGCTAGCGAAATATAGACTAAAGTCCAAAGTGACGCGTTAAAGTTAGTTGCTGTGGAGACTTTTACCGACGTTCAATGAACACGATAATCAACACACGCTCTAGTATGCGACCGCTTTAAACATTTCTATCATTATAAAAAGGAAAACAGATTACAAGTTAGGCTAACCTGCACTTTGTTTTTACGGTGAAATTAGCGTCCGGAAGAGTAGAATCGCTGTGGAGAAGTTGCGCGCGCAGATGACACTGATCACGTGACAAGGCAATTGTTGGGAGGCGTTCCGCGTCAGTCACGTGATCAAAACAACATTCTACACATAAGTCTTTGCTTTTCAGTCAAAACTAAATTAAAATGATGTAAAAGTTATAAAATGTTGTGCATTTTAATTGAGCGAGCTCTAAGAAACCAACAAAAGCACATTGTTTGGTCAAATCTGTGCCGCCCTCTACTGGCCTTGTAACACAACTTCACTCGGATTACTTAAAATATATCTACTTCTAAGAGGCACACTTGGTTGCCAAAGTTGTCAAGGCAGTAAAAAGTGTGTGTTGTGCTATAGTTATTAATCCTTGTAAGATCCATTTTTAATCGTTTACAAAATACACGTTATTATGTCCCCTGTAAATAGATAAGAAATCAAAGCGACAGTAAAATCTCTAACGCATTGCATAGGACAGCAGCCACATTCTTGCAACCAGGGAAACACAATGGAATGGTTCTCCCGAGAGAGATAAAAACAATGCCATGCACAGAGCAAAGTTGCAAGACCTTCCCGGTAATATCACAGCCAGGAAGTCAAGTTTCCATGTAAACATAGGGTCCTGAGAAGCATGAAGACGGGTCACCATGCTGTGAATAAAAACACTGACTATGTACCATCACTTGTCAAAATAAAAAACCTGAACACTGGTATGAAATGTCTCGACTAACAAATATGAGGCAAAAAAATGTTTTAAAAAATTGTAAATACTTAAATACTATGAAAACTTTAAGATGAGTTTCCTGTAATCCAATGAAAAAATCTTTAAAGTTTCCAGAATTAAATTAGTCATATTCTTTTGCGAATAATGTGTCATATTAAAAGTACTATGTAATCTAAACTCTAAATTCAGATTATTATTTTTTTTAAAGACAGATGGAATTTTATTTGGGGTGATTTTTTTTTAGGTCAGTAGAACAAAGTTTCATTCAATTAAATTGAATATTTATTCAATTTGCATTATTAAACATGGCTCCTGTTTGAGTGTTTGTCTGCTGCTATTTTTTCCATCAAGGCTGTGACAAAATTAGCAGATGCAAACTTTGACACACTTGCGTTATTGTTCCGAGCCCGAGCCCGAACAATCGGTCATACATGAAGTAGGCGTGCCTAATTGGAAACACAGACATCTTGCAAACAATGAGGGTCGGGGGGGAGACCACCTGTTTGAAAGACATCATCAGGACAAAATGTCCACCCGAGAGAAACTCCAGATACTTTATTTCTTGAAACCTTTGAAAAGAATGAGGCACCGGTGTGTGTTGGCATGATCTTCAGCAACGGATGCAGAATGTGCTGGTGTTTTCCTCATCGAGGCTTCTTAAACGACATCCTCAAACTGTAGGAGGGAAACACCGGCATACGAGAGTGCAGCCAAGAACATGATACATCCTGTACTGGGATGGCCCGTCGTAGACAAAGGGAGATGGATTGTATTGAGCCACAAAACAAAATAAAAATATGGATGAAATAAAATAAAGACGTTTACGATAGTTGACGTGATTGTTTTCAAAGGGTGAGTAAGCTTGTCGTTTGATTTCCTTGGGAAGAGTTTCTACTGCCGGGCTGATAACAAGAAAAGTTTTCCAAGCACTTTCTAGGTTAGATATAAACTGAAAAAAAAAAAAAAGGATGTTTTGACTGGCAACTACTATTGTGTTCTGTCACACACAAAACACTTTGGAGTTTCCCACGTTATGGATCACTTTTACAAAGCGGAAGAATTTGGGCCGTACTAAAACAAACAATAGCAATAAGAGTGCAGGGAAAAGCATCAGAGAATTAAAACAAAGTTATAAAAAAAAAAAAAGGATTGGAGAAGGCAGAACTTGGAGGAACCGAGAACTAAGTCCAATTGCAAGTATGAAGTCATAACTGAATCAGAAAATGTCAGAATAGGAGAAAAAAATTGTGCAAGTCAACTATTACAACAACTGTAGCAATTCTATTTGTAATATTTTGCTTTGGGAAAAAAAAATCTTGACAAATCACATTTTTTAAATGAAATATAATTAAAACTTTTGTCCTAATAGACTACAACAATGATGTAGATTTGCCTTTAAAGTCAGTTTGACCACCGACAATGGAGCAACACATGTAGACAGACAATATAAAACCACTCAAGAGCATATATTGTAAATACTTCATCCGAAAAATGACAAATACTAGTGCAGCTTAGTGAATTGATAGTGAAAGTCTTCTTCGTGTGTTATTTTTATGTCTAAATTACACTGCCCCCAAGTGGTCGAGATATATTTCGAGCAGTAGGCTTTGATTTGAGACCTTTTAGCCTTTTGGCAGGTCAATGGCCTTGCTGTGTTCGACAATCTCACGATCCCTGACTTTCCCACTATAGTTAGCCTCTCCAGACTTTGAGCTCAAAGTTAAATATAGCTCGACAAACACAGTATATTATCAAAAACATCTCTTTAGAAAAATACGCTTTATCTTAGAGGCAAATTGAACTTTAATTCTTACGATGGTCAAATATTTGTTCTTGTAACACAGACGCTGCGACACAATGGCAAAGCTTCCTTATAGTCTATTTTTAGGTCAGCAGATGAAAACGCCTCAGCCGAGGCGTTTACGAGTTTACATTTATCGTTAGGATGCCGCATTATTTCCAAACGTGCCGCCTGCACATGAAAGTATTAACATTTATTCAAATCACATGACCCTGAAGAGGTTTTTGTGTGTCAGTTGAGCTGTGTGAAGTAGAGCAAATTGCATTATGCTGAACTTCTGTACTTAAATATTTGTTTTCCGGGATGGGCACTTTTTTGGGGATGACTTTTTCCTTACTTCCTTTTTGCTATTTTGTCACTTCCTACATTTGAGAACCGAATTTTACACTGACATGGATACTCGCAACAAGTCTACTTGTATAATTGAGTGGGCGTAATTTTATGTGGATATATATATTTAGACAGTCCTAGCTGGTATGATTTACCAATAACTGGGAACAGAGCCCAGTGAGTCAAGTTTCAAAGCTCCACGTGGACTGGGTCACCTCAGGACTGTGTCCTGACACCTTTAAGTACAATAATCATATCTTAAACTTTCATAAAGGTTATGATTCTCATCACTCACAAGATGAGTCATACAGGCATAAAAAAAAACACCTCAAGTCACAAGTTTCACTTCGTTTTCCTTTAACCTAATTTATGTAGGAGTGTGAGTAAATTCTTTAGAGTGAGTAACAACACAAGAACCCCCTCTTGTCCTTGTTTAGGTTGAGGGGGGGGGGGGGCGTAGCAAGGGGGGGCAACCGTGGGTTGGAAACACCAACGGAGTCTCTCGCGCGTTCATGTGTAGCCAATGAGCGCTCGGCAAAGCAGACCATGCCCGCCATACAAATAAGAGTGGCTTGGCTTTTATTGAAGCCGTTACACAGATCCTTCTCGGTGGCTCAACTGCACGCGTCGCTAGTTCGGAAGTTGCAAAACTTGCAGAAACTTTTACAGGTTACTTTTTTTGAAAAAGGTATAGAACTTTTTTTGGACGTCTCCGCTTGCGAGCATGACGCGGAGGTCGTGCGCTATTTACGCGGTGGGCGTCATCAGCGCCATCCTAATCATCGTGGGCGTCAGCCTAACCGCTTCGCAAGCTTTCCGCAAGCTGATGCACAACCGTCTCAAGAAGGTAAGGAAAATAAAAGTCTCAGCCGGTCATCCCGCTCTTTTTTTTTGTCTTGCATCATTGCTTATGGCAGCGTTCCACTTCAGCTGTGCGCACAGAGGATGACAGTCAACCGAGATTGTGCGCCACTTGCAGAGTGTGATAAGCAAAAAAAAAAAAAAGGGCAAACACTCAAAGCCAATGTTGTAATAAGTTAATGCATGTGACAGTCATGCTGCAAGTTTTTTTTTAATAAAATACGTTTATTTATATAACTTTTATTTATCCAGTTAAGGAAGCTGTAGACGCCATTCAAAAAGACAACTGTGTAATATTTACTCAATACATGAAACAGGATTTTTCAAGCAAATAGTTCTGCAAAAAGTTACAAAAGCAAATATATATTTTAGAAGTGCCATAGAAAGAGCGAGAGAGAGAGAGGGCATTTTAGGGTGTGGCATTTTCGGGTGTTTCCAAATCAGTATGAAAATTGCAAATTGCTGGGGATGAACTTTTGTGGGACTTTGGCGGTCTTTTTTTTTTGTACATGAGAAGAGGAAAATGTGAATGATGTCTCAGAAAATGTCAGCAGTCATCACTTTGACTCATTTCGGAGTTGTTAGCAAATAGCGCTTGATTCTGTATAATGTTTATGCCCATTTATGGAACTTGTTAAGTGTCTTTAAAGTGGCACATGAAAGCAAACAGTCATATCTTAATCTTTAAAGTTGAAAGAAATTCCTTGGCAAGGCACCGATTCCAATCTCGCTTTTCCGTCAGGATTGTGATAATAGGGAAGTGGGTTCTGATTTGGATCTGAGTGTGGTTATTAAGTACGAATACTTTCTTACATGATTATCACAAAAAATAATTGAAGTTGGAAATATAAATCAGTGCCATCTGGCTGTTTTGGTCAACAAAGAAGGCTTTCACTTGTTGATTCTGACTTAACAGCTGGTACATTTTGGCACTACGCCCTTGAATTCTCACAAATTAGATGCATGCAGAAGCAGTGAAACCCGATACTCGCCTTGGCTCTTGGGTAACGCATTGCTGAGGCAGGCAGGTGGCACCGTGTAAAACATTTGGACAAGCGTGCATTGAAAATAGCTCCAAAACGATTATTTGATTATCAAAATCCGATTAATTTGGTAGTCGATTAGTCACCGATTAATCCTGACACCACTATTATCTAATAATACTGCCAGAAAATGATTCTACATTTCTATAGAAGCCAAAATAGTCAATGGTAAACATTTGGACAAGCGTGCGTTGAAAATAGCTCCAAAACGATTATTTGATTATCAAAATCCGATTAATTTGGTAGTCGATTTGTCGCCGATTAATCCTGACATCACTATGATCTAATAATACCGCCAGAAAATGATTCTACATTTCTATAGAAGCCAAAACAATAGTCAATGGTAAACATTCTTTACGTTCTATTGTTCCTCAGAAGATTTCAAAAAATATCCTCTGGGTGTGCGTTATTCATGCCCGTTGTTTTTCCTCCCGTCTCGACATGAAAGTAAAAACAGCGTGCCTATTTGCTTATTCACCTGCTCCATGTGTTTTCAAATCGGGGAGTGGCTAACATGAGAGAGCTTCTCTGTTCCTGTTTTCCATACACTATTTCATGTCGCATGCTGGGAGGTCGGCCATGTTGAATTGTCCGGTGAAAGAAAAAAAAAAAGCATGAAAGGATAGCACGCTCTGCCCTCCTCAATCCAAGGTGACAGCTTTATTGTCCTTGACCACTTTGTAAAACGTCTGTGTGGGGACGAGGAGAATAGAAGCACTTTGACGCGTTCTCCTTTTTGGGGTTAATTTACAGTACTTTGAACAAAACTGACACAATTAGGCCAAACTGAGATTTCCACCTCATGTGTTGTTGGAAGACATACTAATCCCCGCCCCCACCCTTCCTTCTTCTTGCCTTCCCTGTGTTTTCCAATTCCTCAAAAGTTCCCTGCGGTGCATCGTTGGGATCGCGTTTGCAAACTGGGAAAGACTTTGGCTTCGGGGTGGCTGCTTATGGGGCTCAGGCCTGAGGAATGCGGCCCGGATCATTAAGGTTCCAGTCTCGCGCAACCATTAGGAGCCCGGCCTTATGAATCACATGATCTGTCAGTGAGTGCCCGTCGTCAAGGGCAACGGGCTGACAATGGAACTATGGAGGGGTCTCCGCTAATACCATTCATGTGCACGGCCAATGCTCTTGTCAGACAGTGACGCCCCTCCGCGGCCCCCCTAAGATGTTTTTGTTCTCTGGCCTGTTTTTGTTAGGAACACACCAGCCAGACTCAAACGTGCCGCTGCTTCGTCTGAACTTTAAAATGTTGTCACTTGAAATTTCAATCCGTCCTGTGATGCCTAGCCATGCTCTTTTGAAGTTATTCTTTCTAATATTTGTCATCTAACTTTCTTAACAGGAAATTGTTTTGGTGGAGGGTAGCCGAGTGTTTGAGTCATGGAAGAGACCCCCTCCTCCCGTCTATATGGAGTACTTCTTCTTCAACGTCACCAACGTGGCTGAGTTCCTCGCCGGGAAAAAGCCGGTCGTCAAGCAGGTCGGGCCCTACACGTACAGGTGAGACTTAAAAATCGGAATTTTTTTGCTCCATTCTACTTCTAAAAGATATATTGTGTTATCTGAACCATATAAATCTAGTCCTACCTCAAGATTGGTTGTTAGTGTAGTTCAAGGACTGACCTAGAAACGGACATTTTGACTCCTGGAGTTCAGAGCAACACCATGCCAGGTGAAGGTCAAGTTAGGATTCAGATCAAGACAAAGACTTTGAAGAGTCATGACCAAGTCCAGAGCAAGACTTTGAAGAGAAAAGGTATTGTAGAGTTAAGACCAAGACTTTGAGGAGTCAAGGCCAAGTCCTAGAGAAATCTAGGTCAAGATGGAGACAGTGTGAGAACAAGTCAGTCAATTGAGAGAAAGTTTAGACCAAGACTTAGAGGAGTAAGACAATACAAATCAAGATTGAGTTTTTTTTTTTTGTATCACCCACAGGGAGTACCGCTACAAGGACAACGTGACCATGGTGAACGACGACAAAATGGTGTCGGGATACAACACTAAAAGTTTTGTGTTTCTGAGAGACAAGTCTGTCGGTGACCCGACGATGGATAACATCACCACTGTTAACATCCCTGCCTGGGTAAGGAAACGATAACAAGAAAAATGGGTCGCTAGCTACGTTCTCTTCAAGATTCTCTCTTTTTTGTGTGTAAGGCGGCGATGAACACGGTGAAAGACAACTACTGGAAAGCCACCGGCTTGTCCATCATGATGACCACCACCAAGAGTGAACTGTTCACCACTCGCACCGTGGACGAATTGCTTTGGGGCTACGAGGACGCCCTGCTGGCTCGGATCGCTGCGTCCAAGCCCGAAATCGAGAGCACGTTTGGGCTTATGTACAAGGTAGTTAACGAATGTACATTTTGATTTGTCATTTTTGCGTAACCTATGAGCGCTAAATATTTAGGTGTATTAAATCTCGCATTATTAATGTATTGGTTGAGTTAAAAAAAAAATACACGGAAAGAGGATTTTGAAAAATAATTGAATAAAGCAGTTTTAAACGGACAACCCAAAATATTTTCACGTGAGGTAATTATTGTCAAGTGCATGATGATTGCCAATATTTGAGAAAATACAGAACATCTACCTCCCCCGCACAGAAAAATGGAAGCAACAACGGGGAATTCATCTTTCACACGGGGGAGCAGAATTATTTGGATTACGGCCGAGTGGAAACATGGAAAGGTCAAAGGTAAGGCATTCCTCTCTTTCGTTTCTTTAGCCAGAAACTTCACTCTTGAAAATATTCCTTGACTCAACTTTTCTCCTCTAAATAGATGCAGATGCTTGTTTATGAGTTTTTTTTGTGTCTGCATGTTTTTGCCCTCAGCTCTGAGGACAGTGTTAGCTTGCTAGCATAATAGCTTCATGGTGACCCTCATTATCTGTAGCGTTTGTTCTTTCAGATTGATATCAAACAATTCGCTCAAATTTTGCGACACGATACTTCTACAAAACCGTTATAATGTTGTTTTACAGTCAGCTGACCTTCTGGAACTCCAACCAGAGCAACAGCATCAACGGGTCTGACGGAAGCGCCTTCCATCCCCTCCTGAAAAAAAACGAGCGCATTTATGTCTTCACCCCGGACCTCTGCAGGTACGTCATTGTCCGCTGTTCGTGAGAATTTCGGTTTTGGTCTTCTAAACACACCAGAGGGCCATTATTGGTCTACTCGCCTACACAAAAAGTATTTAAAAAAAACAACAAAAGAAGCTTGGGCCTAGATGGAGGTTAGAAATCAAATCCACATGACAAAGCCAGGAAAATATTTCCTGCTCTCCAGAATACTTACGACACTCCTTGCGAAACTACAACATTTACGAGATACATTTCAGACTTATCAAAATGGCCGACACGCAACAACAAAGCGTGCAGTTGTGCCATTACTGATATGACCCATCTCTTAATTTAGCCACTAACCTTCAGCTCCCCCAATTTTTTTTTTGCTAGCATGTGGAAAGAATCTGTTGACGTTTTTACCTTTAGCCCAGTCTGGGCGCGTGCCGTTGACCCTCCCGTCCTGGATGTTTACAAAACACTTTCACCCACTTACTAAAGTCATTGTTGCACACAACGTTATTGGAACTAAAGGGGAACCTCCTCCATGTCCTGTACTTTGGACCATTAAATGAGGAAATGTTAAGTCTGGCACGGACGTGTTTTAATTTGGCGACTGATTGAAAACACGCCATCTGGAAAAATCATTTTAGGGAAAAAAATAAAGGAGCGCCAATTCCCATTCGGTAAGCCTCTTGGCCTTCTTACTGACAGCTGAACCACAAAAGCCTCAAGATGCTGATGAAGTGCAGACAGGTGGTGCAAGTCCAACAGCGGACTTGTCTTATGGTTGTGACATAAATCACTTTTCCCACCGTGGCCATTGATTCCAAATCAAAGAGAACCTCGCCCCACTGGAACCTTAAATATGCTGGAAGATAGAGCCTGTGTCTTCAATAATAAAGCAATATGATCACTGAGGAATTGACCCCTGCCCCAAATATTTTTAATTTATTTTTAACAGTTTAAACATAATTAAAATATCTTAAATATATTCACAAACTATGCTGCAAAAACATTTTAATTTTATTTAAAATTAATCTTGTAACACTTCACTAAAAAATTATTTATTAAAAAAAAATCATGTGATTTTTGTTAATTAATACACAAGAGTGAAATTATTTAGACATTATTTTATTTTTATATTACAGTTTGAATTAAAGACATGGTGTTCCACAGGGGTCAATGCTGTTGTCTTTTAAATTTCCATAAATCTATTCCCAAAATATTCACAAACTATGCTGCAAAAACATTTTAATTTTATTTAAAATTAATCTTATAACACTTCCCTAAAATTATTTATTAAAAAAAATCATGTGATTTTTGTTAATTAATACACAAGCGTGAAATTATTTAGACTTCATTTTATTTTTATATCACAGTTTGAATTAACACAGGGGTCAATGCTGTTGTCTTTTAAATTTCCATAAATCTATTCCCAAAGTGTCATTTCCCAAATTCTCACCCGGCAACTACGCCTTGAAGGCTTTATTCTTTTTCATGGCGTGCCTCGCAGAGGTCAAGAGAAAGGTCGTGACAGTATTGCTGCACACTGGCAAACACTGTATGGACTCTCTTGTTCTGAGAAGCATCACGATTCTCTGGGAACTTTTCAACATACTGCAATGCTCTCAGAGATCACCAGAATAACACCGTAAACATCTCCGCTGGACTTACGAGGCTGGATTTGCTCCATGGGGAGATTTTTCTGTCTTTTAACGATTTCAAGTTCTCCTTTTAAAAGAGCAGCTGCATAAGTGGACCTGCCAAGGAGTCATTCAGAAGGCTAATAATAACAAGGGGTGAATGTTAAAAAGCGGTCAATGATTAATGAAGCTATGGAGGAAGTCATACAATTCCGTGTTTAAAGAAACGATTAGCATTTTAAGGAAGGGAAGTAAAGATCTACCCCATTGGTATCAAATGTGGAAGCTCATGTCATGAACGTTTTGCCTGTCCAGGTCCATCCACATGGAGTTTGAGAAGGACGTGGAGGTGAGGGGCATCCCGGCATTCCGCTTTACGCCGCCGCGTTCCGTCCTAGCTAGCAAGGAGGAAAACCCGGCTAACGAGGGTTTCTGCGTCACCCCGAAGGAGTGCCTCGGAACGGGCCTCCTCAACGTCAGTCCTTGTCGGAGAGGTAAATGACCGTATCGCCGTTCATGATCGTTTTGTGAATCGTATCAGAAGTGAATCATTGGAATCAAATCGTAATGTGATTGAATCATATCAGAAATTTGGAGCACAGTTGTAGCAAATTATAGCGTCTAGGTGTAATTTAAGGCCACCGGGAAGAATGTGTGTGCGCTACAGCGACCTTGATGGTTGTTGCCAAACACGGGAGCAGGAAAATGTTCACCCCTGCCCCACTTCAGGAGCACTTAGCCTCGCCGGCGCCGCCAGACACGTACGCAATGCAGCTTGGTTTTGTTTCAAAATTTACCTGCCGGGTTTATTTCAGTGGGTGTCAAAATGGACCCTGAGGACCGTATCATTGGGTCGCAATGTCTCTTGTGGACAATATGTGGAAGGAACTGAGCGGGAGTAAACCAGATTATACATGTGCAGGTCACTGATTAGTTCCACATCAGACTTAAAGTCTACTTATCAGTCTATTGTTTCTTTTACGACTGAGTGCCTTGTTGTCCCGAGACACCGGTCGGATACATTCTTAAACCTTAATTTTTTTTTTTTTTTTAATCAGTTAATTTGATTTATTATCCTTCAGGTGCTCCAGTCGTGGCCTCTTTTCCTCATTTCTACCTCGCAGAATCCAAATATGCAGAAGCTATCGGAGGAATGTCCCCTGAGAGAACTCACCACCAAACCTACCTCGACCTCAATCCGGTGAGACAAATGAAAAAAAAAAAAAAAAATTGTTATAACTAGAAGACTCAAAAGTCACAGAAATGTGCTTGTCGGGCATTTTTTCCTTTTTCCAAATCAATTGTGTTGTAGGAGGTTTATCAATCCCTGTCTGTGACAAGGTACTATTGGTGCGCCATCTAGTGGCCAATAGATGCTAGTGCAGCCGTTTTATTAATGTAAAAAGAAGCTGACGTCGTATTTTACTTTTACAGACCACAGGGATAATTGTACGTGCAAACAAGAGAGCGCAGATCAACATCTTAATGACTAGAGTTAGTGGAATTCCGTAAGTATCCGTGTGTGTGTGTGTTTTGTGTTGTTGTTGTTTTTGTGTAGCGTTACAAGACTTTTTTCCCGTCCCTTTCAGAATAACTAGAGGTATAAACAACACCATCTTCCCCGTCATGTTCCTGAATGAGGTGAGAAATTAGTCATGGTACAATACGTCAAATTCAAATTAAAAAGTTGAAGTGATTTACCGAATTCTGTTTTACGCCACATTTGGGGATTGTCTCAACAGAGCGTGGTTATAGACGAAGCGTCGGCGGCTAGAGTTCACAAGCTGCTATCCATCGTCAAGGTGGTGTCCAACTTCCCGCTCATTTTCGTGGCCCTGGGTCTCATCATGCTATTGATCCTGATCGTCCTGCTGATACGCGAGCGCAAGGAGAAGGTGCGAGGAGTCGCCGTTTCATTGCGCTCACTTTTAATATTCTTAATATACCTTAGTATTAATATCGGATGGAAATATGGGAAACAATTATCTGAAAAGAAAAATAATAGCCTGGCACTGAGATTTTTTTAGGGGAGGCCAGTGCCCCCTGGCCCCCCCTCTAGCTCTGCCAGTGGTGTTGTCATGCTGTCCAATACAAATCATTCTCCTCGATGAATCAAAATAGAGAATACGTCAATTCATCAAAATAATAAATAACATTTTCTTGCAGGACAACGCTGAGGAGAACACGTCTTACTCCCCGGTGAACGAAAAGGAAAAAGAAGATCCTCAAAATGGATCGTACATCGGCCTGACGCCCAAGGTGGACGCGCAAGCTTGAGATGTTTGGGAGTCGGTCGGAAACGCCGCTGACAATTTCCCCGTCACCCGCTGAAATTAATCTGTCAGAGAAGACGCATGTCCTCGTTTATTTGCCGACTTAACCAGCTTGCCACTTACAGATGACAACATTTAGAGACGCAATCAAAACAAACATGACTGGAATGGGGTAGGGATCAATATTTCACTTTTAGACTGTTATGAAGGAAGGAAGTTAACACCGGTTGTCAGTATTAAATCATGCACTTGAAAGTAAATGTTACAAAATTGTTTGTGTATCTAAAAAGCATTTTTCATGTTTGATGACAGTATTTGGAGATGCTCCAAAAATCCTCTTTGTGGGATAAGCGTCAGACAAAAAAAAAACTGTATAGTTTGTAAAATAAGATCGCCTTTTTTTTTTTTTTTTTTGTAAATTTTAATGTAGAAACTGTCCAAATGAAAAACATTTAGATCTGCTAGAGTGGGTCAACAATCCATACTGTAATGTTACCACTCAAGTGTTTTATTTTGAAAAGAAAAAAAAAAAAGTGCCTCAGCCTTCAGGCTTCTACTGGTATGGTGATTTTATTTTTGAAATTGTGTGATGCTGCAGTGGAGCCACAGCGATAAAGGTGTCATCATTGATGAAACTGTACTGCCTGTAAATATTATTTTTAATGCTCTATTCTCGCAATCATACGTCAAGTGTGTCGTTTGACTTGAGT
Source organism: Syngnathus scovelli (assembly GCF_024217435.2). NCBI lineage: Eukaryota > Metazoa > Chordata > Actinopteri > Syngnathiformes > Syngnathidae > Syngnathus > Syngnathus scovelli. The sequence goes on along the minus strand of NC_090859.1, from coordinate 11,742,870 downwards.
TGTCTCGTAAAGCTTTTAACATTGTTTAGAAAATCACTACTCAGATTTTTTTTAAACACAGCTGAGCCCATTTCTGCTATTATCATATTGTGTTGTTCTTATTAGTTAATTTGAAACACAAATACTATAAATGTATTGAATTTTTTTGTTGAGTTCATCCCTTGTATTTGCCATAACATCTGAAGGACTGCAATGTTCTGTTATGTTCCTATTTTAACATTTTAGGTCTTTTATTTTTAATAAAGTCATCATTTAGAATGACGTTATTATAAAAGTGACGAGTTATGGAGAGCGCATTCTGTAGGCAAAGTTCACAATCAGTTTTTTTTTATACGATCTTCAAAAAAAAAAGCATAAAATGGTTACAGATTGTACTTTATGATATTATCGTTATTGTTATAACCGCGTTTGTACCTTTCTAACAATCCATTGTAGTTTTTTGTTTGTTTGTGAAATGTTTTGACTATACACAGAATAAAAAAATAGTTTTAAGACTCACACTGTAATGTTTAGTAGCGTCCAGCAGGGGGCAGTATATCCCTTCCTTCAAATATCTACTTTATGGTTCCTGTTTTTTTAAGCATTTGAACCCAGAAGAAGGGGAAATGTGTATATTGGTGGGGCGTTTATTTATTCAAGTGGACCATTATTTGGGGCAGGGCATCTATTGGAGTGGAGTCTACTGTTTGAGGAAACGCCGTACTAAAACAATAGACTACCTCATTGTAAAAGTTATGATGGCAAAACCTAATATTGCTTTCCTAAAAGGGGAAATCGGGGTGGGGCGTTTATCCTATATTGCAATACATCATCACAAAACTGCACATTATATTTCAATACCATCATATTCAATATTGATAAACGTCACTAACCAGTGCAGGATTGATTCCAATGCAGATCTCCAAGGCAACAATATTCGGACCAGCACCAAACTATACACGTCAGTTGAGATGAAGGTGGATTTTTATGTGCACGTTTGCATTCAGCCATTGAAAGAAAGTAGTGTTTCCTTCTACCCCAACAGTGCCTTGAAGGCACGAATCACAAGGATGTCTTTATTTGAGTTGAGGGCACGGAAGAGGGTGTGGGCAATAAACCTGCATGGACACCGTCAAGCAACCCAAACAGCTGCATACTTCTTAAATTCCTTCAGAATAAAACCAACTAGCAAGGTCGGAAATATCAAACCTACTTGGGGTTGTTTATTTTGAGATAAGCAATGCTATCATATTTATAATCAAATTATTTACTCTAAATTACGACTTTTTATATTAAAGTAGGTGAAGCTGGAGGATTTTAAATCCACGTAAAACGGATTCCATTTTAATTGATTACATTACTTTGAAGGGGACGAGTGTGTGTTTCCGGTGTTAACCGACTTGATTAGGCGAACTAACGCTCTTTACACCCGCTCAGCTGCCGGCATTTAGTGTCCGCACAGGACCGGCGGAGGGGAAGCAGGACTTAAGCGCTACACCCCGATCAGACGCCACCTCCAACCGGACTACAGTGGACCAATCACCGCCGGGGAGAAACGTAAGATATTAGGATGAATGAGCCCAAAGCCATTGCATTTTCACTTGTTGTGTGATTATATTTTATGATAATTAGAAAAGAAGTTGGGGCTTTATTGATCTTGTGCTTACTTTAATATGCAGTGATTTATGAATGGTGGGTGCACTAAGGATGATTTATGATTCGCTTAAAAGAAAATAAAGTCGGCCATCCAAACATAATAATAATAATAAATGTTCCAATGCTCCATAGTTGCATGTCTCCATCCCTCACGTGCAGCACTGTGAGGCATTTTTATCAGGGGAAAACGGTTCTAATCCTGCTTAGCGCATTCACTCACTAACAAGCAAGCAATACATATTTGGAGCTGGCTGTTCTCATTTTTTGGAAAGTGGAGATTATGGGATTGGAGGCTGTTTGGGGCTGGCTTGACTTTCAACAAGAGGCAAACAAAGGCTAAACGCACCACTGATTAGGTGCGACAAATGACATGATGCAAAATGACACATATGTGCCCCGGGTGATGAAATTGCTCCATGTGAGATTTCATTTGTGAGTAAATGTTTGTGTGTGGTTTACTTTGGTTGTTGTTTGCACAACATCATTAATACTTAAGTGTAAATTCTGCTTGGATGAATTAACATTTCTACTGTAGCCATCTTGCTGCCTAAGCGTTGACGCTTAATTTGTCAGCCTGGCAGGGACGTCTGGTGACAGTTTGCCAGACTGCCACAAAAAGGAAGTATTGAACCCCCTCTCACACCTGATTTTTGCCTCGCTCCCCCAGTGGCTGTGAGAAAATCATTCAAATCAGCCAACATTAGTTTCCAAATCAGTAGAGCACAAAAAACAAACAAGGTCAAAACAATCTTCATTTGGATCAGTCACAAAAACCCTGCTTATGCCTTAATTATGTAATTAGAATTCATGCAAGAGTCACTTTAAATTATCTGATGGCGGCTGCAGTATGAGGAATAAAAAATGCAACCAAGGGAAAAAAATTCGGACACCACAATTTGAACACAAACGGTGCAGCAGCACAGATAGACAAACAATATAACAATACATTTTATAGTGTGCAAAAATTACAATTGACCCTCCTCACATTGCGGATTACTTTTCAGTTTGTTTAAGTATTTTTTATATTTTGAGGGGTGGGATTATATTTAATTTTATCCCCCATTGCTTTTAAGTTACGACAATCTCTTCCCGGCCATCTTATCTACCGCTGCCACAACGGGCCATTTTCCGCCCAGAGGAGACTGACGCCATTTCAGCTGGTGCAACGTGGCTACGAAAGAATGAAACTCTTTAAGGAAGTGGGGGGACAAGACTATGCGCGCTTGACATCCCACCATTTTATGCGTGGACATTATTTTTTTGCTTTGTGTGTGTGTGTGTGTGTGTTACTCACCTTCCATCCAGATGGCTTGTCGACAGGAAGGTTCCAGGCAAAAGTGGGCCCCTAATGAGCGGGGAGGGAGGGAGGGTGCAGCACCTGAGGGGACGTTTCATCAAAGAGCATCTTTCTCCACTTCCCGTCTTTTTTCTCCATCATCATCTAATACCGGCACCTTTCGTGCTCTTCATCATCTCCTCACATTTTGGCTGAGGACAACAATTAAATCAATATTAATTCATATGAATGAATAAATACAGAAAGGCTAAGAACTTCAATCTGGAGCCCGAGAGTGATGTTGGAAGAAGACATTTGTCACTCGGTTAAAAACAGGTCGCGAGGTGGTTTTGCCGGAAGGCCTCTGACATTTAAAGGTTGGATGAGGGTGAACCTGTGGACTGCGTGTGAATTCTGCTAAAGGGGTGTGACTCCCCAGAACTAAAACTGAACCAACATGAAGAAAGGCCATGTTGCCATGTCGACAGGAAGTTTCAGCACTAGAGGAGAGGAAGTGAAGTTTTAAAACGCAGCCAGCGTCCGACGCGCTCCGAGTCATCTCAATTTATTGCCCACAAAGAATGAAAAATGCGAGCCGGCTTCAATGCACTATTTTGTCCCAGCGTGCGGAAAATGGCGTGTTTGTGTGCTTGTAAACAAGCTACCCGACTGTGTTTACGTGTGGATTTATAGCGGCTCACCGGGGATGCCTTGAATTTGTCCCGTCACGGAGAAACAAGGAAGACTTTTATTTGGAACATTTTGAGATTATAACAAGGTTGGGAGGGGGGAGGTGAAAAGTTGCCAAATAGAAACTTAGATTTTCCATATTGGAATTACTGGACATGAAAAAAAAAAAGTACAGATTCCTCTCTTGGCATTTAATTAGGAACGTCGACAGTTCAGTTCCTGGTATGCTCGTGTGTGCCTTCTCGAGTAACATGGTCTGAACCCCGGGGAACACCCTGGTTTGTCCTGGAAAGTCCTGGAGTCATTTTTGATCTCTCAAAACAATCCCGTGGTAACTTGGTTGATTCACGGCAGTAGATCATTTTTTTTCTAAAATGACCCCCCACCCCAACCCCCTCTCTCGCTCATTCCTCAAACATCCTCCCCAAGTTGTCCGAGAGCGGCGGCGGCGGCGCCTCGCCGGAGCACAGTCCGGTATTGACTCGCACCATAGACTAAATCCTTTCACAGGTCGGCACTGTCAAAGAGTCGACTGTGTGTCGAGACCCCGAGAGGCCGAGTGTGACACACAGAGATACATTTCAAGATATGTACAGTAACTCAAACAACCTGTCCATCAGCTCACCCCACCCCGCAAAATATATACCCTCACTTCTTTAAGTCAGAGCTATACCGGTTTGTGATCACATGATGATTCCACATTATTTACATTCTTGGTTTTGGGGCGTGCTAAGAAAAAATGCTGTCAATGGTTGAGTTTTAAATCACATGACGCAGTGTTGAAAATTTTGAAGGACTCAAATGGTCATAAGTGAACCTGGAGGTGCAAAGTATCCATCCATCCACCACTACTTGAAAATGCTCTTTGTGGATCTGTCTGATATATTAAATAATTCAAATGCTGAATTTGAGATGTGGAAAAAAAAAAAAAGCACGAGGTGGATATTCCAGTTAGGCCATGTTGAAAAGCATCATTTTGTCTCAAAAGATGACTTTGTGTAACTGACCCACTTTTTTTTTTTTTTTTTTCTCACTCATGTGACAACATTTGTCTTCGTCATCTTCCCGACCACTCGTGGGAAGGCTCGCTAGCTGCGTTAATAATTTCATGTCGACGCGGCCAAAAATCTGTGAAAATTACGTGAGGTTTTTTGTGTTTGTTCACGCCGCTGCGGTTGAAAATATTTTAATTGCTTTTAAAAGTTTATCGAAGCGTTTAATTCCAAATCGTTTCAACTGGATCTTGACTGACTGGTTTTCTCATCTCTCCCAGCGTCGAGACAGCACTGGATGGCAGGTTTGCGATTGAAGGGATCTCCAGACGTGTTCCTTGAATCATCTCCGTGCAGGAAAAGGGCAGCGGCGTATGAGTCACCTCGCGTGATGGATGATGTAACGGAGTCTGGGTCTTCCAGCAGACCATGACGCTAAACGGACTAACAGAGTGGGAAAAAAGGCTTTCTCACAAGCAACCCAGCCTTATTTGTTGATTTTTCCCGAGAGGAGCGAAGGCGAGGTCAAGCGTCCGTGCCATGAAGTGACCTCACGCAGATAAGTGGCACGGCCATGGAACTTAATCGCAAATGGACTCTTATCATTGTGTGTGAGGTCACGTGATCTTTCCGAATCCGAGTGATTTTGATGCCAGCCATGTTGCGGCGTAGGCTCCTAGCCTGGGTGTCGCGGGTCGGCGCCGTGTTGGTTCTTCTGTGTTGCTCCTTGACGCTCTTCTACGTGATGACCTGCAGCACGCTGCACCCGGACGACTCGTCGCCGAGTCGCGTCTTACCGCGCGCTTTACCGCGCGCTAGCACCAACCAGGTCGACCTGGGCGGTACGAGGCCCGGAGGTGCTGCCCAAAGCGGGGGACCGCCGGTGATCCACTCCTACCAGGAGCTACTGCAAGAGCGTGAGGAGCAACACCGCCTGCATATCTCCTCGCTGAAGAAACAGATTGCTCAGCTTAAAGAGGCGCTGCAGGAACGCAGCCAACAGCTCAAAGGTGTGCAAGACAGCCTGAAGAAGGCCGTCGCCGGGGGACCGGCTGAGGGGCGCAACTCGCAGCCCGGGGACCTCGGGGAAGCCCCGGGAGCCAAAAACCAGCAGGCGGACCTCCAGAACTTCTTAAGGAGCCAGATCTCCAAAGCCGAAGTGACCGCCGGGGCTAGGCAACAAAGCGAGTACTCGGTGGTGCCCTTTGAGAGCTTCACCCTGCACCGAGTCTACCAGCTTGAAATGGGTCTGACCCGACACCCCGAGGAGAAACCTGTGAGGAAGGACAAGCAGGACGAGCTGGGCGAAGTGCTGGAGTTCTCCCTGCACAACCTCAACGCCCCGCTGGCGCAGCCGGCCGGCAAAAGTAGCAAAGTCTACTCGCGGTCGGACTTTATAGAAGGTGAGAACACACACGACAAGACCATCAAAACGAACTTCTGCTCAGTCATCCAAAACAATTCGATTCCGCTCGTCACTTAGTAGATAATGGAGCAGACTCGAACAAGACGTGGAAAAAGAACTACACGAATGAGTGTATGTGCTGTTTATCAGGATATCCTACTGAGTTGTCCTGCTTTGACCACAACTCCAGGAAATGGACGCAGCTGTTCCTCCTGGGAGCATCTCACATCTAATCTTTGGAAGATCTCCAGCTTCTTATATTGCCTGGAAAATCTGGCATTGTATAAATGGCGCCTGACACAAAATTGACGGGATGGGGAAGGGGCTGGCAATTTTTTGCAGAGATAATATCAGAGCCGTAATTAGGCGCTAGATGTATGAAAGAAGAGTAGTGTGTTGAAAGCAGGAACGGTTGAGAAGAGAGTGAAGGAAAAAAGATGGGGGAGGATGTGTGAACGCATGCAATCAAAATTGGTCAACGTTCTGACAAAAAAATCAAAAGCTTATCCCGCGGCGAAATCAAGGCTCACATCGCAGGAAGCCCGCAAGTTTTGGGTGGTTATCAGGCTGGATCTTCTCTCTTTGAAGAATGCGTTGCAGTTCATTAGCGTCTTTTTATGCCCGGCTCTTTTATTTCCTTCGTTCACGCTTTTGTGTTTTTCCCCTCGGTGTTGACCTCAGTTTCAATTTGCAAGTCCAATAATTGACATGTTCAGGCTAATGTAAGGCGCACGAGAAATCTGAATTAGCATTGGGGATTTAAATAGCCTAGCATGTGTTTTTTTAGCGTTAGCATCTGACTGAATTAAAAATTCTTTCAATTCAATTGATTATTTTGACTTGCTCGACACGGGTTTATCTATTTATGATTGTAATTGTGAAATGACATTAATAAAAAATCTGTAATAATAAAATCTGCCTTGTGACAAGTTTTTTTATGCGTCCACAGGCATCACGCGTACAGAGAAGGACAAAGGCACAGTGTACGATCTGACTTTCCGCGGGGAAGCCAGTCGGGAATTCCGCCGCCTGGTCCTTTTCCGGCCCTTTGGACCACTGATGAAGGTGAGGAGCGAGCGGGTGGACACGGCCGACGTGCTCATCAACATTGTGATGCCGCTGTCGCAACGTACCGAAAGGTTCAGGCAGTTCATGCAGAACTTCAGGTGAGTGCCCTATTCCATTTTTTTTTTTTTTTAAATGAGGATTAAATCAAGAGGAAGATTTGCATAAGTAAACTTAACAGTTCATTTCTTTTCTTGCCGCTGGGTATGAAATCTCAAAATAAAACTGGGGCAGATTTAATGATTGGGAATGACAGCCAAGAAAGTATGTAAAATGTCTTGGAGGGTATAATTAACAGTTTTTGGTTTGTATAATAATAATGTATTATAATAATAATGTAAAGGCGGAGCCTGGTGAGTGACGTGAGTGTCAGCAGAGAAGAGCGAAGATTTGGCTGATGTTCACGGCGAAATTATCTCAAGATTTAGACTGTGAATATATTTTATGGACTCGGTCCTTCTGGCTCGCCAACATCTTGCCAAATTATTTCCGTGATAAACCGGGGTTCAAATTGATCAAGCTTGACGTAGGTAATTTAGTTTGCTGGTCTGTCAGCATTAAGTTATCCTTCTCTCCTTTAAGTGTGTTTATTTACGGGCAGTTTTTTTGGAACCATTGCTTATCATTACTTTCTCCTCCCAGTAAATCCAGCTTAGTTGTACCGCTTCAGCTTGTTCAAATGCTCCCCGGGGGGCACAGCAGTTGATCTACAGCGGCGCAGTGTGGCATTCACTTACTTGAAAGAGACGCTGAGCCGACACTTCAGCCTCGTTCGTTTTGAACGCGTGTGTCTGTTCCTGTAAGCAAAGAAGTGCAGGCTGAAAGATAAGCTATGAATTCCGAGCAAAGATGATTTTTTTCAGCATAAATCTCTTCGCTCGGATTGTAAAGTTATAATTTTTTTTTAACCTCAATCTATAGGGAATTAGAACAGTTGTGTTTGTGTCTGCAGGGAGGTCTGCGTGCAGCAGGACGGCCGCGTCCACCTCACGGTGGTCTATTTCGGGAAGGAGCAGATGAGCGAGGTCCGCCACATCCTAGAGAACACATCCAGGTGAGTTAGGAAATCAGTGTTCTATCTATCTAAATGGGGGAGTCGGTTGCTATGGTGATGCAAGTGGATCCGCATCCCTCAAAAGGTTTCATGTTTGGCCTCAAGTCCGCGGCCACAAAGCGTCTATTTGTTTCCTCGCCAAGGATGAGATGGAAATAAAAAGCGACTAGCAAAGTTCCAGAGACTTGCAGAGGAAGAGATTTATGATGAGCAGAGTCTCGTAAGGGGAGATGAATGAAAGATGAAGTAAGCGAAGATGCAGGCAGCACACGTTGAATTTGGATCAAGTACTATTTTTTTTTTTTTTTACCACTTCCATAGCTTTTCCTGCAGCCTTTTTTTTACATTACCCTGGAATCCCCTCAAAGAAAGTCAAAATGAATTGATTAAATCTAAAACAATCGATGTAGTTATTTATTCAAGTCCTGGAATGATTTATAAGAATTTTATATTCCGTCACTAGTTGTAATAGAGCTTTGAAGATGTATGGTGGCCTGTAAGAAATAATGCAACGAAAATTCTGTAGGCCGGGGCTTCGAGCAAAGGATGAAAATGAAAAAAAAAAACAGAAAGGGAAGGATCATCTTCACTCAAGCTTTTTTTTGTATCATTATTGTCTTTCAATTCAACTTGGATTGACTTGAGAGGAAGCAAAGGGCTCAAACGAAGCTCCCAAAATAAACAACAAGCTTTAGGAACTTACAGCTTGGACAAATTTGAATTTCCGCTTTTGTTTGGGACAATGAAAGGATTCTTGCTCAGGTGACAGCTTCCTTGCTATTCCAAATATGCGCCGCAACTGATTGGCACTCTGGCCAGCTGCAAGTACGCACATGCCAGAACACGCACATAAACAAAATATTCTCATGACAATAAAAGAAAGCTGCCTGCCGCGATGCTTCTTTATACTGACATTTTGTCACTGGCCATTGAAAAACACAACTCAAAATGGCGCGGTATCTTATTTTAGGCACAGAAGACCTTTTTTGGTCATGTTATGGCCAGTTCCTCATTTGCAACGGTGTGGGGTCTCTCATCCCCTCTCATGTGCAGCCCGCGTGAGTTCAGAATTAGTCACTCAGCGCTTCGATTATTTGGCCCCGAGGCTCCATCGCAGCTGTCACAGCTGTTTACGCATTCCCCGATGACTTGCGCAATTTCGACATCGTCGCCTCGCTTTGAGATTCCCAAAGAAGGACGCCGTCTGCTCGACCTCAACTGTGAGAACTCTTGTTTGATATTGCAGGGAGGCCAACTTCAAAAACTACACTCTCCTGCAGCTGGACGAGGAGTTCTCCCGAGGTCGTGGTCTGGATGTCGGGGCGCAGGCATGGAGGGGCGGCGACGTGCTGCTCTTCTTCTGTGACGTCGATATCCACTTCACCGCCGACTTCCTGGGATCTTGCCGACTCAATGCCGAGTCTGGTAAATTCTACATTCACGTCTATGTAGTATATGGCCACGGAAATTCCAAAGAGCAAGTGAAAATACTTCATGTCCCATTTTAGGTAAAAAGGTCTTCTACCCAGTGTTGTTCAGCCAGTACAACCCCAAACTGATCTACGGGAGTCCTGAGAACATCCCGCCAGTGGAGCAACAGCTGGTAAAACATCCCCATAAAGAAAAATACTCTTTTCTCTTTTAACCGTGAGGCAATACGCTTGGGTCAAGCTAATCTATAATGCAGCAGGCCGGCCTTGAAAATATCTGTCCCCTGTGGTCTTTTTAACTTCCTGTCTTCTCAGGTGCTGAAGAAAGACACGGGCTTCTGGAGAGATTTCGGATTCGGCATGACCTGCCAGTACCGCTCGGACTTCATCCATATAGGTAACGTGTCGCATAGGCTACGTTCGGAAAAGTACCGTTCAATATTTTGGCGTGTATTCCTGTTTTTCCTGCAGGTGGTTTTGACATTGATATAAAGGGTTGGGGAGGAGAGGACGTGCACTTGTATCGCAAGTACCTGAGAAGTAGTATTCTGGTGGTGCGGGCTCCGTCACGCGACCTCTTCCACCTGTGGCACGACAAGCACTGCGCAGACGAGTTGGCACCCGATCAGTACCGGATGTGCATAAAATCCAAGGCCATGAACGAGGCGTCGCACGGACAGTTGGGGATGCTCTTCTTCCATAAAGACATTGAGGCGCACCTAAGCAAGCAGAAGACGTAACATTATCAACGGTACGCCAAAATGACGTGAAGATATAACAGAGCAATCATTTTTGAAAAAGGTAATTGCTAAATGACAATAAATTTGACAAATGAGAGGAAAACAATACAAAATTTAAATATTACATTTAAGAAAAGTACAGTCATAAAATGAGATAAACATGAATTTCAGAAATAGAGCAATATAAATGACGCTTGTGTTTATTTCTTGGGAAGCAGCGACACATACAGGAAGGAAAGCGAACAGCAGGTGCGTGGATTTAAGGATTATTATGCTGATCTTTCATTTTTGTATATTTATACTTAAATTTGGAATAAAAAGGTTGAGGTGGAAGTCTATGACAAGATATTTTTTTTACACTATTATTACGATGCTCCTTTTTACATTCAAACCCATGTTAACAGTTTACCATTTAAGGACAAAATCTGCTGTTATGTTTTTTTTCCCCTGTCATTTATGAATATATTGACGTTGACCAAAAGCAAGAGTTGCCCAAACTGAGGCTCAGGGATCAAAACGGACTAAGTGTCTATTTTTTTTTTTTTTATGATGCTATTGATCGTATTGGTACAAATTCATGTTGGTTATTGGTATGTATGCATTATATGATGCTCTTACATGATGTATTTTAGTATTTGGGGTTTTTGAGTTGAGATGTTTGGGAAACCCTGACTTAAAGGAAAATTCTGGTATTTAAAAATAAAAACATTTCAACCACATCCCATGCAATCAATTATGCTTGCCTTATAAATACCAGAATTTTCCTTTTTATGGTCAGAAATGTTTTTATTTTAATTTAATGTGGACTTTGATGAAGATCTTTTTTTTTTTTTTATAGATAACATGACAATCAGCCTGTACAACCGGTTGTGTTTGTAACGGCTACGTCTGTCAACACGTAATATTTGACACGTCCTTTTGTCTTTGTTTATGCACTTGTACTTTACTTTGATGTCATATTTATTCTTCCATGCATGAAGATGGGCGTGAATAAATTACCCGCTCGTCAAGCTGCAATATCTTGCAATTGCAGTGTTGGACCAAAGACGTGAACTGTTTTCATGTTTTTTTAAATCGTTGTTTTGGAAGTATAAATGACCATTTCAAGATGTTTTTCTGTGTACCTGTGAATAACTGTAATTTAATAAATACTGTTTCAAAAATAATCTGTTCATTTATTACCATTGTCTTATTTTAAAGTACCACTTATTTCACTTATCAGAAACCGGTGAAAATGCATATTGTTGTTGTAATACTACAACTTAAACACTAGGTGGCGACAATGACTAAAGAACTGGGGGGGGAGTGACCTCAATTCCTGTCATGTTCAAAGACGATGAAACTACATAATTTCACCATTTAAAATTGTATTAATATTCAGACATCCGTTCCAGTTGTAGACTTAAAACGCCAATTAAATCATCGTAAGAGCAAAACTAAACCGAAAAGAATTTTATTTATTTGATTTTAAATTAAACGGGCCGAGCCATGACGACTATTTCGCTTAGTCATCTGACGTCCTACTTCCATGAACGCAACCTTGTGTGGAGTCCGCCCCTGGAGCTCAGGCCCGACTACCGACTCCACCCATCAGTCAACCCCAAAACGAAACAGGCACCCCTGGGCAGGTGTCCACCTCGCTCCTCGATGTTACGTTTGGAAATTAGCTTGTTCCATTTCCGAAGTAGTCCACGCCTTGCTTTGCGGTCATGATGAGAGGAAAGCGGGCGTGTGAGGTGGAATATCATCGTCGTAGTAGTAGTAGTAATTCACTCTGTGTACCGAGCTTGTTGTTGTTAACCCCTTGGAGGTGTTAGCTGGTCATCTGTTAGTTTTGTTTTTTTTAACTAAAATACACAATCCATCCTTAATTAATTTACTCGGCGGACGAGGAGGAGCATCCATCCCACTTTTATTACTTGCTGCGGACGACTGGCAACAGAGACTGAAGAGAGAGCGAGCAGGGCAGGAGTCAACATGTTCGAGACAAGAGGAATCCCCTTCGTCGTTCTCGACCTCGTCTGTCTTGTTTTAGGTATGTATATGCTTCTCTCGGTTTAATTAAGTGCATTTGTGTCTAGATATAATCGGATGGGACGATTCAAAAATCGTAATAATCATCGTGGTATGGCTGGTTTGCATTGTATGCAAACGTCTCGACTGCAAACGTCTCGACTGCAAAGTCACTCAACGGATTAAGAACAATGTTGTTTTAAATTTACATAAATAAAGTGGCATTGTTTAGAGAGGAAAAAATAAGAATAATGTTAAGACAATGCAATCCTCACCTTATTCCTGTGATATTACAAATTTCAACTTTAATCTTGTGATATTACAAATATCGTTGTAATATTTTTTTTCTTTAATATTTTTTGTGATATAATTGTATTCAAATTTTCTTATTCTGATAATACTGCAGTTTTGTTTCCGTCAAAATCATTACTGACACTTTTATCTTGAAACTATAAAGTATAACTTCTTTAATATTTTGCACTACGACATAATTTGTTGCAGGAATATTAATACTTTTTTCCACAAAATATTTTTGCAGCCAAAATCATATTTATTTTGGTAATATTCTCACTTTTTACCTTCCTGCCATACAATTCAGTTTTATACATGGAGCACTTAATAATAAATCTTTTTTTTCATGAAAATATAGATCTTTAAAACAAAACCAATTAAAATTGATTGTGGTCTTGCAGACTGTCCCTTGGCTAAGCTAGAATGAATCAGTGATTTTTATTTTATTTTATATATATGTATGTGATATGATAGGGGTTTGCTGGTTTTCAATGATTGATTGATTGATTGATTAATCCAAATGGTGACTCATACTATCTTTGTAATGGGTTGCAGAAAAGCCTTTTATTGTGACCGACTCATGTCGTAAACTCTACCAAGCATCTGCTACACACACTCACACACATACACACACCCTGCTTCTGTGTCTCTCTTAGCTTCCCTGGCATTTCAGCTGCCACATCCAGTCAAAACGCCAACAGCTGAAACGACTGTCTTCCAATGTGTCATGCGCTTCTTTTATTCGGCGGAGAATGCGTTCCTCAGTTAAGTTGAATTGAGGCCAGCCAAAGATGGTGAAAAATCAGTGCAGCGTTTCCACTGGGACTTTGGACCTGCTTTCATAAGAAGCTTTCTTGCTGGCCTTTTATCAAGCGGGAGGGCGGAGTTGACAAGCTTATCTTTCTTATTATGTCACATATTGTAAAAGTTTGATTTGGCTTAGAAATACAATTAATCTTTCCCCCCTTTAACAAACACGTTGAGCATAATAAACTGGTAATCCAGTGGTGGTTTAATTGGTGAGTTTAATTTGTCATTGTTTATGAAATTTTATTCTTGCAGTGTTATGACTTTTTTATTTTTATCGAGTTTATTCCGAGTGATAACAACAAAGCTAATGATTTATGTAGTGGTTGTTACACATTACACGTTTTTTTTTTTTTTACTCATTTTCCTTCCGTTTGACCATGTTGTCCTCCACAGGAGGCCTGCCCCTGGCGGCCTTCAACCTGGGTAAGATCCGTCCCTACCAGAGGGGCTTTTTCTGTAGCGACGACAGCATCAAGTACCCTTTCCACCACAGCACCGTCACCTCCACCGTGCTCTACACGGTGGGCTTCTCGCTGCCCATTAGCTGCGTAAGTAGCAGGCCGCATCGAGCAGGGACGCCGCGAACCTAATAAGTGCATGCGGCTTTTCGCTCATTCCGCTTTTGACGCTATCCAGATCCACACCAAATCTTACTGACCCTAGATAACGAGGATGTCCACTTAATAACTTAAAAAAGGTCTGAAAATTACAGACAAACCAAAATGGCCGACCACCTGTAATTTCCATTGCTTAGCGTCTTATCGATTTTCGCACATACTTTAATAACGAACACGTGTGTCGTGTGCTAATATTTGCTATTTTTATATGTTTACATTTGCTAATACTGTTTTTATTAACAAAACTGCACTTTCAAACCAAAATGGCGAGCAATGTCCAAAGTATGACAACTGGCTAACGGTTAGCCGCTAACCTACACTTATTCGGTGACTCCCACATCACTCACTGGACAAGTCTCCGCCTTTTAAAGCCACACACATTCAAAGTCACAGATACTACAATCGTCAATTTAAATAATAGCTCAAGCTGGACTAACAACACCATTTTTACAACAAGACAGCACTTTAAAACTAAAATGGCCAAATAGCTGAGTCTTCACATGCAGGCCAGACTTTGTTTTGACCAGACACACTGGTGCCTGCTGGATGTTAATATTTGTAATACTCGCATTTCCTGGCGAATCACCAACCGTTACCGCCAAGCTCGGCCCACAAAAACTCCGAATTTTCGCAATGTATCGTCTTCTGTCTATCTAGTATGCCTGCTTCCAAATTGGTAGCAACAGGACACATCTCGAGGACGTGTTTGTCAATAAACGCCACCTCGAAAACACCTTAAAAACCCCGTGTGTTTTTTTTCTGGCTACAGCTTGAGTTGGATTGTCAGGAATCTTTTTCTTCACATGAGTCACTGCTCTTAATCATCCCATGGAATATCCGGAATGTTCTTTTTGGAATGGCCGTGGAAGCTTCCTGACAGTGTTCCATATGTCTTTTTTCATCTCACGGGAAGTCCGTGTGATCCGTCACACTTTCTAAAAAAAAATCTTTCGGTTTGTCGGACATGAATGGAGTTGCAGGAAGTGTGCACACCATCTTAACGACTTCCTTCTCTTAATACTAACGACTAACATCAGCAACTTCTCAAGGCATTCGGCCAGGATGCTGCGGCGACCTCCCTCGTCTCCTGGAAGACACAACTAGAGTGTTGCATTATGGGTAGCGCTAATCTAATAACCTGTCATTTGTTTTTCTCTGTCTCTCTCATTGCTTCTCTGCTAGTTGGACTCCCGTTTGCAATACTCACCTCGCAACACAAACCGTTCCGCCGAGGCTTTTTCTGTAACGATGAGTCAATCAAGTACCCGCTTAAAGAGGACACCATTTCCTATCAATTGTTAGGAGGTGTCATGATTCCTCTCACAATACTCACTGTAAGTGCATCCCCGCTATTTTTTATTTTATTTTTTGGGGTAATCTTGATTTGCTGTTTCTTCAGTTACATCTTAAAGCAGTGGTTCTCAAACTGGGGTCTGCATAATTAGACAAAAAAAAAAAATCCATATTACATATGGTGGCCAGTACACCAATATTATAAAAATTAGCAAAAGGCTTTTTTTTTTTTTTTTTTAAATATGGTTCCATATTTTGGAGGAATAAATGTGTCGTAGCATAAATGCTATGAGGCGTCCTTAGTTCTGAAAAGTTTGAGAATCCCTGTCCTAAAGCTGTGAACTAACTTTTTCCCTGCTAACGGCATGTTTACAAATGAATCTTCTCAAGAACTAACATCCAAATGAAGTCGAACTAATATTACTAAGCAAATACTGACATTTATTTTATGAGGCCTTTTGAGCTAGAACGGTATTTGTCAAATTATTTTTGTCTGGAATCCATTAAACTTCATTATCAATAAGGATATAATTAAGTTAAGTGGATACAAATCGATTTATTGGATTTTTCTAATCAGTAGCAACTTGTCTTGGTCAAGTCAGGCTAAACGAGTTAACTGCTTACTAAATGGGCTGTTTTGGAAGTTGAAGCAGCAAACGAAAATAAAAAATGGTGGATAAAATGGTTTGAAATTGAAGATTAAAAAGTACATTTTGATTTAAAATAAAAACTACTACAAAGAAGCACGGCTTCCAACTTCAAGTGGACATCCTCAGTTGGTTAACCCTCAGACTTTTTTTTTTTTTTACCCTTTAACTTATTCATAAATTGTTTTAAATTAGTAGTTCTAGTTTTCTACCCTCCATTTCCCCAAAAATGTAACCCTTCAAATTCCAATTATTAGAATATACTATAATTGCCTCTATTAATGATTTAAACCATAAATACAGCACAAACTTTGATCCAGAAATACATCACTAGAATTTCCTTGATATCAATAATTCCCCATGATCATAATGATTAAATTTTAAAGTTTTAACACAATCAATGACATGGTTTTAAATGTGCCTTTTTGCTCTGTATTGACAGATGATATTCGGCGAGTGCCTGTGCGTGTACCTCAAGCGTCTGCAGTCCAAGTCGTCGTACGGAAGCTACGTGGCACGCGTCTACAAGGCGGTGGGCACCTTCCTGTTCGGCGCCGCCATGAGCCAGTCGCTCACCGACATCGCCAAGTATTCCATCGGCCGTCTCCGGCCGCACTTCCTGGACGTGTGCAAGCCCAACTGGAATTGTTCTGCGGGCGTCTACGTGGAGAATTTTGCCTGCACCGGAAATCCCACCATGGTCAATGAGGGCAGGTGAGCATTTTACAATTAAATCAGTAGCTGTATTAAATATAAATAAATCACAGTATTAGAAAAATATTGAATAAATGCTTAAAATTCAATTCACTTATTTATTTTTTATGAATCATTTTTTCCAACCCAAAAAAATTTAACTTATTCGCCTGCCCTTAAATTATTATTATATAAAATAAAATCTGCAGACAATAAAAAAAATGAATCACTGCTTTGTGTCTAAAATAAGTACAATAACAATTGACTCTCGCAAATGACATGAAGTACAACAGACTTTGTTGGGCACGGTAGCACTTTGGTTGATATATTTGTCCGATACTTAAATAGATTCAGTCAAGTGGTTAAATGTGACCTTTGGGGGGGAAACGTGAGTATGTGTGTGTGTGTGTTTTATCAGCAATGAGCAGCAGGAAGCGCTCCCTGGCAAGAGGATATGCAGTTCCTATTTCCAAAGCAATTCCACGTTGCCTCCCTTCTCTTTAATATCGACCGCAGCTATAGTGAAAAAAAAGGGGGGGGGGGGGTAGGCATCAATACAAAGCATCCCTTCCTGGACCTTTTCCATATTTCCAGGGCGTGGCTGGCTGACTGTTTGTTCTTGCAGGAGCCGAGCTTCCTCCCCACCCTCTCAACACTGAATAATAGGTTTAATGCGTCAAAGCATCAGCTGATTGTAAAACGGCGCTAAGCCTGGAAGCAGGGCCAGGGATCGTCTTACTGCAACGCGACTCCTCCTGTGGCTCATTTCGAACTCCCCGCGAGGGGGGGGGGCATGTTCATAAACTGTACAATGTTTTATAGTCAAATATTAAGAAGATTATGGAGATTTAAGCCTGCTGCTGTTTGTATAGGCAATGTTTGAATGTCATTCAGGTCGTACTCCATTTTAATGTCAATGTTTATCTCTCCATCACAGGTTGTCTTTCTATTCCGGCCACTCTTCCTTCTCTATGTACTGCATGCTGTTTCTGGCGGTAAGTATTCACAAAAAATGATGTCTACTGAAAAGAGGAAGTACTTAATGAGCTTGTGTGGTGATAAGAGGAACCATAACTAAACATACGTTATACTCCAACTGCCTTATTTACCTATTCCGACTGATTTTTTTTTTTTTTTTCCCCGGTGCGTCATGTCAGCTGTACCTGCAGGCTCGTATGCGTGCAGAGTGGGCTCGCCTGTTGAGGCCCACGATCCAGTTTTTCCTGATTGCCGCCTCCGTGTACACGGGGTTGTCACGTGTGTCTGACTATAAGCATCACTGGAGCGACGTTCTGACCGGTCTCCTACAGGGGGCGCTCATGGCAATCCTAGTGGTGAGTTTCTCACCACTCTCGAGCAAATTTGTGTAAACAAAGCCTACATTTTGTATTTTTGTATCCCTGCAGGTGTTTTTCGTGTCCGACTTTTTCAAGCAGCCCCGGGACGCCCGCAAGGAGGTCAACATCCCCCACACCAGCCTCCAGGAGACCCCCACTAACGGAAACCACTTCGAAAGCCCAAACTGAAACTTCAATCGCCTGCATGTCGAGTCACCTCAAGCCTTCTTATTTAATTTTATTTTATTCAAATGTTGTCTTTTAAATATGCTTCGAGACCACTACTGTGTTTAACCTGTGAATGTAAGCTTGCATTGTGCATTTCTTTACCGGGAGGCAATCTGCTTAAATCTCTCACTGAGGTTCATGTTGAGGTTATAAACAACTACTGCGAATGTGGCAATTTTTTCCTGTGATGCCTTCATGTGACTGATAAACTAATGCTGCCGCCGCCGCTGCTGCTACATCCTGTAAACAACGCTGACAAAAGTAGACAACTTAAGCCCTGGAGAGGAAAAAACAAAAACTAAACCCACTTAAGTACACTTGTGTCATCTGTATGTCAACCACACAGACATTTATTAAAAAAAAAAAAAAAAACGTCAAATATGTACATGTGTCTAAAACAAAAGCAGGACAAATAAAGCCATATTGTGTATTGGAAAATGAAATATGATGTGTCGTCTTATTATCATCGATTTGAAATCAATGGTATTGAATTAGGGGTTACCAGGAGATCAAATGGATGCCATGAAGCCGCCGAAGAGTTGCGATTACAAATAGAGACTGGCAGCAAACACAATGTCCCTCTTAATCTTTGTGATTCCTGCAAGGAGACAAACAAAATCGGATTAACTTTTATTACCTTTATGTCATCATGAATCACTGCTTGTGCAACTGGCAATAAAAATTTACTTACGTAATCGAATAATATCTGATAACTGCCAGCAAAATAAATCACATTGTGTGGTAGAAGTATTCATCAAATGATTAAATAATCGTGATTTTAAATCAATGTTCATCCATTAAATGACTCAACTGCCTCTTTTGGAAATTTCATGCATGTCAAGTCATCGGATAGCCTAGTCCACCTGTCCCAATACTTTTGTCTACTTTACCTTCTGCAAACTTATTCTCAAGCTCCGTGTTGCCGATGGCTTTGGCGGCCGAGCACATTTGCCGTAGCACTTCTTCCAGACGCCGCATGCAGCGGATGATGCTTCCTAAAAAGGACAGACGCACACACACAGCAACAGAACACAAAACCAACACACAAAAAAAACAGCAACACACAAGAAGAAGCACATGTCAGTATTTTAGCCCAACGGGGCCAAGCCTTGCAGGGAGCGTGAGCGCGGCGTTGCCTTCGAAAACGTCGGTCATCTTGCAGATCTGTGCAAAGGTGGCGCCGTTGGCCCACGCAAAGACCACATCCATGAGGTGAGGCTTGAAGGAGCTTAGGTAGTCATCCTCGTCCACATCCAGCTTGGCGTCGGCCGACACCTTAGCGATGCGCTTGGCGCACTCCTGAGTTGCGCCGCAAGAACAAGTGTCAAGCGAGCGACTCGTCACCTCGGCGGCGAGCTCGATCCGCGATGGGATCTCGTACCTGCATTTGTCGGAGGGGGGCTGCTAGTTGCTCAGTCAGTTTTGGCATCTCGCTGGCCTGTAACAACAAATTAAAAACGATTAGCAACATTTCACTTTGTGTAACTCTAATTGATGCCATGATTAATTAATTCATGCGGTCACTATTTAGGAAAGAAGGATTCGTGTACATTTTCCTGGAAGACAAAGCAGGAGAGCAGCGCGGTGGCTTGTTCCGCCGTCAGGTCGTTGAAGAGGCCGTTGAACACCATCTCTGTCAGCAGAAGCTCGTCAGCGCTGGACATCAAAAATAATTTGGGATGAAAAATTTAAATTACACAAACATCAGAAAATTGACTCGATTTCAAGCGTCGTTTGAAAATGGCGGCCGGGTTCTAACCTGCTGATCTCGCAAGCCACGCGTCCCTTCACCTCGATGACGTCGGAAGGGCTGGCGAAGCCGAGGCGTCGTAGCACTCGCTTCCGGCATTTGAGCTTGTCCATCTGCAGCACGGTGCGAGCCTTCTTCAGCTCGCGCTTGGCCGTGCGAACGTCACCCGCGATCTGAACCAAATAAATGCTTCGTTATTCTTCAAGCAACTCACAAAGTTCTTTTTTTAAAAATTGCTTTTACATTGGGAAGAAAAATGTCAGTGTTCATAACCTGGAGATAAAATTTATGACATTTTTGGAAAAAATTGCTTCACCAGAGCTTTCTTTTCACAGAGCGAGTAGACGGCCTCCAGGTTGGGGTCGCTGTGCAGCGGGTGCGAGTACATTCGGTGCTCGAAGGCCTCCACTTTCTGGACCACCTTCTTCAGCCCGGCGTCCTTGATGCCCATGTCGTCCACGGGGTCCAGGACGGGGATGCCGTCTGGGAAGCGCTTTTGCACTTCCTGCGTTTCAAATGTAAAAAAAAAAAACGCGGGCATGATCAGATTTATGTCACCGAGTTATAAATTCTGATCGGGTGTACTGATACCTGGATGGACTTGAGCAAGAGCTGGCGGTTGTCCAAGGGTCTCAAGTCTTTGGGGATGTAAAGACGCACAGAGCTGATGGCGGTCAGCAAGTGAAGCATCACGGGGACCACCTGCAATCCATTTGGCCACGATTAATTCCATTTTGAATCAATTCGACGTTGGTGCTAACGAGGTTATGCGGTGCGTAATGGATTTCACGGCTGCCAGCAAACCATGAAGGTCAACAGTGTCACGTCAACAGAGCAAAATTCTGACATGGAACCATTTTGGAAGAGGAACCGTGATGCAGAAGTGCTAACCGCTCAAGTATCCATGCTTCTTTTTAACAACTAAATCCCTATAAGTCAGTCAAATTCACAAATAAAACAATTCCAAACATCTAAAAATCTTCATTTGATACCTGCATCTCTCCAGTCGTACCCGGCGCGGCGGGTTTGGCCGCTTCCGTGGCCGCCTCCTTGACGCTATCCTTGCTGCAGTGCAGCAGAACCTCGGCCACAAAGAGCGGCTCGGCGTCTGTGCTGATCTGCGTGGCCCGGGGAAGACGTGTGAGCGGCTTTCTTGGGGAACGCCACGAGAAAATCGAGGCCTCACCTTCACGTTTGCCTTCTTGGAGAAGTTGACCACCACGCCCCAGCCGAAGTCTGCGTCTTCATTTTTCACCTGTGAGAGAGCGATGGAGAGGGTAAGAGAGAGTTCCAAATTGAGCAAGCAAGATCATCTGACACCTTAACGAGGCGCCCGGGTTGCAGGAAGGGCAAGCAGTATTTGGGCTTGTGGATGAACTCCAGGATTTCCTTCCCCAGTTTGGCCAGTTGCTGGCGGATCTTGAAGTAGGTCACCACGCTCTCCTCATTGGGGATCCTGATGGTGTGGTACTCCGTCTCCAGCTTCTTAATTCCTGCGTGGGGGCGGGGGGGGGGACGGCGGACGTTTCGAAAAGAGTCTTTCTGCATTTTAACGGAAGACGGGCTTACTCTCGACGACGCCGGGGAGCGCTCGGTAGTGCTGGAACTGGTAGAAGGATTTCTCCAGCATGTACTCGGGGTTGATCTCCTCCACACGCAGCAGGTTGAGCACCATGTTGTACGTCAGGTGGAAGGCGCTGTTCAGTGGGTCTGCCGAGCCCTGTGACATCACCAGTTATGTCAACTATATCGCTCAATGTTTGGTAACGATTTGAACGAACTTTTTTTTACCTTGAGGAGCTGTTTGCCCACAGACGGACTCATTTTCTCGTCCGCCATGAAAATAACGATGCCTCTGTCATCCATTCCTCTCCTGCCAGCACGCCCTGACATCTGGATGTATTCGCCTGAGGTGATCTGAACACAACAGAGACGCAGGCAACCCACACAAAAATGTGAGGAGAGGTTTTCTTGGTTGGTTTGTTGATAT
Organism: Syngnathus scovelli; assembly: GCF_024217435.2. Taxonomy (NCBI): domain Eukaryota; kingdom Metazoa; phylum Chordata; class Actinopteri; order Syngnathiformes; family Syngnathidae; genus Syngnathus; species Syngnathus scovelli. The sequence goes on along the minus strand of NC_090859.1, from coordinate 11,720,914 downwards.
TGCGCAATAACATGAACGACACGCTCGAAAATATTGCAGTGGAGCGGCTCGCATGAAAAAAATAGAATAACCAAACTACTTTACAGTCAGATACTTATAATGGATCCTTTTTAGAATTGCATGGCGGTCAAGAATGTCCTCGTGTTGCCGTGATTTGTTCTGTCAGGCATGTGACGGGACGCTCATGATGGAAAACCATGTGTGTGTGTGTTTTAAGGCGAGTGCCTGCGTGGAGCTTTGGCAGCCTTTCGCAGCACCAGATGTTCCAGATGAGCTTCTTGGAAGGCAGATCTCCTCTTGATTCCTTTCCCTTCTTGCTTGCGTGTGTCTGTGTCACATTGACTTGGAGTGTTTGTGCGCGCGAGTGTGTGTTTTGATAAACAACACGTGGCTCTGTATGCACCGAGTGGCGCAGAAGACATTCACGGCCTTATAAAGTCTTTTTAAAGAGGCTGCTGTGTTTATGGGTTAAGATGAGTGGATCACATCTCACGTTCACTTAGCTTGCTTATTATGGTTCTTCTGCAGCAGTGGACCAACTGCCCAGATTTATTTTTAAAATCAGTTTGATTTCTTTTTAACTTGTTTTGTAATTATAATTAACCAGTTGATAAATAAAACCATTTTTAAAGATTTTTTTTTAAATATACTTACTTTTAAAATGACAGTGGACCCTGAAAAGTACATTTACAGGAAGTGTGTGTTTGGTGTGTGTTCTTACAAAGCGGTGATTCTTGCCATCAAACTTGCGGGCGCTGGTGAAGAGCACAGTGCGCGCCGGCATGTTGATACCCATGGCGAATGTCTCGGTGGCAAACAGTGCCTGGAATGGCGAGACGAAAGTACGGTGAAAACAATCCCGATCATCCGCATCATGACTGCGATGATGTCGTTACCTTGATCAGGCCTTCCGAGAAGAGGATTTCGATGGTCTCTTTCAGGATGGGCAGAAGACCGCCGTGATGGATGCCGATTCCTCTCTTCAACAGCGGCAGCACGTGCTCCACCTGACCGCCACCATTTGTTTAGAAAAGTCGCATGGATACGATGCCGCCATTTTAAGGAGTCTCACCTGCGGGAGCCTCTTGTCCTCATCTGACAGGCAGTCCACCGCGTTGTTGAAGACTTCCTCCACTAGACGCTTCTCCTCTTCTACAATTAATAGCAAAATAATATAGCGGTGCCTTTAAAACAAACTAGCTTTACAAAGTGAAATTATTTTAAGTACTGTACTATCAGATGTGGAGTCAGCTTGGACAGATAATTCGGCAGTAAAATACAATCATGCGAGGCGAGGCCTCTTGCGTAATAGTTTTTTTTTCCCCATGGCAAATCTTGTTTGTTCTCACAACATCATAAAACAGAAAAAGTATCCTTTGGTGTATTGTATTGAGTCTTTGGCAGTGTGGTCAATGAGGGTCTAGGGACTCGGCCGGGAAATATTTTCCCACGTGAGGACTTTTACGAGTGCTTGTTTTCCAGCCCCGTGAGATGTTCAAACACAGTATGATTTCATGATCAGATCGGATAATGCGGAATTATGTTATTTTAGTGGAACCCAGAGGAGCATACCCTTGTTAAAATCCAGCTTGGCCACCTGCAAAGCATATGCCTCGCATTCCTTCTTGCTGAAGCTGAAAATGATGACAGGCTGGAAGTTCCTCTCCATGATCATCTTCACGATCTTGAACACGCTGGACGGACCTGAGGACGCCCAAATTTGTTTCGACCGGATTCAAATTTTGCCATCTTTGACGCTCTCGTCACCTTTTGTTCCCCCTTTGCGTCCTTTGGAGTCCCACTTGCCACCCGTATTGCCACTCCCAGAATCCCCCGCGTCTCTCAAAACCTGCATGGCCGTATTGAAGTTATCTTCCCTGAAGTCTCCCTGACGCAACAGAAATATGATTGAGTACAACGAAATACATGAAAATAAGATGTAATTATGACTGAGCCTTCAAGGAAAAGTTACGTAAAAGCAACACGAGTGCTCGCTTACGTTCTCATCCACCACAAGGTGGAGTCCGTCGCCCCCTGCTGGGAAAACGTAGTGCTGCAGCGGTGTCGGGCGGTAGTCTGTGTACACCACATGGCACGGCTGAGAAAAAGGTGGCAACACGTCTTGTAAGTTCACAGAACATCTCAGAACTTTATACTGGATGTATAATTAAAAATGTGTTTAGTGCCTGCTTATGAAGGTGACATATCCATTCAGCAAATTGCCTGGCGTTGGGGATGGTGGCTGACAAGAAGACGTAATGCACGTTGTCGGGAAGCAGAATGATGGTTTCCTCCCAAACCACGCCACGCTCTGATAGAACAAGGACAGGTGTCAAACCAAAGTTTGCAGATCACACCTAATCAATTTTCCTTTCACACACCGGCATCTCTCATGTAGTGGATCTCGTCAAAGACCACCCACGCCACTTCCCTCATGATCTCCGAGCCACGGTACAGCATGCTCCTCAGGATCTGCCATGGCAAAAGGAAGGGGGGGTCAGTTTGATATGCATCACATAGGTCACGAGGGTGACAGACCTCTGTCGTCATGACGAGGCAAGAGGCTGTGGGATTGATGGTGACGTCGCCTGTCATCAGACCCACGTCTTGAAACTCCTCGTACATCTCTCGATACTTCTGATTGGACAGCGCTTTGATGGGGCTGGTGAAGATGACACGCTGCTTCTCGCGGAGGGCCAGCGCAATGGCATACCTACGAGAAGAAGGATGGTTAAAAAAAACAACGCCACAGAAAATCAATGATTTTAGTAAATCGGGGGTCCTCACTCGGCGCAGACAGTCTTGCCGGCCGAGGTGTGCGCAGATACGAGCACCGACTGGTTGTTGTCGAGGCACAAAATGGCCTCCTGCTGGAAGGGATCCAGGATGAATGGGTACTCCTATTAAAACAAGAAGCAGTTACTTACTGGCTAGTTTCCATTTTTCTCCGACGGGAAAATGTGTTTTTAAACAAACCTTTGCAGCATTTCCAACTCGAGGTCTGAGAGGTTTATATTCATCACTGGCAGGCAGAGCGACCTGTCAAGGTAAAGAAAGTAATCATTGTTAATAACTTTAAATATATTAAGGCAGTAAATCAATTAGAATTGCATTACTTGCCTCATGTGAGCAGCCCTCTGCCGTCTCCACTGGCTCCACTTTGACTTGGGGCATAAATTCTGCAAGACTGAAGTCAAATATATTACAGAGTGTCGCCATTTTGGATTTCATTTCACACTTTGACGTCCTGCAACATTAGCAGACTGGCGAGTCGTTGTCAATTAAACATTATAAGTGTATATATGCTCACTTTAAGTCATTGGCAGCGACCGTGTCGAGGCGAGCTTTCTTCCCGATGCCCAGCTCCTCTCCTCCATCACTATCCGGCGAGTCCCTCTTGGTCTTGCCAGACGAGCGAGCATCTGTGTCATTGTTTAACCCTGCTGCATTCCTGAACAAGAGACAATTTCGTCAACATAGCAAAGATATGTTAATTTATAACGTCTTAAACATGAGCTAGCAAGCCATTATGGGGGTTTTACAACACACGTGAAGCTAGCTTCCCAAGACACGAGCGCTTCTCGTCTTTGAAAAAAGAGCAAAAACAAAAGCAGGACATTAATAAAACATAGAAGTTTAAAGTTGGTATTTTACACTGTGTCTAGAGCGACCGAGGCCGGCAAGTTCTTGCTCGTAGTTGGCTTTTGTTCATCGTCAAATACGCTGAATAAATCTCCAAAGGTGTCCGCCATGATTGTTGTAAGGCGCCTTTCCCACAATGCAACGCGAACCTAATACGTCATCTACGGTAGCCGTGTGGCTCTAAAAAGGTTACACAACGTTCGCGACCTGAATGCGAGTGTGGTGTGGTTAAAAAAAATTTAGGCACGATTAAGGGTCATTTTTTTTACTGTGGGTGGCCGAATGGGTGGTAAGAAGAAGAAATCAACCCCACCGGTGGTTGCTGTCACCGCGGGTACCCCGGCGGCATCAGGCCGGGCTAGCGTTCCCACAGTCGGGAACGGTGCTACGGACGAGCCGAAGAAGCAACCGGGGAGCAGCAAGCTGAGCAAAGCAGCTAAAGAAAACAAACCTAAAGGTGATTTTAAATATCCGTTATATATATGTCATATATCTATGCAAGCTTATTTACTCTCAGGAAAGTGCCAAATATTAAAAACACTCCCAAGTCATGGGACTCGAGTCCCTCACCGGCACTATAATATTAATATAATATTAATAACTTGGTATAATTTGCAGGTCCAAAGACCTACAGTCTGACCAACACTGCCCAAGTGGATACAGGAGGTGTGACGGACAAATCCATCCTAAAAGTAAGTGGGATTGACACATTTGATGTGTTCTGATGCACCTCTTAATCATGCGTGTCCGCTTCAGGTTTCCATCCAAGCAGATTTGGAGAAAAAGATCATAAAGCTGATCAATGACTTCCGGCAGGAGAATGGCGACAAAGGGCCAGTATCGGGGAGACTCACCAATAAGAAACTTTTGGTGAGCCTTATTGCACGAACCAGAAATCACCAATTTTTCCATAACAATCTGCTTTTTTTGCACATTTAGGATTTGTACACAGCCCTGCAGAAGTTCAACTTCAAGCGGGAGCATATCGAGGAGGCCATGAAGAGCAGCGTGCTCTACGGCGGCGATCTCCACTCTGCCCTCGACTGGCTCTGTCTGAACCTTCGAGATGGTAACATTTTAAATATATGCTTTGAGGTCCTGCTCTGTGTAACATGTTGAATTTGCAGAGGAGCTGCCCGAAGGTTTCAGCCAGCAGATGCAGGAGGAGAGCCAGAGAAGCAGGCCTAGGTTCCAGCCTCCTGTGCGACCCCGAACTCCGAGCCCTGAGTTACCCAAAACGCCCCCTTCCAAAGACACCAGCAAGGTGTGGAGTTAATTTTAAAAACAAGAGGGAGTCGTGTCATGCCAAAACTTTTGTGTGTATTCCAGGCATCCATTAAAGATGATGACGCTCGCATGAAGGACTGGATCTTAAGATACGCCGAGCAGAGCAGTGATGACGAGGAGGAGGAGGGTGAAGGAGAGAAGATCTCGCAACGCAACCCGGAACTGGACCAAAAGTTTGATCCGGTATACAAAAACGATAATCGTAATCATATTTATTCTTGGAGGTCACTGCTAGTCTTTCCATAATAAATATATTCAAATTTGAATTAAATTTCTATTTTTTAAATTCCAGAACGACAGATATTTGATCTTGACTGCTCAGTTGTACGACGCTAAAGAAATGGCAATGGCGGCCAAAACCAAAGGAGACAAGGCGGCCCAGCGAATGGCGCAAGACAGAATTCGCATCATACAGCAAGGTTCCTAATATTTTGCTGTGCTTTTCAACTATTTTATGAAATAAACCTTTTGGATTTTTACCCAAATGTGTTAGAAATGAAGCCATTAGAGTCGCACCCCGTATTCAACCCTGCCATTAAAGTGGTGGATGCACCCCAAAAGGAAAAGATGACGCCTTCTGGCAACCAGGACAAAGATGAAATCGGTTTCCAATTGTTTGAAAAGGCCGAAAAAGAGGCCCCGGCAGACAAAGGTACAACAAACCCACAAATGTAAATACTAGACTTGTTGTGAATCAAACTATTTATTTATTTTTATTTTATTTTATTTAAATACTCTGGTGACCATGTTCCCACATGTGCCCTCACAGTCACGCAACAAAAGAAGAAGAACGAACCAAAGGACATTCGTAACTTTGACTACACGGCACGCAGTTGGACAGGCAAGTCCCCAAAACAGTTCCTCATCGACTGGGTGCGTAAAAATCTTCCCAAGAGTCCTCCGCCGGCCTTCCACAAAGTTGCTGCAGGCAGATACTGGAGGTGCAAGTAAGGGATTTTATTTTTTTTATGGTATCTTCATCGGTGTTGATGGCGTTACATTAAATTTTGGTTATTGACTTGAGGGTACGCGTTCAGAGGATGGAGGACGTCTTGGAAGTTTGTCCCACCATCCTGACTGAGGACAGCATGCAGGCTCAGCATTTGGGCGCCACCTTAGCACTCTACAACCTGGTGAAAGGACAGGTAGAGCTTGAAAATAAGCAAATCAAAGTATTGGGACTTCATTTAATTTATCTTCATATCTTTAGTCGGTGCACCAGCTCCTCCCCCCAACCTACCGGAACGTGTGGCTGGAGTGGCGGGACGGAGAGCAGCAGCAAAAGGAAGAGACTCGCAGCGCCGCCAACAAGCCCCGAGACCAGTTCATCGCCCGACTCCTGACCCGCCTCAAGCAGCAGCAGCACCACCACGGGCTCGAGTCGCAATCCGACAGCCCCACCTGGCTTAGCGCTGACGCGGATGAAGAAGCGGAGGACTCCTGGGAGAGCCTTGCCACCCTTGATATCGTGGAGAAAGGGGGAGGAGATGTGGAGGGGAAGAATGAGGGAAGGGGGAGCGAGCAGGATGAAGCGCTGAGGACGGCAAGAGGACTCCTCATGAACCTCAGGACGTCCCCTCTGGCTCTGAGACTCCTGGTGAGACATGGAGATAAAAGTCCACACACCCCTGCTAAAAAATAATTTTTTAATGTGTCCTTCAAGGCGGACCGGGAGCAGCTTCCCGTCTTCCAGCAACGCCAACGCGTCCTGGAGGCTTTGCAGCGCCACCGTGTGGTGGTAGTGGCCGGCGAGACCGGCAGCGGCAAAAGCACGCAGATCCCGCAGTTCCTCCTTGACGAGCTGCTGCTCTCTGGCGAGGCGGCCCGACCCTGCAACATCGTCGTCACGCAGCCCCGACGGATCTCCGCCATGAGTCTGGCCTGCAGGGTCAGCCAGGAGCTCGGCTGCCAGGACGGGCCAGGGTCAAAGGTCAACTCTCCTTTCTTGGCTGTTAGCTTCTTTTTACACTTGAATCCTAAATTATTATTTTTTTATGTCTTCAGTCGTCGCTGTGCGGCTACCAGATCAGGATGGAGAACCAGTCGGGCGAGTGGACTCGCTTGTTGTACTGCACCACCGGAGTTCTGCTGCGAAAGCTCCAGCACGACAGACACCTCAGCAATCTGACCCACATCATCGTGGACGAAGTAACGCAAACGCCGCGGCAAATCCTCTCGATTGTCACGACAAACGACTGACGGCAAATTCACGCAGGTGCACGAGCGCAGCGTCCAGTCCGACTTCCTGCTCACCATCCTGAAGGACGTGGTCTCCAGGCGGGCAGACCTGCAGCTGATCCTCATGAGCGCCACCGCCGACTGCCACAAGTTCTCAAATTACTTCAACCGCTGCCCCGTCCTCAACATCCCGGGACGGACTTTCCCCGTGGAGGTGAGCAGAGTCCATCATGGGGTCCAATTTCTTTATCTTGTGTGTCAGTTAGCATCATGTTCTGCTTTTAGGTCTTCCATTTAGAGGACATTGTAGAGGAGACAGGCTACGTCCTGGAGAGGGACTCGGAGTACTGCCAGAAGGTCCTGGAAGAGGAAGAGGAAGTCAGTGTTGCCATCACACAAAAAGGCGGAAAGACATTACAGCACCAGGTCTGCCATTGTTAGCTGTGACGCTAGCTCAGATTGTCTACTAAAAAAGTCGAAACGTCTAACGTGTGCATCTCGGTTCGGGTCGTTCCTCAGGAGGTGATCGTGAGGGACTCGTCGTCATGCTGGGATTTAGGTCCCGACTTGGACCACTTCAGCAGCAGGACTCGCCAGGTGCTGCAGTACATGAACCCCAACAAGATCAACATGGACCTACTGGTGGAGCTCATCAGCTACCTCGGTACCTAATTTAGTTCAATAATAGTGTTTAATTCTTTGAGGATGAAAAAAAAAAGAAATGTTGAATTTAATTTTAAAAAACAAAAACTCAACCTGCCTTTATTATTAATAGGCAACGAGTCAATCACCAAAGGGGAAAAAACAAATAAAAATGTACCTATTATTTTTTATCATTGAGGAAAAATGTAATTTAAAAAAATAAATTATTTTTTATTATTGAGCAAAAATATCATTAAAAAATAACTTACCTATTTTAAAAATGATTACCAAAATTTATTTTAAAGTATTAAAAAAAAAACACATTTATTTTTAAGACACAAATGTAAATTTTAATAATTTTTTTTGCGGCTGCTTGCAGATAAAGCTCCACAATTCACAGCACTAGATGGCGCTGTTCTGGTCTTTCTGCCTGGTCTGGCTCACATCCAGCAGTTGTTTGACCTGCTGTCCTCTGACAAGCGCTTTAAGGACAAAAATAGGTGATGCAGTTTGAAAAAAATCTAAGCCACAATTTTTTTAACGCTAAAAATGTATCTTAAAGGTACAGGATTGTCGCACTGCACTCTACCCTGTCATCGAAGGAGCAGGCTGCGGCTTTCACGGTGCCCCCGGCTGGCGTCAGGAAGGTACTGGACCTTGTAAATAACATTTAATTTCAATATGAGCTGTCCAAACCATGCTTTTTTTTTTCTTTTTTAGATTGTGTTGTCCACCAACATTGCAGAGACAGGCGTGACCATTCCCGACGTTGTGTTTGTCATCGACACGGGAAAAACCAAAGAGAACAAGTAAGTCAAAATAATTGTGCCAGTACGAATGTGCACAGTATCCAGTATTTGGAATACAATGTGTATGATTTGCCATGTGTGTTTTAGGTACCACGAAAGCAGCCAGATGAGCTCCCTGGTGGAAACGTTTGTGTCCAAGGCTAGCGCCCTCCAGAGGCAGGGCAGAGCAGGACGTGTCCGCAATGGCTTCTGCTTCAGACTCTACCCCAAGTACAGGTAAGCTGAGGAAGATTACGTTATAAATGGCAAAAAAATATAAATACAATGTTCTCTTTATGATGGATTTTTTTTTTCTCTCCAAATGTGTTTTTCCTCAGATTTGACTCATTTATGGAATACTCCATTCCAGAGATACTTCGAGTACCCCTAGAGGAGCTCTGCTTGCATATTATGGTAAAACAAAATGGTGGTTAAAAAAAAATCATATGATGTCCTTGACTGATGTGATTTTTTTTTGTCTTGATTAGAAATGTGAGTACGGCTCCCCGGAAGAGTTCCTGAGCGGTGCTCTGGACGCCCCGCAGCCTCAGTCGGTGATGAACGCCGTAAACCTGCTGCGGAAGATCGGCGCCTGTCAGCCCGGCCGCCACCTGCTCACCCCGCTGGGCCAACATCTGGCCAACCTGCCTGTCAACGTCAAGATTGGCAAGATGCTCATCTACAGCGCCATCTTGGGCTGCCTGGAGCCCATTGTATGAACTTCATTTTGACTTTTTTCAACACGGTTGACGTCGGTAGGGTTAAAAAACAAACTTTACGTTTCCAGGCGACCATTGCGGCGGCCATCACGGAGAAGTCTCCTTTCTCCACGCCCATGAACAGGAAGGAGGAAGCCAACCTGGCCAAAGCTGCGCTCGCATTGGCCAACTCTGACCACATGACCATCTACAACGCATATCTCGGGTATTTTACAATCATGGAATAATTTGTTGATGAAGTGATGACTCATTTTTTTTCCACTGTTTAGCTGGAAGAATTCCCAAAATGAAGGATACAAAGCAGAAATGTCCTTTTGCCGGAAACACTTCCTCAACCGAGCCGCTCTTGCCACTATAGAGGTAAAAAAAAAGCGTCTGATAAACTCACCAGCATAGCTAAATATCGGAACACGACGCAGGACGTGAAGCAGGAGCTGATGAAGATGATGGAGCAGGCGGGCTTCTGCTCATCGCGGCCACCTCGGCCCTCCGCGGCGTCCAAACCGCCGGCGTCGCTACTGGCGGCGGCGCTAACGGCGGGGCTGTACGACAGCGTGGCGCGGCTGTTGTGCGTCACCTCCGTGGACGTGCTGGAGCGAGTGGCGTGCTCGGCCGAGACGCCGCAGGGTCGAGCGCAGGTCCACCCGTCGTCCGTCAATCGAAACCTGCAGACGCACGGCTGGCTGCTCTACCAAGAGAAGGTCTGATGTTGATGATTATTATTTTGATATGGTTTAATATTAATAAGGGTGTTTAATTTGGCTTCAGGTGAAGTACACCAAGATCTACCTGCGGGACACCACTCTCGTATCTCCGTTCCCCATGCTGCTCTTTGGAGGGGACATCGACATTCAGCACAGGGAACGTCTCATCACGCTGGACGGATGGATGCACTTCCAGGTCACATTTTCATTCTTTCCCAGTTAAAACAAAATTAAATTTAAGTTAGAATATATGCTAAATAGTCACTAGCTGAACTTTTGGTAACCCTAACCCTTTTCTATTTTGGTATTATAATTTAATTTTGTATATTTGCTTCGTAGGCTCCCGTACGCATCGGCGTGATCTTCAAACACTTGAGGAAGCTTCTGGACTCATTGCTGGAGAAGAAGCTAGAGAACCCACGCATGAATTTAGAAGGTAAAACCCAAACACTGTCCTCGCCAGATATATATATCTTAAATAAATCTTTTTTTTTTTCTTCATTTGTCAAGGTGAGAAGACAATCCAAATCATCTTGGAGCTGATTAATTCAGAGAACACTTCGTAATGTATGAATGAACAGCTGGTGCTCACTAAAGATTTTCAATCATGGTAATAATAATCACGTGAGGAATTGTCATTGCAAACAGTTGTCGTAATAAAATATTTTTTAATCATTTCAGCGTGCTCAAGTGAGTTCTACTCACCAACTGGTCATGATGACGCATAACCGTGTTTACCTCCTGTTATGAAAGATCAAGAGTGGTAATAAACCAGACGATGGAATGAGGAAATGAAAAAAGGAACCATGAAACTGAAACTAAAACAAAACACAATTTGCGTAGCATATGTAAAGATCTACTCATAAATTCCATTCAGCAAATTTAAAAGGAAACTGTAGTCTCAAATCCTTTCATTTGCTTTGATTTGTAATCAAACAATACATAAAAATATGAAAATGGAGAGTGATCATTTTCACATGACCTCATGGTCATATGACTGGGGCGGAACACATCTGTCATTTCACCGCAACAACCTTGTTTCCTTTAAATCATCACATGAAGACCTGCCGTACTTGTTTTCCCATCATCGGGTGGTTAAATTTGTATTTATGTAATGGTTCAATTCCAGGAAACAAAATTAGATCCAATTGAACTGTAGATTATAGTCTACAAATACACTGTACAGGATCATTATTATCTTTTAAAATGGTGGTTTTATTCAGTATCAAAGCAAGAAACCTGTTGAAATTAGGATGGTCTATTTAACTATCATTATTATGCCATTTTGTTTCTTCAACAAAACCAAGTTAATCCAATTATAATCTACTGATTTATATTTATATTGTATACAATATAAACATAACAATCACAAAAATAATTATTATGTTGTATTTTTTTATTTTACAACTATTACAATTAATTTAATCAGTCAAGAATGAGAAAATGTATAAGAAATAACTCTCAGTATTATGCTGATAAGAAAATGCTAACCTAATAATATTCTACTGTAAAAATAAGTGAAGAAGGACTTTAAAATATGTTTCATCATTAAATGCTACAAATAAATCTTGCAAGATGTTCATTATTTTCAAAATCATGTGACATTTGGAAACCAAAACTGGGTGGTAACTTGGCAGGCTACCGCGTCATAACGTCACCGGTAAACACGAAGACATAGATCTATATCAATATCATCTTTGAGCAAATTCGCCCTTGCTGGTATACGTAAAGTGCAGCAGCCATGTTGAATGTGTCACATCAGCCAGTCAAGGCATTAACATGGCGGACATGCTGACGTTTCGTAAAATTACGCGGCAACGGTGATCTATGTATCCTCGTGCATATGTCTATGGTGCATACGGAGGAAATTCCCTTCCCTTGTCCTGACGTCATCACAGCTATATAAACTCGCAGGCTATAATTTGTCATTTACGTTCGGTATTATCCGTGTGTTGACTTTGAAACTCGCGATTTATTGCTCTTGTTACCTTTGACGGAGACAAATATGTCAGGCCAAGGTAAGTATTATTTACTCTTTTTAATGAGGTTGACATTATTTAATGTACATATATTATCATGGTTTTAGTATTAGTTTTTTTTTATTTGAAATTTTCATTTCATGAATAACAATTTAAGCGGGTGACTTGATTCTTTAACACTTTTAATACTAGTATTTTTGGGCCAAACGTTTTTGGGGTTATATATTTATAATAATTCCTCCTGATTTATTTCCCACTCTACAATGAAATCTTGACTCAAATCATTTTCTAATCTCTTCCAGCATTGACAAGCGGCCCTCCTAAACTTCCGCCCTCCCCAACTGTCAGCATCGGCCGAGAGCTACGCCACATGGGTGACCAACTCTACTGGTGCTGCTGCCTCTTGAAGGCCCTGACCAAGGACCACAAGCCTCTGGACAAGTCGAGTGGTACCTGATGAGGTGACAAGGGCTTCGCAGAGGATGTACGCAGAAAATGATGGAAAAAAAAAATCTGTTGGATGAGCTACCTCGGAGGTTCAGAGGTTGTGGATGCCTGATTGGGAGGCTCGGCGGCGGAACGTGATTCGCCAAAGCTGGAATGGGCCATCCCAGGACCAGTCTTCACCTGGTGAGAGGATTTTCCATCCAGATCACCACAGAGGAACATTAAATAATCCACAAATGATCATCCAATATATTCACCATTTGCAAAAAATAAAAACAACATATTTTGGGTTGTATGTTGTGCAGCTGTAAAGAATAAATGAAGAAAACTACTAGTTGGCACTCTGGGTGTTTTTTTTTTGCAAGTATCTATTTCTTATTAAAGAAAGCACCAGAGCAAGATGAGCTAAATTCAGGCACTTAAAGAATCCTTTACTTTATTTTTATGTGGTAATACAAAAGCATACAGAGGAAAGGAGAGATCCCTTTTTTGTACAATTCCGTAAGCTCGTACACATAAAACGACTAATAATCATTAGAATTATTACACAGAGGACGACGTTGTCTTCTTCTGGAGCTACATCTGCCTGTTGCATGCAAACAGCCCTCCCTGCCTTCTTTCACCTTTGGGTGTTGCTGTGCGGGAATGGAAGAACCTAAATGCCACCAAACAGATGAAAATCCTTTTTGTTGTTGTCTGCCCTGCACCATAACGAAAACAAAACGATGAGGTCCCTTATGTTGATCTTAACTTGATTGGGCCTGTGTCTAGAGATTATGGTTGATTACGTAAAAAAAAAAAAAATTGACCAAGTACAAAATAAAAGTACAAATGTTATCATAAAGACGGTAAATGATCCATTTTTTTTAAAACACTGGGTCTGCTTTGACCTTTTGCTGCTTTGTGGAATGACTCACTTGTCATCTGTAGCTGCATATAAAATATTTTACTTTTCTCAATCACGGAGCGGGTTGAACCCCTCCCCATATTTTAGGGCAAGCTACAAAGCTGTGCAAAAAATACTTGATAAATGGCAAACTACTAGAAGAACAAGCAGATGAGGACACCCAATTGTGTATCTCGTCAATTGCCGGGAGAAAGAAAACAGAATCAAATGATAAACGTGTATCAGGAAGCGGCATCGTGGAAAAAGGTCTTCAATGGAAAGCCAGTGAGAGCATTAATTGGAGGTCAAAGGTCAATGTAGTCGTACAATCAATTCAGGACACAATTTAGTAGCACAAGATAGCGCCCTACTTGTACTAGGACGAAGAGCCAACGAGAACATTGACCTTAAGCTCGACAAAATGTTCAAACGGCTTTCCCAAGTCATGTTTGGCTGAATGTTCTGCATGGGAGCAGGAAGATGACGCTTCCTTCATAGTCACCATGGCAACAGCGGCCATTTTCTTCCTCCGTGTGTATTGTGTGTAGTGTCCGTTCCCAATTAAATCAGGTGAAGCCCACCACCAATGAAGATTGCACTGGGATACAAACATCAACATTGACCGCACAAAATGGCTCCCCCTCCCAACCCCGGCGACCTGAATTGGATTGTCTCTTTAGAGTCTCGTTTGAAGTCCTTCAGTAATAATTCAGGGTCCAACTGCATCGCTCGCTTTGAGAAGAAAAAAAAAAAAAAATAGAACGGATAAGCAAAGAAAAAAACAAAACTGTGTTTTTCCTCTTCATTTGGTGAAGGCGGCCACCACGGCCCACATGAGTTCATTGGCGCCCGGCTTGGCGCTCTCCTTCTCGGGCTCCAGCTCCAAGAGCGTGTGCACTCTCTTCATGCCCAGGTCGTACTGCTCGTCGTGGAGCGGCGCGAAGGCGTTCTCCAGGACGTCCGACGAGTGCGCCAGCAGGATCAGAGACAGCAAACGCTTGTCCATGCGGTGAGGGTCGTTCACCCACTTCTCCAGAACAGAGTCCTGGACCTTCTTCACCAGCCGCTGACCACAAGAAAAAGACATTTAGAAGGCTTTCAAGAGGTTTGCTGTTTAGTTTGTTTTTGCACCTGTTTGATGGTGCTATTAGTAAGCGGATGGGTAGTCATATCGAAAAGCAGGAAGTTCTGTTTCTCCGTGGTGAGGACGCCTTTCTCAACCAGGTTTTTGGCCAGTCGTTCCCGGACGTTACGCAGCTGGTAGTGCAGCTTAAAGGGACTCCAGGTCTCTCCTGAGAAGCCCATGAGATAAAACAAAAGAGTCAACAACAACATTTTGGTCTAAATCTTTTTTTCATCCTCCATCTCACCGCTCAGTAGCTCTATCCAGCTCTGCACCGTCTCGGGAGGCTGCGTTTCCTTAATGTGCTTCAAAGCCTCATCCAGAAGCACGTCTCCGGTCGGAGCATCGGACTTGCAGATCACCTTAGCAAACAAATAAAAAAAAATGGTGACTAGCATATTTGTACAAGGTTGCTCCTATCCTGGCTGAGCAGGAACAACTTGGTCTTTGTACGTCACGGCCACACAGAGACTCTCAGGCGTGACAGAACATGGCAGATTGGCCGATATGGCAACATAGTAGTGTCTCTGCAGACTAACCTTTGAAAAAGATGAAACTTCAAATACCAGAGGTGTCAAAATGATCATTTGGAGTCCAGATCGTTTGGCTGGAGCCTTTGTTATGGCATTAAACAGTTGGTGATAAACCCGCACCTTTCTGGAGAGCAGACTTTTCCTCCTCATGCCGCAGGCCTCCAGCTGGAGCCTCCCCCGGAGAGCCAACTCGACGAGCATGCAGCCTCGGAGGCCAGACGAAATGCAGTCGTTCCAGAAGGACGTGTAGCCCTGAAGAAGCGTTCGTTGGGATTTGGAGGAGGCGAAAGGGATGAAGGCAAGGAAAAGGGCGGAAGAAAAAAACAAACACCGAAAAAAAAAACAGGTCTTCTCGCTGACGTGTTGATTAAGCGAGAGAAAGTCACGTAACCAGTCGCAAGTTGTATTTAAAGTATCAATGTGAGATATTTCAAAGCGAATTTAGGTAAAAAACACAATGTGAAGTTTTAAGGCCCTGTTGTCACGGTTGATGGTACTAGCTGTCGTTGGGAGAGAAAAAAAACAACGAAGATAATGCTAACAACGAAGATAATGCTAAAGTTAGCTTTGTTGACATTTGCTAACGTCCCGTTAGCTCGCGAAGCTAACTAAAAAGCCAGTTGACGGATTTGATGAAAAACAAGCAACTCACCTCTCGGTCCTTGAGGCCCAAGAGCAGCACCTCCTCCATGAGCGTGAGTCGGGTCTCCTTCGAGTCCCCCTTGTCGTCCTCGTCCTCCTCGCCGCGACGCGCTTCCTCCTCATCCGCGTCGGGCTCCTTCTCCTTGTCGGCGGCGGCGCTACGTGTGGCCTCGGTTCGCCGCTGGACGAGGCCCGAGTTTCTCTGCGTCAGAGAGGACATGTCTGGCGCTGCGAAACGGTCCGATCCGGAGAAAAGTGGATGCCTCGAGCGAGCGGGAGGCCGCCCAGCATGTACGCCGAATTGGACAAGTGGTGGAATCTGTGTGGGGAGGCGAATGGAGACGGTCGGTGTTGGAAACGTTGATACTCAGACTTCAGATTGGAGCTTCTTCTTCGGGTTACTCAGTCTACTTCCTGATCCAGCCAACATGGTGGAGAGGGCGGGGAGTGACGTTGTTGAATGCTACCATGACGGAACCTGAACGCATCATTGTTGCCTTCAAGAGCGTCAGAAATGCTAAGAAGTAAAGATAGATGTTATTACGATTGCGATTTGATTTGTGATTATTTTCTAAGGTTATCTTCTTTAATCGTCTGAAAATGTTCGCTTTTTGTGATTTTCGAAGTGATTTAAACAATGTTGGAAAAAAATCTGGCAAACAAACAGAGAGCGTGTAATAACCATTGTTGAGCACAAGGTGGCAGTCTTTGAAAAATAATTCGTTCCGCTGTTCGTCGAAGCTACTTCCGCAAGAACTGGTAGGAAATTCTATTTTGTTTTTGTTTTTGTCGTTTCTTCATATTTATTTTTAGCTTTTATGACTCACCGTGACTTGCGTTGTCTACAAAATAATTAGGTTTCACTCTTCATCATTCATTGGCAGTGCTCCAATTTGTAGTCTAACCAATTTTTTTTTTTTTGGGGTGGACAAATGTGCCATTTTCCACTTTGTATCCTATCCCTATTGCTTTACATTTTTACTTCCTTACCAATCTATTTTTTTTTTCTCTAAATACATTTTCAATCCCAACTGAATAGATAATTAAATAATAGTTAAAAATAGGACACTCATCCTAAATTCTCTCTGTCACTTCGAATTAAATGTGATATCCCAGTGAAGCCCAGCAGGACGTCTACGGTTTCAAATGGGCCGAGTAAAACATCTGTACTTTTCACTTAGGTCATCTACGCTCCCTCTGATGGCGATGCAGATCTGGTGTGGACGAGGAGCCTGCAATGGCTCCCTGGAGTTTTCACGGAGGCCGCCCATATTGGAGCCATTTCCTGTCTCAGGAGTGGGCAAAAGGCTTGACCCCTGGTGCCCCCTTTCTATGTAAGACACACACACACATACACACCATTGCTCTTTTAAGGAGTAAGAACGAGAGAGCTTTGCTTACAGTTTCCCCCTCGCTGTAAGTGAATTAGAGAATCTCTAAATAGCTCAAAATAGTGCGTGGCGCTGGAGAGAGGGGACGTAATTATGTTTAATGGTGGACGTTATTCAAAAAGCCATCGTTGAGATGAAGCAGAGTCAGGATCATATGTTGGATCCAAACAACGCCACTGATTTTCCACAGCGAGAAGTGTGGCAGAATAAAAGCTTACAGGTTTTCTCCACGGGAAAGTTCTGTGTGACCAAGCTCACGGTGCATTTAAGGACCCCGTATGGAGTAAATACAGGAAACCATCAATGGTGTTATGTCTTACTACGATTTTGTACGACCTTTTTACGATATTCGAGTTGAGGCACGAACATTCTTCACAGACAAAACACAGTCTGGAACGACAGCTGCTCCACAATTAAGCGAAGTGCTTTGCCTTTCGCGCCATTGAAGGCGACACGAATAATAAACACCACAATGAACCTCTGGTAACGACTGAAAGAAGCCATTTTACGCCTCGCCGTTGAGACAATACAAGCATTGAATGTCATGTAGCAAGTTCACAGATAGGACTTAATGGATTGTGGACTGAATGAAATTATTGTCCCATTTGTTGAGTTATTCAAATATAATTCCACGGCCTATTTTTGCAAGATTTGTCACACGTCATTCCAGTCGGATCACTTGAGTCTTTTACTTTAAAAAAAAAAAAAGATTTTTGCCATGATCCTCCCTTTCCTCTGTTCTCCCTCGTAGGATTCGGCAGGAAGTCTTGAACAATGGGACCCCTCGGCAGGTCCTGCGTGCTGGATCACGACATACATGTAAGGCACACACACACACGTGTTGCCGTGTTGAATATTCGCAGGTGCACAGACTCGAAAGTGAAGCCGGCAAGTTGACAAATCGAATAACAGCTGGACGTGTTAGTGTGACGCTAGCTGAACATGTCAAAATTTTACCGACATACATTTTTTTTAAGGGGAAAGTGAGTCAGTTGTGGTTAGGAAATCATTTCTTCACAGATGTGTTTTTTTTCTTACTCCCCAGTTACTACACCGTTTTCCTTTCCTGATGAAGAAGAAGGAGGTCATGTTTTATTTGTGGAAATGCTTTAATCCTGAGCAGATGAGTCGTTGAGCATGCACGGAGGGATGCTCAAAGTTCTCGAACATGTGATCCGATAGCCGGTTAAAGCGAACTCGATGAGGCGGCCGTGTAGACCTTTTTGATCTTATCCACCATCTGCTTACCAAAGGGGAGCGCTTGAGGGCTCCAACACACACACACACAAGCCGTCAGTGACTGAGGTCATGTGACCCCCCCCCCCCCTCCCTTTCATTCGGTGCCTTCTCGATTTAACATAGACCCCTTGAGACCCGTCAAAGGTGCCCAAACTCAACCTGTTCGACATTAGCTTGGTATCCCCCCCGTAGCAATCAATGTTAGCATGACCTTAACGAGTTCATGGTGAAAACGGTCGATTTCTTAGATTTGTAATTAAACAGACACTAATGGAGTTAATAAGTTTCATTTTTGACACTTTTAGGCGATTAAACACACCCTGGGTCATTTGGACCCGTATTGTCGTTATTCTTAAATACAGTGGGAGGTTTGAAATGTCAATCGCTAAATGTCTTGTCTACAGCGTCTCTTGATGGTTACACTCCAACTGATCTTTAACCTCACTTAATAAATCACGCTGTTAGTAAAACGACTCGATAAAAAGAACTTTGAGGGTCCGGAGGTCGGCTTTTAGGGGGATACCACTGCGCGCATGTTCCTCGACACGGAGCATCTTGTCGTAAAGAACACGCCTACGCCAGATGTCACTGCGTGAGATGTTGGGGAATATGAGCTCTTGTAGTAAGCATGGCGGCTCGACACGCCAAGAATGTGTTGTCACGCGTGGAAAGCCGAGACAACTGTGTTTGCGGCCATATGCTTCTCGCCAGTCATATATGGAGTGTGTGTGGGTGTGTGTCATTTTTTAAAAATATTATTACTGGTGTGTTTCCATTTCTGTTTAGTGAAACTGAAGTCATGTATGTGGGCGTTTAAGGATTTATTTTCTCAATTTTTTTTATTAAGGGCGAGGACTTTTATTTGCGCAAACACTTTTTTTTTTTTTTTTTTTAGATATTATTAACTGAAACTGGAGAAATCTCCGTGGGTGTTTATTTACTCAACAGCGAATGAGGCGAGGAGTTTATTTGAATATAGCATATTTTTACAAATAAAATTTTAGACTTGATTTGGCCTTTAATTTACATTATTTATTGATTGATTTAATATTACTGCTGTATTATGATTCATGTCACGGTGAAATTGGAATCCTTCCTGTGATGGTCTTGCTTTCAAAAAAAAAAAAAAAAAGGTCATGAAACTCACCGTTGTTATGTTTGGTGGCGCGTAAACAGTTGATTCCGCCTCGTCAGATCGAGACTATTGTTAGGCTCGTAGAGAGCGTAATCGGGGTGACTCAAGGATAAGGGAGCGGTCCGGTGTGAAATCACTTCCTTGATTGCTCATTCACTCCCTTTTTTATGATTAATTGTAAAGTCGGTAATGCCTAAGGGAACTGAGAATGAATCGCTAACAATTTTTATATTTATGCGGGGAAAAAAAAAAATCTTGCAATCGTCGTAATTACACCGGGAACAGATTTGAGTTAAATGCAATATTAAAAATGGCTTTGATAGATGCGATGGTTCAATTTAAATTTTGAAATCAATGCACCACGGTAAATTGTGACTGCTTTCCGTCGTCTTACAAAATGACACCTGAGAACTGCCAGGGGAGCCGGAAAGCAACAATGCCCGATTATCCATCACATCCGCGATCAAACAAAAGGAGATACGCTCGTCTCTACGGACTACAAACAAATGATTCAGTGGCTCGAAGGAAAGCGACAGGGAGTTGCCTTATTTGTCAGCATCCAGGATGTAACTAAAGTCCTGAGTCAGTGTTGACAGAGTCAAAGGGGTCATGACCCGACGCTGCCCCATCATTCAATAAAGCCAAGTGAAGCTAGCCGTCCTGTCAGCCGCTCACAAATAGTAAATCGAGCCCGTTAATTGATGCCCAGATGTTTGAACTGTTGTTGTTAGCGGCCCTCGGGGGGGGATTAGAGTTCAACTTTGAAGCTGGATGGTAATTTTTTGACCCGCTTGCCTCTAAACTAGAATCCGGGAATCAAGATTGGATTTGAATTTTCGGATCTATTGCGACATGATTCGGTTAGTAACAATGTAGCATTGAAATTTGATGGCGCTAGAAATAAAAATGACAAACGCCCTAAATTTCTCCAAAAATGATGATGAAGATTCTTTATTTGTACCCAACAAAGGCTGGGGGAAAATGTTCAAATAAATTCCAGGAAAAATCAGAAAATACCTAAGAGATAATTATCTGGCCTAGCACCTGGGAGGTCCAAACATATTTCAAGGGGGAGGCTCGTGCCCCCATGGCCCTCCCTCTAACTCCGCCAGTGAGCCGCTGTTATTTATTGAAAAGCTGCCTTTTCTTTTTTACATCCAGGATGACGCTCAAGATAAAATCTGCAGACTTGTCGCATCTGTTTGCACAGCGCTGTTTAATCAATAATACACAAACGCAGCATCCACGCAAATAAATGAGCGCAGTGGTTTGGAATGAGTGGTGATCAAAAAGGAAAGGTTACCAAGGGTGAAGTGCAGCTATGTTCCTCTCCTGGTGCTTATCTTCATCTGCTTAACGTCGGCGTTAAACGCATCGGCGTAGAGGGATCTGCTTTCTTTCACGTCCACTCGACGCAGGACTCGCTTGTTCGCCTCCAGTTGCATCGCTAAGTCAGGCCACTAACTTGACCATGAGAAAGCGGTATCCGCTTACAATGTTGGTGGTCTTTAAACCAGGCGATGAGTTCTGTCGTATTAGCGCTAACACGCTCTTAGGTAGCCGTCAGCGAATGGATGACAATTTTTACGACTATAAACTCTTTGGGGAATAAAGTGCAAATAAATCATGAATTGTTTGGTTAAAAAAAAAATAATAATATAATATAATATAATATAATATAATATAATATAATATAATATAAATAATAAATATATATATATATATATATATATATATATATATATATATATAGCGAAATAAATAATATAATATAATATAATTAATAAATAATAAATATATATAGCGAAATAAATAATATAATATAATAAATAAAAATAAAATCCAAATCTTATCACGGCCTACCATCAGTTTCTAATGCGCCTCTTCTTCATCCTCTTGACCTTCACTGTCTTCAGCTTGCCTTTGACTTTCCCAAGTCATACCATTTTTAGCCCTCCGCGCGATCACCCGCCTTATATAGCGACTTTGCCGTCATTGACGTAAACACGGCAGAACTATTTTGTGTACATTGCAAATTCCTGCCGCGTTTTCCCCCCCGAAGATAGATGTCCCTCGAGTCGTCGGGCCGCAAGGAGCGAGTAAAACAGACTCGATCAAAACAAATCTGCTCTAAAAGGGAATTTTGTCTTTGTTAGAAAGCGGGAACGGCGGTGCGGCGCTGATTCTGCGTTCTGGATATTCGAAGAACATGTTTTGCTCAAATTAGATGACGACTCATTTTCATGTCCACTCCTGATGCTTCTTCCTGTCTGCAGATGGAGCAGGGTGCATTAGAATAGGAGGAAACGCAACGTGATTGTTGTTTTCAAAGGGGGGGGGGGGGGGGGCACCACTCGAGGTGCGTGTAAAGTACATCAGGGGGTAGAAGTGTGGTGAGGAAGTGTGAGATATGCTGAAGACAGGAAAGCCTTGCATGAGCACACATTGTTGTCATGCAAAATACAAAAGAAAATCTGATCGCAATCCTATAAAGTATATTTTTCCACTTAATGGAGGAACGAGTCACTGGCATGTATTCTTTATCCTCTGCAAAGAATACAACAACAGTTTACAGTAGTTGTAAAACTCTTCTTTTTTTTGTCAGTTTTAGGCCAATTCCAAATATTTACTTCAGTGAACTTCTACTTGATATTTAACCCCACCAAATTTTACCCAAGCAGCCATTTTGGATCAAATTATCATCTGTAATCTCGAAGGTCAAAAAATGATATTTTAAAAATGGTATGCCCAACTTTCTTCGGTTACGTCGGCAATTTTGGAGGGTAACTACGTCTCAGAATTGGTACCCGTGCCTCAAGATAATTGTAATAACACACGGACTGAAAATTGGTGAGCTTTGGAGATGAGGATGTTTTACAAATTGGAACAAGTGGGGCGTTATTATGGGATCATTGACACATATGCCATTGTTTAAAAAAAATCTTTGTGCAGGAAAAATTCTCTTTCCATGATTTCTTATGAAGAAAATACTTGGAGGTTCCATTGTGTACATTTAGATGCCAAAAACATACACACACACGTGTATGTTATTGTAACGCTATTAAAGCAAATGCACTTAAGGCTCAGCTGTCACTTCAACAGACAGACTATATGTTCACTTCCTGGCACAAGCGAAAATTTCCCATGCTCCGACGGCAGAGCAAGCCCCTCGAGTAGGGTCCCGCTCATGAGAGAACATCCCTCCTCCTCCTCCTTCCTCCTCCTCTTCTTCCTCCTCATGCTGCTGCAGTGCTCAGACCTTCACAGCACAGGCAGACACGCTATGGACTAGATCTCATCACACTTTTCAATCTTTTTCGGGGAGGACGGGGGCTGTGTGCATCGGGTTAATAAGTCGGCCCATGTCAGGAAACTCAGCAGAACAATAGCTAACGGTCCATTTTTTTTTTTTTTTTTTTTTGACAGTGCCGACATGCCGGGGACTTCAAGTTGCCCTGTCGCGACAGCTGCGCTCACTGGTGAGTTCATTATTACGGCACTTAATCAAATAATTACTACCAGGCATCCTTTTCCAACAGCTCTGAAGTCATTAAACCGCATATTAGTGACGTCTAAAAGTATCCATGTTGTCATCCATAGTGTAACGATATATTTTGTGTAGTCTCATTTAAATCACATGATCTTTTATTGTTTCCCATTAAAATATATGATGAGGGCTCGATCGTTTCATTGAGGTGAAGGTTATTATTAAGAAGAAAATTATATATATATAATATAATAATTTATAATATAGTGTAATAATAATGATAAAAAGTATACAATCAAGTCAGATTTTGTTTCAAGTGGATTTAAATTGCTGATTTGTGCCATTTGAATCACTTATAAACACTTTGCCAGCTAGTTAGCTAGATGTTTAATTAGCGCTAGCAGTTTTTATTCTGCCAAATATTTGAATTTGAATGAGCCTTGGTTAGACTCTTCTATAAATTTTCCCTGATTAAATTTATTCATTTGAAAAGCTAATTTTTAAAACAAAAAAGGAACGTATTACTGTCTTGTAAAATAATAAAAGAATCAAATGTAAATAGGATTTTATGAGTTGTAGTTTCAGTCTATTCAAGTGGGTGTCTGCCATTAAGGGGCGGAGCCTATTGAGTGACATCGAAAGCTGGAGATGAGTTGGCTTGGCAATTCAGTCTGAGCATCTTGGCATTAGTTTCCCGCCGACTCCAGCTGCTTGCGCGTGTTCCCATTTTTATGTTTGGCTGTTTGTTTGCAACTTGAAACACTCAATGTTCATTGAGTCAGTTCAGTGTTCGAATATACCAATACAAAATTCAAACAAGCCTATAGAAGTGTAAAACTTTTTTTTTTTTTCTTCTACCCACAATGGAAACACAAGTGCGATCAAGATTCACAGATCCAAACCAAAACATGACGAGTTGCTCCGGACAATTTGTATCAAACGTGCTTACGCAGTGCACATAACAGTGCAGTGTTTACACTCGACTGGAAAAAAAAAAAAAAAAAAAACTTTGCCGTTGCCGTGAGAACGCTACTGTAACGTCACGATTTCTGACTCACTGGTAAAATTAGCAATGTCATGTTTTCCGTAAGGAAATGTTTTGAAGATCGGGGTTGGAATCTCAACTTTTTCATGTTCTCGCTTTTGCTTGCGTGGAATCTTTTTGGCTGCTCTGGCTTTTTGCCACCTTCTAATAACTCTTGAAAGACTCTTAAATCTTCCATTGGTAGGAGTGTGAATGCTTATTTTTTATATGTACAGCACCTTGGGAGTGGCTGAGATTGTCTATAATATGGTTTAATTTATTCCGCTGACATCATTCTTTGATCAAGTCATTGGCCTGATTTCAACCCTATAGAGCATGTTTCTCATTTAGTGTGCAGAAAGTCCATCAGATCCTGCTAGATTTTTTTTTTTTTGGGAGGGAGTAACACTTAAAAACTCTATTTTTCTCCAACTCTCCTGTATATTCGGGTGTAATTCCACTTTTGACCACTAGATGGGAGTGCACTTGCCAAGTTTGAGATGGTGCCAATTTGAAAGAGGAACGAATCGTTTCAGAACAGAATCAGAAGATGAAAAGTCATCACAAGAAGGGCATTGGCTGACATTCGAACCCCGAACTTCGAGACAAGCATGCTAACCACTAAACCACCGCGCTGTCCCACTCTTGCCTCTTTTCCAGTTAAATGAGAACCATAACAAGATGCTTTTTTCATTCATGTGCGTCCAAGTGGGTCAAGCTTAATGAAGTATGCTGGATGTCAACCAAACCTATGAGGACGATGACATCACTTCAATATCAAATTGCTTCACTTGTGCACATGACACCATCTTGTGATGCTAATTGTGATGGCGCGGTAAAAAAAAAAAAAAAAAAAAAAAAAAGGCTGTTCTGTGCAGAAACTCATGCGGCAAAACATTACTTCCCCCCCAGTCCTCCCCCCCTCCCTCGTAATTCCTCCATTCTGTGACCTCGGTGCCATCTGTGCACCTTCACGCTGATTGCTCTCGTATGACTGGTTGTGCCGTTGGCGTGCTCCGCTGTGACCTCACCTGCGTAAGAAGCAACAAGCTATCCCATGCTGCGCTACACCGGAACGCCGCTCCACCCCCGCCCCGGGTTCTCCGCCCTAGAGGTTATTGTAGTGGCAAGCATTTAATCTCTGCAAATTCCTAACGGAGATGGAGGGGGTTACAGGTGGTTTCAGTTTGGCTGGGAATAAAGGGAAGGAGGCATCTGGCTTCAATCAGCTCGCGCTAGAGCAGAGTCGCAAAGACATGCTTGCAACCACAATAGAGCCAATGATGCTTTTTATTAATTAATTGAATCCAAATCACCGCAATGTGTCATTTTTAAATCGGAAACGCTGCGATAAAGTTGGTTCATGGAGGCCGTCAGTGGCGGAGTTATGTGGTGGCCAGGGGGTAGTGACTCCACCTCCAAAATTTCAATACATGCATCTTTCTTGCTATTTTGACATAGATAAAGTACCCCTAGATTATTTTATTACATATTATTACAATTATTCTGAGTGCAAACTCTAAAATATAACACCATAGCTAAGCTAGCAACATGGCTAAGAAGTCTGTTTGTCCTACAATCCACAGTTTTGGTTTTATTAAATAAAATTCACACATGTCCAGAACCTTCCTCAATACATTCATAATACAAGCAGGAACAAATCTAAATTAAAAGCAATTTTTAGAATTATGAGTTATTATGACGTCATCGCTAGCTAGCAAGGCTAACCGCTATTCTCAATCACAACCATTTTTTTTTGTAAGCTGTTTAAAATGATGAAAACGGCGTCTCAGCACCTCTTGCTCGAAATAAAAGCGTTTCTACCTTGACATGCAGGTGTGACTTTTCACAGGATGCTTGCAAACTCAAACCGTCTCACCTCACCAAGCGGTTTCTGGATTGCACAAACACTTTTAATAATTCATAACCACACTCGTCGTTGCGCTTTTAAACTATCGATGTTTAGTCATGTGACACCAAGTGGGCACTTCACATCATCGGCTGATAGTTAGTCAATATTACAACCCGGTTAATGGCCGTCATTACTAGCTACAAAAGTGACTTCTTAGTGTGTCAGCAGGCAGTTTAGTGCTCATTTCTTTAGGTTTTGTAGCCTCTCTAAATGTCTAAATATTTATACGATATGTCACTATTATTTAAAAATATCTATATATTTGCGCGCCATTGCTTATATGTAAATATGGATGACATTATGCAATAAGCGGGCGTTGACCGCAGCCCTCCGATGTGGAGGAACTGAAACTAGATGTTTGTGGTTTCACTTCAACTGCAAGTGCAACGAATCATCAATCACTTGTCGGAAAAATGCATCATGGAGCTCAGATTAGCTTGAAAATCTCTTACACCACAGAAGACCGTGACTTGATTAGTGGTAAGATTACTAAAATAAAATATTTTCAACATTTAAAACGATGCAATCAAACATATTAGAATGAATGATAGCGTCTTATAATATAAAAATGATAATGATAAATAATAAATACATTCAGGTTGGTTCACGAGAGCCAATCAATGACTCCTGACTGACAGCTTGCCGCCATTGATCCCTATTATTATCCCCGTGAAGTGTTTCCTTGAAGAACCTAATCTTCATCTAAGTGGCCTCTGAGCCCAAAAGCAAACACGGACTCTCGCTAGACCTTCACCGCTAATCCGTTCAACAACAACGCACGAGCGTCGACGCGCTTACTTCGCTCAGGAAAGCGATACCCCCTCAAAGTAAGCTTCAGACAAGCAAAACATCCATGAAGGTGCGACGTCACGTTCTGCGAGCTTCCAAAGGTTTTAACCTTCACTCGAAGGTCACCCCACACGCAGGCAGGATCACGCTGAGGTTCCAATCTGGACTTTTATGTCGGACACTCTGAAGTTAACTGATGGTTGAGGAGCTCGTAAAACCACGGCGCGATGGGAGGTTATTAAATCTTTACACTTGGTTCCGGTGTTAATGTTAGGGCCGCGCCCTTTTCTCGCTTTTAATTTAGTGCATGAAAAATGTGGCCAAACGTCAAGAACTGAGGCAGACAGGGCGGAGCGCACAAGCGTGTGGAAATGTTGTGGACACGTCAGAGTCGGACAATTTGGGTCGCCGCTAGTTGCTATTCAATATTCCGTCGTAAGTCGTTTTTTGCTGCTGTTTTGGTTAGCAATAGATTGCTGGTAAGCTTGCTGTCATACCGAAACACAAATGTTGGAATAAAAAGTCTCCATCTCAAGTGTAAGATCTTCTTACATGAGATAGGAGTCAGGTAGAAACTTAATCTACTCAAGGTGGTGCTGCTGTTTTGGTTAGCAATTAAATTTGATATCCGATGCCTACCCGCTATTTAGGAGCTGAAAAACAATATTTGAAGCACTACCTAAGCTGTTTCATCCATGTGCCAGGTCTGTCCAACCTTCCAGCCCCCCCCCCGTCCCTCCATCTCTCCCAGGCCAACAGCAGGCCAGAGCCATCCATCAAAGTTGTATCATGGCGGGGGCCGCGTCTGCCCGGGGGGGGGGACGTGTTCGCATTAACCTTCCTGACAGGAGGAGAGAAACAAAAAAGCTGTATGGGAAAAAGGAGAGAAGCTTAGTGAGGTTGTTAAGTACCTCACTAGCTCCTTTTTTTGTCATCATGGTGTCATGTCATCATTCGTTTGGACAATACAACTTTATTTATATCGTGCATTTTACAATATTATTATTTTTATTGTTATTGATGTCGACTCATTTGTTTTTTCGTCACTATTATTTGACATTTGCTAATTTGAGAGAAGCCCATCTGTTTCCACTTCCGTCCGGAAATCCATTTCCCAACAAAAAGGCTTAAATGAAACTTGTAACGTCACTTCAGTGACTTAAGTCAGGATCATTTGGTGACTTTTTAATAACAGTAGAGGAGTCATAATGTTGGCTCAACGCCTGCTATTTGGAACGAGACCTCATTATTGCGTCTTGTATGTTGTCATTACGCAGCTTTGATGATGTGAGCTTCCAAACAAATTTTGCGCTGATGTAAGAAGTGTGAGTTTAGCCACTCCGCTTGCTGCGAGTCTTCGTGTGTCTTGCTTATTGATTCTGGCAGGAAGGTCAACGTGTGACCTTTTGGGTGTGTATTTTTAGTTACACACATACACAAACAAAGTTTAACTCCGCCCCCTCCTCTGCATGATTGCAACTCCTCCGTGTACGTTCAAACTGTCGACATCAGCATATTTAGCGGCGATTGTTATAAAAAGGTGATTTCTCTGGGGGATGCAAAAGTCATGGGGGTGGGCTGGATGGTGGTGATGATGTCATGATAGAGGGTCACATGTTTTGTCCTGCAGTTGAAGGAATACATCTGGAAGTTGCACATGGTGGAATGTGACACTCAATGAACGAGGGATGAGAAGAATTGGACAGAGATAAATGGGATGGGGTGGCAGGGAGATGGATGATAGTCCTCAGGGGTGGGGGGGTGGAAGGTGAAAAATCTGCATCGAGTGTTATATCCATGACTGTGTTAATGTGGCGTTAATATGAAAAGCATTTGGGCCGCTTTTACGATCGCTCTTAAAACTGTCGACTTTTCGCTT
The DNA here is from genome assembly GCF_024217435.2 of Syngnathus scovelli. Classification (NCBI taxonomy): domain Eukaryota; kingdom Metazoa; phylum Chordata; class Actinopteri; order Syngnathiformes; family Syngnathidae; genus Syngnathus; species Syngnathus scovelli. Next base: position 11,692,488 of record NC_090859.1, on the reverse strand, counting down.
TATTCGAATGCCAACATCGCCCAACGTGTATCTTCTCATCCCGACAATGGAAAAACTCGTGTGTTCCACAATTTCCCTTCCCTTATCAAATCCACCGGACGGGAATGCGTCCATCTAAACAAGCCACATTGCGGCCTGGCCGAGCGCCAAGATCGACAAATACGAACGCCGTACGAAGTTTAGCGGAAAGCGTGGGATGTGATACTTTCAAATACAGAGAGAAATAAAGGAATGAAGGATGGGCAGTGCAGGGTCGAAGGGGATAAAATAAGATTAGGATAAAAGAAGAGAAGGAAATCTGAAAATATTTGGGGCTCATACAGCTGCAAGCAGTCCATCTTGGCCGTGCCAGGAAAGTGAAGTAGCCTACATGTATTACGATATTTGATGCTGGAAAAAATATGAAAAATATTTTATCCCTCGTAGAATCATAATTTTAGCGTTTTTTTTTTAAAATATAAATGTATTACGTAAAATTTTCAAATATCTATAGCTTAAAAGATTAAAACAGAAGATGCTAATCCTTAGCATGTCAATGGCATTTTCCATTATGTGTTAGCATTAAGCTAAAGGTTGTTTTTGTTTTAATTACTCAACTTGTAGTTCTCTCTTTTTGATAATGATTTTGATGATGTTCTCAGGAATTTTATTCTCGAAAAAGGAGTCAACGTCCACGCAGCCGAGTCATCGTGAGTGGGCAGCGTTTTTACGGCATGTTCTTGCGAGCTGACACGGTGCCAGCATCAATCAGGACCACATGGACGTTTGACTGAAAACAGACTTGCAGTCTTCTGGCTTTTGTTTGGGAACCTTTTAGATTTCTGGTGCGAGAGACTATTCCGTGTTTCTGAAGGCCCACAAAAACTGCCGCTGCCATGTTTGGCTGTGTGATGAGCAGTTAATGTAATTGGACTGGCTGGATTTGATGCATCACCCCAGCAGGCTCTCGGTCTGCTTTCCGACACTAAGCCAAAAATACCACCGAATTACATCAACGTAGTTTATTTTTAATAGGCTAGTTTTGCCGTCCCAAAGCCGCTCATTAGATCGGCATTATCTTGTTAAGCCTGATTATCATCCCGACCTCTTATTAGACCAGAATATAATGTTGACATATTGATTTACTGTGTAGATTCTTCACGTTAATGTCAACATATGTCGGTTCTGAATGCTAACAATGCTAAATGAATAAATAAAAGATTGATCAATCAACGACAGACTAATTTACCGTCGCCTGCATTTTTTTGCACATAATGCAAATTTAATTGTCACTAAAAGTCCATGTCTAAAAATTCCTTATCCCTCCGCTTAGCTTGCCAACCGTACTAGGACGACTTGAATAGCAAATGCCCTAGAGGGCAATTCCATTAGGCCATTTCCATCTATAAAGCGGCCACCACGCTTATTAGTTTTCCAGCGGAGACACACTAGCCAGACTCATAAAAATAGACACAGCGAGGAGACACCAAGTACAGCCGAGTGTCGTAATTACGAGGCTATATAAAAAAACCACTTATTGTGTGGTACAACTTTGAACTGCACTTGAGCTCAACATTTGATAAGAGTACAGATTGGCTCGGAGCCATCTTGACTCAGCAAAGCGTACGAGAGTGCACCTGTCAATTTGAAGGAATGTATAATCACGTTAAGAGGAAGAGGAAATGGAGCTCGTCTGGAACAGAGGAAGCAGAGAAGGAACCTAGCGGCTAGCTAATGTAGCTTTTCTTATCAGCCAACCAGTTTCAATTTTTTTTCACAGCAGCTTCGTACAATAAATGGCTCCTTTGTGGTTGGCTCGCGATGATTTATACCATTTCATACGCCGCCTCTGAGATAGAGGAGAGAAGAAGTCTTTGTCCCGAGGGTCAGACAAGTTTGGGGGGCAAAGTGTTTGGCGGTGATGCTTGACATTCCTTATGTGTCCTCCGAAAATGACACTACGTCAATGTGTGTGCGTGGTTCATTCAGTTCATGGAGAATATTACGACAAGAGGAGCTACTGTATTTATAGTTGGCTTTGCGGTAGCTCGTTTCATCCACATTTTAGGACCACGTGTTTATTTTCAGTGTATTTAGATTGAAAGTACAGTTTACCATTTCGAGATTTGTTTATGCTTTTCATCAGGCAGGTTATTTAGCATGTGCCTGTCTAAATCTTTTTTTTTTTTTTTTTCTTTTCTCTCCACAGTGCTTCTTGTGTGTGTGTCGTCTTTCAACGTGGACCAGAAGAATAGTTTGTCCTTCAATGGCCCGCTGGAAGACATGTTTGGATACACCGTCCAGCAGTTTGAAAACAGTGAGGGCAAATGGTGAGATTGAATTGAATTAAATAATCTGCCTAGCAACAAGTTACATCACAAGGACAATTAAATATTTTTTTTTATGTACGTATTCTGCTCAAAGCGAGTCGAAATAGAGTTATCCCGCCTTATCGGAACCATGTGAGTCGAGTTGAAGTAATTCACTCTTCTCTAATCCGGCGTATAACGTCTGCACCCGCCTTACCCAGATAACAATTATTTTACGTAATCGGTCAGAAAGCGATGGTGGGAGTGCAGATGAGATGGGAAACATCTGGGAAAGAAACATAGGGGTGTGTTGATAACGTTTGAAAGGAGCTGTTAGAGGTGATGCAGCAGGTTGCCATGACATTATTTTGCATTGCGCTAATTTTAGCGATAATTTGGGTGTTAATTTTGAGGCTAATTTCGACGCTAACGTAACACAGCCAATCCAAAAAACATCTTCCCCTTCGAACTCGTGCGTGTGTGTTTTTCCTGACAGTGTTTTCGGACTCTCAGGCCTCATTAGAGTACAGGAATGTTAATAAGCGGCGCTGTTTAGACCAAGAGCAACTCCTTTTAGCATCAGTTTACACAGCCAATCACGTGGCCCGGCTCACCCATGCGTCATGTGTCCGTTGCTGTCATAATCTTTAACGACGCAATGAAATTTTTATAACGAGACCTAAATCATAAATCAAATAATCGTGGCGCTTACAGAGGTGAGTGATTGGGCTTATTATCACCGCTATGAAACACTTAATTGGCAAAATCAGAACCAATAAATGTTTATTTTTTTCCAATTAAGGGTTCTGATTGGATCGCCGCTGTCGGGCCAGCCGGCAAAACGAACTGGCGACGTCTACAAATGTCCCGTGGGCAAGGAGGACAGCACTTGTGTTAAACTCGAACTGCCAGGTAAGGAAGACCCAGATATTATGTGTGTGTGTGTGTTTGTTTGTGTGTAGTGTATACAAGTGTCTCTGGCTGATGGGAAGCGAGGCCCATCAGAGTAAACAAATACCGACTTAATGGGCACTCCATGTGTAATTACAGCTTCATTAAATAGATAAACATTAAATAGCTCTTGGCCAGCAGTCATGTGAGGCCTGTTGGGGTTTATTCACGTCAGCAGTGGGTAAGTTACTCACCTTTCCGTGTTATTTTTATAATATGTCATTTGTTGGGGAAATTAATGCATATAACAAAATATACTTTTTAAGTAATTAACTCATGCCATTGATAGATGCATTTTTAACTGGGCTGGCAGTGCATGAGATAAATGCAAGTCTATTTTTAATTTTTTTTTTTTTAAATATAGATTTATAAACAACCAAATAAATAAACAAACAAATAAATAATGGAGTATTAATTAAAAAAAAATGGATTGCAAAAAGAAAAATCTTCATTGATTTAACAAAGATTTATATATATTGAAAATGATTTTCAATGCAATAAATGCAAGTATATTTTTAAATATTTTTTAAATACAGATTTATAAACAACCAAATAAACAAACAAACAAATAAATAATGGAAAAAAAATATGGATTGCAAAAGGAAAATTATTAATTGATTTAACAAAGATTTTTATATATTGACAATTATTTTTATTTGGATAATATTTTGTAAGAAGTGTATTGAAAAAAAAGTCTTTCACTTTTAGGCCATCTGTTGCACCTGGTTGGGCACAATAATACTTTGTAAAATTATATAATTTACCACGACTTGGCCACGGTGTGTAATGGACACCGAGCATCTCTCTCTGTTCCTCTGGGAAAAATTGAAATAGAAGAATTTGTTCAGCTGCTCTTCCTGTGTGTGCTCTCTTGTTTATTCCTCTGCAGAAAACACCACCGTTCCCAATTTACACGAAGTCAAGGAGAACATGACCATGGGAACCACACTCGTGACCAATCCCAGCGGCGGGTTCTTGGTAAGCTGCCCAGCACCGTACCATACGTACGTGACAATTCCATATCATAAATAAAAACGCGACCTTTGCACTCATCTGTGGGAACTCGAGGGAATGTGTCAGGATGCTGTGAATCAACTGTGAAACTGCAATAACTGCATTTTTTTCATATGAACTCTCAAACTCTATTGTTTTATCACGTAGTCGGTTCTCAAAATAGTTCACGCAGAAGATTTTCATTCATTCATTTGTGTGTGTTAGGCGTGTGGTCCTCAGTACGGCTACATGTGCGGTCAGCAGCAGTACATCTCAGGAGTTTGCGCCAACGTCAGCTCGTCCTTCCAAGTTCTCAACTCGGTGGCGCCGGGCGTTCAAGGTATGTTCGCCCATCAATGCTACCCCAAGACCCCAATATTTATTCTCAATTCTTCTTCCAGAGTGTGCTAAAGAGCTGGACATCGTGATCGTCCTGGATGGCTCCAACAGCATCTACCCTTGGACCAGCATCATCGACTTCTTGCTCCACTTCATCGAGAACATTCAGATCGGTCCCAAACTCTCGCAAGTCAGTTTTACCGACAATTCCTGCTCCTTTTTTTTCCTTTCTACACTGAGCGGTTATTTTTATTACACTTGCATTGATCTGGTTGGGAGCTTGTGGACTTTTCCAGAGAGGGAAACTCTGGAAAGTCATTTGGAAAGTCACCACCACATCCTCGGCAGGCTGCAGAGAATGACGTCGAAGAAGCAGAATAAGAACATTTCTTCGGTGTTTTCCAGGTGGGCATCGTGTCGTACGGCGAGACGGTCACCCACCGCGTCAACCTGAGCCAGTTCGACAACACCAACGCCTTGCTGGATTTCGTTCGTGAGCTCCCGCAACAGACTGGGTTCAAAACAATGACCTTCCTGGGCATCGACACTGCCAGGTACCACGCCAGCGAGCTTTCTCTTAGCTCATAGCGGTCGCCCGTGAGTCACAAGACAGTAATCATAATTTCCGGGGACTTGGCAACGACATCTAAATGCAGCACACCCACAGTTTGGCCTAATGACGCAAAACTGATGTGGAGATTTAAAACAGTCCAAAAGTCTTGCTTGTTTTTTAAGCGGAGTTTATGTTGTGATCTTCTTTTGATCGCAAAATAATCATTTCCAGACCTCGGTGATTGCATTCAAATGCTCTAATGACGCCAAAATGGTGTGAAATCGATATTTTTTCCGCCTTTGTAGGAGGGAAGCGTTCATGCCCGAGAGAGGGGCGCGGCCCGGCGTCAAGAAAGTCATGGTGATCGTGACCGACGGAGAGTCGCACGACTCCCACAACCTCAAACCGGTCATCGATGACTGCGAGGAAGATGGCATCGAGAGGTTTGGAATCGCTGTAGGTGGAAATCGATTTTTTTTTTTGTTTTCTTGCGAGGTCAGCAGTGGTCCGGTTAGCAGAAATAAGGCCAGGAAAATATTCTCTGTTAGCTAAGTTGGACAATTTTTCCTGGAAGGAAAAAAAAGACCAAATGTTAAAAGTTGAAGCTAATTGTTTAGCTTAACTCAGTCAGATAAAATGGATCTTCCACGTCTATAGCCGTCAATGGCAGTGAAAGACTTAAATGTTCTGTCTCCAGGTTCTGGGCGACTACAACCGACAGAACAAGAGTGCCGAGGAGATCCAGAAGTTCATCAAGGAGATTGCGTCCATTTCCAGTCTGCCCCTACGTGACCACTTCTTCAACGTGTCGGACGAGGTGGCGCTGTTGACCATCGTGGACGCGCTGGGCAGCAAAATTTTCGCCCTGGAAGGTAATCGAGGACACACCATTGGATGTCAAAGTACATTTCTTGATTTTATTTTTTGGACTTTCAGCTACGACCGGGAATTTCACCTCGTCCTTTGACATGGAAATGTCGCAAGCCGGGTTTAGCGCTCACGCTTCCAAAGTAAGTCCATAACCGAGGAATTTTCATTTATTTCATTTACATATACATATTCCTACTTTAAGTTTGAACTTGATAACAGGAAGTAAATCCTCGTGGGTTCCTCTGCTCGAACGGGTGTTAAGTTTTATCTGATGACCGAAGCGGCGAACTCAGGCCCTAGTGTTATCTCTGGTGCATCGTCCACCCTTCGGGGATTCTCCTTTCCGATCGACGCTTCCAGAAACAAGAGCCTCTGTGTCTTCCCGTCGACTCCACGCACTGATAGCGTTTTGTTTGATTTCGCAAACACGAGAAAAGGCGGAAGGCAACGACGTTTTGCCGTTCACGTGTACGTTCATTTCCCCTCCTCTTGACCCTTGACTTTATCGGCTCCCCGATCATGTGTCGAATGCTTTCCCGAGTCTTTGCATGACTCGTCTCGGCGATGGCAAACAAACTGATTTGTTCTTCGAGCTTCTGCGTGAGGCCCCGACTTTTAACAGTCACGAGCATCCTGACGTATTTAATTAACGCTGTTTTCCCAGCCCTTCCTGCGAGACAAACATCTTTCCTGTGTACAAAAACACCCGGGTTATATTTAGATTCACTGCTTTGTTGGAAAGTTATTAAGAATCATTGTAAAAAAAAAAAAAAAAATCTTTCACCCTTAAAATACACTTGACAATGTTCATCTATAGGAAGGCTTGCTACTGGGAGCGGTGGGAGCGTACGACTGGAACGGCACGGTGATCACGCAAACCGACAAAGGAGCCATTTATCCGGAGAAGAACAACTTCTTTGACCCAGAAAAGGAAGCCGGTTACGAAAGACTGGCAGGCTACCTTGGTGAGTCCAATGAGATATTTTAGGATTTACTGTAAAATTTTTTGTTTAGCTTCTACGTGACGTATTACGGCTGGAGGAGACGCAGTTTTTCAGTTTGATCTACTCCGTGTCACATGAATTATATACGCTGCTTGGCTTGCTCGTCTCCATGCCTTTTATGGCTCGTAACAGCAAGCCCGGAATCTTAATATCGATTTATTTCATCAAGCTGTCGTTATGAAGAGCGCACTCCACTCATTCTGCGTTCCGGGTCGGTGGAGTGTAAACTCAGCCGTTGGCAAACCCGCTCTGGCTTTTTTTTTTTTTTTTTTGTCCGCCTCCCTAAGTGTCCTTCTCTTGTATTGTCTTGCCAGCTCAGCGTGTTTTATCGCTTCCTCCTTGAAAAGCGTAAACAGTCCGTGTGTTTGTTTCCGTAGGTTATGACGTGCAGTCGGCGTCCACCCCGAACGGGGTCTTGTACATCACGGGGGCGCCGCGGTACAACCACACGGGCCGTGTCGTCATCTACCGGCTGGAGGACAAGGAAGTTGTCGTCTCGCAGACGCTTGGAGGGGAACAGGTGAGGTTTTAATTGAGGTTTATTTTTGTACGATGACTGAGACGCTCCCGCTCTGCCCGCAGATCGGGTCGTACTTCGGCAGCGTCTTGCAGACTCTTGACGTGGACGGGGACTCGTACACAGACCTCCTGCTGGTGGGCGCTCCTATGTTCATGGGCTCCGACAGAGACGAGCAGGGTCAGGTGTACGTCTACAAGCTCGAGCAGGTACGATATTTTCTGAAATGCCCAAAGATGCCACAAGATGGTGCCAAAGTCAAGATTCAAATTCATTGCAGGATGGCCGCTTTGCCTACGAGTTCACGCTAAAGCCCGTCAACCAGTCATGCTGCAGCGCTAGCTCATCGGGTTGCACGCACAAAAACGAACCATGCGGCGCCCGATTCGGCACGGCCATCGCCGCCGTGTCCGATCTCAACCTGGATGGCTTCAACGACGTGGCCATAGGAGCTCCCTTCGAAAACGACCACAAAGGCGGCGTGTACATCTACCACGGCGACAGCAAGCGCTCGCTCAAGGAGAAGTTTGTGCAGGTGAGCGCTACATCTTGCTCAAGCATGGATTTTTTTGAGTCAAACTGATCCAAATGTCGCCTCGTTGTCTGCGTAGCACATCCCGGCGGGCGGAAATGATGACAAAATGAAGTTCTTCGGTCAGTCCATACACGGGGTCATGGATCTGAATGGAGACGGAATCACTGACGTGACCATCGGGGGTCTCGGCGGGGCCTCGTTATTCTGGTGAGACAATCAACACAGCCCTAAACACAAACTTGAAAACATACAAAATGCCTTGTAAGAAGGCCCAACCCTTGATCGAGTAATCGACATGTATCCCGATACTGTCGTCCGTACACATTTCACCACTCATCAGCATTTGCAAGTATCATCTCACAGCGTTTGCTTGCTTCATTTATACAGCTGAACACGTCCCACCGGACTTGTACGCTTGAGATCCACGACTTCCTGGAGATGTCTCCGTTAAAAGCCTACTCGCCAGGGTTCCTTACTCTTGACGTTTACGAGACTAATGATGAACAATGGCGAAATAGCTTATAACCCAATAAAAATTGATCCATATCTGGCTCGCCAACCCAAGGTTGGAAACCCATGACTCAAGCTCACAGGCATGGGAGAATGTCCTCCCACAATTTTTTCTTTTTTTTTTTTTTTTTCTTCCCAAGCTGTGTGAAAATTTCAAGCCCCTAGTGGCTTCCAGTTTGAAATAGGATTTGGCAGCCGGGGTCGTTGGCCACGTTTTATGCTTATCACGCATCTGTTGCCTCTCTGCGAGTGGATTTGCTTTTGCGCGTTGGAAATTGTCAACAGCACCAACCAAGAAATATGCACGCAAGTAAAAGAAACGTTTGAAGTTTTTTTTTTTTTTTTTTTCCTCGAGGAATTTTATTTTGATTGTTTTCCCCGGAGAGGCTAATTAACTGCCAGCTGTTTTTTTTCAAAGCACAGTCCCCCATATTGCCAGCCGTTGAGCATTTTTTTCGGAACTCTCAAGACCCACAGAGCGTTTCATAAACACCAAACCAGAAAGCCGACCTTTTCTCCAGAAGTTTATTTTTAAGTAATTAAAACATGGACACCAGTTTCAGAATCCCCTGACCTGAACCCAATTGAGAATCCGTGGCTAACATTGACATCTCTGACCCGCTCCAGGTCCAGAGACGTGGCGGAACTCCGAGCCAACATGACCTTCGACCCTGCCAAGATCAACCTTCAGCAGACCGAATACCAATGCGAACATCTGGGACGCAAAACCGTGTGCGTTGAAACTCAAGTGTGTTTTGTCTACAGCGTCAAATCCGACAAGCAGGATCTTAAAACCCAAGCAGGTGAGACTCTTTGCTGATTTAAACATCGTGGCGTCATTTCACCCTTTTTACCGTCTTTTGCAGTGATTCGTTATAACCTCACTCTGGATGCTCTGCGAGCAAAAGCCAGGGCTTCTTTCCACGACTCGGACGACAAGAGCGACCGGCGGATTTCGAGAATCGTCTCTGTGTCGGACCGGCAGAGGAAGTGCGTGATGGAGACGTTTGTGATGTCGGTAAGGAAAAGGATTGAGCAAGCCTTTGTCTGTCACATTCGTGGCCGCATGTGCAGTGACAGTGCAGTTCTTTGATTAGCTTCCCTTTGGCATCACGCACAGGAACTAATCAGCAAAAACAGCTGCGGCGCTTCTGCTTTGCGGCCGTGTGTGTGTGTGTGTGTGTGCATGTGTGTGTGTGTATTTAAAATAAACTCTTATTTTGAGGAAAAAGTCATATTTTTTCAGCAAAGCATTATTAGATTTTTAAAAAATAGGTTTAATTTTTGAGCAATCAAATATTTTCAAGAATATATTTTTCAAATTTTTTAGAAATAAAAAGCTGCACAAAAAATTAAAGGAGAGAAAAATAAAATATATTTTCTTTTTTACAAGGCCCGACTGGACTTCCGAGACCCTCTCATGGTGTCGCTGGACTTTGGACTGGCCGATAAAGACCAAGGCCCAGTCCTGGACGAAAGCCTACCCACGTCCATTAACAAAACGGTACGTTGTTCTCTCCAGATCTGCTAAATATGACTTTCATTTCGCAATAGTTTTCAGCATGCCTTCCCACGCTAACTCTCCAAGTAATAGTGTTCGTGATGAGCGATGAGTCCAGATAACGAGCGAGCAACTATTCATCGCCTGATATGGGAATGAAGCAAATGGGGTCTTCTCCTGTTATTGTTATGAAAAGGCAGCAAGCAGGAAATCACCAGACGGAAGCTACAGTTGCTCATCTGCTGGATATTATTTTACGGTCTAGCGGTCGCTCGGCGTGTATCTCCGTACTCGGAGACTGGGAACAAAATGCACTGTGACCTGTGAAACACACCGTAGGGGGTGAGGGCAGGCAAAGGAAATTAAGGTCACGCATAAGGAGCATTTTTACTCAAGCACACAAACAAACATAAAAAGCTTATTTTGATTCTTTTTTTTTCCACTGCTCACTTCTCGGTGATCCGGAATGCTGGAGGAGACCACCCGCAAACGTATGAGGTGTTCCTAAAAGCTGGAGTAAAGTCGTAAAAGACTTTTTGAAATAGAATTCCACGTCTATACTATAACAGAATATAAATAAACTGTCAGGTCTCTGTAAAGCATTTGGAAAGATGTTAGAGTTGGATTAAAATAATAAAATAAAATGAAGGCTTACTATCTAATAGTACTTTGCTTTTCTTGTAGATTCCTTTGGTGGACTGCGGCAACGACCAGCGTTGCATCGCCGACCTCGCCCTCCAAGCCAAACCCAGCGTGACAAGGTGAGCCCGAACGCATCATGCACACGTTGCAAATTCCAAGGTCTCCAACAAGCAGTCCGACAAGCCTTGCCGACTTTCCGCCGCAAGGCTGCCCTCTTGTGGCGGATCGTTTGTATGTTCAGGGTCTTCCTTTGCTGTCCTCCAGGTTGGTGATCCGAGCCAAGAAGGACAAACTGGACGTGAACATCCACGTGAAAAACACCAAAGACAACGCTTACAACACGAAAGTGGTCATCAGCTTCACGCCAAACATCAACTACGTCAAAGTGGAGGTGAGATCTCATGACACGTTATGCAAATATTTTTTGGATTGACCTTGTTTTCTTTTGGAACGTCAGCCGGAGAAAGACTGCACTCTAAATCACACCAAAGTGGAATGTGCGGTGGGGTACCCCTTCCTGGGGAGCAATGTGGAGGTACCCCTTTAAATCATTTTTTTTTTTTTTATCACCACTTTTGTTCTTCAAGCTTTGTCATGTCTACAGGAATCTTTCAAAGTGAAGTTTGAGGTCAATCCTAATCACATTCATCACAACATCCAGATCAACGTCACAGCCACGAGGTAAAGAATTTTTTTTGCGATAAATCACGTGGAGATGCCTGAGCCTTCCCCCCCCCCCCCCCCCCCCCACCTTCCCCCCAGTGACAGCGAAGAGCTTCCCTCCACCCTCAACGACAACACGGTGCTCATCTCCATCCCCGTCAAGTACGAGGCCGGCCTAGTGTTCACCGTGTGAGTACGCCGTTCCTCCCTCGTTCCCGTCGCTCATTTATTCATCTGATGTCGATACATTTCAATTCTTCACAGGCGTCCAGTGGACGAGCACGTGGTGGTGAAAGAAGGCGAGCAGTACTTGGCTGTGTTCAACGAAACCCGCGTGATCGGTGAGGAGGTCAACATCAGCTACACGGTAAGACAAAAAATTGTCAACATTTTTGAAAAAAATCACATTCAATGTTGAAAATAAACCTTCAGGGATATTTCATGTATCTCCTCACATGGGTTCTCTTAGATCGAGAAAGCAGGCGATATGGTGACCCCTCCTCTCGACCTGAAGGTGACCTACCCTGAGCTGTCGCCTCATAATAATTACTTGCTGTACTTGACACACATCGTCACCAGCCCGCAGGTGAGCAGCAGCGGAACATTTGTCGACACAAAAGGGAAACGATTTGATGGACTTTCTTCTCTTTGCAGATGAAATGCGACGCGGCCGCTTTGATCAACCCTCTTAATCTCAACCCGGGTGTGGTGAAACCCAGCCCAAACAGAGAAACGCTCAGCATTTTTCTTCTGGTGGGTGGTGGAAGGCTTACGTTTGTGTCTTAGTATCCTTCCCTTCTGACTTGGTGTGTTTGAATTTCACCGCAGAACTGCGAGAACCTCCCGTGCGCCTCGTTCAAATGCTTCATCCCAGAAGCCAAAGTCAGCCAGGTTAACGTTACCTTCCGAGTGTGGAAGCCCACATTCATCAAAGTGAGTCCCAGAAGTATTTTCCAAAGATATCGGTTTTAAATCCTTATCTTCTGGACTGCATCTTTGTTGGGGTCTTTCAGGCGGACTTTTCCAGCCTGTACATGTTGGTGAACGCCACTTTGAGGAGCAGAAACGCTGATCTGTTTGTGCTGAGCGCCGCTGACAGCACCAGGACTGTGAGTCTGAATTATAAATAATGATGAATTAATTTTAAAAAAATTCATGACTTGCCTTGGCCCCCACCAGATGAAGATCCAAGTCTCCAAGGAGAGCTTAGGAGGAATCCCTATATGGATCATCATCATCAGCATCCTCATAGGTCTCCTCATCTTAGCGCTAGTCATCTTTGTGCTATGGAAGGTAAAAGCTTCTTCAATTCAAAGTAACCATACTCCAAATTGTCTAAATCTTTCATAAAGACTTCGACTTTGAACCTCATATGGCTCACTTCATTCTTCCAAGCATCTTTTTTCAATTTCCGACAACCATTGTGCCATTTCCAGCTGTAAACATTTATTGTTTTCCCCCGCAGATGGGCTTCTTTAAGAGAAAATCCCGGGAGTTCTCCAAGGAGGAAATGATGGATTGAAGCTTACACGCAAACAGGAAGTGAGCACCACTTCTGGAGTCACTTAAAAAAAGAAAAACTTGAGTGTATGACGACACACAACGACTACCTTGGAGTACAAAAAAGCAATTTAACGGAGCCCATCGCTGACACGGGCAAAGTCCATGTTTGCTTTTGGACTGTTATGCACTTCATTTTAAAAAACAAAAATGCACTTTTTTGCTATGAACATCCAAACATCACCATTTGTGTATTGTACAGAGACTCTGACATCCAAAATGGCCGCTTCAATCCCCAACGTTCTGTTTTATTCCAAACGTGAGTCCTTGCGACTTTTTTAGAAAAGTGAGTGTCCGTCACTTCTTACAGCTTTAATGAAATCCACAATTACTGGCGCGGTCAATTTTTTTTTTTCTGGTGTGGCCACAGGTTGCTCCGCCCCAGAAACACTGTATGTATATTTGAGCAAGCATGCTAGCATCACGGCACATTTCTTCACATTCTGATTTATATTTTATTTTGCCAAAAAAAGAAAAAGCAGAAAAAAATAACTATTTTTGTGTAAATTGTGTGGCCTTGTTCTTTAATCCCACAACCTTCGAGTGTGCTGTAAATATCACAAAACTGAATATACAAATGTACATAAATTTATCTTTTTGGTTGGTGTTGTTGCAGTAATTTAAAAGATGTCGCCCACAAGTCTTACTATGTTTTTGTGCTCAGGTATTATCACATATATAATATCATAGACACTAATTACACATAGACAAAGCAGGGGCGAATTAGGGATTTATGTAAATATTAAACATGGATTTATTTTAAGCAGGAAATGAACGTACAGCAGAATTTCTAAAGTTTATTTTCCATCGGCATAATGTATAAGCGTGATCAGCCAATGTGACACCTAAGTAGGCATCGTACCCATCTTTTTTTTTTTTTAAACTGTTTTACTTTCCACATTGAAGCACAACTTGTTTGTACAGAAGGTCATTTATGAAAACTTTGTGACCGTTTTTGCCTAGACTCAACGTGGTCTGGAATCACATGTTTTGTTTTATAGGATCTCAAAGCAAAACCAAACTGCTGTGAAGTCTTCAATGTGATGATGCACTGATTTGTTTTGTCAGGCTGTCTCGCTTTCTGGTCAGCACACACAAACTGAATGAATGCTCTGGAGGAAATAAAAGCTTTGCTAATTGCATGTTTTGACAAACAGAGCATTAGTTTATTTGTAAAGGAAGAATGTTGGTGACAGGTATTGTTTTACAATATCTGGATGTATGAGGATTTTGTAAATAATAATACTGTGTTCTTTATGCCAAATATTTTACACTTTTTATGTTTATTATGTGTGATACACAAATATTTCTGCAAGAATCTACATATATTTTCAAGTTTACTGTTTGTATTATACCTAATAAATGCATAAATGAGTCCTATTTATGAAATGAGAAATTCATTTTGCCCTTTTTCGTGTTGCCAAGGAATCCAAAAGTGTTACCAACTTGATTCTTAATTGCTGAATTATAATTAGCCAGATAATAAAGTAAAAACCGCTCAAATACAATCTAATTTAGTGTGCCCTCTTTTGGTAGAGAAAAAAAACTATTTTTTATTCAATTATATCCAATTTAAAAAACAAAATGACACAAATAAATAATGAAACTTTTTAAAGTAATTTCAATTTTAAAAAACGGAGTTAAACAATTATAAAAACTCTTAGTAGCAGGAAAAAAATACATATATAATTAAAATGATAAATTTGCTCAATTCGTTAAACATGACGTAAAAAAAAATGAAGACTTCATACGTCACTGCAAAAACCTCCTTCTTCGGTTTTATCAATGTGACTCCATGCAATTGCGCGCCGCCTAGCGTTGTTCGCCAGTACTGAAACGATAAGTGGCTGACTTGGAGAGGGGAAGGCTGGGCAAGGGGGTCCATCTTGGCCGTGAAAACCAAACAAACAAAACTAACAAGGGAAGCCAGATCGATAGCTTCCCCATTCCTGCTTCCCCCCCATTCCTGCATCGTCGTCGAGGCTGTGGGGTAGCCCCGGGAAGGGCTTGCTTTGTGGGCCGCTTGTAGGATGTCCCGTCATGAGGGTGAGTTGATAAACAGCGCCGCCGTGGCTAACTGGCTAATGCTACGAGCTCCTGTCGAACCTTAAAATAAACCAAACGACTCGTTACCACTTTTTATTTTCAACACTACATTACACGTATAGTCACCGACGGCCATTTTAGGTTTTTTATTGTTTAATAATTAGTAACTAACTCGACAACATGGCGCAGCTTAGCAGTTAGCCGTTGCTACGAGCTGCTCGGTTAGCTCCGGCTATTAATGCTGCGTTTGCTAACAGCGCCAACATCTTGTCGTTGTCTTCTTACTTTGTGTCATTTAATCACACTAAAATAACACTTATTACAGACATGTCACGTATATTACATCAGCCTTTTGTTAGCCAGTGAGCTAACATTGACACCCGAACGTGTGTTACCTAGCTTGTGCACTGTCATCAAGAGTCAGGCCGCTAAAGTCCTCAGCATGTTTTACGCACTGGAACAAGTCAATAGAGTTTTGATCGTGAATATTTTCAAATCTAAATTAAGTGTTATAAACTAAAATTAGAGTGTTCTTCGTGTGTTTTAACCACTTCCGAAGTTGTACGTATTGCTATCATATTAGCTCAAGCTAGATCAAGGAGAACAGCCGCGCTGAAGTTGGTCATGTGGCATAAAGATGGAACTTTATTGGCACCCGATGTGCTTTTTAAAAGATATTTTCGGACGACAGTTATTTGAAGATATTAATTAGACTACTCAGACCACCACCGTTCCAGTACATAGTGAACCACTTTAATCTCAAACTGAAACTCACAGGTGTGTGTTTGTAATTTGGTTGCACCCTCATGGAAGAGGTGTGTCCGAAAAGTCGACGGATTTTCCCCTGCTTAGAGAGCCAGATCATCGATCTTCATCTACAAAGTGCACACGTTTGCTTCTTTCAGTATGTGAGAAGAGGTTTACAATGCCCTGAGCATCTGACAGTTCCTGGCTGTTAAGAACATCATCACGCTGGAGCAATCTGCCTTCTCATCTCGCTCCCATGAGAATTTTGTTTACTTTTTCCCAAGATCAAGGGGAGCCATTTTGAAAACAGCGCTGAGGAATCCTTCCATGGGAAATTATTGTGTGGCTGAGAAGGCTAGTAAATTCCATTAGACTTGACAAGCAGAAATGAAAAAACTAGTTTGAATGTCAAATTCGTTTTTTGCGACACCTGTTTTTGACACACCTCGTATGCTGGCGTCATGGCAGTATAGAATGGATTTTAGTACATATGGATTCCAGGAAGGAATCAAATTTCACATTGATTATCGTTAAGGTGGTAAATCTCAGCCTAATACGTTAACTGTCCAATTTTTGTGACGCTAGCAAAAACAAATTTAGCATCTAGCTACCTTCTACATCACAGAGAGTTCTGTTTCTGTCCATTCCCAATGAAAAAATACCAGTCTCATGTTTGCCTCTACTTCTTTTGTAGGTGTGAGCTGCGACGCTTGTTTGAAGGGAAACTTTCGGGGAAGACGCTTCAAGTGTCTCATCTGCTACGACTACGACCTTTGCGCCTTGTGCTACGAGAGCGGCGCCACCACCACGCGACACACCACAGAGCACCCCATGCAGTGTATATTAACCAGGATAGACTACGGTAATTATATATATTTTTTTATTTATCCAAGTGAGTGACATTTGCCGTAACCCTCGCATGACCAAGTGTCGCCTTGTGCACTGCAGATTTGTATTATGGCGGCGACACCTTCTCGCTGGAGCAGCACCAGGCATTCACGTGTCCTTACTGCGGCAAGATGGGCTTCACGGAGACATCTTTGCAGGAGCACGTCACCGCCGAGCACCCAGAGACCTCCACCGAGGTGGTGAGTATGCCCACCCGATCCTCTCAAGTCATTTTTTTTTAATTTCCAAGTCCTAGCGCTTACTTTTACCTTTGCCTTCCAGATCTGTCCAATATGCGCAGCCTTGCCCGGTGGGGATCCCAACCACGTCACAGATGACTTGCCAGCCCACCTCACTCTTGAGCACAGAGCACCCAGAGAGTTAATATCCTTTCACAAACCTAACGTCATCACATGTATGTGTAGTAATTGGCTTATTTTATCAAAAGAAATGTAACGCAGATTTTATTGATTGTATTTTTTTTTTTTTATTATTAATTGGACAATTAATCGGTTACCAGAATTCTGTCAAACATCTAAATCGGCCTGCAAAAATCCGGGGTTCTACTTTGTTTTTATATGTCAAGAACTTTTGATGATGAACCAAGAAGACGAGCCTATGTACGATGCCGTTCCAACGTCTGATATCAATGCAGCGCTTTGATGACATCATGAGCTTTGTGAAACCACACAGGGTTACCTCACTGTCTTTTGTCACGAGCTGAAAGAAACTCCTCTTTATGGCAAAATGCACACGTGATCGACCTTTGCCTGCTTTTTTCACACCTTAACGAGCCGCCCTCCACGACGAGTCCAGCAGCGTCCGGCACGTGCGGCGGATGTTCCACCCCGGCCGGGGACTGGGCGGCACCCGAGCGCGACGCACCAACATGCACTTTACCGGCGGCTCCGCCGGCGGTCTGTCCTCAACTACGTCGTCATCACAGAGCTCCACCTACACGCCCAGCAACAGGGAGGCCATGGACCCCATTGCAGGTGAGCGCAACTTCCCGGTTCCACATATGACATCATTCGTAATGGTCGAATAATTGTTTTCTGTCAGAGTTGTTGTCACAGCTGTCAGGCGTGCGGCGCGCGGCGGGCGGCCAGATCAACTCATCGGGGCCATCGGCCTCGCAGTTGCAGCAACTCCAGATGCAGCTGCAGCTAGAGCGGCAGCAGGCGCAAGCGGCCCGCCAGCAGGCGGAGACGGGCCGCCACGCCGCCCGGCGCGGTAACAATCCGGGCAATACCACCAACTCGGCCACCGCCGCCATCCTGCCGCCTAGCGCGGCCGCCACCAACACGATTGCGCCGGCCGAGAGCAACCACTCGTCCTTGTCCCACAATTCTCAGTTTCTATTAGCACGGTAGGTCTTCATTTGGTGTGGCTGCTAATAAGCTAAAGCTATTTTTTTTATTATATGTTTAAATTTAGTAAAAGTATTATCATCTACAAAAACTAATTTTCAAAAACATAGCTTTGAGAGCCGCAACATCTGGTGGATCTAAATTAGGCGACCAAAATATAAGGACGATTCCTGTCGCCGTGTGCAGGCTGAACGAGCCCAAGATGACCGAGGCGGAGCGTCAGCTGGCGGAGGGCGAGCGCGCCGACCGCAGCCTGTTTGTGCAGGAGCTGCTGCTGTCCACGCTCATGCGTGACGAGAGCTCGTCGTCCGACGAGGATGAGCGGCGGGACTTCGCCGACTTTGGCGCCATGGGCTGCGTGGACGTCATGCCGCTTGACGTGGCGCTGGAGCACCTGCAGCTCCGTGAAAGAGCCTCCGCCGCCAAGGAGCCTCCGCCGCCGCCTCTTTGATGTCCAGGCGGTGCGCAGACTCTGTCCTACCTGCTGCAACTGTCAGTGATGGATGCCCCCCCTTTACCCCCCAAAAAGACCTTCATCCCATACTGTTTTTTTTTTTTTTTTTTGGTGGGGTGAATGTAATGTCAGGCAATTTTTTTTGTTTTGTTTTTACATGTAAGCAAAACTCTAAGGAGCGGCATACATGACATGAGGGACAAAATTTTAATTGTGGCCACGATACATGGAATAACTTGGATGAAATACTTGGGCCACAAAACTGCTGCACACAATGTTTGCAACAAATACTAAATTGTGGCCCCAAAATATGCACAACATACTAATTTATGCCCATATAAGGGGCGCATGAAGTACTAATTTGGAGCTGCACAAAATGCTTAGTTGTGTCCACAAAATCCTAATTTGTAGCCATGAAGGTAATCATGCACATGTAAAACTAATTTAAGGCTGTATAAGGTGCGCACGATATACTCGTTTGTAGCCACAACATAATTATACCGTGTGCACAAAAATTATTTGCGTCCGTGAAATAAAATGTTTACAGCAGGGGGTCACGATCTTTCTTGAAACTCGGAGCTACTTGGGTGATGCAAAGGGCTACCAATTTGCACAATTAAATTTTTTTTTTTTTTTTAAATACTCGCGTTAGCTGCAAATAATGAATATCTGCTTTAAGTTTCTAGAGAAACTGCTTGATTTCATATTATTTTCCATTCACATTTTGTTCGTATGTTATATCTGTATTCTAGCCACAATTTAAATCCCATACCTCCCGACTATGTCATGTCTGGGGCTCCGTGAACGTAAACCAGATTAAGTGGGGCTCAACATAGGAATGGAGTGAGTGTTCAGATATATATCTAAATCTATAAATATATATGAAAAATATATGAAGGTGATAATCATTCAGTTCCCCCACCTCCCGCCATCAGTGATACTTGACAGTCACCAACAGTTGCTACCTATGGGATGCGGCTCCGAACCCTCACTATTCTCACCCATAGACCCCCCCCCCCCCAAAAAAAAAACCTCTTCACCTATAAATAGCCCCCCCAGGCCTCATTGACAAGCCCAGAGGACATGGGGCCTCCTCTGCCCAAGCTGCTGTGTGTGTTTCTGACTATTATCAATAAAAAAAAAAAAGTGCTCGGATGGGTTACCGTTTTAACTACTGCATGCGGTTCTTTGCGGCGTGCATGACGTTTAATCATTCAAAAAAAAAAGACTTTACAAAAAAAAAAAATCCCAAAGCTGACACGCTAACTCTGGTTAACTTTTTTCGAATGCCTCTAAAATCTCAGAGTGCTTTTTGTTCATGAAGAAAGCCGCGTCTGAATTCGCACATCAGAAGGAAGTCACAAAAATGTATAGTGAATAGACGCCGTGTACAATAATCCATAGACGAGTGCTTGTGTCTGTTAACTTGTTTTTTTTTTTTTTTTTTCCTCACTTTTGTTTTTCTGCTAAGGCTAGCACTTTGTATTTATTCATGTTTGTTACGGAGCCTTGACGAATCTAGCCGCCTTTGCGCCTTCGACGTCGACCCTCCTGTGTACAATACATCGGGTTGTATATTGAATTTTTGTGGCTTTAACAATGGTTCAAAGATATGGGAGGACGTTTCTTCTTTTTACTTAAATGTGCATTTAGAGTACAAATAAATCCAAAATATGCTCAGCTTTTGATGAAACCAAGAGGCCTTCGCCACTTCGCACTTTTTTTTATATCAATTGTAAAAAACATCCTCATGTAGTAGAAGTAGTGGAGCCAAGAGAAATACTATGAAATAGGTTTGAAATCATCTCGTAAATAATTCTGCTAATATAATTTCATTCTTGCAAAATGTACATTTTTACCCTGTTAAAAAAAACTAATTTCCTTATGCGTGATCTTAATGTTCACATAGAAAAATGTGGATAAGAGCCCTGGAGAAAAAGACTGAGAAGGTCAAATGTGTGTGGTCATAGTACAGAGCTCTGAGGAACACCGCAGGTAAAGTATAGTAAGTGTAAATTGAGCGTTTGCAATGACTATAACTTAATGCCTCACAAATTAGTGTCATCTAGAAGCAGCTGTCGGCCAAATTGAGGACGACCTTGGAGATGTGACCCAAGCATCCAGAATTGCAAGGTGAGAAAGCCCCTCACTCACTATGTGCTAAGTCTACCATAGGAAAAAAATCATGCTCCGCTGCAATGTGTGTATTTGGCAGCTGTTCCTATCACTCATCACAAGTTATTATTGGAAACAAAATGGTGGTCACAGAATGCCTTTTGATGACACGGTAACTTTTTTCAGCCGGGTCAAAAATGGACCGTAAAGAAAAACTACTTTTGTGACCTTTTTTAAGATGTTGATTTAGTGGAAAATATGTAAAAATGACACAGTGTAAGACATACCACCTTTATTAAATGCACAGTATCACAAGGAACAGATCCATTAATTGTGGTTAAGCTACTCACATGATGCACAAAGCATTGGATTGATTGATCGACTGATTGATTGGTTAAAGCAAGGTTAATTCTCCCTTAACACACACACACAGTCTCGCATCCGAGTGTACGTGGCAACGCACACACATCATCTCAGACACACAAGAAATGAATCGACACATTAATGAAAACATTTTTGTCCCTTTGACCAGATATTTACAAAAACAAAAAAAATACCCCCTCCCTCCCCATCCCACATGATTGATTACATTCAAAAAAGGTCCCCGGCCTTCTGAATTACATTCAAAATAATATACTATTCATGATGCAAAGTCACAGTCTGAAAGAGGATCCCGAGAGGCTACAGTCAGTCAGAGGCCCTTTTTTTTCCCTTTTTTTTTTACATTTTTTAAAATTAATTTATTACAACAAACTTCTCTGCGCCCTCGAAATTAAGAGTGAAAAAAAAATCACTGGATTGTATTTTCACCTGGATTATTTTTCCCACGAGCACAAAGAAATTCCAAATGGTATTTACAGTACATATGTATTGCCAGTGGCCCAGAACGCACGATACCTGCTGGAATATACTAGCTTGTAACGTAGCCTTATGCAAATATCCCAACTCTGCAGCTAGCTTATCTACAGCCGACACGTCATAAATAACCGATAAAAGTGATTATGCAATAATTGTCTTACTTAAATGCCTGCGTAATTTAAAAAAAAATATGCATATGAGATGGAACGAAATGTCACAATATAGTCCATCCAGCAACATGTATCGACGTTACGATGAATCGTTAGAATCGTTTTGCGAGCTATTCTGCAATAAGAAATGACATCCAAATATTTGCAATGACAATTGCTTGGATCTTCTCACCCCAAAAAGGGTCCAATATTTTGTAAACGATAAAACTTTCTTGATACCAATTAGGACTTTTCTTATCACCTGAACAACACAGATTTACAAAAAAAAATGCTGATGCTGCTGGTGGATTAAAAATGAAATCTGTAGCCTATAAATATAAAGTAAGCTGTGCTCTTCTATTTTTTTTTTTTTTTTTTTCTGAGAGGGGCAAGAGACACAGCTCAAGATCTCAACATCCGTGTGCTTTTTGAAGTACATGGAATAATACAATTTCTTAAAGCACTCGTGACAACATTGAAAACACCACATGGTCGTCGTATATGCATGGGCAATCTGTGGAAAGGTATTTACATAAATGTGACATCATTGACGGGGAGAGGATCAAGTAAATGCAGTAGTCTCCATTTGGATTTAACTTACTAAATATGCACAATTTTTTTTAATGCATATAAAGTACTTTTTTCGGTAATTCAAGTTTTTAAAGAATTATCATTATGTACATATGTTAGAATATTATTGTGTTATTGTATTTTTAATAGCCTTTACTGAGGTGACTGGTCTCTTAACCTATCAAATAAAAATCATAATAATAAATGAATAAGATTATAAATAATAATAATCATAAAAAATGAATAATTGATAATTGAATAATTATCCACTGGATTTAATTAGTTACAATCACAGACTATTGTTTGCAAGAAAATCTTAATTAAATTATTAAGTAATTAAATATAAGCAATAATATGAGCTAAAAAGTCATTTTTTTGGGAAGGCTTTAATTTTAAATGTACATTATCTGTCATATTTCAATACAGAGGGTGTGTAGACAGTTAAAAAATACTGGGAAAAAATGTCTGAAATGTAAAGCCTTTGTTTAAAACAAGTTGTGTATTAGGTCAATATTTTATAGATTTATACAAAAAATAATTTAGTTGTATATTAATGCACAGTAAAATGTGGGAAAATGATTTATGTCTTTAAATTTCCACACAAAACGGAACGTTTATTTAAAAAAAGAATATTTAAGGAGAAAGCTCTAGTTATGTATTTTGTTTGCGCAAACAAAAAACGTAATTAGCCATTTTGTCACGTGACCCAGAACGCATTGTGGCTCCCCCTGTCGAAACCTGCCTGCTACTGAACGCATGGCGAGGGATTTTAAAGCAAATATGAGTCTCGAATTTAAGGCTTTTTCTCAACGCACTGACGACAGTTAACATTTACAGGGGACATTGATGCGCCCATTACCTGTACACCCCCCCCCCCCCCCCTCCACACACACACACACACATGTACTGTACAGCAGTAGCAATCACCTCAGCCCAATATGTCCAGGTAGACGGGGGAGGCCTTGGCGAGGCTTTGGAGCATGGCGTGGATCTCCTTGATATTAAGCCTCGTGTACGGTTCCCTCTGCCAGCAACCCAGCATCAGGTCGTAAACCTCCTTGGGGCAAGTACGTGGACGCTGGAGCACACGGCCCTGCGTGATGCACTCGATCACCTGCCGTGAGATCATTTTTTGCTTTTGCGAGTTCCCAGGCAACTTCGTTGACGTGAGAAGACGGCACTGACCTCGTTGTTAGAGAGCTGGTACCAGGGCTGCTTGCCGTAGGTGAAGATCTCCCAGAGGACCACGCCCAAGCTCCACACGTCGCTCTCGGTGGTGAAACGTCGGTACATGATGCTCTCCGGGGGCATCCACCGGATGGGCAGCATCGTGTGGCCGCCCACCTAAGCCAAGACCGCAAAAGCGAGCAAAGTCAACTTGCAAATTACATCCACATAAAAAGTTTTGTCGTTACCCACTGAGGCCACAAGATGGCGACAAAGAACTGGCTTGACTAAATGAAGCTACTTGTACCCTCAGTTCAATATAATACCACTAGACGGCGCCACAGCGTTTTTTAGACAGATTTGGCCTGATCAAAAAAGAAAAACAACAAAAGGGCCGATAAATAAATCTGTGAATTCTCATCGATGCCTTGATTCACTGTACGTGCAATATTTTTGGTGACAGTAGAAGCTGATCTAAAGTGTTAATCCACTCGTGGCCTTCCAGTCACCGAGGATAATCAGCGCCCCTTTTAACTCAAGACGTCTTTATAATGTGGAAAAAAAAAAAAGAAGAATCTACTCAATGTTTTGTACTCTCTTGGCCCTCATTACCATAGAGACTAATTCATATATGCAGATCATGTGATTTGCATATAAATGGCATCCAAATGAAGGTTGAGAATAAAAATGGACTGACTCTGTAGTAGTCTGTGCTGTAGACGTCTCTGGACATGCCAAAGTCCCCAATCTTGACCAGTAGGTTCTCGCCCACCAGGCAGTTCCTGGTGGCCAGGTCTCTGTGCACAAAGTGCTGCGACGCCAGGTAGACCATGCCGGCGGCAATCTGCTGGGCGATGTGCAGCATCTGCGACTGCGTTAGTTCCACCAAGATGCTGTGCTGCCCGTCCGCCATCAGCACCGCGTCCGGACCATGGGACCTAATGGTACGTTTTTAAGAAACATCAATTAGATGTGTCGTAATTCACGCATTAAATCCAAGTTCTTATGTTGACTTGAAAATGGAAAACTTACCTGAGAAACTTGTTGAGGTCTCCGTGCTTCATGTACTCGAAGACCATGATGAGGGGGTCGCTGTCAACGCAGACTCCGTAGAAGGTGACGATGTGCTCGTGCTGCAGGTTGGTGAGCAGCTCCGCCTCCCGGTAGAAATCGGCACGCCCGCTCTCGCTAGCCTCCTTCAGTGTCTGTACAAGCATGTGCAAGCAAGAATCCGTAAACTGTTGATTTTTAATCCTTACCTGAGATTATTCCCGTACCTTGACGGCCACGTGGATCTTGTCGTGGTCGGGCGTGAGGTTGTAGCACTCGGCCAGGAATACTTTGCCGAAGGCGCCCTCGCCGAGTTCTCGCTTCAGCACTATGTTGTGTCGCTTGATGTGCTGAACGACTGTGGGCAGATTTTCAATTTTCAATAAACAGTTAAGCAACTATGCTATTGTATTTTAATGTTGATCATAACCACTGGCTGAGCTAAAGGGGGGGCTGCGGGGGCAATGCCCTCCCCCTGAAATATGCTTGAACCGCCACAGGTGCCACATTAAATAATTGACTTTTAGGTATTTTGATTTTGTTTTCAGATTTTATTTCCGCCTGTCCCCCATGAATGAATCTTTATCAGCATAATTGGAAACATATTTGGGATTTGTTAAAGAAAAAAAAATATTTTGTGGACTCTGAGATATCCTTGCCCTCATTTTTTTTCCAAGTGATACTTAATACTGTCCATTATTTCATCCCAGCATTTTTTGTAGTCTTCCTGCATCCGGTGTCCATCCCTACGCAATCTAAATAGATTGATTTGAAAAGGTAGCAGATGACCGGATCAGGCGGAAACTCACACGTGTCTGGTTTCAGCATGCTGCCGGAGTTGCCAAAGTATTGCGGGTTCTCGATGACGGGGATCTTGGTCATGCCGATGATGACAGCGTCGGGCGCCATCTCGGAGGACGAGGGCGTGTTGTTGCCGTTGGAGACGTGGTGGAGAGGGCTGGCCGAGTCGTCGTCGTTGCTGATGACCGACGAGGAGCCTGGAGGGTGAGTGTGGAGATGTAAACGGCATGAGCTGTTTAAATCACTGTATTTACATTTTTACATTTATTTGTATTTGGGTGGACTTAAGAATGTAGCTCACCTTTAATTCCAAACTTGGTGTTCCTTCCATATTTGAGAATAATCACCATCAGAACGCAGCCCATCAAAGCCACCCCGGCAATTCCGACCACCACATAAACCTTAAGGGGAAAAAAAAAAAAAAATTTAGCAAAAGTTCCTTGATGGCCTACGAAGGGAAACTATTAATTATGACTTACAGCAATGCTGTCATCCATTGGCGGCAATGGCGAGTCTGGAAGGGAGTTTATTTAATGTAAATTATAGTCAAAATAATTTTAAAAAATAGGTAAAAAGAGAAAATTAAAAGAAGATTCTGGATAATATTAATTATTATAATAATTATTAATTATTATTATTATAATTGTAATTATTGACTCAAATAAAAAAAGGACGACATTGCATAGCGCGACTAAAATACAACAATACGAAAATAAAAAATGTCCTACCGGTGGTGTCTGGACAGAGGAAGGCAGCAGGGATGAAAGATCCAGCATCGTTATTTCAAAACAGTCAAACGCTATGAGAAAGGAGCAGCCAAGTGGTCACTTACAGTAGTAGAAAATATCTTCTGCAGGAGGAGAGACAAAACCAAAGTTAGGAATGGACTCCATTGGGAGAAGTCGAAGAAGAGGGAAACGCGTACCTGTGTGGTCGTACGGCGGGTCGATGAATTGCGCCGCCACCATCTTCTCGTCGCTGCCGTACTTATTGGTGGCCACCAGGCGGTAGATGCCATTGTGGATGTGCGTGGGGTTGACCAACTGCAGGCAACCGTGGTACTCGCTCTTGGTGGACTGGTGGATCATGGTCCTGATGTAGTCCTGCTCCTGCAGCGTCACGTTTTCAAAGTACCACTGCAGCGCCGGCTTGGGGTTGCCCGTCATGCTGAAGGGGATGCACCAATGGTGGCCTTGCTCCGGTTCCAGCAGCTGCTGGATGATGGGGGCGACTGACGGGACGGGGTGGGGGGGTGGTTGGCAGGTCAACAACCGGGGAGGGAGGAGGTACGGTCCGGAGGAAAAACAACATTGAGAGGCTGAGAGAGGACGTGTTGTTTTGGGGGTGTTGAGTATGGAGGTACGAGTCCGACATTAGCACTAGCTAAGATTAGCGTATGGAGGCTTTTATTAGCACGAAGCAAAATGTGCCATGAACAGAGACGTCAATTAATTAGCCAGTAACCTAATGATCATGTCTAAGTTTCCACCACGTCTATTTTTATAATCAAATTACCCGTTCTGCTTGGAAGCAATTGACCTCACGGAACAAATATTTTTGGACTTTAGAAAGACCAACGTTAGCATCGTCTATCGGTAGCTTTGTTTTAACGAAGCAGGGGTGACAAACATCGTCGTGATGAACAATGGGAGAGGAAACACGTGGAAGCAGAGGACGGTGTGGCTTTACAGGAGGAAGAGTTATGGACAGGAAACCAAAGTCAATAAGATCAACGCAGGCGGTAATGAACACAAAGTGACCGGTGCTTCTGCTGCTTCCACTTGGAAACTAAACAACATTTGTGAAGAACATGCATGCTAGTATGCTAATGCGTACTTACAGAGGATGTTGAGCTGCAGCGTGGCCTCCGTCTGACCCACCATGTTCTCGGCCGTGCACGTGATCACCAGACCGTTGTCCTCGGGGGATAGATTGGTTAGGGTTAGCCTGTTTGCCGTCACCATGGGGTCAGTCTGGAATCATAGGATAGAACGGTGAATGGTAAAGAGCAATCAAAATGATAATGATGTTTTTTGTGATGTCACCAAAAAGAAACTTTGGCTTGGGTCAAATCTCTCAATTTCCTCTATTTAAGATAAAATTGTAGCAGTATAGCATTTAGGGGTTGGTTGCTAACGCTATCCTAGCGTCCATTTGTATAAACGACGCTAGCAGTTAGCTTCAAGTGGTTTTATCCCAGCAGCTTTGTAGATTTGTTTTAGCTTCTTAACTAAAAGCTTCAGTGGCTTTCAGGTGGGTTTGTGGATCCTATTTGTGCTGTAGATGATGGGGTGTCGAGTATCGTCGGGTCGAAGCCGGATCTTGAAAAATTAGACACGTGCAGGACTGGACTGTAAACCCCGGAGAATGAAATTTTAGACGCAACTAATGCGAAGCCTCATTGGAGCTCAGTGCTTATTAGATTAGATCGGCCCACCTCATAGTGCGAGAAGACCATGTCCAGGTTCCACTGGATGTCCGGGGTCGGCGAGCCTGAGGCGCTGCACAACGCTTCGACGTCGCCACCTTGCTCCTCGGTCACCACTGTAGGGGTGACCTCTACTTGAGGAACCACTGCAGGACACAAGGAGACGGTCTTAAGTAACCGAGCGAGTGGTGGGGGCAATGGGAAATTGTAAACCCTCCATCGATCGCTCTCTGGACTTTCAGGAAGCTTCTGCCGCGTTGCTTATTTTAACGCGGTTTCACGTTACCACAGTCAGGCGGCGTGAGCGTAGCGAAGGCTTTTGTCCCTCCTTCTTCGTCCTTGCACTGCAGATCTTGGCTCTCGGGTTCCTCTTGGCTCCTCAGTTTGATCCAGAGGTTCTCGCAGACGCAGTCCAGAGGGTTTCCAGACAGCAGGAGACTGAAAACATGTTTTTAAGTTCAAGTATTTAGATTAGGAAAATTTTCTTGGAAAAATTATTTTCTGTAAGGGTCGCTGGACACAGAAAACTTGAGAACCCCTTGTGTTGGATAAAATGACATGCAAACCCAACGGCTAGCGTTTGAAGAGCATGCAGGCCTTACGAATAGGAGATGTTATAGTTCTGGAAGGTCCTCCATGATAGTGTTGACAGGTTGTTGTCTCGCAAATTCCTAAAAGACAAAAAATCCGACTTACTTTAAATTATATTAAAATATATTCAAGGGTATCTAGCTAGCTAGCTAGCTCGCTAACGTAGTTATTGATTCCTGGCATTCAAACATCTTGGAACAGTTTTAAACTGTGAACCAAATGCATAATATGTCGCCTTGAAATAGAATGAAAGACTTCTTACACGTATTGCAGTCTTGTATTATTGTAAAAGGCATCTGGGGATATGAACGTCAATCTGGTCCTTGTCACTGTTCTGTAAGAAATCAGAACCTTGGTCAGATGTAGAAGTAGCAGTACAAAAAGTGTGCAGTACTTACAAGTTTCTCAGGTTTATGTAGTGCCTCAAACTGTTGTCGTTGAGCTCAAACAACGTGTTTTGATTCGCGATGTATCTGTCAGGGAACAGATAATAACAAAGCATTATGGATTTTGCAACCAGTCCAAGGTGTACCCTGGCTCTAAACCAAAAGTCAACTGGGATTGGCTCCGGATTACCCGCCACCCTAGTAAAATTAGTATTATGAGAACTCGATGTACTTGACAAAATAAAAAAAATACAAGGGCAGATTCGCAATCATTGCATACAAATTTGTGGGGGGGGGGGGGGAAAGACACTTCTGGAGTTAGCCAATGTTTCCTAGAAGACATAGACATTCCTCACGCAAGATCATTTTTGGCCACAACTCTTTTCGGACGCTAAATTAGAAAATCAGAATTTTGGGTGGGAGAAGTCGCATACGTACTGGACTGGTTGCCAGCCAATCGCATGGCAGACATTCACGCATTTGATTATATTCATTAAATGTTGCTGGAATTTTAAAAAATATATATTTTAGATGTGTTTTTGCCTGCCTATTTACAAAATTAGTTATTTATACTATCGTGTGTGATTTATTTGCCATGTCTGGCCTCTACACACTTAACCTGCATGTGTGCCATCTGTCAACAATCTCGAGGGGGGGGGGGTCTCACACTTACGCCCCTTTATGGACACCTTTGCTAAAACCGGGCCTGGAAATGCGTATGTGTGTGAGTGCATTTCATGGAATGCTGTGTAAATCCCAAAAACGTGCACGAGCCTTACGCACGCGCGTTTCGGTGTTAGTGACACGTAGAAACGCACGACCACACACAGACACACACACTCACACATTTGATTGTTATGATGAAATGATATGTGATGATATTAAGAGCTCGTGGAAGGGGGGGGGGGGTGGAGTGAGTGAACGTGATCACCTTCATCCTTCTAACATCTCATCATCCTCATCGTCAAGTTGACATGCACGCACGGTGGCGCGCACGCACGCACTTACATGTCGGTGATGTTTTCCATGTCGTCCAGCGTGAGCAGCGGGAAATCCTCGATGCTCGGCGACGCTCCGTCGACGCACGCGATTCGCGACACGGTGCAGGTGCAGGCGGCGGGGCAGGCGGCGCTCAGCCCCCGCAGTCCGCGCAGCGCCAGCAGGAGGAATCCGAGCCGTGCCATGCCATGCCAGTCCATCGCAAAAAAAAAAAGAAAAGAAAAGAAAAAATCCGGGAAATCAAAAATCCGAAACAGCGCACCTTTTTTGCGTTGCCCCCCTCTCCCCTTCTACCCACCCACCCCCCCCTTCAGATGTAAAATGTCTCAGTGGGATTATTAAACCCCTCTCCTCTATTAAATCGCGATCCGCACGGAGGGCTTGCCGGAGGAGGAGGTGTAGGAGAAGGAGGGGGAGGAGGAGGAGGAGGAGGGGGGAGATCAGGGTGCCATGGAGCGGCCTTGGCGTGTCTGCAGAGCCGCAATCGCGCACGACACGCTCGCCGCCGTTCGTGGAGGTGTCAAGTGCTCCAGCAGCAGCAGCAGCAGCAGCAGATGATGATGATGATGATGAAGATGATGATGATGCCGTCTCACTCCTCCGGAGCCCGCATGCCTCCCCCACCCCCTTCTTCACTCCTTTTTTTTTTTTGCCTTGTAAAAACAAATATGACGTGTTCCAGATGTTTGGAGATCGATAGGCAGACAGGAAGGCTGGATGGACGGACCCCCCTCCTTCCTTCCTTCCTTCCTCCCCCTCCTTCTTTTTCTGCCCCCCCTCCCTCCCCACGCACGAGGTGATGCAGGGAAGACGACGACTACCTGATTACACCCACCTTAAAGGGTGAGCCAAAAGTAAGTGTCCATGTTTTTTTTTAAATAGTTCAAATTAAGATTCCATCCTTCCCCTTACATCATCCTTTCTTCACATAAGTCCTCCCTTCTTTCCTTCCTGCTTCTTTCACTCTTACTTCTGTCCTTCCTTCCATCCTTCCTTCTGCTTTCCCTTCCAGCCTCTCTTCACTTCAAACTTTTTTCTCTTTCTAAACGTCTTCCTTCTTTCACCTGCTTTTAGTCATCCTCACATCCTTCCTATATGTCTTTCCTTTTTTAATTGAAAAAGTCCATAGCACACCACAATCAACATTCACACTAAGTTCTTCTACACACATAACACACACGCACACGTGGTGTGACGTCCACAGTTGACGCAGGAGACCAGATGCCCCCATGAAAAATTCTACTACTACAAATTTGATTCGAACGATAATTATTCATCTTTACCAGCTCGAGATGTCATCTACTGAGCTTGGAAACACTAAAGGATTACATTTCTACATCAGTTGCCATTTTTAGTTCTCAAACAGATGATGGCAAGATTTTGATGATATTACAGAAGAAAACGTTTAAAGTGACAATATGCAGCAGTCCAATGAATCAAACTTCATCCACATGCTAAAAATGATTATAGAGCGAGCAGATGCTGACAAATCCCATCAATTTCTATTTGATTCCACCAGGTGGCAGTGTTATGCTGCAAACTCTTTTTCTTCCCTCTGCCTTGAAACAGAGTAGTTTCACTATTTTAGAATTGATTTTACGGCGGGTCCCTCTTTTTTACAATTGTACGTTAATTAAAAGCGCTGCCTGTGCAATTAATAAATGATATAAATAGATCCAAAACTACACTCATAAATATAATACGTAAATAGCTAATTATATAGATTGATAGGAAAAAATAATTATAATAAAACTATTAAAATTATAGTGACAGGAAATATGTTGCGAAAAAAAAAAAGACAATAAATCCTGTTTGCTGCCATGACAAGATCGGAGCATACCAGATTGTGTATATGTGACACACGTAGACACACGGTGGAATCAGTGAGCGCGTCACCATGGCATTTTTTTTTTTTTTTTTTTAGAAACATCGCGGACAATGTCAAGTGTCGCTATGGTTGCGGATGAAAATATGTACACGCTGCCCCCCCCCCCTCCACACACACACGCACTCTACCATCCATCCACCCCTTCCTGAGAAACATGAAGAACCGAATTAAAACTGTCGCCATGGTAACCTCAGAATATAGGAGAGTTGTAGAGAGCGAGTGAGAGAGACAAAAGCCTGCATACGTGAAGTTGCAAGGCAAAGCTCTACGAGCTCTCTCCACTACTTGATTGGATCTAAAATGGAGGCTGCCAATCCATGCAATGAGGTGGCTGGATTTTGCCTAATGGGAAATCAATTCATCAAATGTGGCCATCACAAGGCATTTAACTGTTCATACGGAATTATTATTATTATTCCTTGTAATGTTGACTTTTTGTATTTGCGAGTTTGTTCTCTTAAATGCATTGACATGATTTCTCTCCTTGCCGTCATGCGTTTAACTACAGTCTGTTTCCTGTTCTATGGTTATAATCACCACACGCATTTCTTCTGACAAATTTCACAAAAAATTACAAGTGTACAAGATGATTTAGTACTAAACACACGTGAATTGTTTTTTTTTTTCAGCAAAAGATTTACATCTCTACTGTTGACTATTTTTATTCAAGTTACGTGTCAGAAGTCAACCTGACAGTCAACGTTGAGGTGTTAGGAATGCACCTTTCAGGCCAAAATCAGGGAAGCTGTCATAATGGAAACAAAGAAGTTTGATCGCAACAGCGCGTGTTCCGATGGGGCGGTGATACGCGCGGAGCTGTGTGTCCCCCGCCCGTCGGCGTTGCCGTGTGACTACACCACAAGCAAACCACAGTGTCACCCCCCTCCATGCTGTAAAAGCTTTGCGTTCGTTCCAAGGCAACAGAATAGCGTGGCAGACGACGGTTAGACGCAAACATTGACGTATTTTTATTTATTTGGGGTGGGTGGAGGTAACATTGCGTGTAGACATTTTCACGCCTATAGGAATAAAAATGCACGTTTAACTCGCTGCGCTGTCGCATCCCGCCCGCCGTCTCGTGGAGACGGACACGCCTCGCGAGCGTTTAGCTTAGCGGTTAGCATCTCAAATCACGTCAATTTAGCCGCTATGAAAGAAAAGCTTAAAGCAGCTCGCCCTGACGCTTATCAACGGGACATTTGAGTATCGTTAATGTCGTAAAATCTTTTATAAACGTCATTAACTACGCGTCGTTTATTTTTAACTCGAGTACATGATGAGGGTTGCGCTTGTATTCACTCCACAAGTGAGCGTCGATTTCGGGAGGGGGCGGGGCAACACGTTAAAAAATGCGCTTGTTTGCTAAAAGCATAAAAAGATTTTTAAAAAATCAACTGTCTTTGTGAATGGTGATTGTTGAATGCATTTTAGTATGTACGTTTGGATGTCGGCCTTTTTAATTAAATCACTGACGTCACGATCTGATTAATCTGGACGTGATTTGTTGATATTTGGGGAATTCATAAATCTAATTTTTTGATTTGGTGGACCCACATTAAAACAATTCTTGCACCTCATAACAATCACTTTTTGTATTTTTTTGCAGGTGCAAATCACACAATGGAGGTGCAAATTGAACAGCAGGACGAAGATCTCACATTCGGTGCCACTGATACCAATGGTAAACTCAAGCTTTTTTTTTTTAATTTAAATAAATGCAGTATATATACCGTATATTTAAGCAATACAGTAAACAGATGCATAATTTTTTTAATTCACTCACAACCATGAAGCAAATAATGAGTTTTTTGTCCTACAAGTAAATTCATAAATAGGCAAATTTGTGAATCAGCAAGGGTTTATTTTTTGCACAATAATTTTCGTTTTCCTGACAGCATCCAGCAGAACTGGCTCATTTGAAGCAAAAGAAAATAGATCATTCCTTGCTGGAGCTGCATAGCAGATGGTGGAGGAATACTGCTGTTTTGTGGCTCCCAAGCACATTTTTTTTTTCAAATTCAGGAAGGGAACACAGTGCATCTGAGTGCTTTCCAGTCTGTGCTTGGCTACCAACTGATAAACAGTAAAAAGCAAGTGCTACCCAGAGTATACTATATATATAGTATATATATTAGGCCTGAACGCTTACCCCATTACTGAAAGAGACGACAGAAGTATAAATCAATTTTCCTGGTGTTGAAATATTGCTTATTTAAAGCAGTCAAGTTGTAGTCACACATTCAACTTTATTATCAACATTCATACGATGTGTCCTCGGTGGTCTTCCCCGTCAGGTAAGCGTCCAGCAGAGGACATGGACGAGGAGCACGCCTTCAAGCGCTCCCGCAACACCGACGAGATGTTAGAGCTTCGCGTGCTGCTCCAGAGCAAAGTGAGGCAGCCACCTGTCACTGTTGTTTACCTTGGTTTTTATCCCCCGTTTTCTGAGAATGACCCCTCCCCTCTCTGCTTCACAGAATGCCGGCGCTGTTATCGGAAAGGGCGGCAAGAACATTAAAGCTCTGCGCACCGACGTGAGTAAACACTCGCAAAGTTCGGCGGTTGATTTGTGAAGTAATTGTTACATTTGGATGGATTTCCTCATTCACGTTTGCTTTAATTCAGAACGACTTCACATTTTGTCTGTTTAAATGTAGGGATGGGCTGATAATCGGTTAATTAAGTCGTTTTTTTTTTTTTTTTAAATACGATTTTCAACAATTAGCTCCATGTCCTCCATCTTGAATTCACGCACCACCCTGCGCACCCGACTTTGGGGAATTCCTGGATGTGTTAATGATTATACTCATCCCTACATGTTGACGTTTTGGGCAAAAATGGAATCTCCCTCATATTTGGTGTAAACTTCCATCTATCTGCTTAACATGACGCATGAAAAAAAGTCCCGTGCGGGATACGTTGTGGTGGTTTATTTTGACCAGGCCACGCTTCTGTTTCTGTCACATTTTGCCTAAAAAAAAAAAAAATTAAAAGTTCAGCGTGCATTCAATTAAAAATCTATTCCTTCTCCCCCTTCTCCCCCCCTTTGTCCTTTCTTTCTTTTTGTTTTTTTGGTGAATGTTTTGGCCACCCGTTGCCCATGTACTGGACCGACATGCCCCTCCTGCGTCGACCCAACCCAACCCCGAACGCCCGCCCGCCCGCCCGTCCGCCCACCTGCCACCCCCCTGGTCGACCTTGCCCATAACCCGTGCCCCTAACATGTGATTGAACCCACCCCCTCCCTCCCCTCCCTCCCCTCTGCCCCCGCCCAATGCTCTCCAACCACCACCACCTCCACCTTCATGCAGTACAATGCCAGTGTATCAGTCCCAGACAGCAGTGGTCCAGAGCGGTATGTCCCACCAATTCTTGCCTGATGACAACGTCATGAATAAGCTGCCTTCTGTTTTTTTTTCACTGCTACGTTTATATTTGATACAAATGATGACAGTGCCCCCACCCCCCTTACCACCAAAACCCCTCTACCCCTACCTTCCCCAACCCCCTCCACATGTCCTCTTGATGTTTCTATCCATTCCTAAACGTCTTTAACCGCGAGATTATGCCGTCCGACCGAATTTGCACTAGGCGGGCGGACATCTTTGTACTCAAGCCCCCACCCATCGAACTCTCTCTCTCCCTCTCTCTCTCTCTCCCGTTCTGCAACTCTCCATTTCCCTGCATTATGGTATCTCCCATGCATTGTCGCTTTGCAACCACTCACCCCCCCCCCCCCCACCCCCCCCCCCACCCCCCCACCCCCACCTACCATTAACATGTCGCCCTTGACTGGACTTCTCAACTGGTCTCATTTTTCAAAGTTTCAATTCCACTGAGCTCAATTTTTGGGCTTCAATACATCCCACCAGTTGAGAATCGCCGATCGATTCGACTCATCCCCTTCCTCCGTCTTCCAGTGCGACGTGGTGCTGGCATTGTGTCGTGAGATCTTGCTTCAGTTAAATTTCCCACTTTGTGTTTTGTCATTTTAAATCAAGAACTGTCCCAGCCCCCCCCCCCCCCCCCCCCCCCCCTCCCCGACCTCCTTTTAATTGTCGTCATTCCAAAACCGTCCGTCTTTCCGAGATAATCTGATTTAAGTGCATGTTAGTCTTAGTTTCTTCTTTTCCAAGTTTGATGAATCTTCATCCAAGACTTTTTATACACGTGTTACCCTGATGATTTGTTCTTTGTGATTTTGGACTTGTTCTTTGTGATTTTGGCGTCTTCTTTCTGTAACGCCTTGTTTTGGCTTTCTCGACAGGATCCTCAGCGTAAACGCCAACATTGACACCATAGGAGACATTCTGCTGAAGATTATACCCACTTTAGAGGAGGTAAAACTCCTTAATTTCCATTTGAGCAAGCATAAAGTCCAGCAGGATGCATCGTGATTATCCGCAAGGCACTTAACTAGTCCTAATTGTTGCGTTTGTATCACAAGTACCAGCACTACAGTGGCATCGACTTTGACTGCGAGCTCCGCCTGTTGATCCATCAGAGCTTGGCGGGCGGGATCATCGGCGTGAAAGGCAGCAAGATCAAGGAACTGCGAGAGGTAGGGCGGAAGTCTTGCTCGGAAATGACCTTATGCCATCCTGCTCTTGACACATTTGTGGCGTCGATGTCCCCCGATTAGAATACACTCACGACCATCAAGCTGTTCCAGGACTGTTGTCCTCATTCTACGGACAGAGTCGTATCTGTGGGCGGGAAGCCGGAGCGAGTCGTCGAATGTATCAAAGTCATTCTAGAACTGGTGGCCGAGGTGAGTCCGAATCTAGTTTCTAGACTTCCACAGGCATCTTCTCACACAGCTTGTCGGTATGTTCCAGTCGCCAATCAAAGGGCGCGCCCAGCCGTACGATCCCAACTTCTACGACGAAACGTACGACTACGGCGGCTTCACCGTCATGTTCGAGGAGCGCGGCAGACGGCCCGGCGGCGGCTTCCCCATCCGCGTGCGAAGCGGCTTCGAGCGCCTGCCCCCCGCACGCAGCAGCCGCCCGCCGCCCCCCTCTCGCCGGGATTACGACGACCTGAGCCCCCGCCGGGGTCCGCCGCCGCCGCTGAGTCGTGGACGCGTGGGCAGCCGGGCACGCAACCTGCCGCTCCCGCCGCCACCGCCGCGAGGAAGGTGTGCTTCTTTTCTAGCAATGTTCTCCAATGGAAATCAAAATGGCAGTATTAAGATTTTACATTTTTTCTAATGATGGTTCTTGTTCACAGCGATCGATTCTCCCACAGCAGTTATCACGATGACAGACCAAGGTGAGGCTAAAAATGTCCTCTCGTGTCGTTCCTCCATCGCTAACCACGTGAATGCTAATCTTCTACCTGTGTGCAGCGACAGAAGAAGCCGCGGAGGAGAACGCTACGACAGCATGGTGAGCGCCGACGTCTGCGCACTTCTCTCCCGACAACAGGATGCGATCGGAATTCCTCTCCCGAGCGTAGTACGAGCAGAGCGGCCACCGACGCTGACGCCGTTTTTTTATTTTCAGAGGCCTGCGGTTGCCCGGCAACGCTTGTCTCCTCTGCTTGCCGAGTACGCCTTTCGGAGATCTGTCAGGGGAGCGAGCAGAGTCGTTCCTGTGCTGCTTCCCTTCAAATTTATAATAATTAATCCGTGATGCGGTCGTTAGTAATTGAATCGTGTGGAATAATTGCGTCAAACAGAGGCCGAATGGCTGCCACCGTCAGATGGGCTGTTGAGTCACTCCACTACAAGAACATGAGGTCAGCCAGGGGAGGTAACAAGGAGGATAAAATATATATATAAAAAATAAAAACGAACAATTTATCATGATTATCCCCCCCTTAGTCAAGGAAATGCTTATGCTGCTGATACAACACTAGTTTTAGCCAAATAGGCGTCAACCGAGGCACCGTTCCAAGATCGTTAAAGTTTCGACTTGACCCACATACGTGTCTTATAAGTTATACAATAATGGAGACGTGCTTATGCGGCAGGAGAGTCAGTTCCAAAGTTCAAGTTGTGTCAGAAGGGACTGCGGGTGTGACATTTCAATTCAACAACGTGTGTCCAAAGCCACCTGGAATGTATCCAGAGTCTCACTTGGTGTACTTATTAAATCGAGCCCGCTTGTCAGAAACGTTCAATCGAATGAATATTAAGATGATAAGCCCTATAATAAGTTACGGCTGTGAGCACGGCGTCTTTACTTTGACACTAAACCCGATTTTTCTTCTCTCCTCGTGGCGAAATACAGAGTGGAGGCGGCTATGGTGAGTCTTTGTGCTAATCCTGCGTGCATTCAAATGAATGACTACATTGAAGATTTCAACCCATTGTGCTTTGGTTTAGAAAGAATGTTGGCTAATTTTCAATAATTGTCTTCTATTTTAATGTCTTCCAGATAACAATTCCTGGGATCACTTTCATTCCAGTGAGTAAAATGGGGAATTTGGGTTATTTTTTTTCTCCATCCTTGTAATGCGCAATAAAAACTCATTTTGCGTTCGGCTTGCCAGGTGGCCGAGGCTCGTACAGCGACATGGGAGGGCCAGTCATCACAACGCAGGTCACCATCCCCAAAGACGTAAGTGTTCAATGAAACAAAAGATGTGGAAGAGTGGGGAAAATTTTTGTGGCTGTTCCGCAGCTCGCCGGCTCCATCATTGGCAAAGGCGGCCAGAGGATCAAGCAGATCCGCCACGAGTCCGGAGCGTCCATCAAAATCGACGAGCCGCTGGAGGGCTCGGAGGACCGCATCATTACCATCATCGGAACGCAGGACCAGATCCAGAACGCACAGTACCTTCTGCAGAACAGGTGACTCCCAAATTTCCCGTAACAGGTATAGTCCATCTGTTGACCTCCAAGACAAGATTGTCTGAAGGCACAAATCTGAGGAGAGTACAGAAAAATCGGGAAAAACTGCCCAAAGATATTCAAAAAGACTATAAAGGCTTTCATCACTGCTAAAGGTACATAAGCTTGAGTTTTTTTTTGTGACTTTTCTGTTTTTCCTCCAGCGTGAAGCAATATTCCGGTCGATTCTTCTAGGACGGAAGCAAGATGAGCAAAGCCAAGCCCTTGGTTGGTTCTACCAAATCTGTTGAAGCTTCTGGGGATATTGTTAAAATATATATATAAGAAGCTGCCCCAAAACATTTCTGTGCCGGTG
The DNA here is from genome assembly GCF_024217435.2 of Syngnathus scovelli. Classification (NCBI taxonomy): domain Eukaryota; kingdom Metazoa; phylum Chordata; class Actinopteri; order Syngnathiformes; family Syngnathidae; genus Syngnathus; species Syngnathus scovelli. The sequence continues at coordinate 11,653,901 of NC_090859.1, read as the reverse complement.
TTGATGACTTTCAAAGACATGATGCCATTACATTTGACATTAATGTTGTTTGCATTACAGTGGAGCATGCAACTTTTTTAAATGAAGTTTCACACTTGATGAGCAGCAATTAGCTTAGCATTCTTAGTTGCCAACCTCGTGACAAAACTAAAATGGTTAACTGTGAATGTTTTTTTCAGAGGCTTGTGGTTTTCCATTTCTTTAGCTAACATTTTAATGTACATGTCTTAGTATAACTCTAAAAAAAATGACACGTTTGATGAATGTTTGATACTTTTAAAGAGATTTTTACATTTTTCATAGAGCGGCGAGTCACTGTACAAATTGTGTATATAATATTTACATGCATTTTTCCCCTTCTCTCGCCAAATGAATGCTTTGATATTTCATGTTTTGTTTAAGTGTTAAATGTATTCTTACATTTGATCATTTTAGTGGTTTATAGCCATTTGTGAAATGGCGAAAAAATGATACTCTTTATATGTATCTGTGATTGGCAAATAAAGATTTTTTTTCAATCATCATTAACTTCTAATTTTATTTCATTTAAATTTTATGCTATTTTAAAAATGTGTCAAACGCGCAAAAGAAAAGTGATGGTCTGGATTTTCTTCATTTTAAATCGATTCTTTGTACCGTGATCCAATTTGGTCCTGGTTGTTAAAATATCGCGATACTTTAGTGTCACATGTGTCACATCCATCCGCAGCGTGCACTCTCGTTTATTACAGGAAACGACTTGCAGTAATGTAATCGACGAGAACTCGCACGCTTTCCCATCACCGGAGAGAGAGCGAGTAGCAGTCCCCTCTTCTCCCCGTCGCATGCGCCATCCGCGCGGGGCTCAGTGAACCAGCGCGCACCGAGGGGGGTAGCAGCGGTAAGACAGAGACCTCCACTCCGCGTAGAAGACCAAAAAAAAGAAGCTGCGGAGTTCGGTTTTTTTTTTCTCTCTCTTCCTTATCGACGAGGTTTGGCTACTTTTTGTCAGAGTTAAAAATTTCATTTTATGTGGCCATGAAGTGAACTCCGCCATATTTGGCACGTCCACCACGCCCGCTGACAGTCGTAAAAACTTCTTCGCTCGACTTCATTTAGCACTTTAAAGTGTTATAATAAGGTAAAGTCAACTTTCGTGACTTCTCTTGTGCTTCTAAACGAGCCGAGCGACTCGTGGTTGTTTTGCCCCCTCTCCCCACCCTCCACCTTTATCCCACCCTCACTCCGCGCTTAAACGGCATCATGTTTGTGTCCGTGCCCAGGGAGGGCGACGCCTGAAGACGGGCAAGATGACCCTGATGGCGGTGGGGGCTTGCTGCCTCAGCCCGGAGGCCAAAGAGGCTCGGAGGATCAACGACGAGATCGAGAGGCAACTACGCCGCAATAAGAGAGACTCGAAACGGGAATACAAGCTCCTCTTGCTCGGTAAATGAAGTCAATCCCGCACTTCATAATCGATATTTGCACATTGTTGTGTCTGGAAGTTGTGTTATCAAACATACAATTTCGTCGTTGTGCTCAGTTGCGACGCCTTTGATTACACAATAGTTTATAAATGTCATGCATGACAGACGAAAGCGAACAGCCGCTGTGGGTGTACATTATTCAAGTGCAGGAAGAAAACAAAAACTATTTGTCCCCTCCGGGTGTGACATTTCAATGACTGGACTTAAAAATAAAATCTATAGCATTTAAAAATCCCTGTCAAAAGTTGAGCACATTAATAGTGTACAATTCATCCCTTTTTAAAATGTGTCAAGTATGAAGTTAATTAAATTCAAAGAGTGGTATCAAAAACGGTACCATTTTAGAATCGTCCCTGTTGAATTCCAAATTTGGCAGCATTGCTTCCCAGTTTTTGGAAGCATACTGTATTTTTTAAAATATATTTTATTTTCCAGGGACTGGCGAGAGTGGTAAGAGCACCTTCATCAAGCAAATGAGGATCATCCATGGCAGAGGCTACTCTGATGAAGACAAACGGGCCTTCACCAGGCTAGTGTACCAGAACATCTTCACCGCCATGCAGGCCATGATCCAGGCCATGAAGACGCTTCGGATCCCCTACAAGTACCAGTACAACAAGGTATGAGAAGAACTCGCGCATACCGGAGTTTTTATTGTCAGTTTATACAATGACTGCTGCAAAAGGGAGGGCGGGGTGTGCTGTGTTGTATTAACTGGATCACTTCTGGTAATTTGCGGCCCTGTTTAGTTTTGCACTCCGCTGACAGACACTCGCTAAAAACAAGCTCGGTCCTGCGCAGCGTTTACACAGACAATTGTTTTTCTCATCCAGTGAAGATTTCAAATATTTTCTGTAGCTATTATAACTAAACAGTTACACTGCATCAATTCAATGGACATTGTGCTGCTCCTTATGGTGTGTACTGTGCATGCCTTGGCCACCTGGGGGCGATAGAAGGCAGGTACTGTTCAGGGCGATGCAGTATCTCCAACACCTCCTTGTTCATCAGTATGACACTAATTGTATTTTTTCGTCATATTGTCTGTCTACATGTGTTGCTGCAGTGTTTGTGTTCAGCCTTTTGCTTATGTTGCAACATAGATGCTATTTGTTTTTAGCATAAAGCTAGCGGAGCAAAAGGCAAACCTGTGTTTTTTCTTTTGTATACATATTTTTTCTGCTCTGGGGGAAAAATGATCATTGTAGCTTAATCGTGAACCTTCTCTGTTTACTCTCAATATTTGTTTTTTTTTTTATTGCGGGCCAAATAAAGCACACTTACATTTCTTCGCACGTGAGAGATAAACGCCAATTTTTTAATTGAGGCAACCGGAACTTATTAATCACTCCAATTATCTCGCCCACACAAGGACGTGGAAAGTGCGCAAGTTCCAGGTAGAGACCAGGAAAGTCCCCGGAGAACAGTACTTCACGTGCGTGTCATGTCACAGTAACTGGTTCCGCGTCAGCATTTTTGAGTGTTATGGAAGTGAAATCGTTAAAGAAACCACAGAGGGTGCACAATTTTGTGCACGACTGGATGAGCGCTTGGCTAACTCCAACTAATGGTGTGTTGCTAATTATTACGCCACAGTTTTAGAAACCTTCTCTCGGGGTTACAAAACAAAAGCTGCTTTATGAAAGACTCCAAATTACAAATGTTTTGCCCTTCACGAGGCGCAAAATGGCTCCAGAATATCCTCTTGTCAGCACCGCGGTAAAATGGCGTCAACCTGGCCTGCGCATTGACGGGAAGAATTTGCTGCCAGGCGGCGAGGCAGAGCATTAGGGGTGGCTGAAGATTCCAGGAAGACATCCATCGGCCAAGCTCGGGGAGATTATCTCAACGAGATTTTACTCAGAACTCTGCTGCGGCGGCACTTAGGCGGCCTGCTAAATGCATTTCACCGGAAGCGCTCGATGTCCTCCTGCAACGATTAGACGGCAAACATCAAAGACACGCACACACACGCGCACGGTGTGTCTCCCCGCACTACTCCTGCTCAACTTCCATGTTGTTTATGAGGGAGTTCACTGGATATATCGAGTCAACTTGCGAGGAAGTTTTTGTCATGAAAGAAAAGGAGGTCAACAGTTTAAACATGTGCGTTCTTGCTTGTGATTTAATTGGCCGCAAAAACAATACCCACACAGGCTGCAGCACATTTTTTTTTTAACCTCCACAAATCATGTGCTTTGTTTTTGTCTTATATTCAGGCCAACGCCAGTACTGTCAGCGAGGTAAACGTGGAGACGGTGACGACGTTTACAAAAGTCTACGTGGACGCCATCAAGAGCCTGTGGGCCGACCCGGGCATCCAAGAATGTTATAATCGCAAAAGGGAATACCAGCTCTCCGACTCGGCCAAATAGTGAGTGGAGTGTTAGCACGCCGAATACCCGCCGAATACTTTCCGTTGTTTTGTTATGCCAGCCGCATAAGCGGCCTCTGGATTGACTCGATTTGATCGATCGATAAAAGAAGACTGCCAGGGTTTTGCCATATTAAAAAAACATGATCAATCATTTTCCACCATTTAGAATTTTTGAAATCGAGACGTGAGGGTTTTGTATTTAATCGAGAAAAGGCGCCATAGCTCAATTCTTGGATGCTCAACTTGTTCCCCTATCTGCAGCTACCTGAACGACTTGGACCGCATCGCTGACGCCACGTACCTGCCGTCACAGCAGGACGTGCTACGGGTCAGGGTGCCCACCACGGGCATAATCGAGTACCCCTTCGACCTGGAGAGCATGGTGTTCAGGTGAGTCCGCCGACACCTTCCGTGGGGAAATAAGCGGGTCGCCGCAAGGTTTTTGTTTCCGCCGCAGGATGGTGGATGTGGGCGGGCAGCGCTCGGAGAGGAGGAAGTGGATCCACTGTTTTGAGAAAGTCACGTCCATCATGTTCCTGGTGGCGCTCAGCGAGTACGACCAAGCGCTGGTGGAGTCGGCGCACGAGGTGACACCCAGCAGTGTGCTTCATTGGCCTGCAGGGGGAGCTCTTTAGTCACGCTCTCGGGCTCGTCCAGATCACCTTCCTTGCTCTTACCTTTTATTCATCAATATTCTCTTTTTGAAGAATCGCATGGAGGAGAGCATGGCCTTGTTCCGAACAATCATCACCTACGAGTGGTTCGAAGAATCCTCGGTCATCTTGTTCCTCAACAAGATTGATTTGCTGGAGGAGAAAATCATGCACTCGCATTTGGTCGATTACTTTCCTGAATATAACGGTGAGCAAAGGAAGAGGAGCAGCAACGTAATTTGTAACTTTTAAAATATTGCACAAATGTTAAAAAAAAACTACTTAATTTAAAAGAGAAATTTTTGTGAAAATGATGTATGGGTCTGGAAAAAATCTATTACATCATACATTTTAATCATTTGATATTTTGTTACAGCGCTGTAACATTGGTGAATTTGTCGATGCCGCAAAAAACGTGATTGGTGGCTTCTCATTTGCATTCCGGCTCCCTTTCAGGTCCGCAGCGGGACGTGAAAGCGGCCCAGGAGTTCATCCTGAACATGTTCGTCAACCTGCACCCCAACCGCAAGAAGCTCATCTACTACCACTTCACCTGCGCCACCGACACGGACAACATCCGTTTCGTCTTCCACGCCGTCAAGGACCATATTCTGCAAGGCAACCTTGAAGACTACAACCTGGTGTGAAGCGGAGGTACGGTGTCGGGGTTCTGTGGTGGTGATGGAGGGAGGGTGGGGGCGCCGCTTGAAAAGCCTGGCAAGTTGACCACTATGATGCAAGATGGCGGCAACGGAGCGCCCCAAAGACGGTACTACTGATGTATTCAAACCTTTGATCACTAAACTGCTGCCTGAGTGGACAAAGCGTACAAGAATGACCCAGCGGCGGTCGGTGGATTACTGTGCATGGACAACGGAGGGACTACTTTCTGCGCAGGTGCGAGTCGGTTACACTTAACAGTAGCTCATGTGTGCCTCTAAAGAAAAGCCAGTATGAAAAGCCAGTTGAGCATATTTTCCATATCCTCCATATATCCAGTTAAAAGGGGGAAATTTAAGGAAGAAAATGAAACAAGGTATTCTGATTAAAATTGCCTTGATGAATTCATCAAATTAATCCACCTATTTTCATCTATCACAGGAAGCAGCCATTTTGACACTGTACTGCCCCCTGTTGTCGACAGCAATTGATGTCAAAAAGCCGTCGGCTCACATTCTGAGCGTCACGTGATCAACCCCACAAAACCGATGTGTATGTATTTACGTCTTACATATACCGTTTATTCGATATATCGCACAACCCTCCATACTAGTTGTCTTACTAGTCAGCATTACGGTCGAGCTGGATATGAGAGTTATGAAATGGATGCTCAAACGGCTTTCCATAAGCCAGTCGTAATCAACACTAATTGCACGTTGACCTTTTAGGCCTTCGCTCATTTGAACACTTGAGTAACAAGTCACCATTTTGGAGCACTTGATGCGAGTCGGCATTCTTTATTTTTAATGTTTCGCCGTGTGCACGGCATTGATTTGCCACACTGAAAAAAAAATTCATTTGCGAGAAAACATTCGCAATGCTGCGGGAATAACACAAAGAAAAAAAGTTGTAATTTTCCGAGAATAATACAATATTTTGGGGGTCTTTTGTGAATAAAACTTCACATTCAATTTAAATGAATGACAAATACAAAGAGCCGTACTAAAAATACTTTATTGTACAAACATTCCAACTTAATTTTTGTAGATTTAAATTTTTTTTTTTTGGTCACACGATGACTGTTCTCGGAACGTAAACCACTTTTGTCGCCAAATTTTGCACTTTTTTATTTAATTAACATTTCGTGTGAAATTACGACTTTTTTCCTCATAAATGAAGTGTTCTGATTTGAAACATGCATTACTAGTACTATTTTTTTAATTTAATGCTTTAATCGCAATTTAAAACACCACTCTATCATGAAACCGTATCTTCCCTCAACGGTACAAGTTTTTTTTTTCCTCCTAATATCACAGCTTTTCGCGTAAAATTGCGACTTTAGTCAGATGAAATCTGCTCCGGTTAAATTATGAGCACATCAAATTTTATTTGCAGAAGATACATCTTTCTCACAAAATTACAACTTTAATCATGAGTAAAAAAGAAGGCGCCTTGACTTTTTTATTCTCGTAGAATTCCGAATATATTCTCCTAGAATTCTTTGTTCTTGTTGAACTGTAAGTTGTTTTTTTTTTTTTTGCATAAAATGACTCCTATTAGATTACAACTTTTTAGTTCAACTGAAACTGTACACAACGTTATTTTTGTAAAATCACGCCTCATTGTCTTGAAATCCCGCTGCTTATTCTTGTAGAGTGTTGTGACTAATCTCATCAAGTTTTTCCACGTGAAAGAATAATTCATTTTTTTTTAACGGCTTTATTCTTGTAACATTTCGACTTCTTTTTTTCAGTGTCTCCTTCATAATCCACTTTTATGCACATGAACACATTTCAAAGGGAATACTGCTTGCATTTCTTTCTTTCATTTGTCTTTTGTTTCTTTACAATTTGGTGATTGTATCAAGCTGCAGTCTTTTGTGTCATTTGCCAAACTAGCTGTAGAATTGGGCTCGTAGTTAATCTAAACCGGTACTATAAATATGACACGGTACGGCGATCGCGGAAGAGGCCGATCGCCGAGAGAAAAGTATTAACTGTGTGTTAAATAAACTCTCGGGCATTAAACGAGTGCGGTCTTGATCTCAGTGCTCTTTAAGTTGTCGCAGTCAACGACTAAAGCCTAATTACAGAAGATTGGTTGCAGTACTGTTTACATAACCTCTTGTCTTCTTATTAAAAATAATTGCAGTCAAATTTATGCTTGAATTCCACTCACTGCAATTGATGTTTTATGCAGCATCCGCGTGTGAGATTATTTGAATAAAGTCAAATGTTGTTAAAGGTTTGTGTCTTTTGTGTGTTTGCAAACCGGTGCAACATCACAGCCAGCTTCATCATCATGAGTTTTTTGTTGTTGTTGATGTTGTGCTCTGAGATTTAGCCCACAGGAAGCGATGATGTGCAAGGATGGATTTCATGCCGTCAACAGAATTCCAATCCCCTGCTTGGAAATGTTTGCCTTCCAGCTATTTTGCGTTGGCTAATCCCGCCACATCAGGAGGTAGGGACTCTCCAGTGGTACCTCGAGATACGGGCGACTGGACTTTTGAGCTTTCACTTCAAAGTGAATGGCAATTTCTTAGACGGAGAATTCCACTTAGTCACTGATTGCCGTCTAAGAAATGACTAAAGTTTATTTAAAACAACCACTTAAATGAAAAAGCTCAATGTGGCAGTGTTGATTCTGAGATTTCACTTCACACAATTATTTTTTGTGCATACCAAGAATGAGGAAGCAGCACCACTAAATCAAAGCAATTAGTCTCCGCCCCCTTTGTTGACACGCCTTCTTCATTCGTTAGGACACTCGCGTTGAAACTCGATTTTCTGGAGTCCTGAGTATTAGTCAATGTTCTTACCTATTTAACTGTGTGATATGAGCTGGCAGATGCACACGCCCGTCGCCAAGGTCCCAGCCTGGAGTCGTCTCGCCCGAATGTGGACCCACATCTAAGCGGAGCAACCGAAAGAGTGGCCACATCATAAGCGGAGGCTGCCGGCGTCGCTATGGACTGCTGCTCGGACCTCTGCCTGAGCCACGAAGAAGCCGAAAGGCGCAGGGTGAACAACGAAATCGAGAGATGGTTGAGCGTGGCTAAGAAAGAGGATAAGAGGTCCATCAAGCTCCTCTTTTTAGGTGAGTCAGAACCTTTAACATCTTAATTTAATAAAGCATAAATCAACTCAAAACATGACTGCCCATATAATAAAAAATATTATTTTTTTGCCTTTTAAAAAAAATATTTTTGAAATGAGAACCGTCCAAAAATATTGAGCATTATGTGAATCTTTGCAATGAAAGACAATTTGATAGTCTACAGAATTTTTTTTTTTTTTTTTTTTGGACAACCCAGCCCCCTCCCACAAATGCGGTTCTTATTTTTTTATTGTTAACCAATGAAACTTGACAAAGGCCCTCATGGCTGCCATTTCGGTAATAACCGGTTACAGCCAGTTTGTGCTGTTTCGGATCCTTGTTTCGGTTTCGGCTCAGCCAATTAATCGAAAGTAATGCACAAGTCAACCTATAATTTAGCGCATTGTTCATTAACCTACGACGAAAACAAAGGTCGGGGTCGCTTTTTAATCGCTTTCTTCCCACCCTCCAGGGACAGCGGAGAGCGGCAAGAGCACTTTTCTCAAGCAAATCCGCATCCTCCATGGCAACGGCTACACCGAAGCCCAGCGGATGACCTTCATTCGCTTGGTGTGCCAGAACATCATCACGTCCATCCAGGCACTCATCGAGGCCATGAGAGTCCTCGGCATGCGCTACGAAGACGACAGCAACATTGTGAGGGAACCCGTGCTTTTTTTTTTTCTTTCGACTACCTTGCTCTTCAGCATTCCATTCGAGTTTGCCGTCATCGCCGCGCACCTCATGAGCTATCGCTGTTTTAATCGAGATTACAATTCCAACATGTGGCAAAGGCTGAGAAGATAAAGCGATATGTTGTGTGGTTTTCTTTATAAGAATCGATCAAGTGGATTAGGAGTGTAACAATTATCAGATTAGCAGACAACTAATTATCAACTATTTTGCCCATTGATGATTCGTCCAGACAATTTAATTGTCGATTAATCGGTAAATTGATTTGATAATAATCAGCAGCTTGATCCGTATTTTCTGACGCATCTTCCAGGCCCTAGGGGAACGCCTGAGCCAAGTGGAATCCGAGAGGGTGGACAGGCTGGAGGAATGGCAAGTGAAGGCCATCAAGCTGCTGTGGAGCGATCTCGGCCTTCAGCGCTGTTACGACAGAAGACGCGAATTCTACTTGTCCGATTCGGCTAATTAGTAAGTTGTTTTTTGATCTGCCTTTTGGGACAAACGAAAAATTGCTAACATTAATCCATCGATGTTACAGTTACTTCAAAGACATAGACCGAATCACTGCTCCAGGTTACGTCCCTAATTGTCAAGACATCTTGAGGGTCCGCGTTCCCACCACGGGCATCATTGAGTACCCTTTTAAAATCAAGGATGTCATTTTCAAGTAAAGTATCACACCTATTGATTATCAATGAAAGTGAACTTGTTTGAACTTATGATGCTGATTTTGGAGTGTAGGATGGTGGACGTGGGCGGTCAGCGTTCTGAAAGGAGGAAGTGGATCCACTGCATGGACAACGTGGTCTCCATCATCTTCCTGGCCGCCCTCAACGAGTACGACAGTGTCCTGCTCGATGACCCCGAGCACGTAAGTTTCAAAAATCCTTCCTTTTGACCTTTTGTGTTTTCTCACAATCTTGGTTCAATGACATCATCATTGTTATTTTTCAATGTCCTCCGCTAGAACCGGTTGCAAGAGAGCCTGGCTTTGTTCGAGACCATCGTCAAGTACCCGTGGTTCAGCGAGACCTCCTTCATTCTTTTTCTGAACAAAAAAGACCTTCTGGAGGAGAAAATCCAATATTCCGATGTGGCCACCTACTTTCCTCAATACAAGGGTGCTCTCTCGGGTTCCAGGAGTGTGTTTTCCCCCACGTGCCACCAGTCGTCTTAATGATCAAGTTTCACATTTTTCCTTCTTCCAGGACCTCGAAAGGATGCCAAACGCGCCCGAGAATTCTTCCTGGAGCTTTACAAGATTCCCTACAAGAGCCACAGGAAGCCTCTGTTCATGCACTACACTTGCGCCACTGACACAGGCAACGCCAAAGTGGTCTTCAACAGCGTCAAGGACACTATCTTCAGAAATTTCCTTCCTTCTTAGTCATGTTTTAGCGTGAAGGGTCTTTATGGGATGTTGGAGCTTGAACCGGCCCGTGAAAAACAAGGTACTGCATATTCTTTCCTTCAAAACCGGTTTGGCAAAAGTTGAAATGCGGCTGACCTGCTCTGCGAGGATAAAGTAGATCTTGTGGGTTTCCAAAGATGTCAGTTACAATGTCCAATGTATTACAAGTAGAACAGGTGGACTTTTTTTTGTCTACTCAACTACTTCTGCATGTAAGAGCCTAAAATAATATAGATTATTCCCAATTATTCCTCCTTTTGTGATTTTTATTTTTCAGTTGACACATTTTGGATATGATGCCTGCTATACATTCTAAAAAAAAAAGGTGCGAGAGGCTGTGTTACATCAGCTTTCCTTTTTAACAACACTCAATAAGCGTTTGGGAACTGAGGACACGTGCTAACGTGCTAATTAGATCGAGACATGTTGAAGCAGGCTAAATTGGCTGCACAACTTGGCTCTTTGCTACTTGGCTTGTTTCGATGACTCAAATGTAGCCACCTAGCATGGTAGCATAAGCTACTATTTAACTGGAGGATGCTCCGACACGCGTCACTGAAGGCGTGGAGGCAACCTTTGCACCAAGAAGTCCGACTCCACTTCCTGTGCAGCCATCGAACCTGGTAAGTGAAAACAACAAGCCGCAAATGCCGAATATTCCGTCAGGACAAACCAATATGCTCGTTTTCGTGTTAATATTTTTTAGCACCTTTTTTAGAAACATATAGTTATTTCAAACTGCTTGAGCACGTCTGGATTCTTTGTCAATCTGACCAACTGATGTTAACAACGTCTAATGACAAAAAAAAATCACCAGGCACTGAAATAGCAGCAATAATACGACATTATCGGCCCCGCGCACATCCTGCCTCTCCAAGTCTCGCACCGCCTTGGGGAGTGGGGGAGGGGGCGCTGTTATAGGAGCAGGTGGTCGCCCTTATATGGGCACAGCCCCGGTCACGTGAGCAGAAAATGGCGGAAGCCGCTGGCTGCCTGCGAACCCAGCATCTCCCGAGGAAGACGAGGAGGTTGGAGGAAGAGGAGGGGGTGGAGGCTGGGAGCAGGAAGTAGGAGACGGGAGCTTCTTCTTCCCGGTAGCGGTGAGTATGGGAAAATGAGGGAATCAAAATGGGGATGTGATGGGGAATAGGCAGCTCAGCATCTTCCATCGGGGAGGCTGAGGCTAGCATCTGGTTTCTCCATCGTTACAGAACTGCTAGGATTTGTCTGTCTGTCTCTAAGCAGGATATTTCCATTTGATGTCATATTGATTATGCATGAGTTATTTGCACGTCTGTGATCGTGCAATCCTTTCGCTCGAGGCGACCAACGCGGGGGTTGGTGACGTAATAAGTCCTCACGTTCAAGGCGACATGATCTCCGTTTGAAATTTGTTCCTGTTGTTAAATTCGTGTGATTAAGGTTTGGTATTTTGTTGTTTTTGTAGGTCCTCCTTGGGATGGACCTGGCGTCACACAGCAAGATGAACTCTGAGGACAGTGATGGTAGACCTGGTAAGTGTGAATTGAAAATATTGTTTCGATTATATTCCAGTTGGGAGGGCGGGGCTATACTCACATATATGTGCCATGAGGAAAAGCGTAATCGGTGTCAAGGAAGTATGTTGCTGAGAAACTGTTGCTGTTTTTTTCAGCGCCGCCCACCTCCCTGCCCCTCCAAGGAGGCGGCAACCAGCGAAAGAAACTGTCGGCTCCCCGCATCAGCCTTTCTCTGGACCAGAGCGAGGACGACTTGGGCGAGACGCCTGATGACCTTGATATCAACGTCGATGACCTCGACACTCCAGATGAAGGGGATTACCTGGACTACACGGACCACGAGATGGACTTTGACGGTAAGCTGGACAGAAGTCGGACAATAGCGACGATGTCACTTGTTTTGATGAATCGTGAATAAGACACTCATAAAAGTAAAAATACTTTTAATTAATAGTTTTATGAACCTCCTCATCCCCCCTCCCCAGTACTCCTCCTTTTCAATTTTACTTCCCACCATTTTTTCAGATCCCAAAGTGGCATGCCGAGGTCGGGCGAGCGAGTCGCACGAAACCATCCCGACGTACGGCGTCGAGGACGAGCGTCAGGACGTCAAGCTGTGGCGAACGGTGGTCATCGGCGAGCAAGAGCATCGCATCGACATGAAAGTCATCGAGCCCTACATGCGAGTCATCTCCCATGGAGGTACATCGACCAAAATGATTACGCAATATAATTTTTTTTTTCCATCATCCAAGACATAATAAAATCTTTCTTTCAGGGTATTACAGCAACGGCGTGAACGCCATTATCGTGTTTGCTGCTTGTTTCCTGCCAGACAGTGACAAAGATGATTATCACGACATTATGGAGAACCTATTCCTGTGAGTGGAACATTGACTACGTTAGCAAAAGCAACATAATAATTAGCATGTGTGTAAATGTGAGTTTGTTTAAAGATGCTTATTTGAAGCCAGGCCATTTTTAATAGGCTAGCAACAGTCCTGTCAAATAAAATCAGGTAAATCTACTTTTAGAAAAATGAAGCGGACGATGTTTGTTGAAATTTTCCCTTGCAGCTAGCAAACATCAGAAAATCGTGCGTGCCGTGCTAGCACCTTTTTTTTTTTTTTACCCCCCTTCCACACGACGTCAGTTAACTGCGGATGACAGCTAGCCTGCCGGGTTGAAGTCAGAAAGCAAATAAGCAAAACATACAAATAAATAAATAGAGCTAGGTTCTAGAAATATCCATGAGCAGATTTGGAGTGAAGCTTCATAGACATTTTTACACGCACTTGGTAAAATATTGTTATCTGTGTGTTCAGCTATGTGATCAGCACTTTAGAGCTAATGGTGGCAGAGGACTACATGATTGTGTACCTGAACGGAGCCACACCTCACAGAAGAATGCCAGGCCTGGGTTGGCTCAAGAAGTGCTACCAGATGATTGACAGAAGGTGATCCTTTTAGCGCCTTTGAGAGTCAGGTGAAAAAAAAAAACCCTAACACGCTTTGTTGTCACGCAGACTCAGGAAGAACTTGAAATCCTTCATCATCCTACATCCATCATGGTTCATCAGGACCATCCTGGCCATTACCAAACCGTTCATCAGGTACACTGAGGTGTCTTTGATGTCATTGAAGTTTAAGTAGTGTCTTTGACTTGAATATTTGATCCCGCCATTGAGTTAAAGTGTCTCTGAAGTTTCTATGGTGTCATTTTGTTTGTGGTAAACGTTGAACCTCAAGTTTGTCTAAGGCTTTGTACTTTAAAGCCGGCTTAGATGTTGTCATGTGTTTTTTTTGTTCGCTACCGCCGTGACTCTTGTGGGAACGTCGCTCTCTTCCAGCACTAAGTTCAGCAGCAAGATCAAGTACGTGAGCAGCCTGGATGAGCTGCAAGAGCTTATCCCCATGGAGAGTGTCCACATCCCAGAGTGCATCATTAGGTGAGAACTTCACTCACACACACCCTTACCAGATCCCCCGAACCTTAGATGCTAGCTTGCATATTTTTTCTTTCACCTTTCAGACTGGACCAAGAGCTCAAAGAAGCAGCAGAGAATTCCAAGTGAGTAACACACAATCGTTCCTACTAAAGCAAATATTAATCTGGATTGTCAAAAGATTGTAGAAGTCATTGAATCAATGAATCGATAAAAAAGGCTTTACTTAATTGGCATTAAAAAAAATCAAACCTTAAAAATTGCTAAGTAGAAATATATGATTGTAAAATCTCAAAATTTTTAAGAAAAAAAAACACCAATCACCAAATTTTTACATTTTAAAATCAGAAATGCAACAAAATTTTGGTGGATTATTTTTTTAACACCAATTCCTCTACTGTGAGGCCAAATATTATACTAGTACTTATCTACTAAAACAAAAACTTGTATGGCAAGCAGTGCTACAAAAGAGCCAAGGTGCGGCGGTTACCGTCTGATCTACGACGGCGCTAACAAAGCAAACGAGGCGTCTCCGTGCCTTCTTGTACGATTTACGCTCGCAAATAAAAACGTGCGGCTGATGAATCACGCCGGAGAAAATCTCTTCCGCCATAAATCACAAGTCCCACTCTGCCGGAAAAAGAACCACTCCATTATGTTTTGTGTCTTTCATTGCAGAGTGAATAGTTTTCTGCTGGGAAGCGAGCCAACACGGTCAGTGTGTGTGTGTGTGTGTAAGAGTGTGTGTACCAAAGTGTATGAGTGTGTGAGCAGATGTGCATGTGTGAAATAGTGCGTGTGTACATTCTCTTACGTAACACTCATTTGTCTTCTCAGCAGATCAAACCAGGCGGGTGCCAGCGCTCCTTAACTCGGAGGTCAACGTGCTTGTGTGTGTACGTGTGATTGTGTTTCGTTGTGTGTGAGTGTGTAGTTTCTGATGACAAGACAACTTTGATGAATCGGACTGGTACACGCACACAGCAGGCGGTCGCCGGTGAGTGATGTCATACAGTTGTGCGCGGACAGGAAGTGAAGCAATAATGATGTCCCGTGCTCACGCATATCAGTATTTCAGAGTAAGACGTGTATTTTCAAAGTAAAAGCATCTGGCGTCATCCACCAAATATCACATTTGATTGCGTAATACACACGTTAGAGTATACACATGCTGGACACTTCATTAGGTACACATAAACAGCCTTACAATGACTTCACATTTAAAATCCGAATGTTTTCTTTTTTTTGATGGTTTTCTGTACGTGTTATTAGTATTATATTATAAAATCATATATCACACACATTCTAAAAATAATGTTTCTGATGCTTTAAGACATTGAATACTTATTTTTTTATTTTAAAAAAAAAAAAAAGTTGGAACTGTCTAGTATTACTGTTGTCTTATTTAGTTACAGGAAAAAGTTCAAGATATTAAAAACAATCGTCAATCATAAGCAAAATACATTTAGTAAATAAATCTCAGTGAAGAGTTCCTCCGGTTATAGTAGATGATTTAGCTTCACAAAGGACTAATAAATCAACAACCCGCATGTCCTGATAATGAGTACTAACAAAAAAACCTCAATCGTCTTTATGATGAATAAGCACAATGTCTCATCAATGTGCGTGCGTGTTTGTGTGTGCGTGTGCCTTTTGTGCATAGCAGTGCATGTAGCCTCCTCGTCACGCAAACACACTTGTAGTTCAATAAACCAGACTTGTGTCTGAGTGATTGCCTCTGTTTGAATCATTGTCAACACTCGAATTTGCAAAAGTGTTATATTTTGAATATGGGCAAAATATGAGTATATTTCATTTTGATAATACACTTTTCAATGCATGTATAAAAGCTAACGAAACAGTTTGAAGCAAACACAATAACCACTTAACTCATTTTGTCATATTTTTTCACAAAAAACAACTCACTCCAAAGTTTAATATTATTGATGTTTCCTGCAATTCATTCCAAATCTGCAAAAAAAAATATTAGGCCAGTATTAACTGCAACTAAGATGTCTGCCATCTAGTGGTGATTGGTGAAATGACAACTTCCACAGGTTAGTTTACTTTTTTTTCATCATTTAGAATTTTCCCAGTTTTTTCTAGATATTCCTAACTCTCATTTTAGGTGGAAAACAAAGGCCACGCTTCATCGATACGTGTAGCTCTCGTCGTCATATTCCAAATCCTCATCGTCGTCCCCCAGTTTCCCGTAGCGGAACTTCCTGTACACGGTTCCGTCCTTACTCATATACACAATATCCTCCTCCTCCTCGTCATCATCTTCGTCTTCTTTAGCGACCGTGTGGCGTTGGCCCAAGTCCGCCATCTGCGTACCTTTGTAGCAAGGCGAGGAGGAGCTGTAGCCGCCGGAACCGGAGGCAGAACCAGAGCCCAGTTTCTCGTAGCCACGTGGGGTCCTGTCTGAAGATGTCTTTTTGGAGCGAGTGTGCTGGATGAAGAGGAAGGCGGCAGAGCAGAGTCCGGCTAATAGAAGGACGCATGCGATGATGAAAAGCACCGGGTTGCCCCTTGCCTCCTCTTCCACTCCGTCCTCCTCATTCCTGAATGCCAGGTTGGTGCTGAGGACACATTTGCCTGAGTGGAAAAAAGATGATAATATTCTTTACAGGTAAAAATAAAAGAAATTGGAGACACATGGTCTCCATATATTACATAAATATAAGAAAAAACAATGTTAAATGCTAATGAAAAAAAATTACTTTCAAGTGAATTTCAGAAAAAAATTAAATATCACAAATGAGCAGTACTCAATTAGAATTCACTTATTTAATGATTATTAACATTAAAGCCTTCAAAAAGATTAATTAAATTAATGAAAATTATTCTTTATACTTTTTTTTTAATGCTTCTTCAAATCGAACGCAAAATAGTCACAAAAGTTGGAAGCTTGAAAGTAGCTATTGTTGACCTGTTGTTTCCGTGCAGTTGCAGCAATCCTGCGTGTGAGCGGCGGCGGGGACGTGGCAGCAAAGGAGACAGCGCCCCCCGGCTTCAAGGATGGCGTGCGGGGGGCAGGCGCTGCAATTGGACGGGCCGGGACCCTCGCAGCGCAGGCAGGAGGCGTCGCAGTCCTCGCAGATGTGACTCGAACCCTAGCAGGGAGGCAGATCACTCATTATTTACAATTATTTTTATTTTTTTTAGAGAGGACGCCTGATTCTGCTCTACCTTGATGAGCGGGTACTTGGCCGTGTCGCACACAGACACGCACGTGCTGCCCGACAGGAGGTAACCAGGCCCACACGAGTCACAGGAGTGAGAGCTCTTTCCTGCAAAATATATCATCATACAATTTAACCTATGACACCTGAACTTGCCAAATAATGTACCTTAGAAAAACATATGCCTGTGAGTATTGTTATTTGAAATCTCGACTCTTGAATCAATGTCGTATTGTTGACCTGAACAGGTTGCGCAGTTGCCGTGACAACGCTCGCACGTTGCCGAGGTGTCATCATATTCTCGGTGGCGGAAGAAACCGCGAGGGCAGGTGTGAAGGCAGCGGCCTTCCCGTGACATGAAGACCAGTCCGGGCACGCAGCTCAGGCAGCGCCCGTCCCCCGAACACTCGCTGCAAGTGGGGTCGCACGGTTGGCACGTCCCAGTGGCCTGGTTGCCATAGTGACTGTGAGGAAGAAAGTGCAGAGGTCAGTGTATGGATATGACACTTCGTTAAACAGCAAAGCGCCGAGGCTTCTTCCACTGTACAATTCATCGGAATAAACTGGGCGGGATTTAATTGCAATTTAACGCCGCGTTAATTTAATTTTCTCAGCCGCCGTCCGCCAATTAAACATCAGCAACAATTAGTATTTTACAGCCGCGTGAAGTGAATCTCCCATGTAATTGGCGCTTGGCTTCCCTCGCTCCGCAAAGCTTCAAAGAAACGACGCCACGTGGAAAGTTAGAAGCTTGATTCCGTTGCGGTGGAAATTCCTGAATTTGTTGAAATTGGATTACTTGAGTTGGCACGTCTCCACGCACTCGTTGCCATGGCGAAAGAGATGCTCCTTGCAGGCCAGACACTCATGGCTGTGCTTCCCGGCACAGGACTGACAAGTCGAGTGGCACGCTTGGCATTTCTGTAACGACTGGTCAGCGTAGAAACTTGTTGGGCATTCGTCCACGCAGCTGCCATCTAGAGGTTAGTTGAGGAATTTTTATTATATATATTTTTTTTAATTTGCTACTGTATTATAAGAAAGATCAAACTGACTGAGCAGAAGATGTCTCTGCTTGCAGCTCAAGCAGTGCGTCTTTCCCGAGCCGGAGCAGCGGCGGCAGTTCTTGTGACACGGTCGGCAATCCCCGCGCTCGTCGGCGTACTCGTGTGGCGAGCACTCGTCGTCCGACGGCACGCAGTGACCGCTGGCGTCCAGCCCGTGGCTCTCCAGTCTCTGGCCTTCTCTGCAGCTAGAACAGGATCCGGCCAGGGGTCCCACGCAGGTGAGGCAGGAGACGTCACACTCTAAAACCAGTTGGAGGATAAATTAGAATCAGAAACCGTAATACTACATGATACTGGAAATATTAGTTATATATAATAGAATAATTTAATCCCCATTACAAATGATATTAATAAAAAAGTTGGAATATGAGATCAAAGTTTGTAATATGATTAAAAAAAAGCAATCAAAAGTTTTCATGTACCAAGAAAAAAGTCGTTCTTACGAGGGCAAAGTCATAACAATTTTGCAGGCTGCAGATGTAAGAGACACATTTTGGGGCGGGGTCAGCGAGGGTAACAAAACCAGCCGCCTTTCTATCTGGAGGCGACGTGACAGTTGCCTAACTTCTGAGAAGCGTCTTTTGCTATTTTAGTCTGCGCTAAAATTATTCAGCGCGCTCAGAGCGAGAACTTCTTAATGTTGACTAAAAAATGAGATGCAAGTCAACTGAGGAAGGTGAAAGGCTTGTGCGTGTGTGAGCTTGAGTTGGGAAAGCGTGTGCGTGAGAAAGTGAGAAATCGTTAAATTAGTTGCGAGGGAACGTGCAAGTGTGATACCCTGAGTGTGAGAAATTACATACCTTGACATTCTCCCGTCACGTCGTCCAAGAAGGTCCGAGCGGGACACGCATCCACGCACTTCCCGTCCTGCAGCACGGCCTGAGCGTCCACGCAAGCGTCGCAATCATCGCTTCTGGGCCCGTCGCACAAGCGGCAATCGGGATGGCAGCGCACACACTCCCGTCGCTCGTTATCGCCGAAGAAGCGGTCGGGGCAGTCGAGCACGCACTTGCCCTCGTGGAGGAAGTGGTACTCCTCGCAGGCTACGAGGAAAAAATGGCAAATAAGAAGGCTTCTTAAAATGCAGCAGGTATTTTCAAGATATTTGTTGCATTAAGCATCACCTGTGCACTCTCCTAGGGGGCTGCACTCATCACAGGCCGGGGGGCAGCGTCGGCACTCCTGGATGTGGACCGTGTGACCCGCGGGACACTCGTCCACGCACTCATGGTTGAGCAACAGCAGTGGTTCTTCACAGCTCAGGCAGTAGGTAGCGTTCTTCTCGCAGGTTGCACAATCCGACGCGCAGCTTCGACACACCTGACCGACCGGGTAGCCTCTGTCGAGATCAGAAATCAATTATGTTTTATATTCAGTCATTTCTGAAAACCTCATTTGTCAGGATTTGCAATACTTGCTCGCTAACCTTTTTGCTTTGTTTATTCATATATATGGATTAAATGACAGCTGTCTTGACAAGCTGTTTTTCAATAATTGAATGGACATAATACAGCCATATAGTATCCCTGCATACCATTTTGCACATTTAGACCACTTGTGTAAAAAAGGCAATATCTAGTAAAACCTATAAATGTAGTTTATACAGTCCTCCATAGTATTTTTCTCTAGTAAGAACTCAAACGACGTTCCGATGTGTTTTCCCTTGTCGGAGGTCGTAATTTTGCGACTGGCATGCAGCAATAACTTCCTTGGCGGAGGTAATAAAGGCAGATTGGGCAGCCCCCTCGTCCCGTCATCGGGCCCGCTAATGGACACCCAAGGATACGGCGTGCAAGGACATGACGCACTGGGAGTGTGGATTTAATTGCTCATAAATGTCAAGGAAGAAAAGTCAAAACGATGGCCGGTGAATATGTCAAGGATCAGAGCTTTTTATTTATTTTTTTATGTCTGAGTGGGAGAAGCAACACTTTTATGTTAACATGATGAGAAACTGACTTTGATACAAATATGTCTTATGTCTTCTTTAAAACGTGCAAAGAAAGTGATTAAAATCGAACCTGACACACTGCTGGACGCATTGGCCGTCCTGCAGGAATAAAATGGCCGTGGGACGGCTCAGGCAGCGGGTGCAACGCTCGAGGTCCACGCAATACAAACAGCCGGCGGGACAAGCCTCGCATTCGCCGCTTAGCCGGTCGCCGAACAAGCCCGGCGGACATTTTGAAACGCACGTTTGCTGTGGGCTCAGGAAGCGTCCTGGAAGAACACAGAAGGTGTTGTAGACGAGATTTTACTTTTTAATTGAGACATTATAATGCTAATGACAAACATATATTCCACGTAATAGTATTTTGTTATTAAAATAATTAGCGAGTGAGATATCACCACACCTTTTGTACATTTGGTACACTGGTTCTTGTTTTTTCCATTGCAGGACTCGCACGATGGATGACACGCTACACATTCGCCATCACCTGCCGGACGAAACACACTCAAGCCATCGTGAAATATGAAGGTAGACCTCATTTATTAACACAAAAGTGAAATATAAATGTTTACCAAAGGTGCTGTATGAAACTATAAATTAATATCAAAAACTCGATGTACATTTGGCTAACGTTGGCTAGCTAGCAACTAGCTAGCATTTTTTGTTAGCTTCACTTTAGATGACAGTTTTTTATTTCAAATGTTCTTTCTTCCAATGATTAAAATTCCGATAATTAGATGACTTCCCTTCCAATAAATAATACAAGATGTTGCTTGAATGTGTCTTGGAAAGAGAGCTCAATGATCCACGAATACCATCAATCATCACAAAGTCTGTCTGGCAGAGGTTCAGTATGGCTGATTGAGCACTTAAGCTGAAATCCCGCATTGATTTTAGTCAAGAAGCTGTTGAATTGTCATTCTCACCGCTACGAAAGGTCAGCACTGGACAGACGTCGCTGTCGGTCACACACTGTCCGTTTTCCAGCAATTTGTCGTCATCACACGACAAGCAGTCGTCGTTCTCGGGTCCGCTGCATAACCCGCAGTCGGCGTGGCACTCTTCACAGTCGTTGGTGTCCTCGTCCCCATAAAAACCCTCGGGGCACACTGGGACACACTTTCCCTCTAAGAGCAAAAAATAATATTTTGCTGTAAATTGCATGCCAGGCCACTAGTTGGCAATGTGACTTTAGAGGTAGATTTGCAGTGTTGTTGAAGAAGTTTACAAAAACATCTGACTTGCAAATCAAAACAGGAGCACCTATCAAGTCTCTCGGAAACAAAAATGGTGACGTGCGAGTATGTCCACTGTTCCAAAAAAACTGTAGAAGTGCTACCTGAGAGGAAGAGGTCCGTTTCGCACCAGTAACACTCGTGCTGGTCGCAGCTAACGCAGTTGTCATCACACGGGACGCATATCATCTCCTCATCCACGTTGTACGTCTTGGCAGGGCAGTTTTTGTAGCAGCCATCTTGGAAGCTGAGCACAAAAGATGAAGTCAACGAGCTCTCTTTTCCTCAAATCCAGTTCACTTGTCGGCCAAAACGTCTGTCAGATAGAAGCTAATCAGTTAAGCGAGAGGTTAAGCGAGTAGATACGAAGGCGAGGTCACACAAGGCACACCAGCCTTACTTGTAAAAGCCTTCTTTGCAGGACAGGCAATGCCTGGGGTTATCTGTTAGAAGCAGACAAACAAGCTCAGCTCTCCTTTTATGAAATGGAAAAAAAAAATCAAGTGCAGCAGACCCTTCGGATTTGATTAGTTTGGAACATACCTGCTCCTTTTTGGAACTTAGAGGTTCACAAAAAAATCTTAGCTTTGTCAAATATGGGATGCTTAATACATTTTGCTTAAGCAGCACGTGTGAGCTTACATAGGACACACTGCCTGCAGCCCTCCTCACAAGCCATGCAGTCGCTGTAATCTGGATCTTCTACTTCCCCTGAAAGACAACCAACAAATCTTTTTTGTTGTAGTGGAAAAGACGAGCGGTGCTCAGGTCACTCGACTTGCCTTCGCCGCACTCCAGCTTGACGCAGGCGCCGTCCGACACGTAGTAGGACGAGTTGCATCGCAGGCAGTGGGCTGAGCTTGTGCAGAGCGTGCAGTGGTGTGAGCAGGCCGAGCAGCTCTTCTCCTCGGTGTGGTAGAAGGCCCCGGGGCAGGTGTCCACGCAGCGGCCATGATGGAGGTAACGCTCCATTCCGAACTTATCTGTGATGTTTACAACACTTTTACCATTTTTGTTCTTCTCCACGCCACAGCGCCTCTGCTGGCTGGAGGCAACGAGTACAACTAATCATCAACTAATTAATCTGTCCTGAGTAACAAACTCATAGATAGACCTAACAAATAGTGACAGTTAAGGTCCTCACCTTTGTCACAGCTCGTGCAGTTGTTAGGCCCCGCCTCCACGCAGGTAGCACAGGTGTGGTCACACAGGTGGCAGCGCCCACCCGACTGGTACTTGCCCCGGGCGCACTCGGCCAGGCAGCGGCCCTCATCCAGAGCGCTGCAAAAAATCATTTTTGACGAATTGTAATTCTATTCATTTGAATGATTCAACTCTCATCAAATTGGTGAGCTGTTGTAAACTTGAGAAGAATTTGGACAAAAACTTACAATGCTTGTTTTTTTTTTTGTTTTTTTTGCAGCGTCATCAGTTTCAAGTGCTCTTCAGCACTTTAGCTTATTGATCACAATTGTACAGTATTAGCTGGGGACAATAGTGTGTGACTCAGCATTATATTGAGCGAGTCCAACTGACTGTGAAGCGCCGCAACTGATGCAGTCTTGGTGTCGCGGTCCCGTGCACTTCAAGCATGTCGGGTGACACGGATGACATGTCCCGTCGCTGTCCTGGTACTCTCCTGTCATAAGGTGGCAACATTTCATTATTCTGAATTCAATATTATTATTATATAAGAATATTTTGACACCCAATAAGTGCTGTGATCAAGCAGCACAAACAAGCTGTTGTTCATGCGCACGCTGATTTCTGTTGTGTTTATTTAGACTCGACGATGTGAGCCAATAAAAATGGACAGACGCTGACCATCTGCGCACGCCGTTTGGAGAACACACTCGCCCTCCTGCAGGCTTCGGCCGCCGTAACAGCTGCTGCAGTCGGCCCGGCTCGGCCCGACACAGGTGAGACAGCTGGCGTCGCACCTGTAGGAGCACAAACCAGAAAGGAGGCCTGCCATCAGTAGATAAACAAGTCGCCCACACCTGAGCACACAACCGTGCGCTCACCTCCTACACGTCCCGCGCCCGTCGGCTATCTCGGGAATTATGGCGAAGAAGCCGCTGCTGCAGGAGGAGACGCACCTCCATTCCTCCATCAGGTAGCCGTTGGCGCACTGGGTGCACGCCTCCACACCGGCGCCTGATGAGGCAGGAAATAGAAAGATAAGCGCATGTCTCCTCAACGCTGACCACCTTTTAGAGCAGCGGTTCTTAAATTGAGTTTCTACCAACTTGAGGATCTGGGAAATAATTTGTAATATCACTGTCGTTTATTCTATGGTTAGCTTTACAGTGAACTCCACCCGGGCATGGCACGAAAATTAGTCTGGTGTGGGTTTCTTTTAATTGGTCTTGGCTTTGATGGCTCACCTGCACAGGTGGCACACACCCGGTGGCAAGCTTTGCACAGACCTTCTGCCTCGTCGTGGTACATTCCTGGCGCGCAACTCCGCTGACACCTGTTCCCACGCAAACTGGATCGAGGGCGGATAGACAGAGCGATGAGACATTGTATGGAGGTGTGGCAACCACAGCCAATGACGGCGATGGCGTCTCGATGACTCATTTGGCGAACACCGTTTGGAAAGCACCTAACGTGGGTTCACCTCAGGTAAGCGCACTTTGAAGATTTCGTAACTTTCACTGTGCTATTCGCGAACGTGGCCGAGAAATATTCACCAGTGATGGCACAATGTAATTTCTGTGGAACGCTGTGCAAGCAATCTTTTCGGAAATGAAAACTCGCTGCTTGGTTAATATGCGACTTAAATAGGAAGGAAAAGTATTTTGATAATCAATTGATCAGATGCCGTAAGTTCCAAGACTTTTTGTTATGATGATGCCGAATAGGATGCAGGAGAAGTGAGTATTGTTTGCTAGAGCCTTGCCGGGGGGGCTCATCAGATGCTCGGCTCACCTTGTGTCCGCTTTGCATTCCGTGCAGATGCTGGAGGACGTGCACCTCGAGCACTTCTCGCTGCACTTCTTGCACATGTTTGCATCTGCAGGGGGTGGAATTGAAAATTCCATGATATAGCAAGCTTACTCAGGCGCACGTACCAACACTTGTAAAGGATTTTGCCACAAAACCCAACCGCGGTCTAGGAAGTAGCCCTCCTCGCAAACGGCAGTGCAGGTATTGGTCCCCTCGGTCAGGTGATGCCCGGCTTGACAGGAAGTGCACTGGTCGTTGCGACTTCCCGTGCAACTCTGGCAGGTGGCAAAGCAGCGCTTGCAACGCCGCCTGTCACCCCAAAATCCCCGCGGACACCCGGACACGCATATCCTGTTGGGGACATGCGAGTCATGCGAGAAGCAGACTTCAGGTCAAGCTGTTGGTCCAGTACTAACCTTGTGTTGTTCTTGAACTTAAGGAAAAAGTGGGCGCACGTGACACACTGCCACGGGCCGGGACCCTCGCAGCCGTCCTCGCTGCACTCTGGGTCGCAGGGTCCTGGAAGGGCAATGATTTAAAATTAAAATAGTAATTCTGAGTGAAGTTACGGTTTTTCATAGTTCATAAATATATAGTTTGAGAGCTTCTGGACTCGAGTTGGAAAGTTTTCCATTTAGACAAGAAATAGCGAACACACACCAGCGTATTCTTCAGCCAAGTCGGCGTCCTTCGGGATCTCGGCCGACCGCGCCGACCTTCGCCGAGCGGGATACGGCGGCCGTGCGGTGCCGTAAATCACCAGCGACCACTCCTCCAGCCTCCCTGCGCGACAAAGCCGAGAGCAAAAAAGCGATGAAAGCCTGGCCCCGTCGAGGTCTACCACCTCACGTTGCGTTATACAGCGAGAGGAACAAGCTCACCCGCTTGAGAGTTTTGCCTCCCTGCAGAGGGAGAGTCACGGATGTTCAAGGCCCATTCCCCGGCCGCCTGCTCCCCCCAGCAGTGCGTTGTCATGAATTCCCACTGGTGAAAACCCTCAGTGGAGTTGTCATGAGGCCTAAATGAATAATCATCACCACCACAGAGATGCTACCACGACTTCTTAAAAATAAACAATCATTTGTCACATTCAGCTAGTAATTAGATTCAAAAATGAATTTGTTAACTTGCTGGTTATAGTTACAGGATGATGTACAAAGTTGTATTTTTGCACACCGAAAGAGAAGAAACACTCAAACATCAGAAGCACGGAAAAATCTGTTCCCTCAAATTGAAGGATTTAGCCCAGCAGGGTTTTAGTGCTGCTGCATGGCGGTAATGGGTGACACAGCATGAGGAAAGAGCCAGAGATGCTACCTTTTATCAAGAAGCTGTGACACGGTGCCCGAGGGCGACGTGAGCGCAATGGAAAGGTCGCCACGGCGACGGCAAGCCACTGTCACACGCACCACCACGTGCTCCACAAAGGCCACGTGCTGCTGCTGCTGCTTCTGCCGACGGGTTGAAGCTGAGCAGCCCGACGTCTCCAGCACCGATGTCACTGTACCGCCCGTATCCAGTATTCTGCGGGAATATTTTTTATATCATCATCTGACATTTTATCAGGAACTTAAGGACATAATTGTGTCAAAACCACAACCCCGACAAATTGAAATTCCTCCCCTCAGTTCAACATAGCCGCCTGACACTAAGCGGTCACCAGATGGCGCCAAAGCAGTATTTTAATATTCAACACGGCTTTGGCATAAGCCAGAAAATACACACTATACCTTTTTGTGCGGTGCTGTGTCTTGAGATGATATTTTCTAACGTACTGTAATATGTCTCGGCTCATTAAAGGTTGCCAAGCGAGTCTGTCGTACCTCCTCAACCGAGTGGGCGTCTTCGCTGTGCATGCACGCTGTGCGGGGACCCGCCGCCATCGCTTCGCTTGTAGTACCATCCTCTCTGCATCCAGCAGGCCGAAGCCGTACAGGTGGCTCACTAACACACACATACACACACAAGTGCACACTCATTAGACGGCGCATAAAAGGTGCTCTAGTTTCACATTGCACACACTCCCGGGAGTTTGTAGGCGTTTATCACTGCCGTACACACGCACAGTGTCTCATTAGCGCATATGCTTCCTGTTTCTCTTGTTTCTGTTTTATAAAAACATTCTATCCCGATGTTCATTATTAATGATTTGTGTGAAAAGGAATTGTTTTTTTGAGGAGGGGCATTCAAGGATAGCCATTGTGACGCTTGTATGTAAAGTCATTTAAATCAATCGTTGCAAGTTTGTAACATCAATGATGGTATATTATTAAAAACGTAATTAAAGTTAAGTAATGAAATCGGTTCGGAATGCCAGCACAGGGTTCATTCAATTACAGCGGTAGATAATTACGAGCGAGAGGGACTTGTTAAAGGCCAACAAGTCGGCGCGATGGCATGACTGGAAATGTTCAAATATATTACGTTAAGGTTAATTAGGTCAAATTTATTTTTGCGTTATACTGTATGGACATTCAAGCCCGGGTGAAAGTTTTATAGTCGAGATTAGGGTTTTAAACTTGGGTTAGGGTTTCCAAATTAGAGTTTCCAGTTGGGCTTAAAGAATCAAGAAGGGTTTCAAGATATGGTCCTTGAAAAATTGAGAGCCACATCCATTCAATTTTGTTTGGACAATCCGGCTCATTTTTGGTGCCTTACCTTTGTACCCGGCGCCATTCTTTTGCCAGTCGGCCGCCACGAGCTGACGAGTATCCGACGTGCGAACGATGATGTGCTGGACGTCCCTCCAGGTGAGCAGAGGACTGAGAATAGATGGGACAGAAAGTCATTAGCGGAAATCATTTCATCTATTAGTTAGCGGGGACAGTGTTGAGCGTACTTGGCCTCCAGGGCGAGTGCGATGATGCCGGCCGCCGCCGAGACCGAAAGGGCCGAGCCCCATTTAGCCGTGGCGCACTTCTGATGTGGAGCCTGAGAAGCACATGATGCTTGTCATCCAAAAGATGCACATCAAAATGTTGTCATGGTTCTCAAAAGAGCGCCAGAAGTTGGTGTTTGATGCTCATCTACCCCAAGCACCAACCTTTTTCTAAATTGTTTACATCCCCTACTCACAATCTCGTTCATGTTGGAGGCTGCAGCCAGCGTAGAGGGGCACCTCTCCTGGTGGTCCGGCTGGTTTTGGAGTCCGCCGCCACCGCTGCTGATGGATATGGTGTAGATGCTGTTGCTGTAGCCGTCGCACGAGCAGTGGTCACCTTTATGTGCGCCGCTTCCCGCCGCCCAGACGTAAATAGAGCCCCGCCCGCGTCGGCCCTGTTGTTAATTAGAGCGGCAGACCGAGGCCATTCATCAAGCGGCAGGCTAGTAAACGAGCAGGGAAAAGTCCTTGAAACTTTTTACAAGCCATTCTCAAATGCTTGCCACCGCGCCTCATTTCATCTCCAGGTCTCCACCGTTGTGTGTGTGTGTGTGGGGGGGGGGGGGGGGGGGGGAAATAGAGCAGATTTAAAGTATTTTTTGTATTTCATGCAGAACTGTGATTTTGACACTTCATAAATGAGTAACAATTTTATTAAATTAAATTCATATTTTTTAAATGTAATAAATTACTTAAATTTGACCTACTGAATTTATTTGTGGACTATTTAGTAGTGTGTGTTTGTGCAGATGACAGTAATTGACGTCATTAAGCAAGCTAGGCTGAATGTGAGGCAATATTCTCACTGTTTGAACGGCGTTCTCCAAAGCGAGGCGTGTCAGAGGCCCAGGTCCGTCCACAGCGGTGCCATCATCTTCCGGCCCCCAGCTGGCCAAGTAGATGTCAACGTGTTGCGCTTTGAAAGTCAGCGCTCGCGCCTCCCCCACGTCTGTCACTTCTCCATCCGGTCCACCCAGAATCCGGACGCCTACGAGTGAAACAGCCAAGGGGGCTTATGTTGGCGTCGCTTCCAAAACCTCTCGGTGCACTCACCTCCGATCTTTGCGTGGAAAGCCACTCCCACGGTGCACGTGGAGCCGTTTGCGGTAACGGCGGCGGCCGCCATCCCCGCACACCGAGTCCCATGGCTGTGCAGAGACATCAGAACATGAGCCTGGATGCATATTGTATGAGTAGGGGCTATTTCCGTTACATCAAACCGGCGAGAAGACAGAAGTCTAAACGGCGCTGGGAATTTGCATATTCATTTATGCATGCAATTACAGAAGAATGGGGAGAAAAATGGAGCATGAATTAAAGGAAGGGTCAACGTCGGGAGGGAGGGGCGGGTTGCGGAGGAGAGCCGAAAAACTTCTCACTAGTCGGCGGCTGTCTCGGAGGAACTCTGATGTCCTTCTTGTCCGTTGGCATCAAAGCCGGCGAGAGCGTCCTGGAGGAGATTCGATTATGAGGAGCGGCACATACAGTATCCAGATGCCAGCAGCTGTGCATCTCCGTTTCATCAAACCCATCACAAAGAGCATTATTCACCAGTCCGCCCCAACGCCTAAGTGGATCAGACATCTTATGTCCATTCCAATAGTGCTCTCCAAGCATTTTGGCCCAAAAGCTTTGCTATCTGTCTCTCTTATGCACTCTTACACTAAGAGCTGCGCTAAATTGATCCTGATTAATGTACCCCAACTCCCCCCCCTCCCTTCCCCTTTGCTGCCGAATGCATCAAATCCCATCTCGGGGGGGATACTCACATAATTCGGTTTCAGGTCTGGATGCTCTCCATCGATGCCAGCATCTAAGACGGACAGCACCACACCCCTGCCGGTGTAGCCCCGCCCCCAGGCCCCAGCGATGTTCATGGGGGGGCGGCAGCGTTCCGAGTTATCGATGCAGAGCTGCAAAGTAAATAGTGGCGAATATAAAGTAGTCGCCGGGGGGGTAGAAGCAAATGTTGATATATTTAAGATGCAGTAATTATTTCTGGTTTGAAAAGCCTAATCAAATTTTTAAGAGGTCTTTCGTTGATTATTGTGAGGAATGCGAGGTCAGTCGCCAGCCCATTGAACGAAAACATTGAATTTTTGTTTTATTTGTTTATATTTCCCTTCCAGATATCAAAAATGTATCTTTTTTGTGTTCAGTCTGATTGAATTCATCGGTTGTAGCAAAAACATTCACACTCCATACTGCAGTAGTAAGTTGCGTACTTTGGTGAAAAATAAAGAAAACACAATGTGAAATATATTATTTATTAAAACGCTATTCTCATTTTCATAAATACGATTGACTCACATTGAACCAGGTCTTGTGCTCCTTTTTGCTGAAGGAGTACAAATCTCTTTTCACTCTTTTCTTCATCACCTGCTGTTGGAGCCATTCCACCTTCAAATCAAATTTTTAAATGATGCCAACATGTAAAATATTGCCCAAAACTGGATTGACGTTTTGAAAATGATACCTCGGTCTCCATGGCGACACCAGCTGTCAGTTTGACGTTGGGCGCTGTGGACCTCACCGCCGTTCGGTTGTGGCGAAAGACGTAGTGACAACTCAGCTGTCCAATCTGGGCACAGACAAAAGCGTGAAAAGCGTCCAGTCATTTTTGACTCTTTCAGAAAATCAAATTAATAACACACCGGGGACCGGTTTCTAATCCTAATAGAAAATGCATAATTTAGTCTCCAGGTGACCTCATCCAGCACTAAAAAGCTGATAAATAATCAATGGCATGGTAACCGTACACTCCGGGGTCCTTTTTCAAGTCGCGAAACGTTAGTCACCATTGGAGACGTCATCGCGTAAGCAGCTTTTATTTCCAGCGGCTCGGCGAGATCGCTTAATGAAAATGTGCTAAATGGATGATAATAATAAGGCGGGTGACAAGAATAAATTAGAACTCTAATTAAAGATGTTGTGAGATTTCATATCGATCGGGTGACCCACGCTCCTTCGCGTCAGCCGCACAAAGGCGTATTTTCCAAACGACATACTAACTCCCATCTGTTTTACTCCTTTAAAGAATTATTATCCCCATTTTGTCCTTGCTGATTAATGCACTCCCGTACTTTTCGGGTATTGTGCCGTTCACGGCAAATTTCCCGATGATTAAAAACAGCGGCGAGCCTGCTGCTTTAAGGTTAACCGCTCCAATAATTAATATTATATAGCAAAGGCAAATTAAACGGGCACGAGGGGTGAAAGACGGCGTAAATTAAACTCGACACGAGCGTCGCCGTCGACATAATTAAACTAATATTTTAACTGAATTCCGCCGCAGCTTACAGCAACACTTCATTACCTCCCGATTTATTTATTAATTTATTGCGTTTATCATCCGCTGCTTTACTGCAGCTGTACGCGGCGGCTTCCACTGTCACATTTGATCAATGTTTTAATACTTGATACCTCAACCACCTGAAAAAGGATAATAAATATCACCCTGCCTAGGCAGATGTCGCACAGCAAATTGCATAGAATACATTTTCATTTACTGCGCCCCTTTTTCCGAAAGTACAATTTACGCTTGCCTCTTGTGTAATGAATATTGTTTTATATATGCTTTGCCACAATTTGTGTTTGCTATACTCAGCATTGGGAATAATGTAGTAGATTCCAAGATAGATAGAATTTGCTACTCACCTGTCCCATATTCACAAATGCGTATTTTTCCGCTATGCCGCTAGCAGATTTAGCGCCTCCTTTTATCCGTAAGGCCCAGTCGTTCGTGTAGATGGCGGCTTGGCAAAACTGCAAGAAGGTTCCGATCCACAGTGCGTAGAAAAGTTCCATTTTGGCTCGGGTTGTCCCACTTTCACGCACGTTCCCGGGTAGTTTCAGAAATTTTTATCATTGTTTGAAGATGTCTTTTTGTTTTTCCCATCACCAGGTTGCCTCGCATGTGTGTCTCCAAGAGGTAACCAGACTGGACTGGTCCTTCAGGAGGTGTCAGATGGCTGGTTCAACATGGACGACAGGTATCATCACACACACAATGTCAGGGGTGATACCAGCTCAAACGAATTCCCTATTTGCACGTCGGAAGAGTTTTGTCTTTTTTGTGTTCGGAGTTAAGCAAAGGCTTTGAATGAAATGGTTAAAAAAGTATTTCGGAATTAAGAGTCAGTCCTTCACCATAATAAAGGATATACTTCGTATTCTGTCATCGTTTAGGGGAGAAAGCTCCTTCTTTTGGGGTATTTAGAGACGAGAGAGCTTCTTCACTGTCATCTCCGTCAACGTGTGGCCTTCATCTGCTAATATATATATATTTTATTTTTTAACGTGCAGCTCCCAGTATGACTAACTCGCTAAATCGCTCGGACGGGCTCTAATCACCAACCGCTGCTCGCACTTTAAGCTTCTTTCCATCATGCGCATCACTTGCCCTGCCAGCAGCAATAACCAAGCAAATATTTCGGAGTAATACGCACAATATTACTAATACGCTGACCATTTATCTCGGAAATTACAATCCAGACCCGCCCAAGAGATCCGAAAAGCCTGGAAATAGTGGCACCGATGGTTGCCCTACTCTAATTAAACCAAAATAATCAAGTGTTAATTGAAATTTGAGGGAGGTGTTTTTTTTTTTTCCCCAAAAGGATGACACACCCATCAATATCCAATTTGCGGTTAATGTAACGCAATTTACGTCGTCGCCGTTTAAAAGTCGCCTCAGCAAGTCAGCACAAGCCGTCTTGTCCTTTTCAAGACTTCCCAGGGAATAAAGCCCCTCAAGGAAAACTGCTTCATTTTTAATGAGGATCAATGTGGCAGCCAATCAGAGGAGGCTCATTAAAGGCGCACGTTCGCAGAGACCCACTAGCTTGTTTTGGTTCCTCCTCCTTCACCAAGCGTCTCTCCCGGACGCCCGACACGGATGCAAACGATTACAGGCGATCTGACGCTGCAGCCGAAGCAGGTTTGTGACGCAAGCCGGCTCTCAGAGAAGAGGGGAGCCAAGCAAAACTTTGAAGTTGTCAAAGGCGTCTTCAGAGAGACGCAAGCGCGTTTTGATGTTCGAGAGGGGTGCTCAGTTTCAAGCGCTGACTCTTTCCCCTGGAAATGGGGGGTCGGAGGGAGGCCCTGGCGTCAACATGAGCTACCACACGTGTTCCAAAAAAATTTAAACCCTCTAATAACGATTTAATTTCCCAAAGTCATCGGGCTCTTCCTTCCAATCTTTTCCAATCCATTTTCTTTTCTTCCGCCTTTCCAGGACGGTCAAAGTCACAATGTCTGGAAAAGTCTTTTCACAGGTTTTGACTTTGACCCAACCCCCCTCCCACCCCCAAGCCGTTACCCAATTGTGGCCCTTTCAGAGGGAGAGAGAATTCATCTCACGTTTTTTTTTTTTTTTTTTTTAATAATAAAAAGCAATCCATCATGATTTTGGCAGGCCCATCTGCATTGGGTACTTTTGAATGCAATATTGAACATTCCTGCGTGACGTGAGCGAGTGCATTCTGTCCGCATTTTTCTTTTTTTATTCCGTCACTAATGAGTCACCCATCTTGAAAGACGAAAGGATTCTTTCAAGTGCGACTCCGGGCTTTGTTTATGAGCGCCATTACCAATTCACGCAGAAGAGACGTTTGCGTCGCATCATTTGTTGCTTTAAATTGCATCAAATGTTGGAATTTCTTTTTTTTCCCTCACCATTTTCATTTTTTTTTTTTTTTTACTCACTGTTCTTGAGTGCTACTCCAAGAGAGTCTGAACTGTATATACAAAGACTCGGGGTTGGCTTTCAAAATAAATAGTGCTATTTTTATAGACTGCCTGACTTTCAGCTCAGTGATTTTTCATTGAAGCAGCCGATTAGGCTTGGCCAGCATTTTAGCGTGAAGAGACTCACAAGCGCAAGGGAGTAAAACTCCCTCTGTTCATTCGTTATCGATGTTACAGTCTTTACTATAATTTAAACAGCACGCTCTATTTCTTTTTGAAGTATGAGAGAATAAAATGAGAACAAAGGTTGGACATATTTGAGGAAAAAAATAGCATTGTATCAATTCTTTTTTGGGCTGGCCCTGAGCCCCCGAATGGTGGGAGTCCACTTTATACAACTTTTTCTCTCAATTAAAATGAAAGCTTCAATTCCAGTAAATTTACAACTTTGATTTCTTCGTTCCTCATTGCCACTGTACTGTGGTAATCCTCCTCTAAAAACACCCGCGGCTACATGTATTAGCTTCTCAGCAGCATGCCGGGCTAGTTGTCGTTTTCACACGGTCATTATGCACACTTGTTGACGCCCGGAGCGGGGACGTGCTTGTTCTCCACGCTCCTCCTACCGACGTCACGCTGAATCGCGACACGTCGTTGTTGACGGAGGCCTCAAAAATAAAACGTGTCGCCGACGCGGAGCTGAAGAGCCGCATTGCTGACAAAATTGTTACCAGACACACACAGCATCCCTCCACGTGCCCACGCTGCCAGTGTGAATTCTCAAGCACTTCTTTTCTTGCCTTCCTTTTGTCCGCCACTTCAGGCTGGGCTCAGATCGCTCGCTGTAAACTCACTCCACTCCGTCGGGAGGATTACAGGCTGCGCCATAGTAGATTAATGACTGCGGCGCCCTATACTGTATGAGGGCCCGCCGCATGGTAGATGTGTCCTGCCGATGTGGGATTAGTAACAAAAAAATATTTTTTAAACTGATGACACTTGATTGGTCTTTTTGCACGAAACATAATTTGATTTGGCGGGCCGCATAAAATGATTTGGGGAGCCAAATCTGGCCCCCGGGCCTTGGGTTTGACACCTGGCTCTTAAATCAATTCATGTCACTCATATTTAACTGTAAGATCACTTTGAAATGTATTTGTGTCCTTTATGAGTAAAAGCAAACAAAACTGAATTCGATCCAATCACGGCAAGTAGCGGCGAAACAATCTTCATAAAGTTTTGCTTTTGCTCGCACTAAAAGGAGGCCAGAAGCTCACAGCACCTCGGAGCCTTGCTAGAAGCAGCTTATGTGTGTCATGAATCACTAAGTAGTAATATTTGGGACTTCTCACAGCCGTCAAACAGCCGAGGCTTAATTTCCTCCGAGTTGCCCCGCAGTGGCCAGGAAAGTGGGCTGTGTGAGTGAAAAGCATTTCGAGTTGGCCTGTTTCACACCCGAGCCACACGGACACTTAATCTTTCGAAAAGGACATTTTTCTTCATGTTTTGACACTTTCGGATGCCAAGGGAAACGAACTTTTGAAAAAAACTCTATCCAGGATTACACACAAACTACGCCAGCGCACTCCAAGCAGCTGTGGTAAAATACTTTTTTTTTTTAATAGAGCATTAATCCATATCTGAAATATAACATCATGGCAGAATATGCACAGAAGTCTCTTATATACTTTGACATGTGAATGTACTTTTGCTTTTATGCGTGTGGAGAGTGGGTGTGACAAAGGGGGGGGGGGGGGGGCGTGAGTCGTTGCGCATGGAAATGCCGAGTGGTTTTCTCCCACCGAATAGTAAAAGATGTCTTTTTTTAAAATATTTGAAATACAAGTCTTTGATGGTGTCTTTAAATGTCTCTGAATATAAAAGCTGGTGTTCTGACCCTCATTAGTCCTTTAATGACGATGATTCCAAATTCCTTTTGATAGTTGACTGAATAGATATATATATATATATTTATATATGTTTATACACTGCTCAAAGAAAATTAAGGAAGTTGGCCTTCTTACCATGAAATTTCAGGATGTACTATAATAGCACTGGCGGAGCTAGAGGGGGGGCCATGAGGGCACTGGATCCCCTGAAATATACCCGGTACCAGACCAGATGACTTTGGGGTATTTTCAGAAAATGATTTCACATATTTCCTCCCGTCCCACGTAGAGAACATGTATTGAATGTTCATCAGTATTTTCTGGGTTTTCAAGACATTATGTTTTAGAGACCCCCTGAGATACCATTAAAAAAAATCCTAGCTCCTCCAATGCACAATGACTGCGCATGTCCAACTGTCCGTTGGTTTCAGCCATTTTGCATGAGGACCTTCTTAGAAATTAATTGGTTGACCTGTTGTGAATTTTGCCCTTCGGTGCTTTGTTGAAGAGCAACCTGGGCAAAAAGTACACAAAAAAAACTGAACTCATCCTGAATTCCCCCCCGAAAGCCAACTGTCCCTAACTTTTTGTGCGTAGTGTAGATAATCTATATTTCTTCTCTTTACATCTCATCATTGCTTAGTCATATTGCACTTGAAGCGACCGTCCCGCGCCATAACAAAGCTGAAGAGGCCTTTTGGGAGCGCTCTAAAAGCACATCAAGGCATTGTCATCACCTCCAACAACAAGGCGCTCGAATCTCAACCTTTGCGTCTCGTCCTCCCACAGTTTTTGCAGGTCGTAATCCTCCAGCTCGCTCATGAAATCCCCCGTCTGCGGGCGTATTGCAGTAGCAAAAGTATTTTCTTTTTCCTCCCCTCAGAGGAACCAGAAGCATTTTTTCCTGTTCTTCTTGGTGGGCGCTGTGGGACGCACAGCTTGGGGAGAGTCTTGTTGGCTGGGCGTGCTGGAGGGAGGGGTTGAGGTCTGGGGCGAGCCCTCGGGAGGGTCGCCCACCTTCCACGTGCGGACCACCTGACCCTCCTGAAGACGAAAGTCGTGTTCTACGCTACATGGGGAGGGGGTGACATAAAAAAACACAGTCAGTGGATAGAGTCCATAGGAAAAGTCTACACACCCCAGTTCAAATGCATACTTTTGTGATGAAACTTATTTAGAAAGTCCACATAATATCCAGTAATTGCAGTTAAAGCATTTCCCCGAGACTTTTTTTTGTTGATGCTAATTTCGGCGCTAAAATGCCAAATAAGAAGCAATAACGCCATTGGATGATGCTCAGTCATGTGACTGATATCAGCGAGCGATGGGCTGCTGCTTGCTGTGCGCCCACTCACTCTTTTATTTTTTATTTTTTTGTTGTTGCCGTTCCTTTGCTGCTATTCTTGCTTATTATTATGCAGTGGCCTAGTTAGCGGCTGTTTCTCATCTGACGGCAGCAGCAGCAGATGCTGGGAATAAATACAAGGACTTCCTCCGTTGAGGCGATGCTATTCCTCTCCAGTGCATACCTCCACCCTTTCTAAATATTTCTCCACCTGCTCGCTGCTTTCACCGCAAATGAAAATATCATCTTTGAACATCATGTCCATGGGGATTCCAGTTTAACCTCAGCTGTCGGGCCTACCCTTCTCACATTGCTTAATAATATTCAAGCACTTTTTTAAAAATAATTTATCCTGTTCAGGGTCACAGAGAGCTGAAGACTATACCAATATTTGAAGCTTTAAAATCAGCTCCCAAAAAATAATCTCTAATATTACTGCTGTACTGATAAGCCAAGAGGAGCTGAGCCTCCAGTACAGTACATATGTCTAGCCTACATTTAACATACGGAAACAAAAACCATGGACAGAAAAAAAATAGCTGAATTGTGAGTTCACTCTATGTGACCTTTTCGGCCATTCCTTTCTAAGTTTTAGGACTAAAAATGGCAGCGTGTTTCTACAGCAGGCGCTTTTGCTGCAATAATGGGACCGTCTCATTCTGCCTTGAACACTGAAGTGCTATCTTGTTCTTTCACAGAAAACCATCAACGTTGCATCAAATCCCCGGAGGATTGGAGGTCATTGAAATGGAAGATGAAGAACAAAACTCTCAACGACAACAACGAGGAGGAGAAAGAGGACGAGGCATATGAAACGGAACGGCCTCAACATGAATAAATAATCCCTTGAGGATCCATCATCCAGTCATCTAAGGTAGGAGTGGAATTTATTGTTTAATTCCGGCTAATCGCGGGACGCTGAAAGCAGTCAGGTCGTATTACGCCGCAAGACAGCAGCGTATTATTATTGAGAATATTTGGAGGCTGTTCAGACGGCGCTGAAGGTCCTGGCAGCGTGTCAGCGCTACGATTAAAAACTCAGAACCTTGGGTGCATCTCAGTATCTCTACCTTATTGAAGTATTATTTTTTTGGGTGATGATGCCAATAATAGTCACAATGATTTCGATTGAAATGGGAATCGTGATTCATAAACACGTTTTTACATGAAGATGAGGAGAAAGGGAAAGTTACGATTGCTCATTATTATTATAACTTGATGAATTTAAATGCCTTAATTAATTTCCTGTGTGAATATTTATTTGAAAAAATATCACTCCCAAAAGACGATGCTAATTTCCCGTTAGCTTGTCAGAAGGATGTTAAATTGACTGTTAGCATTAGCATTGGCAAACCAAGTGTGACTTTTATATAAATATACAATCATGATTACATTTTGATTATTTGCCCAGCCCTACAACTACTTGAGTTTTTGCCATCTTTATCTTTTCCTTGTTTATATCACCGAAGATCTTACTAGCAACTTTTAGCTCTTTCTGTAACGTTTTCAAAGCAACCAGACACACCGGCAAGTCGATGAATAAATAAGACAAAGTGTTGTTTACTGACAGCAAATGAAGGATGCGACGGGTTAAAGGTCAGACGCCGCATCAAATAGCTTTGCAAAGAGCGAGCGAAAGGATGATTGATTGCCGAGGAAACGCGAGGAAATAAACGCAGTCAGGAGTTCCAGCTCAAGAACCGCCATTGTGCGCCTGTCACAGATTACTCCATGTGGGGGGAGGCGGGGCCTTGTGCAAAGTTCAAATACATGTCAATATCAGCCAAAAGTGAGACTGGCAGACGCCATCCGGTAGCTCCGTGGGGAAAAAATTTGTTCCAGGCAAATTCCCGCTCAACGTTTTTGGTTGACTTTGGGAGGCATCCCAGCTGACGCGTCTGTCGCTCACCTCTGGGAGCGACCTCTTTAGCTCAATGTGTCGCGCGGGAGCGTTTCCAACATTCCTAGGAAATCACTATTTTTACAGCACACCCGGATCTAATTAGCATTCGTTTGCTGTTAACGCTCGCTGCCGAGTCTCATAGAAAAATCAATAATCATTGATCTCATTCGTTTGTTTCCAATCTCAGGGAACGGGGCCTGCTTATTTAGCCCCCTAAGTGCACAATTAGCTGCTGGTTCGCCACGTTTTGTAGAGCCTCTTAAGCGCGGGACGTTCCTGGCGTCGCAATGCAATTATCAAGAATTCGTAGCGGAGCTCGTGACTTGTACTTAAATGAAGGTTGAATACAGCTGGGAGAGATGTTAATTATTTTCTGAGTACTTTGGAAAGCGGGCATCTGTATGCCCGCTGAACATTCCGCCGCTTTTCAATTATACATGGCCGACGCGGTTTACAGTATACCTGCGTTTTCAAATTTATGCTGCCAGGAAGTAGCTTTAACAAATCCGTCAGGAAGGGAGAGGGGGAAAAAAATAAAATAAGGGTGAGATTGTTATTGTGTGTGTGTGTGAGGAAAGGCGCTGAAGTGTCGCTCCGGCAGGATTGCTGCTATTGAGGAAATTGGAGCAAAATCTACTGTTTCAGCCTCTCGGGCGGGCGTCTCTGTTGTGGGACAAATTTAGTGCAACATATGCGCTGAGGTGTGCTGACACAGTCTGTCCTAACAAGTCAAGCCAGCGGCCGCCCACAGAAATGATTTATCCCCGTTGTTGCGGCGACGGGGATGCTGCGCCTTTTCCGAGCGGGGTGTATTTATTTTTGCTTGGCGCGGGGATGAGCATGAGAAAATGGCTGCTAAATGATGCGGCGCATGCATTATTTAGGTATTGACTGATCGCTGCTTTACCCGGAAAGATTTGACAGCCGAGTGTTTAAAATGCTCAAGCATCCGCTGGAAGAGAAAGGACGGGGAGAAAAACAAACAGCCACCTATTAAGGAGATTAACCTGTAAATAAATTATTTTGACAAATTCTGGTCGTCAAAATATGACACATCCTCTCCATTAAGGTGCTCATTAGCGTCCTTGTAAAACGATAAATACCTCCTTTAAATAAACATTACAAACTAATTGGTCCAAGCAGCGCCCTCTGCTGGATTTGGCAGGGCACCGTCACATTAGCTCCTTATGCATATGGATTATTTATTTGCATATTTAATGATTATTAAGAGAAGGTTCACTCGAGCAAAGTCCGGAACATCTGACACATTTTTCCCCCTCCAAACCATGGCGTAGACATCCCACAAAGGCGTCCATTGAAGTCCTTTCATCCATCCATCCACTTTCAACACCGCTTATCCTGTTCAGGGTCGCATGGGGGGGGGGGGGGTGTCTGCTCTTTAGAATCTGTTCCGTTTTGTCACGCGCACGTTCGCTTCCTTCGAGAGACAGACTCAAAGCGTCTGGTTTCGACAATAATTGCAATCCGCGTCGCACTTTTGGAGGCCGTCGCACTCGCACCCCGTCGTGATGAGGAAGACACAATGCTGACCTTGATGTTTACTACGTGACAAGTCGAGGTGGCGAAAATGCTCACACTGCATCAAAGGAGACGCCTGGAAAATGTACTTAAGTACAAATAAAGTATTTGTACTTGTTTGCCACCACTGGCAAGCTTCAGGAGCGAGTGGGTGCGAGAAGAGGAGCTTTAGGGATCTCATTTAGCTGTGGGTGGGTTTCAAGCATGATTAGTATTTATATGACACATCATCCACATGAGGCGGTGCCCCCCCCCTCCCATCCCACATCGTCACGGCGATGGGCACCATCTGGCTCCCGGCGTCGCCGCCAGTTGGGAGCTCTGTGATTACGGCAAAACAAACGCTCTCTGTTTTTTTTTTGTGTGTTCCCTCTCTCGCACTTCTTGGCCGCTCAGGTTTTCACACCCGGCAGTACATCTGTCACATAAAACAAACAGTGGACATGATGGCCGCAGCATTTTGCGAAAGGATTATTGTAACCTCAGCGGCGTATATCGGATTTATAGTCGTTTGCCCGGCAGAGCAGAGATTTTTCAAGTGTGCGCAACACTGGTCGCCGTTTTATTTAGAGCCCCCCCGTCGACGACGAGGATTTAATGCTTGACGGAACAGTAGAGTTGCTACATTCTCACTGTGCTTTCATCAGCCTCGTTCACGCCGAGATCCCGCGAATGCACCGAGAGGCAAACAAGCGTTCGCGCCAAGGGGGCGGAGTAAAGTCGAGTAAATATTGACTGCAGATTCTTTTGTTCAGACGGGTAACAAAATTTAAGATGTTACCTGCTAGCAACATTTGTAATTTTAGTATTGACATATAAATTCAGAATTTGTCTTGACGGGCCAAATATAATTACACAAATTTGGCCCGCGAGCCAGGGTTTGACACCCCTGCTTTAATCCCATTTTGTTTGAAAGAAAAGAAGTTTTTTTCGAGCCCACTTTTCTCTCTTTGTGCTTTGTTTGAAAGAATAGCGAACATAGAACAAGTACATCCCCCCCCCGCCAAATCCCCGACGACTGCCGCTTGATTTCATCCTGGCGGTTCAGAACGAGGCCGACGCCTTCGGTGCATATCCTCGTCCCCCCGTGAGGCGCCTGTTGCGCGGCGGCGGCGGCGGCGGCTCAACCCCCCAAATGTGAAGATGGATTACTGCAGAAGAAGTGCCCGGCCTGCCCTTTTCCACGTTTCACACACACCACTTCTCCATTATCACGCAAGCGCACAGAAGCAGGTCTGGAAGCTCTGACAGAGTCGTTAGAGAAAGGTCAAAGTCAAGAATCTGACAAATCTTTCTTCAGAGAGTGAAAATACGTCTCTCACATTCATTTATAACAAAAGCGCGGCAGCTTGTATGTGTCGGGTCGCTCTCCGTTTATATTTATCTCTCGCCCGCCTCGGTGTTATCGGTCGGAGGAGGCCATGCGTGCTTGGCGGATGATCAATGTTCCGTCAGATATGTTTGAAAGAGCCAAACAAATCCCCGAGATTGCCTCCGTGTCTATCGGCCCCGGGGACTTAACCTCGTTAATCGATAGGTTGGGTCGCCCGCCGAATGCTCAACTAAAGAGCCTTTGATTCACTTTGTGTATGTTGTAGCGACAAAACCCGGAAGAGATTTCAAATTTGATTGATTGCAGACGATACGAAAGGAACTCTCCCATTTATCAACTCCGGCTTTCTCCACTGACGCTGCATGTTTGCATTGGACGTACTTTGCATAATATTCAAACACGGATGTAATTCGTCACAAAAGTGAGCCGGTCGCTGAAAGAGTTGCCTCTTAAAATTCATATCAGTTCTATTGGCTTCGCTTCACTGCCTCTTCAAATACAGAAACGCGTCCCCCCGCCCCCCACAACCCAACCCCTCCTCTCCTCCTTCCTTTTAACCTTGCTACTTTCTTGGGAATTCATCTTATCTCCCAGGAAGTGGGCTCTTTTCACTAGCGGTTATGCTAATGTCAGAGGATTGTCAATGTTTCATGAACGCCGAGCCCTGAGGCGGTATCGCGTTTCGGAAATATCCCGGTGACCGTGAACACGAGGAAACCGGGTTCATGTGTAATTTGCTTGTCCCTATACTAGCGCGCGCAGATTTGGTTTGGACGTGCTCTCGCTCATTTGCATGCCGTTATTTATAGCGCACGTGTGGGTTTCCCCTGAATAAAGCTGCCTCGTGTTCCGCTTCATTTGGCTTTGATGGAAGGCGGCAAGCTGCAGGTAGCTGCCGTCTCCTCTACCCATGCTGTTCCCATTCCAGCAACGGGGCTTTGGATTCTCCCCCCTCCCTCCCTCACCCTTTTGGTGTGAAATAGACTTATATTGAAGGCGCAGAAGTAGGAAACAGATTGTGCGCGTGAAGGATTGCAAGAGCGAGTTATATATCGAAGGAGGAAGGTCCGCTCTTTCTCGATGTTGCCTTGGATGAATTCTCAGACAATGAGGAGCTGTCGCCAGCTCCGGGCCAGAGTTGGAACAACGTGGAGAGCGATTGATGCTTTCAATTCCACCCTGGGCTACTTTGGTAAAGCGAATGAATGGTGATGGAAGAAGGGCCGAGCTGAGCGGGGGGAAGTAGCAATAGAAGCAATCAAACCCGACGGCCGACCTATTCGGCCATCCGTTCAGCCGTCGTCCGTTCATTCATCTGGCCGCTGTCCGTCATCTGTTCAGATGAAGCCATTCGTCCGCAAACTCCATCATCCCAAATCCATCTCACTATCCCGTAGCCCGGGTATCATCTCCTCACGTTATTTTTACTTTTTAAAGCCTAAAAGCCGTCGTGATTAAGATTTAATGCCTATGAATATTTGACTGAGTTATCACAGTCAATGGAAGAACGCGTGCGGGGAGGGAGGAAAAAGTTGAGCGATTGAGAGTTAACCCACTTTTTTTTTTTCTTCCCCACACTTGCTCAACTCCCGGCAATCGAAGGGCCTCGTGCGAAGAAAGGAATGTCGTGTCAGTGCGGATGTGCGTCAGGAAGCGCTGATTCATGACGGGTGCGCGCTTTAAGAGTGGCTCGGGATGAGTCGCTACTGTAGGCGCTGTCACAAAATGTTCATCGACATCACTCCCCGTTGATTTCGTGAGTCCATAAGCTCTGGTCCTACGTGTGTCGGAGCGGCCGGTGAACGAGTCCTCTGGCGAATAGTCACCGCGCAGTGCGGGCGGTCGAATCGTTAGCTTCGACTTAACGTGGTGGGCGGTTTATTTGTGCGGCGCTAGTTGTGATTTCAAAAACAACATTTCTAGACTCGCCCCCGCTGAAGCCTTTCCTCAATTATCTACCACTCGGTGCGGGGGATGACGAATTGCCTTGAAAAATATAAAATAAGAGCAAAAGGAAAAACACCGGGCGGACTTTTACTTTGTCCGCAAACGTCGGGTCCTGAGAGTCATTAATCTACGCGCTAGCAAGCTCGCGGAGCTCCTCCGGCCAAAACGAGTGATGGAGCGAGCGAGTGAGGGGGAGCAGAGATAAAGCAGCAGAGTGCAGATCTGATTAGGCTCCACTCCACAGGGATTAAGCACAACAGCTCCTTGTTAGGCTCTACTTTACTCTCACGTTGGCCATTAGCAACAAGAATGATGACACCGAGGGTGGGGCGGGGCGCCTTCGCTAATTAACTCTCCTGCATGGTCACGCAATCGGATTCTACATATTAATACGCAATCAATGCGCCACCGGTGCCCGATAAATAGTATCGGACGTGTCATGTATTATTCTCACGGTAATAAGCCTTTATTTTTTATTTTTTTTAAGGCTGAACAAATGAAGTGTTCAATTAGAGAGGGATTCCTCGTCGGGTACAAAGTGTTCAAAATGTAATGTTCTGTTGCCAAGTGCATTTGCATGCAAAGTGCCATTAGCATTTTTACATCAATTTTTAGCCTGGCGAGAAGTTCCGAGAACAAAGCCCCGCACTCAAATGCGCTGCATCATAGAAAAATGTACAGTAGTCGTTCGTCCTAATCTCACGATGACATAATTCCGCTAAAGAGGACGCTGCGAAATTCAACACCAAGAATATCTTTGGTAAAATTGAGCATCGTTTTCTTGCATCGGATCTTGTAGGGGCAATATCGGATTAATGATTTTTCCGATTCATTTTAGTATGTTGATTTGTTATGTACAAGTAAATAGTGATTAAAAAATTGTTCTAAATTTTTATTTTGTTTGAATTTTATCAATTATAAAAATGATATTAAAAATAATTTTAAAAATATTATACGCCAATTGTCTAGGATGCCAAATCAGAGCTGAAATTTGTTTCCACGGCTTACGAAGGATGAGCAGTCAAGGATTGATGTTTTTTCAGAGATCTCAAAAGGTTGTCTTGCATTTGATGTTCCAGCTAGGTCGAACTAGGGTGAAGGCAATATTGGAGTCTAAAAATCACTCGCTTTCTCTAAACTCTTTTCCCTCCCTCCTTGTGAGAGCGTTTCATCTCCACTGATGTAATGTGCTCAAGATCCTCTTCTTTTTTTTTTTTGGGGAATTGATGAAATCTGTCCTGTCAGATGTTACGGCTTCTCCGTCACACTGCTCGTTTTTTTTTTTTTTCCCCTCCCACGATTTTTTTTTTTCTTCCCTCGTCACCTCGGCCGAGCAGACAATCCGCCTCGTCATGCATTAACAGGAGACTTTTCGGACGACCCGGCGGAATCGTCTCATCCCATCCGTGAAAGCACGGTGAGATGATGACGATAATGATGAATGTCTTATCGAGGCAAACGTTCCAAACGGTTTCAATCCACACGCGCGTTTTATCACTTCCTCAAAAGTGATCTTCCTGCCCTGTATTGGTTCCATCTGCTGGGATGAATGTCAACTTAGTTTTAAGATGAAAGCTACTCCATTTTCCTCCGCCGTTTATATTAGCATGCCCGAATAATGAGGCGACAAGCGCGCCGCTAAATCTAATTGTGCGACGCAATCAGTCCGACCGGTGTACCTGCCAGACTCTGAGTTAAGAGGATGGATGACCAACCCAGAGGTGTTCATTATGTTTTGGTTGCCGAAGAGGTGTGACATTGTTTGCCTGGCATGTCTTCCCGCCGAGGTGTCGAGGTGAATCACCTGAGTCGTCATCAAATTCCATTTGTCCGTGCTAGTCGGTCCCGCGCTCGTAACCCGACTTGTTGTTTTCTGAAGCGAATATGTGCTAGTTCCCCTTAATCAGATTATAATCCGGCGCAAACGGCGCGGCGCAGGTTCCACCACGGATACTCAAGCGTGTCGCGACGGCGAGAAGCGACTC
The DNA here is from genome assembly GCF_024217435.2 of Syngnathus scovelli. Taxonomy (NCBI): domain Eukaryota; kingdom Metazoa; phylum Chordata; class Actinopteri; order Syngnathiformes; family Syngnathidae; genus Syngnathus; species Syngnathus scovelli. The sequence continues at coordinate 11,609,197 of NC_090859.1, read as the reverse complement.
TGCGATGAAGCCATACGACCGAATTCCCCAAACGTGATGTGATGCGCGATGACAGCGCGATGCACAATAACCGCGCGCCGAGACACGCAATGTGCTCTCGTTGCCTTAACGCGTAACGCCAGGGATGCAACAAATAACCACACTTAGATGGATTTTTACACTGCAGGTCCAAGTACCCGATTCCGAACTTCTGTATCCAGTTTTCGGGAATGAATGTTCATTTCAAGTCACATTTTTCACCGCCATTTCCCCAAAAATAAAAAATACCTGTAGATGATGCACGCACAATCCCTGCAGGTCCCGCAGTTCTCAATGTCCTGACCGGTTCGGTATGAATGTCTTCTGTGGAAAAGCATTGAGATGACATATCAGGGGTTACAGGACGAGTTTGTGTGTGAATGTGTGTGAGTGCGTTCCTTTCCCTGCTGAGCGAACACAAAAAAAAAATATCAATCCCCTGATCATTTTTTAATGAACGCTACACTGGCCAAGCAAACCTCCTCCCCTTCCTCCTTCAACTGCCTGTTACGTAACTCATGAGTCACTACATCACTCGGGGCATAAAATAATGCTTATGAGGTAAAAGTCGAGTCGGCATGCATCGGATCGAGCCCCGTCACCGAGTTCCCGTGCTAGAGCAGGCTAAAAGAGAAGCGTCGTGGCAACGATGCACGATTGGGATTACACGCCTCAGACGCCATCATGGTGTCGCGGCGATAAGGCGTCAGAGATGACTAAGAAGCCTTGAGTAGATGAATTAAACGGTGATGAGAGCTGAGCCCAAACCGCCGACGCGATGATGGAGATGATTTCCGCGCGTCGGCACGGCCGCCCGTCCCTCAAAAGGCCGACGTCTGATGCGTCATGAATCCTGCCTTGGCATGACTGACGCGAGAGCTCGTCAAAGTAATGACAGACGAGCTCTCATCCCTAACCCCTCGGTGCCGCCTGCCCGGCGATATTTCATGTTCCTCTACTTGACGCTCAATCTGCTCCACCGCCGCGTTTGCCTTCGGGGGGCTCGCCGTGCTTACATTGTGCCGGGGTAAAAGTTGGCCGAGATATAAATAGTCGAGCGGGACGGCAGCGTCGCTTCGGCACAACAGATGTCGACGGAAAGCCGCTTCCTTGGTATTATCGTAACGTCCCTTTTCTAGTACGCTCTTGGTAAGGCAATCGAGCGACGATTAATCGACAACTGATCGATTAGGACGACTTCATGTTCCTAGCAGAAGACTCCAAAGTAAACAACTACATTAGTGTGTTTGTATCCCTGGCTGTGAGAAATTAGCTGTCGAGAAATAAAACAGCAGGTACTCTGGCGTCACACCGGCGTTGACTTTGCACACGAGCAGCTCTTCATAACTTATAAATACCCGCCGAGTCTTCTTCACGTCAGGCTGCAGACGAGCAGATGGCTCCCTCGCAACACCCGGCCCGGGAGATGCCCCCGCTAGCTCGGGTTTACAGCTCCATTAGCCCGAGGCGTCCGGTCATATATTTACACGTTGAAATGTGACTAAGCTCCCTGTTTGACTTCAAGCTTCAACGCTGAGAGCTCGCTTTAACCCCCAGTTGAAAAGAGCTTCGACATTATTCTTGATGTTAACCCTCCCTCTCTCTGTGGGATTATAGACAACAATCATGGATCATCTATCAAAGCCTCTGTGCAAATCTGAAAATATACTTGTATTTTAGCTTAAAATGGAGGTTAAAATATTTAAGTAAATGTCGTTATTGTTTCATCATTCAGTCCGACCGATAGCTCTCGCTCGCTAGCTTTAAATGAATGTATTCATGGTGTTTATTTTGAAGTACATCTTTAGTAAGGATGGCATCATTTTTATCTTTCATCTCTCGTGCTTCGTGTTCATCTGAACCGTCTGTTTTCTCTCACACTTGTTCTCATTATTTGGTGGTTAGGATGCAATTATAATTTTCAATAAACCTGATGTGTTTTTACTGGAGGTGGGAGGAAGCTTGAGTACAAACCAAACAACAACCATGGGGTAAACAAAGACCATGTTTTAAGCCTGGAGCCTAGATCTGAATCTTGATCCTTAAAATTGTGAGGCAGACTAGCAAACCGTGCTGAAGTAAAATTTTGCCTCACCCGTCTCGCTCGGCCTCCTTCTTCTCCAAATCTTGAATGACATCCAGTAGGATCTTGATGGTATTCTGGCTGGTCTCCAGGACCCCCTCCAGACTATGGAGATGGTGCTGCAGGCTGCGAATGTCACGCAAGGGCCCGTTGGGACCCAGGAGCTTCTCTGTCACTCGAGCCGGGTCCAATTTACACCTGGCCCCGGACACTAAGCCTCCCAGAATCTCCTGTACCTGCCTCAACGTGTCAGCTTGGGCAGGAGTTAGGGGCTTCTCCCCGGAAACGGCACATCCCTGCTGGTTTGGAGGGAGAGCGTGTTGGCTGTTGGGAGCGTTGGCTCCTGCGCAGAGCATTTTGTGTAGTACCCCAAGCTGAGCCTGGGCTGAGCTGAGACAGCTGGGCTTAAAACAGGCCTTGGCGGGAGAGGATAGCTTTTCTCCCTTCACTGGCGGAGTTTTCGCCCTGTGCTTCGGAGAGCTGGCTCTTTCGCAGAGCTTCGGCGTGTCCGTGCCTTTTACAGCTTCTTTCTTTTCTTTCTCCTCGTCTTTATCCTTCTCATTGGCTTTGCTCTCTGCGCTGAGCACGGATGGTCGGACCGCAGCCGCCGCCGGGTCATTTCCTTTTTTACGTGGCGTGTAGGGCGGCGGCGGCGGGGCAGGGGGTGGGAGTCGAATGCCCCTCTTATCCTGAGCATTCAAGGGAGCCTGAGAGGGAGGGGTGTATGGCGGCGCTGCTCGGAACGAGTACAGAGGAACGGCTTTTGTCGGCGTGGCGCAATGGAGCGGGGGTGGAAGATTGACGGGCGGCTGCGGGGACGTACACGTCAGTTTGGGGACCGGAGCGGAGTAGGGCACCACGCCGACGCTGACCGAGGAGGTGTTTTGCAAAGCTTGACACGGAATGTTGCAGTGCGCTACGGTTTGGATGAGGGTTGTACACGAAGGGGTGGCGGGATTGTGGAGAGAGCCCGTGTAGTAGGAGATGGAGGTGCAAGACAAAGCAGCTTGGGTCACTATTGAACACGGTGGGAGATTTGGAGCCTGTGTTTGGTGTGTGGGATCACACGAAGCCCCACCTGGGTTACTTGCAGAAGAAGGAGTAAGGCGGGCGAGGGTTATTGATGATGCCATGTTTGACACAGTTGAGGTGCACTTTGCAGTAGCGCATGCTGGTGCTGCTGACAGTGGGGCGGAGCGGACGGGCGGCACACTGGTAAATTCCGGCGGAGTCACGTGGGTGTAGTACGAGACGGGCTGCGGGATCACAGTGGGCGCGGAGCAAGAAACGGGAAGGGACGCCGAAGGGTGTGAGGGGACGCTAGCCGGCTCGATCGACGGGGCGCAAGATGGCTCAGTGCATTGTTCAGGGCTCGGTGTCGGTGCGCTTGTAGGGGGCGGAGATGAACAGTAAGGCACAGTAGTTATTTGTGTGGAGGGAGGCTCGTGGATGCCATTTGGCGCTAGAGGACTCTCGACTTGAATTGGATCTGAGTTTGACGATTCTATCGGATGCGGTGAAGCGTTCAGGCCGGATGTTTGCGTCTGGGACGGTGGACGGTCTGGAGGCGAAGGCAAGCGAGAGTCTGTTTGTATCTGAGTGGTGCGCTGAGTAATATTTAAAGGGAGGGTCGAATTTGAGTCGCTGTTTTGAATCTGGACTGCCGACTGTTGTTTACCCTCCGTTTGACTTTGCGTAGTGCAATATTTTAAACGGGCAGACGTGCACTCGGTTTGAACTCGCGAAGTAAAAAGTCTGGTGTTTGAATGCGGCGTTGTCGGACGAGGGCTTTCAGTCTGAGTAGGAGTGGTGCAGTAGTGCACTTCCTTTCCAGGATCGCTCGTTGTCCTATTCAGACGTTTTCGCCTCCTGACCAGCGAGGGGGTGACACTGCCCTGCCGCTTGGGGCCGTCTCGGCAGGACACGGTGGGACAGTGGAATGGCTCGGCGTTGTGAAGGACTGATGGAGGACAACTGTGTCTGGAGTTTTTTGTGACAGCAACAGGTGATTTCACGTCCGTCTTGGAGGATTTCGACCTCCGTTCGAGCACAGTTCGATCCACGGGCCCTTGAGAACCATTCAGGTCCTTAGAGCCCGGCAGCGCCACGTGGTTGTGTGACAAGTACTCATCCTGGGAGTCGTGTTCATCGTCGCCATCTATGCCCAAGGAATCACCAAGGCTGGGGCTTCGGGTGTGCGTGGAGGAGAGAGACTTTTTCAGGCATGGCGAGGTCTGGATGGCTGTGCTGGTGCTTGGCTTGCGCGTCATTGGCAAGGTCAGGGAGTTGCTCTGCGGCGGTGCCCAGCATCGACGCGTGGGCCCCGGTGTCAGCGGATGCGGAGGGGCCCTGGCCAAGAAAGCAGCCACGACCTCGATCGTGCTCGCCATGTCCCCGCGCACCGCCCCCACCACGGAGGTCTGACCGGGGAGGCTGTCAGTTCGTGGTCCGTCCCTGTCCCCCCACGGTCCCTTGGGGGACCTGCTGCCATGTTTGCGCAGAGGATGAGGGCTATCGCAGTCTGCTGTCGGCCTCCGGTGGCTGTTCTCACCTGTGCCGCTATTGCCGCTGCTGCTGCTGCCATCCTCCAGGTCTTTAAAGCGGACCTGGTGGGTGCGGTTGCGGCGCCGCCTCAGGCGACTCTCGATATCCGGGGAGTCGCGATTGAGCAGCACCGAACGCACGGTCATTGTCCCCGTTTTTTCTGCCAGGGCACTTTTGCCGTTGGTTTGGCCCGTCAGCAAAAGGTTGGGCTCTTTGCTCACCATGGCTCTTTCCTCTGGCTCTCCCCCAACATCCAACGACTCTGCGGGCAGTCCGATGTGACGCAAAAGGCCCGGCCGGGCTTATCGGTGCATCGCTAAGGACATTGATTTTCCATTTGCCTTATCGACATTAATACAGCGAGAGATCGGGAGTTTCGGTGACGTGTCGTCTGGAATGACGTCCGTTTTGGCTCGTGCACAGGTTATCCCTTGTCTCGAATCCAAGGTAAAGTCATATTCACAGGTCAAGATGATGAAAGGTCAAAAGGAAGAGAATCAAGTCCTTTATCTTTTATCTGTAGAAAAATAAATGTATGCAGTATAAATACTCTTCAAACTGCCGCATATCTTCTCGTGCTCTCGCCTGCCATTCTTCTGAGAGTCCAATTCCGAGCGAACAAGCAGGGAGGATGCAACCTGTCCTTCAGTTTTGTGTCAATCACATCGGCCGTTCGACCTCTCCAACCGCTGTGTCCTCCGGGCCAACGGGAGGAAGGACGGCCAAGTTATAGACCGGACCCGCTTGGCTCTCCATCACAGCCTGCGTCATTCGACTTTTGTGGCTCTCACTTCCTTGGTTTTATTGCCCCCCTTCAAAGCTCTTTTCTTCTCTCGGCCCTTCTTTCACCGAGTCATTTCCTCGTGGCTCAATACAGTAGAAACGCCTATTAAAAAAAAAAAAAAAAAAGAGACAAAAGAGGGAGTTGTGAGAGACTGTAATTGTTCCCATATTATTGCGTTTCCATTGAAACGCCACCGCGCTTTTTTCCCTCAGCATAATGAAGAAGCGATAAGGTAGGCAGCTATTTTAAAAATGCATGAGAAGCCGGGTCAACGGCGAATGGAGGAAGAAGAGATCAATCAGCCAATGTAATGACAGGGTGGAGGTGGCAAAAGAAAAGGCTCGGCTAACACAATAGCAAGATTGTAATTAAGGCCTATTCACACGCACTGCGGGCGCCACTGTTTATGTACAGTCCGTGTTCTAATGTCACTCAATGCGGCGTGTTTTGACTCTTGTCATACCTCCCTCACATGCGTGCGTCGTACGCAATTTCTCCTTTCCGCCATGTTGGGGAGTCGGCGGCGGCGGCGGCGCTTCCGGACTTCTTGATGATGCGCCGTGCTGACACCCTCTCTGATTCATCCGCCCGCCGTGTGACAGTCTGTCCGCCACGCTCGGCCCTGCTCTCGTCACTCCCCATTCGACACCGTGGCCCTCGTCTTCGCTTCCGTCTTCCGTCCGCCCATCCGTCCGTCCCACCGACGCTACAAATACTCCCCATCAATTGCCTTATCTGCACTTTTTACTCAACTCCCGCTTGTGATTACTTTTACCTCTCCGAAGTGACAGGCTAATTCTCCGCTCTTTAGTCTGCGGGTGGCGGAATTAGTGACACCTTGGCACCTTCCAGGTCATCTTGGGAGCCAGCGAGGAAGCGACACCCCGAGGGCCTGACACTTTTATTCACGCTTCTCTGTTTCTCTCCGCAAGAAGAGCATCTTGGAATAAAAAAGCGCACTTATTGGGATTAACGGCGATTAAAGACGCAGCCTCCAGGCCAAATATCAAACTCGTATACGCTAATGGATTTAGGGATGAACGATGGCGATTCCTGTTTATTTTGTGTTCTGTTTGTCGATAAGCCGCTTATGATGATTCACCTGGACTACTAAATCATCCCGAGGTCCAAGGGCGAAAGTATACGAGGAGCGCAAGGTTAACCCGCGTCGGAGCAACAACAGCCATTTATTAGCAATAGCGGTCATTATCTCTCAGAATAGCAGCATTGCCATCATTTGGATGGCATGATATGGGAACACCGCCTCTGTCATTGCCATGGCGACCTCGCATCACCCACTTTAATGGGCCGTAATATTGGCGGAGCAGCAGGAAATGATTCTCATGTCGCGCGAGCGTCGCCGCAACGTTCCGTTTTAGAGCTGTGAGCAGTGCTTGTGCAAACGTCCCATCCGGAGACACCATGCTTTAATTGGCCTGGCTTCTGTGACTTGGAGCAAATAACAAGGGCATGGCGAACACCTGCTACACACATGACACACACTTGACCATCTGTCCGCCGAGTTCCGTCCTTCAAACCAGAAGTCGGTGGAGGGAGAAAAAAAAAAGCAACCTGATTTAGCGAAAAAGCTGCAATGACTGCCGGAAATACGATGAAGATAACGTCGCTCTAGCGATTATCCGAGTCCACGGGCCATCTGATACTTTGCTGTACAGAGACTGAATACAAAATAATGATCTTCAAACTTTGAAAAATTTTTTGTCTGGTTTTTCAGCTGTCTGGTACACATTATGGTTTGCTGTAGCATTGGAATTTTGTCAATAACCAAGGTCTACGTGTTAAAAAAAAAAAAAAAAAACTACCTCCCTGTAGAGGGAGCCGGGCAAACCCAATTATTCCTGGTTGCTACTTTAATAGACAGCCTACTGACCTTGGATTTTCTACTTTAATCTTTCTTGGCTTCAACCATGTTGCCATGCTTCTGATTTTTCATTAATATCCCGTATCTCTCAAGTCGTCTGGCTTTCTTGTAAGAAAAAAAAAAATCTGTTTCAAGCTTCCATCCTGACAGATTTGCCTCAGCCTCCATTGCCGCCAGTCACACGGCCATTCCCCCTACTCACTCCCGACGGTGTCATCCTCTTCCACTCCCTTCTATCTTTCTTCCATCTTCTTATCAGCCGTGCCACTTGTATCACTCTCGCTCCCGCCGACGCTACAACGCAATTTCACATGACCCCCCCCATCTGCCATTAGAACCTCCCGCTCCCACCGCCACTGCGCTTCCTCCATCGCCGTCTGCAAAGCACCCTCCAGATCAAAAAATTTACGCTGACAATTTAATGAATGTGGACCCCGGTAATGGCGCCCGGGCTGGCTCCCGCGGCCGAGGCCAACCCTTCCGTACATGTGACATTTTCATGTTGAGGTTTATTGGCAGACTGGAGATAAATCACCGGGCGGGAGGAAGAAGGTGTGCAAGCGCATAATGCCACAGTTGGGCTCATAACTCTCCGAGGTTATTATTTAAGCTTCAGCACAGCCTGCTTGCCTGCTGTTTACCACTCGCAGGAGGCTCTTCCGTCACCGTTCTTACTAGCCATGCGATGAGGTCACGTCTCATCATCTCCCTCAAAGACTCATCTTGCGACGGCTCTTAAACAATTTGGAATTGGCCAAGTTTCCGGAATGGCCGCACGGCCTTAAAATATCTTTCACTTTATTTCTAGAACTTCTAGAACGTTACTAGGAAATCATAATGTTCCATCTCGGCTGAGTTATTTTTAGAACAGGCCTCCACTTTGTGTTGCGTAGGTTGGAAGGTTTTCTTTTGTTGCGTTTAAAAAAAATATCTCGTCGTCTCATCTGGCCATGTTCTGACTTGTCAGACATCGTTGAGATTCGGAGGAGGCGGCAGCTAGCGGAAGAGGATGGAGAGGAGGTAGACACGCTCGGTTATATTTAGTGATGTTGCGAGACCAACCGAGAGAAGTCCGACCAAGTGCGATGGGGGAGGCGGTAAAAAACAAGGCAACCGGGGGAGGGTGGGGGGGGGGGCGCAAAGAGGAAATGTCACGGCTCGGGTTCAGTGGAGTGGTAAATCAGGAGCATCAGCGTGTCAGGGCGTTTAAGGAGGAACTGGAGAGGAACTAAGAAAAGCTGTATGATCAGCGACGGGGCCCGGCGAACACGCTGCCGTCGCAGGAATTTACAACCGCGACGCACACCGAGCCTTTGCATCGTTGGAGATGCGCTTGCAGATTGTTATTTTGTCAGCTCAGCATTGTGAAGCCTCATGGGGGAGGTGGGCTTGTTTTATTTGACTCGATACAACCGGAATGAAAAACAAAAAACAGCCGTTACGAGTTGTAACTCAAAAGGATTGCATCTCAAATCGGCGTTCCCTGATGAAATGAATGGAAATGCCGTTAATCTGTTCCAGCCTCCGGTTTTAAATGTCAACAATATTTTTTAAGATTGTTCTTCATAAAGTTATACAGTAATGACAATAAGCCAATCAAAACTCAATAAACCAATGTTACGCTGCTCAACACCTGATTGGTTAATTGATAAAGGGGTGTGGCCTATGACAATAGGTACATGTTGAGTGTTGTTTCCTCGCAACAGGGAACATTTGCAAAACTAGATGGCAATATAGCTGAGCATTTAGCTAGTGAAAAAGCCAAATGTTTCCCTCGGGCTTCTCACGGAGAGAAAAACAGAAGCGTAAGGAGAGTGATAATTGGAGAACTCCGGGTGAATGCTAATGACGCCGCCGCGTGTCTGCATGGGCAAATGTTTGCGAGCTCAACTTTGCCTTTGAACATAACGGCGGATAAAAATCATTAGATGTTTCACACGCACGTTGTTTTGCAGCCAAATAGTTCAAATAGCATTTTAATTTGGAATCCTGCAAATAATGGATATCTGGAAGGCACGACTGCAATTTGGCTGAAGACGTTCCTACGCCTTTGTAGCGTTTCCACGCACGCTGCCGCTTGTTTATCTTGCCTCGCTGGCACGCAACTTCACGTCGTTTTACATTTTAAGACGACGCTTTGTGTTTATTTGTCTCGCCGTGTGAAATAACAGAGGGTTGCTTGAGTGACAGTTGTAATCACGCTGCTTTTCCCCAAGGAAGTCCAGATTGCTTCCAACTTTTCCAGGGACGTGAGTGCCAGCATAGATTTGTCCCATCTGTCCGTCGTGGACCAACAATGGCGTGTTTGAAATGAAAATCCCATCCTAAGCGGGCTAATAGATTGTGACGAGCATACTTTGATAGCGCCAGTCAATGTTTGTTCCGAGGAAATCCGACGTGAGCCTAACTGTTGTTTGATAGACGACAGATTAGTTCTTTGGATTGATATTTTTATGTTGAATTAAATAAGGAACTATATTAAATTAATAGTGACTGATATCGGAATAATATCTTAAATTTAAAGTAAAGCAAGTAAGACAAGAATAGTAACGGTATACTATTTAGGTGAAGAATTGGATATGTATGAAGCAACCACTTCAATGAATTAAATTACAAAATATATTACATTAAAATAATGCAAAACTTCACAGATCACAATAAAAAAAAATTCCAATTTAGAAGCTTATGTCTAATTGAGGGGGAAAATTTATTTTAACTGGACATACTGGTAAACTCAAATAAAAAGTTTGAGAAACTGCTTCCAATTATATATTAAGCATCCACAAATATATTAAATAAACAAATTGGAATGAAAAAAACATTATTTCAGACTAGAAATTAAATTACACCGACCTGACAGCAATAACTCAAATAAATGTTTACAATTTATAATTAAAAAATTCCCAAGCACTGCTCTTTACCACCTAGCATAGCGTACACACATGCACGCACACACACGTTCACAATCGCACATGCACACACGATATAACTATACTAATGGGATTCCCTCAGTCAGTGTTTTCTCCCCCTTGTGAAACTTTGTGGATACCCCCATCCTAAACACGCAACGAGTGACATAGTATATGCAAGGGAAGCACAGTGCCGGAATCTGCAAAGCTCGCACCAATGGACGCGTCTCGCTCGTCGGAGCATCCCGTGAAGCTGCACAGTCTCAGAAAATAAGACCCCCCCCTTCTGCAATAAAGTCCATCCTCGGTTATCTCCGCGCACACACCCACACAAGGCAAACAGGCACATGACCCCTCTTGTGGGAACAAAAAATATAATGAATCCACACGCATGTCAGTGATGCCTTTGATAAGCAACATAACGGCACACACGCACAACAGGGGGAGCAAAAGATGTCCAAACAAGAGGCTAATTACGGGCTTATCGCCACGGCGATGCCGAACTGAGTCACACGTACCACGTCGCTCTCCTCCTCCGGTCGGTCCTCGCATCCCTCCGGCGTAGCTCGTTATTCCCGCCGCCGCCGCCGCCTCGTCTCTCTCGCACTATGTCCCCCGCCCCCCACCCCTACCCGCCTCGGTCTCCCCTTCACGTGGGGACCTTGGTGGGCATCCCTAGGAGCTGGCTGCCTGGCGGTTGGAGCGCTGCGAGTGGAAGTGAACGAACAGGAGGGGGAGCAAGACGACAAGAGTGAGCAAACAGGCAGTTATCCTCTCATGTGCTCAGCCTCCCCCCCCCCCTTCCCCTCCTCTTCTCTCCCTCCATCACCGACGCTGTGGTTCGCCTTCTAACCCCCCCCCTACTTTCGCATCGTTCCGTCCGTCGTGACCTCCTCTCGGGTGTCGAGCCTCCCCCTTGTGTCCTTTTAAAACGAGGGGGGAGGTGGAGTCGAATTAAAAAGCAGAGTATGTAAAGCTGCGGGGAGGGAGGAAGCAAGTCGAGGGTGAAGTGGGGAAATGAGGGGCAGGACGTTTGGTAGTGGGGGTTTGGAGAGGAGGAGCTTGGCAGGACACCAAGGTCAACCGGAGAGGAATGCAGAAAGGCCGTGAACAAACGACTTAATGTATTCATTCATGTTAAAGCAATTTTCCAGATTGAATTTTTCCTGAAAAATTGCGCTGAATTGAACATGAGAAAAAACAATGCAAAGAAAAACCGGTTCGTGTTTTTCGAAAATGTATTACAGTCCGGTCAATTAGTGGAGTTCAGAGGTCAAAGTAAACACGATGAAGAGGGATTTAGCTGTTATGCTGAGCGCAACTGGAAAAAAGTATATTTTGAAAACTTTGTTTTACAACTTGAAATTTGTTTTATGAACTCCTATTCCCCCACCCCTCGTCTTTTTTATTGCGTTTTGGCCAGGGCATGCATGACACGACAGTAGAGGGGATAAAGATGGGAACAGACAGGTGGGATTATTTTACAGATATCTCCCATATGAGCGGGAGCCATGCCAGGGAAGCGTGACCAGGAGGATAATAGAGACGTGTGGAGGGGGGGGGGTGAGGGGGAGGCACTCAGTAACCAGCCGCATGAAAACATCACTTCAGTGGTTCAGCTCTCATATCAGTTGTTTTGATGTATGCGCCTACGGATGCGGAATGAATGAATGCAGTGTCAACGTGAACAAAGTTTTGATTAGGGGCTGAACTAAATTCGCTTGTCTGTACTGACTCGGCCTGGCCAGTTTGAGATATGCAGACGTTCCACCTCATTTCATTCAAATCAGTTCTCAACGCTTGTTTTGTTGTTCTGTCCGAAAACCGATTTGGATTCAAACGAACGGAACAAAAGAGACCGTTCGTGACACTAGCAGTGTTTTCATTTGATCATTTCCTCCAGGAAGATTGGCAGTTTCTGTTTGCTCTCTCATATTTGTGTGTATTCTGCCTTCTCTGAACATCAAGTGTTTAGTTTGGCAAATAGCTAACAGTTCTCCAATTGAGAGGCAAAGTGTTTTTGCTTCAAGCTGTTTATTTGTCATGAATATTTATTCAAAGTACCGTAGTTGCTTCCAACACAGCTTCTCTGCCACTATCATTGGCCTAGCATAAGTCTGCTAGCCTAATGCTAACAGACAATGGGAAACTCCTTAGACAAGCTAAGGAAAGTAGCTTATACTGAAACTACACCAAAGGTGAAATGTGTTCAGGTTCAATGATCTGGATTCAAATTCCAGACCCGGCCGGATCTGGACTTAGTTAAAAAAAATTCTAAATTTGTATTTGCTTAGTCTTTTCAAACTAGATCCAACTTCAAAACAAAGGCTAATCAGTTAGCTACAGTAGCTTCAAATCTATTCTAAATCCATGCCCAAATATGGGCGGTCTCATTTCTGGATCAATATTCAGTTTTAGTCCTACTTAACAGCCAAACAGGATTTCTTTTCTGGTCATGGGAACAAACCGATTTGTTTCCTAGTAGCATTCAGTCGAGGTCCTTATCACGTCGTCACCCGAGCAGTGCGGCGACAACGTTCACGTAGACGGATAACATCTTCTTCTAAACACCTCCGCAAGTGAGACATCCTATTCCATTTTTATCATCCGCGATCACTTATCAATGCCCCTACCTTTCCCCCTACAACTCCCCACCCTCTTCCACTACTGGTGGAATCACATTAACGTTCCTGTGTAGATTTTGTTTTCATATCTCTCGGGCGTTCCGCATTTACACTTCACAGGCGTCTCATTTTTTTGTAATAATCAATTGAGGGAATTTGAGGAGAAAAAAAAAGTGGGCAGAAGTGCTCCGTGCCTAAATGGCAATCCATTAGGAATATAATGCGTATCATTACGGAAACTCACAATCATTAGAATGGGCTTTATTGCTGGGGAAATGTGCACGGATACAAACAAGTCATTTAATTCAATACGACAGTGACTGGAGACTGCAAAAATGGATCGTGAAAGAAAATAGATATCAAATCCCCAAATAATAAAACACAATCAGATTCTAATTGGAAGCAGCAATTCATAGATCGCTGTTCATTGATGATGTCACCGTGGCAAAAAAAAAAATGATGGCAATCACCTTACCTATGTGAATAGAGTGCAATTCAAAGGGCCTGTTTTTAGGAAATAAATTCATGCAGGCAGAGTTTTTGAAAGATGTGCGCAGCGTTGAAAAATATGGAACTGTGAAATTTTTGTGCCGAGCTGTTTGATAGTTAATCACGTCTTGAAGCATTGGATGCGTGAAGTGCGCTACTTGACAGCAACCAACAGAGGCATTGTTGATTTGCTCTCAAGTAGCTTGCCGTCTGAGAGAAAGAAAAAAAAAAAAAACATAAAATGATGGAAATGGGTTTTGGAGAATTTAGTTCAGAAAAGTCGGCAGCAGTATGAGGCTTTGTGGTGGGGGTGAAGTAATCTAGGTACGGTATAATTATTGCTAATAAATTCCAAAGGACATGCGGAGTCATTTTTAAAGCTTGTTTGTGTGCCTCCTTAATAGATCAGCTCATCCCTTTTGGGATCGGAATTTTTTTTTTTTTTTTTTAAGATGTGACCCTGAGTTTTATTCAAGGAAAGAGACTCACTGGCAACACTAAATAGGAAACACATATAACTCTTTAAGCAAATGATATAACATATTTAGTACTTTCAGATTGACTTATATTGTATGAAAATAAAATAAAAACAGGTACGCTCACAATGAACTGCAAGATAGTGTGCAAAATAATCTAGGAGAACCGTTTCCCATTTGACTTAAATGTAAATAAAATATGAGACTCGTCTAACACTCTAATGTTGATCTGTCGCCAAATAAATTATATAACTCATCTTTTGGTGAATCTACTGGTCTACAACTTGTGCTCATTCATAGATTCAAAAGACATTTTGATCGAATACTTGATTTAACTTTAAAATAATATATGTTTTTGTTTTTTTAGGGCAGCTTGTATTTGTTTACATCCGCCCTGGCTGACACGTGGCCAGAGGGAGGGAGGGAGGAGGGTGCAGCAAGCGTGGATTAGTCCAGCCACAGGGACCTTTTTTTTATTTTGGTATTTTTGGCTTCCACCAGGCGCGAAGCTGCCGCGGGGGAATCAGTCGTTCCTCAGCATCTCTCGTAGCCCTCATCCAGGAAGCCCCCCCGCGTCCCAGCGACAGATAAGCATGTCCGGCCAGCAAACACCAGAGGACGGCCTCTACGGTAAGCGATGCTCTTCCCTCCCGACAACCCTTTCACATAATTACGTAAATAAATAGTTTTTTTTTTATATATATATATAAAATGTATACAAGCGTTTATTCTTGTAAAATAACTGGGGGGTCCGCAATCTATTTCAACTTTACTCTCGTATTATCAACAAAATAATCCAAATAATAATAATAAAATTGTAATTTTATTTATAGAAATTGGCGGAACAATGTTTTGGCTGTAATGGTATGAGAACTTTATTAACCAAAAAAAAAAAGTGTAACATCATTGGAACATTTCGGGTCATTTCATGAAAATAAAATCCTAAAGTCTATTGCGGTATAAACGGATTCGTTGACTCACCTGCGTGTATCTCAGTAAGCCAATTAAGATGCACGGATTCCTCGACGCTTATAGCTCGCTCGCAGCCGAGCGCCCCAACCTCGAAGGCCGCCGCTAATCAGTTGTTTGAATCAAATCAGGCTAGAAAATGTACATCCAATTAAAACAATATATATTTCGCTCAGAAAATTCAAAATTGTACAACGGTATTTTACATAAAGCCTGTCACCAATAATTGTCATAACCATATAGATATCTAAAAAAATAGCTATGTTTTAAATGTTGAATTATTCATTGAATTGCGTAATCTGCTCTTTGATGCCCCACAACAACGTAGCAATGCAGCACAAGAATTGCTGCAGATAGATCAGCAAAGCGGTTATGTCATAAATCTTTTCTGTAGGGACCAAAAAAAAAAAAAAGTCAAACTAGGGCAATGGCACAGATTCCTCTTCCCTCCCCTCAATGCTCTACTGTGCTCAGTCATGACACAAACACACACACACTCGGAACACACACACACACGACATCACGTAAGTGGAGGAAGTCCGCCATTGGTTGCGAATGTTGTGCACAAACAACAAGAGGGCGGACGTAAGAGGGTTGAATGGCTAATCTCCCACAGAAATAAGATCTTACGTAAGCGAGCATGCTGTCAGGCCTGCTTACTGTTGAGCTGTGCATGTCGTGCATGTGTGTTGTGGGTCCACATAGGTGTGCGTGTGTGTGTGAATATCATGAACCTTTTGTGTCCATTCAGTCATTTCATGGCTGTGTGTTCATTTGATCTTGTGGGGATTTTTATTCTATTTATTTTTTTAAAATCAAAATATCACAGGAATAAAATGTAGCCATGTGTGAAAAGAAATTTGTAAAAAGAATGTAATTTGAATTTTGAGAGGCTCCATGCAGGCTCCTGGGTGGAACTGGAGGAGTTGATTGCCACCGTAAGGGAGAGTCCGACGGAGGACAATATCTCGTCTGCCCTGCAGGGGGAGCTGGAGAGGATCCTGCTGGAGGCGCAGCTGGAATGCGAGAGGAATCGAGACAGGTCGCGAGTCGGCTAAATTTCACAAAACACGTCGTTAACGTCCACATCGCTCTTGATTGTTTGAGCAGAAATATCCAAGTGTGTTATCATCAAAACCAGTTGGTGAAATTCTCTGGCAGAACCTTCTGTGTGTTTTTCGACCTTATTTCCAATCCTTACGTTGGCCCCTCATAAAAGGACAAGCACGACAAAAAAAAATGCATGCAGGAATAATTTGTATTTGTGTTTATCATGTAGGTTCTGAACAATAACATCTGCTCACTGTTTGCAGTCCCCTGCAGATTGGGACCCCACATTCGACCGACTCCCCCAGACCCCCAAGTGATCCCGACAGTGACTGCATCACCATACAGGTGCAAAAAACACATAGAACAGAATGGATGGAGATCATACTGATCATTTGTGATGATGTAAACAGGAAGAGAATGACAGGAGAGTGGACACTGATTGGGTGTGGGACTGGTCCAGCAGGCCTGAGAACATGCCACCCAAGTAAGACTATGAAAAACATTAGGCATATCAAAATCTCACTGTGTGAAATCTTGAAAAAAAAAATTCCAGTTGTTATTTGTGGATTAAACCACAAATGATAGCGATACATTTTTTTTTTTGTCTCATGCAGAGATTTCGTCTTTCAGCACCCAAAGCAGCACTCGCTCAGCCTTCACAAGACAGAGGTGATGAAGAAGAGAAGCATCTTCTCATCCGACGTGCTCTTCGTTCTCGTCCCCTCGCTGCTGGCCTCGCATCTCCTCACACTGGGCATCGGGTACGAATATCACACACAATCATAGATATTAAAAGATAGTTAATATTAGAAAAATATTATTAGTAACATCATTTGAATTGATTTCAATACTTTCTCTCTTTTTTTTTTCTTTTCTTTTTGTAGAATCTATATCGGAAAACGTTTGGCCACTTCCACAACTAGCACGCTGTGACATTAGCTTCATGCTAACCTAGCCCCTTCCCCCAGTAAGGTCGCAACCATAGTACCTCGCCTGTTTGCGTTTGTCTCGATTAATGTGTGTGTGTGTACGCGTGTGCATGTGTGTAGCCATGTTGTTAAGGCCCTTAAGGGTGGGTTGGTGTTGGGAATGGGGGAGAGGGGAGGTGGGGGGGCCTGGCAATGAGTCACGCTGAGGTCACTCTAGTCTCTAAAGACTAATCAGAGAGAAGACCAGATGATACAAGGGGGAAAAAAGAACACACACAAAAAAGAGGACACCATGTGTGTGTATAATATATGCTAGCCCTTCGGACAACCTTGAGGGTAAAAACAAAAATCTGTCATTTGTCACGAGTAATGACAGCTAAAATTTTTTTTTCCTTGTCCTTTATTTAAAGCAGACATGTAGTTTTCAGGAGTCAATGTAGGGAGTGCGTGTACTTTTTTTTTTTTCTTCTGTCCCTTAATCCAATTAAATGTTTAACCTCCCCCAAAGACAATCACGATCCCATTAAACGTCACTCCTACACACCATCAGAGTGCGTGTTTGCTCTTTTGTTCAGCCTAGTAGTTGCCACATTAGAGTTGAGAAATTCTTTGGATTTTCTAGAGTGGAAATGTTCGATGAGAATTAACAGGAATTTATGGAAATAAATCTATTTCCTCATTGGAATAAATTTAAATAGCACATATTTTTGCCCTTTTTTTGCTATTAACACTGCTGCACCTTCTGGTGTGCTCACATTAGCCACCAGGGGGCAGTGGAATACACATGGAGACACATTCAAAGAAGTGTTTCACAACTAATTTAGTAAGCTGCAGGGATCTGAATGAATTTTTGCAAACAAAGAATAATTACCGTGAGTATTGTTATATTGACGGTCTACGTGTGCTGCAGCACCATTTGTGTTTTGAATTACTATTTGCAGTGTTTGTTTGCATTTATCTAACTGAGGTTGTTTGAGATACACATCGTTAGATTCCCTTTCTTTTATGTTTAGTTTGATAGTAAACATTTATAGAACGTGGTGTTAAACAGTTGAAGCCTTTTTTTTTTTATCTTTGCATTTCTTTATTGCTTTTTCAAGTGTCTTGTGTGTTCCGAATGCCATCTGCCTTCGTCATTCCTTCCCTTACTTTAGTCCTCCTCCTGTTTTTTTTTTTTTTAACAAGCTTCTTCTTTCTCAGACCAGACAAGAATCGGACCTTTTATTGCTTCCCTGTAAACCCCAAGAAGCCTATCCTGGGAGAATAGAGTTGCATTTCCCACAGAAATTAAAATGATTTACTTTTAGTGAGACTATGAGAATAATATGTGACGTTACGATAACAACAATAAAGTTGGGATTTATTAGAAAAAGTATATTGCCGTAATATTACGACAAAAAATTTGTTTATGGGAACCCTGTAATATGAGGATTTTTTTTTTACACAAATAAGTCCATGGTATTATGAAAAAAAACTCCTTAATATGCATCATTGCAAAAATGCTTTATTTTGATAAACAAGGCAACATCCATTTTTTTTTTTTCAATGCAAAAAGGTCACCATTTATCCAACTTGTTTCTCTGAACAGACAAGGATGGGACCTTTTATCGCTTCCCAGAAAAGCCTTTTCCTCATGAACACGTCAAAGTTGAGACCCGGGAAGGTTTGGGTGACAACCTTTTGTGCCCGATCGAGCGTGTCGGCCATTAGCGACACATTTGATGTGTTCTGTCTCGCTCGGCCTCTGCCTGACCATGCAACAACAACATCAACAACAACAAGGTCAGTGATCAGGCACCTGGTTTTCATTCTCCACACGTTTCCACTTTGTATTCCCACGCTGATGTGTTTGGCCACAACGGGAAGTTCTTAACTTTGGGGAGTTTATGCTATCACATGTGCTTCACCAATACACTTTGCGGTTTTCTAATAAAATGCACTGCAAAGGTTAGATTACATAATTTCGGAATGGAAAAGCTGCAGGGCCCTATTTTCGTGCCCAGGAGTCTTTTTTCTTTTGGTATTTTCATCGACGGGTGCAGTTAGAAATTGGCGTTTGCGCCGTCGTGGGAGTGAACACAGCTGACTTGTTTCCCAGCCAATCATTCCCTTTAAATTCAGCACAGACGAAGCACGTTATTTACATACTAGCATAACGGACTCGCTCGCTGGAGTCAATCGGGCAAGCGCAAATTACATTTATAAGAATCCACAAGAAGATCTCCACAGACCGCATTCCACCCATGCGTGGGTTACGTCGGGTAATGGCTATCATATTCGACTCTGTGGGAGTGATGGCGAGTAACAAGCTAGCGCTGCGTACGCTGAGCCTTATAGCAGGAAGGAAGCAAGCCACATGTGTTAAAGTGAGGATAGCAAAGATGCGACGTCGGCCTTGTTGGAGCGTGAAGGCGGAGACATTGCGCCGGCTCAGCAACTTTTTCGGACCGAACGGACTCGCCACTTCCTGCCGTGTCTTAAGCTAAATGCCTTTACCAGAGAGACGTACGACAAGCTAGCTACATGCCGATGATGTATGGATTCAGCTGAAGAAAAAAAAAAAGTTGCGAAAGAAGTCGACATGTTACATTGTTTTTGTCATCTTGCATTCCATTACAAGCACCACCAATTTTCTCCATGGGCTCTTTTATCTCCTTTTGTGGGGGAGGTTGGATTTTTCTCAAAGTTGTCACATCACATTCTAACGACGCATCATCCCGACACCACCTGCTAGAAGAATCACTGCGACACAATGCTTGCGTTGTTTTGCTTCTTTTTGACACTTTTTCGACTTCTCCCTTATGTCGTTAGACAGAATTAGTCAATAAACCGTGACGTTGACAGGGGGGTGGGGAAGGTGTCGAAAAAGAGAACAAAGTGTATTCCCATGCGACTCATCCGGATGATTTAAAGTGTTTTAGTTTACATGCAGGTGGACTTGAAAAGCGGCAAGACGGAGGCGTGACAGATAGACGGAGAGTGCACATATGGTCAACCCATCAGACTCTGACAGTGTCGTTGCGAAATGGCGTAAGCTCTTCTGTTATTCTTTTTTTTTTTTCTTTTCTTTTTTGAGACGATACGGAGAGAAGCGTCGCGCCCGCTCCCATCAATCTCGCAACCTTATTACCGTTTTCCAAGAAGAGCAAGAAGAAAGGTTTTGTGTTTCACCGGCCGCAGACGTTTTGAGTGATTCTGCAGACGTGATGCGAAGGCCGATGGGTTAGATTGTAAAAATTTAGCAAAGGTCTTTGTGTTTAGTGGCAATCTTTGATTTGGCGTTTATTTTAAATTCATTAATGTTTTGCTCCATTTGTATTTTTTACCATTTTAGTTTAATTAAATACATTTTGGGGTTATTAATATTCTAAAACATATAAATATATATTACATATTTGATGCATTTTTTAAAAATCTTTTAGGACACTCGCAAAATTTGCTTTTCTATACACAATCAAGATCCAAACAAAATATGAACCAGATCTGATCCAGATTTACCAGCAGTGTAAATGCAGCATAGAAAATCCCATTCCAATCCATCCAGTCAGGCCACAAATCATATTTGAATGAATTTTTAGATGTCTGGGTTGACAGATGACATACATTGAAGGTTTGCCGGAGGTCCGGCCGCCCTAGCCAGTGCTTTTGTAAGGCCGTTCCAAAAAATCGTTAAATCGCAGTTTGTCTGCAGCGTTTAGTCTGGTCTGAAAGGTAACACTGTAATTTGCGGTCTACTCCAGTCGGGTGTTTGGGCCCACAAAAAGGCAACGACTGGCGGCTCTTACGTCACCTCCCCTCAGGTACGACGCTCGTAAGACTCGGGCGTCCCGCGGGGTTTGCGAGCGCCAGCTCCGGCGGTCGCGTCAAGCTGCGCCGTAACAGCTTCTGTCCGTCGCAAAAGTGCTGATTTGGAGGAAAAAACATCCCAGGAAGAGGTCGTATATCTGCCTAACGTCGCTATTACTTTGCGTTAAACACTGGCGTGAATAACGTCCGCGCGGTCAGCGGTTTAAGAAATGGCAAAATCGTGATCGGAAGCCAAAGCAGTAATAGAGCGGAACCGCTGTCCTCTCCTTGTTACTTCCGAATCAAAACTCTTCAGTAAGCAGCAGTAATAGGAATCGTATTTTCACAAATTATATACAATATCCCTGTGAGTATTCTGTCTCTCTACAAGTGCTGCGCCACCATTTGTGTTTCTTGCGTTTTGATTTGTTCGCATTATTCTCAGCCGACTTTCCTAAAGCAAATCTATGTGGTTGTTTTAAATCCAAAACATAAGAATATTTTTTTTTCACGTTTCATTTAAACATAAACTTGAAGCTTCTTAAACACTCTCGTGTCGCATCGATGCTAAATGCTAATATACACTACATGTTCTTTTGATGCTCGCGTGCCATCCTCACCTTTAAAGCTGTTATTTTGAGGTCGAAAGGTTTAGAGGGATGATCTTCCGGCCCCCATATAAATTTTCCTTACTTTACATTGGCAGGGGGAACAAGGTGTCTCCTTGCCTGTAAAGTAAATAAATGGTCCCTCTAACGGTGATTGAACGTTCTTTTTGGTCATCATGTGTTAAAGTGTGATTAGCTGCCAGACGTTCGCTCACAGTGTAAACATCCGTTCCGTCTTTTCTCCTTGTGAGTATTACACAGATTGTCAGTGCAGTCTTCAGCAGCTGCCACAAGTGTGTGTGTGTGTGTGTGTGTGTGTGTGTGTGTGCGTTCAACTGATTATCTTATCCGCATTTCCACATACTGTTTAATGACCTCATCCCAGACCCTTTTTGAAGGTTCTATCATTATTGACCCAGAAGACCCAAACTAAAGACTTTATTTTGTTTTAAAGCTTCCCACACAGAACAGATCACCTGTGGGAGACAAGCAGGAAATTATGACTCATCTTCGATCGTTTATTCTTCTGCTGGAGACTCAAGGACGCAATTTTTTATTTTTTATATATTAATAGACTTACAGTAGACTACAGAAGGCACATCAATGTGGCGGCCATTTTGGCAGTGGCGATGTTCCCAATAATCATGGACGCTAGCTTAGCAAACAAACAGTCAACGGCGTCCTCTGAGACTTTTCACCTTTGACAGACTTCCTAACGACCTGGACATAGTCTTGTTAAGACCTGCCCTCATTTCCTGACTATTCCCTACGGGATGGCGTGACAAATGAGTAGGTGTGGAGACACAAGGCCGAGGTGTCAAGCAATACCAAGTCTGTTTTCCAGGAACTCGATGAGAGCAGCCTAAACACCGTCAGCCGCAGCAGTCTAACCCGAAGCTGAGCCGTCTGCGTGGATTCAAACCTTCTCCGCATGTGGTGGTCTTTAAAAAAAAAAAAAAAAAAAGTTCTGTTTTTCCCAGACGCTCCTCCTCTTCCCTCCCTCAGTGGGACCCCTCTCACCAGCTTCCATCAGACACTTGCGAGCACAAAGTTGGACGCGGGACGCCGATAACATGGGCCGGTGGAGCGCTGCGATCGTGGCCTCGCAGCTTCTGCTGCAACTTTGCACGTACGTGACAAGCCAGGCTTTAGGTGAGTGATCAATCATTTACAAGCTCACCTCATGTTACCTTTGATTTGATTTTAACGGCCTCAATTTCTACAACGTGACGGCACAGAAATGTCGAGCCGCTCCGCCGCCGTGTACTCGAACCCGCTTTTGTTTGATTCCGCTGCATTATGGATGAAGCGGAGGCCCGGAGAAGAAAAAAAAAAAAAAAAAAAAGGAATATGATATGAAGGAGAGGCCAATACACAAGGAATTATACATGATGTGTGAAAAGTGAAACAAATTCCTCCGAGTTTCAAATCTCCTAGCTGCAGTGAAGTAGTCGTTTCTTTTTTAATTTAAACATTTGCTCCCGGCTCAGTTGCACACATGGAAGTGATCAGACACAATCTGATAGTGACCATGCAGGTCACACACACACACACACACACACACACACACACACACACACACACACACACACACACACACACACACACACACACTTAAAAGTCAGCCAGTAGGAAAGAAAAATTGCTGTTTACTACTAAAGGGAGCGCAAACTGATAATCAGGCCGAATTTCAGCACAGTTAGGAAAAGCCAGATGGATACCAGCTCTCTCAAAGATTGTCCTGAGCGATTACCCGGTGGTATGGGGTGCAATAAAGATGATTCTACCTACTTATAAATGTTAAACCTGTTCAGTATTTACGATAGCAAATCCTTCATGTGGGCAACACCGCCATCCAATAAAATTTGAACCCTAAATGGGGTCAAATGCTTCAATTGGATTATCGGTATGTTTAGCAAACAATTTCCTGAGCACATCAGGGAGGGAAAATCACTCTTAACACCACAAGATGATCGTCTGCTTTTTACGATTTTCATCACAGCAGAATTTCTTTTCACCCATTTTGGCCTAATTAATCAGAATCTGCGGAGCTCGCTTTACATGTACGAGCGTCGGCCTGGATAGTTTTCCAAGCAGCTTCTGGAAGGAAAAATGACTTCTTCCTCACCCCCACACCGCAGGGTAATCACTCAAGGTAATCGATTGGAAGCCTTTGCCGATTTTGATCAGAGGCGGTTAATCAGGCTTAGACCATTGAGACTCCGTCTCCCGGCACCACCGAGCACTTTAATGCCGACTATTTCGATTTTACATCTGACCCTTTTGAAGAGGAATTTTGAGGAATTTAATGCCAAAGGCTGAGGCTGCGAGAGAGGATAAATACGTGTTTACCGTTTATGAGCTTGCTTACAAATCCCCCCGAGTGAATGATGGGCCACCTTTCAGACGTCCATTAATCGGCTGCATGATGAAAAGTCCATCAAGTCCAATAAACAAGCCAGCGTCGTCCGTCATGCCCCTCTCGGAATCTAGCGACGGGGAAGGTTTCGTGTGTGATGTTAATGGTTGAATATTGACGCCTCACCGGCGGCAGACGTTAATAACGCTCAAACTGGCTTTTTTGGCTGGCGAACAAAGACTTCTTGCATCTGGAGTGAACTTGCAAGCATTTTTATTATTCTATCACGTCTCGCTAAAGCACTATTTTTTTTTTTATATATGCAATTAAGGGCCCATGAAGCAATGCTCTCATCATTGGAGCCTCAGAAGGGAACCCTTTTCACACCCATGTTTTTGGGATTTGTTTTCTTTTTTTGCACAAATTCTCATTAAATTGTCAACAAATAAATAATTCTCTTATGGAACTGACGCAATAGCCCGTACGCTTAGTTCGGGCGGCAATGAGGCGACCGAGAATCGGGGTCGAGGGACAATTTTGGCCCAGCGTTTGGGGGGCGATTTTGGCGGCTAGCAATAAAGGGCCTCCGCCGTCTGCTTTTCGGCTGCTTATGCATTAATGAAGTGTGCAGATGGCATCTCACGCGTACACACCTACCCCTCGTCCTCAAGCGGCTTGGCCCGCTCCTAAAACACATTATTAAAGGATAAAGTGCGAGCTCAAATGTACCCCGTCTGCCACTCTCACCACAACAGGCCTAAAAATGTCTCCTCGCATGCATATTTAGATGGCAATCACACGCCATCACATCAAAAGTCCTTTCTTGGACTTGAAGCGACAGCACGCATTTTATCTTACGGGGTGTTTTTTTTTTTCATCACCAGTGTACGATCTGCTCACTTCGCCCGACTGCCTGCCCGACCTGCTGCAGGGTGGCCTGGTGGAGCAGGGTGTCAACGAAGCCTTCATCCTAGCCTCCTTCAAACTGCAGCCCAAGACGGGCACTACCGTCTTTGGCTTGTACAACCCACGGGATAATAGCAAGTATTTTGAGTTCACCGTGATGGGCAAACTCAACAAAGGTAAACAGGAAGGAAGCCACCACAACCACAAACAATCCAGGCATCTTCTCAGTTTGTAACCATTCCGAAATAAGCATTGATGGCGTGTTTATTAATGCAAATGTGCCAACTTTACTGCGGCACACATCATAAATGAATCAGAGCGCTGAATAAGCATTACATAACTGCGATCAAGCACGCATGGATGCCCTTTGTGACTTTAATTATCATATAAACCTTTAATGCTGATGTTGTCTCCGGGCAAATGGCTTACACGGACAGAAATGCAATGCTACTTATTTTCATAGATCTCATTTACACTTGTATATGCTGGTTTTTGTTTTCCCCCCGATGTCGAGGCATTTAGGGTTTTTATTTATTTTATTTTTATTTATTTATGTTTCCTCTACAATTGTGCAACATATCAACTGTTCCCAATGTAGTATTTTTCCCCGCTTTACGGTATTTTATTTGCTGTCATCCTTAGGCGTGTTGCGCTACCTGCGCACCGATAAGAGGACGAGCTCGGTGACCTTCAACAATCTGGTGCTGGCCGACGGCAACGTCCACAAACTGTTGTTCCACCTCAGGGGTCTTCAGCAGCCGGGCGGTCCGATTGGGGTGGAGGTGCATCTGGACTGCAAGCTGGTGGAGACGGTGCGGGATCTCCCCGCCGCTTTCCAGGGGTTGCCGCCCGGCTACGGCATGGTGGAGCTGAAGACTATGCTCAACAAAGATCAAGTGCGTGAACACAGAATAATGATTATGGATAGCGGCTGACGAATTTACTTCTACAGGAAGGCTTACACGAGCTCAAGCTGGTGGTCGGCGACACCTTTGAGAATGTTGCGTCTTTGCAAGACTGCCATTTCCAGCAAAGAGACTCTGTGCAAACTCTGGGTAAGATGATGACATCAACCTGAACCAAGCGTGACCCGCTGATTGTCAAACAATCTCGCCTTCAGGCGTCAACACCAAGCAGCTCTCCAATCAGATGATGGAGTTGACCAAGGTGATCAACGAGCTGAAAGACATCCTCATCCAGCAGGTAAGATCTTAAATGTTTGAAGACCCTTCCCTTGTGGACCTAACCTGTCTTTGCAGGTGAAAGAGACGTCCTTCCTCACCAACACCATCTCTGAGTGTCAGGCTTGCGGTAAGACCAGCATCAATGACTTTCAATTGAAGAATTATGGTAAAATTCGGGATGATTTTTGTCCGAAGGTCTGGGCGGAACCGAAGTGGTGAAACCCAGGTGCGGCCCGGGCGTGTGTTTCCGCGACGGCATGTGCCGGGAGACGGCGGACGGCGTGGAATGCGGACCTTGTCCCGACGGCTACACGGGAGACGGCTTCAACTGCGACGACGTGGACGAGGTATCTCATCGCTGTCGCCATCCGTCACACTCCACAGATGAGATGCAATTGAGTCGCCCTTGACCTTGACCCTGAATAAATAAAAGCTCGCTCAGCTTTCTGCGGGCCCGCTAATGAATATTGCATATGTAGCGAGCCAGAACAATTAGGCGCTGTAGCGTATGTAAGGCGAGGACGTGTGAGGCGCAAAATTAACATTTCGCTTCATTAAAATCGGCATTGTTTACAAGGGCGCCTGCAGTTAAATGGGATTTGTTTTTAATCAAAACACAGTGAGCGGGTTGAAGGTGACTTGATACAGATGATAAATGACAGAAATTAGCACTAGAAAGCATCAATGACACCTTCATTAACCTTACACAATTTACAGTTCAATTTTTTTTTTTTAATTAAAGGCGATATCGTAATAATCACCCAAGAAAGACAATAGTTGACGGGTTAAATTACATTTGGTCGTGTTATTTCTAGTTCCGTAACGTTGCGGAAAGAAAAGTGAATTCTTTACTTTGTTTATTTACAGTACAATTTGAAATTGTGATTATTTCTTGCAGTGCCAGTTCAACCCTTGCTTCCCGGGAGTCAAGTGTGTGAACACAGCGCCCGGTTTCCGTTGCGACGCCTGCCCGCTGGGCTACACCGGCCTGCCTGTAGAGGGCGTAGGAGCGCTGTTCGCCCAGACCAACAAACAGGTAGCTGGCGATGTCACAAAAGATAAACTAATGACTGTGCAGGATCTATTGGTCACATTTTTGTTAGTCACTCAATCAGCTAACCAGTTAGTTAAATATTTTTTTTTGTTGAGGTGTGTGACGACATCGACGAATGCAAAGGACCAAACAATGGCGGCTGCGCGGCCAATTCCATCTGTCAAAACTCAGAGGTGAGGCCTCCTCGCGCAAGCACCACGGCATGTTTTTGCTGCAGCAGATGTGCGAGTAAATGTGTAACGGCGCCCCGCAGGGCTCGTACCACTGCGGCACCTGCAAGACGGGCTTCACGGGCGACCAGGTGAAAGGCTGCAAGCCCGAGATCAGCTGCGGCAACAGCCTGACCAACCCTTGTGACGTCAACGCGCAGTGCGTGACCGAAAGGGACGGATCCATCTCCTGCCAGGTACCGCCTGCTTGCTTTTCGAATAAAAAAAACATCTCGTCACCGCCGTACATGCTCGAGTATCGCTTGCGCTGTTCTCAGTGTGGAATCGGCTGGGCCGGAAACGGATACCTGTGCGGCAAAGACACTGACATTGACGGATATCCTGACGAGAAGCTCAAGTGTAAGGACTCCAGCTGTAAGAAGGTAATTTTAAAACCATTAGCTAACTGATGTGGATGACAAAAAAAATCAAATGTTTCTTGATGTCTCCAACAGGACAACTGCCTCTTTGTTCCAAACTCGGGCCAAGAGGACGCCGATCGAGACGGGCAGGGAGACGCCTGCGACGACGACGCAGACGGTGACGGCATTCCCAACGAGCAAGTCGGTATTCCCGAAGTCTTCAACATAAAAGGCCTCTCGTCGGTTTGGTTCCACCGACGCAACTTTGCCGCTTTGGCTTTCAGGACAACTGCTGGTTGAAGCCCAACGTGGACCAGAGGAACAGCGACAAGGACACGCATGGCGACGCGTGCGACAACTGCCGTCTGGTGGAGAATCCGGACCAGAGGGACACGGACAACGACGGCAAAGGCGATGCCTGCGATGACGATATGGACGGAGACGGTAATTAATCACTTTGGGTCCAGAGAATACATTTTTCCTCAGATTGAGAACCACTGGAGTACGTTAAAGAGAACCAGGCGACGTCACCACTCATGCCTGATGACGTTCGAGTTGCATAAGCGGCAATGGTCTATTTTTAGCTTTTACGTTACACTAGGATTATTGGCGTATCTGCCTCGTCTGACCCCAGAGTGAAGAGCGTGATTACGTCTTGGAAGCCCTGCGGCACTAGAAAGACCTCACCTCCGTTGCATCTCTCTGACCTTTATGGTGCTGCTACTTTCTGGATGCAAGAATTCACTTTAAAAGGAGGACATGAGAAAGTAGTCTTAAGTGCAGTGCAACAGCAGCCCCTAGTGGTCAAATAACAAGTAGCACCTTCCTTGCTTAATGGTGTCTTTCTTTATGGCTGCCATTTAGGGAGTAATGTGGATGTGAGAATGAATGAGATATTCATTACTGATTGATTGACGGGTGGTTCGGGTCATTGTCAGGCCTGAAGAACTTCCTGGACAATTGCCAGCTCATCAAGAACCGAGATCAGCTGGACCGCGATGGTGACGGCGTCGGAGACGCGTGCGACAGCTGCCCTGACATCCCCAACCCCAACCAGGTAAGCTCAATCAATGGCTCTGTATGACACAACTGAAATGTTTATTTTTGCTGATTTAACTTTCCAATGTTTCACAGCTTTGTGTTATCAATAGTGCAATGGGCAGCATTGAATACCTTTTTACTTTTATTTCAGTCTGATGTTGACCATGACCTTGTGGGCGACTCGTGTGACACAAACCAGGACAGGTAAGACAAAGGACTTTTTTTCCACATTTCTTTTCCAAATTGAAAAAATTGAAATATTGGATAATGTAGTTCATGAAAATTGTGATGAAGTATGACTGTGTGCACACCGAAATAAAATTTAAAAAACTAACAGTTTAATTCCTATTGCTGCAAGATTATGCACAATTTGAACATGAAAGTTGCACTTGAATATATGAAAATAATAAAACTGCATTTTTTTTTGCATTCTACTAAAAACATGTTCTCTCCTCTAGCGATGGCGACGGCCACCAGGACACCAAGGACAACTGCCCCTTCGTGATCAACAGCTCGCAACTGGACACCGACAAAGACGGCATCGGCGACGAGTGCGACGATGACGACGACAACGACGGCATCCCGGATCTCATCCCGCCCGGACCGGACAACTGCAGGCTGGTTCCCAACCCCGAGCAAACCGATGCCAACAGTACGTAGCGGCACGGTCGAATGAGAATTCGCCGGGCCGGGTCATGTTATTTTCCCTAAAATTGTCATTACTGGCAATTTGTGCACTCTGTGTCAAACCAAGACACACATAATCACACGTTGGCCTACTTGCAAGCTTTTGTCAGGTGACATTAAAAGCAATTTTAGGTTTTGGTAAAAGCTCTTTTATGTGCACCCACCTGCGATTCATGCTGAGTCTCCATTCTGAAGGGCAGAAAGCAAGAGTGCGGCGTAGAGCAGGCAGCAAGAATCTTAAATTGTAAAAAAAAAAAATGCTCAACATCACCTCCAGACTAAAAGAAAAGCAGCTCAAGCAATAAAAGGACCAGTGGAAGCAAATTGACGAGCTGTCAATGGTAATTATCAAGCTTGCCAGCACACAAGTAATTGCATCCCTCCCCCGCATCCAATAATCCATCCCATCGGGACAGATTGTAGCAAGGATGCAGGCTGGACTAAGCGCTAATAAATGAGCATCGAAATTACAGTGTGGTGGACCACAAAGACAAAAAGAAAAGAAATAAAAATGAGAATAAATAAATTCATTTGTCCTCAGATGACGGCGTGGGCGACATCTGCGAGAACGACTTTGACCAGGACAAAATTGTGGACCACATCGACAACTGCCCCGAAAACGCAGAGGTGACTCTGACCGACTTCAGGGCCTTCCAGACGGTGGTGCTGGACCCCGAAGGCGACGCTCAGATTGACCCCAACTGGGTGGTTCTCAACCAGGTCAGAAGGCTCCAAATCAAAACAGTGTTTTGTGCCACGCCTCGGAAAAATATCGAGAACATCTTTGCTCCTCCCTCAGGGAATGGAAATCGTTCAGACCATGAATAGCGACCCGGGTCTGGCTGTGGGTAAGTCGGTCTTTTGTAAAGTTTCAACCAAAATGTGAAAAACAAGAAAATAACCCCCGACGTGCGCTTTAGGTTACACGGCCTTCAGCGGCGTGGACTTTGAGGGGACGTTCCATGTCAACACGGTGACGGACGACGACTACGCCGGATTCATCTTCGGCTACCAGGACTCGTCGTCTTTCTACGTGGTCATGTGGAAGCAGACAGAGCAGACGTACTGGCAGGCCACGCCCTTCCGAGCCGTGGCCGAACCCGGCATACAGCTCAAGGTTAGTTAGTTTAGTGTATAAATAGAGGTGTTTAAGATATTGCTAGAACCTTGCTGTCTCTCTTTCTCTCAAGGCCGTGAAATCCCAATCTGGTCCCGGAGAGCATCTGAGGAACTCCCTGTGGCACACCGGAGACACCAACGACCAGGTACGCCTCCTGTGGAAGGACCCACGCAACGTGGGCTGGAAGGACAAAGTGTCCTACCGCTGGTACCTGCAGCACCGCCCGCAGGTTGGATACATCAGGTAATGTGCCCTCTGGTGCATGCTGTTTTGGTTAGCAATAGAGTTCAACTCAATGATCTGAGTCATTTTATTTCTCTCTGAATGAAAATGTCTTTTTCTGGTTTACCACAGGGCCCGCTTCTACGAGGGGTCCGAACTGGTGGCTGACTCGGGCGTGACCATCGACACCACTATGAGGGGGGGCCGACTCGGCGTCTTCTGCTTCTCACAAGAAAACATCATCTGGTCCAACCTGAGATATCGCTGCAATGGTGAGCTTGTTCTCGAAATTACATTAGGGCGTTTTTGTACAAAATGTGTCCCACAAAGCGTGTTTTGCAATAAGCAAGCCAAATCTCCTTCTTCTTGTCAGATACCATCCCTGAGGACTTCCAAGAGTTCAGCACTCAGCACGGCGTTGACTCCCTCTAAATAAGGAATAAAGGGTGTGCGTGTGTGTGTGTGTGAGGAGTGTGTGAGTGTAAACCTGTGTGTAAGTGTGTGTGGGTCTATGTATGTATTTTTGTGTACATTTTCAATCCATGAACAGAGCAGCGTCCTGTACTGTATGTGAATCATGTCCTAACATGCAACAAAATACAACTCATTTGCTGCAATGACATGTAATCCTTTCATGCATCATAGTTTTTGCAATTAAAAAAAAAAATGGTTACATTTTATGGTAAGCTGCAGCATTGTTGCTACCCAGCAATAAATGGGACAAATGTTTGTTCAATGATGCTACAACATACCCCCTGAAATGTAAAGGTTCTTTTCCTAGCCTTTTGTCTGTGTGGGTGGGTTTTTTGTTGTTGCTGTTTTTTTGTCTATCAGATATTAAATAAAGAAACCCAACTGGTTAATTGATTTGTTTTAATTGAGAAAATAAAAACATCAGCAAAAGCATTTCACTAACTGACCAGGAGATGGCGACAGCCTGGAAACTGAAGACCATGGATTGTTTGTTCTACTATAGCCTAGGTGGCTGATTCACAATTTGTTTTGTCTGATATCAGATATTAAATAAAGAAAACCAACTGGCTAATTGATTTGTTTTAATTGAGAGAAAAAAAAAACATAAGCAAAAGCATTTCACTAACTGACCAAGAGATGGCGACAGCGCGGCATCTGAAGACCATGGATTGTTCTGCTATAGCTTAGCTGGCCGGTTTAAAAAAAAAAAAAACCTTAATTAGTTAGGGGTCAAAGGTCAAAGTTTACGGTTCAAAGTTCACCCAGGGGTCAAAGGTCAGGTCAAAGTTCACGGGGTCATGTGCACATTTTTTATTTTTAGCTAGAGTTGAAAGTTCAGAGTTCAAAGGTCACCCAGGGGTCACCACGGGGTCACCACGGGGTCACCGAGGGTTCAAAGTTCAGGGTTCACTTTTTTTTTTTTTTTGGGGGGGGGTTAACCTTTATTTAACCAGACACCAAACAACGGTGTCGCCATCTCCTGGTCAGTTAGTAAAATGCTTTTGCTGATTTTTGTTTTGTTTCTAGTTAACCTTTATTTAACCAGACCCAAATACCAAATAAATGTAAATGCATGTACATGTTTTGTGTATTACAAATAAGGTCATAAAGTACAAACATGGTCATTTCCTTTTTTTTATTTAAAAACGGTCTTGCATTTCAGCATTTACACACAATTGCTGCAGAAAGTTAACTTTTAATAGTTTTTCGATACCATAACTACACCCCTTACCTCTAAGCCCGACAAAAAAGGCTCATCTTTACAGAACGAGTAAGAAGGACATGATCGTGCAACATGAATCATTAGACAAATACACTCCAGCTGCATTAAGACACTTTAGTACAATTTCATAATCCAAACTATTCGGTCAGGTTAATGTTCTGTCAGTGTGCAGAGAGAAGAGAACAGAGCGTGACTGGAGCCATCTGTCTAACGAGCAACCGTCTCGCCATTGTTCAGACACCGGCGCTCTTACAGCGTGAGCGTGGGAGGAAGTGCCAGACAAAATGGTCGGGGTGGGAGTGTCAAAATAACTGAGAGAACATCATATTTTCATTAATTATGCCCTCTTCACAACATGTCCATCAAACCAACAATGAACAAAATGTACTTTTTTTTTCCGTTGGTTTGGTTGATAGGAGACTCAACTTTTCTTCTCATCAGATTGCTCGACCTAAATGGAGATAGGAGGACAGACATTTGTTGCTTCCTTAAAGGTCAGATGAGTGATAAGGTTGGCCGCAGTGTCCAAATTGAAACAATGCTGCCCCCTCTTGGTGAGGGTGGTTAAGTTCACAAGTTCAGTACCAAGTAGAACATTGAAAAAAGTAAAAAACTTAGATGCTCGCCAGGGTTCCTTTTGCATAACGCCAATTCAGAACTGCCTTTTACTAATGGCGAGACAGATGGCAAGAGTCAGTGAGTCACCTATTCCCCACTTCAGACACCGGAGTTGTTGATTAAAAACCTCCCACCTAAAAGCACAGACAAAAGGTTGCGCTTTTTAACGTCTAGCCCAACATGCTCTCGAGCTTCAATAGCGTCAAAAATAGCCACTCGTACAAACTGTGTTGTATAACAGCGCTATGTGTTGATTGCGCAATCAAATATATACTGTGGTGGGTGTAAAGAGGGAAACGCAATTTATCATCCAAGTCCCACAGGGACGGTGTTTTGTCTTGACTTGCGTAACTGCTCTGTCAATCAATCAATCTATCCATCATCTATCGTTTTGTTATCCATCCATCCGACTATTCGATGGATGTATGGGACACAACATTAGGTACACCTGCTAGATGGCTATAATTTGTTCTCGTCACCCTTTACAGAATACAGAAATATGTAAATCAAAGTCATACTGCCATAATGTGTAATTATGACCATAGTGGCATCTGTGCTAGTGTGCATATATTGCAAGGCCAAATCCAGTCAGACTGTTCAGACTGTTCCTGTAGGCTGCAGCCGTGCGAAAAGGAAAAAAAAAAAAGTCTCTACTGAATCACTGCAGGAGAAGAGGAGGCGTGATGCTCTCCTCGAACCAAATTGGTCTTCCGCTTCCTGCCAGACAGCAACGAGAATCCCTGGGAAATCCGGCCCTGATTGGCCGGGAGGCGGAGGAAGCGTTGCCATGTATGTCTCCACTCTCCTTTGTCCACCAGTTTCTCCAAATAGACGCCATGTCTCTACTTTAGATTAAAAAAAAAAAAGGGCGTTAGACAGCAGCTCATTACACTTTTGACAACACTCACTGACCTTGTGGCGATGAAGTCACCAGGTTATGTCGCTTCATTTGTGTCATCACCTGTCATCTTTTTCTGTTCTTATGGAAGTGGGAGTCTTCAGCTGGTAGCGTTACGGAACGTCTCACTAGCAAAGTGTTTGTAGAGAACCACTCTTTAAATTCAACCCACTGCCCTACTATCTATCTATCTATCTATCTATCTATCTATCTATCTATCTATCTATCTATCTATCTATCTATCTATCTATCTATCTATCTATC
This sequence comes from Syngnathus scovelli, assembly GCF_024217435.2. Lineage (NCBI taxonomy): Eukaryota > Metazoa > Chordata > Actinopteri > Syngnathiformes > Syngnathidae > Syngnathus > Syngnathus scovelli. Next base: position 11,575,426 of record NC_090859.1, on the reverse strand, counting down.
TATCTATCTATCCATCTATCCATCTATCCATCTATCCATCTATCCATCTATCCATCCATCCATCCATCCATCCATCCATCCATCCATCCATCCGTCTAGTAATGTATGTAGTGCGTGTCTCGGTGAGGCTATTTGAGGACACGTCCTGCTGGTCTGTCTGGATTCGTGTATTTGTTCTGTCTGGAACAAAAAAAAAAAAAAGTGGACTGTGTGTTCTGAGTCGTGACTCGCTCGCTTCTGGCCGTGTGCCTGTCGGAGCTCCGGAAGCGACGCTCCACAAGGCGCGAGAGGGCTGCAACATCCGCGCACGGCAACCAATGGGCCGCCACTCGGCGGGATCCCGCCATGCTGTGGGAGGGGCCAACGCCGGGGAAGCTCCGTCACGCCGCGTGGGCTGGCTGAGCGTGGAGTAGAAAAGCGAGCTGAAGCCGAGCCACTATTTAGCAGTCGACAGCGGCACAGACAAGGCAAGCCGGAGCATTTTCAGCACCAGCCCCGAGTGGACAGCGACAGCGTAGCTTTGCAGCAGTCATCATGGTTCTCATCTGGACACAGTTTGGAGTCAAGCACAAAAATGTCAACGTCAAGTGCAAAGTTCGGGTGATGCACAGAGGAGACAGCTCGGGATCAGCTTCATCCGCGGTAAGTTTTTATTTTTTAATTTGATGGAACACTTGGGATTTGGCTGTAGTACGTTAGTTTGTGAGATGGTCAAGTTTTAAAAATATTTTAAACTTAGCTGTTACAAACCCCTGACAAGCTGTTGAAATAAACGGTGTCTGTATTTACTTGGATAGTTTGGGTGTCTTAAATTGCTATAAGCATCAATACCTTTTAGTCTTACAATTATACCTCTAATGGACCGTGCAATAATACTAATAAGGAGAAGGATACTTATAAAATATTAAATGTTAAATTATGAACGTTCCACCAGTCACAAAATTAGGTACACAATGTACTGACGTTGAAAGACAAAAGATATTCATGCTCAATAGATTTGATCTCAATGCAAAGAGGAGCATTCATCCAATAGCTGCCGAGAAGCTCCGTTGTCAGGGAAGCACCCCCCCCCCCCTCCCCCCAACCCCTCTGCACCAGCCTTAAAAATTCACAGCAGATAGGAAGTGCAGGGACCAGAAGCAGCAGGACTGAAGAACCTAGCGGTGCTATTATGAAATGAGAATATATAAACTGTAATATGTCAATCCCTCCTCGTCCCTCCTTGCAGGAAGGAACCAAGTCTGAGCCGGACACGCCCTGCCTGTCCATCAAGCCCAGCGCCGGCAAGGACTTCTACAAAGTACTGGGCGTGGCGCCCGAGTCCAACGAAGACGAGATCAAGAAGGCCTACCGCAAGATGGCGCTCAAGTTCCACCCGGACAAAAATAGCGAGGCCGACGCCGAAGACCGCTTCAAGGAAATCGCAGAGGCCTACGAAGTTCTGACCGATCCCGTGAAGAAGAGCATCTACGACCAGTTTGGGGAGGAAGGTGAGCAGGAACTTTTCAACAACCAATCTTCGCCTTATAGACTGCAGGAGGTTTACTTCCAAATATCTTTGAATGTTCGATACTCAATGCAACTTTTCATGTCCAATCAGGTCTCAAGAGTGGCATGTCAGCAGCGGGCCAAGGCAACACTTTCCGCAACCACTTCCCCACCGACCCGCACGCCACATTCTCCTCCTTCTTCCACGGCTCCGACCACTTTGACATCTTCTTCGGTCACGACTGCGACGACGACGAGCTCTTCAACCCCTTCCACCGCTTCCCCTTCAGCCACGTGGGCGCTAGCGGCGACGGCCTGAGGCGGGGCGTGCGACGCCCCCGAGCCAAAGCCCTGGTACGCGAGTTGCTGGTCAGCCTAGAAGACGTGATGCACGGCTGCACCAAGCACGTCAAGATCACCCGTAGCCGCCTCGGTCCAGACGGCCGCAGCCTGTGGACCGAAGACAAGGTGCTGAACGTGGTGGTGAAGAAAGGCTGGAAGGCGGGCACCAAGATCACCTTCCCCCGGGAGGGCGACGAGACACCCAACAGCACACCCGCCGACGTCACCTTCGTTCTATGTGACGCCGAGCACCCGCAGTACAAGAGAAACGGCTCCAACATCATCTACACGGCCAGCATCACCCTCAAAGAGGTGAGATGGAGTTGCGAGACGCCTTGAAACGGATCCGCTTTCAGTAATATTCGAGTTATACAATCAAATTTGTTCCATAACCTTGCGACTACTCCACTACGCCCACACGACACTTCCTCTCGTTTATGCAATCACTCAATGAGTGTAAAGACTTCAATGAGACACAGTTGGCACGACCAAAGAATGACAGCCGGTTACCTCATCCGCCCCCACCGAGCTCGGGGCTAAATTTAGCTCGCCGCTCTCCGTGATGCTGCTAAGGAGGAGGAGGAGGCGTTATGGTCTCTTTAACTCTCATTTCATGCGCACCCACGCTCGGCAGATTAGCGGTGCAGCAGTCGGCGTCACACAGACAGGCTCGGTGAGCCGCTTCCTTGTGTAATGGGCTTTTTAGTAAGACTGACACATTTCCCGGCTTATGTAACTTGACACCTTTGGAATAATTACAAAAGCCTTTTAATTCACTTTTTGGAACTAATCCACCATTTCCAATGACTAAATTATTTTTTTAAAGTTACAAAATGTTCAATGTGAAGGAACTTTAGCGCCATTTTGAAAGCCTTCCTCCGAGAGATTTAACGTTTCTGTCCTCTTGTTTCTTTCCAGGCCCTTTGCGGCTGCACAGTCAACGTTCCCACGCTGGACAACCGCCTCATGCCCCTGCCGTGCAGTGATGTCATCAGACCGGGCGCGGTCCGGCGCCTTCGCGGCGAGGGCCTGCCCGTCGCCCGCAGCCCATCGCGGCGCGGCGACCTAGTGGTGGAATTCCAAGTGACCTTTCCCGACAGGATCCCACCACAGTCTCGGGAAATCATCAAGCACAGTCTGGGCCAGTGCTAGTCTGCTCAGCACCAATGACTGCTACCTATGTGCCCCTCCCCCATTACAAAGCCAATGGCTGCGAATGGTGGCCCATGGAAAGGGTGGCAAACACTAGTACAGTATTTGTAAATTCCCACTGGTTGAACTTCAGCATCACCCTTCAATGGTTGGGCTAGCCCGTTCCAAACTGAGGTGCGATATGACCAATCACAAATTCCCGTTGTTTTCCCTGCAGAGGGGTCACCATAAAACCTGACTCAAGTGCTCTTTGGTATCTGAGGACATCTCCGTTTTGCCTTTCTCTCCGATGAAAAGCTTATTCTTATCTTGTGTACTGTTATAACCGCAGTATGTTATTTGAGTCTGTACAGACTTAACATGGGGTTGTGGGGACGGGATGGGCGGGGCGGAACAACTACTTGACTATAGTTATATATGGTGCTCATATGGGACTTTTGCATTGATTTTCTTACATTGTACTTGTGTGCAAAGATCTACTTTGTGTGCAAACAAATGCAAACAACGTTGTCTCTAACAGAGACTCATGTGTCAATTGTTCTATTGAATTGAAAGGTCTGAGGTGAAATATACAGTGAGGACCTGGCAGCATGAACTGAATTAAAGAGAGGGAAAAACTTTAGCCCAGTTGTCCTGTCATGTTTGCTTCGATCATCTTCTACCAAAATGACAAAAATGGTATTAAAACACATTTTTCTCATTTTGATCATTTTTAACCCACTTATAGAAGAGTGCACAGTCACTTTTGCATCTAAGGGCTAAATAAAATCAACTTAAAGGACCAAGGTTGGCCCCTTTTGGCCAAAAATTGGCTATTTTTCGATATAATTGTTTTCAACTTTACAAAGAAAGCTTTTTGCTTTTTTTATTTTCCGCATTCCAATCAACAAAATCCCCAAGGAAACTACATAATCCTGTAAATTGTCGCCCTCTTGTGGCTACCTGTGGAACAGCAACATGCGTCACTGTGAACCTAATTGCTCGCAGCTGTCGCTCTGTAATGTTTGTGGCGCACATGCAAACACACTCGAGTTTTGCGCATATCTTAGGTTTCACATTGGATGTCAACCAAGTTCACATTTGCAGAAAAGGTGCACAACAAGCATAAAGTCTGATTGACACGGAAAACAACGTGCACACTCACCTACACGGCGTGGATTTTTAGTCGAGATCAGTGAGGGGTGAAGGGGTGTGTGTCCCTTTTAATGTCCTCCGTGATTAAATGTCGCAACCAGGTCAGAGCACACCACCCAGCCCCAACTTGAGCGAGGGTTACCCGGTGGTCAGCCTCACCCTGGTGGTCCTGCTGCTCATCCCGGCTGTAATCGTGCTGCTCCTGCTCAACTGCCTCTTCCTGGGCTACAAACTGTTCCGCCTCTCCAAAGCGAGGCCGCGGCCGCCTCGCCGGAAGGACGCGCAGGACTTCCTGCTTCTGGAGTCCGCGTTGCCTCGGAGGACACCTGACATGGAGGGCTTCTCCACGCGGAGGCCGTACATGTCGCTGTCCGAGCCCGTCCTGCCACAGCCGCCGGTCACTTCCTCCAGGGCGTCTTCGTCCGGTAGGCAGCACGGGATCTGGCCGCTGAGGCCGGGATCCGGTTCCTTGAGGGCGCCCAGCAGCATCCGGGCGGCGAGACCCAGTCTGGGCGAGTGGTGTCACAGCGCGCCGGTGTTGCCACAGTCCAGCGAATCAGAGGCCGACAACCTCGTACCGCCCAACTCTCCCATGGTGAGTGAAATCCACGTCACGTGATGCAGCGGGTTTAGGGTGCACAGGGACCCAGGTCGTGTCAGAGGTTGCTTAAATTCTACATCAAATTGTCCGATTAGAGCGTTTACAAGGAAGTGGAACACATGGCCGGCATCCATCGGAGTAGCACCTACAGGATGCTGACTGAGCTGAGCCCGGATGCTCTACACCGGTTGGACCAAGCACACATGGAATGCCGGTCTTACCTCCACCCACCCTCGGAGGGCTCCTGTCCCAACACACTGATGGCTTGCTCGGGACTGGACAGCGACTTTGGTGCCAGTGCAGGTTTGTTGGTGTTTTTTGCATAAAGAATTCTGTATCTTTTTGACTGGGACATTCAAAGATTGGTGTGTTGAAGGCATCTCCCTGCGGATTTTGTCAGAGGACAGCGACGGCTTGTCCAACGGCGTGCTGGCGTCAGCGTTGGAGTGGGACTATTACGACTATTACGTCAAGCAGAACAACGTGCCCAAACACAAACACCATCGGCCGGCCATGCACACCAAACAGTACTGGGTGTAAATTGTCTTATCTATGCTTTTGTATCTATTTATAGCTTATTTATTTTGGTCCTATTTAATGATGTGGAAATTTCATATTTTCTCACTTATCACTTTTTGCACGTATGCTTTTGGTTGCACTCTTAAAATGATTACATCACTCTAGTGTCCACGTTTCACATGAATAGTCACAATCTCTCACAATTGCAGTTTTAACAGACAATTTGATTCATTAATAAAATCTGATTTTTAAAATTGTTTTACTTCTAAATATGTACTGTGAATTGAGATGTTATTTGTTCCATCACTTGGGATATTGAAAATGTATCTGTTATCTAAAAGGACAATTAAGATAACGTGCTTGTCACAGAACAGTCTAAATAAAGTGGAGCATTGTTGGAATACTTTTTATTCTCTTGACTGTACATTAGAGATGACGTGTTGACCAACTGAGCGAGCTAGGAGCACACATGGAGCACAACCAAAAGCGCAACATAAAAAGTGAAGAATGCCTTTTGCACGTTACTCAAAGCTGGAGAGGAAGTTGAGCACAATCTGTTTGAGCTTGGCGTCTGAGGCCTCAGAAATTTGTCCGTCGGCCCTGCAAAAAAAAAAAAAAAAAGGTATTACTGCCTTTGTTCGATTTTGCATCATTCCAGATTTTTGTACAGCTATCCAGAATTAATATGTTCAAACGTGCTAATCCTGTTTCTAAAATAGCAAACCTAAAAATATAAACATTCGACATTTGCCCACCAGAGGGCGCTAATTTCCTACAAAGTCATCTGGCTTGCCAGACTCAAGTAGTTTTAAAACAGTGGCGCAATTACAGGGGTGAGGGGCAATGAAGTGAAACTAATAAAAATGGGGCTTTAAAATAATTCTGACATAATTAAAAGTAGGGAAAATGTATAACATCTTTAGTGAAACTAAAATTAAAAGCAATACAACTAAACTGATTCATGCTATTAATCACATTGTGGGGCGGAAAACTTACCTGATGGCTGCCAGCAGGTCTTGGTGCTGGCTCAGGATGTGCTGCAGGAAGGCCTTCTCGAACTTGGTGATCTTGCTGGGCTCCATCTTGTCCAGGTGCCCCCTCACGCCGGCGTAGATGACGGTGACCTGCTCTTCAATGGCCATGGGAGCTGCGGGAGGACGGGCAGCAGAGTTTCAAAAGCCCAAAAGCAGATTGTTGCTGTCCACACTTACCGTACTGGCCCTGTTTGAGGAGCTCTGTCAGACGCACGCCGCGGTTCAGCAGCTGCTGCGTGGCGGCGTCCAGGTCGGAGCCGAACTGGGCGAAGGCGGCCACCTCGCGGTACTGGGCCAGCTCCAGCTTCATGGTGCCGGCCACCTGGTGGGGAACAGATGGAACAAGTTGGCTTGGTGTGATTTGGTGGATCGCTTCACACGGGACCTAGCGAGCGGAACCGACCTGCTTCATGGCCCTGGTCTGGGCTGCTGAGCCGACGCGCGACACTGACAGACCGACGTTGATGGCAGGACGGATACCTTTGTAGAACAGCTCCGTCTCCAAGAAGATCTGAAGGAGAAAATTGCAGTGATATGTGCTCAGCATCTTTTGTGGATCCAATTTAAGACTTGGCAGAAATACAACAAGAAGCTAACGGCGGTTCCTGGCCACCTGTCCGTCTGTGATGGAGATGACGTTGGTTGGAATGTAGGCTGACACGTCGCCGGCCTGCGTCTCGATGACGGGCAGGGCGGTGAGCGAGCCGCCGCCAAAGTTGTCGTTCATCTTGGCGGCCCTCTCCAGCAGGCGGGAATGCAGGTAGAAGACGTCGCCTGGGTAAGCCTCGCGGCCGGGCGGGCGGCGGAGCAGCAGGGACATCTGACGGTAGGCGACGGCCTGGCGGAGGAACACAAGTCATTTCATTCCTTAACTTTCAAATGTTCATGTCCAAAAAGCAACCAATGTCTGATCAGTCCGCTTTCGTGAAACTCACCTGCTTGGAGAGATCGTCGTAGATGATGAGGGCGTGCTTGCCGTTGTCCCGGAAGTACTCGCCCATGGAGCAGCCCGAGTAGGGCGCCAGGTACTGCAGCGGGGCAGCGTCGGAGGCAGTGGCCGACACCACGATGGTGTACTTCATGGCGTCGGCGTCTGTCAGCCTCTTGACCAGCTGGGCCACGGTGGACCTCTTCTGTCCGATGGCCACGTAGATGCAGTAGAGCTTCTTCTTCTCGTCGGTGCCCTCGTTGAAGCGCTTCTGGTTGATGATGGTGTCGATGGCAATGGCGGTTTTTCTGAGGAAAAGTATTCGCAGACTTAAGTGGTCCAGCTCCATCCATGCTGAAAATGTCCATTTGGGCTTCCTCTGGTGTGTGCATCATGCGGCCACAAGAGGGCAGTATAACGCACCAAAGGGACTCCAAAGTGCTGAAATACTGTATTACATAAATCCTTCTACCCGGTCTGCCTGTCGCCAATGATGAGCTCACGCTGCCCGCGGCCAATGGGCACCAGACTGTCCACGGCTTTGATGCCAGTCTGCATGGGCTCCCTCACAGAGATACGGGGGATGATGCCAGGCGCCTTCAGGCCCACACGCCTGCGGGTCTGGGAGCCAAGGGGGCCCTGTGATGGAAAAGTGGAAACAGAAAGTTTGTGATGATGCAGCAGTGTTGCAGTTGTGCCTTGAGGATTTTAATCACCTTTCCATCGATGGCATTTCCAAGGGCGTCCACAACGCGACCCAGCAGCTCCTCGCCGACGGGAACGTCTACAATGGCACCCGTCCTCTTGACAATGTCGCCCTCTTTGATTAGTTTGTCGTTACCGAACACCACCACGCCAACGTTGTCGGGCTCCAAGTTCAGGGACATTCCCTGGAAATGAGCAGAAACAAAATAAAGGATAAGTGATTTCTTTTGTGGACAATTTTAAATTTCATTTAACCATGTGGTTAAGTATGAACCTTAAGTCCGGATGAGAATTCCACCATCTCCTCAGCCTGCACGTTCCTGAGACCGTAGACTCGGGCGATACCATCACCGATGGACAACACTCGGCCGGTCTCTTCCAAATCAGCACTGGTGTCTGCTCCCATGATCTTCTGCTCCAGAATAGAAGAAACCTCGGCAGTGCCTTTAGTTTAAGTAAAAAATAAAAGGGAGGTCTGAAATTCAAAGATCACTTAGGGATGGACACCTAAAATAAAAAATAGGTTTAACTGCAGTCGATGAAAATATATATTTTATTTATTCACTTAACATAATGTAAACACAATGAAAATGTCTTTTTTACTTTACTTTTTCCCACAATTACCTGTTTTCTGCATCCATGGGTGGGTGGTGTGGAGGTTCTTGACTGCCACACATGCTGCAGGAACATTTTTGGACACCTTTAAAATACAACAAAGACAAAGTAAAAACAAACAATTAGCATACTTGACATCATCCATAAAGACCAGCAGACTGTAGCGAAAATGGACTTGTCACATAAATAAGAAGGCCTAGATATCGTGCGATGAATTCAGAGAGTTGCATGAAGCTGGCATGTTATGTTTTTATCATAAGCTTGCATGGTAAACTGGGCAAACGTGACCTTCAGAGGAAAATTCACTGTTGACTGACAACACTGCTAATGTCTGTGCGTTGACGTCATTCACACTGAAGGGCGACTTATCAATGCGATGAATAAACGAAGAATAAATAAATGTACTTGTCGATTAGCAGTGTTGGCGAAGTGACAGGCCCGGTGTCCTCCGCATGCTAACACGTCCGCTAACTCAACTCCGCCATGATTTTTCATGCTAAAGACCTCCTTAATCACAATGAAACGAACTAAAAAGAATGGCTCAATTGACGTGAGATGAGCTTACATAGCCGGCCCGGCGAGGGAGTGCGCGGGCAAGAGCCGCTGCGACGCGTACTGACAGCATGTTGGAGTCTTGCGGTGACCGTCCTGCTCCCTGAGCTGAGAGAAGGCTGAGTAGCCGCCGGATGGAGGGGAAGAAAGGGCACTGCAACCCGGAAGTCATTCACGAGTGAGATTTAAAAATTCAAATTTTTATTTTCATTCAGTTTTATCATATGTATACCCTACAAGTGTATTTTATGTACACTATTAATATTTTGAGATGTGAAACAACAATTTATTGTATTGTCGTCCGACATGTTTTTTTTTCTTTTTGACGGTCCGACATATTGAACCGGTAGCGTGCTAACTTCCGGTCGCCATTTCTCTCTCTCTCTCTCTCTCTCTCTCTGCAACATCAATACAGCTTTCATGATAAAAAAAAAAAACACAAGAATCATTTTTATTTTTTAATTTTAAGCAACAGCTTTTATTGAATCAAGTTCGTTTTTACACATTTTATTTATCAGGAAGTAATTTGCAAACTACAACTTTGCATCAAGGTTGATACCTTTTTTAAATTACACCTTCATTTAACAAAAAGATTTAACCTCTGAGTTAGTTTATAAAACATGACGTTTCAACAGCCTACCCTACACATCTCAACAAAGTGCAGGGAAGCTGTCGTTAAGGTCCCTAACTGTATTTCTTACACACATTTCTTTTCCACCTTGCATACATTATGCAAGAAATCCCACAAATGCACATTTGCTTTTTTGGGGGAAAAACTAAATGCCACACTGGCACTAACTTGAACTGTAACATTTTCAAGAAACAGTGGCCGCAAGTTAACACTTGACAGGTTAAACATGGTAACCATAAACATTGGTTTGCGATCAAATATGTAATAATGTCTTCTTTCTCGTCGCAAAAATACCACATTCTCAATCAACGGTCAATCAACGGCTCAGATTGATTTGGATGCACTTCTCCTTTTTTGGATCGCATCTCTCAATCTTCAAGAGTAACTAACAGGATCTCAGTAAGCAGGCAGCAAGACCACATTCTGGCAAGCGTCCCTTGAAATATATTTGATCATCTAACAGATACTCAGTGATAAGACTTGGCAAAATGCAATGTGGCATGTGTGTCACTTGAAAAAAAAAAAAGTTAATACTGAAAATATTTAAAGAAAACAAAGTCCTATATACATAATGCAACATAATCCCAATTACACCTCGTAAAAGGGAATAAGCAAAAGAAAACAATCCAGTGAATGTAGCAACCAAAGAGAAATAAATAGCCAGTGTACACAACAGGGAGTCTCTTTTTCTGACACTCCTTTTTTAAATGTGTCTATTCTTCCCATCCATACAGAACAAAAAATAAAATTAGAAAAACATAAATATAAAAGCATCTTCTTTATATTCTCAGGTCAAACAAGCACATCAATAAATAAAAAGGTACAAAAACAATTGTTAGTAGTATAAAACTAAGGACCATGTTGGGATCTTCAGTGTCGGGTCTCCTGCTTGGACATTGCATAAGAGCCTACTTGAACTGCTCTGGGATCAGATTCATCTGCGAGTGGATGCTGGTCGGTGGACTTGAGATGCCCTCCGACCAGTCGGACATGGAATGTGGGGACGAACTGGACCACTGGTCGGGCGAGCCGGGCGAGGGCGTCAGAAACGGGTGGTCGGGCACCTGCAGCTGGTGGTTGGGTGTGTTGTCCATGGGCCCCGAATAGCTGTGCTGAGAAGGAGGGGTGAGGAACTGGGCCCCGAGGATTTGCGTCTCCTGGGGCATCACGCTGTGGATGGCCATGGAGCGCCCGTTGTTTTGCTGCATCTCGTTGCCGCCGTTCAGCTCCATGGCAGGGAAGCTCTGCGTCATGGACTGCCCGGCCGTGGCCGAGTTGGAGTTCTGGTGTTGCAGCTGGCGCGAGTGGGCCTGCTGCATCATGTGAGCTGCCGAGCCCAGGTGGGTGGTCTGTAGGTTCTGGTAGCCCATGATCTGTGACAAAGTGGCCGTGCTGACGCCGCTGAGGCCTCCCATCATGTTGTGGGACATGGGTGAAGCCTGGTGGAAGCTGCCCGGGTGCATCCTGGACATCCAGTCGCACTGGCTGACCCTGCCGCCCCCTATAGACGTGCTCCCCTGACTATTAGGGCTGGACACCGGCATGTGGGAAAGTCGAGGTGGGTTGGGATCAAAAGGCATACTCATCTGACCCATGTGCGAGTCGCCCTTCCCTTGAAGATGATTGAGGGATATCGGGGGTGACTGCTGGAATGGTGACGTCATGGGAGGAGAGGCAGCGTCGGACAGGTAGCCGTGGGGGGACTCCAGGGAGTCCACCGGGGACAGCACGGCCGACGTGTCCAGCAAATTGCCCTTCCCGTCCAGCGACTTCTTCTTCTTCACCCTGTTGTCTTTGCCGCCGTCTTTGCCTCCTTTGCGCACCTTCTTGACCGACAAGTTGGGTTTCAGGTTGCTAAGGTAGTCATTGGGCGAGCAGAGCGATGGCGAAAGACTGGAGGAGGTGCTAAGAGGGGCGGCGTGAAGGCCCGGGCTGCGGACCACGTTGTACTCGTCCAGCAGGCGCACGATGTCGTGGTGCATGCGCTCCTGGGCGATATCCCTCGGCAGCTGGTCCAGATGGTCGGTGATCTCACGGTTAGCAAAGTGCTCCAGAAGAATCTTGGCTGTCTCGTAGCTTCCTTCACGTGCGGCGAGGAAGAGTGGCGTCTCTTCCTAAAAAAAAAATAAAACATAACCATCGTATCATATTTTGCAAATATGTGAACTCCTGCACTTGTCAAATGATTTTATTCCGCAAACCTTGTTGTCTTGCATGTCTTTGTTGGCACCGTTTTTCAGCAGCATGACTGCAGCCTGCACATTGTTGACAGCCGCGGCCCAGTGAAGCGCAGATTTACCTGCAAAGGAAAAAAAAAAGAGGAAGGAGGTGAGTCACCATAATACTTTATGAAGTACGGAAGTGTAGAAAGTGTTATCTACCAGAATCGTCGGTGCCGTTGGCGTCGGCGTGGCAATTGATGAGCTCTTCCACCATGCCCTCAACTGCCAACCTGGCAGCCAGGATCAGCGGCGTTGTCCCGTCGTGCATGTGCGCATCAAGATCCGTCGCACGGTTTCGGATTAAAATCTGCAAAAAAATTATTTGGTTAACTGTTAGGACAGACGGACAATTCCAATATCATATCTAGGCGCCAGGGATTTACCTGGAACACCCCCTGTGCGTCAGCAGCTACAGCAGCATGAAGAGGAGTGCGTCCCATGTTGTCCTGGACGTTGGCGTCGGCGCTGGACTCCAGCAGGCGCTTGGCGGCGTCGGAGCGGGCGTAGCGGGCGGCCAAATGGAGGGCCGTCTCGCCCGTGCGGTCCGTCTGGTTGTGGAGGTTTGCGCCTTGGTAAATGAAGTCTGTAATGATCTCTGCGGAAGGATCCTCTTCCTCTTCGCTGTTAGCGGTCTCCAGTCCTCCGCCGCTGCACGAGGCGATCATCAGTGGGGTGAAGCCGTCTGGAAAAGACAAGTAGGAGATGAAGGGATGAATCTGGTTGAAGGCTCATCTTCTAGCTCAGATGAAAGGAGTGGAAAAGCAGAAAGAACCTGGTCCTCTGACGTTGACGTCCATGCAGTCATTCTCTGTCTCCCCTTGGGGAGGCGTCGGGGCGACGGACGCGATACGCAGGTCGGCCGCATCCAAGTGCTGCTGGGTCCATTTCCTCTGGTCAGTTCGGTCCCTCAGATCCAGCATGGACTGCTCCTCAAACTGCAAACATGAAACCGATGATCAAAAAGTGCTGTTTTATTGATGATTCGAATTTTTGGCTCACCTTGAAACGCCTACAGTCGGGATCCTCGTCGCCCCATTCGTTTTGATTGTCGTCCATGAGGTTGATGTCACATATTTTCATAGGCCTGTTGAAATGAAAGAGGAGATCAAATGAGATGACTCGGACCTGCCACGGCCTTCATATCCCAGGATGCATTCTCACCTCAGTCCGACAGAATCTTCCCCAACCGGTTCTCTGCGTTTCTTTTTGCTGGGCTCTGACGCTCTGAATCCTTCCGGGAACCAAAGCTGGCCGTGTTCTCGTCGTCGCTTGCGTGACACCAAAACGCCGAGGCTGACGAAACCCAACGCTGCTAATCCCAGGAAGACCACGTACATGGGATAGAGCTCTGAACTTGAAGGAGTCGGTCTCACACCTGGAAAAAAAAAAGAGTCACGGTCACTCAAGTATTACAAGTGATGTCAATATGCGCAGGAAAGATTAAGATCCGTACTGGTGACAGCTTCAATGTAGGGAACGTGGAGATTCCCGCTGGACGCTAGCGCTCCGAGGAACGCTGCGACATCCGTGGCACTTTGGAAGCATTCGCTGGATTGCTGGTAACACTGGCGGTTGTCGATCTCCAGGTAGACTATCGACCTACATGTAGAAAGCAGAGAATTGTCAATGGATACTCTGGCGGGAATTATGGTTTGAAAATGACGTGGTACGTACCCTTTGACTTGCAGAGAATCCAGCTCTCTGCGTTTGCGTGGGCTGACCATGGCAGACACGGTGTCTTTCATTTGACCCAAAACATTGGCCGGCATGGCCGCCCACTCGGGCCAGCCGTCCGTCGAGCGCTTCAGCACGTTGTGCTTCACCAGGTCCTGCTCGTTGCCGTAATAAGGGAAGATCATGGGCTCCCCTTTGGCGTCACGGCGGAACACCACGTTGGTGTGAAGAACCCCGCTGAGGTCTCTGAGGAAGGCCGAAGAGCGATTTTTAAGCTGCTCCGGCGAGATGTGGACCACCAGGACTAAATGTCCATCTGCTAGCTTTTCTGGCATGTTGTTGGCGCAATCCAGGCCGTCCCATTCACACTCGGCGTTATTGCAGCCTTGATCGCAGTGGCCGTCGGCGTAGTGGTCTTTGCAGTACTGGTCGTAAAGTGGGCTGTGGGATCAAACAGTATTCATCAACTTGATCATTTTTGACAATTTGTGGAATTTCTATTTCACCATTTTCAGACTTACTTGCATTGCCCTTCCTGGCCCTGGCAGTCAAAGCCATCGTAAAGGCATCCGGGGCTGTTACACTGGCCATCGCACTTGCCGTCGTTGAAGTAGCGCCAGCACTGCAGAGCCGCCGAGCAGTTTTGCCAGGGGTCGTCGAAATTCAGGGAGCAGTCTCCTCCGTCCCAGCCGCACGCGTGGTTGTTGCACAGCGAGTCGCAGATGTGGTTGCCGGCCCACTCGTCGCACTGGGGGTTCTCGCAGCTCACCTCCACTTCCGGTGGAGGTGTGATGTCACGACCGAAGCCACCCACGAAGGAGTAGTCCAGGATGTGGCACAGCAGGCCGTTGAAATTGCTGGGACAGCTGCATTGGAAGTACGGCGCGTCGGGCGTGATTTGGCAAGTGCCGCCGTTGTAGCACGGGTTGGAGATGCAGAGGCTGTCGGTCGGGGTCAGGCACTCGGGTCCGGTGAAAGCCGGTGGGCACAGGCAGCGCGGGCCCAGGTGGCCCGATACGCACGTGCCTCCGTTCTTGCAGTTTAGATTCCCGCAGGAGCGAGAATCGTACTCGCAGGAGGAGCCAGTGAAGCCCTAATAGGACGGAGGTACACGATGGTCATAATCCAAATATTAATAAGATGAGAACTGAAATGATCAATACTGAGAGTAGGATGGAGCTTCACTCACGGGTGGGCACTTGCAAATGAAGCCATGAGGAGTGTTACTGGCGACCGCACACGTGCCTCCATTCCTGCAAGGTCTTCCTTTGCAGCCGTCAAAAACTTTGTCGCAACGCTGGCCTGGTAAAAATAAAAGACATTGATTACGTTACCGATTGATGACACGCACGTCTCCACAAAATCCTTACCTGTATATCCGGTGCGGCATTCGCAACGATAACTGTTGGTGAGCTGGATGCAGTTGTAAGAGCCTCGGGGGTCGCAAGGATCCGACAAGCACTCGTTGACGTCGCCTTCGCAGCGCTCGCCCACGTAGCCCGCCGGGCACACGCACTGGTAGCCCCCGATGCGATCCACGCATTTGCCGTTGTTGAAGCATTTAGGCTCGTGGGTCAGCGGGTCGCTGAACGGGTTGCAGTCATCTAGATTAATCTCACAATGGACACCTGAGGGAGATGGACGAATTGGGGTGAGTCTGGATTTGCAAATTTGGAGTGCAATCATGTACCTTGGGTTCCTCTGGGACAGGAACACTTGTATGTGTTGATGAGATCGATGCAAGTGCCTCCATTCTGACAGGGCTGAGACTGGCATTCATTGATCTCCTTGGAGCAGTTGACGCCATGGTAACCGGGGAGACACTGGCGAAAGAGACCGACTTGAGCTTTTGTGTGGTTGAACTTTATACATGAATTTCAAATCAATCTCGTACTTCGCAACTGTAGCCTCCAAGGTAATCAGTGCACGCCGCTCCGTTGTGGCACGGGTTAGGGGAGCACTCGTCCACTTGTTCCTGGCAGTAGCTGCCCGTGTAGCCTGCCTGGCAGCGGCAGTAATGCGTGCTTCCGGCGTCCAAGCACTGCCCGGAATTCCGGCACAGGTGAGCCACTTCCACACCTGGAAACACAAAATGGCGGTTAACAAATTTGTACTTTTTCTGACCTTAAAGCAATAACTACCTTGCTGTTTAGCTGCGACTTCACAGGACACGCTGGGGATGTCACAGTAGAGGCCGGTCCAGCCAGATTGACACTGGCAGGTGTAGGAAGCCCCCTTTTGCCAGCATTGGCCCCCGTTTTTGCAGGGGGACGAATCGCACCAGCGTATGAGATTCTAAAAAAAAACAAAGACGACACGTTAACGTCAAACTACACAACAATTGATATCGAAACCTACCTGGCAGTTGACCCCCGTGTAACCCGGCGGGCAGGTGCACTTGTACGTTCCAAAACTGTCCAGGCAGGTGCCACCGTTGAGACACGGCCTTGAGTCACACTCGTTGATGTCATATTGACAGTAGCTGCCGGTAAATCCGGGCAGGCACAGGCAGGTGAAGGCGTTGATGCCATCTGCGCACGTCCCGCCGTTGAAGCAAGAGCTGAGGAAAGACAATAGAGTTGAAACAGATCTGAAATTGAAATTTGGCAACGAGGGGCGGAGCTACCTGTCGGTGCAGTCGTTGGTGTTGATCTCACAGTTGATGCCGCTGAAACCGGGCGGGCAGGTGCAGGTGTAGCTGTTGACGCAGTCGGTGCAGTTGGCGCCGTTGCGGCACGGGTTGCTCTCGCACTCGTTGATGTCCTGCTCGCATCTGCCGCCGCGGAAGCCGGGCGGGCACGTACACGTGAACGTGTTGATGCCGTCGCGGCAAAAACCGCCGTTGCTGCACGGATCTGAAACGAGAGTTCAATTAGAGCCGATGTTGGTTGGTATGCCAAAATTGGGGGATTAAAAAAAATATACTAGAAAATAAAAATAATTATTTAAAAAATAAAATAAAAAATAATCAAAATAAATATACTAAATGATCAATTGATTGTAAAAAAAAATAAAATAAAAAATAATAAAATAAAAATAAATATATTATAAACAGTCCTTACTTGGCTTGCAATCATCGACGTCAGTCTCGCACTTCTGACCCGTGTACCCGGGCAAGCACTTGCACTGGTAGCTTCCCATCGCGTTGTGACAAAGCGCTCCATTGCGGCACGGGCTTTTCACGCATTCGTTGATATCAATCTCGCAAGTTTGACCTTGATTTAAAGGAAGGTGTCGTTAATTGCGTGAGCCGGAAGATGCACGTCCGGATAAAGACAGAAATAGACACCTTGCCACCCGGCGGGACAGCTGCATGAGAAGCTCTGGTAGTCTTCAGACTCTTTACATAGTCCGCCATTTTTGCACGGTCTCGAGTTGCAGGGAGCCAGCAAAGTCTCGCAGTTTTCACCTGGGAACAAAAACATAACGATTGAACGGCACTAAGTGCACGGGCTTCGCTTTTCCATCCCTCTTTCCTTATCCATTTCCATGACGACTTAACCAAATAGGAAGGGCTTTCCTGTTTCCTGTTATTGTGCGATCACAGACAGGAAACAGGACGTGGCGGAAATGGGAATAGGGGGGGGGGGGGGGGGGGGGGGTTGGAGCAAGTTGGAGATCTCCCATTTGAGGCAGACTACATCACCCCCCCTCCCTCCAAGGAAAACACACATTCTATGTTATCCCTCCAACACAGACAGGCAGATCTTTCCACATGGTGAAGATAAAAACAAGCATCCCTGATAGCAAGCGTGTCGTACCGGTGTAGGGCAGCTGACAGTTGCACTTGTATCCTGCCACGTCATCCATGCAGGTGCCTTGGTTGAGGCACGGGTTGGATGCACACTCGTTGATGTTAGTTTGACAATTGGGTCCTGTGCGGGATTAGACTTGGTTAGATGGCGGAAAAGAAAGAAGCACTGGGTGAGAATGGCGGTGGCTGACCTGTGAAGCCCGCTCTGCATGTGCAGTGGTAGCCGCTGGTCATGTCTTTACAGGTGCCTCCGTTCATGCACGGGTTAGATTCGCACTCGTTGTTGTTGATGTCGCAATTGGGGCCGCTCCAGCCAGAGTCGCAGGTGCATTTATAGCTTTATTGAGGAAAAAAAAAAAAAAGTGTCACGCTCACGGGTTCGGCGATTAAATCATCCGATGATGCTTTTCCGCTCACCTGTTGATGAGGTCGTGGCACCGGCCGTGGATGCAAGGATTGCTGCCGCATTCGTCCACTTGAGACAAGCAGGTGGCGTCGTTGTAGCCCTCGGGGCAGAGGCAGGTGAAGCCGTTGATGCCGTCCACGCACGTGCCGCCGTTGTGGCACGGATTGATGGCGCAGTCGTCGATGTTGATGTTGCACATTGTTCCTGAAAGGATGCGACGATATTTTCAGGCGCCATTTTTTTTTTTTTGACATGCCTGTACATGAATTTCTGCACATTAACAAAGCACAGCTGGACACTTTGCTCTGTGCTGTGGTATTCTTTGAGCCCCCCCCATTCTCCATTGAGGTGAACAGTGCGGCTTTTTGGACAATAGAGAGTGAACACTAAAAACTCCCTGAGCGTTCAATTGAAAAGAGCAGGAGCAGCGAGCCTGGTGGCCCCAGGGGGAGGGGGGGGGGAAGATGGGGGGGTCTGCCTTGCCGCCATCGATTGAATGGCAGCCTGTTGAATAGGCAGAAGGAGCATTTGGGCCCTGGGAGGGGGAGGTGCTGCCAGGAAGGAGGTGGGGGGGGGGGGACTACTCTCCCTATTCATACACACACACACACACACACACACACACACCACCCCCCAATCCAGGGACACCTAACCTCACAAGACTTGTTTACAGGAACAGAAGGCCAGACCCATTTCACACACGGCCAAGTAACAATTAACCCCCCCCCCCTCCTCCTCCTCCCGATCCCCTATCCGACTCCCTCCTCCCTCACTCTTCATCAATCAGGAGGGGAGGGGCCCAACCGCCTCATCATCAGTTACAATAGTCCTCTGTCCCCTTGCGTCCCGCCGTGCCCTCCGCACTCCCCACGCCGGCACAAAAAGACAGATCGGACGAAGGCGGGTGGGGGGGGCACACAGCAGCCTGCACACGCACACACTTGGTCCGGGCTTGCCCTCTTTTAGCATAATCACACAGACACTACCAGTCAGAACCGGTTCTGTCGGGCCAGGACGAGGACTTGCAATCACACAAATTTGATTAAACTCCTTTTTCCTTTTAAAGGCTCGTCTTACCAACTCTATTCAAGCGTCTTTTTTTTTTTCGTGGATTGTGTTGGGGAGAGTGCTTCTTTCAAAGCCCATCGCACACAAGCAATCCGACACCATTGTTCCGCCAGAGCGGGTCCGCTAACCACCTGTCCCGTCCGCCCCTCCTTATGCTCGGGGGACCCCCCCACTTGCACCTGTAACTCACTCACCTGTGTAACCCGGCTCACACGCACACTCGTAGCCATTGAGCTTGTCGATGCACCGCCCGTAATCGCAGGGGTGACTCTTGCAGTCGTCCAGGTTGATCTCGCAGTTGAAACCTGGAGCGGAGGGAACAAATTAACCAAGCGCCATTTATGGAATCAACATTCTCCACCTGTTGAGGGGCTCACCCGCGGTGCCTTTGGGGCAGGAACAGATATAGGTGTTCTCCCGATCCTGGCAAGTGCCGCCGTTCCTGCAGGGCTGGCTGAGACACTCGTTGATGTTGGTCTCGCACAGGCGGCCCGTGTAGCCGGGACGGCAGTAGCATGTAAACGAGGCCAGGCCGTCCTTGCAGGTGCCGTAGTGGCACGGGTCCGAGTAGCACTCGTTGATGTCCGTCTCGCAATGCTGCCCTGTGTAACCTGGACGCAAAAATGAATGGCGTGTTTTCGAAAAAATATATATACAAAAGCAGAAAAGAGACGGCGTACCTTCAGCACATTCACAGGTGTACTTATTGGGACCGTCGGTACACTTGGCTCCGTTTTTACAAGGGGTGCTGGCGCACTCGTCGATATCAACCTGGCACAGATTTCCTGAAAATCCTGCGGGTGGAATTCAACAAAGAATACTTGGTGATCAAACGTATTCCCTCCCTAATGAAGCACTCCACAGCAACACCACTCAAAGGCCCTCCCTTCCCTCTCCCGCGGGCCTGAAAGTTTCTTTCAAACAACACAATGGGCTCAGACTGGCGAGCCGTAAACCAATCCCTGCCTCCGGTTTTGGCGCTAAGCTAGAGCACAAACGCCCGTGCCCGCCAAAGACGTTTTAGACTCTTTGTTTACCTTTAAGTCGAGAGGTTGAGCATAATCATTAACGGAAAGGTTAATGATCCACTCGTGTTGTCTGTAATGTCTGAACAGAAAGAATGGAAGGAATGTCCTGAGGTATTTTCTCACCTTGAGGACACTCGCAGTGGAAGGAGTTGATCTTGTCCACGCATTTGCCGTTATTGAGACAAGGCTGGCTGGCGCACTCGTCCGTGTTGACATGGCAGAAGACCCCCTCGTAACCTGAACGGGATCAAACCACGGTTACTTCATTTGTGCCTTTTTTTTTATTCCATGGTGTTCATACCTGGCATGCAGATGCAATGGAATCCTCCGATCTGATCCAGGCAGGTGGCGTCGTTGTGGCACGGATTGGACATGCACTCGTTGACATCCATCTCGCATCGCGGGCCCTCGTACCCTTGAAGACACTTGCACTGGAACGAGCCTTTGGTGTTGAGACAGCGGCCGCCGTGCTCGCAAGGGTTGGCGCCTGAAAAAAAGGTGCAAAATGTATCACGCGTTTGCTTGAGAAGTGAAATCGGAGGGAGGAGAAAGCGAGCGTACCGAGGGAGCATTCGTCGATGTCCGAGTTGCAGGCCGAGCCGGTGTAACCCGGCGGGCAAGTGCAGATGGCTTTTCCGTTGACTGGGTTGGTGTCACAGTTGGAGCCTTTCTGACACGGATTGCTGATGCAAGCGTCGTCCAGGTGGCACAGCAAACCTACCAGCCCGAGAAAGAACATCATTGGTGGATTTTTTTTTTCTTTTCATTCTTATTTTGCCACTTGCTCATACCTGTACGTCCATGCGGACATTCGCAGAAGAAGGAGGCCACACGGTCATGACAGGTGGCGCCGTGGTAACAGGCGGCGCTGGCGCAGTCGTCGATGTTCTCGCTGCAGTCGTCTCCCGTCCAGCCGTTGACGCAAACGCAGTGGTAGCTCCCGTGAGTGTCGTGGCAGGTGCCGCCGTTCTGACACGCGTTGGGCATCAGCTCGCACTCGTCCACGTTCTCGGTGCAGTATTGGCCTGGGGAGATGAAATTGGGATGAGTCAGACGTGGCACGTGTGAGGAATTTTTTATGTCTAATTTACCTGTGTAATGAGGCGGGCATTGACAATTGTAGGTGTTGACTCCATCGGCACATACGCCGCCATTTTGGCAGCTGTGGCCCGGGCAGTCGTCAATGTTGTGCTCACAGTTGTGACCCGTGAATCCTGATAACACAACGAGGATGCAATTAGGAACAATAAATGTATCCGGTCACAACTGCGCCAAGTTTTACAGGATGATTAACTAGCGAGCAACGGCTCAGCCTGCGTTCGCCGGGCTTTGCTATCTCGCCACATTCCAGCACGGACACCCGCAAGAATTACACAGCGTGGATTCAACTTTAACACACACACACACAAGTGCTTGGTTTGAAATCATGCAGCTGGAATAATGGTGATGTCTTTTGACATCCAAGATCGAACTAAAATATTTTCTAGTGTTATTTGGGACTTTTTGAAGATTGTGAAATGACTCCTTGGCTGATTTGGGAAGTTTAGAGAAGGTTAACTAAGTCCATCTACTGCATTAAATTTAAAAGGCTTTAACACAACTTTGGCTGTGTCGAGTTATCAAAAGGAAACGTCTGCACCACCGTTTCCTGCCGTCATTCATCTTGCTCAGATTTGACTCCGAGCTTTAGGTAGAAAAGCAAATGTAGTCTTATTCCAATCTCTTACCTGGCAGACAGCTACACTCGTAGACGCTGTCCCCCTTCTGGACGCAGGTGCCCCCGTTCTGGCACGGCGACGGGCTGCACGGCACGTAGCGGTTCTCACAGTGCGGCCCGCTGTAGTCCTGAGGGCAGCGGCAGTGGTACGAGCCCACCTCGTTGACGCAGACGCCGCCGTTGAGGCAGGGCGTCGGGCTCTGGGCGCACTCGTTGACGTCTTGCTTGCAGGTTTGACCGTGGAAGGCCGGCGGGCAGGTGCAGATGAAGTTGGAATCGAAGGCCGAGCACTGGCCGCCATTTGCGCACGGGTTGGAAGCGCACGGGTTGGGGTGTTGACACGTTTTGCCTGCAAAGACATTTTGACACATTTCTAGTAATAATCCCTCGCAAAAATAAAAAGATCAAAAATATTTGATCGTCCTACCAGACCATCCAGGCGAGCAGCGGCAGCGGAAGGCCGTGAGCGAGATGAGGTCGCACGTTCCTCCATTGCGACAGGGGGAGCTCATGCAAGCGTGGTTGGTCGGGGTGAGGCACAGGCGGTCGGTGAAACCCAGTCGGCACACGCAGCGGAAGTCGAAAGTGTTGCCGTGGGAGACGGCGCGGCACTCGCCGCCATTGCGGCACGGCGACGGGCTGCACGGGTTGGGAAATTGACATCGGTTGCCTACGTAGTCACTGGGACACCTGGTGAGAAGAAAACGGGTCTGTTAATTGGAGGGTGTGTTCAAAATAAAGTTTTTGAGTAGTTTTGCGAACTAATCAACCAATCCGAAAATGTCTCCTGACTCACACTTCACAAGAAAATATTGTATGTGAGTGCGAGTCGGAAAATGTGCACTCATATTTTCCCACCCGCTCCGGCAGGGGTGTTGTTCTTCCGGATTAGATTCTCTCTGAACCTTAAAAATACTTTGTGCTGAGGCGAGGGACCCCATAGGAGAGTCTGGCCCATTCTGGCTACCTTTCAGCCCCCACGTTGTCCACATTCATCCCCAATGAGCGCGGAGATCAAGGGGACCATGCCGCGCCATGGAAGCCCACCATGAAGCGGTGCATTCAGGACATAAGCCTCCACCAAAAATTCCTTGCTGCCATTCAGACACAAAAGCGAAGATGCTGCTACAGTCACATTGCTTGCGGAGTGTGATTGTTCGTTTTCTGCTTGTCCTCGTTTTAGAGTCACGGTTGAGCTGAAGCCGATCCAAGTTAAAATGTCTACGTCAATGTGCATCTTCAAATTGTATGTTTTTTTTAAAATATTTAAAATAATGCTCATTTTAAAATGTTATTTATAAAAAATTACAAGAAAATTACAATTTAATGAATTTTAAAATGTTCCTGCTATTCTTAAATAATCAGTATTACTATAATGAACCAGTAAGTCATTGAAATTTTTGTAATTTATTACTCATAACAAATTAACAAATTATTTAATGAACTATGTTAATTTTAAAAAATGAAAAAAAAAATTATTAAAATGTGCCAATTTTAGGAGGGGGAAATGCTGAATAGATGCAAAAACTATTACAGGAGTCTAGATAATCTTAATGATTTGTGGACCATGCAAGTCTAGTGATTCTCAACTGGTGGAGTGGGACCCAAAAATGGGTCACGGGTTCATTATGGGTGACTCGGAAAAGAAAATTGTGTATATGTTTAAAATACTGTATTTTCAAAACCATTTTTTTTAACATATTTTTTTAAATCATTCTTAATTAGTTGAGAACATATATACTTTGCACAAGAAGTGAGGCAGTAATGCCAACCAATGGCCCACCGTGCAGCCCCTGCTAAAATGTTGCAAGCCATAAAAATAAAAACAGGTTACGCAACAATAATAATCTGTTTTGCATTGTCTCTTGTAAATTGCAATGCTGTTGTTTGCTCAGCGGAAAAAAAAAAAAAAGTGCTATGGTTTGAATTTGGGCCTGTGTGTGTGTCGGTTTGGAGGGGGGGGAGGGGGGGGGGGCATCTGTTTGCGTCTCCGCAGGGAGCAGGTGCGCATGTTAATGAGGGCAGCTGTTGGACAAGACTCCTTCTTTCTCCCGACACCCCCCTTGTCCCGCTGGAGGGGGCGGCAAGCCAACATCTCCTCCGGGGGGACATCATGTGAAGTCAGCTGTTGCAACTTCTGCCTTTTTCTCAGCCCAAACACACTTTAGGTCTTAACTCCTCTCTCTTTTTTTTTTTTTTTTAATATATATTCCCCAAAGTTTTGCTCTCTATCTAGTTCCCCTTTTCCAGCATCCCTCCCCCACCGCGGTGTCACACGGTGCTGCCGAAACTTCTCTTGTTGACTTTAGAGAGGTGAGACCTCTTAACGGGCCCGTGTGCACCACGGGGAGTCCAGACGGTTACAATCGGCACAAGGCTGCGAAGGCATTCACGGAGGCTTTGAAGTATCCCCGATTCAAATTCCACCTCAGCATAGTAAGAAAAAGCGGTTTGATTCCTTGATTCTCGAGTAGTCGCAGATACCGATACCACGTACCGATACCACAAGTACTTTTGATACATAGAATTTGCCCCAAAAAAAAACAATGACAGATTATTTTCAAGAAAGACCTATATATCCCAATTTAGCAAATTTTCTGAAGATTAAATAAAATAAATGGCATTTTACTATTTTTGTGGGCGGAGCCAATACTGGTATTAGCTACAGTTGTGAGTACCGATACCTCGACAGATTTATGTAGTAAAAAAAAAAAAAAATACTTAGCATAGTAGCTGGATACCATGGATAACAAATAAATGCCATAAAAACAAATGAGATGATCAATGTTTGTTTTTGGTCTCAACTGCTTTTTGACGCATGGTCTTTGTCCTGAATAAGATCCACCCACCCACACGGCAACAGGTCTCTCCCGACGATGCAATGTCCCCCTCAGGCCCGGAGCAGATGCTCCCCTAACCTCTGACCCGAAGCACTTTTGTGTTGGTTGGGGGGTGGGGGGTGCCTCTTTTGCCTTTTCCCCTCTCAATGTATCCTCGCACACCCTCCCGAGTGACTGGGCCAGGCCTGCCATCTGCCATTCTCCGTGGTGACTTTATCCCCCACTTACGAGGCAAAACCAGACCGATTGTGGCGTGGAAAATACCAACGCTGTGGAGAAGTTTATGTTTTCTCAAAAACCTCTCACCGGAGCCATTGGCTATTTCCTGTCTCGATTTACAAGCGTCTGACGCTGGTCGCTTCACCTCACGCGGTGCACAAACATCCACTCAGCTGATTGGCATCTGCCACTCGACCTGCAATCTCTGTTGATCTTTCATCCTCGCTTCACGCTATGCCACCCTTGCCAGCTGTCATCTTTTTTTTTTTTTCCCATCTATTTGTGTCTTTTTCAGCGGAAATCCAACACCGCCCCGTTGTCGGGTTCCTCCGTAATTAAAGCACAGATGGACCGTCGCACGCATTCGCTGAACCATTTGCCCTCTGGCCCTCGCTGAGCCACCAGCGCAAGAGTTGAACGGTTTGAAGTGTGTCTTGTGGACGTTTCGACACCAGAGCATGAGTGAAACTAAGCCCACAAAATAGCAAGAAATTAGATAAACGTTTTTGGAGTGCTTCTTTGGAAGAGGGCAAAGGTCAAATGATGAGAACGTAAAAGGCACTAACAGGCCATCAACAGAACAGGAACAGCCATGCACCCTTTGACTCTTGGCATCGGGGGATCCAGGCAATGGGGGGTGCACACTTGTACACTTCTGATGGGCTTAGGCTCACATGGAGATGAGCCCGGAGGAGCATGCTGGTAATCCTATAGGAGGACAAATGAAGTGCGGCATTCCTTGAGGAACATGGCTTTGTGCTTGCGGGCTACTTGGGAGCCCGCCGCAGAAGGGCTTTTGCCAGCCAGACATTTTACCGTGGCTATGTGCAGCTCGGTGCAAGGTCGGAGAGGTCCGATCCAGCCGGCCGGTGGTCTATTTTGGGGAAATGTTGGATTTCAAGCAGTTGCAGGTGTTTCCTGGGTTTGTTTATTCCTCCTTGGTTTTTTTTCGGTTTTGCAACTTCAGTTTGCCAATATTTACAGTATCTTGTAAACCACAAGTCTAATGAAAAAATGGATGGATGAAATTTTACATTTCCTACATGGTGGGGGCAGCGGCATTGTCTCGAAACGGAGATCTATAATCCCAGTAAACCCATTGGGATAAAAACAAAACAACAGATAAAAAGACATCTGATTACC
Source organism: Syngnathus scovelli (assembly GCF_024217435.2). Taxonomy (NCBI): domain Eukaryota; kingdom Metazoa; phylum Chordata; class Actinopteri; order Syngnathiformes; family Syngnathidae; genus Syngnathus; species Syngnathus scovelli. The sequence continues at coordinate 11,549,654 of NC_090859.1, read as the reverse complement.
AGTTTAGACCCACGCTAAGCCGACGAGTGAATTTACACTCGGGGTTCTCACGCCTTGTGGGAACCCACCAAAGAGGATTTGGATCTTTACCCCTTACAACTGTGTCACCATATGCTTCCGTGCTGAATGGATTCTCCCGACGCTTGCTTGACTGATGGCTGCTCGGCTCAGGATGATTAATAGGAGGAAGAGGAAGAACGGCGCGTCGACTATCTATCCTGTCTGTTTTCAATCGGGGGCCGAGCCACACAGGAACTTCTTTGTGGAGGCAAAGGAGAGCCCGTGTGGATGCGAGCATATCCACGCGTGTGGACAGAGTCCGCCGATTAGATACTGTGAATTGATGGCCTCGGGCTAGTCGCATCGCATCCTCAATGCTCGCCCTTTTGTCCCAACGGAGGAGAGGAGGCGCCTGCCGCCACCACATGCCCCGAGGGGGGAAGATGAGGGGGCCCACCCTGGAACCACAGTTGAGGAAGCGACTCCTCAACAAGGACCGAGGGGATCATTTGGACTCGTCTTTACGATCCAACCATCAACCAAACATTGGGTGAGCCGGATGGAAGATCAAAAGGATCAACAGATATCAAATAAATAGGCAACATTTTACCCCCCCCCCACACACACTTGTTTGCCTTCAAATTTCAGCACTTTAGTCCAATCAATCTCACTCTGTTGACATCTAAACCAATTAGATTTCACAGCCATCTGGCCTTCTAATGGAGATCACACACACGAGTGATGCAAAGGCTTGAGGTCAGAAGGGGGGGGCTTATCCATTCAGTAAGCGGGACACAAGGGTTTTGGATGTGGTGGGGTTCTGGGTGGGAGGGGTTTGCGCCAGAGGTTTGGGGTGTCTGCGGCATGATGGGAAGGCCCACTCCGATTAGTCACACAGCATTATTCCCCGCTGCACAACAATGGGCGACGGGCGGCGGGCGAGCCCCAGCTGTCGCCCCAGTGAAAGAGCAGAAAAACAAGATTTAGGGCTGGACGCGCACTCGCACTTTGCAGTCGAGGGGGTCTTGCATTCATTAACGGGCGCTGGGGATGGAGGAGGAGGGGGGGGGGCTTTTTTTGTCCCACTGGCCCTTCCTTCCGCACATCTCCAGGCCCGTCGAGGCCTTTTCTTTCCTTTTTTTTTGAGGGAATGGTTGGTCCCTATGGTGGCGGTAAAACTAAACAAAATCCACCGGAGCTAGAGGAGGGTCGCCGGGCCTCTGGTTGCCGGGCGCAGGGGCTGCTAAAAGGCTGGAATTGGGAATGAGGGAATATGAGGCTTGCCCTGTTTTTTTTTTTTCTTCTACTCCCAAAAGTACTCCGATTGAAAGGCAGAACAACAATGTATATGTTTTGATTTACTTACTTGCAGTCTCCGTTCCCATTGGGGGCGGCTTCACACCTTCCTCCATTCAGGCAGGACTCAGTGGGTAGTGAGCATTTAAGACCTGTTGAATGCACACAATAAACTTTATTTGTATTTTAAATCATGTGTTATATTCAACTCACATTAATGCACATATATAATCCTGATATATTTAATTAAAAATATAGTGGGGGGGGGTGGAAAGGACACAGGTGGGAGATGAGGAGTGTGCATCCTGATGGTGCGTGGCTTTCCTTGGTGGGGTGAGCACACTTTGGGGAGGGGGGGGGAAAAGCGCGCGGCAGCTGCTGGACTCAAACAGGGAACAAAAGAAATCAGTCCAGCACGAGCCATAAAACATTCTCCTCGTGCATTGTTTACCTCCTCCACACCCGCACTCCCCCACCCCAACACACACTCTCCCACACATGCAGACAAAAGGTGCCCCCCCCCCCCCAAAGTCCCCTTGAGCGTCCCCCAGGCCCTAACACACACGCAACTTCCATTATCCTGCGTGTTATTCAAAACCGGCTCAATTCAACACATTGGGAAAGACTTTTTTTTTTCCACGTAGTTACACATCTACAATGTTCTTTTCATTTTTAAAAACATAAAATATTAGTTTGTTCAGGGGACATAAGGAAATTTAAAATATGCGTTTAACTCAAATGAATTAGCGTCTGCAGATAATTGCAAAATGGCCGGTCATAAAATGCACACAGAGACTCACTTGCGACAAACAACAGTTTTTACCTTGTGAGACGAAAATAACGGCCGAAAGGAGAAATGTTAGTCTCGCAAAGAAACGATACATTCCTCCTCTTCTACTTCACAAACTGTGCTTGAGTCCCGCGTAGGGTTAAGCATAGATCCACAATGGCGGGGGTAGTCCAGGTGTGAGGGGTAAAAAAAATATTGCAAAAAATACCATGCACGCCAAAAACTTTTCCTTTCTTTTTCTCCAGTAAATCCTCGCAGAGAACGTCAGGTCGTTGATGTTAACTTTGTGCTGCCAGAGTTCTTAATGAGGTGTTGAGGCGAGTCGGTGCGCTCAGGTCCTCCCACTTTGCCCCCCCTCCCCTTCCTTCGCAGCTGCTCGGGGTGGGGGGCTGGGGGGGCACGCTTCACTGTCTCACTCGAGAATCGGAAACTATTCCGAAATTTCAAAAAACAGCCCATACAGATGTGTTCAAATCCCAGGAATTTGTAATAAATAATGAATAAATATTAATGAGTTATATGAAATCGATTTATATTGTGTTGTGACAAGTTGAAGAGGAAAATCCTCCCACGGTTTTCCCTTAATTTATTGAATTTAACTGCTGCACAGTTTCATAGCCTCGGGGGGCGAAGATTATGATCCATTACAACACCTCTACTCATGTTTTGCTCTTTGACGGCATAACGGCCAAATGGAGCGGCGCCAATTTGGGGTGAGGCCTGACGAGACGTGGGAACGGCGGGAAAGATTAGAAGGACTCGCCAAAAAATGTGTTGCAATAATAGAAAGCGTGGAGGGAGGTGGGAATATCAAATGTGTACGGGCATGTTTCGAGTAATGTCACGAACAGAGCAGCTCGTGTGTTGTGGCCCAAACAAACTTAGACGTTCATCATCATCATCATCATCATCGTCGTATTACAAACCTGAGTTTAAAGTTCACGGGAGAAAGTATGACTAGCCAGTGATCTCATTTGACCTCAATGTCTGACATTCACAAGCGCTTACAACAACATCTGAAAATAGCAAACTGATAACGGAACACTGTGCGGACTTTTACTATTGTTATGCAGCGTGCAAATAATATCATCTTTTCTAACAATGCCCACCATCAAAGCATCACACTTTGAAATTCAAGACAAGACTTGAAAAGTTTCTCACACTTGGCTTGGCGTTTACGGATGCGCTCGGCCGGAATCCGCCAATGTTTGTATGAAAACAGCCTGTTGCTAGATAAGTGAGTGGGAAAAGCGCTCTTGGCTTTTATCAAGACCAATGTTGACACCTCGCCCAGTCCCCCCCTCCCCATCAGGCCTCTGTTTGTTTTGTCTCAGGAGCATATAGACGCCTCCGAAACAGAGAACAGAGGTCCTCAGGTGTCCCAATTATCACTTTGCTCCATTGTCTATTGCATGTTTGCATTTTAAACACTTTTATTTTTAATTGTAAAACATGCCCGGACACTGCTGTGAAGAAGTCTGCCTGAAGCATGCAGTGAAAAAAAAAAAAAAAAAAAAAAACAGCAATAAAATCAAGTCAACACATGTAGGCTGAGATCAAATTAAGATTAAAAAAATATATTGATAATTATGAAAATGGTAATAGTTTCTCAGCAAAGGGGAACTATAGCCAAAACGTCAATTATTTAATCACGACTTCCATGCTCTAAGACCTCTGGCCTGCAAAAACTTGCAAGCAACAAAATGGCTGCAGTGTATGTGTTCATAAATGAGAGCTGGCAGACAATGAAGAACAGGAAGCCGTGGCTCCGTGGTGTCCCCGCACACACACATGCACACACACACTTTTTAAAGTCCTGAGTGAGAAAGTGCAGGAAATGGGCTCTAATTCACAAGCCTGTGACAAGTGGCACAGAAAGGACAACTGGAGAAACACAAGTTAAATATGCGAGAGTCCCCCTGAGTATCTCCTCACTATTGAGCCATTAGAAGGAACCAACCGGTCTTATACCCTTAGATAAAATTATTTTTTTGTTTTTTTACATATTTGAAGCCTTAAATATTTGAAACTGATTTAAACTGATTAAAACAGATTTTTTTTACAGGTGCAGTATATTATAATGTTTTTTTTTTTACATATTGGAAGGCTTAAATATTTTAAACTCATTTAAAATAATTAAAACACACTTTAAAAAGATGCAGTATATTATATATATATTTTTTTACATATTTTAAGCCTTAAATAATTTAAACACATTTAAACTGATAAAAAAAAATATTAAAGGGGCAGTATGTGTTCAAGCTCCTGGCAAAGCAACTGAGAATGAATTAATGGAATGAATATTAAATTGAATGGAAAATCTCAGACAATCACAAAGATCCATTACCATTACCACCCGGCCAGCTCATATCATATTTGCTGTTGTTTATTTTAGGGACCACCTGATATGAGGCCTGAAGGAAGGTGATGCCCACCAAGGGGGGCTTTGGTTGTGAGTGTGCACGAGTAGGTTGGAATGGCGACTATGATTAGAGAAGGTTTGGGTGGCTGCAACAACTTCAGGAATCTCTTTTGCGGCCTCTCTACACGACAAGTGTAAATCAGCGTGCATATGAGACAGGATTGGTGGTCTGTAGGGGCGGGGCTTAAACTGGCACAGACGCTGAGATTTCCACTCACCCTCCAGTTCCACGTTCATTACAACCAATGGGCGAGTAAAGTGAATGTTAAGATGTTCCGAATGAACCCTCAGCTGTCCGCCGTATCACTTTCCGTCCAAATGGGCCGACAACTGTCACCCTGACCTTGCTTCTCACTCAAGCGCCCTCCCAACTCTCACTGGACTGTCGAGGCAGGTTGAGACTAGATTACCGCCATTCACACGCTGGCTGACAGTGGCACCAAAATAGTCACAAATTGAGGCTTAGGAAAAGACACGAACAAATGAGTAACGAATCTTGACTTTTATGACCATGCATTGCAACTTAATTCGCATGTCAAATCAATTCCCCCCATTTAAACGCATTGAAATGCCATTAATCCGTTCCATCCATTTTATAAATATAGCACGGTAATCCGATGTTTTCCAAATGTAAACATACAGACTGTGACTTGTGGCGTGCACGATGCTGTTTGCCAAAGAGGGTTTTGGGTTTCCCTCGCCGTCGGCCCCCCAGCATGGCGACCGCCGCACTTTAATAAACCATCCCGCAGGGGTCAAGGCTCCTTTCTCCACGGCGTCAGCTGGGACGCCCCGGTCGCACTCCTAACCCCATCCTAACCCCGTCTCCAACGCCGGCATGCGTCGGAGCCCAGTTCTGTTTAGCGGGCAGAGCATTTAGAGGGGTTAGCGTTTCACCGAGGCAGCTGTTGGCACCATGTGCCTCATTCTGGCGCGGCGGGTCGACAGCACGCGAGGCAAACGCTTCACGCAACCCCCGAGGCATACCCCTGAGGATCCTTGCTCAGAAAACCTGATCGGGTATCACTTTGATGGGCAGCGGTGGGAAAAGTACTCATGTAAATGACGACTGGGGAAAGAATACAGATTTTTTTTTTTTTTTTAATAGTTGCACAAAATAAAATCATCCGGGACCAGATACATTTGTTAAGTAGATTTATAGACTACTTAAAAAGAAGTCATTAAGTATTGTACTGAAGTATTTATACTGCCAAAAAGATTTCCAAAACAACCTTAATTGATGTCGCTCAGCAGTAGCCTGACTTTTGAGACGTGCCCGAGCTGTCGACAAGGAACTCCCACGTTCACGCACGCATTTGAGTCAACGAACAGCAGCGGATGTCATGTCTGTCGTTAGAAGGATTTTAGGCTCTCGGCCAGGCATTCACCGTGTTGCCTGTTTTACTGACAACTCTGTCATACAGGAGTCCAAAATAAATCATCTGCTCAAGATGGCTTACCTTTCCATAACTGTGACTGGGTGGATTGTTATAAGCACTGGGACATTTATGTTTTATAACTTGATCGTGATATTTTTTGAGAACTTGAATTAGATGCTAATCCTAATGGTTAACTTGATTTCTGACATGATGCTTAACAGGAAAATTTTATGTGTGGTCGAAAATCCACGTTGTCAAAGTTAAAAAAAGAAACAAAAACAGCTCCTCGGATGTTTCTGAAAGATTATCTTTTTTTTTTTTTTATGCTGGCTGAAAACTGAAAAAAAAGTAGATTTCTTATTGTGTTTTGCTATTTCCAAAACTTTTTTTTTTGGGTAAAACTTTTCCAAACCACCAAGCTTTCTTTTCCCATTTTTCCCAATCATGTTTACGATCCTAAAATGACAAATACCTTTATAGCGCACATTTACGCAACTCAATAATACTTTTGTTTACATTCCACATCCATTTTCCCAGCACTATCTCCGGTAAAATAAATACTGCTGCGACGAAACTCCTCCAACGAAACCATCGTTCCCTGCCAAGATGCGACGCACGAGACTAACCTTTAGCTCCATTTACCTCGATTGATAAATGAATTACACTTTGGGAAGGCCGCTGCTAGCAATGTTTCTGTTCGCCGTTCCCATGCTCCCAGGACCCTGGGGAGTGGCAGGAACAGATGTGACGTCTGCACTCCCACCACCAAACCTCCCGACCCCTCATTGGGTCCTTCTCCTAACACTGCAGCTTGTAAAACAATCTTCTGCTTGGAGAAACATGACATTCTGCCACCGTTGCCTTGTCCAATAATTCATTCTTTAATCGATGCTGAAACAAGATTACCGCTCATTTCAAGAGGTTATAATTTCATCTCGTCCTAATTAGGGTTTGAATATGATATGGAGCCGTTTGAGTAATTTCATTTGGTTCCGGTCAATCTGTTGTTTAATTTCAGTGTTAGTACTCCTCAGGGTTTCTCAAACTGGGGAACCCGGACCTCCAAGGGTCCACAAAATAAGGATGAGCCGAAATGTTGCCTCCAGAATAGCTTTAACTTGAAAGGGAAAAAAAAATGGTGCAATCAAGAATCATTTCTCACTATAAAATTAAAACTCTTGTTAGTGAAAGAACACAATACGTTTTGAAAGATCAGTCAAAAATAACAGTAAGGTGATCTCTGCTTTAAAAATCACTGACAATGAATGAGTTAAGTTCAACTTTAAAGGTTCTGAAATTTCACCCCGGGTGTACCGTAACTATGTTTAGGCATCCATAGTGGACTGCTGTCCTTTGTGATGCACTGATAGGACGAACCCTGATAGCTTTAAGTGTGCATCCGGTAACTACAGTAAAGTCTTATCGCCCCCCCTTGAACATAAGTGACTGGCTCTATCTCGGCCATCATACACCTGCCGAAGCTGAGAACTCACTCCGCTGGCATTGTTCAGCGACTCTGTATCATTATAACATGGCAGGAGAGATCTAACTGATAGCTGGGAGGCCTCCTTGAAGAATGCCAAATAAAAGCATTTAGGAGACTATTGGGATTTCAAAAAAAAATCTTGTTTGGCACTTAGTAGATAGATACCTTAAGTTCACATTGGTGATTTTTTTGGACATTTATTTAGTCTAAACATTCTCAGATTGAATGACATTTGAAACAAAAATTAATCCTGATGGAAAAAATAAAAAAGAGGCAGATTAATGATGAAATATAAGTGGTAGATTGGAACATTAGACGATGCATTAGTAATGGAAAGGGTGTTTAATCGTTTTGTGCTTGATGGAGTTTCCATTAAAATGCCCCTTAAAATTGTAAAGGCTATCATCGCCCTCTAGTGGTTAAATACTCACATTACAACTACAGTCACAAATTAAATTTATGTACAAACTGTGCTTGTTACAGTGGCTTACCAAATACACTAATGTTAAGAATGAAACTTTCAAACCGTTTCAGACGATACTTAAAGAAGCACTGAAGTAGACTAGTTCATCTCATTAATAACACAGTTATGTCCCCTTTAAAAGAATAAGTTGCCCTCGGCTCACCGTGAGGAAGTAGATGTTGTTTGGCCGGTGACGCCGCTTGTACACGTAGCCTAGTAGGATGTGGCCATTGAAGATGGTGGCGGTGTGTCAAACTCGCTGTCCTGCGCATTTGTAAGCCTTTACCTTTTCCCTTTTTATACCGTCCGGCGATCGTACCCATACACGTATAAATAACAACACCGCCGATCATTTCTGAGTTGCATCCTTCGATTTTACGCGGAAAGCTTAAGTGCCCCCTCCTCCCTTTGGTTAGCATAGGCGAGCTAGCGGCGATGCTAACAAGCTAACGTTAGCACACTGGGGGTAGTGGACCTTGGTTTAAGAGTGCAATCGCCCGGTGACAAGCGATCCGTGACAGATCACCGGAGTGCCCTCGTCGGTTGGGAGTTTGCAATGACGTAAATTTCGATACGGATCGTTCGCGAGGTCAGAATTCGGGCATCTTTCGGCGACTTTGGAGCGCCGTGTTTTGCTAGTTAGGGTGTTAAGGACGTGTTGAGGGGGTTTAAGCTGTGGAGCAACCACGTTCGCTGGCGATCAAAAACAAGAAGTAGACCTTTCGAGAAACTGATGTTTTGTTGATTAATAATGTATGCATGGAGGAATATTTCACTGGTTGCATTTTCAACAAGTGGCGGATCGTAATGTGTCAATATTGTATTTCTCGGGAGGTTAACTATGCATTTATTTATTTATTCATTTTGCATTTTTAAGGAAAACAATGTGATCCACTCAAATTAGTCACTTACTGAACCCCATTTCATGCATTTTCTTCATTCGGGTCGTTCGATTGCTTATGCATGCCCCAGCTGACTTGCAGCAAGAAGCTAGCTCCACCCTGGACTGGTCCCCAGGGCACATATAGATTCACACTAACAGTTACACTAATGCTCAATTGTTGAAGTGAAGCAGACCTGTGGTGAGGGAAGAGCACCCTGGACTGGTCGCCAGTCAATGTTTTCTTGGAATGTGGAAGGGTATCATTGAACACTCATGGATGCATGAGGAGAAATTTCACTCAGGAAGGCCATGTTGGGTTCCTTGAAGACAATACGTTGTCCATAAGGCAATTAGGTATTTGTCTTTAAGTGACGTATGATTGGCTGATGACCAGTCTACGATGGTGTACTGGTGCCACGTCGGACAGTTTGGTTTAACGACATCGCAGACTGCCTACTTCACAAACATAGGTGTGGTAAATGTCCACTTGCCTTTTATTAACCATCTGTTCTTTCTCCATCCAGCTCCGACTGATTTCAACTTCTTCTGTGAGATCTTCTTGATCAACTTGATCATCACGCTTCTTGCTGCCATGCAGCCCCCCCCTCGGACTGGACCTCCGGGAGCCAGCGGGCCGCCTCCTCCTTCCGGGCCGAATATGTTCCGCAGGACCAGGCCTCTCAAGCATCCAGCAGGGGCAGCAAATGCTTCAATGCCGCCCTCTACTCAACCCATGACAGACCCGTTTGCTTTTGTCCGAGCCCCACCTCCGATGGGTGCCCCGGTACCCCATAGCAACTCTCTGCTAACACAAGCCCCACCTGATTCCACCTACACCCTAGCAGGCCCAAGTTTGGCCCCGCAACCACAGACAATGGAGGGTGTCCCAGCCGCTCCAGCTGGCCCCCTGCCGTCCTCTCTTCCAGCGGTGCCCATGTTCAGCCCTCACAGTTCAGCCGATGTCCGCACGGGATACGCGCCATTGCATTCCGAACAAGATTACTTGAACTCGAGAGAGCAGCCGTTGGCCGCAGAACCGCCATGTGTGCCGTCAGCCCCGGTACCAAATCAGACATTTAATCAGGAATTCCACGCACAGTCTTCTCCTCAGCCTGTCCCTTTCCAGCCAGTGCCTCCCACTGCCGCCTCCTCTCAAAGGGCCTCCGATCACGGAAGTCGCCCTCCATCCGTTCAGAACTATTTTCAGCCTACCAGTGACCCTCCACAACAGCCTTTCAATACACAGCCGCAGGCCCAGATGTACCCCTCCAACGCCCCCACGCCTCCGACACAATTTGGGCATCCCCAGATGCCGCCGCCCCACCCGCAGCAGAACCCCGGAAATTCCTCCAGCTCACATTGGGCTGGACCAAATCCGACCCAGCAGCATAACGCTCATTTCCAGCACCAGAGCTACTTCATGCAGACCTCTGCCCCGCAAGACGTGTGGTTGAGTCAAGCGCCACAGGACCCAGCCTACCACCAAATGGGGACCGGCCCAACACACCCTCATCCTCAGCCTGATTCTGGATCTCATGCACCTAACGCGGGTCCCCAGCATGACTCAGCCTCTGCGACGGTTCCGTACACTCAAGATACTGGAACACTCTCCATGTTCTTCAACAATGATGTAGAAAATGAGGAAACCTTAGCAGGAGAGCGGAAAAAGGTCCTGAACGGGATTCCTGAATCCTCGCAGCCTCTGAGTCATCCACAAGGTGCCCCTCCGGGCCACAGTGCTCCCATCAATGTTCCTTTTGACAACCAAGGAGCTCGTTTTCAGGACCATTCACACATACCATACATGAACGACGGAATCGCCACATTACAAGGAAGGAGTTCAAACCCACCTGAAACCCAGTATGACCATGTTGAGAACTTGGAGTGCGTCCCCAACCAGGAAGTGTTGCCCAGTGAAATTCACGGCAGTCCTTCTGGAGTGGACACCTATGAAACCGGCCCCAACCTGGAGACTCCGGATTCTATTCCCAGACCAATGAGATCTGCGAGCGCATCGTCAAACTACAGTAGCATGAGTCACGGCAGCGGGAGCGCCGGCCGTCGACACCACGGCGTCGTCGGCACCTTCATTCAGCAGGAAAGTCCGCGCCTCACCGAGGATGCTAACTTGCCTCCCGCCGCTGCCGCCGGTGGCTACTTTGAACAGATCGACTCTTATCCACCTGGAGACGTGGCCGCACAGCCGAGCACCTCGGAGCAAACGTGGCCCGCTACGCCGAGCCCCCCGAAACCTACGGGTATCTTCCAGGCCAGTGCTAACAGCTCGTTTGAGCCCGTCCGCTCTCACGGGGTCGAGGTGCGCCCCGCCGAGGTCGACAGAGCTAAAATGGTAGCGGAAGGTGGCACGGATCCCACGTCGGGCAATCTGGAGCAACCGCCAGATAATATGGAAAATATTTACGGGCCAGGTCACCCTCTGCCTGTTGGTGTGCCTCACCTGCCGAACCCCGTGGTTCAATCTCACTCCCGACCGTCATCACGTGCCTTTGGCGCCAATCGGCCCTGTGAGAGCCCTGCCACCACTTTATGGGCCCAGGGTGATCCTTCCAGTTTAGCCGCTAGCATTTTATTGGCGCCCGCTGCCCCGACTGTTCTGGCCCCGTTAAGAGAGCCGAGTGCAGATGTCATACAGCCTCCAGAGGATGGTCCGCTGGACCTTCATCCTCCTCAGAGAATCCCACAACACATTTCAGAGAACCTAGAGAACCCACCGAAGGTGAGTGAGTTAGACACCGCGGACTCGCAGGGCCACCTGGGCTACGCGTCTCTTCTCGTCTCTGAATCGCTCCAGCAGCCTGTTCTGATCGCCCCACCTGTGTCCAACTGCGTGATTCCCCCCAGTACCTTTGCTCCTCAAGCAACAGTTAGCGCCGGGACATCCCGTGCACCCGTTCTTTCCCCCAATCAGAATCCACTTAGCCCACCTGCTCTTACCTCAAACCCAGTCCCGCTCAATCTGACTCGAGAAAGTTCCGAAGCAGCAAATTCTGGAGTGGCTTCGGCACAGACCCATGCAGTCCACCCCTCTTTTTCTCGTGGCCAATCGATGAGCGGAGACCCTAACTTTGCTCTCCCGGTTAATCCTCTGACTTCTCTCGCCGCTCCTTCTGTCACCAATCACAATCAGCCCTCAAATTATGAACTCCTTGATTTTTCTATGCACCAATCACAGAGCCAAAATCAAGCATCCGGCCATCCTTCTGCTTTGCACGAGTCGTCGCAGTCTAGTAATGGATTTTACATGCAGGTCACCAAAGATGCACAGCAAGGGCTAAGAGGGGACAGGAGCGCTCCTGTTCCGACTTCAGCCCCTTCAGCTCCACCACAGGTCACGGTACCTTCTTTATCATCTGCTCCACCGCTTCTGCCAGCGTCATCACCATCGGCCCCATCAGCTCCGTTACCATCCGCCCCTTCGGCCACGGTGGCCCCCTCGCCAAACACAATGGCCACGCCTACTTCCTCCGTAACAGGCGCAAACACTCAGCAGCCAGAACCTGCAAGGATCCCTGAGGCAAACGCCGCAGCACAGGTGCAAGGTGATGTCGCTTTACCCTCAAAGGGGGTACAGCCTTCCCCTGGCCAGTATCCAGCTCCTGTTCCTGCAAGCGTTCCTCAGGCGCCTCCTTCCCAGCAAGCTCCTGCAGAGCCACCGCGACCGCCCTCTTCCGCCGGCAGCCAGCAGGGCTACGGACCTCCTCCTCCCGGCCCGGGGCAGATGTATGGAGGTTATTATGGAAACTATGGAGAATACCCAGACGGCCGAGCTCCGTATCCTCCTGGTCCATACCCAGCTGGGGATCCTAGAGCTCAGCAGTATTATCCGGTATGGCTAAGAATAATCTATTACTCGCTTTTGAGTCATCTGCAATTTAAAAAAGCTAAAAGCTGTTTTCCTTCTCAGGAGGGAGCATATAGAAGCAGAGGAGATCCTTGGTACGGCAGGTACGACGGCGCCAACCCAGCTTACCGCGACCCACACTATCAGTACCGAGAGCCTCAGCCGGAGCGACCCAGCTCCAGGACCAGTCAATATTCCGACCGGCCTTCATCCAGGTCAGTGCAACGCTCCCGTGTGGTCTTTTCATTCGTGCGGAATATTGTCTTAAATATATTTGGCGTCTTTCTCCCTCAGGCAAGGCTATACCGAGGACTACCACCGAGCCAACCGAAGTGTCTATGATGAATATTATTACGGCAAGCAGTATGATTATGCAGGTATGAGACTTTTGTCTGAATTTGATTGACAAAAGTATCTATGTAAGAAAATTATTTTGTTCCCTGTAGGATACAACTATGGACAGTATGACCCCCGATACAGAGGATACTATGATCAAGCCTATTGGTCCACTTATGATGATGCGTACAGAAGCAGAGAAAACTACTACAACCAACAAATGTATCCGCCAAGGTAATATTGAGTGAAACCTGCAGAAACTTTGCTGTGATTTTATTGATAGAAGAATAAAAAAAAAAAACACCTACCTGCACCTCTCATAGGAAAGAAGGCTCCGATGACCAGTGGCGCTACTACCCCGGTTACGACAGCAGCTTCGACGACGACTACCGGCGACGCGGCGGCGAAGCGTACAACGACGACTTTGACCGACGCAGCGTTCACAGCGAGCAGTCTGCTCACAGCGTGCATAGCTCTCACAGCAGACGCAGCAGCTTCAGCTCCAGGTCCCAACAGGTACGTCTGAAAAATATTCCGTTATGACAATTGTGAATTCCACTTTTGTCAATTTGCAGGAGAATGAAAAAAAGTATTGCGTGTCCTCCCCCTAATTTTTTTTAGAGCCAAGCGTACAGGAGTCAGCCAGACTTGGTGTCGGCCGCTTATGATGCCACATCGTCCACGCTAGCTGTGGACTACTCTTATGGACAGTACCCAAACCAGACTGACGCTACCCAGAACTACGACCAGTACCTCTACCCCTCTGAGTACACGGCAGACAGCACCTGGATCGCCCCCGAACAGCGTAAGTTTGCTTTTTTGGTTAATGATAGCAACTACGTGCTCACAAGATTTTTCCTGTAGCGCCCCCTCGTCCAGCCACCCCGGAGAAGTTCACCATGCCCCACCGTTGTGCCCGCTTTGGGCCCGGTGGTCATCTCGTCCAAGTTCTGCCCAATCTTCCCTCAGCTGGGCAACCTGCTCTGGTTGATATTCACAACTTAGAGGTACTTTTTCAATTAACGTTGTGTTGTTTTGATTGAGTACGTCATTGACATTTGGTTGATTTGGGCTTTTCAGACAATGTTGCAGAACACATCGGATCAGGAAGAACTACGAGGTTTCCCTGGACCACTTGTGAAGTAAGTCTTTTGGTCTTTTTTTTTTTTGGTCCGCTTCTCCTCACGTTTGACCTCATCCTCTTCAGGGAAGAAACCCACAAGGTGGATGTGATAACGTTCTCGCAGAACAAGGCGCTGGCATGTTCCCATGACAACAATCTCTTAGACCGAGACTCCGCCCACCTCCTTTGGGACTTCATTGTGCTGCTGTGTAGACAGAACGGGGTAAGATTGTCGTAGCGTTCGTTGCACAGTCAACATTTGCCGTTTACTGGAGTTAAAAATTAAAACAAATATTTTTTCTCAAGACTGTGGTAGGCACCGACATCGCCGACTTATTGCTGAAGGAGCATCGTTCTGTGTGGCTTCCGGGCAAGAGTCCAAACGAAGCAAACCTGATCGATTTCAACAACGAGCCGCTGGCCAGAGCGGAGGAGGAGCCAGGAGCCGGACCGCTCTCCCTCCTGTCCGACACCTTCATGACTGTCCCGGAAAACGTCGGGAAAGAAACGGAACGCTTCAGGGAGCTTCTTCTCTTCGGTCGCAAGAAGGTAAGAACTCACACCTTGACATTGTTTGTTTTGTGCCAATTTGGAATCGGGCTTCTTTTTCTTCAAGGATGCGCTTGAAGCAGCCATGAAAGCTGGTCTGTGGGGACACGCTCTCCTACTGGCCAGTAAGATGGATAACAGGACACATGCACGTGTCATGACAAGGTGACTATCAACTAATTTTTGGGAGATGACCAAAAATATATTTTAAAGCTCATCCTCATTTTATTGCTCATCCACTTGACAGGTTTGCCAACAGCTTGCCTATCAATGACCCTCTCCAGACGGTGTACCAACTTATGTCGGGTAGGATGCCCGCTTCAGCTACCGTAAGTATTTAAACTGGACGTAGAATAAATTAAAAGGATGTCCAATTGTAATATACAGCGTTTACATTTTTTCCTGTGCTGACGTAGTGCTGCGGAGAGGAAAAGTGGGGTGACTGGCGCCCTCACCTGGCCATGATATTGTCTAACCTCACGCACACTTTGGACCTGGACTCTCGCACAATCACCACCATGGGAGACACTCTCGGTAGGCTAGAACTAGGACGGAAACATGTAAACATGAGCACGGCGATAAAATAGATGTCCATGTGTTTGCTAGCTTCAAAGGGGCTGATTGACGCGGCACATTTCTGCTACTTAATGGCTCAAGTCGATCTGGGTGTTTATACCAAGAAGAGCACCAAGATGGTTCTGATTGGCTCCAATCACAGGTGGAATCTCGTCTTTCAATTGCTCCGTGGACAAATAACATTTGAACTGAATTTTTTCATATCCACTTCAGTTTACCTTTCTACCATTTTGCGACCAACGAAGCAATACAGAGGACGGAAGCCTACGAGTATGCTCAGTCTTTGGGCTCGCAGCCTTGTTCCCTACCCAATTTCCAGGTATTGCCTTCAAAGGATTTTCAGAATGTTAACAAACCGCCGCTATGTGGTGTGAAGACTTTGAATGTGTCTCGCTAGGTCTTCAAGTTGATCTATGCATGCCGCTTGGCCGAAGCGGGCTTGAGCGCGCAGGCGTTCCACTACTGTGAAGTCATCTCTCGGACTGTCCTCCTGCAGCCATCTTACTATTCCCCTGTATTTGTTAGCCAAGTCATTCAGGTGAGCTCATCCCTCATCTCTCTCAATTTAGTCAATTTACTACTGCTAGACTAGACGGCAGTACTGATGGGTGTAATTTGACAGATGTCCGAAAAGCTGCGATTTTTTGACCCCCAACTGAAAGAAAGGCCCGAGCAGGAGTTGTACAACGAGCCTGATTGGATGATCCAGCTCAGACAGCTGGATGGCCAGATCAAAGTAGGAAGACAATTTTTAGGCTTTGCAAGAAGCTTGGAACAAACAACTAATGCCACTTATGTTCTTTAGACGGGGGCAATTACCTACAATGCTGACAGATCTAGCCCCGCGCAATTCACCAGCAGCAGCAGCCCCACCTCAGAATTGGATCAGACCGGTCCAGCTGAACCTTACAACATGTCCACGGAGTTGGACGGCCCTGCTCCTGACAACCCGTTGATGAGCTCCTTGCTGCCCGGCGCTTCGCCGCAGGGAATCCACCTCATGCCTCCAGGTTTGTGTGCCAGCTTGTTGGTAACTCCGTCCTGAATTACAACAATCTCACCTTTCCGTTAGCTCCCACTTCCATCCTCCAAGATGGAACAGCCCCGGCTCAACCACATATGCCGCAGTTCTACCCAGTACCACCCAGTGGGCCACCCGGACACATTCCAATGTCGGGCTACCCTCCGCACGATCCCGCCTACGCTCCTCCCCACTACCAGCCTCCACCCGTGCAGTCGGAAATGTACCCGGGACAAGGTCCCCATTCGCCGGTGCACGGGGGCCACCTTCCACCTCAGATGCCGCCTTCGCCAGGGCACATGCCGCCTTCGCCAGGGCACATGCCGCCTTCACCAGGGCACATGGGCACACCACAGGAGATGCCGTTCAACCAACCGGTATCCCCGCACAGAAGCTCCGTTACGCCACAGATGGACTTCTATGATCACATGGCACAGCTGGTCAGGAACTGTTTTGTGTTTTGAAACACTCGACTTGCAGCACTGTACTAACGCCTCAACTTTTTGCACAGGCTCCCGGTAGGAGATCGAGAACCACGTCACAGTCTTCAGTGCACCGGGTGAGTTATTCATGTATAATAATTTCATTAATAGCAATAATAATGTCAAAATAATTGATGAATGAAGAATTGATTCATCACTTTTACCTTTATTTTTTTTCAGGCCTCGGGACGGCGCTCTCGCACCACCTCGGAGTCGTCAACTCACTCCGGCGGGCGAGACAGGAGCAATTCGGCTGTCAAGCAGTCTTCTCCGCCGCCTCCTTCTATTCCGGAGCAGCCCCGCAAAGAGGAGACCAAGAAAGCCAAGAAGGACTCTCCTAAAAAGGTTGAAAAAGATTTACCTCTACAGGACATGTATTCACACACAAAATATCCAAATTGCAAATCACTCCATGTTTCAGTACTTTTTTTTACTTAATTTATTGTCGCTGAAGACTCACAAGAGGTCTTGTGTGATTGACACCTAGAGTGGCGGTGGTGTGGGCTGGCTGACGACGTGGCTTTACAGGAAGGGCAAGAATGAGGCTCACTTACCGGACGACAAAAACAAATCTGTAAGCCGCAAAACTCAAACTTTCAAGCTTGCGACCGGCCTTGACAGCCATTATTTTCTCAGATCGTGTGGGACGAAAATAAGCAGAAATGGGTGGACTTGAACGAGCCTGAGGAAGAGGTCTGTCTTTAATCATAATCTATTGCGATGTGTGGCATAAATATTTAAATGTTGCCTTTTTTTTTTTTTTTTTAAAGAGTAAACCAATTGCACCGCCTCCCTCTGGGTTCCCCATGATGCCTTCCGCGCCTGTTCCTCCAGGGCCCACCGCCCCCCCGGGCAGCGGTCCTCCTGTCAACATGTTCTCAAGAAGAGCTGGTAAGACAAACAAGTCAGAGTGGGAACGATGACCGTCAACTAATCGACTTTTGTACTTCCTCAGGCTTAAAGAACAGATATGTGGACGTGCTGAACCCCGGTGGAGGCGCCAAACCAGCCGGGATGGCTCCTGCCCCTCCCATGGAACTCTTTGCACCTCTCGCGCCAATGGCCATACCCACCAACCTATTTGTGCCTAGTTCAGGTGTGTGACACAAAAACCTCGTTACGTTACAAACATTGCTATTATGACATCTGTTCTGCTGTAGCTCCCAAAGATCAACAACCTCTAGAAGGCAGCGAAGGAGGAAATCAGCAGCAGATGTCACCAAACAGCTCTGTTCCACAGGTAGGTGCTTTCAATGTTTTTGAAAAATAAAGTCAAAGGAGCCTTAAATAAAAAAATAAAAACTTTCAGATGTTCAATCCGACGCTGTTACCGCCCGCCCCGCAAGGTCCTCCTGCCCTCGACGGGTCACAATCTGGAGAGGTGAGATGAATTGCTCGTCTGTCTCCAGCTAGCCGCGATGCTGCTCAGCTAACAAGTGTGTGTGTGTGTGACTGCGAGCATATGACAACGTAATAATAGCATGTCCATTTAAAGTCTTTCCTCATAATCTCGCTCGGCGTGTCTTTAATCCAAATTCTCTTCATGTCTTATTTTTGCCAATCATTTCCACAGTTCTTGCCAGCACCCATTAGCGCCGATGCATGGGAGATGATTAATAAGGCTATGTGCTTTGTTTTCTTGTTTGTCCGCTGTCCTCAGCTGTCACGTTCTAGCTCAATGAGTTCTTTATCACGCGAAGTGAGTCAGCATTTAAATCAGGTATCTTGTTCATTCTTTTTTTTACGAGGTTCCCAACTGCCCCACCGACCCGCCGTCGCCCACTCGCCCGCCCTTGCTTGTTCCGCATAACTTGTTCGAGCAAATGTCTAATGTGGAATATGTGCCTGCTTACCTGCCTGCAGTGTGGTCTCCAGCAATTATCATCTTCTTGGGAGAGAAAGTCGGTCATGCAGACTTTTGATTTAATCACTTTAATTTTAGATTTATTCAGATTATTAGGTTACATGAGAGTTGGAAGAATCCTGGGTAGTTATGGAACGTTGATATGGATTTTTTTTTATTTTTAATCAAAGTTAGAATGGTTCAAATTGGTCAAGAAATACAGAAATTGGAGGACAAGTAACACCTTTCATAATTTTAGGCTTTTTTTTAAAAAAAATACTTAGAATGGGGGACAGTTGAACAGGAGTTGGAGTCTTAAATTAAATGTGGTAATTGAAGATAAGAATCTTTTCAAATTTTTCATTTGGGCCTTTTATGTGGAAAAGAGTGTTTGGTGATTTAAGTATGCCTGGGAACTATTTTTCATGGTCAGATCTGAAAAATGAGAGAAGAATTCTGGGAAGCTGTGAAGACCAGTTTGTCAGACTTAAAGTATATTTAGTAACAATTGGTGAGGGTGAAGCACGCTGGAGACGTCATCAATATGTTGTGATGCCTGCATGCAGCTCCATTAACCCTCCACCTAGTTTGCATGGATACTAAACAAAGTGAAACTTGACCTCCTCCGTGCATTAAAAACTGTGAACATTTGCTCAGCTTGTGTATTTCTAATTTGACATTCCCACTGATTTTTTTTTTTTTGGTAAAGGTCGCAAAGATGTTTAACTAAGGCCGCAACGTAACTCTCGTTTGTCATTACAGAGTCATCCAGGACGGAGAAATACGCCAGTTGGGGGCGGCGGCTTTTTATAACCTAGCACAGGTAAGGATGAATTAAACGTCTTTTTCCACTGCAGTTTTAAAGAAATCGTTTGTATGCATGTGCTTTCCACAGACATCAGGATGAGCCACCATGTCGGAAACAGACGAGTGCAACCCGGAAGCCCAAAAGCGCCGAACGGACGACCCAACCACTCTTTAATTCCTCAAAGTCTATTTTTGAAACACGACCTGGTGTTTTTTCTTTTTTTTTAAAGCAGAACTATTACACAGGCATCATTTAGTGTACAAATAAAAACTCTCGGCTTTACTGTTAGCACATGCAGTGTTTGTATCTTCTCCCTCTCGTGTCTTAAACGTGTGGCTTTTTTTTTTTGTCTTGTTAATTTCATATTGTGGTTTTGTTATGATGTTGAAGAAACATTAGAACCACTTGTCTTCTAGTGCATCATCTGCTGTGTTGTGTGCCCCCCCGTCAAAAAAAAAAAAAAAAAAAAAGAACTAGACTGGATGTGAGGATGCTGCATGTTTCCACATATTTATTTTAAAGCCCTCCTGTCAATCAAATGACTTAAAGTGCAAATATCTTGTCATGAGTGACCAGCAAGAATCATGAACCACCCGGTGCAGAGAATAGAGAAAAAAAAAAATGATCCAAATGTTTGTATATGAGATCGATTGTATTTATGAGCTTTAGGCATAAAAGTATGTGTGTGAATGTGTGGAGAATAAATTTGTGTGATTTACTTTTGATGAGAAGCATTTGGAGCAATTGTCACCAATTCATGTTTGTAACGACAAATCCACATTGTGACACAAGTTGTACTTGTGAGTACACACACTGTAATTTACTAACATGATTTTGAATGGAATTACTTATCAGCCCCGGCCCGCTAGCCCCCCTCATATGTAATTCCATTTTTGTTTTGTAGACTTGATTTGAAAAGGTCCCCTTTTGTTTCAGCACATGGATCGTGTAAAATACAAGAATCAAAGGCAAATACTTAATAAAGGTATTTTTTGCGCTTGAGCACTTTGAAATGTTTCATTTGCATGGAGCCTTCATTATAAGGTATCACTCAATGTCTTTTAGCTGATGGTTAAAATACCCTAAGGATAATTTTACAGCAATTTCGCAACCAAAGGTCAGCCCACATTAAACTCAATATAAGCACACCCACCTCAACTTTTACTCGCCAAATCTTCAACGATATCATGTGCTGAGGGCTGCTTGTGCTTTATGAACGGCAGCCTCAAGCATGGTGCGCTCTCGAAGCAGCTGACGGAGAACATCAGCGTCCATTTCCAGTAACATGCCTGCACACACAAACAGTCATTAGGAATACATCAATAAAATTTCCTAATTTGTTCTCCCGCCAACAAAAAAATCTAATTTCACCATTATAATCAGGGTGAAAGAGCATCAAAAGTCTACACACCCCTGTCCAAATTTGTGATTTAAAAACAAAAAAAAGTCCAAGGTTAAAATGTCACATCAGTAGATTTTTTTGCTACTTTGAGAAATGTTGGCTTACCGGTGATTTCATGCGCATGAAGCTTGTCCAGTTTCTCCACCTGCAAGAAGAGCTTCTCTCCCAACCCCTCGGTGTCCTCGGGGTCCGATGCGTCGCTTATGTCTGTCTCCTCGAAACGCTGCCTGCGTACACACCCGTCAAGTGAGTACAGTGGAAGCTCCATAAAGTCAATATAGAAATTAAAGTTCTAATACGCTACTCAATTGTTATTATAATTGGCCAATAATATTTTCCTAAAAAGCCTTTCTAAAAAAACATGAGTGACATACTGTTGTAAGGTCTTGAGCGCTGCATTCAGCTGCTCTTCCAGCTGTTTGGGATCTGAGAGAAGCTTTAACACGGCCTCCTTGTCCTGTTCCAGTAACATGCCTTGCGGAATTAAACACCAAAGTCAGACAAAAATGTGGATTTATATCTATATTGTTGACATACAGATGACTAACCTGTGATTTTCTGCGAGTATCCGGTGTTGTAAATGTCCACCAGGTCAAAAAGCTGCTCGCCTAAAGAGTCCGAAGACATGGAGTCGTTGTCTTCTTCCGTCCTTGTTTTGCTGCAATAGTCAGAAAAGAAAAATGTTGATCTTAAAAATGTGAAAATATTGATATAAAACGTATGGTTATTATTAATTACCTGGTCTCCTGATGCATATCCACATGCAGGGCTTTAACTGCTTTTTCCACGGCTGTTGCAAGCATAACCTCATCCTGCAGCATCCTTCTCAGGACAGGTGCAGGAAGCTCTAGCAGCATACCTGGAGCAAAAAATATATGCATGACTATTTCTGAAGGAAACATAGATGACACGGTCAATCTCACCTGTAAGTTTCCCAGCGTCCTCGTTGTGTTCGTGAAAAATCCGAGTGTATAACTGTTCGCCAAGTGTTTCCAAGTCATCATCATTGTCCATGTTTCTTCATTTACTAAAGTCTGCCTTTTGCTTAATGTCTTTCAAACAAGTTAAAAACTAAAAGTAACAAAGCCGTGTAGTCCATTGGCCTCAAATTATAAATTTGAGGTCTGTTGAGAGGACATTTGTTAAGAAAAGCATATATTGGGTTTATTCATTTGTTTGATTCAATTTTTTTTCGAGTTTCCAATTTCCTCAATTTTTCGTTTTATCGAGGTCCAACGACATTATGTATTTCATTAGTAATTGTTTATTTACTCAACTTGACGTAAAACAATATAGTTATTTCCCTTCGTAGCGTTTCTGAGGCTAGCAACTTGAATACCGCAAGCTTGTTCATAAACAAGAGGCGCATAATGATGACGTAAATAAGCGACTCGTGAAGTGGGGGTGTGTTCATCCGCGGCTTTGGTGATAAAATAGAGCTGCAAATGTATTTCTAGCATGTTTTTAAAAAAGAATACAATATCTAAGTAACACATTAATAGTTTTATATGAATATATGTAATACAAATGCAAATTATCGCCCGACAATTGTTATTTTCAAAAAATTAAACGATCGGCGTGGATGAATCGCTTCCTCGAGTTGGGGTAAAGCGGTTTCCGCTTTCTCGATTCCTTTTCCTCTGCTAAAAGGTAACGTGGTCTCCTCCGTAGCTTGCTGCCGATCACAAAACACTTAATATCCCTGCTTGTACAGCGTTTGTTTGGAACTTTTGTGTAAAATAGGATCACTGGGTTGGTTATCTATCCCTTAACATAACAAAAAATGGAGCCATGTCCTAATAAAGCTTGAAATGTGTCGTGTTGTTTGGCCTAGCCGTACGGGGCTAGCATTAGCAAACGGGCTAGCATTAGCCATCACACCATTTACAAGTAAATTTGTATGTGTACCTTTCAGTTACGAAAACAAATGGTTATAGTTAGGGAGTCCCCGCTACACATTGTCTTTGTTACTCCCAATAATTAATGTCGGGGCGCGCATTGCCTGTCACAGTTGTAATGAATGGAATTTTTTGGAATATGGATTGCAGTTTTGGGAATCTTAGAATTTCTGTCACATGGCAAACAATTTTTAAATTGAATGTCCATAGTAGCCTGATGTCCGATGACACAGACAGTTGAATGCATAACCTTATTCAATGTGGTCTGTCTAGGTTCATCATGTCGGCCAATTTGCAATGGATGGTGATCAGGAACTGCTCCAGCTTCCTTCTCAAGAGGAATGGACAGACCTACAGCACTGTGAGTCATCTAATGTCCTTAAATATTAGAAAAATAACGAGTGCTAATAGTCTGTTGTCCAACGGCAGGAGCCCAACAATCTGAAATCCAGGAACGCTTTCCGATTCAACGGGCTTGTGCACAAGAAGACGGTGGGCGTGCAGCCGGCGCCTGACGGCAAAGGAGTGGTCGTTCTGGTCAAGAAGCGCAAAGGTAAGAATTAAGTGAAATCATTTATGTAATATTGCTTAAACATTTGGACTCTCCTTAACGTTAAGAAATATGTTTTTATGATTTCTTAGGTCAGCACAAGCCAGCCAATTCTTACAACAAGATCACCATCAACAAGAATGCCCGCGCCACTCTCAACAGCTTGAGGAACATCATTAACAAGAACAAGTACAGGAGGGACCTGCGCATGGTTAGTGTTGCCCTTTGTTAAAAAAAAATAATAATAATAAAATTATCCCCAGCCTTATTGTCTTGTGTTGTCATCCCCTCCAGGCCGCCCTGCGTCGTGCCAGTGCCATTCTGAAGAGCCAGAAGCCCGTGGTGGTCAAAAAGAAGCGTGCCAGGGCTGCCAAGACCGCATAAATGGACAGGCGCCATAATTCAAAATAAAAGATACGTAGTTGTTTCACAAAAAACTTTGGTTTCATGTCCTTTTGTTGTGTTTTCAACAAAACATTACTTTCATGTATGCAAAATCAGCATCCCATCAGGATGGATTTTTGCAACAGTGCCGCAGGCAGCTTTCCATCCATCGTGTTGGAAAGTCAAGCCCCCCCCCCCTCCCTTGGCCGTTCAAACGCAAAACACAAATCAATTGCGACCAGCAAATCTCTGTGCTGCGTTCCGGCGTATCGCTGACCATGAGGCCCGTGTTGGTGTCGCTTCCCCTTGTGGCCGTGCACATTTTGCCGCTGCTGCTGCTAGCGGGAGACGCCTTTGAGCTGCAGGACACCATCCACGAACTCATTGAGGAGAACATCCACCTGCACGACCAGCTGGAGAACCTCACGCAAGCCCTCGCAAAGCTCCGGCACATTCTCTGGCATCACTCCAACGGTACTGCCTCCTCTGAATATTTTCTCCCCTAAAAATCATTTCTATTTGCCTTTAAAAGATGAAGCTAAGAACTTTTTTGTTAAATGCGGATCCCACAAGGGTAAGTATGGGGTCCGTTTTTCATTTTCTATTCATGTCATCTCCGTCTCTAATCCTCCCCAGCAGCCAGCACTTATTGCTATGATCCTATAATCCACAGAATTAACTGTGATAAATCTCACACGGTATTTTACGCAATATTTACATCACATGACTTAAAACGATTTGCTCTACCTGTATTTTTGTCTAAATTTTATGACGGGACCTCAATTATTTTGTTTTTAGCTAAATCAATTCAAATTAGAGCTTCTCAAAGCCCACAATTGACAAAGTTCTGCACATCTCCTTTGTAGACCCGACACATCACGAGCACCACAATCATCACAACGAAGACATCCAGCATCTCTGGGAAGAGTGGTCGCAGCGGGGTGTGTGTCCCATCATCATTATTATGATTGGAAAATGTATTTTAATCTTATACTTCTACCATCAGGGGTGAGTGCAGAGACCCACCTGCTTCTGGAACACACCTTCTGCGGACGTGACCTGCACGGTTCGGCCGGCCCTCTCCACAGCAGGCCCAGTCTTGTCCTGATGACCATTATGGTGGCTTTGACCTGCATGGGGTTATTCATGCAATAAAGCATTAACTCTTAGCTAGGATACATAGCATAGTTGTCAACAAAAATATATGTGTATTTTAATGAGTAAAAATAGTGTTAATATTGTGTCCATATTTTACTTCATACAAATATACAGCAATGATAAAATTACCAATCTGTATGCACGTCAAGAAGTTTTAGATGACCTCGTGGAAACCCGTGCAGAGCAGCAGGTGGACGAGGCCGCTGTGGGAAATGAGAAAGAATGTCTCGTTTGTCTTTGTTTACATTCAGCAGTTTAGAAACATTATTTCTTCTTAATCAAGTTCATGCATTGGCGTGAACCCATCCCACCAACCTTTGTATGATGTTTGCCACTTTTCAATTTGGAACTCCTGATAATCCGAGGTTCTCCACACGCCCACAGTCCCTGGAGTCCCAGTTTAGTTCGCCCTTGAAGCCGGATGACCTCGATGAGGGTGCTAAATATAAGGAAGACATGCATGAATGGATGACGGGCGCCCTCTAGTGGCTACCAGTGGTTAAATAAAAGCAAAAAAAGCACATCCTCCGTTCAAGATTGCAGTCACGCGGCAATGCTCAGTTTGGAGATGACGCACAAGGTGTGCGTGTGGACCCTCTTTCCCTTACTAGAATTTAACGTAAAATCTATTTAGCATCATTTTATTGGCCGTAATAAGGTTCCTGTGATTATGATTTAATTGCATTTGGATTTGTCCTCCTTTTGCATCATCTGCGCCACCCTTTTCCCCGCGTCCTGCGGGGATGTCTCGTCATCTGATCCAATCTCAATTTTGCCTGATTTGATCTCTGTGAGGAGGCTGATGGACGATGCGCGGTCCGTTTGGACCAACTGGACACGAGTGTGCCTCCAAGTCCTGAATGCAGCAGCGGCGGACAGAGACACCGACCAGGGTGTCACCGTTATTCCCGGATGCTGCGCCGCAGGATCGGATACACTGACCCGTCGTCGGGTAAAGACATCTTGGGCAATCGCTCCCTTTGTTTCATGTTTATTTGCGCTTTTGGACTGGTGACTCTGTTACAGCAGATTCTCTATGGAAAAAACTACATTAAGAGGTAGGTGTTGTTTCACCTTGGACATATTTGCAGCAATTTAAGCAGTTCATTGCTTGAATGCTTAATGGATGTCTTCTTCAGGGGAAAAGCTTTTTAATGGCCGGAAGAGAACAATAGTGACCATCCATCCTTTTTACCTCTTTCCTCCTCCCCCTCTGTGGCACAAAAACAATTTCCATTGGGTTTCTTTTGATGCAGGTTAAGCATCACATTCATATCATACACACGCTGCCTATGCGGCCGTGTATGGTAATGTCCCCCCTTTGATTTTTTATTTATTTATATAATTTATTGACTTTGCGCCTTTCTTCGACTGGTGGTACATCTTGCAGAGGCAAGATCTCAGCGTAAGTGATGATGATTTTCAGCTAGATAAGTCGATTATTGTGTTCATTTCTCATGTGCACCTCCCAGTAAAAAAAAAAAAAACCTCTGTGAATCCCAATATTCCTAATTCCATTATGAGACGAGCAGATGTTGAGAAGAACCCCAAACAAATGAGCAAACGCCACATCCCAGATAAGTGACAGCTCTTATGTTTACATCAAGCAAACATAATGCGCTGCAGTCTCTTATAAGAGAACACACACGCCCCCCCCCCCTCCCCTCTGCCATTCCCACCCCCCCACACGCTCCCCACAGGCTGCTTTACAAGAATTCATGGTATCCAAAATCCTCCCCAATGGTGAGATTCATGAATTCAAGCATCCTGCACGTTATTATGGCGCTGGGCCCATTGGAAAGCGAGAAAGAAAGAAATAGTGGAAGGTGGGGAGATGGGGCGGGGGCGGGGGGTACTACAACAACCAATGGGCTCAGCGGCGGCCATTTTGCTACAGTCTGTCTGCACACACTCTTGGGGGAAGAGAAATTTTCAAGTGGGATGACTTGACTGTGTGTGTGTGTGTGTGTGTGTGTGCGTGTGATGTCATCTGACCTCTTGTGACCGTAGAGGTCAAAGCAGGTAATGGACTTATGATGACGAGCTGTGTAACATAAAGTAAGAAAATTCAAGTGTAATATATATATATATTTTTTTAGACCCTGTCAATAATGAATCTCTTCGTTGCAAGGAGCGTTTTGTCATCACAAGTAGCGTCTGTGGATAACATCAACGTGTCAGGCTTAGAGTACCATTAAGACTATTTTTCTTTGACTTTGAAGGCCCCATTAGAGTTCCTCAAGGCCAGACACGGGATCTAAGTGCTATGAGCTAAACGCAAGGCGCTTTTTTTTTTTTTCGGACTAGTCCCTTACGGGTGAGTCGGCAGAAACGAACGACCTCGTAAAGTTTTTTCACCCGAGATGCCCGATTGATTTGTGAGGATGTCACGTTGATGGGATCATTGAGTTACACAGCTGCATTAGCGGCTCTGCAGATTTACAATGATGCTGAAATAGCAAAAACAGGCTGAGTGTTCGAACAGCGGAGAACAAGAATGAGTTTCTCATTAATATTTAATTAAACGTGACCAATATGTCTTCAAAATTCATAATATTCAAGACCTTTCCACCCAGAGGAGTGTAAATAGATTTTTGTGTCATTCTTTTACTGTTTTCTCGAACTGCTCAAGCTCAATGTGTAAATTGCGTTTGTGTGTGTTTGCGTACTATGTTGACGCGGCGGGTGAACGTTGTTTTCTCTTCTCTGCACGGCTCGGAACACATCGAGGACGTCAACGCAAATAAACTGACTCATTTTCTTGCTAGTGCGCAACAGTTTAGCCGACTCAAAGGGGACGAGACAGGAAATTGGAGCGGTCCCGTTAATTTCTCGGATGACGGATCTCTGAAGCCTGCCAGAAATGGAAGGAAAAGGTACTTTGTTCCCAGCGTCACTGAATGCACCACACCTCTAGAGAGCACAGTGTGAGCTATATTGAGAGGTCACACACACACACATGCACACACACACTTTTTTTTTAGCCTTGCATGCTTGGAGCCAGCAGCAGAAGTCCTCACAGATAAACAACATAGCAATATTTTTCATTCTTTGTTATGAAGTTTGCAGGAACACAGGGAGGGGGGGGGGGGGTCGCGGAGGGGGAGGGGATTACATCACACGTTTAACTTCTAACCTGTCTGCATGTTGACAGATGTTTCCGTCAGCATTTTCAGCCAGATTCACAGATCGCCGTAATAGTCACACCCTGCCTAGCCGATATTAAGAAGAAAAACAAACGCTCTCACAGGTAGGCCCGTTTGAAGGCATTTCTAGTACATTCACAGAAAGCCCAGAATGCTCTTTTTTTTTTTACTTCATTGAAGGGTAGCGAAGATATTTTTGTCCCCCGTGGTGGTTGCACTTCCAGATTTGCATGTCCACATCGACCCTGACCCCCCCTATCCTGACCGTCTCCAGAACTTGATGGAGCCTCCTGTCATTGTGTCCCATCTAGCACCCATCCTCAGTGCCTTGTGTCGTGTTCTGCACAGCTCTCGTGTGTGTATGTGTGTATATGCCGTGTGTACATTGTGTGTACACGCCTCCCCGCCCGCGCCTTCCCTTCTTCACATCTGCATTGTCTCTTGGATTTAAAACCCTCTTTTTTCTACCCTTTATTATTGTTATGAGGCCCTCGTGTAATATCTGTTTATCATTATGAATCCATTGTTTGGCGGAGAACCCAAAAAGCATGTTTCGAGAAAATATTTGGTGTGTTCTAGGGGTTCTGAAAAAAAAAAAATCCCTGACACCAGTCCAATCACCATTCCATATAATTATTGCTGACACTTGATTTACCAAAAAGTGCATTATACCTTTTATCAACAAATGTCCCTGACTCAACGTCTACACTGCTGCCCTGTGACGTCATCGCACGCAGCATCCATTGCATGGAGCAGGGACCTCTGGCTTCATCCATACTAGTCAACAGTTGAATCACAACGTTGATGAAAACGAATCAGACTGACTTTCCTTGGAACGCATCATCAGGTGGATGTAAACGAACCAGCGTCACTGTTGATTTGTGCGATCTTCTACCCTGCATCTTGTTCTTTTCAATGCATCCCCTTACTTTGTGTAACTCCTTAATGTTCTTTGGTCTATTTTTCTCCCCCATCGCATTTTGCCACGATGCACAGCCACATGCGACATGTTGCCGTGACGTCATCCACCCATCAGCCAATCACGATTCATTCTGAGAATGTAACTTGATCTAATTGTTGCTGCTGCTAAAAATATTACAAAATTATACAGTAATGTTGCATTTTTTTGTTTTGGGTCGGAAAATTGATTAAAATAAAACTTGTTACCTTTTAGCATTTTAGTGGGTACTGTAAAAAAAAAAAAAAAAAAAAAAAACGGTGCAGGGAGTTTACAAAAAAATATAGAGGTGGCTTGTATATCTTAAGAGTCACTACTTATATAAATAAATACACATATAAATCACAAAATAATCCAAAATAATCATGTTATTATGGCACATTAAATTAGAAAAATATCCTTCCTCTTTACCATAAAGCAATATTTGATCTCTCTGCCATTTATTCCAGTGACTGTGTATGACTTATGATCCCTTCAGGTATTTGGGAAACTACGACGGGCACTTTGAGTACAACTCGACAACATGCAAAGAGCTCAGACAGGAGATTATGGACGTCAAAGTCCTGACAATGTGAGTGACTTTAAAGGAGCACCTCAATTATACCTATATTATTTTACAGGGGCCAAAAGTTTCATGTTCATCTCGCAGGAAAATGTCAGTTCAAGGACAATCTATTTTGGGCAGAGTCACGGCTGATATTTTTTGCTGCTCTAATTTTTTTTTCCCGGCACCCTCACGGCCCGTATCTGTTACCGTCATCGTTATAATGTTTGCCTTGTGTTGTTCTTGTTTCAATTTACCGCCCTTTGTAGAAAGAATTTTCGGAAAGTACACGGTCGTGGCTATCCTTCTTCACTCTCCAAGTCTCTCTGCCTGTCTGCCAGGGTGAAAACTTCGGATTTGTTTGAGAGATGGCGTAACCTGCAGGTGTGTAAGTGGGAGCAGAGCAAGGAGGAAACCGGCAACTTCAAGTAAGCGTCGCCGTCGTCATGACAACTTGGACAATCTCCGTTGAACTTGGTCGTTTTGTGTTTTGTTCCAGAATGTCGCTGTCTCGTTGCTGCAACGCTCCTTCCTTCCTGTTCACCACCAAAAGGAACACCCCCGCCGGGAGCAAGCTGAGGTACGAGGTGGACACCAGCGGCATTCTTCCCATCACCACCGAAGTCTTCAAGATGTTCCCAGATGTGAGATGTGTAACCTGCAGCTTGAGTTTTGAAGCAGGACTTTTTTTGATTTTTTTTTTTCTGGCCTTCCAGGATATGCCGTACTCCAAATCCCAGTACAAGAAATGCGCTGTGATTGGAAATGGCGGCATTATTAAGAACAGTAACTGTGGAAAGGATATTGACTCGGCGGACTTTGTGTTCAGGTAGGAAAAGACAAAATGTCATCTAATCTACCCGTTTGGCGAGCAATTTTTTTTTTTGCTCTAGATGCAACATACCGCCCATCAACGAGAAATATTCTGCTGACGTCGGCACAAAAACAGATCTGGTCACGGTGAATCCCAGCATCATCACCGAGAGGTACGCTAAATCCAAAATCCCGTAAATCGTGCCTCTTCCTTAACACATCCTTTATCCTCTTAGATTCCAAAAGCTGGAGAAATGGCGGCGTCCCTTTTACAACGTCCTCCTCAACTACGAGAACTCCTCGGTGGTCCTGCCCGCGTTCTACAACACGCGCAACACGGACGTGTCCTTCCGGGTCAAGTACATGCTGGACGACTTTGACTCGCAACGCGGCGTCTTCTTCTTCCACCCGCAGTACCTGCTCAACGTGCAGCGTTTCTGGGCCGTGCAGGGCGTGCGGGCCAAGCGTCTCAGCAGCGGGCTGATGTTGGTCACCGCCGCCCTGGAGATGTGCGAGGAGGTGCACCTTTACGGTTTCTGGGCCTTCCCCATGAACCCGTCGGGCATCTTCATCACGCACCACTACTACGACAACGTCAAGCCGCGACCGGGCTTCCACGCCATGCCGCACGAGATCTTCAACTTCATCCACATGCACGCCCGCGGTATCGTGCACGTGCACACCGGGACGTGCACGTGAACGCGAGACGATTTGAAGCTTGTTTTTTCACTGTGGTTTTCTTCTTAGTGTTGTTCTTGTGATGTTTTCTAGTGGCTCTGCTGTAAAGGTTGGTTCTTTTCTACTTGTTGCTGTACCTGTTCAAACGCGGCGGGCCTTTCTTCCATGTTGTGTATAAAAAGAAAAAGCCCAAATGTTATCTGGGGTTTAAAAAAAAAAACTATTCCAAACGCAGCATCCAGTTGTCTACTTTTGTAATCAATTTGATTGTTCCCCCCCCACGTTGACGGGGCGAACGTTTGAAATTGGCCTTTTCCAGTGGCCTTTTTGGGAAATGTGCAACAAGAGGCAACAATGGGATTTTATTTAATTTAATTTGACTGACAGTAATCTGCTATTCTGCCGAGAATACTGAAAAAGAAAACGATTAATTAATAGTATTTTTTAATTATTTTTTTCCACAATTTTGAATCCTTTTTGACTCAATTTGTTTTGTTTTCCAAAGAATCCAGAGTTTCCACCGTGATAGTATTTTAAACTCATCTGACAATTTTAAAATGACAAAGAAATTGAATAGGTTCTGTCGAGATTAATGTACTACTTTTTTTCTATCGAGAGATTTAGTGCCATCTGGTGGCATGGTGGGGCATTTCAGATTGAGCTAATCGTTCCACTGGAATTTAAGAAACATGAGTAGCGGGGGATTACTGTATTTCTCTCAAGTTTTATGCCATGCTGCCTTATGACATTCCATCCTCGCCATCCAATATGCAATCGACATCTGTATTCCTTAAGTTTTGTCCCTCAAAGCAATCAAAAGGACACATCGGCCTCGTTTCAAACTCCTCGCTGTGTTATACTCCATACTCGTCGTCGTGCATGATAAAGCTTTTGTGCGTGGCTGCTTCAGTGCTCGCTGAATTAAGTTTACACTCAACTCACAGAAACCTTTTTCGTCCAAGAGATTGTTCAACTAGTGGATGCAGGAATTGTAGTTCTTTCGGTTCGGACTGCTGTAGTGTGTTGACATAATGTTATTATTTTAACGGCTGTTAGAAATGAGAGCAGGAGTGAAGATACTGGGACCACTCTAATAATCAGAAAAGGGGAACGGAACAGTGCTTGGCTCTGTGGAATTAAGTTTGTAAATAAAATGGTTTGCATTTTTGTCTTCTTGTAATGTTCTCTTTTATTATTATTATTATTACTATCGTTATTATTGTTTTTATTATTATTACTATGATTATATTATTTGTTCTCTATTATTATTATTATTGAGGTTCCAGTACAAAATGACTAGACTACTGTATGTAAAATTAAAATATAGTAAATTTAAAATTTAAATACAATTTTACAAAATATGTTGGGCATTTTTTGTAAACTAGAAAAATATAATGTCAATGGCAACCATATATCTATACTATGAGAAAATAGGATGGCGACTTTGGGTATCAAGTGGCAGCAATAAGCCTAATGGAGGGATTTGGATTTGGCTGCCATGGAGCTGCATCCAAATAAAAATGTCTGGTACCAAATGGCCCGCGGACCCAGATAGAAGGATGAAGTCAAACTATATCTTCTTTGTACCGTCATGAAAATCACTTCCTGAATACAAGAGTGCCCGAGGAACGAGATTGTCGATTTACGACCGTTTGGAAAGCTCACCGGCGTAAAACCGGCTTCACGTGCGTAAGGGCAGCTAAAAGCGAGACACCCCTGTCCCGTAAAGCGATCCTGATGCCATGAATAATGGAGGGCGAGGATAAGTTCTCTCGGTGCAAGGCTCCTTTTTCACACGGCTTTCCCCCGACGGTCACGTGCCAAGGCGACTAACAAACGCGAGGTTTGTGGTCGGTTTGTCCAGGTCGCTCCGAAGGCCACAGAAGCAGAACCTCCGCTTCAAATGAGCAGCCTCAGCTCCGGAGAAACCTCGGCGAGAGAGTGAAGCGAAGATGCCTTCCAAACAGAAACATTCGAGATTATTAGAAGAAAGTGAGGAGGTGGATGAAGAAGTGGAGGAAGCGCCCGAGTTGAAGAAGAGAAGCAGCAAAGGCGAGAAGACTCGGAAGGAAAAAAGTTCAGAGCGTTCCGGGTCCTCGGAAAAAGAGAAAAAGAAGAAAAAGACAGAGACTGAGAAGGATGAAGGTGAGCAGAACAACAACGAGACAACTGCCAAAGAAGACAACAGTGTGGAGGAGAAGAAGAAGAAAAAGAAGAAATCCTCCACGGAGAACCCAGATGAAGCAGACGCTGAGAAGAAAACGAAGAGCAAGAAGAAGAAAACGTCTCACAATGAGGGAGACGAACCCGCCGAGGAAGACTCCAAGAAGAAGAAGAAGAAAAAACCCAAGAAGGGATCGGGCGAAAGTGACGAAGACAAAAAGAAAAAAGGCAAGAAGTCCAAAAACAAGCACGTGGACTATGCCGCCATCTACCAGAGCGAGCTCCTCAACTACCACACCGACTCCTCTGACGGCTACGAGGACGTCTACTACAAGAAGAAAGGTGAGCTCCACTAGTCATGAGAAGTCATCAAGTACAAATCTCATCTTTGGAACTAAATTCTCTTCTTCTGGTTCTAGTCTACGAGGTGGTGGCCATTACCGGTGACGTGAAAGGAGCCGGGACGGACGCTAACGTGTTTGTGACGCTTTTTGGGGAGTTTGGTGTTACTCCCAAAGTCCACCTGGCCAGCAAGTGAGCAGATTTTTAAATTTATTTAAATGTATTTATTTAAATGTATTTATTTACATTTTTTCTATTAATTTTTTTAATTTATTTTCAATTTATTTATTTAACTTTCTGGAATCTGTGTGGATCCTCGGAAGTTGAACTAAGAGGTTTTTTTTTCTCTTCTTTTTTTTGTTAGGGTTAGCAACTAGCCAAACTGATTTTATTTATTCATGTAAAGTAACTAATGACTATTTTTTTATTCCCTTTTGGTCTTTTCAGCACAGAAAAGAGGTACTTTGAAGGTTTCAAATTCTATTGTTGGCTTGTATTGTGCACCACTGTATGAGAGAGCACTCCTTGTTTGTTGATTTATTTTTAATTGAAAATCATTTTCACATACTCCCACTGCTGAGCCTTCTGACAAGAGGCTCGGTTACCATAGCAACGGGATGCTCTCTTCGATACAGTATATGGGGTAAGGCGGAACTACGTGACATGGCTGGTCTTCTTCCCAATTCCGGAGTGAATGGAAGAAGACCACGATGTCTTTTTTTTTTTTTTATACCTTTGCAGAAGATCTAATAACCACCAGGCAGTCGCACATTGATTGAGACCGCAGATGATGAGTTTCACCTTACTCCCATTTGTACCAATAATCGTGTCGCGCCTGTATCGTGTGACTAACACGATATGGTCGGCGGCCAGCGTGCAACGCTTTGGACATTCAGTGGAACTCGGCAGTTGCATGAATTCCAAAGTTTGCTTTTCTTTCTGGAATCACTGTGCCGTTCCGACCTCCCTCACAGCAGATGGCGGATGGCGGGCGCTCGTTCATGTGTGTCGGACAGCCTTCCGTACATGACACCGTGCGCTTTAATTATACAAGCGCTTGGCTTAGCATGGCTGCTGGCTTGCATGTTGGAGATGCCAGTTCAGGACAGACACAGTGGAGCCTCTGAAGTTCTGCTGAAGAACTCCACTTTAGTGAGCATCATCTGTGCAGTTTTGGTTTTCCACACTAGCTTGACTTCAGGGGTTCCACTGCACTGTGTGCAGCCTTTAAAAAAAAAAAATCCAATTAAGACACTAAGCTAGCCCCTCAATTATGGTCTTCTCGTTATTATGCTAGCCACAATGCTAACTTCTTCCATTGCAGAAGCCGGACTGCTTTTGAAAAGAATAAGACGGATGTTTTTCGCATCAAAACGCATAACGTGGGTGCCCTCAAGAAGCTCAGGTGAAGTACAAGTTAAGGCTGGCTCAAAAATAGAAAGATCACGCCACTAAACTGTTGACTTCTGTGCGTAGGATCGAGCACGACAACACTGGCATGAATGCCAGCTGGTTTTTGGACAGGGTGGTGGTGACCGACATGAGCCGGCCTCACCTGCGCTTCTACTTTGCCTGCAATAACTGGCTGAGCCGCGAGGAAGGCGACAATCTTTTTGTCAGGGACCTTCTGGGCAGCCTCAACCAGATGGACGTCCCAAAATGTGAGCCAAACATACAGTCCTCATATTGAATGTCGTGAAATTGTGTCCTTTTGATCATTACAGTAAATAAATACATAGTGAGCGTGTTCACCGCCGACATGAAGGGAAGTGGAACTGACGCTGACGTCTTCCTCAACATCTTTGGAGAGCATGGCGACACGGGTGGGTAAAAAGCTTACTTGACTAACTCACATTTACATTCATCCTCTTAACGACTTTTATGACTCGTTGAAGGGGAGCGGCGGCTGGACAGCGACAAGGACAATTTTGAACGTGGCTCGGAGGACAAGTTCACCGTCGAAGCTCCCAACCTGGGCAGGCTGAGGAAGATCACCATCGGCCACAACAACAGAGGTTCATCCGCTGGATGGTTCCTCGATAAGGCACGTGCTATTTCGTTCTAAGTTCCTTAGCTCAATGCTAACAGTTCTCCATTCAGGTTGCAATCGATGA
Source organism: Syngnathus scovelli (assembly GCF_024217435.2). Taxonomy (NCBI): domain Eukaryota; kingdom Metazoa; phylum Chordata; class Actinopteri; order Syngnathiformes; family Syngnathidae; genus Syngnathus; species Syngnathus scovelli. The sequence goes on along the minus strand of NC_090859.1, from coordinate 11,514,185 downwards.
CATCGGGAATAAAGGAGTGTACGAGTTCCCCGTCAATCGCTGGTTTGCTATGGATGAAGACGATGGCAAAATCCAGAGAGACATCCTGGTCGGCTCACTGCAGCCAATGGGTGAGCCGACCGCTCGGTCTCAACCTGAGCGTTTCCGTCATCAAGAATCATTGTGTCTGAGTCGATGTAACGATTCGATTCCGGTAGGAATCGTGTACAACGTTCAAGTGATGACGGGGAACGTGCGAGGCGCGGGGACCAACTCTAAAATCCACATGGTTATGCACGGCTGCAAGGGCTTAAAGAACAGCGGCAAAATCTTCCTAGAGGGCGGCGCCTTTGAGCGCGGCCTCATCGACATTTTCAACGTGGAGATCTGCGAGCTGATCAGCCCTCTCAGCAGGGTCACCATCGGGCACGACAACGGGGCCGTGGGCGCCGGATGGTTCTGCGAGAAGGTACCAGGTGTCTCGCACACTCATTGCTGAATTGCTCTCATACATTTCTTTTCCAAGACTACCAATATATTCTTGTACTTTGATTTATAATTGCATTTACTATTTTTTCTGTTATTATTTGCAAACAATTCTTAACCAAAATAAACTAATAAATAGTATTTCTAACATTGCTTATTTTACGAATATTTGTCTGTTTCCAGAAATCAAACCAACCCATTGTTTACTCAAATAAAATCAGTATTATTTGTCGGATTTAATGAAATGAATTGATTTTAAAAATAATAAAAATGGAGTGGGCCATCTGCGTAAACCCAACATTGCTTACCTGTGTACTTGGATGCCATTTTTCATCGAGGTGGTCATCTACTGTCCATTCACGGGGGTGGAGCAGACCTTTCCATGCGGGATGTGGCTGGACGAGGACGAGGGCGACGGTCTCATCGAGAGGGAGCTCTACGAAATGGTTTCTCTTCGTCAGAGGAAACAGAAGAGTGAGTTTCATCGGGGTATAGACCGGTGATGAAATTCTAAAAGTTTATTTACTTACTGGTTTGTGCTACAGAGTACCCGTGGTCCTTGTGGATCTGGACTTCGGACTTAAAGGGCGCGGGTACCGACGCCCAGGTATTTCTGCAGATCTACGGAGAGAACGGCAAATCGGATGAACTCAAACTGGAAAGCAACTCGGATAGTTTTGAACAAGGCCGTCTTGATAAATTCATGGTAATCTCCGGATTATCTATAATCATTGACTGCTGAAATTACTTTGAGTTTTTTTTTTTTTAATCCTTTTAGATTGAATTGCCAAACATTGGACGACTCCTAAAACTGCGCATCTGGCACGAGAAGAGGAATCCGTTTTCTGGCTGGCATTTAGGGAGGGTGAGGGATTTATAGTTCTTGGCCAAATTTGGCCTGTCAAAAAATTTCTGTGACTCTTTGCAGATTAGTTTACTGAAGACCCTGACGATGGAGAAATACAAGTTTGAATGCGGCCGTTGGCTGGACATCAACGAAGACGATAACGAGATCGTACGAGAGCTGCCGGCGACGGGGACTCTTTGCGGGGAGCCGCTACCTTGTAGGAAAACGGGTTTTACGACGACCCGCGTTTTGGATTTATTTGAAAATCAACAAGTTTTGATTTTATGGTTTAGTGATGAAGTATCGGATCACCATCTGCACGGGCAACATCAGCGGCAGCGGCACCGATGCCAGCGTCTTCCTCAATGTCATCGGCGACCTGGGCGACACCGGGGAGAGACTCATGTACATGAGCAAAAATAACGTCAACAAATTCGAAAAGGGCAACGTGAGTAAGCGGTACGGCTAACACGAGCGGCGTTCGGGTCATGTCGGTGCATTTTTTGTAATTCCTTTCAGCATGACGAGTTTCTCATCGAAGCCGTGTCCCTGGGCCGCGTCCACCGGGTGCGAGTCGGACACGACGGGCGCGGCGGAGGCTGCGGTTGGTTCCTCGATAAGGTCTTGGTGAGGGAGGAAGGCCAGCCGGAGTCATCGGCCATCGAGTTCCCGTGTTACAGGAAAGGCGGCCATTTTGTGACTCAATGCATCGTTTCTGACACTTGCCTGTGTTTGGTCATGTGATGCTAAGCCGAGCTGTGATTGGTTGTTACCTGAGCTCAGAGCACGTGATGATATTGTCAGTCAAAATTAAGTGGCAAACTATTATTTATAAACATAATCCTACATAAAAAAAAAATCAAGTTATCAAATTAATTCTAGATGAAATATTAACTTTATGAAGAGAACAATCATGGCTCAATGCAAACGACAAAATCCCCAAAGGTATTAGTTCCATGTCATTGCTACTAATTCCATTGTTCTCCTAACACACCTAAGCCCCATGACCAGCTTTCTGCGTTTCCAAACAAAAGATCCAAAAGACCCGATAAGTGCGGTAAATTGGGCCTGTGCGAGTCAAGCAGCTCTCCAGTTGCATCCTATTAAGTTGTTAGGCAGTTGATGGATGGGTCTCGCCTTACAAATAGGCTCTAAACGCAGCTGTCTCTTTCGGTAATCGGAGCCCAGCAGCCCGACAGTAGCGCCGGGTTGCATCTGGAAAGTGTCCTGTCTGGTTACTGTTATTGGGATTGATCATTTAATAGATTGATTGATTTCCCCCCCTCGGGCCAATTATGGTTGAACGAACGTGTCTCCAATCAGGTGGTTAGACCGCAATGAGGATGACGGGCAGATCGTCCGCGAGTTGGTTCCAGCCGGAGAAGGCCTGCGGTTGTTCAGTGAGTACAGTAATCCCACATCATGACTAACAGACATTTGCAGAATGGGGGCGGAGCCAAGGTTCATCTGGGTTGTTAGCATTTGTCTGTTGGCTAATTATTTTTTATGGTATCGTTGTGTGATGAGATTCACGGCAGGGCTTGTACTCCCCCCCCCCCCCTGTAGATGTGAGCTACCACATTGCCATCAAGACAGGTAGCGTGAACGGTGCCAGCTCCGACTCTCGGGTGTTTGTCAAGCTGTACGGCGAACGGGGCGACACCGCCAAGATAACCCTGGCAGTCTCGGACAACGACCTGCGGAATTATTTTGAAACCGGTCGCACCGACATCTTCACCATAGAAACTTTCGACATCGGGAAGGTACGCTCAGAAACATCCACCTGTTTTCCGATTGTTATCTGAGGTCATGAAAAATGTCAACATAGTCTAACCTTGGCAGATCAACAGACTCCTCATCGGCCACACCAATGAAGGCTTGCGAGCCGGCTGGTTTCTGGACAGTGTTCAGATCTCGGTGCCGGTCCACGGCAAGGAGTACATGTTCCCCAGCCACCGCTGGCTCTGCAAAGACGAGGCTGATGGAAAAGTGGAGGTGGAGATCTATCCCAGCGAGATCCTGGAGATGGAGAAATGTAAATAATCAATGATGTGGAAGAGCGGCGACTTTGCGATGGATCTCTCTGGCTCACAATCACTTGTGTTCGGCGATAGTGATCAACTACGAAGTGAGCGTGGTCACGGGGGATGTACGCACAGCCGGGACCAACGCTAACGTCTTCTGTCAGATTTACGGTGCTGATGGAAAAACAGAAGTTCTTCCCCTGAAGAGCCGCTCCAACAACTTTGAACGCGGTACCACTGAGATCTTCAAGGTGGGTATTGAGTTCTTGTGTTCAATGTGAAAAGTTTATTGATGGTAGCTAGCTACATGAGGACTTCTGCCACCGCTGCTAGATAGAAGCTCAGGATGTGGGCAAGATCTACAAGCTGAGGATCTACCACGACGGCAAGGGCATTGGCGACGGCTGGTTCCTGGAGTCGGTGGACATCAAGCGCCTGACCACGGCCATGGTGCGGGTGGAGGTGAAGCGGGAGGGCACCAAGAAGGATAAGAAGAAAGACAAGAAGAAGAAGAAGAAAGACGAAGAGGAGGAGGTGGAGATGGTGGAGGAGCTGCAGGAGGTGGTGGAGATGTTCAGCTTCCCTTGCAACCGCTGGCTGGCTAGGGACGAGGAGGACGGCGAGATTGTGGTCGAGCTCCTGACCGATGACAATGAAGATCTCGAGGGTAAAGGTAGCGACGGGTACTCGAGGTTACTAAGAACATCACACGATTGTCTTTTTCCACCCGGCAGTGAACTCTTACGACGTGCACGTGTTCACGGGGCATCCGTGGGGGGCGGGGACCGACGCCAAGGTTTACATCAACGTCTATGGCGAAATCGGCGACACAGGCGAGCGGCGCCTCAGGAAGTCCAACAACCTCAATAAATTTGAGAGGGACCAAGTAAGCTAACCTCTACAGGGACCTCAGGGGTAAAAAAATATGCACCTTTTAATTGTGTACGTGTGTGTGCGTGACACAAGGAGGACGTGTTAAGCATCACGGCCGTGGACCTGGGCACGCTGAAGAAGCTAAGGATCCGTCATGACAACAGCCAGGCCGGGGCGGGCTGGTTCCTGGACAGGGTGGAGATTGTGGACAACAAGGATGACACCACGTAAGTCAATCACAAGAAATACTAGAATATTTTGAGCATGCTGTAAATAATTTCAAAAAAATTATCTAAAACGACAACAAACATGACATTAATGCAACACCACCACCATGTGGTGAGAAATGGTACATACCCATTCAAAGCTGACCTTTCCTATTGGTGTCAAGTCTTTGAAAGGAAGTCTGGAAGTCAGACACATTTATTAGAACGGTATAAAGTAAAAATTGATGATGCAAATAATTTGTGTGCTCTTTATAACCCTTCATCTTTTTATTAAATTAAATTAATTATTAAAGCCATAATCATTAGAAAATAACCTGACCACGCATGCCACTGTGTTCCAGGTACTTCTTCCCGTGCAAGCGATGGCTGGCGGTAGACGAAGACGACGGGCAGCTGGCCAGGGAGCTGGTCCCCGTGGACGAGGCCTTCATGAAGAAAGGCGACGACGAGGACGATGATGGCGACTCTGAGGCTACGCTGGGCTTGGAGCAGAAAGGTGAGGACATTAATTAGAAATGAAGATGAATATGATACTGAAGGTCGCTTAACATTACAGCCATGTCCACCACGTACACGGTGAGGATAAAAACCGGGGAGAAGAAGTACGCCGGGACGGACGCCAATGTTTTTATGACCCTGTATGGTACCAAGGATGACACAGGTGAGATGCTTCATCAGATACACCTTTCCAGGCTATATTGAGTCAAATCAGATATTTTATATTACGGCTCACCACCTAAAATATACACACTCTTGCCTCTAAACTTTGCTATTGTCTGAATGCCAGGGATCATAAATTTGAAGGCCTCCAAGACGCACAAGAACAAGTTTGAGCGGGGCATGATCGACGAGTTCACCGTGGAAGCTGTGGACATCGGGCCGCTCAAGAAGTTACGAATTGGACATGACAACCACGGTACAGCCACACAAACTTGGATGTTTTAATTCACATTTGTAGGTATGGGGCAGAGATGGGAATTATCCATTTCCATTCCTTTACCAATACAGCTTTTCTTTCTTTCTACGACATAATTGATGTAATTTACATTACATAGTAACCCCCCCCCCGCCATTTTAGGTGTTACATTCCAGACTACCCACCAATAAGTGAAATTCACAATATTGAAATACCTTCTTTAAATACTCCCTCGGAATGTTTTAAAAGCATTTACAACAGTTCTTAATTGTTTTAGGGTCTTGAAACACGCTTTTCAAAAATACAAACACGTAATATATTGAGAGATAGCCGTTTGTTCTCGACTAAACAAACTCCTCATCTCATAATACATCATTTATCATGCCCGAACATGTACCTTAAAAGATGAACTTCGCTCGGTAAGAAGCACAAAGCAGAATTACAGAGGATGCTTCACTAATTGTCACTGAAATTTAAATGGCGCCGAAATACTTCCTGTCGTCATTCTTCTTCTTTTAATTATATACTGTCTCAAATAATTGTGTCGCCACCTAGCGGCTGACAGTGGGCTACACTCAATAACAATGCGTCAGCTGTTTATAACAAAATGATAATAATAAAATGAAAAGCCTGCAAAATGGGAGGACGTCAACCTAGGAAAAGTAATCCAGTGGGATTTACTGAATTTGATATAATAATAAAAATAAGAGATGTTTTTATGATGTTTTGGACTCACCTGTTTTCTGGGTTTTGCTCACATGACTGTGAATGTGAGCAGGGGGTGGTACAGCAGGCTGGTTCCTGGACTGGGTGGAGATTGATGCTCCTTCACTGGGGCAGAAACTTCGATTCCAGTGCGGCCGCTGGTTGGACAAAGGCGAGGACGACGGCGCCATCTCCAGAGATCTTTTTCCGAATCCTCTCCAAACAGAACTTTACACACCATGTAAGATTACCACTAATAAATGTTCTTCCATTGGCGGCGCTAGAGAGGGGGCTGCTGGGCCACGATCCCCCCCGAGGAAAAAAAATCAAATATTTGATTCTTTTTTTTCTTTCTAGTTGTCCCTTACGAGATCAAAATTTTCACGGGTGATGTTTTTGGAGCTGGCACGGACGCAGACGTGTTTGTTGTCCTGTATGGAAGAGACGCCTTGTGCACGCAGCAGAAGCGACTGTGCGTCAACAAGAGGGAGAGGATCATGTACTTTGAGAGGGGAGCCGAGGACATGTTCATTGTTGAGGTACGCTGATACCGAAATCATCATCATATCATGGAAAAAAGTTTACGTTATATTTACATTTGCTCACTGAAGCTGGAGGACGTTGGGGAGGTCATTGAGAAGATCCGCATCGGTCACGATAATCGCGGCGTCAACCCGGGCTGGTACCTGGACCGAGTGGAGATCCGACGTCTGCTAAAGAAGGGGAAGGTGCGGTCCAGATCCTGTAACGGTATTAACGCATCTTACTGAGGGACCAACTTGTGTCGCAGGGCTCGGAGACGGTCATCTTCCCGTGTGAGCGCTGGCTCGCCAAGTCGGAGGACGATGGGGAGACTGTGAGGGAACTGGTGCCCTCTGATATTATCACCGAGAAGCTAGCGCGAGACGGGAGCTTGAAGATCACTGAGGTGGAGGTGGAGGACGCCCTGGAGAGTACGATAAACACACCACAAGATCGTTAGCATATTTTCTATCTTCTGATTGACCTGTGTGGTCTTCATTTGATCTCAGCACATACGTACAAGGTGTCTGTGATGACCGGTGACATGTACGGGGCGGGCACTGACGCCAACGTGTTCCTCACCATCTACGGCGACCTGGGTGATACCGGCGAGAGGAAGCTCAGCAAGTCGGAGAATAATAGCAACAAATTTGAGCGAGGATCTGTAAGGAAACAACGACAATGAAGAAGACAATTAGAGTTGTCACAGTGAACGTTCTCGTTTTCACAGGTTGATAAGTTCACCATCGAGGCTGTGGATCTGGGCCAGGTGTTCAAGATCATGATCCGCCATGATAACAGCATGATGAGCCCCGACTGGTACTTGGACCAGGTGGAGGTTCTCGATGTGGATACAGAGGAGGTCTTCCTTTTCTTGTGTGAACGATGGCTGTCCAGGAAGAGGGAGGACCGCCGCATCCAGAGAGTTTTCTACATTAAGGTAATTTCCGAGAGAGGTTGGGGAGAAGTCATCTTCTCAACGTACGGTTCTTTCAGGGCTACGAGGGGGTCCGAGAGAACCTGAGTGTCAAGAAGTCAACCTTGACGAGCGTCGACAACAACATGAACAAAAAGAGCAAAAAGAAGGAAGAGGAGGTCGAGGAACTCCCTGGTGAGGAACGTCAGTATTCCCATGAAAGACCTCCAGATGTTAAGCAGAACTTTCCCATGCAGTCATACCGTACCACATCACACTGTGCACCGGGCTGGAGCGAGACGCCGGAACCACCAGCAGGGCCTACGTGATTATTATCGGAGCCAATCACAGCCGGACGGATAGATTGTGGTTGGATCCACCGAATGGGAGGAAGGGCCTCCAGGCTGGATCTATGGAGAGCTTCGAGTGCTACGGCTCAGATGTGTGGGAGATCAAGAAGGTCGAGGTGAGGGTCAAACCATCGTTTAATCCCGAATCCTGAAACCGAGCCCATGACCTGAAATCTTCTCGCAGCTCGGCCATGACGGTGCCACTCCCGAGAGCTGCTGGTTGGTAGATGAGCTCTCCGTTGCCGTGCCAACCAAAGGGGTCAAATATATCTTTGCTTGCGCATGCTGGCTGGCCAAAGATCGTGGCGACGGCCTCACCGCCAGAGTTTTCAACATTCTGGACGCAGAAGCCGTTTCCATCTCCCAGAAAGTACGCAACAACTTCTGACATTCACAAATTAATTTTGTATCAAAAGATCTGAAAGAGTTGAGGTCCTCTCACAGGTCATTTATGAGGTCACTGTGGTCACGGGGGATGTCCAAAACGCAGGAACAGACACCAAGATCTTCATGACTGTGTTTGGTGCCAACGGCACCACTGAGGAAATGTTGCTGAGGAAGAACGAGGACAGGTGAGACCCCAGAATGAGACGTCCAGTTAGAAGGTATCGTGGGAGTCATTTTTCCACCTGCAAATTGAGTTCCTCGACTGATTTTTAGATTTGAACGTGGTCAGGAGGACACCTTTAACATGGAGATAGATGACATCGCTCCTCTCAGAAAGATGAGGCTACGTATTGACGGCTCAGGCAGCAGACCGGATTGGTTCCTTGATACGGTTGGTCCACCATGAAACCCTTCGCCAGGTTCTCCATCTGAGCTTCTTATCAAACGACGGACTTCTCCAGGTGACCATGAACAACCTGACCACGGGGGAGGTGTCCGTGTTCACCTATGAGGAGTGGCTGTCCAGGACATGGGGACCCCAAAGGACCATGATTTGCGAGATGGCTGCAGTGGTGGATGAGGAGACCATGGTGGAGCTCACCACTTACGTGGTTCAGGTCAAGACTGGAGATGTCACAGGTGTGTCTTCATAGTTAATGTCATGGCAAGGGTGACTAATAGCCATTTCAGATGATGCCTCCAGATTAGATCTTTTCTTCTCTCTATTTATGAAGCAGAGTCTTTGTTCTTGGTGACTTCTCATCACTGCTGCTAATCAATACAACAGCACTGTGAGAAGTTTGACCTCAAGTGCAACATCGTGACCTCGGCTAGCCGCTGCAAACCGAGACACAGTTCCGCCTCGCTAATGAGCAAAGCTGGTGAAGCATCTCGTAGGCGCTACACAGCATCCGCTAATGGCCTCCTCCGGGATCTTCATCACGATGTGAGAGGTCGAGCCACATCTGTTAAGATCACTTAAAGCAAGACGGGAAACGATTCAGACAGAACGCTGGCATTTGACTCTCCAGGCTTCTACTTAAAAGTCTCAATGAATAATTCATGAGGAGAATTTAATGCTGTGAGGCAGACTCTTTCTCGCCTCACCTCATTTTTTTTTCAGGCTCATAATCAATTAATTGGTCCATAGGTGACAGTTTGGCTCAGTGTCTCGTCTCCTTCAGGGGCCGGTACGGACGCCAACGTTTGGATCATCATTTTCGGCGAGAACGGCGACACGGGGACCTTGGCGTTGAAAGAGTGCAACAAGTCCAACAAGTTTGAACGAAAGCAGATGGATACTTTCCGATTTGTAGACATCTTGAGCCTGGGTGACCTTTCCAAAGTCCGAGTGTGGCACGATAACTCAGGTTAGAAAAAGACGCCGACTCCCTTGAGGTGGACTTCTCATCTTTTTCCTTCTCATGCAGGCCTCGCTCCAGGATGGCAATTGGACTACATCGACGTGAAGGACGAGCTCATGGACAAGACCTTCCGCTTTCCCTGCGACCGCTGGCTCGCCAAAAACGACGGCGACGGGCAGATCATGAGGGAGCTGCCGTGCGCTAACAATGAATACTTGGACCTTGACGAGAAAACCAGTAAGATTTTTTTTTCCCATGACGTCATTCAATGTTACTTACGTAAGCTCTCCCAAAGAGTACGAAATTTGCGTCACCACTGGAGACACGGCAGAGGCGGAAACCAAGGAGAACGTTTGGATCGTGTTGGAGGGGAGGAAGGGCCGATCAAAGGAGTTCTTAATGGAGAACTCGTCGAAGAAGAGGAGGTTTTTACGGTAACATAAATAAAGTTATTTGGGTTGTTAGATGGACTGTACCACTCCACTTTTTTTTTAGGGGAAACGTTGACAGATTCGAGTTTACATCCAAGAACTTGGGCGACATTGTCAGCATCTGCGTTGGCCACATATCCAAGGATGGGAAGAAAGTCAAGGTGGAGCTTCATTGGCATGCGGAGGAGGTGGTGGTCACGGAAAGAGAGCTTGGCAACAAGTAAGGTCCACGTTTGGAAAGGCTCATTTTGTGGGACGAATATTAGAATATTTCTCTTCAGGTACATCTTCCATTGTGACGCCCTCATCCCGTTGTCGGCCAAGAGGGACGACTTCCTGACCTTCGAGTGCACCAAGGCCATCGAGAGCTTCGCCAGCAAAGCCCGAAGCCTGGTACCCGTCAAGTACGAGATCATCGTCATCACGGGCGACGAGAAGGGAGCAGGCACCGACGCCAACGTCTCCATCACCGTCTTTGGCTCCAACGGTGATTCGGGTCGGCGGCAGCTGCGGCAGAAGTTCCGGAACCTCTTTGAGCGGGAGCAGACGGATCGCTTCCTGCTGGAGATGCTGGATATGGGAGAGTTGCAGAAGGTGAGAGTGGAGCATGATAACTCGGGTTTGCATCCTGGTTGGCTGCTGGATCGCGTGGAAGTCACCAACACCGCCAATGGCGTCACCACCATTTTCCTGTGCGGGAAGTGGTTGGACACTAAGAGGGCTGACGGGCAGATCGTCAGAGTCCTCTACCCAAAATACTGAACAGCTAAATTCACAAGGGGGGGGCGGAGTATGGCGTAATTGTTTCATTTAGCCAACTGAGTATTTATCAATGGAGGTCAGATTGTTTTTTTTCTGTAAATTTTTTCACAGACATTTGTTTACATTGGGAAATGTGACAAAAATTTACATTTTTACTTTTTTTGTTTGTTTTGGTCAGAAAAAAAAAAAAAAAACTATGTGCCAATTTTTTGAAGCCCAAAGAGTTTTACTTGCTTTGCTGGATTGTTGAGTTTTGTATAAGTTATTAAAAAAAAAATTAGAATTTTAAGGCTTTTTTTTTCCACGTGAGTCATTAAAAAACAAATCAAATGATTAATAAAAAAAGTTGCAAGAATAAACAATTTTTAACATTAATTTTAGGATAGATTTTAGATTTTTTTTTATTTTATAATGATTTGATTAAGTAGAAACATGATTCAAATTTGACAACTTTGTTGTTTCCGCATTTTATTACAAAAAGAGCACATACAAAAAGATAATGTACAAGCCATGAAACAATTTTAAAACAAAAAACTAAATAAGTTTGGGTTTAGCAATGCCACTTTTGAAATCATCATCATTAGTAGTAAGAATAAATAAGGTACAAAAAAATTCCACCACGCGTGAATCTAACACGTATTCGCAATATGTTCGTCCACGTCGCACACACTCGTCACCGTTAATGCGGTATTGCTTTAATATTCATGATAAATAGTTCTATTTTCAGATAAAATATCCTATATTGAAAAACATTGCGCAGTCACGGCTAGAACAGCAGATTGATCCGATTTATACACACACACAAAAATAGCGGCAGCCCTTTCACTGGCACTCTTTTTTTCGGGCGAGATATTTCCGTGCGTTGTTTGCATTCAAGCAACATAAAGAAAAACGATTTTACGGGAAAAAAAAAATATTTGTAAAGTCAATCTCAAGCCATTGAATCAGTGCATTGAAACCTGAGAAAACATGCAGTTGTGCTTTAAAAACCTTCCGTACACTGTCAAAGGAAACTAAGAGGAAGGATGGAAATAAAAAACAAAAAAAACAAAATAAAGTGCCTTTTTTTTTTTTTTTTAAATATTTTGTGAGGCACTGTTTTAAAAGTGTTTAAGGGGAAAAAAAAATACAGTAATGTTAATAAGCACAGAGGTGCCAGTGAGAGGGTTCCCTAATCAGTGCAAAAAAAAAAAAAAAAAAAATCGAAATAATAAGAACCAGTCAACTCCATTGCAGTTTGTCCACTAAATATTATGTCACAGCATTGGCAAGTGTTGCATGGGATGGAATGTCAGCGATATCCACAGCACCACTGGAAGATGATAGGGGAGGCTTTAACGGAGAGCAGCAGCAGTAATAATAATATTTTTTTTTCTTTTTGTAAATATTTCCTTAGTATTCCCATACAGCTGCATGCAAAGCACTGGAAACAATGCAGAAGATGAGGTAATTGTTTCTTTTCATAGCAATTTAATGTGTGTGTGTGTCTAAATAAATAAAATGATAAAAAAAAAAAAAATTAAATAGCCACTGTATCTACAGTTAGTAATAAATTATGATTGTTAAATACTTAAGGCATCTCAATGGACAACACCCTGTGTAAACTATGAACACTTCGTCATCACAGGCGGAGGCAGTGTCGACACTGGCAGTGCACAAGACGAAAAAAAAATCAACGTAAAAATTAATCACAATCACAGTGCGTAAAGGGCGTTGTCACGTTTGAATGAGAATTCAGTGTGTCGTTGTTTGTGCACTGTGAGAGAGAGGCTGCCTCCGTCGCACGTCACATTCTACAGCGATACAGCATAGCAACCGGCATAGCAACCACAAGGGAAAGGGAGGGGCGAGTCGATCGCACAAAAAAAAAAAAAATCACGCACTCAAGTAGGAGCCAATAAAAAGCCTGTGCTTGTTCTTTAGCTTTGAAATAATAAAGGACGCCATCTTTGTAGTTTTAAGCTGCCGGGACCACAAACGCATGCAGTTTTCATTCGGAAAAGCTAACAAGGACAGCGCTAAAGCTTCCCACATACTACTACTACTAATACTAGTATACTCCAACAGTGCATGATAGCGTCCATTTTATTTTTTTTTGGCTTTGTGATGTAATAAGTTGAAGCATCCCGTAATTCACGTTTACCGGAAGCGTTGTGCTAATGTTGCGCGACAGGGCAAGCACACATGCGGCGGTTGTTTGGCAGCTCGACTTGCAAAAACAGGGCAATGAAGGTGGCCGGAAACTTTCCATGGGAAGCTGAGCTGAGGAATAACAGAAAATAAATATCATAAAATTAAAATACAGTTGATGCTAATCAAATAATTGAGTTATTAGTAGAACTGTAGCTAACTACTAGCCAATTTTTCCCATGGAAAGGTTCCAGCTCTTTCTTTCAGCAACCTTCTTGCAACATAGTTTGTGGCGATTCACCGACTCAGCGGCCGGCAGTGTCGATCGACACGAGCGTATTGCAAAACGTCAAAGCTGCACAATAGCTTTAAAAACACGCCACAGATGGCGCTCGGGGGCGCCCCCTACCCCGAAGGAGGCGGTGGCGCGCCGCGCGTGCTTGCTGCTACTCTACGATCATAAAAGGTAAACACGGCATTTTTCCAGGAAGAAGGAAAAAGAGAAAGAGTCAGAGAGAGAATCGAGAAAGACAGTCAGCTCGCAATGGGACGTTAAGTCATGGCTTTAAGGACATGCTACACGGCTCAGAGGCGCCTACACTACACCATTGGTTCTCAAACTGGAGTCCTCGGGCCCCTTGGGTTCCGTGGGCATCTGGAAAATAATTCATAATAAGACTTAAATTTCTTTCCACTTTACAGGAACTTAATCATAATATTTCGGCTTGACGTTGGAAAAATACGACTAAATTCTCATTAACTTTTTATCTCCTTGAGAAAACATTTTTCTTGTAAAGATGACTATTTTTTCAATAAAAAAAACCGATACAATTTAATTCTCATAATTATTTTTCCCCTAGAGAAAACATTGTAATATTATAACCCCCCTTGAAATTAGGTAACTTTTTAATTCCTATGACAAATTATGTTTAGTATTAAGATTGGGTTACAAAAAAAAAAAATCTCTGTAAAGGATCCCTGGACCCAAAAAGTTTGAGAACCCCTGCACCACACCACCACGGTCACCACGTAAAACCAGCAAGCTACAATGAAACCCTGTGTACACGACTTGTTAGTGTGTGCAGATGTGCTTGTGTTCTATAGAAAGAGAGAAAAGGGGGGAGGGGGGGGGGGCGCGAGAGGAGAGATAGAGTTCTCTTGTACTTCTACTCCCTGGCTTGGCTCAGTAAAGCGAGAGTCCAAAAGAAAAAAAAAAGTCACATCAAAAGTCAGGAGACATTTGGCAAAAGCACCCGTGGGGGGAGGGGGGGGGAGAAGAGGAGGATGGAAGAAAGCGGGAGCGTGGTAGGAAACGGCGTGGAGGGGGGGGGGCGAAAAATCTCATCAGCTGTCGGGGTTCAGCTGCGTCTCAATGTCAACTCGACAGATTGGACATTTCCTGCTGGTCGCCAGCCATTGGTCCACGCAGCCTTGGTGGAAGAGATGCATGCAGGGTAACCTCCTGTGGGACACAAGGACGAGGAGCGGAGGGTGTTCACTTACTTTGGCTTACTTTAGTTTTGCCCTGTCAGGCGTAAGGACATACGTGCTGCCCAGTCATCAATTCTAGAGACAGCTGAGGATGCACACATATGTCGCAACCTGAGCCCTGGCTGCCACAACCCCCCTTAAAAATTCAACTTGGACCCTCCGTTACAAAATACTATCATGTGAAATGAATTTTTTTCTGCTTATTTTTGGGTGTCTAGAACGGATTAAATTTATTTACATTATTCCCAATGGGAACTATTGCTTTAGTTTTTGTACGATTGTTTGAGCCTAACTTTTTGGAATGGATTCACGCTTGCCAAGAATGACAAAACCGATTAATAATGTATATTTTGGATAATCAGCTGACCTGACGTCCTCGCCGTCTTCCAGCATGGACAAGCAGATGGTGCACTTCTCATCCACGTCCGTCTCTTCTTCTTCCCCACCGAGCTTCAGCTGCAAGGGCTTCCTCTGTTTCAGGAGCAGAAGGTTAGACTCAAAAGAGCCTTCCATGAGGAGCCCGTGTCAATTGTTACCTTTTTATATTTGTGCGGAAAGGTGAAGCGCTCGATGGTGGTCTGCACTGCGCCTCGATTAACGCTGCCTAGCCGGTCCTCCAACTGAAGAAGCTCCTTGGATAAAACAATACACATGTTTAATTTGTCAACTTTTTTTTTTTAACAATTTTTTTTTTTACCTCGTAGCTCTCCCGCACGGCAGTAGCATGCCTGGAGGGGTTCAGACTCTGCAGTGCCAACAGATGCAGTTGGGGGTATGGGTAGTTTCTGATTTCATGCACGACCTAGCAAAAAAAAAAATCTAGTTTCTAATCTTTCACAGAATGGTGAAAGCTGGCCGAATAAGCATTAAGCACAAACCACTTGTGCAGAGGACGTGTTCCTGGGAAAGTGATGCATTCGGGGAGAGGCCAGGTAGTGCTGGTAGTGCTGCGGCAGCTGCTGCAGATGGTACTGGTGGTGAGGGAGGCCGGCGTCGACGCTGAGATCCCTGCCAGGCGGACAGACGGTGCCGTTTAGACGTGACAGACGAGAACACGTCGGTTTTAAGATGCTGACTCACCAGTCGGTGCCTTCAGCCAGGTATCTGGGTTGCTGCAGGGCGTGGAGGGGCGGGGTGTACTCGTAAGCCGAGCGGAGACGGTGAGGGTTGAGGGGGACTCGTTCTTGGGTCCTTCTGTGGGCGATTTGTAAATATTAGTCTTGTTTTGTAGACTATTTTTTTTCTTTCTGCAAATCACCTGGAGTGTGGGAGAATCCGGCGGTGCTGCGCTTCTAGAAGCTGCTGCTGGATGAGGTATTGCTGGTGTAAGGCCTGAGGTAGGAACGGAGGCCCCGACACGTCCTGGAACTGTGGGGCGGCAGGCAGGGCAGCGAGGGGTTGATGGTGCGCGGGGGGGAGGTGGGCGGCCAGGCCCGTCTGAGAGGGCTGGCCGGCGTGTCCTAAAGGGAACTCGGCCGAGATGGGCGCCTGCGGGGCGCCCAGGTGAAAATGTCGGCAGGAGGTAGCATGGCTGTGTTGGTGCCTGGTGAAGTGTGCACCTGCAGAAAAGATCCAATTTTTTTTTTTTTTTTTAACAAACCACCAACTTCCAAGTAGCTCACTCCTCTGCCTGCTGTTGTGGAATGAGACGCGGGAGTCTAATAAGGATGGTTGTCATGGCGACATAAAAAGCAAAAATACTCATCATCACAAAGTGCATTATTGGATTAAATCGAACCCATCATTTCCGGCAATTCATAGTGAGGTCAGATGGTTCCTCATTCATTCATAAATTAGCCCCTTAAATGGTAAACAATAGATATTAATAT
Organism: Syngnathus scovelli; assembly: GCF_024217435.2. Taxonomy (NCBI): domain Eukaryota; kingdom Metazoa; phylum Chordata; class Actinopteri; order Syngnathiformes; family Syngnathidae; genus Syngnathus; species Syngnathus scovelli. Next base: position 11,497,946 of record NC_090859.1, on the reverse strand, counting down.
TCCTCTGAGCAAGTGGAGCAGAAATGTCAGACTTTGTTTTGTTGATCGACTAAAAAGGCAGAACGTTGGCGTAAGGGCATGTAAATATCAAACCGTTTGTCTCCGGGTATTAATATTTGACATATTGCAGTGGTGCCTGCAGTAACAAGGCCTGTTATACTTTCATCCCCGGCTTGGATCTGATTGGCGCCGAGTACCCCCACCACCACCACCACCATCATCCTACGGCGTGTCCTCACTTGACTGACTTCCCGAAAACTCCGCCCACGTACGATTGCAGCAGTCTGACATGTCGAGCCCACCACTCTAAAAGCAGCCCTCCCCCCCCCCTACTCCCTGCTGCTCCCATCACCGCAACTACACAATCACACCTCCTCTCTCCTCAGCATAATCCCGTCTGCTGTCTGCTGCAGCGCTATCCCATCATGCAACGCTCTCTCGGCCAGTGTGGATGTGTGTCATCACAAATTAACTGACAGTACATGCATGTGAGCAGAATGTAATAAAAAAATGCCATATTTAATATTTCTGTGTTAGCATGGCAACCACTGGCGGAGTAAGAGGGGGACTGCAAGGGCATTTCCTCCCCACCACCACCCTGTGGGGAACATACAATTTTTTTTTTTTTGCAGCATTTTTTATTTCCTTTAACGGACCCCCTGAGATATTCACTGCCCCCCCTGCTAGCTCCGCCAGTGGTGGCAATTAAAATTACTGGAACAAAAAGTATAGTCAATTAAGTCAGAAGTTCCGCAGTAAAATTTGACTGTAATTTCTATTTCTGTTGTTCCCCCATGAGGAATCATGAATAAATCAAATCCGAGGTCAATTGTATTAAATTAGACTTTCCACTGTAAAAAAAATGACCTATTCCAAGTATGTGCGGCAGCGAGTTGCATCGACTGTCGGGGACAGCTGAGAAATGGCAGCACATAAAGAGTGAGGGGAAATGTCTCAGTGACAGCACAGTGTGGAGGGAGGAGGACGAGGAGGGTGGGGGGGTCGGTAAAAGGGCAGTGTAAAAGGGGGGGGGGGGGGGGGTGAGCGACATGGAAAAATCAGCAAAAAGCACACTGAAGGTTAGGAAGAAAACTAGAGTCTTTATTGGAAAATATTAGTATAAAAATAGGTGTGGCACTGTGAGATAATAAAAAAAAATATATCGTCATTTGCTCCTGCATAAGCACAATAATACCATGCAAATAAAAGAGGCGGAAGGCAAGGCCCCGACCATGCTTCTCTGGAGGGTTAACACGACAGAAGCAGCATCCAATGAGTAGATGTGTATGCTTTTTACAGCACAGTTCAGTACAGCTGGGACATTTCTACACAAAAAGAGTACATAGGAATATGCTCTTCCATGTGGAGAAAAAGAAAATGAGCATGCATTTTAGGAGCTAGTCATACAACAACATGAGGAAGAAAAAAAAAAAGGACATTTTGAGTCTAGTTTTGTTTTTCAAAAAGGAGCGCTACAGCAGTGCAGGATACACATCCCTGTAAAATGGATAGCATTGTGACGCAGGCTGAAATACTGGAGAGGGATTGGATGTGCCAATTTGATGTGGGAACTGAAGGGGGATGTACGGGAATGTTGGAGATACACACGCCCACCCAGACACAATGTTGGTTTAACGATAATAAAGCTCAGTTTTGATTGACACTGTCAAATAATTATTAATTTAGCAGGATTTTGTAGGACTTGTTTTCACAATTATGTCATGAGGTTGTCTAATTATATGTGCTGAAGAGGCTAAAAAATAAATGACTATTTTTGCTTAATTTTTGGGTAAAAGGAGTCACTAAATATAAGTGAGATGTAGAGTTTGAAGCTGTCTAACTTTGGTATCTAGGCAGAGTTCATAGGGCACAATCATAAGTGCCCCATAAGGCTGTTTTGGAAAAAAGGAAAACACTGCAGCTTCTGAAATTATGTTATAAGGTTGTCTAATTATGTGCAGAAGAGGTTAAAAAATAAATGACTATTTTTGCTTAATTTTTGGATAAAATGAGTCACTAAATATAGGTGAGATCTAGAGTTTGAAGCTGTCTAACTTTGGTATCTAGGCAGAGTTCATAGGGCACAATTATAAGTGCCCCATAAGGCCGTTTTGGAAAAAAGGAAAACACTGCAGCTTCTGAAATTATGTTATAAGGTTGTCTAATTATGTGCAGAAGAGGTTAAAAAATAAATGACTATTTTTGCTTAATTTTTGGATAAAATGAGTCACTAAATATAGGTGAGATCTAGAGTTTGAAGCTGTCTAACTTTGGTATCTAGGCAGAGTTCATAGGGCACAATTATAAGTGCCCCATAAGGCCGTTTTGGAAAAAAGGAAAACACTGCAGCTTCTGAAATTAAACTATCTAGCGAATGCAGAAATAAATATTTAAATTTTGCCTGGCTACTTGCTACTAGGCAGAGTTGTGAAATTTTTTTGTAAATTCTCATGCAAGCAGGCAGCAGATTAACGACAATCAATACTTCTGTTTCAATCAAAAGTGAGCATTATTATCTTCGCAGGGCAGATTGCACCCGCTGGAAAAACATCGATCAGACACACTTGACCTTGCTCGATTTATTTATATTTTTTTTAGAGGGAGGGGTCGAGTGCAATTTTGGAGGATGGCCAGCTCGATCAAGCCCTCTTGACTGTTGGCTGTGATCGAAGCCTCGTTTGGAGAAGGGAGGAGGAAACGGGGAGTGATGTTATTGAAAGGGGGGGTGAGTGTCAAAATGTATCCACTTTACAGAAATTTACAGCAGAATGTCATCTACCAACACATAAAATGGAAGAATCACAATGTCTAGTAGCAGTAGAGATAGCATGGGTTACTCACTAAAAATACTTGTGGAAATAAGACTCGATACAAGGTGTTATTCTTTAGTTACTTCCCAGGCATATATGGGCCACACAATATTATGACTTTAATCTTAAAGAAATAAAGCTTTTTTCCTCAACTATATTGTAGTTTATCATCATTATACTGACTTTAATCTCCCAAAAAATTCTAATAAATATACAAATTTGTTTTTGCAAAACTGACTTACTGCAATTTTTTAAAATTCTTTCTGAATTTTCCATTTTTTAAATTTTCTTGTCACATTACTTTATTCTACTTTTGCCTTAAAATTTGAAATTACAGCTTTTTCTTGACAATATCCAATTTTATTCTAGAAAATCTACAATTTTTTGAAAATATTCAAATTTATTTTTGCCATGACAAAAATAAAAATACAATTTTCTCTCATTGTTACCCATCACAGCTTTGTGTAAATTGTAAATTAAAAAAAAAATCTTTTAATATCTTGACAATATCAAATCCTATCTTTATTCTCATAATATTCCCTCTTCAATTTTCTACCATACAGTACACTTATTTGTTTTGATTTTTCCGTGTGGCCCAAATACTCCTTGGTAAACACAACAGAGGGCATGAGTGAAATTTTCGTTTTGGTGTTTTGCCAATGTTGTCTTCAGATGGAAGAGGAAATGTGGAAGGAGCAAATAGAAAAGAAGGAATAACAAGATGAAGGATAGGTCGAATATTTTGCCCACCACCACAAGACCAGATAGATGCAGATAGAAAAACAGGCAGAGGCTATACACGGGCAGACAGCAGCAGATGATCGTTAGCTACACAATGGAGAGGAGAGGGGACACAAAGGTCTGAGAAATGCGGAATGTGGAGCCAGCCTCGATACTATGGAACAGGGAAAAAAAGAAAACACAAATAAAAGCACAATGAAATCATCGGTGCCACACTAGTATGCATGTAGTAGTATCAGCAGCAGCGGTAGTAGTAGAAAGATTAGATGACGAAGGCCTTCCATTTTTTTTTTTTTTTACTTGTCATTCCAAAAAGGATATTTTTTTTCTCGATTTCCATAAGCTAAAAGGTGTGATTAGACGCCGGCGGTGAACCGACACTTGTCATATTGAATGAGTCGGCTCTGATTATTAAAATATTCACGTCGTAGTGCTGACGTTGATGTATAAATCGCAAAGTGTGGAGGAAAATCGGGTTGACAGGTGCAGCCATTCGTGGCTTTTATGTGAAAAAGAAAAAAATCAAATGAGTATTTTTGCTTTGTACGACTGCATAGAAATGACGTGCGCTAGTTAGCAACGCGGCTAATGTTAGCGATGCTCGCTCGGTAGCAGGTGTCAGCTGTGTTCATTATTTCAGCGTCGAAAATATTTTTCCCCCTTTTAAATATTTTAACGAAAGTAATAAAGGTGCTCGTACCTCTATTTCTAACCGATCCGAAGACGGGGAGAACCAGATATCCGACATGGACTAACACCATCCTGCGTCCTCCTTTGTTGAGTCCAGGCAGACAGATGGTCCATGGAAGTGATCCCCTCCAGTCGCCCCCCTTTGCCTGAACGTGAGGCTCACACGAACACACGCAGACCCCCACCCCGAAAAACAAGCCGTCATCCAATCACGGAACCCAGCAGCCAGCACAGAAGCAAGAACCGGACCACAACAACGCCCCTCTTTGGACTTTTTTTTCATCCGGCTAAACCAATCAGGATACTCCGTATAGTCCTCGGTTAACGACGAAGTTCCGTTGTTCGTACGATGGCGACGTAACTCGAATTTATGCCAAAATAGTGGAAATCTCGTCATTACAGGCAATAAATCTTTCTTTGAAAGTGCAACCTACATATACTATCTTTAGAAATAAATTGTTTGAATAATTGTGTTCAGTCGCAAAAAAATCAAACTTTATTTCATAAAATTTAATTCTAAAATAAACTTTATCGTGATAAGTTAAAATAAATTCTAAAAACGATGCAACTTCTACTTTATAGTATGCAACAACCTTTCATGAAAGTGTTCGAGGGTATTTTATTTTTTTTAACTAGGAGCCAGGGGCATGGAGAGGGCAGGACAAAGGTCCTAAACATCAACTCAGGTCCAGAGGGCAGCCCCAGGCGTCCACCCAAGAGTGGAGTCATCCATATGAATCCATGCTGATGATCAAAACCTAAAATTCAAACTGGGGTGTGTAGATTTTTAATAAATCCACTGCAAACCAAATCAATTCTATTTCATCACTTGTACAATCTCACACCAAACTCCAGCAACCAGAATGCAGATTGGCCGAAAGTGTGATTGCCATGAGTTATGAGCCCCGGGAAGGGGGGGGGGGGGGGGGGGGACAGATGGGCTCAGGCGAGAAAGAGGGGGGTCACTAAACTCTGTCCCATATGTCGTCTTCTTACACTTCCCACCGTCTCTCGCTTCGAGTCTGCAGTTGTGCGCACACATATGAATCCCTTTCAATATTTGAAACTTTTTTGGGGATTTTTTTTCTCATTGGGGTCTGCATCATAAAGACCCAGGGCCCAACATAAAAAACTTGTATAAAATTGAGACAGGATTTTCTCCCAATTATTGAAATCAGTACATAAATTGCATTAAATACATTTACTGACATGTCTCCAAGGCTCTCACACTGTCCAAATTTTATTTTATGTGCTGGAACTAACAACCTGGCCAGCGTAGTCCATATTAGCATACAGCTGAGATCTGAAAAGATGACTAAAGAGGGACTTTGCCTGTATTGCTCCATTCCTTCATTGTCCTCCTTTTAGAGCCCAACTCCACATGCCCTCCTAGCGGCAGGTGTCGCGAGATGAACTCTGACCCCCGCGGGCTACTTTTGTGAGTGAGGTCGTATTGTTGGCCGCTCGAGTCTTCTTGTCTAGACTACTAAAAGAAAACAAAGAGCGCCCTCGTCAAGTATTATACACATTATTCTCACTCTGACACAAAAGCAGGCCCACATCACACACACACGGTCTTAATATGAAACAAAGGGTCTAAGATCATTTACAACACCCTTTAATGGCTAAAAAAAATAAAATAAAAATGTAGACTTCCTGATGTTTCCCTTGATTATTCATCGAAATCTCCATAAAATATTTTTCTCCAATCAATGAAAACCCAAATGTGGACACAAAGGAGGACACAAGTTTGTCATTAAATAACATTCTATTTATTGTTTTTAAAATAGCCTTTTTTGTTCTACAGACATAAGTTAAAGGAAGATGTGGCAGAAGCGACAAAATATATATAAGTATAAACACTTTCTGTTAATTTAAAATACTGACACTAAAAACGCAAGAGGAAGGAAAAGCCGAGGCCAAGTACGACGTGAGTGAATGCACTCTTTCCCCCACCATTGAGCAATATTTAGGAGAAAAAACAGGATGAAAAGTGTTAAAAACTGCTATTTGTTTGATATTAGGAAACAAATGCATAGCATTTTAAATAAAATCAACTCATCCTATTGCTCAATGGAAAGCATTTGTGATTATGAAAATTACATTTTCACATATTTGGGGGGAAAATTCCAATGAATGCTATGAACACAATTTAAAAGGGATTTAAAAAATCTACTTTGGTTTAAAAATCTTTGCGTAGGATTTTTTTTTTCCTCCTCATTTTACCATCCTCACACAACCTTTAGGAAAATAGAAATAATGAAATATTACTGGCATAAAAATAATAGCAATGCCGAGGTGACGGATCGTACATGTTACACACGTGGTCACACTCGCATTTTTTTACTATCAAAAGAGTTTTGTCCGGATAGTAAAAAGAATTTGAAAGGAAAACAGTGTACATTTCAAGGCATTCAGGAGGACATGGAAGATGCATTTTTGTAGTCTCCCTACCAAATCGTTTGGTTGAGTAAAAAGCCGGACATTCGCACGTTGGGGTACGACAACTTGACGCGTCAGATTTTTTTTGTAACATGTTACGCTTGTACTTGAAGCAGAGCAGCACCAAAATGACAACCAATCGCAAAAGCTTTAAGTCAAATAAGAACCCAGTGGTGAGACTTTCATCCATCAGTCCATCCATTTGACCAGGCATGACCAATGGATGATAGAGCGCGGATCGGCATTTAGATACAAAACAGAAAAAAAAAATATTAGAATCTGTGCATCTTTCGTTCTTTCCATATTCAATTTGCGTTCAAAACTTGAAAACAGTTGCCGTAACCAAAAGCACACAATTCTTCGGGCCTATTTGAGTCCTTTTTAAAATAACGTTGTAAAAAATTCTCATCGAAATGTAAATGATGTTAAGTGTTGTGCTAGCCTCGCTAAATTATTCCCAGTTTGTTTTTATTGGCATCATCTCTGTTGTTGTGCCAAGATAATCTAGCATAGCGTTAGCTAGCATCTGGTAAGATGAAAATTTCCATTGCAAATTGAAAATGGAAAGAACAAAAGACAAAACATCTTTTTTGTTTTTTTTTTTAGTAACGGAGCTGGCCGGGTGCCATTTTGTGGCCGAGCTCTCCAGCAGCATCGTTATCGTTTTTCACTGTACAACGCACACACTCAGTTTGGAGGGACGGTATTGCTTTCATTAAAAAAAAAAAGTGATTTAACCTTTACTCAATCCTGCAACTCAAGTGCTGTGCTGTACCCACATCTACAAACTTTTAAAAAATGTCAACAGAATGGCTTTCATACACGATTGTTCAAAAAAAAAAAAAAAAAAAACGGATAAAAACAAACTCTGGGAAGGCAAATGTGACCACGAGGAAGAGTAACGGTATTTTCAGTGTGAGAGGTTTTTTTTTTTTTTCCTTCCCTACGGTAAGTGTTTGTGCCCGCTGTTCTCCTCGTCCAGCGTGAGGTCTACCACCTCTGGCGGGGATACCCAATTGGATTGAGGGGAGACGCATGTCCACAGCTGTGTTGTCGTATTGGGGGCGGCGGACCTCTCGGCCGAATGGTCGTCGGTGCACGAGGATAAGCTCTTGATCACGCCGCCGCAAGGGTGGGCGCATCTTTAACACACAAAAATGTTGACTTGTGGATTAACTTCGTTTTTTTGGGGATAACTTCACCCTGCGTGCATTTACCGAGCGTTCTCCTGCACGCCTACAATCTCCACCTCGCTGTCGGACGACGCGATGCTGATCCGGCCCTTGTGTTGCCGCCCGTCCTTGTTGTGCGACGTCTCCGCTTCCGCGTGGCCTGAGACAAAAACAAAACCAGCACAAATCAACACTTTGTGGAGCGCCAAGGGGGGCGGAGAGGGGGGGCTTCATGTCTCGCAGCTGCTTAAGATACAATGACGAGTCGACGACACATGCGAGTGTCATAAAAGGCAGCTGGTCAGAAGAAGAATCCCGACGGACAAAACGCTAACTGTGGCTTTAATTGACCCCCCTTCTGTTAAATTATGAAGGCAGAAAGTACCAGAGAGGCAGCAGAGTGAGACGTCTTGCCAAGATGGAACCCAAGGAAGCTTAAAAGTCCAGATTTTACTGAAGAGGAGCAGCAGGAGGAGGAGGAGGAAAATCAAAGTCTGCCGGGGGGTTTGCAACTGACCTGCCACGGAGCTCAGAGCTCTTATACACCCGGAGCGAGGCGCCATATCCTGGCCTCTGAGTGTTTCTAGCTCGCGCTTTATCACACTGGGCCGGACTTTCTCCACTTTCATACTCTCCTGGTTAGAATCAGTGTCTGAAATATCATAGTGACCCACTACTGGAGGCCCGTCTGCGGAGAAGAGAGAACACTTGATTATTCAAAACATGGCTCGGCGATGAATAGGATTGGCTGATGAGGACTCAAGTCGTTTTTTTAAGACCTCATTGAATCATTTTGTTGTTGTCATTTATTTGGCTCCATAAAGTTCTGTGCAAAATGAGTTATAAAATCTAATGGATAACTTTTTTTTATGGAGCGGGACCCAGCAATGTTTTGACAGCTAGGGTAGGAACAGATGGGTTCTCTCTGAAAGAAAATTTTTATAAATGCTGGCTCTTTGTAGCGGCAATTTTACCCTTGACTAAAATTCAGAGTTGAAGTGTTTGCGTGAAATAATCCACCTTTGACAGAAGCCTTTTTTTGTATGTGATTTGTTTGTATTTATTTCTGTTGAAATAGCAGCCACTCACATAAAAACTACACTGGAATATAATAGATACAAAACACATCCAAATAACCTTTTTCAGATGAAAACCAAAATGGCAGCTGGGTAATAAAGGCCAAACAAAACAAGTCGAGAATATTTGTTCTACCCTGGAAATTGGACGCGGCTAAACGAAGACGCCCTGCTGCTTGGCTGACAGCCGACAAAATGTCCTTAGTGATTTTTCAAATGCTCCAGCGAGAGACAACAAACGTTTTAAGAGGAGAAAGAAAAAAAAAAGTGCAATGCTGATGCGTCACTCAACCGAGGTTAGCGGCGGAGGCGATGCTAAAGCTAGCACGCTGGCATGCTTCCTGGTGGCAACTCTGCATTTGACATTCTACATACTAAATAGAAGTTTCATGCAAAACATGTCACACAGTCTTGGGGCGGAAGGGGGTACGTTAAGTCCACAGAAAACACATCCGAGCTATAAATATGTTTCCTTCATTAATGGCAAAAGGTTGCTTTGAACTGTCGCACTAAGTCACGAGTGTCAGTGATCAAATGATCGCCCAGATTAGATTTAGAGGTTGGTAAACATTGTCATGCTCTGGCCTATTGCTGGTACGCATCAGGGACCATTAGGGCCATGCCGAGAGGAGAAAAAAATAATAATACATACTATGAGAACGAAGAATAAACGCTATACTGATACTACCAATATCACAACTTCATCCTCGTATTGCTATTTTTTTTTTTTGTAAATAATTTTTTCGAGTGTGGCTCTTCTATACACCCTGTTTCAGTCACAAGTAAACGGTCACTTTTACTTCACTAGCATTGTGTCCCTTTGGGCAACAAAAGAAGCAGCGTAAATCAAAATATTATTTTGAAAAGTCAGCCTTTCGACACTGCAGCTAAGAAGGAGAACTAATACAGTCTATATACAATATAATCAATATGTATAAGCTTCTAAAAAATAAACAGCGGCATTTCTCTCTCCACGAATTCTAGTCACTGCACAAACGCAGTGGTAGTCCGACTGTGACCCGAAAAAAAAAAAAAAAAAATGTAAACACTTCTAGTCCAACGATGCAAAAGTATTGTTTCGAAGGCAAAACATCCTGGATGTACTGTGAAGTAAAGCTCTGCCACTCCAATGAAGGCCGTCACGGGATGTATACATGCAGAGTGTAAATGTTACTTGAAGTGGGGAAAGGAACACGACGAGCTGCTGAATGACAAGGCACCATGCTACTCCGCTGCCGCTCCTCCCTGTCCGTGCGAATCAGTCTGGGGCGGCTGAGTTTTCGGAAGAATGACACGATCGAGTGTGAGAGTACAGTTAGAGGAAAAAGGAGGGGAAAGGAGGGGTATGAAAAAAAAAAAAATAAAACATCCAAAGACAACAGTAGCCCTGACTCGGCAGTCTACGGCGGGATGTCCCATGCAGGTTTGCAAATATTCCCAAGTCTCACAGTGATTCAATGCCAGCATCCGGGCGTCTAGTCCTGGCGTGATATTAATTTCGTGAAATCACAGTTCGAAGTGGCGTCTAAACATTCAAGAGACCGGGATCCGGAACGTTTCCGTTCTGAGTGACCGCTTCAGGTAGGATGTTGTTGTTGTTTCCGGAAGTGGCGGCGGCGTTGTTGCTCGCCCGCGCCAACACGTAGGCGGCCATCGTCTCGGCGGACTCGGACGACGGCAAAAAGGAACTAGCGGGCGAAGGGCGCGCTCCTTGGGGAGGTTGCGGCTGCTGTTGCCCGCCTTCGGGGGCGTCGCTCGAGCGCTTGGACGAGTCGTCCGAGTCGAGGTGCGCGAGCTTTTCCATCCAGACGCGGAAGCGCTCTTCGGTCTGGCGCTGCATGACGGCGAAGCGTGTCATGGCCTCCTCCAACACGCTGCTGATGCCGTTCCTGTCCCAAGAGCCGCTGTCCAGCAGCCCGTGAATGTGGGAGCCCACTCTGGATCTCTCCGACGCACGTCTGAAGCCAGCTTGAAAGACATTGAGGCCAAGGCTTAAGAACATACAGTGGTAGTGGAGTCATGCTTCCTGAGTGGACTTTTTTTTTTGGAACAAAAGAGAGAATGACACTTTTTTTTGCGTTCTCGTTTTACGTGCAGATCGGAACGCTTTCATGCTGATGGACTACATCATGCAGTCTGGTTTTAAAGATGTTGGAAAATACTGAAATGGTTGACATCTTCCTACGGATCCCCGATGGTTGGCTTTGGAGGCCCGTTTGGTGGCACTGCGCTAAACTGTGAGACTTGAGAGAGCCGGCTAATATTTACAAGCTGAAATTGCAAACATGACGTGAGGTTAGAAGAGGACCAAGCAGCTTCTTGGGATGAGAAAACTAAAAAAAAAAGGGGGGGGGGAATAAAGCACACATAAATGGTGTCATATCACATGCCGAGTTCCAAGATCACCCAAGAAACCAACGTTGACGTGTAATTGAAGTGAAAAATAGTCATAAGTGACTGTAAAAATCTCAACATGATCTATGAAAATAAAAATCTTCAACCAACACATCATTTTTGACAGTCCACGGGTAAAAAAAAAAGTACTCTGCTCCACAATCAAGCATAAAAAATGCTAGCGGAGTCTGCATAGCCACCACATGTAGCATTAGCAGTTTAGCCGTCGCTAACTACCAAAGCAGCCACCGGACCAAAGCGGCAACCAATCACGTCACCTTTGGAACATCTCGCCGCCAACAGAGTGACTTTAAAACGACTCCATCCATTAACACCTTTCGGCGTGCACTCCAAGGCCAAACAAGGTGTCTAGAGTTCAACTTCACGGTGAGCTCACGCAGGCAAGCAGCATCTATTTACAGCAAACGGCCCGCTAGCTTAACCACTGGGCGACACCTGTGGCTTCCAAGAAATGAAGACCCTCCGAGGCGCGGACGCAGCATGCAACCGGCGCTCCGACGGAACATTGGACAAATGAATGGGCGCAACCTTGTAAGCGGGGGGGAGACGAGATGACATGATGTGAATGAGAGAAAGAGAACAGGTGACGAAACAAATCAAAAAGGACAATGCTTGGTTTGACACGTCCAAAACGTTTCATGAATCCCGTTTTCACGAGTTATGGGGATATGAGAAATGTTCACAGCATGCACACCACGTCCTTCACTGTACTTTTTATCCAAGATGGACCAAGAGTGGGCAAAGTATGGCCTGCTGCTCTTTAATCCAGCCCAGCGGGCATTTACAAGATCAAGAGTCTTGCATTATATTATTCAAAAAATGTTCCTAACCTTGTTGAAGTGTGCTATAATCTCTGTCGTGGTTTCTAGTAAACTACTGAATTTGATAGGAATTAAATGTACATTAACAAATATTACAATGAAGCTTCTACCAGTTGAACTACTAAGAGGCTTGCAATATGCTCTACAAGTTGTGTCAATTTTTTACTTTAAAGCTAAACTGTGACCCTTGAGGAGAAAAAAATTTGCCCACGCCTGAGAAAGGCTTTACGGGTGGGGAGGTGAATTTACCTGGAATATCCGTCTTGATTGTCTTGCTGCCTCCCGAGGTGTCGTCATCGTCGTCGTCAGAGGAGCTGGTGCTGGAGTCGCACGTGAGCTCGCTGTCGCTGGTACTGCTGTCCTGCAGCAGGTTGTATTTCTTCCGCGCCGCCGCCTCGCGCTTCTGCCGCAGCAGGCGCATCCGCTCCTTGTGTTTCTGGCTGCGGTGGCCTTTCACCTTGGCCTGCTTGCCGTTGATCTGCTTCTCCGGCCCGCCTGCTCCCGCTGGCTGACAGCGGTTCTTTTTTGCCGCCATCGCGTTGGGCGGCGCCTCGCTCTCCGAACGCGATCGCCGGGATTTCCTCCCGCTGGGTTGCCTGTCGGCATCTTTGTCGACGTCGGCTTCCATTTTAGTTTCCGTCTCCTCTCTGCCGCCTTCACCCCCCGAGGAGAGCGTGTCAGAGTCTGCCAAGTGGCCGCTGGATGAAGGGGAGAGCATGCACGGGTTGGAGGAGTCGCTCTCGTAGACGTGACGGGAAGCCGGTTTTTCGCTCCCCGTGGAGGCCTGCTGCGACTCGGGGGAGTCTCTGCGAAGCTCCTTCATCAAACAGGGCATGGAGAGGAGACTCTGCTCACCCTCTGTGTGCAAGGGGCTATCATCCTCCTTTTCCCTTGGGGGGGAACTGGTACTTGTGGTAGTCTCGGTTTTGAGATGTTCATCCTGGACTGACGTGGTGGTTGATTGTGCTTCGTCGAGGCGCTCGGAGGGACACTCTGCATCAACAAATTCTTCTGTCTTCTCCAAATCAGCCATCTTCATGCTAGTTCAGTGAAATGCCCTATGGTCCAACAAATGTGGACCAAGGTGCCTTAACAGGCACTCACCTGCAGAGGAAAAAAAAAGACTGTCATCAATCTATAACAACAAAATCTAGCATTTAGAAGTGGAAGCAAATTACTGTGCACATATTCACAAATCACTTGAACAATTTTTATTGTAACTTTCAACTGTTTAAGCAGAGTAACAGGCAGACAGTGTCGGTCACCAGCTGACAAATGGGCGGGCTAGCATATAGCAGCATGCTATTCAACATAACGTACAACTTAAGCAAAAGATGAAAGTCCCACCATCAAAGGCAAAGGAAACGAGTTTTGCTCATACAATAGTACATCAAACAACAAATCGCGCATTGACTTTGAAACCAAATTTAATTTTGATATACTCATGGGTCGCCTCTATGGCAATCATTCTCGGTGTATATTTGTAAATGCCCGCTAAATGCTCCCAAGCCCACATTAAGCCGGGCGAGCAACCCGAGACGTCTACTTGTGCCAGAATGAATGACTTAGCTAGTTGATGCCTGTGGCTCGCTTGCCAGCTAGTCAACCAAGCAAGCAACAGAGGCTAACGAAGGCTAACGATGGATCGAAAACTAGAATGTTCCAAAACTGCACACAAACTTGGTAAAAAGCAAAAAGAATGTCACCGGAAAATATTCATTATGCGGAGCCATTGCATAACGTTGCACCTGCGTCCTGAAATGGAAGCGAGTCCGTTCTAAGCGAGATCGTAGACGCAGTGAACTTAGCTTAAGGAAGCTAACTTAGCAGTCAATGCGACAGTTACTTACCACGGTGTTAACGAGCTCCCTTTCCCGGCGTTAGACTCTTCGACATCTTCGTGCTTACGTTTCTTCTATGATCCACGAAGCGCCGTTCATTAAATTGTAACAAAATGACAAACCTAGCCGTATATGAATTTAATTTATGGCGCAGTGCGCTCGCCCCTTCGCGAGCGCTCTGATGGTGTAGCATTTAGCCGTTAGCTAAATGTTTATTTTAAAATGTCTGCGTCGGCCTCACAAAGCAAAAACGTCATTTTCCGGCGGCTACTGGGGAGCTAGCGCCCTCAAACGTCCGGAGTTACACACTGCACGCAAATAATTTCGTTTCAAAATAAATATGACCATATGGAATTAACATTGAAGATATAAGATATATAAAGCTGATTATTATTGTGATTCTGATCAATAATTTCTTTCTGAATGGTCGTAATTACATTTTTAATAATTAGAACCATCACCAACCAGCCAACAATGGTACCGCATCCGTATTGGCTGGAGGACTCCCGTCCCCATAGAGACAAGCTCCTATGTACTCCCCCCTCCCTCCCCTCACCCTCAGCAGCACTGGCAGCGGCGATGACAACGAATTTAAATTAGCGGTGTTTGGGCATTACTGGTGCGTTTCCCTCGAATGCCGACCTTGCGTGTTTTGCCAAACGGATTTGCTTTCATTTATTACCTTGGGATTAACCGACGTTATCCTGAGAGGCCGAAGAGATTTGCGTTGCGCGGGGCGGGGAGGAGTGCTCGGAGGTGTCTTTGGTCTCCTCCGTCATCTCGCCACTTGCCTCAGCCAGCCAGTATGCTTCTGTAACAACCCAAGACGGATACAAGGGCGGCGACGGAGCCAATGTGCCCATAAAGGTGAGCGTCTTCTTGTTTTGGGAGCGGCTTGAAATGTCGGACATTCGCTGCCTTTCACCGGTCAACCTGTCTCGGACGGCTAATGACAGCCATATGCTAACTGCGCTTTATTTGAATGGAAGCTAATAAACCCACAATATACATCATTTTAATGGTGGCAGTTTTTGGTGATTACCATATTTTGATGACGTCACGCCCTCACCTGCATACAGTGGATAGTAATGATCCGTTATATATATTCTATAATAAAATGAAATATTTGATTGACATATCAATTACTCGGTAACAAAACACAATGTTTTACTATGTGTCATTGTTTCAGCATGGATGTGGAGGTGAGTGCCAGGCAGGGAGGCAGCACCAGGAGGAGAGCAGCAGAAGATGCTGAAGTAGTAGGTGTAGGAGGAGGCGTGGAAGTTCTGGTGGTACCGCAGGACCTGTACGACTCTGCCAGGGCCAAAATAGAAGCAAATCTCCGATGGCTGCTTGCCAAAGCTTATGGCATTGGTAAGACGTCCTCTTGTGCTTTTGCTGCTCTGGCTTTTTTTTTTGCTCACAAGGGCATGGCAATTATTTCGCAATTTACTGGACCATAAGACATGGTCGATGAGATAATGGAGTCAAATGCACCATTGAGGAGATGCAAGGCTGTCTCTACCCTGGCAAGCTACAGGTTCTCTGTAGTGTGTCAAATTTAGAAGAGTTATTTTTTATTTACAGGGATTTGATGTTGGTATCTGTTGAAAACAATAAAAGCAGCATTGCAGGTCGGAGCTGATTTTTTTTTTACATCAGGTGGTGTTAAGGGTAAATACTTTGAAAGAAAGTGACTTTAATCTCACAAAGCCACAGTACGGAGTTCATGCTGTGGGCAGACATTCATGTTCGCTTCTCACGATGTGCCAAAGTCTTTTATACACAGGTCACCGACCGTGTCAGCACCACTTGCACTAAAATGGCTCCACATCGCCAGGCCGTGTACGCTACCCCTTCCCTTTAAAGTAGGTTTTTGTGTCACTCTATGTGACAACCCTCGGCGGCGGGGAGTGTGAGCTCAGACATAAAAAAAAAAAAAAACCCTCATACTGACTGCACTAGTGTTTCCTGGGTTGCCTGATATTGCGTAATCCATCTCCTGTCTTACAACCGGTTATGTATTATTTAACTTGCTGCTTCGAAGTATTGTGAAGTGTCACTAAATTGTGTGTGCCAGGGCACAGATCAGCACCATAATAAACATCAACCCCTGCAGAGCATCCTTTAATCTGATTGGTTCGTCCTGACGTCAACTGAGTCGGCAGCACAGAGGCACCACTTCCTTTTTTTTCCCCTTCTTTCATCACCCAATGGCTGTAAATCCTTTTACAGCTGTTTTTTTTAAGGTCGATTCAATCTTATTATATATTATGACACTACTGATTGCCTGTCCACGTGTCTACCACCAAAGTGATTAGCGTCTTCAAGGTGTACGAAAATAGCTGTCCACGAGCAGGGACAACCAGACAACATCAGCGTCGTAATCACCGCTAAGTCTTGTTAGCTTATTGGTTCAAAGGCTGCGTGGTTGCTACTTTACTTGTTTTCCTCGTCTCACCTCAGCCTGTTCAAGGTATTAGCATAAAAAAACAGATCCAAAAAACTGTTCCCATGTTTTTTTAAATTTCCAAAATTTTAAATGACTTCATGATTCTTACCAGCAGACCACATCCCAGAAGACCTGAAGGACCCCTTCTACACCGACCAGTATGAGCAGGAGCACATCAAGCCCCTTGTCATTCAAATGCTGCTATCCGGAGAGATCTACTGCCGGGTGTGCGGACTCATCCTGCGCGCAGAGCAAGCCGTCTCGCTTCGAAGCCATCAGTCCGTCCTCCAGGCCCTCTCGGCCAGGGGCATCCAAGTGCGGGACTCGGACGATGTGCACATCTCCAGTTTGGATCTCAACTCGAGCCCTGTCAAGATGGTGTGTTGAGGTTTATTTTTGGAATGATATGGGTGTTTTCTCCTTTTATGTATCATCTTCTTACCCGTGTAGAGTTGCCACATGCACCTGATCGATGCCCTCATGATGGCCCACACGATGGAGATGATCAGTGTGGAGAAGGTGGTATCCAGTGTCAAGCGCTTCTCCAATTTCAGTGCCTCCAAGGAGCGTCCCATGGACCTGGAAGATGCCATGGTTCTTTGGATCAACAAGGTGAAAAGGAGAAAACAAGCTCTGTGTTTATAATTAAGGATAATTCATTTTTTTTATCATCTAAAGGTGAACACAAAAATGAGCGCTATTGTCGAAAAAGAGATGAAGATGAAGCAGCACCTGCTGGACTCACCAAACCATCAGAAGGTACGTTTTTCCATCCCTGTGTGAAATTATATATTTGAATCAATTATTCTAGCAATTGGCCTAAAAAATATCTCATAGTTAGATATAGCCATAAAAAACAATTGGCCTACTGTACGAACAGCCTTTTTTTCCGTCTCCATGGCAACAAAGGATAATACGAGTCCTTCTCGTGTGCTTTTTCCATTGCATTCATCCATGAACGTATTTTAGTGAATCCCTTGCCGAACATTCCCACCTCGCTCGTTGCATGCTCACCTAATTCATTTTGCTTTCCTCACCAGCCCGACATATTGCATGCTCTTGCCCATTGTATGTTGGAGCCTGTGGAGTTCTCCCGCGTGGTAACGTACCCAGCATTCCCCTGATAGATAAAAAGATAGACTGGAATAAAATGTCAAGTATCGTGGTTCTTCAGGTACGCTATCACAGGGATCACCTGTCTGGTCGAACACTTCAGCACTTCTCCGTGGTGGAGGACCTGTGCAGAGATGTTTGCGACGGCGCTGCTCTTCTGGCCCTCATCCACTTCTATTGCCCTGAACTCATTAGACTTGAAGGTATGGTTGAAGCCGATCGCAGATTGTTCATGTGTGTTAATCTGTGTGCTCTAAATTCAGATATCTGCCTGAAAGATGTGGCCTCCATTGCCGACAGCATGTACAACATCCATCTGCTGAAGGAGTTTTCCAATGAATACTTGAACAAGTGCTTCTACCTGAAGCCAGAGGACGTGCTGTATTGTCATCCAATGCTAAGGGTGAGACACAAAAATATTAGTTCCTACATGACCTGAAAAACCTTTCCAGTTCAATAAACGTATAAAAAAAAAGTATTGGGAAAGCTGCCAGTTTCCCATTTAGAAGATGGATGGATATATAAAGATGAATTTTTGTTTTTTGCCTCCTCACACAGAGCAATGTGATGGTGTTCATCGCCGAGCTCTTCTGGTGGTTTGAGATTGTGAAACCCGATTTTGTTCACCCCAGGGACCTTAAGGAAATCACAGATGGTAAAACCTGATCTCTATAAAGCTATTTTGAGGACGGGCGAGTGTAGTGTTTCTTCTCAAATTAAGGTTTAATGCTATATTTTTACAGCACGAATGCTTCTGCAGCCTAAGACCTCTCGATCCTACACGACCATGGATGCTACCAAGCGTTCTTTCCTCACTACAGCAAACGCCGCTGCAATGTTGCCTTCCAGCCCGGACTTCGGGTTTGTTTCCAAGCCGACTTGCTTCGATATCGATTTGATACAATTGAATTAAAATAAAATTTTCTCTAACAGCATTGTACCAAGCACTTCCAGCTCTCTTCACTCTTCAGTGCCTCCAAGACAGAGACGACAGAGGGGAGTTGAGGGCGATGTTGCAGGTAATGCCTGATAGTGTCCTGCAGATTTTAGATTTTATGTCAACCTAAGATTCATGTCTTGATGGCCCCAGTGAGGAATCCGTGTAGCTCTCTGGCACGTAAAGATGAGAAGCCTCAAGGTTTGTCACAGGTCTGGCCAGAGAGGAGGCAGAGGTGAGCAATCCCATTTTTGTCTTAGCAGACACTTCATTAGGTACATCTGAATGATTCGGTGTGTGTGCTTATGTGCTTATTTTATATTCCAGGCCTTTATCTCAGCCGCCACCCTACGCCTTGCATTTCCCCAATCAGCCAGACGAGGCAGTCAATTTCAGTCCCGTTCGCTCACTCAGCAAAGACAGTTCCGGAATTATGACACCCAGCCACATGCTCGTGGGTCCGGGTCGCCCGCTGCATCAACACAGACTGAGCGGGCAAAGACTCCTCAGCCACGTTCGCATTGAAGATGAGGAGGAGATCTTAGAGGAAGAAGAACTGGTGGCTGTAATGCACCCCGCTGCTTTCCCCCGACGTCAGCGTAAAGGCGACATGGAGGTGGATGAACTGGAAGTCCCGCACACACCCCGAAGGCTTTCCAACAAGGACGTCTTAACTCCAGACTTGCAGGTGGACAGCTACTACCTTGAGCCTCTGATGCCCACCATCCCAAAGCCAGCGAAAGAGAAGAGCATCAGCCTGAACAAGGAGGAGGAGAGCGGGGAGAGTCACTGCAGGTCAGGGCTATTTGGTGTGAAGACAGATGTTCCACACAAACCACATCGGAGGTCACCATTGTCTGAATGTGGTCAATTGATATTTAAGCCCATACCTGCGGTTAAATCCATCCACGCCCGGGAAGGTTCTTCACTTTCTGAGAAGACACAACCGCAAGGTTTCTTCCTTCACTTGTCTGGGGAGTCTGACTGTCACAGTCATCTTTCTTCTGACGCTGAAGCTGGGCAGGACTCGGACTCGGACATTGCGGATTTTGAGGACGAGGACGAGGACGTGGACCTGCTCGAGCCGAACAACGTGAAAGGGATTTGTTTATTGCGAGAATTCTCCGAGGTGGAGTCTTTTAAGCTGAGAGAAGACCTGAAGGTGAGCGAGCGAGACGACAAGGAAGACTGGAGTGGACGTTCTAGTCCTTGCCTCAGTACGGCGTCCTGCGCGAGCAGCTGCAGCGCTTCGGGCGGTGTCAGGATGACCAGCTTTGCCGAGAGAAAGCTGCTTAAGCTCAGCCTCCGTGACGGATTCTCCAGCACGAGCAGTTCGCAGGTGACGACGCCCGATGACTCCGAGATTAACCCTTGCCCTCCGTGGCAACTCAAAACCGAAGGAAGCCCCACGTCGGCTGTGAAGAAGATGGCGCTTTCTCCAGTTGTGCCTTCAGAGTTGCTGCAGCTCCACATGCAGCTGGAAGAGCAAAGGCGCGCCATCGAGTACCAGAAGAAGAAGATGGAGACCTTGTCGGCGCGGCAACGACTGAAACTCGGCAAAGCTGCCTTCTTGAACGTCGTGAAGAAGGGAGAAGGGAGGAGCGACACGCTCCCTCTTCCTCTCAGACATTCGCCTTCCGCCGATCTGTCCGCTGCCCAGAAATCAAAGAGTCAATTCTGCAAGGATGACTCCTGTCTTGATGTTTTGAAGGTGCAGTCACAAGCGGAAGGAAGACTAAATGGAGATAACCGGTTGAACACCTCGGCTCAGGATCGCGCCTCGGACGTGAGTGAGCGCTCCCGCTCCATCGACCTCCTCAACGAAGCCATCAGCACTATCCAGCAGCAGATGACACAGCTGTCGTTGCAGCAAGACTTGCTGATGAAGAAGAATGAAGCTTCATCTATGGAATCGAAAGAGCCAGAACTGAAACCAACCCTAAGCCCAACACAATCCCCCACCTCGGACCCCAGATCTTTCGCCGTCCACTTTGTCGACTTCATCGACAGCACCCCCACCCGCCGTCCTCCCAAGCTGAGCTCCAGCCAGCGAAGCAAAACCTCAGAGTCGAAGCACAAGAATGACACGGTGCCTGACGATGCAGGTGAAACCTCCCCCAAGGAAAAAAATGGTACAGGAAGCCAGGATGCTGAAAGTTCCAGGCTGGATAGAAACTTCAGAAGACGCACCACCTTCAGAATCCAAAACGAGCAAGGTGGTGCCAGGGAGGAACCTGGAGTATCTCCTGTCAAAGCTCAGTCAGAAGACACAACGACCTCAGACACCTCCATCGCTTCGTCGCGCTGCACAGAAGATGACAAAGTCGACATCTCAGGGACAGAATCAGCGGGTGGAGACGAGAGCACCAAGGGAAAAGGTCTACTCATCGAGGTTGACCTGAAAGACTCCGAGGAAGGTGCGAGCGCCAACATCACAGGCGAGGAACAGAAGAACACGCTCGGCTTCTTTTTTAAGGTGACGCTCGAGACGTCTTGGTGGTCTAATTCAGTGTTTTCCCGACATTCTTTTAAGCTCAGGCACGTTTTGTGATAATCTCACAGTTCTCTACTTCTTCTCCAGGATGAAGAGAAGGCCGAGGATGAGATGGCTAAACGTCGCGCCGCCTTCATGCTCAAACAGCAGCGCAAAGCCGAGGAGGCCAGGCTACGCAAGCTGCAGCAGGAAGCGGACAGCGAGCTCAAGCGTGACGAGGCCAGGTACGCTTCGGCATTCCGAGTCCAGTACCCAAAACGTTCACCTACAATGTCTTGCAGGCGTAAAGCCGAGGAGGACCGGGTTCGGAAAGAGGAGGAGAAGGCCAGACGAGAGCTGATAAAGCAGGAGTACCTGCGACGGAAGCAGCAGGCCTTGTTGGAAGAACAGGGTCAGGTTAAACCGAGGCCCAAGTTCAAGTCCAGCAGGAATAGACCCAAATCACTCCACCGCGGCGAGTTGAGCAGTCCTTGTAAAGGATCCACCACACGTATGTAACATCTTTGATGACCTACATTGATGAGAACATTTCAAAATAACTCCCAACTATTTTTTTTAGCCGATTTGAGCTTTCGAGGATCCACATTGTCTTTGGCCACCGAGGGGGACAGTGTCATCTCCGGAGAGATGGAGTCGCAGAGGTCACATGACTTATTTTGCCCACTAGGGGGGAGACCTGGAGTGTAAACCCAAGTTTCTCTTGCAGGGCTGAGTCGGTCTGCTCCATGGATTCCTTCGCTGTGCCTAGCAGAGCTTCCAGCAGGAACATGGAGCGCGACTGGGAGAGCGGCTCCGTCGCGTCCTCCATCACGTCATTCGAGTACAACGGTGAGGAGCTCAGCAATCCTCGTCTAGCTAGCTAGCTAGCTAGCCTATAATATCGCCCCTTTAACTTTTGCTTCTTCTTCATCGGTCCAAGGGCCCAAGCTTTTTAAAGAGCCCAGCTCCAAGTCCAACAAGCCCATCATCATCAACGCCATCGCACACTGCTGCCTAGCTGGGAAGGTGAACGAGACCCAGAAGAACGTCCTTCTGGAGGTCGGTGTGATGAAACTGTCGGTGATCGATCGCTCGACTCGCAGCCTGATGTCTTCGCTCTTGGATTTTACAGGAGCTCGAAAAGTGCGAGTCCAATCACCTGATCATCCTCTTCCGCGACGGCGGCTGCATGTTCCGCGCCGTGTACTCGTACTCGCCGGAGACGGAGGAAATCGTCAAATTCACGGGCACAGGGCCGCGCACCATCAGCCACAAGATGATCGACCGCCTCTACAAGTACAGCTCGGACCGCAAGCAGTTCAACATCATCCCGGCCAAGTCGGTGTCGGTCAGCGTGGACGCGCTGACCATCCATAACCACTTGTGGCAAGCTAAGAGGCCCGGAAGCGCGCGCAGGAAGTGACACGCGGAGGCTCGCTACTTCTGTTTACGACCGTTGGGCCGGACCCAAATAGTCGTGTTCAAACTAAACGTTTCAAAATTGATATTAAATGAAAAATCTCGAAAGTTGCAGCGCTTTGAAAAGCTTAGTGCAGTGTTTCCCCAGTCTCCATTACGCCAAAGCGCTCATTTTACTCGAAAAAAAGCTCACAGCAACATAAACAAACTAAACTTGCAAAAATTGAAGGACAAAAAAAAAAATATGGGAGCTTTTTTTGACATTTTGACTTTGAATTTTTCTGCCTCTCACTTTATGGCGCTGCAGTATTTGTAGTCAATGAATAATTAAAACCTGGTCATCCGGCAAAGTGGTTGGGAAGCACTATGCCTGAGAATGCAAAACACTCAAAGGCAACTAAATGCACTATTTTATCATTTTATTCTTGTCACACTTTGTTTTAGGAACGTTCTGCATTCTTTTTGGGACATACCTTAAGGACTGATTGTTACGGTGTGACAAAGTTGGACCTTTTTGAGACGTGACGTTCTCTCCTGGTGATGAGAAAAGGTTTTGTTTGTATTGGGAAGTTTAGAGGTTCCTGGTTTGTTCCTTCCAGACTTTGAGAGTGCTTTGATTACGTTTTTAATAGGCGGGATGGTTAAACCCACCTCGAAATATTTGAATTTGTTTTAAGCGGGGAAAACTACCAAATTGCAAAAATGTGTGAATGTGAATGAAAAACAATGGCAACAAATGTCTGTTCTATGTAGTATTTGTTTTGCTGTGATTTCTTTTATATTAAATTTAGGAGGGAAATTCTTGACTGGCTCACAAGTTTTTTTGTGATCTCGCTGAAGAGCAAACAGTATTTAAATGTAGCTTCAAACGCTCAACAAGTTCCCTGCCCGTTCCCTTTCATTGGAACTTAATGGCGAACAAGACCGCACAATACTTGATATTTTTTTTGCTGCATTTTGTATATTTTTAGTGGGATATTTTGTACTGGTTAAAGACATTTTAAAAAAAGGCACTGTTGTGAGGTTTATTCTGTTACAGTCCCATTACATTGTGTCCTATAATTTTATTTTAAAAATCTGAAATAAATTACAGTTTAATATGTTGCTTCTTTGTCAAATGTGACTTCTACTCTTGCATAAATTACTTGCATTAAACTCCAAAAATGAAAATATACCCCATGTGTGTGCATGATAAGGCAATGGCCACTAGGGGGCAGTAAAATACACAAATAACAGCTCGAAAAATATATTTGGTTTTGAGTATTATATTGTAGTATATTGAGTATACCTTTGTGTTTATTAAAGAGTTATAAACTTCCTCAACATCCCTGCTAATTTATTACCATGTTTATGACGTTTGCGTTGTGTTTTAGCATTAAACTAACAGATTTTTTGAAAAGGAATTTTTTATAAATTGGTTAAATTTGCAATGTGTAAACTTCAAGTGGGAATGGCAATATACATCATTTGTCTTTGTTTGTGAAATTGATTATTTGTAAAAAGACGCAATTTGAACCAGGGATCCTTTTCGATGTGACACAGAAACAAGCACGGAAGTAATTTGAGGGCGCGCAGGCCCTCCTTCCGGTCTCTTATCCCTCGGCCACAGGGCGACAATGGTAAGATGGCAATGATGTTAGCGAAAATCTAGAGACATCTTAAAAACCTGATATCTGTCCTTTACCAATCACAACTGTTTAGTTGTCATCGATGCTTAGCTACTTTTAAAATACCTTATTTGTTTTTATTAAGATGTATATTTGACAGTTTGGGGTTTTAGTTTGGAAGGAGCTAGCCGGCTTGTTAGCATTGACATTCCGGTCACACTAACCGCTTAAAAATGAATAAAATCCATTTTGCATTCTTGACAATGTGAATTTTAGTGCGCTGCTGTTGCGTTTGTGAGTTTTATTAGATGAAAAGTCTCTTTAATGTTTCAGCTAGCCACATCACGAAGGGCTCATTGAGTTGACTCTTACCATGTGTAAATATGATACATTTGTATAAAAGTAGTTTCATGGTGCATTTAATTTTTGTCTTGTCTATGATGCTTTGAAATGTCTGAACCAATGAATACTACGTGATTCAAGCATTTTTACTCACTGAGACAAGACCTTCAAACCTGTAATGATAGTAAGATGCTTATGGAAGGGCATTGATCGACTTTATTTTCAAATTTTCATTTTCCAGACGAAGGGAACATCCTCTTTCGGTAAGCGCAGGAACAAGACGCACACCCTGTGCCGTCGCTGCGGCTCCAAAGCTTACCACCTGCAGAAGTCTTCCTGCGGAAAGTGCGGCTATCCCGAGAAGCGCAAGAGAAAGTGTAAGTTGATATTTTTTGGCCGCTGTGGTTTGGCTTGTGGAAACGAATCGCTGATCAAATTGTCATTTAAAATATATATATTTTTTTAGACAACTGGAGTGCAAAGGCCAAGAGAAGGAACACCACTGGCACCGGTCGTCTGAGGCACCTCAAGGTTGTGTACCGTCGGTTCAGGTAAGATAATGATCTTAAATATATTATTATGGAACTAGCGAATGTAATTATTTATTCAAGTGCATTTGGAAAGTCATCTGTTTAATGTGTGCCATGTTTTCCCCTCTTGAAATTTTCCAGGAATGGTTTCCGGGAAGGTACCACCCCCAAGCCCAGACGCGCTGCGGTGGCCGCCTCCAGCTCCTCTTAAGAGACACATTTTTGTTTAAATAAATGTGACCAACACACAAAGCTCATTCTCGTCTTGTCGATCCGGATGGATTTTCTTTTTTTTGTTTATCATTAAAGGAGTTTATACTTCTACAGAAAAACCACATGTTCTCTCTTTTTAAATAAGAGCAAATAAATATTTAGAGAAGACAACTGTGTGAGGCCTTCTGTAGTAAGGTCAGCTGAAAATAACATTACAAATCAAGTTCATGTTCCCTTGGTTCTGGAAAGCCATAACAACAAAAAGTCTAAATATTTGCTCAAAATCGGCTTTCTTCCATGATAGCATAAAACAGAATTGAGATTTTTTTTCCTCTCTTTGGCAGCTTGAAAACTTGAGTGTGGTCTTCTTGCAAGAGCAAGTTATGTAATGTTTCAATGGTCTGCAACATTCCAGAATCTGACAACTCTCCCCCAGGTCCCACCATTTTTCTTTCCAAAAAAATAATTTTATCTGCTAGTTTCCCTGTTATCTGTTGTAATTTATTACACTGGTTTGCAGATATAAATGCTTTGAGCAGCTGGAAGAGAATTATGTAAATGTACAAACATGAGTTGAATCTCAGTATTTGGATTAGCACGTATCAGCATTATTTCTCATTTAAGAATATTTTTATTCGTTTTAATTTTGATTTTAAACATGCGGTACAGGTGTTCTCTCATGTCATGGTTTACTACTGCAGACAGGGGGCGATGTCGCGCACGTCAACCAACCAGCGGCGGGAGCGCGCCCGCTCACTGCCCACAGGTAAAAGCTCTCCTCGGCGAGCTGTTTCCCGCGCACATCGGAGCGAACCAGCCGCTCATCGACGGATTTGAACCAGTCGTGTTCCCCGTTCTTGGAATGACACCTCGCTGAGCTGCTGTGATGAGATGTAAGTTAAAAGAAACTTTTAAACCGTCATTTTTAACACCTAATGTCACCCCGTCTCTCCCTCGTCTTTCTTCCCGGTGTGTAGCCTCTATCCTCGGATCCTTCTGCGCTCTCCTCCTGCTGCTGCGGGAACCTGCGTGCCGTGGGGATGAGGTGACGTCCGGCACAGGTATGTGAAAGTTGACTCAACAAAATGTTCACCTTTTTGGGTCATTTTCCTCGACGTCTTTGAGAATTGTGAAAACATTCCCGGTAACTAAAGCGCATCTCGGCAAGCCCCCAACTGCTGGGTCAGATTAAAGAACATTTACTTTAAGTAAAGTATTAAAGTTTAATAAGTAAAGTATTAAAGTTCAATAATTGAAGTCCAATATTAAATATTAAAAATAAGAAACGCTGTAGTAAAAACATTTAACACTAACTAGGGTTATTTGGACAGTGGAGGGAGTGCCGTCCCGTCCTCTCCCCTGCAATAACAGCTTAATCATGATTAATAATTATTCTCCATTTTAGCTCTCTACTCTATCCTTTTCATTGATTTTCTAAAAAATCCAATAATGTCAATGAAGAATATCCTGTTCAAATGAATGGGCCCGAAGTGGGAGTGGCATCACTTCTTGTGTAACTCAGGCAACATGTACACACTTGATTTGTCACTGACAGGTAATGGTGAAATCACTCATGAAATAAATAAAAATTAATTATGGCAATGTTTTATCACGCAGGTAGAGTACTGCACACAACAGTTTGTCTCATATATGCGTGTGATATGTTTACCGTATTTTCCGCACTATAAGGTGCACCAGACATGCATAAACACAAAACTAGATTAAGCCTTAGTTTAATTGAGGACATGTAGACTATTAATTATTAACTATTAATTCTGTCTGAATGAGAACTCAAACAACATGGGAAAAGTATACATTGACTTTGGGAACCCATTCAAGTTTAATTGATTCTATGTGTGAGTAATCAATTGTTAACAAATCATTCTAAGTTTGGGAACTATTTCTAGTCTTATTGAGTAGTGCAGGTTTATTACATCATCAATGACGAATGTTTTTAGTTCTCTTTTGGGAAGGATGAGTTGTTCTTCCTGTTTGACTTTATGGTCAAACATGTTATACACACACACGCACGCGAGAGGGTGGGCATTATCAGTTGGTACAAAACAGTTTAACATTAGTCTCATCCCATTATCTCCTTCACCAGATTAAAAGAGTAGGTACATTTTGTGCCTTGTCCTGCACAACATCTGCCAGTCACATTCAACTGTGCGTTTTTTTTTTTCCCCACCGTTCTCACAATACAATCATCTGTAAGATCGCTTTTTAAACGGCGTTAGCTAAATTCACATAGCAGGCGAATGAGGTCTTTGGCAAGGATGGGGCGGCGAGAGGGGCATGCTGAAGCACGTTTGGAGGTAACTCTCCTGTTGTGCGTTTCCTCACTGAGTCTGCACTGTATAATCATGTCACGTTTGACAGTAATTAGGAATAATTCAACAGTTTTTGACGTCTTATTTCACCTGTTGGGTCGTGTCTAAGCAACCCACACACGTTCACTCAAATATGCAATTCTTTCCTTTTTACTTTTGCAACTCAGATCCCTTACTTTGTTTTTCGTTCCCTCCGGGAATCTGACTCAAGGGTTTTGTTTATCTGTAAAGATAAACATACTACACACTGTGTATTTTATATCTGGCTCTGAGCAGCAGGTCTTCCTTGAGTTTAGTATTTTAACTCTTGTAATTTAATTATCAGAGCAGTCATTTTATTGGCACTAAAAATCCACACTGTGTGTGGCTGATTTGATTTTCGATGGTGTAGATTACGGATGGGGAAAATGTTCAATCCCGTGACATCAGTCTTATAGCTACACAAAAAATGAGACACGTCCCAGGAAGGAACTAAATTCTCTATGTAATTACCTCATGTTTTTTGGCAAGTATTTTCCTACTTTTCAGTCCCTCAAGTCGCCTTTTAATGACTTTTACAGCCTATATGACGATTTTCATTAGAAACCAGATGGACGGAAGAGCAGCTGTATTAAAAAAAAAAAATCTTGGATCGAAGTAGGTGACACTTAACTCTTGTTGACTCTTGTGTCCCCAGTGAACCCATGCTGCTATTTCCCGTGTCAGCACCGGGGTGTTTGCGTATGGTACGCAGAAGACCGCTACGAGTGCGACTGCACCCGCACCGGCTACCATGGGAAGAACTGCACCATCCGTGAGTCGGCTCATCCCACGCCTCGCATCCGTGACATCCCTTCATATCCTCTTTGGGATAGAGAAAGGAATTTGAAAAATCCCAGATGGACATGAGGGCCCCCTTTACTGCTTAAAAATGAGAACATATGAGACCTGGAAATGTTCCTCCTCGACAGTAATGGTGCCAAGAGACATAAAGGTTTTATGTAGATATTATTTTTTACATTTACAATGAGTAAATTAAGCAAAAAATATGAGCAGGGAACTCGATAGCAGCTCTGCCGCTTGGCTGAACGCGAACAAGAAGCCCCCATGTTGTGTTAAGCAGAGCACACATACCGACAATTGGGGCAAATTTGTTTGGGAACTGCAGAATTCGAAGTGGCAAGGATCCAAGATAGGTCCAGTCTGGACTATGAAAAAAAATGAAAACATCTCATAACACCACCATCATCAAGATGGTGGGGCACTGGTCACTCTGCCCCTAATTCTGTACGTTCTCTTACGCTATTCTTATATAGCGGAGTTCTGGACTCAGGTTCGTGACCTCCTGAAGCCCGGGCCGGACACGGTGCACTACATCCTCACCCACTTCAGCTGGCTCTGGGACGTCATCAACAGCACCTCCCTGCGTGAAGTTCTGATGCGGCTTGTCCTAACAGGTCCCAAGCCCCACCATAAGAGGAATTTTTTTCAAATGACCCGTTTCTAATATCTTGCTGTGTGATTAGTGAGGTCCAACTTAATTCCCAGCCCTCCAACATACAACTCCAAATACGGTTACCTCAGCTGGGAATCCTACTACAATCTGAGCTACTACACTCGGATTCTTCCGCCAGTCCCGGAAGACTGCCCGACACCTCTGGGTGTCAAAGGTTAGCGCATCACATGGTGGAAGATCCATTTTTGCTGTTATGAATGAGGCCTCAAAAGGTTCTGTTTTCATTAGGTAAAGCTGGGCTGCCGGACCCTGAGCTCCTAGTGGAGAAGTTGATGAAGAGAAGGACATTCAGGCCCGACCCGCAGGGGTCCAACCTTATGTTTGCCTTCTTTGCGCAACACTTCACCCACCAGTTCTTCAAGACCTACAACCGCATGGGCTTAGGTTTCACAAAGGCTCTTGCTCATGGGGTTAGTTAGTTCATTTTGTCTTCATTATTTTATACCTTTTATTTTAAAAAGTGATAATAATCTTTCCACAGGTGGATGCGGGCCACGTATACGGTGATAACCTGGAGCGGCAACTTCATCTCCGACTTTTGAAAGATGGGAAAATGAAGTATCAGGTGGAGTACACCTTTACTGTTTATTTTAGTTGCTACTAGCTAGTTAGCATTTTTTTTTTTTTTGCTGAAAATACATGTTAAGTGTTAGGACCTTGTTGTGCTATGATTTCCCCCCATTAGTTGATTGATGGCGAGATGTACCCTCCCTCTGTAGCTGAAGCCCCCGTCAAGATGAGCTACCCCCCGGGCACGGCCCCCGAGGACCAGTTTGCTATCGGTCAGGAAGTATTCGGACTTCTGCCTGGCTTGGGATTGTACGCCACGTTGTGGTTGAGGGAGCACAACCGAGTGTGTGACATCTTGAAGGCGGAGCATCCTAACTGGGAGGACGAGCAACTGTTCCAGACCACGAGGCTCATCATTATCGGTGAGGAAGATCTGCATTTTTTTTTTTTTTGTGGTGGTATACTCGTACTGGACATTTGTCAATTGCACTTCATCCCCTCCCCAGGCGAGACCATCCGGATAGTAATAGAAGAATATGTGCAGCACCTCAGCGGCTACCTGCTGCAGTTGAAGTTCGACCCCACCCTGCTCTTCCACGCCCAGTTCCAGTACAGCAACCGCATCGCCTTAGAATTCAGCCAACTTTACCACTGGCACCCCTTGATGCCTGACAGCTTCCATATCAACGGGGAGGAGCTCGCCTACCAGCAGTTCCTCTTCAACACGTCCGTGCTCATCCACTACGGCGTAGACAAGTTGGTAGACGCCTTTTCCCGCCAAGTGGCCGGCCAGGTAACGAGCGCTCACACAATAGGTTCGTTAAGTTGGAAAGAATTTGTCAAAAAGAAGAGTGACGTTTTCTTCCTGTGTTGCCACATTTGTATTTCTGACGGTTGATCAGTTTCACTGTGATTGCATCACTGCCATTGGGAAAGGTGTACTGCGGGCCTCTTGCCCAAAGTCAGGTCGGATGGTGCAACCACAGTGAGAAATGATTTCATACCTCAGTGAATAATTCAATTTGAAATCACTGGCTGTAAAATGCAATTTACGGTGATTATTTCTTTTTTAATAAACAGCAGAATGTCAAAAGTAGATAAAATTAGCAACTACTTGTTACGTCATTTCATCAGTCGTTTGTTATTTTCTGCCCAAAGGTAGGCGGGGGCCATAACGTGAACCCTGTGGTGACGCCCGTAGCCGTGAGGACCATCAAGGAGTCGCGGGAGCTCCGCATGCAGCCCTTCAACGAGTACAGGAAACGTTTTAACCTCAAGCCGTACACTTCCTTTAGAGAGTTCGCAGGTGAGCAAAACAAACTGACTGGCCGCTGAAAATCATATTTGACTTGAAAGCGTGACTGGAAATAATTGTAAATCTTTTTTGTCAGATAACGAGGAGATAGCGCTTACTCTTGAAGAGTTCTACGGCGACATTGACGCTCTTGAATTTTACCCTGGCATTCTCCTGGAGAGGACGCGGCCGGGGGCCATATTTGGCGAGAGCATGGTAGAGATGGGTGCGCCCTTCTCCCTCAAAGGCCTCCTGGGGAACCCCATCTGCTCCCCCGAGTACTGGAAGCCTAGTACTTTCGGGGGCCGCGTGGGTTTCGACATCGTCAACTCGGCCACGCTGAAGAACCTGGTGTGCCTCAATTCCAGGACGTGTCCTTACGTGGCGTTCCGAGTGCCGCCAGAGGAACAAAGTGTCAGGACGGATGAGCTGTGACATGTTTTGTGGGGCTTTTATAGCCCCCCCCAAAAACGCAAGTGAGGTAGTCCTGAACACAGGATCCACAGTGCACCGTCACACAGGCGTGTTATTTTTTGCAGCCACACACTTTGAACTTCAGTGAGAAAATCAGCACAGTGCTGGTCTGCAAACATAAGTCTGCGTTGAAGGGCTCTCATAGAGTTTCGAAAAGAAAACCGGCAAGACGAGTTGTAGACTTGCAGCGGTTCAAATTGCATTCATTAAAATTGGAGGCGATTAAAGTCTTTGTTTGGATCGTTTTCATTTTCCTACACCTTTTGCGGGCCCCCTGTTGGCACGGTCACTTCCCACCCTCCATTTGCTGCCAGTCTTGTGTTTCCTTTAGTGAGACAGTGGAAAACAGAACTTAATCACAGGATGTGGAATGTTGATAAAAGCAGAATCGCACAGAACAGATCGTTTTGATACGTTGAATTCTATTAAATGCATATCTATGTTTTTTGTTGTGTTTTAGCCCATCTGCTGTGGCCCTCCTTTTTATATTGTATGATATTGATTTATGATGAGCTCAAATTATGAAGCTAAGAATCCCAAAATTAAATTTAAAAAAACTAAATTTTAAACCTGAATATTTATCTATTGGTCTGCGTTCAGAATATTCAACAGAATATTTCACAACAGCTTAAATAAAAAATCATCTTTTTGCGCAACGTTAGAAATGAAATGAGTAGCCTTTTAAATAAATCAAAAATTGAATTCTCCATGTTGCTGGCAATGATGTTTCTCTCTATTGGTTAAATTTGGAACTGCATGTGAAGGTAAGCCACAAAACCTGACGTCATCATGTTGCCTTTAAGTACACCAGGTTATTTCGAATTTGACACAATAGCTTTATTGAGCAAGACCATCAGCAATTTTATGACGCACATATCTACGATTCAATTGTTCCTAGTCCAGAGGAACATTTCAGATACCTCCTCCGTCATTTCATTTAGGACAAAATACGCCGCTTTTGCCTTTTGTTGGATCGGATTCGTCATACAGATATTACCATTACATGCAGTACATTTATTTTTCTATCCGTATGAAGCACATTTTCAGATATCTGTTACGTCATTTCGCCTAAGACAAAATACGTCACTTTAGCACTTTGTACTGTATTAGGGATATATGGAATTAATTTCTCCAGATCATTTGCGTGTCAGTGCGATTGCAGATTTTCTGTCAAAATATTGAATGCATCACATCCAGTCACAGTGAGATGCTATCGGGAATTAGCAATAGCATCAAGCCAAGAGTAGCATTACGGACACTCAGCGACACACTTATCTGCACGAATTGGACAAAAAACAAGTAAGAGCTGGTTGCTTGCACATTCACTCAATTTTATATTATTTTGAAGAGGTGGGTCTCGAAATGCATTTTATTTTCGTGGGTAAAGCTAACCAAGCGTAAAAGGGAACTGGTGGCTAAAGCTAACCTAGCTTACATTACGTCGTTCTGGTCCTTAATAATGAGATAATTGGATTACAATGGCCTTAGAACCACTTGCTCATATCTTGTATTAATATAAAAAAATTAATTGTTTAAAAAAGTCCTGATGAATTAACTTAAATTAATCGGTTCAATTGTTAAATTCGCGTGTTGACTAGTTTAAAATGTCTGGTTGACCTAATTTCACATAAAGCATTTCTTTCTTTCTTAAACTGTCATTCTTAATTATGACGCTTCACCAAGCAAATCTGAATTAAGGTATTGTGCGTGTAGTTCCCTTTTGGTTCAAATATGTATATTGTTTCTGAGGCAACTGTCATGTTCCTACAAAGAAAGTGACAGATGTTTTTTTGTTATGCATACATTAATCTTGTTTGTGTTTTTTTTTTTATGTACATGTATGGCCTTAATTCTTGTAAATCATATAATAGGTGAGCGGGTAAGCCATTGCCATGACGACGCTGGACGACAAGCTCCTTGGAGAGAAGCTGCAGTACTACTACAGCAGCAGCGAGGATGAAGGCAGCGATAACGAGGATGATGAGAGGGAATCCAAAACCATCCGAGATGGTGCCGCCAACATGCCTGAGCTTGACTATAGCGCGGACGGAAGCGCGGTCAACACAGGTAGCTGCTTTTATGTGTATTTTTATAACTATGTAAAGCTCTGTAACTTTTGTCCATTTTGCATGTAATTCCACTACTGACCGCTAGATGGTGTCACACTCATGTGTAGTGGCGTGACTAAGAAGAACAAAAAGTATTTTATCACAGCTTAGATTTTGCAAGACCACCAAGTTATTCCCCCTCTATATTTTGCTCAAATAAATTTATAGATTGTATTTAATGGACGGGGACGTGTTGTTTTTATTTAAGCATGAAAATCGATTTTGAAGGTTGGCCCTTTTTGTTATCCTTCAGGACCGAAGGGTGTGATCAATGACTGGAGGAAGTACAAGCAGCTGGAGGTGGAGCAGAAACAGGAACAGAAGAAGGAAATGGAACGCCTGATCAAGAAGCTGTCCATGACATGTCGCTCCGACCTCGACCTGGAAAACGACAAACAGAAGCAGAAGGAGCTGCAGGACAAAATCAAAGGCAAAGTAGGTCACAGGATTTGTCAGTGATCAGAATATCGAGGTCATGGTACAGAATGCTCTGTTTTGTGCACGCAGATGACCATGCAGGAGTACAACATGCTCCGGCAGGAAGAGGACGACGAGGACTTCCTGCAGCATTACCGCGCGCAACGCATAGAGGAGATGCGACGGCAGTTGTGCCGCGGCAAGCGCTTTGAGCGCGTCCAGGAACTTGCCGGCGGCGAGGACTTCTTGGAGGCGTTAGACGAGGAGGACAAGAACACACCGGTCATGATCCACATCTACGAGCCCGACGTGCCCGGCTGCGAGGCCATGAGCGGCAGCCTGGTGTGCCTGGCGCGCGAGTACCCGCTGGTGAAATTCTGCAGCGTGCGCAGCTCGACCATCGGCACCAGCACGCTCTTCCGGGACGGCGCTCTGCCCGCCCTGCTGGTCTACAAAGGCGGCGAGCTCATCGGCAACTTTGTGCGGATCACCGACCAGCTAGGCGAGGACTTCTTCGCCGTGGACGTGGAGGCGCTGCTGCAGGAGTACGGCATGCTGCCCGATAAGGCGAGCGCCGTGGCTAAGACGGTCCGCAACGGCGCCATTGTTCAGAGCAACCTCAGCGACGACGATTCTGACCTCGACATAGACTAGAGTGCTTTCTGGCTGATATTCTGCACCCTCTAATTTTTCCTTTGTAAATACACACATTTTCCCCTCATATCCCATGTTTTCTTTTCCTAAAATTTCTCGTAGAATTAATAACTTATTAGTTAATATTAAGAAAAAAATCCCTTAAATAACTTTTCCAATGTTATTCTAGTTAAATTATTGACATTGTTTTATTTATTGGTGTAATGGCGGTCACGGGCCATGATGAATAAACGAAACACCTCATTTTGAACTTTGAGACCAAGTCAAATTCAAAATTTTATCCACCTGTAACTGAAATGGGAATAGGCACAGTGTCACCATTTAAAGTGTCTCTGATTAATCCCTAGATAAAGTTCATCTGTTCTCCATCCCAGAGGTTTCTTGTCAGCAGAGCATTTCATCATGTGTCCGTCGGTGTCACCAACGGCTGCGGCGACTGCAATTCCTGAGGCGTCATCGTGGCGGCAGAAGGTGTTTCGGCCGCTTCCGCCGCCTTGGCGTTCTCGGCTGCCTTGGTCTCAATCTCCTCCATCCGCCGCTGCATCATGCGGGGCATCAGCTGCACGTAAGTCCCCATCAGGCGGTGGTTGGAGCGGATCAGCTTCCCCGCGCAGCTGTCCACGCAGCGCTCCTACACAATCGCACATTATTAGCTGAGAAGGTCTCAAGATGTCTTCAAGACATTTTGGTCCTCCCAGACACAATTTAAGATGTCTTCAGATACATTAATGGTTGCCTATGCCTGTCCAGTCGTTTTGTATTGTGAGTGAATGGAGAGGGAGTCCTTGCCTCATCCATGGTGAGGTTCCTGTAGTTGAAGTTACTCGAGCATCGTTGGAAGCATATCTCCGTCATGCGGTTGTACACCAGAAGAAAATCACGCAACTGCAAGTATAATAATACTCATTAATACTAGCAGAAAAATCTTGCTTGCAACATTTAACTAAAATGAACCAATTTGATTTATTTTTAAATTTGTGTGATAATGCATCTTGCAAGAATGACTTACGTTTCTCAGTTGTTGTTCCTGATCCATCGCGCTAGTCCAATGCAGTAATGGTGTCAGCTCAAACACAAAGTGCTCATTGATTTTGTGAGGTTACCATGCATTTGCTGTTTATTAACATAAAAACGTCCAAAAAAAAAAAAAAAGCCAGAGGGGCGATGCGAGTTGGTAAGGACGATAGTGTGACTTTCGTTCGGCGTTGTTAGCTTCCGGGTTTTCTTCTTCTGCATACTGGATAAGCTCACTACCGCCACCAACAGACCAATATTGAGTACTGTTTTGCCTCGTTTTTTGTGCAGCAATTTGATACCAGTGTCAAACGTTAATGTAATACAAGATGAGAAATTTTGAAAACAAATGCATTTATGAAATTTTTTATTCAAATCAATGAAAATTTTAGCAAAACTTGCATCAGGGTTTAAACTTTTAAGGCCTGACAGATGTGGATTTTTTTTCAGGTTGATGATGATCCTGATATTGGTGAGAACAAAATACCAATTTGACGGATTTAAATAAATGTTAATGAGAATAGAATGTGAAGCATTTATAACACTGTGCCCTGCAGTGTTACTTATTCATACCAAGAAAATGGGTTTATTAGAACCTTCCAAACATGTGTAAACACCGTCTCAGCCGGTAGACATCATTCGGCTCCTTCCGTGTCGACTGCGGCCACTGCCGACACATAGTAAGGTCCTTCCCTCAGGTAGGTCTTGAGGGAGATGTAATTCTGGCTGCCCAGTGTCTCAGCTACGTTTGAAGAACCCAAGAGCGAGCCCACCAGTTCAAACTTGGCGTCTTTGGCCTCCTTGCTTTTACTGATGGAACGATCCAGGATGAACTCCATGAAACCGGGCGTCCTCACCATCAACCTTTGACCCCACGGTTGAGCAGCAATGGCCTGTTGGACAAAAAGCTACAGGTAAACAATGTGTTTGTAATAATTTTTTTCATCTTCTTATTGACGCAGCTCAGTCCCTATTTGCTGTAGCTGCCGATGGAAGGTGCTTACAGTGAAGACCCGCAAGGCGGCACAATGGAGCTCTGGAAAAGGCTGAGTGCTGATGTCACGAATCATGTCAATGGGCTGTTTGGACAAAAGGAGGAACCAGGACTCGGTCAGCGCCAGCAGGTCGTCAGTCTGTTGCTCGGGCTGGGGGTGAAAGGGGGGGGTGGGTGGCATCAAGGTCTACTTTTTTCCCCATGTCAAACTTCCTTGGAGGACACCAACATACCTGCAGAGTTAGGAGATGCGAAATGGCATCCAAGCAGCGCACGCGGAGCTCAGTAGCACCGGCACTCGCAAGCTGG
Organism: Syngnathus scovelli; assembly: GCF_024217435.2. NCBI lineage: Eukaryota > Metazoa > Chordata > Actinopteri > Syngnathiformes > Syngnathidae > Syngnathus > Syngnathus scovelli. Next base: position 11,461,253 of record NC_090859.1, on the reverse strand, counting down.
CTCATCCTTACTATCACCGACTTGAATTTTTCACCTGACATCACGGAAAAAATTTTTTTGCCCATGCTGTAGGTAGTGTGAGTTTCCAATTCTCTAAAACGTAATACATTTTGGCAATCCCACCTGTTTTCTGAAGTACTTGCTTCCCTTCCACAGTCGAGCCCAGCAGTCCCAACGTATCCATAGCTACGCCGATCATCGTGGGATCCGCGTCCAAGGCCATCTCAAACACTTTGTCCCGGAAAATCGGGTAGTCTTCGCACACCCGCTGCGGACCTTGCACGAAGGACAAGGTGCCAAAAAACTTCACAAAACCTGCAAAGAGTGTCCACAAATCATCCATGCGGTCTTCACAGCCAACATGAAGAATTCTACTGTGAGTATTTTGTTACCGGGGAGATATAAAGAGGACAAAGGATCCGTGTTTGCGTCGATCATCATCTTGGCGATCTTGTTGAAGACCAACTGGCCCATTAAGTACTTTTGCCCACGCTCAGTTTGAACCATCAAGGTTATCATCTCAATGGCCGCCGCCCTGAAAAGTAATGTCAACCTTCATTTTGCAACCCGCAAGACATTTCAGGACATATAAATAATCATTTTTTTTCCAGTTTGCATTTTTTTTTACCTGATCAAAATATCGTCTCCTGTCAATTCTTCGATGAGCTTATTAATTATCCTAGCACAGGGAAAGTAACCCTCGTGAGATTGGGCTTCTGACACAATAGTCACGACCAGCTGCGACCAAAAGAGAAAATCTTTAAAATGTACAATTGTTATCCCATTATTATTAATTACAATAATGAATAGACACGTTAGTAGCCTATGGGCCTATTCTAAAAATAGCTCATCAGTTCAATGGGGAATTCTGAAAATATGAACAACACCAGAATTTAAGTAAATCGCTTTCCGCACATACCTCATAGACACGATATCGGATGATGTCGCTTACGGTCATCACCTCCGTCAGAACGTTCAACAAGTCGCCGCTAATTATTTTACTCGTGCTGGTTTCGGTGCGAGCGAGCTTGGTCAAGGACTGGATGGCCTGAGGTAGATTTTTTTGTGTTAGAAAGAATCAAAGTATTATATTGGAGGAAAAGTGTCTGCTTGCCTGCTTGGCCACCGTCATGTTGTCTGCTGCAATGGAGCGGATCACAGTTACAATAATATCTTGGCTGTTGAGGATTTGCACCGCGGCATCCGGGTGGTCCGCCATCCGACCCACCTGACCCAAAAAAATACCAGAAGACTATAGTTAGTCAGGTACAATTTAATGAAAAACACCCAAATCTGGTTACCTGAGTCAAAGTTAGTATCTTGACGGTGTCGTTTGGGTGCGTCAGACCTGCCTGCAGCTCAGCTTTGTAGTTTTGGACCACCTGCAGGGGGCTGCAGGCCATTAAGATGCGTTCGAGGATGTCTACGCATAGTTCAACCTGTTCCCTGTCAATGCAGAACTTGTCATTTGTAATTTTTTGATGACAACACGCCATGTATGATACATAAAATTACAATAGTGGTAGCATACTATCGTAACCAAACCCATTTTATTTTAAGCTGCACAAAAACATTTCCATGCTTATCTTCTTGTCTTATGATGACATCATAGAACCGAAAACATCAAAAACAGCACGTAAATCTTGAATAATATTTCATGAATAATCACAATAAATGATTGTCAGTAAACCGATAGAGTAAAATGGGTGATCAAAACAATGACCGGGTAGAAAAAGAATCATACAAACCTATCATTTGAGTTTAACAAAGAGAAGATCACTTCGAAGCGATGCCCGCTAACAAAGTCCCTTAAGTCATTCACGGTTATGGATAAAAGTGCAGTTTTAAGACATTGGAGCTCTTCGATCGGCTCTTCGATATTGGAAATTTCTTCTAGCAAACTCTCGATCGAGGCGGCCATTCTGCCTTCTGTTTACATGCGAAGCATCGACTCTTCTTCCTCACCACTTTGTAGACGATGCACACGCAAAGTTGCTGTTATCGCCCTCTGCTGACTTGGTGTAACACTACATCTGCGTTTTTGGTCTAGATAAATTAAAAGGGTTTAAAATGTTTTCAAATTGGAATTACCAGAAAAACGGCGCTTTATTTTTTTTTAGCTCCAAAAGTGATTTTGTTTTTGCTGAAACTACAAAATTTTTATTTTTCCGACAAGAAATCTCTCATGGTGACCATGTTTTTATTAGTTTGAAGAAGGAAAGAAACACACAAAAAGTCGTTAAATTTGTTTAAAACAAGTTTTTAACGTGTTTATCTAATGTTAACTTTATTGCAAGGACCAGTTTTCCGATGTATGCACTTTTTAAAACCAATTGTCCACCCTTTTAGACTCTCTCAAAAATAGTATGGAAGTATTCATGCCTCAATTCACACTTTTTTTTCTGTATTTCCGCATGATTATTTTTGTCACTTCTGCATGCTTGTTCAAGCGAGTTCATAAACAAATCACAGCGTCCGACTCTCGGAGAGGCTGCGTGCGCCTACGTGGCACAACACGGTTGCAGAAGCGCGAAGGCTGAGTGGGGAGGAGGACCAGAGCGCTCGCTCCTGTTTCCTCAAATCGCGGTGCATTGTGGGGCGGAGGCGGCCTTTCCTCAACACTGCAAAGAGCAGTAGTCGGCTGCAGGCACATCTTTTTTTTTTTTAAACAAATAACGTCAACATATAGGGGAGTCTCAAGCAAGCATAGAAAAATCCTGTAAAGCCTGTCGGATAAAGCCTTTTTATTTGCTGTTAAGCACCCGTTTGCTCGACAAACATGGGGCAAGAGGATCTCATGAGCACGGCCGAAGACGTGGCAGACCAGGCAAGTTATTAGCACACGCGAGCTAGCTCCTGATGCACGCTCCGTTTTCTTTTCACTCGGGTAAACAACAATAAATGACGTCCTTTATCTAACCTACGCGCTGACATGTTATTAGGGGAACGTCTCGCCTCCTTTTTGTCGAGTTAATTAGCATGACAAACCAGTTAAGTGACAATCCTCTCGTCCCCTTCTTTATCTACTACTTGCACATCATTCGGGAAAGAAGTTGTCGTTTGTCGTACAGCCATGATACAACCGGTACTGTCAGTCGATCCGCCGGCTGATAGCCTGTCTGAAAAGGTACAAATCTTAACTCTTTATGCATATAACAATAATACCACGCTATGACCTATTTTAGGAAGTTACAGCTAACAGTTGTTCCACTGGCATTACTGCTTCGCCGTAGGGTTATTAAGCTTATATAACCACCCCGAGTTAGATTTTATACGGTAAAACGTCTCTCAAGTTGGGATGTGTTTATGAGGTCATCATCCTTTTTCGTTTCTTAGGTTCAGAGATAAAGTGAAGGATGACTTAACTCTGCTTATATTGTACAATTGTATTTATTGTTCTATTGTAAAGTTTGACTCTTAAGAGTAATTTAGAGAAGGAAATACCCAACAGGGACTATTTGGTGGAACATAGTTGTATTGGCTCCCATTTTGTCCATTCATGCCTCACGCTGCAGTCAAGAAGGGACTTGTTGCAATCTGATTGGCTGACAGGTGCTGGCTGTGCTGACGTGGGTCTAGATGTGGGCGGGGCTATACTGTTACGTCACTGTACTGGAGTAGTGAGTTATTACGGTCATGCTGCTGCTGAGTGAAATTGAAACTGCAAAATCAGATTTTCCCCGAATTGATAATACTTTGATTTAAAACCCCCTTTTCATTTTATAATGTGCCGACATGTTTATGAAGAATGTGATTAGTCAATTTTGAAATATTTTTTTTAAGATGAAATTTAGAGAATTAAATTGGGACAAATCATTTATATAACAAAAATAATATTTAAAGAAAAAACAGTTGTCTTTTTAATGTACTCTTGTTTTTATGATAAATTCTGCTGCAACAACAAAACGGATGTGTTAAATGTTGTATTTGTTTTGCAACTGTTGCTTTAAAGCTTTTTTTTTTGGGACCAGTTCAAATACTTGGGTAAATTCCCCACCCTCATTGTCGAGAATTACTGTTAACCAAATTTAAGGTGTAAATTCTCCAATTTTGATTGGCCCAAAACAGGAACAACTCGTTTCCTAGTGATGACGATAGCTGACAAGAAAACTCTGCTGCGTGTTTTACTAATTGCAGCTCATCCTCTTGTGTTTTTCCTGTTTTCACAGTTCCTGCGGGTGACTAAACAGTACCTGCCTCACTTGGCGCGTCTATGTCTCATTAGCACCTTCCTGGAGGACGGAATCCGCATGTGGTTCCAGTGGCATGACCAACGGGACTACATCGAGACCACGTGGAACTGCGGCTACTTCTTGGCATCGCTCTTCGTGCTCATTAATCTATTAGCACAGCTCGGTGAGTGCGTTTAATGATTTCCGTATTACTTTACGCCTCATCTCACGAAGGTGGATGGATAGGATTTTTTTTTTTTGGAGCTGATGTCGATTCGGTCGATTTAACGCTTTGCTTTGTTTCGTAACAGGTGGCTGTATCCTCATCCTCAGTAGAAATTTTGTACAGCAAGCCTGCTTTGTATTATTTGGCATCATTGCGCTACAGGTGAAGAATACAATCAAGTTTTGAATGTGTAACAAAGTCATTAATTAGAATTGTTTTTTTTTTATTGCCCACCAGACGATCGCCTACAGCATTTTATGGGATATTAAATTTTTGATGAGGTAAGCCTTGAAAAAAATTCTGGATGTTGTGGGGAGGTTTTATTTATTTATCTGTTCTCCTTTAAGAAACCTGGCGTTGGGCGGTGGTCTCCTCCTGCTGCTGGCCGAGTGCCGTTCAGAAGGGAAGAGCATGTTCGCCGGCGTGCCCTCCATGGGCGAGAGCTCGCCCAAACAGTACATGCAACTGGGCGGCCGCATACTGCTGGTTCTCATGTTCATGTCTCTGGTCCATTATGACACCAGCTTCTTATCTGTGAGTACTCACGACTGGTAAATACTGCATACTAGGAATTAGGTGGCTGCCAGTGTGTTCCAAGTTACTATTTGATTGGTTCCATTTGATTGCATCATGGAACACATCAAACAAAAACAAACTAGCTAACCGAAATCAGAATAGGTAAATGCATAAAAAGCGAACAGCAAATATTTGTTGGGTTACTGTATTTGTCTTGTCCATGGATCGATCCTCGGTAAATTGTCCTCTGCGCCCCACTCCTTCTGCAGATCCTCCAAAACCTGGTGGGCATCGCCCTCATCATCCTGGTGGCCATCGGTTTCAAGACCAAGCTGGCGGCGCTGACGCTCGTCTTGTGGCTGCTGGCGATGAACGTCTACTTCAACGCCTTCTGGACCATCCCCACCTACAAGCCCATGCATGACTTCCTCAAGTATGACTTCTTCCAGACCACCTCCGTCATCGGGGGCCTGCTCCTGGTGGTGGCCCTCGGGCCCGGTGGCGTGTCCATGGACGAGAAAAAGAAAGAGTGGTAGGGCGAGGGAGGGAAAATGTGGCGCACCACCCACCGGGACTCAAAGACACCCCCACATCCCCCAGATACCTCTCGCTCTTTCTGTTGGCTCACCTGGTTACACTTGTAAACTGTTTTCAATTGTTTTGGCCAAAACCTTAGATACTGATAAACATTTTTTATGTTTTATGTCATGGCTCTCATTCGAACTTTTCGTTCTAAGCTAGTATACAATTCCCATGGATAAGAAGGCGTAATAGGCCCGTATATTTCAAGTTAAAATTATTTTTCCTGTGAATGGTCGAACATACACCTGTTTTATTGGCGTTATCGTGGCTTGGGATTTCCCAATTTTGCTTGACCTGAAATTTGTTTCCTCTCAGCATCCCAATGTTGCAAAAATGTTTTTTTTGTAAATTAATGAAAAAGAACATAGAAGCGAATCAAAATGTGTGCCTGCTTGATGACCCATAAAAAGTAATTATACTCTTGACAATCAGGGGCCCGTTAAAAATTGAATTTTGGGAACTCCTGGTTGCGTGATGCACCTTCATACTTGGCAAAGGAGAGAAAAATGCAGTGTTGGGGTTGCAGGCATTAATGCTGATCACATCCCTACTTCCAGTCAAGCCAAGCAACTGACTGACAAGCCATGTCTGTCTACTCTGGGCTCGGGGGTGGGCGTGCGTGGGTTTGGGGTGTACATTTTGTTCAAAGTGGTGGATTGCCATGCTCGATTTGAAAATCACATTGCGGTTGTTAGAGCCAGGGCTTGTCATTGGGCGGCTTGCTTCCTTCCGTATGTCTAGTGAACTGTGTATGATGTATGGGCGGAGGGTGTGGGGGTCTCGGGTGGGAGGCTCTATCCATGTTTTGTCAAATGCCATATTCTGCGATCTAGAAACGCAAAGAGGACTCAGCCGACGTCTTATTTCTCTGTTCTTAGTGTTTTTTTTTTTTTGCCTTAGTTCAAGGAGAATAAAATGTTTTGGTTTTGAGAAATTTATATTGTATTTTTTTGTTTTCTTTCAAATTTGGATGTTTATGGCAGAAAATAAAAAAAATGAAATTAATTAGAGTGACTGTATTTTAAGAGAAACTCTTCAAATCAAATGACTCCACATGTATTGACAGATATGTAATGAAAATAAATCGAACCACAAAAGCAATTGCTCACACGTAATTTACTCTGCTAGTAACATTTTCACAAGCCATTTTATATACTATTCCATTCAGTGTTAAGTACTTTTTGCACAACCTCTGTTGCCAAATAATGGTTTAAATCTCACATGTTTAATTTATAAATGAATGTTTTGAAATGTAGGAATATAAGCCAAACAATTGGCATGATAGAAATATGAACTGGCCCTTTAAAAGTGAGTGGCGGGTATGAGTCAACAAATATGGCGGCCCTTTCACTTGAGAACGCTGTTATTTTTTAATAAAAATGTTTTTTTATTGAACACCTAACAAAGAGAATATTTTATTAATCCATTTAAGAAATAAAAACAAAAAAAGCCAGAGCATTTTATAAAATTGTTCAATTTAACGTGTGACGCCTCCGAAGCGTGTGACGTCACCGAGGGAAATCCAATAAGAGCAGTGATGGAGCGCCTACGCCACTTGTCCACCACCTTGCATCCATTCAACAGGCTGATATCACAATCTTCTTAGATTCGCTTCCATTTTATCAAGTGAGTCCAACAGGTCATTTTCTCCTAAGTATCGATTGCATGTATTGGAATCGCATTTGATTCGTTGGTATTTTGTCGATTACCAGACGGCTGCTTTTCGTAACTGGCGTCGTCACTACAAACCTTTCAAAAAAACAAATGCTGATTAATTGATTTTTGCTGGTGAGCAATTATCTTCAAAGCAAAACCATTGCACGTGTTTTCTGTATTTTTATTTTATTTTTTAAAAGCAAAGCTTGATTTTCTAAAGAGGCATTTGTCATTTCAGTAGCGTGTGTAATGTGAATATTTGTATTAGACTCCATATTCCGCAACACATCTATCCATGACTGAACAGGTACAAAATGGAGTGGATTAACTGAGCAAATACGTAAAGTAGTCCAACCTGTCATGCCATACTAAATGTATTGGGGAAAATGATGCAACGATGATGCAATGAGCTAACAAATGTTTGTCATTTGGGACGAATATTCTTGAGCAAACTAGCTAGTACAATTCCCATCCCTGGTCATTAGCAAAAAAATGTTGGTTTTGTAAACCGAAGGGAAGAAAACATCCCCAAACTGCCCTAACTAGTATTTCTCAATGTAGAACCAGTTTTGTATCCTGGCCTTTCCTATCAATCAATAAAAATAAAAAAAAAGAGACAAAAGGAAAATTCATGGTTGACCACACTGTTAACATTTCACTCCTCTGTGTTTTCAAGTTACTTATTGATTCCGTTCACTTCTTAATGTCTTTCCTTTGTCATCACAGCTTGCAGTAGCAACAAGTTGCTATCATGGCTAAAGGTACCGTGGTTTTGGCCTACAGCGGAGGACTGGACACATCGTGTATTCTCATGTGGCTCAAGGAGCAGGGTTATGATGTCATTGCTTACTTGGTAAGAGTTGAAGGAAGGTTTTGATTTGTGTGCGTTTTTGTTTGAGGGGCTCAGACAGGTTTACTCGATGCACAAAATAATGCCACTGCAGGATTTGGGCATGTGGGGGGCCCTTGGCATCAGCACATTTCTCTTCTTTTCATCCTGGATGTAAAAGCAGCAATGGTCTTTTGTTGCTCTTGTTGGCTCATTGGTGATTTACTTTTGAGTAGCACATTACAACCAAAATGATAATCATATAGTATTTGAGTTGTGTTGGATCACATGAATATCAAGACTGCATTAAGGAGCTTTTCAGATATTTTTAGCCATATTTGCTCGGATAGCAAATTTGATGTGTAGTAAATTTATTCTTCTCGTGTAGGCCAATATTGGACAAGATGAAGATTTTGAATCTGCTCGCAAAAAGGCAGAAAGCCTCGGTGCCAAAAAGGTAAGTGAGATCAATTATTCTACAAAATGCAAAAGCCAAAATAAAAGGTTCTTTGATGGTTGGGTTTTCAATTTATGACCCCATCAGTTGGTCAATTCTGCATTTTTACATATATTGATATATTTTGATATGCAAGCAAAAATGTAACTGGGTGAACTTCAGGTATTCTGCCACTAGATGATGCCAGCGAACTTCACAATGTCTTGCCAAAATGCCAGCTGAGGATGTTAAAATAATTTCTGTCCATTAAAAAAAAATGGAGAACTGCTGAGAATGAAGAAAGTGTGGTGAAAAAAAGCTAGCTATAACCTCCAGTCTGACTCGTCACTGCTTCTCTTGTGCAGGTCTTCATTGAAGACCTTCGCACCGAGTTCGTGGAGGACTTCATCATGCCCGCTGTCCAGGCAAACGCCATCTACGAGGACCGATACCTTCTTGGCACCGCGTTGGCTCGACCCTGCATTGCCAGGCGTCAGATTGAGATTGCGCGGCAGGAAGGAGCCCTGTACGTGTCACATGGTGCCACGGGAAAGGTGAGCTTATCCCACAATGGGTAAACAAATCGATAAATTCTCCACAGTACAGCTATTTATTTTTTGGTTTTGGTTCCATCAGGGCAATGACCAGATCCGTTTTGAGCTGGCTTTCTACGCCCTCTATCCTGGAGTTAAGGTGACTCAGTTCATGTGATGTCTGCAGGCAGTCTTGGATCTGGGAAGGTCACGCTCACCTAATTGTGTGTTTTGCAGATTATTGCACCCTGGAGGATTCCAGAGTTCTACAACCGCTTCCGAGGAAGAACGGACCTGATGGAGTACGCACAGGTATGATGATCTACCAAAAATAGTTATTTACCTGCATGCCAAGCTAACATTTGGTCACATGGCCTAGCTGGTTGTCGTGAAGCTGTTTGTACACTAGAGGGCGCTCATGGCGTTTCTCACCACTAGTCTTCCTTTCAGTAGTCTCTTAAAACTTTTTTCCAGAACTGTCTCCCAACCTTTTTCTGCCAAAGTGCATAAAAAATATCTCATGACACACCACAAAATAATAATGACAATAAGTTGACAAGTAGTTGAAATAAGTAGTTTGGAATCACAGGAATTCACATATCCACAAAGATCTTATTATTTTGTTGGTATTATAACAGTATACAGCGATTTATTTATGCTAGTCATTTGTGGATAATTTTCTGTTGAACTTTAGAAACAGGGCATCTCTGTGCCCGTCACTCCACGGGCACCTTGGAGCATGGACGCCAACCTTATGCATATAAGGTAGGAGACCAATTTTAGCTGCTTTATAATATGCTCATCATTACACTCATACCTAATTTTATTTCCTAACAGTTATGAATCTGGCATCCTGGAAAATCCCAAGGTAAGATCCATGACACGCATCACTAATTTTGAGTCCCCAAACGTGTTTGATGTAGTACCATGTATGACCAGCAGGCGGTAAAATGGCGCTACAAGGCATTCAGATTTCCAGCAAAGACAAAAGAGGGGGAGTTGTAGGCTTTGGCTAACTGTTGCTCGTTTCTAATTCAGTTATTCCTTCAGTGGGCTGTGATTGGTTATCGTTCCGTTCAATGACACAATCATGGAATTTGTGGCCCGGCCAATTCGATGTTGACCACACAACATTTCCATTTGCCATTGGAAATAATGAACAAGTTTAATGTTTACGATTGTTGGCCAAGATAGGTCGGCTTGGAAAAACCCGACATCACAGAATAATCCATCAGAGACATCTGCTGGTGGGAAAGAATCAATTTTAGCTATTACTCCGCAGCACAGGATAATTGCCCAGGATAATCTTTTCGAGATGCGATAATAGGAAAAAAAAGAGGAAGATTGCTCAAATTAGACCCGATTATCGCTATTCACGAGCACTGCTTTCATTTTTTTAAGAACAAAAAAATGATTGGGATATCATGACAGAGTGGTCGGTAGCCAGCCCTCGCCGTGGTTTTACAGTGGTACAATTTACGACTGACCCTCAAAGCAGCACCATTGGAATATTACATGTGCAGCAACTCTTGCTGGTGAGACTTTATGTGAGTTTTGCCGGCGGTCAAAGGTGACGGCAGTACATACAGGTTGCCCTCGGCGACCCGCAAAGCTCCCATCTCACAGCGTCGCCCATGTCTGTATGCGTCTGGGCTCACCCGGGGTCCTCGCCGGGCCCTGGGAAGAGCCGGGGACACACAGACACTGACTTGTCGTCAGTGACGCTTCGACTAATTCCCGATTTCATGGGAGCCGGGGGAGGGAGGGGAGGGGATAGGGTTAGGGGCATCGCGCCCAGCTGGGGCCTCCCTGAGTTCCAGCCCCAACTCTCTCGGGTGCTCATTGTTTGGACGGTTTTGCGCCGCCGCGGGCTGCGACGTGGGAGGGGAGCCATTTCACCGTGACACCGTGACACCAAAATGTCACCAGTAACAGTAAAGTACAAAGACGGCGCGCCCAGACAGATCGGGCGCGCACCCTCCTCCCGACGGACGGGGTGTCACAAGGCGGCGACGGGTCCCGCACGGCTGGAGTTGCGCTGCTGCACTGTAACTCAGACCTTTTGCGTCTCCTTCACTTTCCCACCCCTCCTGAGAACTCCAACGCTTGATAAATGTTTTGAAAGGAATGCCGAGGGAAGAAAAAAGCGCAGGAGCATAGCAATGTATGATGACACTATTGTGTTGCATTCAAAGTTTGTCTATGGCCGTTTATTCCATTAATGGCGTTATATACAATGAAATATTTAGCGAGCCGGGCTCCGCAGCGGTAAAAGGATTTGAATACATTATCCTGGCCAATGGTGGAAAGCGGAACCTCCAAAGTTGAACGCGGTCCGTTCCGTGATGCTGGTCAACAGCTGGAACGTTATCTCCAGTTTGTTTTACTCCATTAATTTTATGGTTCACAAATGTACCAATCAATAAATTCAGTTAATTCAGCTATATTAATTCAACAGCTATTCCGGGAGTTTTGAATTTCCCTATCTGGGCTGCAGAAATAAAAACCAATTCAAGTGAGTTTTAAAAGCAAATCTCTCCGGAAAATCTGCTCTCATTGGCTAATTGACCCAGAAGGTCATCTCAAGAGGATATCTCATCTCGATATCAGCCCGGCTCTCCTCCGGTTACTGCCCTAAAGGCTGAGGAGCAAACTTCTCAACCTCCACCTGTGGCACCAAATACCCTTACTCCCAGCACACCCCCACCTCCTCCACTTCCCTTTGCTTGTCACAGTTAAATGAGGAAATGTCCCAATGGTCGCTCATATGTTCTGCTGGAGATAAGAACCCGCAGTTCAGGTTACTCTGCAATTAAAAACACAGAATCCTTCCTGATAGTATTTTAACACAATGGGCCCTGCTGACCCCCCATTCTGTAGCGTTAACTTGTGTCAAGACATGCGAGCAGCTTGTCGACCACTTTCCAGAATGTTCTTTTTAAATGGCTCGTTAAAAAAAAGGAAAAAATCCAATTTCATTATCGCTGTTGGATGTCAGCTCGTGATTGGAGGGGTGCCACCCTCAGGCAGCCTGACACTCGTCCCGAGTCATTAAAACATCAGCTCACTCTTAATTATAGCCTCGATCAGTGAGCCCCCCCCCCTCGACCCGCTTTGTTCTTTGTGACGGTGAAGCGGATGGACCGCCGCTCACGTTGACCAGAAGTAAAGAGGCGGAACGACGCCGGGTGGCTCGAGGAAGTGGCGAACCGTGTTTTTTGGTCGCATGGCTAGTTGGAAAGATGGATGGAGAGACAAGAGCGCCCGTAGGGGAAGGAAGTGGGAGCTTGTCGGAGTAAGTGTGCGCGTGAATGTGTGCTTTGAAGCAAAGAGGTCAGCTTTCGGGGTCCGTGCGCTCACGTCCCTTCGGGCGGGACTAGTAATACTTAGACCTGATTACCAAACACTTTAGTGTGGCATCATCAGGCATGCCGTGGGAATTTTTTGGGGGGGGATTAATTGTATATGTGATTTAATTTTATTTATTTTTTTAAATTTATTGTTATTTTTTTTTTTCCTCCTTGCCATAAGTGAGCATACCGCAAAGTCCCAAAGTCTTTTTGAAAGCGAGCAGCAAAAATCAAACATCTCCCCTGCACATGACGAGGATATTTTTCATCTCAGTTTTCCACGTTTGCATTTTAAAGAGAGTCCCGAAACACAGTCATTTAAGCGTCATTTCCGAGCCATTGCACCAAGGATGTTTTCGGCCCTCTCGACTCTCCCTTTGGTGAACCCCCCCCTTCCCTCCTCCCTCCCATCTCCCTGCCACCGCTGCTTCTTTAGGCCCCGTTGGCTTCGATTGAAAATCAATGAGGCAAATAATATGTGGAAAGATAGAAATTTACTTGCTTTAAGTTCATGCGTCAGCTCTATGGGCCGCGTTTAGCACAACAATATGGCCGAAGCCGAGACTGCCAAAGGAGTTGCTCTGTGCGACATGATGGTGTGCTTCACGCACCATTTGCCACCAATACCCGACCCCCCCCCCCCCCTCCTCCCTCTACCTTTCCCCACCTCCTCCCCCTCCCTCCCAGGGCCACGGCTTTGGGACAAGTCCACCTGCAGGGGGTTTCAATTGAAATGCATTGATCTTCAAACTGAGCTATTCCCTCACTTTTCCCGTTTTTCTTTGTATCCAGTTAAGTGGTGCGCTCCCATTTTCTTGTGATATGCTCACATTTGAATATTTAGGGCTCTCAAGTCCTTCTAGGAATGAATAATCTTTTCGGAAGCCTGAAAACTCAACTTTTTGTAAGTTTCAGGTATGTATTTTGGAGCTTAAAATAGCCTCAGTAGCGCCCCCTAGAAAACTTACTAAGCTTTTTTGGAATTAAGCATCAACTGAGTCTATCAAATGTCTTTTTTTTTTTTTTAAACACTTCCCCTGTAAATAAAATTCAGCCATCAAAAGGCTTTTTAGATTCCTCACTCTTTTAGGCCAGTGAGGCATAAAATTCCAAAGAGGTGACACGGTCGCCGTCAATTTGGGTGTTTAGTTAAAAGCGTTTGCGGCTCCTCGTTTTCACCTCAGTGACGAACGCCGATTAGTTATTGTGTGATGATTCGGTGTCTGGTAAAGCTTTCCATTTAAATGCACTCAGTAGTTATTTTGCATAGCACCCCTACAATTTGCCGCCGCTCCGAGGACACCGTCCTACTCCCGACCGAGCGCGAGGCGACTCCAGGACGCAAACGTCTGACAGCCGGGGACAACTTTTTGTCGCGGCGATGTGAAATAATAGGAAGGCTTTGTCAGGCAGAAAATTGACGACGGAAGATGAAAGCGGTGTCAACGGAGGGAGAAAAAGATTTAGGCGAAAACAAGAAGATGATCTCTTTAAAAATGTTCTTGGTCGTCCTCAACAAATGCAACCAAGCGTGTCTTATGGACCTTGCTTGGTGCAATGGGGCACAAAATTTTGCCTTTCTCAATCTGAATTTTTTTTTTTTTTTAATTACGTAGTTGATGTAAATTCATCTAAAAATAAATGTTAGTATTTGAGCGAGAAGATAAGGACAAGCGTTATGATGAAGATGGATTGATAGAGTTGCCTCTGCTGCAGGGCCACACACACAATAAAAAAAAATGAAATATTGATTCTTTTTTTTTTCTCCGCCCATTCCCGACATTTTCAAGTAACTACTTTTCACGCCTCATCATCTCTTTTCTCCTGCTAGCCATGTGTCAATTTCACACAAGTCTTCTTCTGTGATGAGGTCTCTGAAGGTTGTTCATCAGTGGGAGCAAAAGTGTAACTCCCTTTTTTTTTTTTTGATCTTCTTTTTCAGAACCACGCTCCGACTGACCTCTATCAAATGACTAAGAACCCAGAAGACTCTCCCTCCTCCCCTGATGTACTGGAGCTGCAGTTCAAAAACGGTTTGCGTCTATTTCAAGCACTACTTTTGTCCTTTTATCATGTTTTTTTCGACACACTTGCATAACTACATAAAAAATGACGACAGGACCACACAAGTCATTTATTTCCCGAGCCCCCTTTTTCAAAAGTCGTTTATCTCGAATGTTGACGTCCACACTGTCGGCTTCTCTTGTTACTTAACATGGGCCACTGTCGCCGCGGGGCTGCCGCTCCAACACTGACCCCCTTTTTGCCACTTTATCACCGCTGACCACCCAGATTTAATATGCGAACCTGCCGTGCTTGGCCGTAGGGCACACACACACACACGACACACACACAAGCCGGAAGTCTCCGAGGGGGCCCCGGGGGAGATCCTCATTAGATATGTTGGGCTGGAATAGTGGAAAGTGTTTGCGCAAAGAGAAAATGGCAAGAAACATCCAGCCCGGGGGGCAAATAGCACAGATGTCTCTTCATCGCCTTAGAGGATGATGAGCATCCATGAGGAGGGGGGAGGGGGGGGTACACTAGCTCTTCTTATTGCGGGGGAATATCACTTTTTCCAACGAGACATTCATAAAGTTTGCATCAGCAAAATGTCACTCACAGTAGAAATTGGATCGAGCACACCTGATGGTCGGACTTGAGCCGTGTTTAAGTCGTGCCTGTTTTTTTTTTTTTTTTGTTTTTTTTGTTTTTTTTTTTTTTTTTCTCAACCCTGTGCACCGTTTTCACACATATTCTCTTTGGCTTTTATTGAGCGCCCTGTGACAAAAGCTGTTTTAGTTGTCCACACAAAGGCCCCGACCGAGCCTGCTCCTCCCTCTAAGATCCAGCACAAGAATGTTTTCACTCCCCCCCCACCCCACCCTCCGCCTTTTTCATCCTTGCTTTTTCTCACCAAAGTTTTCTCACTGATTAAAAAAGAATATTTAACAACAAAAACCTTTTCCATTCCCCCCCTGTATTTTCCCCTCTCATTTTTTTTTTCTCCATCCCTCCCTCCTTTCACGCCAAAGAAATAGCAGAGGAAAGAGAGACAGAGAGGAAAAATGTAAAGCAGTAATTTTTCCTACAACTGTGTCTGCGCACCCATTGTTTGCACTGTTAGGCGGCGAGAAAAAAAAAGTGAAGAAAAGGAGCACGGGAAGAATGAGAGCGAGCCGTTTGGGTGAATGATGTGAGCGGTAGAATGATGGAGAGAGTGCGCAAAATGCAGGAAAAAGGCTCGGCCCCTCCACTCCCACGTTCGGTCACTTAATTTATTTGAACTTTTAATCTAATTATTAGCTATAAGGGAGGGGAGGGGTGGGGGAGTTGATAATAACCCTCTTCTCCACTTTTGCTTCCATGGGAGCCGCGAGATTCCCGCGATCCGCCAATGGGCCCGTCAACAAAGCCCTTGTCCAAAAAAATTTGTCAAGTCCTTCACGTGTCAGGATTTTTCCCAAAGCTGTTGCATCCAAATCAAAGAAGATTTTTTTTTTTTTTTGGGTTAACATTCGGGTTTTATCTTTTTTTTTTTTTTGGGGATGTCCTCCCCCCCCCCCGTCAACAATTAGCCCACGTCTGTCATTAAAGAGCATCATTAAGCAGCGGGGTGACAGTGATGGATGCCAACGTGGGTGTCTCCCCGGTCAACAAAATAAACTATCAATGTGTGTATCTGATAGGACGCTTGGTAAGTTGGTCACACACACACACACACACACACACTCTGTCAGTGTCAGCGCTAAAGAGAGCGCCAATAACAAAGCTGTGTGTTTAATTGAATTAGTTTAAGGCCAGCCCACAATTTCACAGCTTTCACATTGGTCGAGCCTTTGAATTTATTAGCCATTCTTTCTCGTCGCCCCCTTTTGTGACGCCTTTTACTTGACCATTATTGATATCAATGACTTGTAATGAATACTTGTCACTAGATATTTATTTGAGTTTATGTGTCATGCCTAACAATTCATTTTTCAGGTTGAGTGTGTAGCAGAAAGATTTCAAGGATAGCTCGTGGTGGGGAATGTGATTTAGATTACTTTGAGTTTTGGTTTACGAAGTCTGAATTTATTGACTTATTATATAAAAAAAAAAAGCAAATGAAAAGGTTGTGAGTGACTTTTAATGCACGCTGGTGACGGCACGCTTATTCATGCAAATTGCAGTTCCACTTTAGTCTCGCTGTTATTTTCTTGCATTGAATAAAAAGGATGGTTGGAAAAGGTTTCTGGAAAAATGGAGCTCAATTTGTTGAAAGAAAAACATGCGTGCTGTAATTATATATTTGATGGGTCATAATTGATCAAATTTTCAATTTTTTCAGGTGTTCCTGTCAAGGTGGTCAGTGTGACGCAAGGAATATCAAAAGACACCCCTTTGGATATCTTTTTATTTCTGAATGAGATTGGGTAAGTATTTTTTTAAATATTCTTTTAATATAGTATATTTTTTTTACATTTTATTTAATTTTAAAGTGTGCTTAATGTTTCTTTGCAATTTAAAATAACATAAAATTGCTTCCAAATTTTCCTTTAATTTCTTCAGATATTACAGATTTTTTTTTTATATACTATATTTTTATTTTTAGTATTTTTATTTGTTGAATGAAATGTCAATGCTGTTTGACTCTCTTAGCGGAAAGCACGGAGTGGGTCGCATTGACATCGTGGAAAACCGTTTCATCGGCATGAAGTCCCGAGGTGAAAACAATTACGCTTTCATGTTCCCCGAAACGCATCTCGATATTTTAAACCTTCTCTTCAAACCTTCCTTTCCACGTCGGGAGCTTTTACGCAATTTGCAGTTATTTTACATGAGCGCTTCGAGTCGGTCAAAGCGAAATGCGTCTCCTGCAAGTGTTTGGAATTATAGACTTCCATTCATTCATGTCCGTGTGTATGTTTGTGTGTGTGCGGAAATATCCACGGGAGAAAAACAAACATTTGACTGCGTTTGGAGCACACAGCAGGGCTCAAAACATCTGTCCGTCACTTGTGCACTCTGTTGTCACTTCAGCTCTGCTTGTGACAAACATCACAAATAAGTGGGCCAAAGCTTGCGTGCTCACACACACACACACACACACACACACCTTTTCACCGCCGTGACACAACGTTGGCAGGTAGAAACGGGGAAAGTGGGAAGCCCACTTTTCTTTTCCGTCGTCGGTACAAAAGAAAGCAAAAAGGAAGAGTAAGGAAGAGGTGGAGGCCAATGTGTCACATCGCTTGAGTAACCCCCACTGAGTGCATTCATACTATTTTTTTTATTTTATTTTTTGTCAGGTCATATTTATCAAAGAATGTAGCTACAAAACAATCGGCAATCCTGTCACAGCGCTGTCGGACCTTTGACCTTTCTGTGCACAGGCGGAGATTGTCGGAAATCACTGTTAGGAGACTATTAGACAAGATTGGCATGTCCCGCTCTCCTGAAAATGAAAGCAAGTCCAGATCTCCGACATTAAAAATATGACTGGATGGGATATTGGCTTGAAATTTAAAAGTTTAAAAAAAAAATAGAAAAATACTGTACAACAATAAATTAAAAACAAACGGACACCACTAGTACTGACTGTTTATATGTGTTGCTGCACCATTTGTGTTCAAATCGTGCTGTATTGAATTTCACGGCTCAAACCGTTTAGCCTTCAACTTTTGCATACCTCTCGTCACTTCACGAGATTAAAAACCTGGAAAAGCACTGGAGGTGTTTTCTCCTTAAGCCTTAACTCAACTTCCAAAAAGCTTCCTATTGTTGCTTCTCTCCCGTTAAGCCGTTTTTAAGCCAAGTTTACTTGGAGGCAGTTTTAACTTATTTATCTGATGGAGGCCGGCCAACGGAAATGTCCCTACGCGCTCCCATCGGATCAGCAAAAGGCCCACGAGCCCTTCAAGCTCAGGTGGCGGCCGTTTGAGGCTTTGGACAATTAGCGACGGGGCTAAGCCCGCTTTTCTGGCCGCCAGCGCCGCAGTAAGTGCTTCTCTGTTTTCAGGTCAGGAACGGCGCTGGAGGATTTGCACTCGTATAGACCAGACCGGGAGATTAAATAGCATAGCGGTGGTGTTCGGCCTGTAACCACATTCTGCCCCCCCCACACACACACACTTTTTTTTTCTTTTTTTTTTTTTGATTGAGCTGACATTTGAGTGACAGCTTCATTTCTGCTGTCAGCTACCTCATTTTTTTCAGCCCCTCCCCGACCAGAGGGGGTAAATTGCAGGGTATAGGCAGAGCCCTGGTCCACGCTCTGCTGGTTGGCAGGGGCCTCCTACCCTGTCATTTAGCCTGCATGGACACACACTCCCATATTTAGCAAGGAGCTGTCTGTCACAAGACTAATATTCATGTATTCTATTTTTGGGGCTCACGAAAAAAGCTAATCTGATACTTTCTTCAATATGTGGTCGATCCAAATCTGTGATGCATGATGGAAATTATTTTTTAAAAAAATTTAATATTATGACACAAAACATTGAATAAATAAATAGATCATATATATATAGATTTTTTAAATTAATTTATTTTAATTTTTAAAAATGAATTATGTTTATATTTATTTGTCAGGGATCTATGAAACCCCCGGAGGTACCATCCTGTTAAAGGCCCATCTCGACATTGAGACGTTCACCATGGACAAGGAGGTCCGCAGAATCAAGCAGGGACTCGGGATCAAGTTCTCCGAGCTGGTCTACAACGGTAAGTCAATCAAATATGACATAATATTCACCCAGCTGTGTCTCTCGATCTGTCCGTCGAGCTTGACTTGTGTGTTTAGCGTGTAGCTCAGGTGTCCTAATCTTCCCTTCTGCTCAGTCCCAAGTCTCTTTGGTACCTTCATCCACTTAATCGGATCAGCACCATTAGAGACTGGACAATTCAATTGAGAGATGGATTAGAAGAATCAAAACAAGTGCAAAATGCTGACTTGCATTCGATTTTCAAACACGCTTAAGAATGCTAATGACCAACGAATATATTTAGATGACAATCAAAGAGATTCAAAGGGAGAACATGACAGACGATGAGGTGGAGGTCAGGTGCTGATCAGAGGAGGACCCCCGCCAAGCCGTGCGGGTCCTCCACGAACAAATGCGGACACGAGCCTCTCCTCCATCTGTCTGGGAAACACTAAGGGGGAGGTCCAAACTTCAACACACACTAATCCACTGGTCGACTCCAACCAGTCCACTAAAACGTGTTTTTTGTTTCTCAGGCTTCTGGTACAGTCCAGAATGTGACTTTGTGCGCCAGTGCATAGCCAAGTCCCAGGAGAACATTGAAGGCAAAGTGCAGCTGTCCGTCTTCAAGGGCCAGGTTTACATTCTGGGACGAGAGTCACCCAAGTCCCTGTACAACGAGGAGCTGGTCAGGTAAGCAAAGATGAACATGTGGCAGCTCTGTATATACAAAGACATCAGAGTAGCGTCAAGCTCAGTTTCTGGAAGCCCCCCCGATCCCGACCCCCCCCCCGATGACCTCGCAGCCGTGCTAACAGTGGGTTTGTTCAGGCGGTTGACCCCCGATGCCCTGTGGGCAGGCTCAGCACTGACCAAAGTAAAAAAAAAAAAAACTCCATATGCTTCTCTGTCCCCCCCCACACACACACTTGTACCGGCTAATAGTGTTTTCATCCACAGAAGAGAGAGCTGATGTCGAGCGGGCCTTTTTAGAGGAAAGTAGCAAAAGCGTCATGCTTGTTAAGCAGGTCAGGAGGAGCCATGCCTCCAGTGAACAGCCGTCGAGTTTCTCACAACGTTTTTATTTTTTTCGGTACAAGAGAAAAGGAGTCAAAAGCGGGGGAGGGGGGGGGAGAACTCT
This sequence comes from Syngnathus scovelli, assembly GCF_024217435.2. Taxonomy (NCBI): domain Eukaryota; kingdom Metazoa; phylum Chordata; class Actinopteri; order Syngnathiformes; family Syngnathidae; genus Syngnathus; species Syngnathus scovelli. Next base: position 11,441,126 of record NC_090859.1, on the reverse strand, counting down.
TGTTAGTTGCTCCATCTGTGAGGTGGCTTTTAAATTGCGCAATCGGTCCGGCTGCGTGAGTTGCGGTATATAATCGACGAATAATTGATCATAATTGGTATCGAAACCACAAGGTGGAGACAAAGTGCTTAAAATAGAGAATGTTACATACATTTCTTCTTCTCCTGCATTACTTTTGATTTAAATTTCCAGATATTTTTTAAAACTGGAATGAGCTCGGTTGTTAGCGCAAAGGTCGCTAGCTTGTTGCGCGACTGAGGTGTTGTGTTTCACCGTGGCAAAGTCCTCAGGCCCTCCTGACAGATGGGCCCTGAAGTTCCTCACAAAAGGGCTCAGTGCAAATGTCCCCAAACAAATGACAAAGGAATCCAGTAAAATGCTCTGATTCATTGCCTGCTTTAGTTTAAGGGGCAGCTAATTAATTCATGAGGAACAATTCACTCCAATTTATTTTGAATCGGACTCGACGGATGGAATCTGTTGAAATTAGCGCTTTTAAAATTGGTAAAAATTGGCAGATTTTATTATTTTTTTTAACACAAAAATTGGGCAACTTTTCTCTGTTAAGATAAATAACAAATCATAAATAATTGTAAAACAGTCAAATGTTTTTCCATTTATTTATTTTTTTTCCAGAATTTAATATTGATTAGGCCCTAGTATGTACCCAACACGTAAAAAAAAGTATATACTGTCTCTTGCCTGCTCAAGAATCGTATACCTTGTAGGAGCAGTCGCACACATTTGTCACAGCGGCAACACACACACACACACAGACCCCCCGCCGGCATCTCGCTGTCTCTCCGTGGGCACCCGTAAACGGCATCATTAGCGCAGTGGTAACGCAGCCCGTCACTGCACCCATCTGAGAGGGAAATGTCACCCTCCTCGCTTGTCTGCTCGCTCGCCTCTCAATTAGACGGCAGGGTTTCTGCCAGCATCACACACACACACACACACACATACTATGCTAGCTGCCATATTCTCCAAAGCCACTCATTCATAATGGCGCTCAGGTGCCAAGCAGGGAGCCTTGTATTGAGAGTTGATGATTTAGTTGTCAGACTTTCTTTTTTTATCGTGTTTATCCTATCATTTGTCGCCAATTTCCTCTTTGGCTAAGTGCTCGCAAAGAATAAGCGCCGGGCGAAAAAAAACGGCCGGCCGCGAGAGGACTCGGGCCAGGCAGTGTATTAAGCACGGCAGGTAGAAAACTGCCGTGATTACCGGCCGCCGCCGCCGCCGAACGCTTTTGTGCGCCGTGCACTTAGGATGGATGGCGAAACACGGCGAGGGATTGATTTAGAATCTTTTTCGAGGTGTGCGAATGAACCCGAGAATCCCTTTAGATCAAACTTTCTGGGTTTGGGGACATTCTTGTAATTTTAAGTCTCGAAATGATTAATCTATCAAAAATAATTATCAATTTCAATTAGTTTTCGATCATCTCTAATCTATGGCTATATCGTCGCGGTCCCCGGAGTGATCCGGGAACCCCAGTTTGAGAACCCCCTGTTCGACTTGATATGATGGTATTATTTTTATCAAACCGAGCATCTCTTTTTTTGTTCTCGTCCAATACCGACTCTCAAATACTTCAACGTAGCACCGGGTGGAGGAATCAATAGCCCCATTATTCCCTCCCAAGGCCTTATCAATGATCCAGTTATCTCAGCGTTTAATGAGGCCCCACGTCTGGTGTGTTTACAAAACATTTAATTGTGTGCTGTTGTATCTGGGCTTTCTAGCATGGATGTGCAGGGAGACTACGAACCTTGCGACGCCTCTGGATTCATCAGGATCAACGCCGTCAGGTAAAATTGATGGACTAAAAATGTTCTAGTTTCTGTTGATGGTTTTACAAGACCCCTTTGTATGCAATTTCTAAGAAATCTTTTTCCCCCACAGGCTCAGGGAGCATCAACGTCTGCAGGGTCTCTCCAGCAACAAGAATTGAGCCGACGAAGGAGCTACACGACAACTTGAAGTACCAATACTTGAAATCTTTGAGATTTTAAGACCACACTACTATCTTGTGATCATTCCTTCCAATGTGGATAATAATGAATAAAAATCTATATCAGTGATTATTACATGTGATTATCCTCCACCCTATGGGAAAAATTTGCAGTACTTCCAGTTTCTTTCTCCATCAGTTAAAAGTAGGCTTAAGTTCAGCAAAATTCTCTTAATGTGGGGCGTTCCAGTTTAGCCGATGTATCGCTGAAAGGTGTCAGCGTCAGAGTACACGGCCATAAGGGGACCTCCCGTTGGGTCTAGGGACTCCCCGCCGGGTCTAATGGGCAATGACGGCTCCTCGGACCTTTGAGTGCTGCGGCGGGCACCTCCTCCTCCCTCCCCCCACCCACCCGTCCACCTCCTCCCAGCTCCTGCTCAATTACACGGCAGGCGTCTCAGTCTTTGCCTGGTCAATTACCGGCCGGCCCCAGCATTTACTGTCACGCGTGCACAGGTTGCAAGATAATCAGTGTCTGAAATGGCCCCCATATTCAGATTAGTCAGTCAAGCTGAAGGCGGGCGGGAGGGCGAAGCGGTCGGGGACAGCTATCAATCTGACTTCAGCAAGTCTTAGAAATGTTAGCAATCCACTAAAAGTGTTTTTGAAAGTCCTGATCTGTCTTGATTAGTCTGCTAAAGATGCATGCTGAGATCCTCGCCCATTCATTCGTCGGGCGCTTCTCATATTCCGTCTTCTCCGTCTTACCTGCATTGACGCCTGACCAAGGGAATTAATCATCCTTGACCCGGGAGCAATTACCCATCATTACCCACTCAGGAGGGAATAGACATGTGTAACAATAGCACGACATGAAAAGTTGGCGGAGGCGGGTCTAATGGAGTTCCGTGCTGTTCCGAGTCTCTTCGGGAGTCGGGGTTGACTAACCTTCAAGTCCCTGTCAAGGCGCACAAAGCCAAAGTACAAAGGAGCTCGTTGTTCACCTGACCTCAATGGAACGAAGGTGAAAGGGACATTTGAAAAAGTCAGGAGAGCACTTGGAATCGAGGTTCGTGTGATATCACGGAAAAAAAAACATGCATGCCCATATTTGGAAGGAAACAGGAAGTAACCAGGAAGTAAATACTTCATTCTTCCTTAGCACCACTGTTAGCCCACTTTAGAGTTTGGAGTGATCTACTTGTCAAATCCAGAAAGAAAAATCTTTCAAGATATTCTCCTCGTCGTTAGAAGTTTGAACTCAACATAGTTCTCCTGTCTTTTGTCCTCATTCAATGCATGCTCTTGGTGGAGCTGTCTGCGGAAAAAAAGCTTCGCTGACCTTTACTCTGACGCACAATGAGGCAGTGACAATGACCACCGACGGGGTTAATTACCAACAATTACAGGCCAACATGGCCGCCCTGGCGTTTTTTCTTTTTCTGCTGTAACCTAAGTCCAAAATCCCGCATTAGCTTAGGGTCCATTATGACGTCTGGGTTCCTACCTGGGAGCCGCCGGGACCCCCGTTTCAGCCCTCCAGGTGCGGCTCAGGTCCTTTCAGCCATTTTGCTCCACTATTATATGTGTGTGTGTTTTTATTTTTAATTACTGTTAGTTAAGGCATCAAAAACACTGCACATTTCACCCTAATGCTTAACTAGTAAGTGGTAATGGACCACTCCCGGGAGGTTTGTGGCTCAAGCGAGCGGATTTGTGATGAGGTCATTCAAAGTGATTCAGGAAGATAAATTGTCGTCAATGTGATTTGATCAGTCGTGTGTGTTTGAATTATTGACAGTAGTTATCCTTCACAGGATAATAATCATTTATAAAATAAAATGTTCTAATAATACAACGTCTTTTAATGTGAAAAGATCTTAACAGTTGGTGTCCAAATTTTTATGGAGATGTTAAATAGAATGTTTCAAATTAAATTGCAGTTCTATTTTTTTGCCCAGTAAACAACTTAATGTTGATCTAACGCTCGGTTAATTGAGTGTAGTTCCACTATCAACCACTAGATAATATAATCTAAATAATATAACATAATATAATAAAATATAATATTAATATATAATATATATAATATAATATAATTTATATAATTAATAAAATAATTTATATAATTAATAAAATATAATATAATACGTACAATATAATATAATATATAATATGATATAATACAAGCTGATAGACAGAAGGTGCGTCACTTATGAATAAATGAGTGCAGCCTCTACGCATAATGTCATAATTTGTTCATTGTGTGCGTACAAAACGGCGCCTAGGAGAGCAGAGCCGTCGCTCTGGAAACTTGATCTTTTTCGCGAGAACATCAAGAGACCATCTGTGAGGAAACATGGCAGGATACACTTTGCCTTGCAGGCTCTCTCTAAAATCCACGGACCCTCTGTGTGTGTTTGTGTGTGTGTGTGTTTTCCATTGATGTCAAAGCCTATTTTCTGGTGTCAAAGGACAGCCATTGCCAGCTCCTGTCCTTTAGATCTATAGACAGATGGGGCCATTACGGTCAGAAAAGCCCCCCCTTTGGCATTGTTTGGCCTGAGCCGGTGATGAAATATTGATGGAAAAATAGAAATATTTTGCCTGCTGCTCCGTGTTGGAGGTTAATGAGTGTGAAGAGTTTGTCGTCTCCCGTTACAACAAGATGTAGCTAAACGACCACCGCCATCATCGACAATGAGAATCAATAAACTTTCAACACTGGCTTAGGTTACAGAGCTGTGATTCATAGATATAAATAGATCGAAATATAGTTTCATATTTTAGATTCATCTTTTATGCAATCATGTAACAAGTGTCATTAACCAGAAGTCAAATTGCCCGTGCAGGTCGACATTCGAATAACAACAAAATCAAAAATGCAAATTTGGGCTGTAAGGGGCGGAGCTAGTTATCCCATTTTAAACATAAGTTTCAAACCTGTTGAGTTTGGACAGTTGAACATATAGCATCTTCCAAAAGGTCATATAAAATCTGTGCTTTTCAAAAATGCTTTCACTGTAACAAAGCCCCCCCCCCACCTATTAGCCCCCCTCCGCCCCCACCTCCCAGATACCCCGGGGGCATCAGTGTGTAATGCAGCATGTTGATTTCCAAATCAATAGATTTATCCCTCTCATTTGCTTCTGCCTCTCTCGTTTGACTGGGGGGGCGAGGGGAGGGGGTCCGGTCCACTGCTGGGGGTTTTCTCCCGGCACACGTCCTTTCAGCCGTTCGATCCGTGGCTGTGATGCAGTTGTGAATCCACGAGGGGGGGGGGGGGGGGATGTCTTTGCTCTTTCCCTTTGGATGATATAAATGTTTAATGTCGTTGGTTATTTAATTGTTTTGTTGCGAGAGTTTCCTCTGATGGATGGAAGCTGTTTTGGCTTCTAGGGACTGCTGGCAACTTTTCAGGCCTTGCCGGCGTGTTTAAGTGCTGGATGGATGGAGGTTGGTCCATCACCCATCTTTCTGTATCCAGCTGATGTTTGCCTTTATTTTTAAGTTCTTGTTTTCGGTGGCCCGTGGCGAAGAATTACCTGCAACGACTACGCAAGTGGGGGTGAACATTCACACGAACTTCTTTTGTCAGCTCCCAGTTCAAAGAGCTTACAAACAACACCATTTAGCTATTATTTCCTCTCAGGCAAACGTTTATCGGAAGAAAATTTGATGTTACGCGGAAGAGGAGAATAGGACTGGTGGGGGTCAGGGTGGGACAAATAGTGGAAAACATCCGTCATTTTCACCGCGGGGTCCCACGTAATTGAGTCATTTAAAATACAGATACACAAGTGGATCAAAGCAAAGTGGCTTGAGGAGGATGCGGGAAGGAGGGAGGAGGGTGCAAAGTAGAATTGAAAAGGACCAAAAACAAGTAGGTGCATAGCTGCCATTACTCGGCAAAACGCCGCTGTTTAGCTTTGAGGGCTGTCAATCATCTTGCTAATGCACAAGTGTCGAGGGCTGAGATTTTTAAATGGAGTAAAATTCGAAAACGTTATAGTTCGAGATTTCTTTAGAATCTGTAACGGTCTACAAATCGACATTTTAAGTTACTGCCCCCAAAAACAAATTCTTAAATCGAGTTAAATGTAATACTATTGTTAAACTTACAAATGTGGATGTCTTTTTTTTTTAAGCTCAAAAATGGCAGTGTATCTCATTCATACAAAACATTACATAAATAATTGAATAATGTTATGATTTCTTTTTTTAACATAACTATGAAACAAAGCATAATAAAATAGTTTATCCTACAGATTTTCTAATATTTTACTAATACTGAAATGTTATGTTAACATCACAAAGGGTTTCGAATACAGACAAACAGACAGACTGACAAAAGTGTAAATGCACAGTCCGTGAGGGGAGGGGGGGTAATCGGGGGAGTGGAGTGCCGGGATACCTCTGAGGTCTCTGCATGAAACTTTATCCATTTCATGTTTCCTGCCTTTAGAAAAGGATGCCCTTTGCAGAACGGCATCAATTATCAAGCAATTACAGTTTCATGTGGCCTCTTCCTTCCATATTGAGAAGGTGGGGGAGGAGAAAAAAAGGCGTGGACCAATGTTGATGTTTCATTTGTCCGGCTGCGTGCATGTGTGTGTGTGCAAGTGTGTATGTGTGATATTTGAGCCACAGTCATACACACTCTTGTAATGCACTGATTGACTGGCAGAATTCTAGCAGCTCACACACCTGCTTTTATCGGGGCAGAATTTGTAATATGGTAAGGGCGGATAAGTTCCAGACCCGCCTGCAATCATTGAAAAACTCTGACACACACACCATATTTTTTTAAAAATGACTGTCTGATGCTCTTTGAATCAAGTTATTGAAAAAACAAAATACAGGCACCATCACTCAACATGCTAATGGGTTAGCCACTTAGCAACCACAGTCAATATCACAGGTGCTACAGTGTAGAATGAGAGAATGGTGACCACAACTGGATAAAAATAACACCTGTGCATATACAGGATTATTTTGGTATCATGCTTAAAGCTTTGAAATACATTAAAAATATATCAGGAGTGGTCTGGATTTTTAATCAATGAGCAATTTCTATGAACTGTAAATATTGAATTGTGTTTTAGCAGGGATTCACTGTAAACAAAAAAGTCAACACTTTTTTTTTCCCAGCAGCTTTGAGCACATGGTAGCAATATGTGAGCAGGATCATACTTCAGTCATGCTAATTTTGTGAGTGGGGTGAGGTGGGGGGGTGCTGGTCTGCGAACAGCTGTAGATTCCCATTCAGTCGTTCTGATTCTCTTGTGGACATGATGAAGTGGCCAGAGGCTGGCGTGGAAGAGAAATTGATACGTGCAACGTGGAAACCTTAACAATCTTCTTGTGTGGGAAAAAAAGAGAATATGGTTAGGGCAGCTGCACATCATGTAGAAGTCAATAAGCACTTTTATGCAATCTACAGCCTTCACCATAATATTATAAAATGTTTTTCTTTTACTATTTGTTACTATTAATGATGAAAACATAAATATGTTACCCAGAATATATTTCTAAAATATTAAAAAAGTCATCCATACATGTACATGTCTTTTTATTTAATTTATAGTATTTTTAATGTAATTTATTTATAGTATTTTTAATGTAATTTATAGATATTTTTATTACATATTTATCTGGATGCATATTATATATGTATTTTTAGCCTTAAAAATTATTTTGATTGACATTTTTAATTTGATTTTCTTTGAAAATTGATGTATCTTGTTTCATATAATTGCTTTATTTCATAAATAGTATTTTTTTAATTTTTTTTTATAAGACTTCCAGCCAGGAGCTAGCTGCATTGTGTAGTACTGTATAGCTTCCAGACCACACACTGCTCAGTGCTGCTTCTCACTGAGGTTTGGATATAATTTATGAAGCGGGAGACTGTTTTGCATAAAGATTTGGGGAAATTTGCTGCAATTTTACAGAGCTTTTTCTTCTGTCTGGCTGCTGGCGTTTTCCAGATGTGCACCGACATATGTTTCCACATGTGCAACAAAGGGTAAAAAGCAATTATTTAAGTATTATTCTGACACTTTTTCAAATGCCTCACAAGTATCATGTCCATGATTCACACCGGATAGGGATTCATAAATAAAATATGTCTGTCTTGACATATGTTGCTGTTTTTTAACCTCAAGAAAAATTTAGATGATAAATGTTTATAAAATAAAATATGTATTGAAGACAAAATACTGCATAATAAAATCCCCCATTAGGTAATCCCTAGGTGCCAAACTTGCGTGTCTTATTGTTCATGACATGATTAGTCAATAAAGTTTGAAGTGGAAAAAAAATATGTTGTTCTCCTGTGTGCGAGTTCGATCCTCTCGCGAGATTTTGCTGCTCTCGGAGCTTGGGCTTGGCACATGTGCTCACCTCCCCCCGCCCCCTCCCCTCCTCAAGTGAGCCTCTCAGCTGCCGAGGCGAGTGATGATGATGGCGGAGCTGGTTCAGGGACAGGCCTCGGTGGCTCAGCCCGGAACGAAAGATGACTTCGCAGACACGATACGCCGAGTGCGACAGGTAACAAAATTGTACCGGAGGGGAAGGCCTGCAAAAGAAGCGCACGCGTGGGTGGATGGCAACAGTTTGGCTTGCGTGGAACCCTCTCCTCACCCTTCACCCCCTCCCCGTCAACCACAAACCATTCCTCATGTACCCAGCTAGCTCGTTAGCTCGGGGGCTAACAGCCACTAGCCGAGTTAGCATAGCTGAGCCGACAGATTAAGAGTTGTACAGCCGATACACTTCTACGTTGCTAACTGCGTCCGACGAGTCGACGGCGCCCCTCGGGGCTGGGTGACACGTTTTTCCACCCGAGACGCCGACGCCTCGTTGAACGCTGGAAGTTTTAGGTTAGCACAACTTTTGGCCAAGTTACGTCGACAACCTGTTGTCAAGCCCCCCCACACCCCCGCCCCACATACACACACAGAAGTTGCCTGTTAGCCTTAGCACGTTAGCTCCCCTCCCTCCCTACGACACCGAGCTCACCAGCCCGGCCGCCCCGGTGGCTGACAGCCCCTGAGAGGAGCTCAACTTTAGCCAGAATGTCTTGACACGCTGTCAGAAAGTTAGCTCGCCGTGCGGTAGTAAAGCCACCGCTGCCCCACTTAGATCAGAAGCCGAAAACAACCCGCGGTTTGCCCGCTATCACTTTAGACTCTTCGAAAACATCTACCCCTCATCGTGTCGGCTTTTTACCCGAACGTGGGGGCTTATTTTTCGGACTGGCGTCGTACTTTGCTCGAGGTAATAAACACGAGTGAGCGAGCTAACTCGGGAGGCTAACTAAGCTCGGCTAGCTTAGCGTGTTTGGTAGTATCTGTTGGGAGAGTTAGGCCATGTCATGTAACGTCACCTGCCCCAAATAAGCCGCACTCCACGGATTTTTCCACGGCAAGTGCCACAAAAATATTATAACGTCAAGTAACCTACATTTGTTTTCCATTTGCACTAGCAAGACGTCAGCTGGTGTCCACAGTAGACTTTAAGTTGGTTCACGTTGTTGTGTGTGCACATTTTCCAACACAAATACAGTATTGTTTATTTAAATGGGAGCAGTATAACAAGACAGGTCATTTAAAGATAATTCCAATAATACAAGTATCATTTTCCTTCGATATGAGTCTTTAAAAAGTGGAGAAAATGCACTCATTAGGGGTCGGGATTTTGGTGTGACCTATTTTGCGCAATTTGTTTTACGACTTTCTTATTATCAAAACAAATTAAGAGTTGATCAAACATTGCATATGTTGTTATAAAACATATTTTGGAGTTAACATAGCACAGTCAGAAAGATTTGTTACATTATGTAACATTCATGAAATTAGCATTGGAAGCAATAGAAAATGAGCCATAATGGCAGATCAGAGTAACATCGACCAGTCAACGTGTTTTGCTGTGGATCTTCTCCAGATGGCCGCCAAGATGGGAGGAGAGCAGATGCCAAACCTTCACAGTCCTTCACCAGTCATCGACCCCTCCCTCTATGGCTTTGGAGGCCAGAAACGCACGATGGACAACGGAGGTAAGTTTCGTCTTGTGTAAAAAAAAAAATCACCGTCACAGGTGTAGTGAAGAACTGAGAATAATTTTCTGAAATGTTCCCAAACTCACATGGTTACACTATGATGGCAGCATTCGATGTTGGTTTTCAGCCTTGCTTGGTGATGTTTGTATTTAAAAAAAAAAAAAAAAAATGGTTCCATTACAAACCCATGCCTGTTGGTCTGTCACAATGTGACATCTTTGTTTCAACCAGTGTTCCAGCATTGTTGTAAACAAGCCAACATGGCGCCGCCCTTAACGATGGAGCCCGCCTAAATCTGGACTTTGTCTTGGCATGGAATATTTTATTACATTCATACCCTTCCACATCCCTCTTTTTTTGTTGTAGTTGTTTTAAAATGGGAATACGTTAATATGCTTGTTTGTTTTTTTCTTTTTAAATTGCGGTTTCACTTATTGTGGACACAGGCCCCACTCATGCAGCCAACACGTTTTCAAAACCTGAAAAAGGCCGAGCCATATTTCGTCAACACTGGAGCTTATACACAAAGTGTCCCAAAAATAGAATTGTCACCTGAAGCATGTCGTCAAAATCCAGCCCGAGTATAATAACCGCGCCACACGCGGCAATTCCATTCTACCATTACATCCTTTTTCTGAATCTCGCACACCTACCCCTTGCATTTATATTCATAGCTGTCCCTATGTCAAGCGTGAAGTGCAATGCATTTGCCGAGGATGTGAAATGAGTGCAAACCAGCATAAAAATCGTCCACACCAGCGACTATCACATCCGTGACGGCACATCCTCCCGCGCGACCTCTTGCACGCCGCTACCCGTCAACATTCAATCCGACCCGCCCGGCAGCCAAACTTGGGATTGAAATTCTCTTCAACGCAGCATATTTCCGTCCCGCTGCGCCTCAGACGACAACTGAGTCGAATGGCGGCGGGCGGCACCCCTTCCCCATCAGCAGAAATGTTTATCCACTTGATTGGATATTCGTACAAGTTTTGTTTATTTTCTAGAGTCATTTCTTGTATGCTAACTTGTGCGTTTTGCTCTCAGTAGGCAACCATCTCGGCGCAATGGTACATCAAAGGTGAGCAGAGTTCTGTAGCTCATTTTTGGGGGAAAGCCCCCCCCCCCCTCGTTCAAAGACTATATTGATCGTGTCATAATCTCACAGGGCTCTCACGACAGAAGACTTCAAAGTGCCTGATAAAATGGTGGGATTCAGTAAGTGGGCTTTGAGTTCATTACAGTCGCCGCGAACGTTTCGGGTGTAATCATCGGTATTGATGGAGCGCTCAGCTCTTAGGTCACCGCGTCCACATTTCCAAAAAACTCTTTCTTCTCATTTCCAGTCATTGGAAAAGGGGGAGAGCAGATTTCAAGAATCCAGCTGGAATCTGGCTGTAAGATTCAGATAGCGTCAGGTGAGTTAGAGTTTCAAACACGATTGTTTACAGCTTTAAATGTGAGTGTCTCATTAAAATAAAAAAAATAAAAAATCATGGATGTATTAATAGTTTGCAATCTGGCTACTTAAGCGAAACATTTTACATTTGTAGAGGCCGATGATTAATTGACCAGTCGATTTTTCCACAACGTGTTTCCTTTCAAATCAAAGTAGCTCTTTAATGGTGACGTCTGTCTGTGCTTTATTTTTGCAGACAGCGGAGGCATGTTGGACAGGCCCTGCACGCTGACCGGCAGTCCTGAGAACATCGAGTGAGTCCCCCAGCTCTGAACGTGTCCATTGTCGAGCCGCTGAGGGCACAGACCAATGTCTCATTTCACTGGAACTTCATAACAACTTTTCTTCTCATCCAACATTGAAACATGACTAAGAAAAAAAAAATGTGACTAATACATCACGGCGCCTCACGCAGGCAGGCCAAGAGGCTGCTGAACGAGATTGTGGAGCAGTGTCGCTACGGTCCAGGTTTTCACTGCGAGATGGACGGCAGCGGCGCCATCCAGCAGATGCTCATCCCCGCCAACAAAGTGGGCCTGGTGATCGGCAAGGGAGGGGAGACCATCAAACAGCTGCAGGTGCGGTTCCGATCGAGTCGCCGCGCTTTTCCCGTTATGTCCGTCTCATTGTGTTTTGTCTTCCCGTGTAGGAGAGAACGGGAGTGCAAATGATGATGATCCAGGATGATCCCATGCCTACCGGTGCAGACAAGCCTTTGAGAATAACTGGAGACCCCCACAAAGTCCAGGTTGGTCCTGCTTCCGCTCCAATGTTGGGCGGTTACGATTGGCCAGCAGCATGCATGTTCAGATACTTTCTTTTTGATTCAACTGTTTTCGTTTCGGTTCAACCGGCCCCCACACAGACAGGCCAGGCGGGAAAATCAAGACTTTTTGCTGAAATTCCTGATAGCCGCCACGCCCCTGCCTAGAAGTGTTGTTCCTGCAAATATTTTGACTTTACGACTGCGTTAATGACTTTGGCTTATGTCACCGTGTAAACATAACTTAAGTGAACTGGGTATTAAATTTTTTGAATTTGGTTACCCCTCCCCCTTTTTTTTTTCCTTTCTTTCAGCAAGCACGTGAACTTGTGGTCAAGCTAATCAGGGATAAGGACCAAGGAGATTTTAGGGTGGGCAGGGCCGACTTTGGATCCAAAATGGGCGGAAGCAGTCTCGACGTAAGATGTTTTTAAAATATGTTTGCATCATTTATATGTCATTTGAATTTTAAGCATTTGGTGATAACAAATTCACCAGCTCGAAGAATTGCAATCTTGCACAAACAATTAAAGAATTAGGTATATTTTTTTTACAACGCATTTAATAAATCTGTACGAGTTGCAACACATAAGATTTATGCAGCTGCTGACTCGAGTCGCATTTTTTTTCCCTACTTGATCAGGTGGTGGTGCCCAGATTTGCGGTTGGCATCATCATCGGCAGGAACGGCGAGATGATCAAGAAGATTCAGACTGACGCTGGAGTCAGGATCCAGTTCAAACAAGGTAAGACCGTTCAGGACAGCTACCGGCACGACCCATTTAAAATGTGACGGCACGATATTTGACGCTTTTAGCCCGGTCTCCTTTTGTTGCACCTGCGTGAATAGCCATGCCCTCTGACCTTGCGTGTCATTTGACCTGCTAGATGATGGAGTCAGCCCAGACCGTGTTGCCCAGGTGATGGGCCAGCCTGACCACTGCCACCACGCCGTGCATCTCATCAACGAGCTGGTTCAAACTGCCCAGGTATAGATGCGCTCCACCGTTTTGGGAAAGTGAAAGGTCCTCAATTTGTGGCAGCACAGAAATCCGATGTTTGGAATGTCCTTGTCTTCTACAGGAGCGAGATGGCTTCGGTGGGGTTATGGGTCGCCGCAGCCGAAGTGACTGTAACATGGGCGCCGGTCTCGGAGGGCTGCAGGAAGTGACGTACGCCGTCCCCGCCGACAAGTGCGGCCTGGTGATCGGCAAAGGTAAAAAAAAAAGACTCGTTTTCGCCGGTCGCGTGAGCGCTCTTTCTATGAGCACAGTTCATCTCGGCGTTGCGAGTATATCCAACTCAACAGATTGCCTCGCCCCCGCCCACCAACCTTTGAATAAATGAGCGCCGCTCTGCCCTCGAGTGAATCCGACGAGGGGCGAGTGACCCCCCCACCCCACCCCACAGGCCTCATGTATACAGCACAAGTGGCATTCATCGGCCCCACTAAGGGCTTAATGATGGGGATAATGCGTGTAATGTGACATTAATTGTTAAAGGTGCATAATAACAGCCCTCAATCATGTGGAAGGCCGCCTGGCATCTAATGAGCCTCTTTCAGCCCGATAGAGTGCAGCGAGGGAATGAATAGGAGGAATTAGCTTATTGGCTATTCATGCCCACTCTATTGCCAGCTATTTAAAAGTCATTGACCATTGCATTGGAAGAAGGCGTGTGTGTGTGTGTGAGCGCGCGTGTATTTTTCTCGCTGTGTGTGTGTGCGTGCCGTGAGAGTTGAAAGAAGGAAGGAGGGGGGGGGGGCTCTTTACCAAAAATAAAAACATGGCAATAGAAATGTCAAGTGGCTTTTGTGCATGTAGCGGGCCAAGGGAAACAAATAAACCGGGGCGTTGCGTCCCCCTTCTCTCGACATTAGCATATGAAGTGGGTCAATATGGTCGAGATGGCGGTGGGTCTGGCTGCTGTCAGCCGACCCTTAAAGAGTGCGGTGATTAATATCTTTACGATGCCATATGTAGCCCGTTGCCCCCTGCTTTTGACCCTCTACACACACTCATCGCCGCTTGATGGATCAAGCCACCCACCAATCTGCTCCCACATTAAAACGGGCTTAAATTCATTGCCGCTTTCCACCCAAAATACCCAAATTGAATGTTCACTCACCCTCAACGCTCTGTTCACAACACTAACCAGTCATCCTTGTAAAGCCTAATTGGAAAAAAAATATCAATTGGAGTAGGCTCCTTTGTTAATACACACGTGCACATAAAATGTACTTCATTCACTCTCGTGAGTTAAATTTAAAACTTTTCGCATTTTTTAGCGACAGCCATATTATGTAGTTCTCGGTCTTTACACAGTTCTATCTTCAAACATATCATTTGAACCAATCTCAGAATCCCCTATTTAAGAACAATTTAGCAGCAGCTCCCAAAAGATGGGCGTGCCGCCCCCCCCCCCCCCCCCCCCTTTTTTTTTTTCTCCTCGCAGCACCAGCCGCTAACCAGACCCTCTGAATACGGTCACCAGTTGCACTTTTGTGCGGCTCCCTTTCTTGCGGCGCACTAAACCAGTCTCATTAATAAGACCTGTATTATCTGCGCTGACTCCGGGCCAGTCCATGAAATGAATAGTCGGCCTCTTCATCGCTCTCGGCCGTCTGACTGCTCCAGCTCATAATGGCTTCATTAAGGCAGAAGTTGCATTTGTTTGACAATGCCTTAATGGCCCATGTGCAGTCTGTTGGCGTTGCAGGAAAAAAAAGGCCGCGGGAGGAGGAGAGCTTTTTGATGAGCGTTTTCACGCGGGGGTCAGCCCGGGTCGTCCGAGTGTCAGCCACAAGTGAACAAATGTGTAATTGATGTCGGCACGGCCCCGGCGTCCCCCCCACCCCACCCGGCCGGGAAGCGCCCTCGCTTCAGATGCGGAGGGGAGCACATAGAGGGCTGGTGGCAGTTGTTCGGCCCCCCCACTTCATTCACTCCCCGCTCTCATCACAGAGGACAACACCAAGTCACGAAAGAAAAGGCGAAAAGAGACAAACGATATCCCGGGAGGAGGATACGCTTCAATTTCGGCCCCTTTCTCCTGCCGCCGATGTTTCGTTTCTCCCCGCTGGTGTAATTGCGCTCCCCACACGTCGGGAAGCTGGCATGTGATGCCGAGGTGGGGGGGTGACAAGCGATGTCCCACTTTTGTTTCCCGATTTGCACGGATGTTAGCGGAGAATGGTTGGAAAAGTGCCGAGACGCATGGTGGCCGTCGTAAGGTAGCGGCGGGCGCGCCGCGCATCCTTCGGTCATGTGACTTGACACGATCCAAACGCCTCATCACGCGTGGGCCTCCATGAATACATTTTAAGTGACGCCTCTCGTCTTGCTGTTTACTTTCAATTCGATTTTTGTTACCCAAAATTCCAAAAGTTTTGTCCGTTGTGTTCTCAGGTGGCGAAACCATCAAGAACATTAAAGAGCAGTCTCGCGCTCACGTGGAGCTGCAAAGAAACCCGCCGCCCAACACCGACCCCAACGTGCGCATCTTCTCCATCCGAGGCACCCCGCAGCAGCTGGAAAAAGCTCGCCAGCTGATCGACGAGAGAATTGGGGTAGGTGGTCCGCCTATTGTCCCCCCGCTTATATTCATGAGCGCACATGTCGCCGCTTGGGGGGGGTGGTTGCGTGGTCACGAGGATGACACCAGAGGTTACACACCAAGAATCCATCAAATGGACTTAATGGAGTGCATCAGTGCCTGGCCGTGACCTTCGACCTTGTCTGTTGGCTTCCTTTTCTTCAACACAAGTGTGGTCTCACTCTCTCTCCTGCAGGCTCCCGGGCTGGGAGGAAACGGCAGCTTTGGCATGAATCCCTACAACCAAGGAGCAGCCACTCCTCCTCAGCAGTAAAGTCAATTTTTTTTTTTCTCTCTCTCTTTCTCCACTTCATCAGCCGCTCATAAACGTGCGCTTAACTCGCCTCATCTTCTCACAGCGGCCCCCAAACGTTCATGACTGGTGGATGGGGAACAACTTTCCAGATTTGGCAACCTCCGGGCCAACAGGACCATAGTGAGTTGGCAGTCACTCGTCAGAAATAATTCCAATCGATCGGAGCCATTTAGGAAAAGAATGAAATTGATTTACTATATTTTCTCCCAGAATATTGTTTTTTAAATTGTACCTTGGCTCTCCCCCCGAAATGGGATGCACAGAGTTAGACCAACCAGGCTTCGATCATGTGACCGCATCATAAAAGTCACACGGTCGGAACAAAAGAGTCAAATCTCAAAATGACGGGAAAGGAAACGAGTCTTTATTACAGTGGAGGTTTCGAGACGTGATGATTACCATGGTGGTGATGGTAACCACCGCTTTCCTGTGCAGACGCACTTTGAATGAAGTCTCCATGGAAATGATCAGGAAAGAGAATTGCACATGAGGAACTGACGGCGTTATCTGTCTGCTTTTAGGTCACAATGGATCCCAGACGGGCCAGATGGACTGGGAGCAGTATTACAAGAAGCTAGGCAAGCGTGCTTTTTTTTTTTTTCTTTCTTCAAATATTAACACAACCCTGTACATAACCAAAGGTCAAATGAGCTCTGTTCTGTGACATTAGTCCAAGTTCAATTCGGTCGACTCGGAAAACAAAATCACATTGAGATCAGTTGTTGGATAATAGCACAAAATTAATTTATTGTTACGTGTATTTTGTTTGTTTTTTTGCAGGTCAGCAAGGCCAACAAGCCCAGAGCGGCCCTCCCGAATACAACAAAGCCTGGGGTGAGTTAAGTGAGTGTACCTCGCACAAACACACGCACGACCTCATCACCTCTCTGTGACCTGTAATTTTATTTCTTTTTTTATTTGCAGGGCAAACTTCGACTCCAGGCTCTCAGCAGGCTTCCAATCCAGACTTCAACGCCTGGGTGGACTTCTACAGGCAGCCCATGGCCTACTTTAACCAGGGCGCCCAGCAGAGTCAAGCCCCGGGCCTTCAGGTGAGACTCACAATGAAATATGAAATATTTATACTTATGTGGGAAGCCATTATTATTTTTAGCTGCTTATCGGTTTTCACGTTGCTGTGTGTGAACCACGACGTTGCACGTGTGTGTGTGTTGTCCAGGATCACTAGAGAAGGACTCATCGCCGAAGATGAAGACAGCCCTCTTTTTTTCCCCTTTATCATTTTTTGGGTTGTTTTTTTTTTTTTGTTGGTTTTTTTTCTAGACTCGCAGCGCCTTGAAGACTTTTCTTAGTGGGAAACACTAGCTGTAGAATGATATGATAAAATATATTTGTAATCAGCAGAACCTTTATTTGTTACTAAATGCTTGTGTACACTGTTATTTTGATTAGAGCGTGTTATCTGGGATCTTTTTTTTTTTCTCTTTTTGTTTTTTGGCCAAAATGAATAGCGCGTGTGTAACATTTCAAAGAGGCAATACGTATATACGATCTGTTTGTTCCGTTTCTTGCGGCACCACATTGATTCTGCTTAGCAGTCTTGAATACCTTTTTTTGTTGTTGTTGTGTCACTAAAGAGCGTCTTGCGATGATTGTTATTTTTACATAATTCAGTGAAATGAAACTGTGATGTTTTGTTACAGCAGAATGTGTTTTTTGTTACATGGTTGAAAGCGAAGACAAAAAAGCAATAGTTCTAATTTAATTGTGCATTGTATGCTGTTTATTCATTCATTGTCATTTTATTGTACTCAATCACACACACACACACGGGGGAAAAAGGTGCAATATCTTATTTCACGTTTGATATACAAAGATGGCTTCTCTAATATTTTGACCGACTTTTAACTTGTAGTTTTATGATGTTTTCTTTTTTTCTCTCTGGAGGATAATTTATTACGTGGATCTGAATATATAAAATACTTAAGGATGTTTGCCTTTGCTACCTTGTAAAAGTGTATATATTTATATACATGCTCTTGTATTTGACTGTTAATTTAACAAAAAAATATATATGTTTCATTTAGAATGATTCTTTCCTGCCACCAGTATTGTCAGAAAATTGTCCCTCCTTATTTTTCCTTGGTTCTTATTTTCTTATACTACTCCAAGATTGTGAATGTGATTGAAATTGGATGTTGCATCTTATGAAAAAGAAATATGTTGGGTCTTTTTTTTTTTTTTTTTTGGTTTTATGTTCTGGTGCGTGTTCAAGACTGCTAAGCCTCTGTTTCCTTCTACCTGTGCGATGATTAATTGGTTTTTGTTATGTTTTAAGAAGTGTTATGATCAAAAAAAAAATATATGCTCTCCTCCGGTACCTCCTGCTTCTGTCCGATGCTAATAACTTTTTAATTATTTTTTTATTTTTGTTGTGTGATCTAATATAAAAATTTAGATGATGATGACGTGTCATCATGGAGAACCGATTCTTGTATTAACGTCATTTCTTAATGAAAAGGGATATATAATTTGGAGGAAAAATAAACTAATTATGGCGGGTTTACTTTTGGTGTACAGTTAACCATGTATTAAAAAAAAAACATTCAGACTACCTTCATTGTGTATTGTTATACAAGCCGTTTTTTTTGTTGGGGTGTTTTTTTTGTCGCCTGAGAGTTCTATTGTGTAAATACAACCATGATAGGCCGACTGTATGTTTTATTAGCAGAAAATCTATTTTCTATATAGCCTGTTGACAGTTCTCGAGTCATAATAAATTTTCCGCAAGCCTCTCTTGTGGTTGACCTCCGTTTTAATTCTCGCTCTCGACGCGTTGCATAACTGTGAACACATGATTTTAAATGTCTGATATCTGCATTAGAGTGGCTCAAAAAAAAATCCAGCTTCCGGTATCTGTTTAGGATAGGTGCTACTGATTTTCTCGTCTAAGGTACAGCCAACATTCTCACCAGGATGCCCACACCTCCAAAAAGTTATCAGGCATACTGACCCCCCCCCCCCCCCTCCCAAAAAAAAAAAAAAAAAAAAAGCGGAAGAATCATCTTAAAAAGTGATTGCAAGAGTGCTCGAGGCGCACCGCCTTGTCCTCGGGTCCCTAATAATAAGTGACATGTTCCTCCCGTCCGCCTCCTCCTGCTTTACCAGTGAACGTTTGAGCCTGGCAGGGGGGCCGTGGCGCACTGGGCCCCGTCGCGGCCCCTGCATTGATGCACTGCAGCTGTTTCCAAATCCAAGCCTTGATTTTGATCCTCTTCCTCTTTTCCCCAAGGACACTAATGACCCGGTGGTTCATTGTGGCCAGCTAATAACCTTCTTGTTCCAGGCTCATTCCCAGAGCCTCAATGAGTGCAGCCTCTATTGTTGCCGTGGTAATTAATTCATTGTTTGCTTGTCTGCTACATCATCTCCGAGCTAATAGGACTATTAGGGCCTTGGAATAAAAAGAAAGAAATGGACCAAACTAGTTTTTATTATTCAAGGAGAAACCTTTCTGAAAATGGGTGTTTTAATGTAAGTTTTAATATTCTGTTTTATATGTACTAGTGTATTGTTGGCTTAATAGTAAATATAAAATTAATGTTGGGAATATAAACTGTTTATTACATATTTTGTTGTAAAGAGTATGTATTTGTTGATTGTAAAAAAATAGGAAATAACATTATAAAACCAGACTTTTCAAAATATTTATGTAAATTTCTAATACTCTTTTCTGTTACGGTTGTTCATGTCAAACTTTTCCATGACCTTGTTCTGATTTCTGTTTTGCAATTTAGGTTTCAAATACTAATGGGAAAATAATTTAATAGCTTTTCATTTCACATTAAGCTTTGTTGACATGTTGCCCATTCTGATGATTTCATGTGTGTCATGTGACTCATGTCTATGCACCCCCCCCTCCCCTCCCCATATAAAGGCAGGCAGGTGTGGTGTGACAAGGGGAAGAATGGTGGCGCTGCAGGGGGGTCCCACCTCTGCTCTCACCTTTGCATCAGATTATCTGATCTCCACTGCCGTGCACACACTGAGACACTCACCGTGCGGCTTAATCTCATTTTAATGACGCCTCACTTGTCTGGCATGTGTGTGTGTTGCAGGTCTGACTGGTCATCCAAGTCCTTCACTTAAGTGTGTGTTCTTGTGTCGTCAGTCTAAATGTGTTGCTGCATCATTTGTGTTCTGAAATGAAAACTCTAGCTTCAAAAGCAAAACTTGACCTCATTAGATGTGCGCTAGTGTGCTCAGTGTATACAAATGATTATTCATTGGACGTTCTAATGTATTCCAACACGTTTTGTTGTTCTTAAAGGGGAGCAAATCTCCATTTATCCTGCTTTTTTTTCATTCTTCTCTTTGATAGCTTTCCCAGCAGCTCTTTGAAACGCGACAATTAGCGCGCGTCTTTGTGCAATAATTGTCAATCATCCACACGAAATTGATAGGCTTTAAATGGCCAGGAGAAAAGCCCCCTTCGACAATGGGGCCGCCTGAGCTTATGTGTGTGTGTGTGAGGGGGGGTGACATGACCAGCAGCCGAGGTTAATGCATAAATAAGCAAATCAAATCCATGCCTGAGCCCAATTCAGGACCTTTAATTCCTCTTTAATAAAGAGCCCGGCCCCGCCCTGATTTTTTTAAAAATGGGGGGGTTGATGAATCCCATCAATGTAAATCAATCTAGATGAGAAAGGGAATAGATTAGGGAAGGGGGGCTAGAAAACTCAGGGCGGGGGGTTGCCCAAATTTCATCTGGGAAAAAAAAAAAAGAGGAGGCTCATAAAAAAGCAGCTGTTTGCCCAGTAATCTTTTTACGTGCCCTGTCACTCACCTTGCCTCTTTTTGGATCTACTTGCCATCTATACCTCCATATTTAAAACCCCCTCCCCCCCTCTTTAAAAAAAAAATCCCATTTTTCTCCCAATCCTCCTTGTAGCTACTGCAGTGAAAAGAGGCGTGCATGGATGTCAAATTGCCCTCAAAAGCCCCCATGAAAGATTGATTTGCGACACTTTTCAGAGGCCCTGACATCACTTTGGGGAGAAAAAAAAAAAAAAAAGTGGGGGGCTGAAGACTCGAAGCAGCGAATGGAATAAAGATGTCCTAAATAAAAAGAAGGAAAACTGCCCATTTAGCCGCACTCCGTGAAGCTTGAAAAATAGGGGGCTCGTATATATACTCATCGAAACGTTGTCACAATACGGAGAGGAGGGGGTGAGTGAGTTGGGGGGGGGGGGGTGCACGCACAGCAACAGCCATGAATATTAAACCGTTTTACCTCAACAAGTGCAGCCCGTCAAAGCAGCTTTGCATGGGAACAATGCTGTAAAACAACCCCCCACTACCTTTTTTATGCCCCCCCCTCAACCTTTCTCCTCGTCCCCAGTCCAAGATATGTTTAAAAAAAAAAAACATGAGCGTGTTTTCATTCTTGTTATTCCCGCGCTTACTCCCCGCACTAAATAACATTACAGGCACATGAATAGCAAATGCACTCAAGGGAACAATAACGGCCACTGCTTTAGAAATTAACAAAAACATTCACGTGCAGGACTTTTCTATAGTCTGTTTTGGGGTATTTTCTGGGGGGGGGGGGGGGGGGGGGGGGGGCATGCTGCTATTTTTTTACAGTGAGGAAAATTGACCAGTTCTTTGAATTGAACTTTTGAAAAGATACCCAATACTCTGTTTTTTCCCTTTGCGCAGTTTTCTTTCCGTATTTTTTCTTTGTGAAAATAATATTCAGCCATAAGCGAAAAAAATATATATCAACACACTTTTCTAATTATTTTCTTGACCTGCATCATAATGTATATATTTTTAAACAATTAGTGACCTCACATTAATTTTTTGTTTTTAATATTTTTCCTTGGGGAAATGTAAATTCACTCGAAAATCTTAAAAGTATTTTTTATTTGTTTTTTGTCGTAAAAAAATATAAGATCATCCACAGGGAAGAGAAATTACTTCTTCGAGTGATTTTTCAAAGCCATCCGCTTTATTTGTTATTTTTGTGTTTTTTATTTTCTACAGAAAGTGTGTATTCATTCATGAAATGAAACGTTTTTTTTTCCAAGTGCGTTATTTTTCAAGTGTTTGAATTACTGCTTTTAAGACACTTACCTTTTTAAGTGCCCCCCATATCTGTAATTTTGATTTTTTTTTTTGTTCTTCAAGGGGTCCACTCAGCTTTATTATTGTTATTAAATTACGTTTTTCTATGGAAAACAGTAGCGTGCACAAAGTTTTTTTTTTCTTTTCTTGTAGCGTGGGCAGCGCCACGCCGCAAGGGGTGTGTCATTAATAAGTAATTAGGGTCCTAGGGGCAGCCCCCCCACTAGTATAAAGGGCCCCTCAAGAGCCGAGCAGCGCCAGATCTCACTCACACGCTCTCGGGAGGAGACCACCACTTGGTCCTCCTCCTTCTTGCATTTTTTTTTTAAGTTCGCTTCTCAGGTTGAAAACGTGACAAAATGGGCTCCGTGCTCCCCGCTGAAGCGTTGGCCCTCAAGTCTGGATTTAAATGTCCAGCCCGGGCTGCGCTGTCGGACGTGATCACTTCGGACGTCCTACACAGCTTCCTGTACGGCCGCTGGAGGAACGTCCTGCAGGGGGCCGAGCACCTGCAGGCCGAAGAGCGACACGCCGGCTGCACCAGAACCGCCTTCACCGCCGAGGTGCTGGCTCAGTCCTTCGCTGGAGGTAGGTGGAAGAAGGGGGCTGTCTGAATTTATTATGTTTTTGTTTGTCTGGCTGTTGTTGTTTTTTAATACGGTTTGAAAAAATCAATACAATTTCCTTAAATTTTATAATTTTTATAATTAATGACTGAATGGTTGAAATGATTTTCATTGACTTGCTTTTTTAATTCTGGAAGAACATTAAAAAATAGAATGACAACAGTAGAAGAAGCAAAAGAAGGTTGTTGGGATTATTTCATATTAATTAATCAAGGGAGCGTTAAATTAATAAATAGTGGGCATTATTTATTTAGCAATTTTAGAAGAAATAAGAGTTTTGCAAAGTTATTTTTTTATTTCCATAGCAATCGTAGAGGAATCAGGGGGACAAGGTGCTTGTTACCTGTACTGTATTTGAATCAAGTAAACGAAGAAGAACGTCCAGGTTGAATTAAATAAACGAAGAAGAATAAATGACTCGTAGAAGAAGAACCAAACATAATTTATTATGTCATTTGAATGGGATTTAATTGCATTACAAATTAAGGAGAATTTAAAAAACGAAGAAGAAAAGTGAGTAGCAAACGAGGAAACTTTTATTCCCCGTCAAGACGACAAAGTTTCTCGCCTCCAACTTGTTGCTCCACATTTTCCCACATTTCTTTTCTCCTCCTTTTCGAGCCATTTAACGCGTTAAGTAGCCCCCGAAAGAAGCAAGTAAGTGCCGCTAATTCAAGGGGGCCTTTAAATCCATTTGGTTAACTTTGCGCGCTGACCTGGGAAAGTGTCCATTTCGAAAAGGCTCCCCTTTTCTTGGGAGCAACTTTGTCCCCGGCATTCATCAATCTGCGGACAGTCTCTTTTCGTGCGCTTGGCAGCTATGTGGGGCTCCCTCCGTCTCCTCCGGCTCTGTCCACGTCTCGCTTTCTTTTCAAGCATTTGCTGTTGGTCGCATAATGCGGCGTGAAGGCTAAATCTAATGCTATTCATTGCATGTCAGCCATCTAATCGCCTTTCCATTTTTTTGTCGCGCGGATTCCAGAGTCCCTTTTAACAAGACGCCGCTCCATTCAGCGCAAATTTATTGCTACAAACTTCTTAAAAGGATAATGAATTTGGAATTAGCCGTCTCTTTTTTTCTCGCTCTCTTTTTCCCTTTTTGCGCCGAGGCTTTAATGAATATCACATCTGAAGCGTGACCAATTGCTGGAGCCCGCGCAATGGAGCACCATTTAACCCCCAATGGACAAAGCTTTTATTATCATTTTTTGTGTTGTTGTTGCAGCTTTTAAATACAAGAAAAAGAAGAAAAACTTTGATTTGGACATTAAAGAAACGTTTTTCCCTTCCCCCTCGCCTATTTAGGTGGGGATAAAACTGCTTTCCGTGCGCAACAAAAACGTTCAATTCAAGCAGATAATCGAATTAAACGGAGGATAAAGTGTCGCTTAATATTTGGAGCCGGTCCGTTTTGGGTGCCTGGGGAACCTGCCGCCGGTGAGCTGCATGACATGAGAGCCTGTCAGGCGAAAAACACAAAAACAACTAATTTAAACTTTTTTTTTATACAATAAAAAATACGTTGTTATAATTTTGAATAATATAGGCCTAGTTAAATGTATTGTATTTTTAATTTTGTGCATAATATTGATTTATTCATTTTTGACAATTCTTAAAACATTTTCAAATTGATCTTATGAATACAGTACTAACACATTCAATAAATAATGTGGCTTTTTCTTTTAACTACCAGCAATTGCATTAATACATTATTGACCCAATATGAAGGACTAATCGGGAAGGATGAAAAAAAAGCTTAGACTAAAAAAAAAAAAAATCATTTACATTTATGGACCAATTTGGTGTCATAATTTAACAAAGTTAAAAATACAACCATCACCATCATTCTTAAAATTGAATAAATTAAAAGTGTGAAATTTCTTTTAACATGCCATACAAAAATTGGTATTTGTGCAGTTTGTTGACATTAATTGCTTAATTTTTTTTATTTTCCCAGAGGTGCAGAAATTATCCAGCTTGGTGCTCCCCAGTGAGGTGATCATTGCACAGAGCTCCATCCCAGGAGAAGGTCTGGGAATCTTCTCCAAGACGTGGATCAAGGCCGGCACAGAGATGGGTCCCTTTACCGGCAAAGTCCTGTCCCCGGAACACGTTGACCTACTCAAGAACAACAACCTGATGTGGGAGGTGAGTCTCTAATTCAGATTCCATACGATTCTACTTGAGTCATTCCCAAAGCTCATCTCCATGTCTTTTTTTATTTAATTTTTAAGGTGTTTAACGAGGATGGCACTGTGAGGTACTTCATCGATGCCAGCCAGGAGGACCAACGCAGCTGGATGACTTACATCAAGTGCGCCCGCAACGAGCAGGAGCAGAACCTGGAGGTGGTCCAGATTGGCAGCAGCATTTATTACAAAGCAGTGGAGGTAAAGGAACCACTTTTGGTCTCACGCCTGCATGCAGGGTTTCCTGACCTTTCACATTTGGTGTCTCCCTCAGTCCGTTTATTTAAAAAAATATATATTTATAGGCATATAAATTAATGATCACGATCTTGAGCTCTCAAACCTACTAAAAGTACCATCAAAAAATATTTATATAAGTGTGACCATAATGACCATCTTTAATATTTGCTCACAAATAAGAATAATATGAAAACCACTAGAGGGCGCCAAAGGACGGTTACAGAAAACTCCAGATGTGAGTAAGTTTTTCCAACTGAATTCCCATTTCATGTTTTGTGTTTTTCTTGCAGACTATCCCACCAGACCAAGAGCTGCTGGTGTGGTATGGAAACACACACAACACATTCCTGGGCATCCCCGGGGTGCCGGGAACAGACGAAGAGCACCAGCAACAACAGCAGCAGCAGAAGAAGAGCAGAAATGGTGAGAAACTTTTATAGAATGATAATTATTAGAACTTTTACACAACAATAAAAAGTGGCCCAAAGTTCTTTTAAAAAAAAATATGAATTCTTATCCAATTGTGGTTTTCCAGATGACTTGCAGTCTTGTGAGTCCTCGTGCTCGCCACCTTCCTCATCTTCCTCGTCCACCGCCGGCTTGCACACCTCAGGACGCATGCGTTGCGTCATCTGCCACCGCGGCTTCAACTCACGCAGCAACCTACGCTCGCACATGCGCATCCACACGCTGGACAAGCCGTTCGTGTGCCGCTTCTGCAATCGCCGCTTCAGCCAGTCGTCCACGCTGCGTAACCACGTACGTCTGCACACCGGCGAGCGGCCCTACAAGTGTCACGTGTGCCAGAGCGCCTACTCGCAGTTAGCGGGGCTGCGAGCGCACCAGAAAAGCGCCCGCCACAAGCCCGCCGCCGCCGCCGCAGCAGCTGAAGGTAACTCGCAGGCGTCTCCGCCGCTTCCTCCTCCTGCTCCACCCACCGTCGCCCAGCAAATGGCGCCCGTGGTCCGCCACCATCACCACCATCATCACGTGCCGCTGGTGCACCATATTCCCGCCCTGGTGCTCTGACAAGTAAGGCAACGACAAGAACAGCAAAGATGCACTTTGGCAAAGCGCTCGAGTGGACAGGACACGTGTTCCGTTTATGTTGAGAAAAGAAATTTATTTGTATAGCACTTTTAACAAAAAGGACTCAAAAGTGCTGAATTACAGGTTTGAAATATAAATGTACTTTTAGCTCTCCTCCTGGCACTTGTCCAAAGACTTGGGGAAAATTTACAACCACCCGCCTGTCACATGATCAATATGGCAGGCCGATATGCGTGAGCCCACACGTCATGTGATCACAGCATCTTTCCATGCATGTGAGCCCAACGGAGTAGTTTTTATGGATTCCGCATTTATGAGTGAAAGAACATTTTGGAAGAACACTTGAAATAAATACAAGAGTGTCGTTGTAGGTCTCACACTCACCAATGAAATTGTCACTTTAAACTTGTACAGACCGAATAATGGTGTAATATTAAAATAAGTAAATGTATTGTATGCTTCTGTATATGCCAGTGTAAATACATTTGTGCTTCTTGTATGCTAAATAAATCATATGAGTCGGAATTTATTTGTGTACTCAGCCATTTTATTTTCAAGAACTCATACAAGAATAATTGGCATTTTTTCTTTTCTTCTAATTTTCTTTTATGTCACACACACAATAAAATGACCAATCACTGAAAACGATCTTGACAAGAGAATGGGAGATGCCATGCTTGTTAGTTGTCAGACAGAACCGACTTCCCCGCTGGAAGTTTCCGGAAAAGTCTTCATTAGAACAAACCTGGCATCACCCAAGAAGATTTTCAGATAATGTATGGACTGCATGTTGTTTTGTCTTGTGAGACGGTCCACACTTGCTGTTTTCCTGCATTGCAATAGATTGATAGATTTTTAAAAAAAATTACGTTTATGATTACCTTTTTTTTTCAAATTCACCTTTACAGAAGTTAAACCTGAGTCATTCTGCTGCTGTCATCTTCTTCTTTCTGCAGCAACAAGAAGTGATCCAGTCAGCCATGTGGCTGAATGCTGCAAGAAATCATGCTTTAAATATGACACTTGAACCAAGACTATCCAAAAACATAGCACTTACCTGAGAAAATTAGTCAGAGCATGCTGCTTCTATATTTTTCTTGCCTTTTCCCAAGTTGTTTAAAATGCAGGCTGTCGCCATGCAGATGCACTCCCTCTAATAATGACACAGCACTTCTTATGGACTCACTTTGTGTGTGGTGATCTCAGTAACTTGAGAACTACCCGCATACTATCACTATCACAAGAGTCCTCGACTTTTCCATTCCGTGTAAACACAAGTTTGCCAAGACTACTATGCATTTATCTTTCCATCTACTTTATCAAGATAAATTAACTGCTCGATCACTGGGACACACAAAAAGATAGATTTTAAGGTTTTGGACAGTTTCAAATTAAAGTAGGTCTTTAATTTTATTATTTTTGATTCATCGATTCTCAACAATTATTTTATCTATCTATCTATCTATCTATCTATCTATCTATCTATCTATCTATCTATCTATCTATCTATCTATCTATCTATCTATCTATCTATCTATCTATCTATCTATCTATCTATCTATCTATCTATCTATCTATCTATCTATCTATCTATCTATCTATCTATCTATCTATCTATCTATCTATCTATCTATCTATAATGTGGTGATCCATCGATCTACTAATCGAGCGATCGTGTGATGATGTTTTCTGCGTTCGACTAGTACGGCCTTGAGGCTCTTCTGTTATCTGTTGTCATTTTCCGAGCGGCTAGCCGCTAGACGCTCGCCCACTAGCAGCATACTTTGATCCAGCAGGTGAGTTTTTCCACGATATTGTCACCGCTTGAGTTAGCACCACAAGTCCCCGAACGTTTTATGAAGCCGGTGTATGATTGTCAAAAGAAAATCCCTTCATTTCGGAATTAAACCGAAGCGTCAGGTTGGCGACAACTAGCTTGACGGCTAGCAGAGTTAGCCACAAGTTCGCTAGTGTAATGTGACGTCGGTGATATCCGTATAACAGCGAATATTTTCCATTTTACACGTTCCCGGAAGCAAATTTGTAATTAACATTTGGCTCTGGTGTTATTGCACAACCGTTTTGAGGCCAAAAAATCCGTTTTGAAAGAAAGACAGTGACTGTCACGAGTTTTCCAGCCTCATTTATGATTCTTTACCATGTTTGGTCATCCATCCTAAATGGATGTTCTGCTTTAGCGAGGAAGAGCATACTTTACATTTGACATTCATAGCAGTCATTTACTTTGCACTACTTAGTTCAATTGTTCAAGTCTTTACTATATGTAAAAATATTTTAAGAATTTACACAACTGGACTAAAGTTAGTATGCTGCGGTCTATCCAGGATGTTAGGATGGAGTGTGGCCCATTTCTGCCAGACGTTCTGGTGTTGGAGATCTTCCTGCGTCTGCCCCACGATGCCGTGCTGAGAGCGGGCCTCACCTGCCGCCAATGGCTGGCCGTATCCAGAGATGAGTTTTTATGGAGGGAGCTCTTTTACTCCTACTATCGCATCCCCCGCACCGTACCCCGACACCCAGGTGAGGTTCTCGCAGTATCTCGTGATTTATTTTCGTCCTCCTGCATGTGGTGACTCAAGTGTGTTTGCGCAGCGGCCGTGTCGTGGTACAGGGAATTCAAGCGTCTCTTTGACTGCATCCCCTGCGTCGAGGTTCAAACGTTGAGGGAGCATACCGACCAGGTTCTCCATTTGGCCTTTTCACACCGAGGCCATCGCTTCTCCTCGTGCTCCAAAGACTGCACTGTTAAGGTAATCCACGTACAGACATGAGTCTTTTTTTTTTTTTTAATCTTGTGTGAAACCAGTTTTTGTTTCCTCCAAGCTCTGGGACACGGAGCGGCACGATGGCAACATTGCGCTGGTGCACAGCTCCAGCATGCGGCAGTTCAACTGGGGCTACACGCAGTTCTCGCAGTTTAACGCCAACGACACCCTGCTGCTGGTTTCCGGCGTCTACCTGGGCCCGCATCACTCCTCCTCCGGGGAGATCGCCGTCCTCAGTCTCGGTATGTGCGCAATCGGGAATGACGGTCGGGCTGGAGGAATTTTGCAATATGAGCTAACACGCTTTGCTCAACGCAGAAAACTACACTTTGCTATCACGGGTGAGAAACAAGCCGTACGACGTGTTCGGCTGCTGGCTCAATGAGACCCACCTGATCTCAGGAAACCTTCACTGGATCGGCAACATGACGTCCTGCTCTGTGCTGTGGCTCAATAAAGCCTTCCAGGTGTGGTATTGATAAAAAAAAATATATTACCACCATTTTGTGACTCTACTGTTGTCCCTCATCTCGGACAGGATATCGAATCTGAGAATGTAAACGTGGTGAAGCGCCTTTTCAAGATCCAAAACATCAACGCCAGCACCATCCGCACCGTCATGGTGGCCCACTGCCGGCGTCACGACAACCCAGACCTGCTGCTGGACTACGACGCTCAGTGTCAGGCTCGCAAGCAGAAATGTCAACAACAGCAGCAGCCGCTGCTATTTGATTTGGGAACATCTAGCAGCGACGAGGAGGAGGACGAGGAGGACGCGGCGAGCCCGAGAGACTCCAGAGGTCAAGGCACGGCTGCCGCACAAGCCCCCATTTCAAACCTGGAGCACTTGAAACAGGTGAGCCACATGCGGTTGTAGAAAGTAACCCAAATACTTGATTTTCATGTTTGGCGTTCTCCACGCTAGACTTGTAAGAACCTGGACCCCAGCCAGGTGGCCCTCGAGAGACAGGTGGCTCAGATGATGGGCCGGGTCCACACCAAAGCCCCGGACTCCAACCTACTGGAGACCTCGGAGTCCGGCGACACAGAGGACAAGACTTACTTATTGTTTACCACCGGGAGCCTTACGTACTCGCCCCACCAGATAGGTGAGTGCTTCCGTTGCACCGCCGCCTCGCTGTCAGGCGGCCATCTTAGCGCTTGCGTTGGGTCCAGGCATTAAGAGGATCAAGCCGGACCAGATGACCACCTGCGGACCCGTGCTGGGAGAAGAACGCAGCTCCGAGGAGTTCTTCGACTCGCTGGACCACGTCATCGATATCCACGGGCACATCATCGGGATGGGTCTCTCGCCGGACAACCGGTAATTCGGATTCCAATTTCGACACAGTCTAATAATATTATTTTTCGCATTCCAAAAAAAAAAATCACATTTCTCCCAGAAGTGAATATTTGGAATAAACATGATGTGGCCCAATCAGGTACCTTTACGTGAACAGCCGGGCGTGGCCCGCCGGCTGCATCATATCCGACCCCATGTCCCCGCCTCCTATCGCCGAGGAGATTGATCTTCACGTGATCGACCTGAAGAGTCTGAGGGAGGAACGGCGCAGTCTTCGCGCCCACCGAGCCTTCACGCCCAACGACGAGTGCTTCTTCATCTTTCTGGATGTCAGCAGAGACTTTGTTGCCAGGTGAGCCACTTTTATTATTTTGGACACGTACACTGGGCTGTGTACACCTTTTAAACCTCCACACACTCTGACGTCACAGCTCTCATATTACGCGTGAAAGTAGCGACCCCTAGTGGACGAAATAATGTCTTCTTTTCAAATTCGCATTTGCTTGCTCAAAAGTCCTAAATAAAGTTTTAGACTATGAATTGATTTGGTAATTGGTAGAATAATTGATTTATAACAACAACAAAAAAATCAAAAGCCGCAGACCTTCATACCTTAAATGGAAAATAAGAAAAGAGGGGAAAAAATATATTATAATCTTCCAAATTTCTAAAACGCCTCGGTGCAAAAAGCCCAGTTTCATTGACTGAGCTCCCAACTCTCGGCAGCGGCGCCGAGGACAAGCACGGCTACATCTGGGACCGCCACTACAACATCTGCCTGGCACGGCTGGCCCACGATGACGTGGTCAACTCGGTGGCCTTCAGCCCCGCCGACCAGGAGCTGTTGCTGTCGGCCAGTGACGACGCAACCGTCAAGGTGTGGCGCTCCCCCCGAGCCGTACGCCTGGCGCAGGACGCCGCTTGCCGGCCCGCCCGGACGCGCAACCGTTCCGGCCTTCTGGCCTCCTGGCTCAATCGTGGCAGGGGCCTTAACGGCAAGCCTTGAGGCCCAATTCCCTCAGCACCGCACAGACTGTTGACAGCTGTGCTGTGAACTATCCCGAGACATTTTTAAACGGAAAAAAAAGAGGATGTTTTTTTTAGATTTTTTTTTTTTTTTTTTTACATCACATCCCGGACATGACATGGAAGGTAAAATGTGTATCCACAAGAATTGCCTTGAAATGTAACGTCCAGACAAACAATCCACAATGTGGATGTAAAATGAACAAAAATACAAATTTAAAGGTATTAAATAACATCCAAACAATCCACAATGTGGATGTAAAATGAACAAAAATACAAATTTAAAAGTATTAAATAACAAACTAGTTATTAAGACTCGCTTGTAGCAAAATAACAGCTATAACATGCCCAAAATATTTTGAGATCGCAAAATACTCATTTATGTCCACAAAAATACCCTGAAAAAGGATTAACATGAATATTACAAAAAAAAAAATCGCATGTCATGTTTGGGTTGCTGTTTTCTCGTTTTTTTTTTTTTTTTTACACAAACAGTACTGTTTTTTTTTTTTGTTTTTTTTTGTCGGAACATCACCTCCCGCATTTTGGTGGACTTATTTTTTGGGCCTACCTGCTAATGACATGGAACCTCAAAGGGATCCTTTTGGACTTTGTCTAACCCACACGCTCATGCACTAATCATTTATGTTTTGTTTTTTTTGTAATTTAGCATGTTCCTTTGGAGGATGTTACAAAATAGACCCAAGATGTAATATTTTTATTAGCAGACATTCTTCAATGTAGAATACAGCAAGCTAATATGTATTCTACGTAAAAAATAAAAAAGTGCACAGTGACTTTTGAAACATAGGACACACCATTAGGCAAGTCTGTACCACTTTGCCCTTCTCTTGTAGCCAAAATATTTGTAACACAGTGTGACAGTGCCATTCAACACTGCTGTTAAAATGGTGCAGGTGTACCTAATGGTGTGTCCGGTGGATGGATAACAGGAGCACAATTAGTTACATTTGTTTCTCTTTAGTTTTAAACCCTTGGGTGAATGTGTGGTATTTTTTTTGTTAACTTGTAATAATTCTTGTTGGACTATGAGGATTTTCTTGTGTTTGTTGTTGGTCGGTTTTTTCCCCCCCACTCATATTGACATATCCCAAAATAAATAGTGTATGTATTGAACAGCAATTTGGATTCCTGTACTGATTTTATTTCAAATATATTTTCCTGCAGTTTGAATTTAAGAAGTAAGGAAAAAGGTGCTTCTCGTTTGATAACATAATACGTGATGATTTTAATATATTTAAAAAGAATTTGTATGTTTAATTTTGCCTTGAGATGCAAGTTGAATTATCACTCCCCCTAAAATGTTTGTGATTATTTTCAATTGCAAAAATAGCACTCTGTTATATTGGCTTTTAAAAAACATAGAGAAGATGAAGAGAATTAATTAAATTAAAAAGAATGTAAAGAAGTAAACATATCAATGGATGGACATTGTGCTGCTTTTCTTGGTGCGTGCACATTGATGACCACCAGAGGGCAGTATAATACACATAAAAAGAGTTTTCCAATTCAACTGCACTAAGTCGTTTTCTAAAAGAATATATGCCTGTAATCTTAAATTATGAACTAATTGTGTGTACGTATACCTTTTTTGAAATACATTTTCACTCATTTAGAAAATGGTTCACAATTACATTTGACATGTTTTTAACTTTTATGTCATGAAGCTATTTTGGCTGGTCGCACTTCT
This sequence comes from Syngnathus scovelli, assembly GCF_024217435.2. Lineage (NCBI taxonomy): Eukaryota > Metazoa > Chordata > Actinopteri > Syngnathiformes > Syngnathidae > Syngnathus > Syngnathus scovelli. Next base: position 11,407,951 of record NC_090859.1, on the reverse strand, counting down.
GGTAATACTTGTGAGTCTTGTTTTCAAATCTGAAAAATGTCAAATGTGCTGCTATGTCAACAGAAGATGGGTGATTTTTTTTTCACACAAATACTTTCGTGCACATGTAGTTAATCTGGTGATGATGTGTTGCTTCATGACACAGACACAAGTTGACCTTTGACATTTTCATTTATTATTGATATGAATGCTTTTAACTTGTAGACTCAGATACATATAGCGAAGAGAGTCACTGATTGAATAATAATAATACATAGATAAATGGATATACCTTATTACTTGATACAAGTAATAAAGTTTACAAGGCGGTGGGTAGTACGAGCCAATACATGAGCCACATAATGATTATATTTGAGTTTTTATATGATATAAAATATACATATGATCTCATATATATATCCTGTTATGTATAATATGTATATATTGAATTATGTAAAAAAAAAAAGCTTCAAAATTGACTTTTTTTCTAATATTACAGCTGTATTTTATCTATTAAAAAAGATATATAATAATAATCATTGTTTGATGTACACAATTGGGTGTGACATTTAACAATGTGTATATGATTTAATTACAGCTCATGCATTGGTTCTTGTTAGCGGCCATAGGAATATGTAATACGACTTTGCCAAACAGCACTGAACAGATATTACATTGTTTAAGCCAAGCAAATACTATGTGTATGTATTATTACAGTATTATGATAATCTTATATAGGCTTATCTAACAGCTTTTTTTTCCATTAGCTGTGTGTATATATGCTAATATTCTATATAGGTATGAGTGGTGCTTTTTTTGGTGCCAACTTCCACAGTCTTCACCTTACAAGCCTGTCAGGTCCACGATGGCCTTGATGAAGATGGTGTCGTCGCGCAGGTACGGACTCTTCCCGGCCAGCTTCCCCAGCGGGCAAAAGAGCGGACAGCCGCTGGCGATGTTCATCTCGCTCACAGGCCGCTGGAAGGACGTGGACGAGATGTCCGGGCGGAAGGCGTCGATGATGTGCTCGCGGTTGTTCTGGTCCAGCAGCATCAGCGTCACCTGAAGGACAACATCGACCCAAGTCGTTTGGTTTCTGGGATAGTCGGGACTAAGAAGTAAGTTTCATGTTTCTTATAAATAGAATATTATTATTAAGTTACCGTTTTAGTAGCCTGTATTAGCTGTTTTGCATAATGTTAGCATTAAGCTAACTAGCTTTTAAAAGGCCGTGTGCTTTGGTGAAATACAAACTGGAGACTTGTCAAGAATTGAGAAGCTTGGAAGTCCTTCGACGATCCTACCTTCTGGCTAAAAGGCCACTTGAGCAGCGCGTCGCAGCGCCCCCGCATGACCACGAAGAAGAGCGACAGGTGCGTCCCCCGCCCCGTGCCGTCGCCGTTCAGGTACAAACGCAGGCACATTTTGTAGCCATACTTGCTGGAGTAGAATGCTGATGACAGACAAGATGAAACATGATAAACGATGCCTCTGGAATGCTCCCCGAAGGACACGGAGGTGGGAGGGGCGCTGCTGGAAATTCCTCATTTAAGACGCTAACGTGGCAACCGTTGAGCCAAAGTGAGAAACAACTTTGAGGTTTGACAGCTGAGGAAAAACAAGTTCTGCTCGCATGCAAACAGTAAGGTTAGGATTTGAAGTTCTCACCCGGTGAGAACATGGTAGGCGTCCGACCCGCCACGGCGTCGACCCTACGGCGAGCAAAGTCTGAGATCTTCCAGACAAAAATGCCGTCGTAGGTGCAGAACTGAAGCTCTCGCACCAGCTGCTCCGTCTCGGACAGCTGCAAGTCGCGCATTGCCAAGGACCGCTCGAGCTGCTGAACCTTGTTGTTCAGGTTCTCCAGCTTGTCCTGGTCCAGACGGTGCTGCTGCGAGAAGGCCTCCAGCGTCACGGCGCTCCGCTCTACCTCACGGTTCAGAACGCACACGATGTTCTCCAGGGCGTTCATCTGGACCCAAGTGGAACACAATTATGGGCATTGATCCGTGTGAAGTCATTATATAAAAACAGGAAGATTATGAACATCAGCCGTGTTGCAGAGCGACGTCGGTGGCCTGACCTTCTTATCTAGGTCTGTGGTGGGCTCATGGGACGAGGCTCCCTCCTCAGGAGCCCTGTACAGGCCCAGACCTGAATCCTCCTGGCAATCGCTGAGGAGCAGGGCCTCTGCTTGAGGCAAGGCCTCTGCTTGAGGCGGGGCCACCGACAGAACCTGGCGAAGCACCAAGCGCAGGTGCTCGGCGGTGCTATTTTTCTCATGGTCACTCAGCTTGCCGCTGTTATTCTAGAAATTTGGCGTAGAAAAGTTGGGAAAAGAAATTAAGACGCTGAAGTCCATTCATATTAAAGTCGATGGCTGAAACTAGCTAGTGAGGGACTCACTTCATATTTGCAGCCCAGTTCAATAAAAGGACAGGAACACTTGGGCTTATTGCACAATCGAAGGTGAAGGTTGTACTGGAGATGAAACAAAGATTTGTGGTGGATTAGATCAGTCCGAAAGCATCCTTCTAACATTTCTTTCATTTTCAACACGCTAGTCACCCTTTCTCTCGGGATCTTCTTTCTGCCACAGTCTTTGCACTGCATGGGGAACTTGGGGCAAACGTCATCGTGAGCCTGGGAAAAAAGAAAGTCACAATGTTTATTCACCGTCCGCAGCACGCCAACCGATGGAGACTCACCTTGATGTCTTTAAAGCTGCAAGACACTTTGCAGTATTTGCAGTGGAGAATTCGGGCCTCGCACTCCCTCTCGCAGTGTTTCTCCATCTCCGAGCGCAACAAGAAGTCCTTGCAGGCCTCGCACTGCACGCGCTCCATTTCGCAAGAGCCTTCATGCTGCGTCTGAAAACACCCAGACAAACTTTGTCAGGTATTTGAGTTCAAACAATATCATTTTCTGTTATTTAACACTACTTGATTTGACCCAACATGGACATCCGATCTGAGCATTGCACGGTTCAAGTGGCGAAACATCATCCACTGAGAATGCAATGATCTGGATGGATCGCAGGTGTGGCCAAAATGGCTGGCATTTTTTTAAATAGAATGAATACAATAAAAGCATTCACCCATAACTAATTCACTTTAGCTGCTATGCCAACAAACAAACTTGCACACACCTTTAACACTCACAAATGCAAAATGAATACATGCATTCCAGTCAACACAATGTACTTTTCTTACAACAACAGATTGGGTATCATTAGAGTGGCACGCTATCTTACGTCAACGTACAACTAAAATATTTTTTTTAAACTAAGCATATATTTAAACCGATATTTCAGAGGAATCTTTGTTAAAAATCCTCAACCTATACAAGTGAATAAACTTTTATTTGATAGCTTTTTAATATTAACTGAAATGGTATGTCTATGTTGGACATATTTGATATGATAAGAAAATAATAAGAGGCGGGGCCAAGAGGGGGAGGCGGGGCTTATCAAAGAGGAAGCAGTGCTCTCAAGTAACTGCCGCTGCCACAGAAGCCATCGTCGCAGGTAGGCCCGCTATTTCTCATTTTTGAGGAAAATAGAAGTGAATGAAAAAAAAAAAGTGGACCGTCAAAGTGTGACTTCATTTCACGACACTTCCTCAGTAAGTGTCAAAAAGAGGTCCAGAAAGAAGAAACCCTGCCACAGGTGCTTCTGATCAACCGACAGCGACACGACGAGCTTTACCAAACTAAAAACTAAAAACCAAGACCAGGATTTGACACCTCTGGTAAGAAATGACATTCACGAGACACGAAAAGTTAGAATATGGGGAAACATGAGTATGTATTATTTTTTTTTAGCAAATGGAATAAAATAACACCAAATGGAAAGACAATCTAGAAGGAATCCCAAAGAGGAAGTCGATAAGGAAAACGTTTGTCATGTAACAGCATAGCGGAACATTGGTGAAGCGTTGAGTAATCAGTTCTAAAATCAATATCTGTTGCAATCTGGGGCAGGAATTTCGATCATGACATCTTTTATTTTACAATTTAAGCCTATTTTATTTTATTTGCTCGCGACATTCAGATATTCGCATTTCAAAGTGTGTAAATCCCCCCCCCCCCCGAGAAGAACCTCTATTACCAAATCAGATTGTCAATGATCAACATTTCTTCTAAATGATTACATCGTTGAAACCCGCATTTCCCAAAAGAGCAAAGGGCAGCGGTTTCACACTGTCACACAACTTGCCTAACACGTTTGCACACACCCAACTTCCTCCCACAAAACCCACAATTGCAAGCAACTTGCGCAAGACCAACGACAAATTAAATAAGGCCTTCAGATCAATTCCTGTGATTATTCCCCAAAAAACTACAATGACCTCCTATCAGCAGGATATTTAGTAATCCCCAGTTGTGTTTCCCCACCCCTTCTTTTCAGCGCTGGTACTTTCCCAGTAAGCTGTTGTGCCAGTTAAAAGCGGGACTTTCCAGACAAGCATGTTAAGTTTCACTTCCTGTTCTAAGAAATGAAGGCGTTCAAGCACGTGAAGAAGCAGCTCAAAACAGAGCAGCTTTGTGCTCAAATACAATAAAATGTTGTGTTTTTTTTCTTTTTTTTTTTAATATCAATCCTAACCTCGTATTCTTTGATGGATCCTTTCCAGGCGCAACCTGGGTTCAAACACTGCGCGGGCAGGCTGGCTATTTCTCGACTGGCCGCGTTGTCTGGAAAAGCCTGGAAGAAGGTGAGCAAAAAAAGTGAAAACATGTCGGCATAACAACGAGGGACGTTTCTCACTTACATCGTCGATGTTGAGGATGGAGGTGGGCTCCTCGTAGATCTTCTCCTCACGGCAGGCTTCGCATGGCTTTGGGCCCGAACTAAAAAAAATAAAAATAGGTTTGCCAATTTAATAGTTATGAACAACTAAAGTTAAAGAAACAACAATTAAGAAGGAACAGAAATTATTTTAGAAATGGTGAAATGAGATGTGCCCCAAAAAAATAGGGAAATAAATAAGTGATCAAACCATTATCAGAAGCGGAACAAGCAAGTCCCACGTTACTCTTGTATATTTTTATTTTGCTGTTATTCCATGTATATATTTCAATTGTGACCAAGGTGGGGCACTGGTCAAGTTTGTGCGGGATATCGGAGTCTGGCTTCAGGAATTTCGACTTACTGGCGCTAGAAGGTAGAGCTACAGCTGGTGACAATCAGGAAGCAACAATTAATAGACTGTGTAGGGTCTGCAAGGCAGACTCGGGGTTCAGAGGTCAACCAGCAGCTGTCGTGGGGACCCCCAGAGGAAAGCTATATAAAGCACGGCCACTGGAAGACTCTTTTTTTGTCAAATTTTTAAATAAAAATGTCAATATTGTGTAATACATACAGCAATACCGAAATAGATTTGAAGTGAACCCCAAGAGGTCATGTTTGATATTAATTGATATTTCATTTTATTATAGTTTGGAATATTGAAGTGAGACTGAAACAAAAAAAAAAGCGGACCACATTAAACTTGACTCTGAGTAATATCCACATCATTGTGAGTCAGTGACATTACAAAACCCTGTCATGAGACATATGAGTCTGCATGAGATAAGAAATTCCGACAGAGATGTGTGAGGATTTCATTTGAATTGGGGTCTACCTGGTGAGCTGCTTGAAGCAGTGTACGCAGAAGCGGTGGCCGCACTGAGCCTGGACGGGCTTCCTGAGGACCTGGAGACACTGCTGACATTTGTATTTATTTTCCATAGGCACCGACAGCACGTTGTGGGGAATGCCTGGTAACGAAATGATGCTCTCCATCCATATTCGGGACATTCTTCTCCATCAAATTGGTGCTTGTCCAGGACAGACACTGTTCACAACAATAAAAAGTAGATTAATGGCGTAAAAGTAGCACAAGCAGTACAGTGTCTAAGTCTTCCGCCATTCCAAGGTTCTTTTGTCTTAATCGCAATGACAAGAATGTTTTAACAACCTCCTACGAAACTCAAAAGTACATCGCAATTGTGGTTATCAGCTTGGAATGCTTAATTAAGAGCATTACCAAATGATTTTGCAAAAGCAAAACAGTCTACTGTTAGCTGTGAGCGCCACCATGCAGGCTGCAGAAAAGAACTGCATAGGTTAGTGGTTTCCAAACTACCGCTCGGGGGCCATTTGCGGCCCACGGCGTATGCTAAAAATTCCATTTGTTATTGAGTGTTAGAAATGTGGCTGTTAAAATAGCGGGGGTGATGAATTGGAAATTTCCAGCGGTACTAAACAGTCATAACGTGATCATTTGTTTTAAAATGATTTGAATGAAGTGTGTGTATGAGTGTGCTCTTTCCAGTAAGCCAGCAAAGGTCATCATGCATGAGATCATGCATATATATGTAAAATAAAAATTTAAAAAAAAGGGCTATCTGGGCTTTACACACCTACAAAGGCGTATTTGCATGAGGTGTGACTTATGATTAACTAACTTATAGTTTGGCAATGATGAAATACATAAAACAAATTATACAAATTATGATGATTATGATTGAGGAGTGTTACTTTTAAAACAGGGTGTGTGTTTTTTTGCCATTGTTTGAAAAACTTCATCAATTAAGTTTAAGAATTAAGAGAAGATCAAAGTTTCAAAGAAGAGGAAGTTACGTCAGTAAAACAATAAAATGATTGTTCCACAGCAGCTGTCAAATAGGAAGTATATACTGGGTATCCTCCTATTCAGAACTTCCCCAATAAAAATATATTTGCTCAAAAAAAAAGATGTCATGCTGATATTAATTCAAAATGCACCCTTTGAAATAGCAGAATTCTTTGAAGACGTTATAACAAATTTCTGAATTTCTCTATGCACCAGTCCGTTTGTTATTGGATTGTAATTAAAGTTAGCATTTATTTCAAATATTTAAGAAGCAGCATTGCCTTAACACTGACTTTGACAATGCTACTGCATATCCACCGCTAGTAAAATGTGTTATTACAACGTAACCGATCTAGAGAAACCTTTAGAACACTTTGATCTAGATGTAAAATGCTGAAGGGCAGTTTTACAACATAAGGATAAAGGCCAGTTAGCAATTGATAAACGGACGAAGCTACACAATAAGTACAACCATATTACAAAGCATATAACCAGGATGCAAGTGTGTTTTCACCAAAGTAAACTAGTCACTAATACAATCAGTCCAAACAACTTTCAGAGGGGAAATGACAAAACAATAACTTGATAGCCTTGCCAACAGTCTAACAGTTCAAAGTCCCTCTCTCTCTCTAGCTGCATATTTGTACCGTGCTGCTGCTCTGCTGTAACCATGCTTTGCTGTCAAAAATGAAACCAAAAATGCTAGTTTACTCACCTAGTCGTCGGGGTAGCTCACTTTTAACCGACGCACACACTTAGTTTGCAAAAAACGCAGTCCCTGTTAACGACTTTGATAAGTCCACCCACACCCACGTCACTCCACTCCCTCAACGGAACATTTTGAAAGACTCAACATATTTAGTCTTCTGTTGATAAACGAAGGATTAGGCAGTGTATATGTTTAGGATCACCTATTAAAATGTTTTTTGCTAATGTACAAGCACTGTAGCGTCGTCGTTGACGAGTACTGTACTGGACTTCCGTGAAACGTCATATTATTAACTTTTGTTAAACTTCTTGTTGCGACCATTAAATCAGCGTTAAAATACTTTTTTATTTTTTCTTAATCATTGGTATTTTGAGAGGTGGAGGTGGTGTTCAAATTGTGGATGCCAATATATTAATGCGCAAAAAAGTAACACGAAAGTGCATTGACCCTCCTTAGTAAAAGAAGCAGACTACGCATGCGCAAAAACGTCAAAATCATGTTAGCGCGAGTAGCTAAATCGCTTCGTCGCGTCCACTCTGCAGTGATCACTAATGGTATGAATTTTCATCGCTGACGTGTTAAAGCGTTATAGATTATTTTTATGACGGTCAACATTTAAAAATAATTAACAAACTGTTCGAGTGTAAATGACACGGTGGAAGTCAAATTCTTGCTCTCAGGGCGATAGGACAGTGCAGACTTGAAGCTGGTGAGTCCACCTTAACTTAGCCAGGTTAACACTTCTTTACTCTATTAGTTAATTTGCAATGCTCTACAAACATGATCGGTGATTTCTAATGGAACTTTAACAAGAAACAGGTTTTGCTGTTTAATAATTGTTTGGTGCAATTCATGTCTGCATATGTGTTATTTGTATAATATGTGAAAATTGTCAAATTTTTTTTGGTCTGCAGCGAATCGCAGGAGCAAGTTGACAGATAGTCGTTACCATGAAGAACTCTATCCCGGTCACATCCTTACCTCTCCGATTCAGAAGGCTTTGCTGGCGGTCGGCTCGGGGGTGGCAGCGCTGCAGGACCCCTATAGGCACGGTGAGAAGATTGGACCTGGGTTATCTGTTTCCCTTTTCTTTGTAGATAAAAAGAAACAAAAGAAGGTGACACCCACGCACAGTCAACCTGAAAGTTTCATCAAGGACGACCGTTGGTCTCGGCAGTTGTGGGATTATCAAGCCCTCATCCTCTTTCCTTTCATCATGTTTACTGTAGAATTAGCAAGCCCTCATCAACTTTCATTTCATCATATTTTCTGTTTTTCAGTCAGGTTTCGTTTTCACTAAATAGATTCGGCTCTGGGCAGCATGGAGACCACCTTGTTTGTCAGCCTTACTGTTGGGGGTTTTGATTTGTGGCCGTTTTGTGTGGGTGTGCACACTTGTGCAACCATTGGCTCTGTCATTTTAATCATTTTTTTTATTGCGGTTATACATAGGTCAGATTAATGGCAGAAAAGGTTTTGAAAAACCTGGTATTTGAACAGGGGTGTGTAGACTTTTTATTTGTACACATTTATTCAGATTTGACATTTTATTAGGTTTCTTTATTAAACTGGAGTGAATTAAGAGTTAATGAGTGAGTCGTTTGCATTCTACAAACCAAAGTTTAAATGTGCCAGCCAAATGTTTCACAATCCAATTAGTGATTTAAAGTGTTTCAGACTTAATCATTTGACAGGAAGTCTGCAGCAATCAGGAAGAGGAATCTGCTATCGAAACTGAGATTAACATTTCAGGGTTAGAGGTTAACCGAGTGATAACGAAACTGAAAACTCCCCCACAGACATGGTCGCAGTTCTCGGAGAAACGACAGGCCACCTGGCCTTGCTAAACCTCAGGGACCGCATGAGAAACGACCCTGAGGGATACACGATTCTCACGTGAGTCGGCACAGCGACATCGCCCCAAACCTCATCTTCCGGTCCTAGAGAAGAATTTTGCTTTTTGTCGTTGCTAAACTCCAGGGAAAGGCCCAGGATCCGTCTGTCAACACTTGATTTGCAAAAGATGGCCTCCTTACCCGAGGGATCGTTTGGTCGGGAATACCTCCGTTTCCTTGACGACAATGTGAGTTAATTCTCAGGTTAATTCACAGATGACATTTGAGAGACGGTTTTATTGCCTCCTCAGCACGTGACGCCAGACTCGAGGGCCGACGTGAAGTTCGTGGATGACGAGGAACTGGCCTACGTCATGCAAAGATACAGAGAGGTCCACGACCTGCTCCACACCTTGCTGGGAATGCCCACCAACATGCTCGGTGAGCAATAACAGTGAATAATCACAACGGAATTTCCACTACATTCTAAAATACAAAACATCCTCAGGTGAAGTGGCAGTGAAATGGTTCGAAGCAGCTCAAACCGGGCTCCCCATGTGCGCCCTTGGAGCTTTGTTGGGACCTCTTCGGCTCAACGCCAGGTATTGTTTCATCACTCATTGTTAATTGTTCATTTATTTACGCAACATCCGGGTGTGTGTCGGGAACCATGCTGATTTGTCACATTGTTTCTTTTTACAACCTCTTCCCAGTCGTCTGCAGTCACTGGTCACATCCTTTGGCCCGTGGGCGGTTTGGAATGGCCGGCAGGCCCGTTGCGTCCTCTGTGTTTTTTACGAGAGGCGATGGGAACAGAGCCTGGACGATCTGAGAAGAGAACTTAACATCCAGCCGCCCCCGTACATGCTCACTTAGCATTCGGTAACTTGAAACATTTGAAAAAAACTTGATAAGCTGATAGTGTATTTTGTATATAGATTTTTATTGATTTATGACCAAGAAGGAAATGATTCTCCTACTCCACCATAGCCTTTACTTGGTCTCGACCGTGTGGCAATGCTGCCCTCTTGTGGCTGTTTACTTTCACTCACAAAAAAAATGCCTGAAGACTTATTCTTTTCGGGACTGTTTTAAAAGTGTCTTTCTATTTTTAAATAATAATTTAAACCCGCTTCCAGGTTTATTTTGCGTCAAATGACCAACTTTGGGTAGTTTAATATTGCTCATATAACCATAATTGAGATGGATAAAGAAAGGAAGGATGCTGCAAACGACATGACAATCATTCATTTATTCCAAATACAAAAATACAGTGTAAAGATCATTGGCAATGGGTAGATTATATAAAAAAGTAATCATAAAAAAGCAGTCAAGTGATAAGATGTTACTGTATCATCCAATAGCAATTAAAACCTTACTCTTCAATCTGAAGCTACAATAATGGTAATCTTTTGCATATTCATGATAGTTACAGATCCCTGTTGCATCACAAAAACGACAGGAATTATTTATCCCCATTATGTTTAGAATTTTGTGCAGAGGTCAAGGCGACATCAAAGCACTACTTTTCTATTAGACAGGACTAATAGTGCCTATTTTCTAGCTCACCACTAGATGGCGACACGCTCACTTCCCATTTGCTTTGTTGCAATGGAGCTACTTTGCTAACTGCCAATAGACAGAGTAGAAGAACAAAGGAGACAAAACATACGTATGATTGTGTTTTGTGCTCACAGATGTCAGGTTGTGCACCAAAGTAAAGTTGGTAGCCCAACTTCTGCACTTGACTTCCTAGCCAGTGATGAGGTGGTGGTGTGAGTTTAAATCCTGAGTCGATAGATGGTAGAAGACCACCACTGTTGCCGTCCAGGGTTTTAACTCAACGGTCAGTGCACTTGATTTAACAGCCATTATAAACAATTTTAGAATTGCTTTTACTGTCTGAATAGTGGCCAAACAGACATTCACATTTTTCATGTTAAGAAGTAGTTTGTTGTTGTCAATGTAATATAGTTATATGTTGGTCAGTCACGGCAAACGCGGGCAACAAAGGGGCGGCGAAGTGATGTGTAACACAGTGCAAAATGGTGGCGGATTCGGGCTCGTAAAACAGCAGTGTGTGACTGGACCAGTCCAGCAGGATGCCGACCCTCTGGGGTCTTGTCGCCATTCGTAGCAGCACCTTCTCTCCCGCGTGCAAGAAAGAGTACTCACCGTCGTAGTGGGACAGCACCCACGATTGGTCGTTGTGTCCCAGCCGGGCCAGGTCCCCGGAGCCTTTCCGCTGCAGGCCCACGTAGCAGATGCCCACCTTGAAAGCAGCGCTCTGGCCAACCTCCACCACCCAGCTATGGGTGCCGGAGGACAAGGACAGGGAGCCTAGGGCGTTGGGCCAGCAGTCGAAGCGGGCGGGGTCGTAAGGCAGAGGTTGGCGAGGTTTCTTGTGGAGGTAGGTCAAAGTGCAGCGGTCGTCAGAGAGCGACAGGAGGTGGTTAGCGGTGCGCTCGTCAAACTTTAAAGAGGACAATGCGTAAACTGCAAACACAAGGATTGGATGTCACCAAAGAGCCAATGTGGGTCAATTTTGACGGTCTACGGTCTAGGACGTTACCCCAATGTGCTTGCTTCTGAGCAGCTCAGTAATAAACCAGTAAGATTTGTCATTCTTTGCAGAGGACAAAGAATATATGCCTGCAAATGTTATATGTCTACTTGTGTCGCTCCACCGTTAGTGTTCAAATATCTGATACCTTTGAAAATGTCACACTTGGGACCGTCATAAACCGTAGACCCCCTGTGTGGGTAACGCACTGGACCAACCCTTTGGCCCGTGTAGCATGGCTGTGGCCCACATTCCCCTCAGCAGGGTGCTGTCGCTACATCCTGGCTTCATATTGAGCTGTTCCGTATCGCATGGCTGGCCCACTCCGTCGGCCTCCTCCACTCTGAAATAAAGAACGGACATCAGCATCTTCTAATGTAAAAGGCATGTTGCCTTGCCTTACCTTTCAGCAATCTCCTGAATGCTCATCTGAAGACAGAGATACAACAATTACATCATGATTTCATAATATTATTTAAAAAAATAACGAGACCCACCACCAGCTGTGCATCGGAAGAGTGTGTGAGGGTGTGCACTAAGCGGGAACGTGTGCCAGTCAGGCTGGTCATGGCCTGGCCCCAGTGAGCCCTCTGGGTGAGGAGGCACTGCTCCACACGCTCCTCCTCCCGTTGGACCTCCTCCAGGAGGCGCTGCTCCTCCTCTTCCAGGGCTTCGCGGGCGGCGCTGACCCGAGCCACCACCCGCTCCCGAGCCACGCTCGCTGCCACCTAAACCAGTTCCACGCGTGAACAAGGAGAACAATAACGCAATAAAATACACACATCTCCCACCTGAAGCTTTTGCTCCTTGGCTTTAAGTGTGTGCTCGATGAACTTTTCCATCCTCTGCGCCTGCAGCTGCATTTTTTCACACACGTCCACAAGATGATTCTGGTTGGAAGGGTAGGAGAAAAAAATGAATGAGCTGGAAAACCAACAAGAAAATCCTGTCGTGGGAGAAGAATTAGTCAAGGGTGCTTTCAAAAAACTTGATGGACACGTCACACAACCTTCAAAGGATTTGGATGTTGAGTTATTGGGCTCTGAGATATGTCAACAAATTCTACACAATACACACCCGGCTGGCCACGGCCTCTTGGTTTCTTTGGTATGTGCTCACAACCAATGTCCATAACCTTTGACGTTAAGCGTACTAAAAAACATTGCACGAAGAAATGTCAAGTCACACCCCTCACAGAAATGTCTGCAAGTATTGTGGAAATGGAAACTTTTAGATGACTTTTAGGAATTAAATCAGGTATTTTCGGGTAAACGATCATCTTGTCATTTTTATAACAATAAAATAATTATATGTAATTGAGTACAGCATGATAAATTATTAATCCATCCATTTTCTAACCCTTATCCGTTTTGTTACAAGGTGTCGAGGAGGAGCGCACGACGACCAAGACTGACCCGGACTGCAGTGACTCTGTTCTCCAGGGGCGTCACGGAGTGTCCGTGGCAGGAGCCGACTATGGTGCATTGGGAGCAAATTAGCTTCAACTCGGTCACGCAGAACCAGTCCAGCTCGCACTCGTGCTCCACGCACGTTTCGCTCTCCCCGGAGAAGATCCCAGACTCAGTGTCGGAGGTGGTGGCCATTACAGCGGTCGCTGGAGGTGACTTAGCCCCGCCGTTTGGCTTCTTCCCCGGGGCTGCGGAGGGGTCAGCCCCGAGCACGGTGAATATTGGCTGCTCCGTGGGGCTCATCGCCACGCTTTGAACTTCCACGGCAGGTTTGGGTGCGGTTAAATCGGTCAGCTCTTCAGTCATCATGGCAGCAGGTGTAGTCTAAGGACGCGGCTGAGTCTGCGCTGTAACGCAGGTGTAACAGGTGAGCGCTACCCGGAAGTCGTGAGACAAATGTCAGCGCTATTTGAAAAGTTGACCTGGTCCAAGATGTAAATAACTAAATAAATGATCAATATTCTAATTTTTAATTATGATCAAGTTGAAGACCAAAGCACCTGCATATGTGTGTTGTTAACGTATTTGTATTTTATTTTGGGGGAGATTACAGACCCCCCCCCCCCCCCCACACACACACACACACAATTTACTCATGAGAGGCCCCTTGCAAGTTAGGGGGAAAATACCTCATAAGTAGTATCATTTTCATCAATCCACACGAAATTGTGTAGACATGGTTATAATTATAAAAGGACGAACCCAAAAGTTTCAAGACCCCATGTCCCAAACAGAACCATTTTGGCGTCTACTGATTGTATCTAGTCTTTATACTTATTGTTGATGGTGTTCCATGAGATTTCATTAACCTTAATTCAACAGAGGTTGGAAAATACTGCTGTACAGAACAGATGCATTTTGGTCTTGCTTATTATAGCTTCTGTACTGGACATGAAGGCACAGGCTGGACTGTGTGCGCACCACCTAAAACCTGCGTCAGTAGTGCTTTAAAACCAACACGTCAAGCATCGTGACGTCTATTGCTGATTTGTAGCGTTGACGTGCACAAAAAAATATAAAAGACGTAAAGTGTTTGACAAATCCCACCCAATTTATCGCCCTTTCCCCGCGAAAATGGATGGGATCGGTCACGAGAGTGATGACGCAATGCAATAAATAGGCGGTTCTCGGCTGTACGCGATGCCCATTGGATATAAATACGGAAGTTAATGTTTTGAGAAAACATAATGGTCGTTCTGATTGGCCAGTAGAACGAGTCTGCTGTCGTCCCGCCCCCTTCGGAGCTCGCCCTCCTCCCCTGCGCCAACAGTGGTGTCACCGAGGCCGGGCTGCCGCCGGAGAAAGCCGGAGTCCCGCCTGACGTTGAGCCACTTAACCCAAACGGCATCGCAACGGGGCTTTAGGGGGCTGCCTCCCCCCGCCAACGACGTTTAACACCGGTTTGGATCCAGCACATCGCACTCTCCTGATGTCGGACTTCAAGCTGGGCATCGTACGGCTCGGCCGTGTGGCCGGGAAGGTGAGCAGCCATCCTGGGGTTGCCATGTGCGGTCGGGGGAGGGCCCACGGGACCTCAAAAGAAGTAAAAACGTCCCGCTTGGTGGTTCTAATCGATGTTTGGAATGATTCCCCGATTAATTATATTCTAATGTTGTCAACTTTTTTCTCGTATAAACGCATGTAGTGAACGCGGCGGTGGGTTGTCTTTGCTCTTGCCGCCGCGGCTACCACGCAGTCTCGCTGTAAGATGCTAATGCTAACTAGCACTAGCAAGGATTGTCGGCATTTTAGCTATTGTTTAATTATTTTCGCTAAAATGGCTTAGTTCACTCTTTGCGACTCAACTACGTCGCAGTTGTCGACCCAAATGTTTTTCTCTCGCCGCCGCGAGTTTTATCACTGGCACGACGGCAAGCATTTGAACGAGCATGGCCACGCGAGCACCGACATTTGGATTACTAGACGAGGAAGCCATTGCCCAGACGCCGTCTCAAATCTTCCCTTCCACTCGACATCAAGCCGGATAATAATCAAATTGTCCCCTTGGCCATGAATCATCCCCAAATTATAAATGATTTCTCTTCGATAGATGCGTGCCATGAGTCAAAGTTAGGGGTAGAACGAAAGCCGGCTTGCGGGCATCATCGTGTACTCTTGGGCTGTTAGGTCGCGTGTTTCCACCCGTGTGTCATGCGGATGACGCCGTGCTTCCGACCCTCAGCATGCCCGGGGAGGGCGGGGATCTCTCGGGTACTTATCACATGGAGTCCCCCCCTACCCACCTGAGGGACCCGGGTGAAAAGATGGAACGTGAATGTCTATTTTTGACCATCCGAATTGCAATCTCACTTGTATTTTTTTTGCTTTCTCAGACGAAATATACATTGATTGATGAGCAGGACATCCCTCTTGTGGAAAACTACGCCTTTGAGGTAAAGACTGACAATGCCCCCCAACTGTCCCCCCCCCCACACAAGTGTTAAAGTGTATTATGTCCCCCCCCCAGGCACGCATGGAAGTCGATGCCGACGGTAACGGCGCAAAGATCTTTGCCTACGCTTTTGATATTGGCAAAGGTCGTTGGGCGGGAAGGCCGTTACATGAGCTTCTCTGGTGAGTCTGCTGGCAACAAATACCGCCATAGTCTCCATAATTAAATGATTAACACATTTTGGACGACACGCCTGCTTGTCCAACTTGTCTTGATCCGCGTCACTCCTTGTCTGGTTTCACAAGGGAGAAGCACCGAGGAGGCATCGCCCCAAGTTTCCAGGTCATCCACATCAACTCTGTGACTGTTGACAACAGGCTAGACAACCTGCGGCTGGTCCCCGTTGGCTGGAGTCCCAAACCGGAAGAGATATCCAGCAAACAAAGGCAAGGCCGGGAAATTACATTGTGGGGTTACAAAGTAACACAAAAGTGTTACAGTATGTCATGTTTTACAAAATGTTTTTCTCACACATTTTTTTTCTTCCTCAACCCTCTCCAGGGAGCAGTCACTCTACTGGCTGGCCATCCAGCAGGTTCCGGCCGACCCGGTGGAGGAGCAATACCTGGAGCTGAGCCGCACGCGCTACTACAATGCTAACGGCGAGCTGGTGGAGGAAGAGGAGTGCTCGTGCACGTACTACGAGTGCCACTACCCGCCTTGTTCGCTCATTGAGAGGCGGGTGAGTCTCGACGGAAATATGCAGTGTTACAAATTATGAGTCTTTATTTTATTGATTATGTTTTGTCCTCTAAAACCTTTGCCTGTCTTCTACAGCTTCGGGAGTTCAACATCTGCGGCCGCTGTCAGGTGGCACGCTACTGCGGCTCGCAGTGCCAGCAGCGGGACTGGCCCGCCCACAAGAAGCAGTGTCGGGAGCGCAAGCGGGCCCTGGCGCTCGAGTCGGAACCGGAGCGATGATTGCAAAAGGGGGAAGAGGGAGCGGCAAAATGCCTTTTTGATATGCGGGTTGAGGGCACGGGGACGGCGAGAGACTAAAAGAGACAATTGCGCTCGCCTCACTTGGTGGATTGGAAGTTGGTGATTAACGGACATCGGCGTACACTTCCACGGCCATTTAATTCCCCTTGCTTCTCACATGGACGACAGGGAAAGTTTTTTTTTTGTTTTTTTCTTCCTCTTTCGGGGGTTGGTGACGCCCTCCGAGCTCGACCTGCTGCTGCTAATCGTTTCGCACGCGAGAGGTAACGACTCGTCTTGCCGACCAACTGGACCGCGCTCGGATACGGATGCCATCTTCTGTTCGGATTGGATCACACTACTAACAGTATTTTGTGCGGCGTGCGTTGTATGTTCTGCCAAGGACTTTATGGCTGTGTGTGTGTTTGCGCATCTTCCAAAAGGGGCCATATTCCAATTTAATTTTATACGGAATCCAATTAGACATTTTCACTATTTTGTAAGAAAGTAGCTGCCGAATTGTGGCTTTTTTTTTAATCTCCTGATTTTTTTTTTTTTCTTGCAGACAACGGTACATGAAATTTACATTATTTAAGTCACCTTTGTGTATCCCTCCACTATTTATGAACGGCTCTGGTGAATATTTTTTAAGAATAAATGGTAAAGAAGGGTGTTCCGAAAAATTTGACATCTTTGCACATAGCGTTAGTGTAAAGGGTATAATTGCCTGAGTCTTTTTTTTCAATGTTTTCAGATTGTAAGGCAAAAATAAATTCAACAAACAAGAAGAGTCCAGTTCCTTTGATTTAAGGCAAGGCAATATTTTTAGTGAGCACACTTTTTATTCATACTGTAACAATACGTTAGAATTGACTTGAGCAATTATACCATTAACCTAATGAGATGAGTCTTATCAGTAAATATATATCAGAATTCTAACAATATATTCAAACTATCGACTTTAAAACAGATTCAATATGCCTGTGACATGACGCGTCTTCCATTTTGCCTTCTGCTTTTTTTTTTGTCAATTTTTTGGGAGTCAATCTGCTTTCCAGTTGGTCAATTTGTATTTCCACTCTTGTTTGATTGACTTGGTTTGAGCGTATTCTGACTCACAAATGCCTTTTCAATACTTGTGAATGTGATTCGAGTATTTTTTTACACATTTCGATGAAATTTGAGATTTAGGTGATAATTGGCTTGTAGACCACAAGATGAAGTCAGACTTTTTTGGAACACCCTCTTTTTTTTTTTTTGGTCTGTTTTTCCTGTAACAAGCTTTTTGGAGATTGATGCTTTTGTTTGGCATCGCTAATTAACTGCAAGAAATAATGCTTGGTTTAAATGACAATGGACGGATGCTGTCTTTTATGATTTAAGTCCTTCCATCATTATTGTTATGTGTGTCTGGGGGATATTTTGGGCGAGACGTTCTATCAATGGAGCTCTATTTATTTAAAATATTGGTGAAAACCTATTTAGCGGTGGTGATTTTTGAAGGCAAACTGAAGTGGACGGACAATATGAGATCTTTTTGGAATCGTTTTGAGCGGGGTACTACTTGATTGTTTTTCCGCAGCCCTTCCAGGTTTTCTCAACACTGTTAATTGAAATCTTCTACAACTTCTAAAAACTTGAATCTCCCGCCCCTTCCGTTTGATTTTGGAGACTTTTTACAAAGTGAACCACCTCCTTGTTTGTTGTGTGTCAACTTTTTTGCCTTCCTCCACAATGCACCTGCTTTGTGTGTCTTCGCTGAGGAGTCCAGACACTTGGAGCATTTGTCCCACGTTGACATGCGACTCATTGATTGTGTATTTTGTATGTGTGCGTGAACAGGTTTTCACCACTGCACTAAAACTCTGCTCCCATGTTAGCGCGTTTGTCCTAGACGGGGTGTGATTTCGGCTATGCCCCCCGCACAGTTTTTTGTTTTTGTTTTGTAAAACTATGAAAATGAATCACTTAGAAA
Organism: Syngnathus scovelli; assembly: GCF_024217435.2. Lineage (NCBI taxonomy): Eukaryota > Metazoa > Chordata > Actinopteri > Syngnathiformes > Syngnathidae > Syngnathus > Syngnathus scovelli. The sequence continues at coordinate 11,389,431 of NC_090859.1, read as the reverse complement.
ATAAGAGCTACAATATGTGACTAGAGTTGGGCGATAACACAGTTGCTTTTCCTATGTAAACTGATGGTCAAATAAAAAATTGAACCTCATTTAATTGTCTGTTCTGAAGGAAGTTTGGCCTGTCAGCGTCCAAAACAAGTTTTAACTGTCATGTAAACTTGAAAAAGAAAAAAAAATTCCAATCAAAAGTCACTTTTCAATAGTATAGCTCATTTGATGTGAGGAAAAGTTGCAGTACCACCGCCGGTCTTTAAGCGTCGCCCTAGTTTTCCCCGGACTCTTTTACTGTTTTGCAAGGCTCTGATAACTTCCGGGTTTCGGGTAGTACGTAATGTTAACAAAATCCAATGTTATTATCCAAGAAATAACTTTAGACTTCATATTTTAACACAAAATGGTCAATCTTGGTCTCACTCGAGTGGACGATGAGCTGGTAGCAAAACACCCGGTGAGCGTTTACAGTTTAACGTGTCGTGTTCGCCTTTTGCTCATTTTGTTCCCATTTACGACATGAATGAAAATATGTCATCTCGCCCTTCATTATTTGTTTTAAAATGTATCTTTCAGGGTTTGGAACGCTATGCTGCCTGTCAATCTCACGCCTTCATGAAGGGCACTGGAAGTTTTATTCTCGGTACGTAGTGTATTTATTTCTAATTGTATTTTTAAAACAGATTTTTCTTACTTGTAATTGTTTTTCTTTAATTGCATTTTTACATTGTCCCCGAAAGAACTGAACAATCTGACAACCTCTACAAAATTGGAGAGAAATTATTTCCAAGCAATACCTTATATCTACCACACGAGGGCAGTACAACCCTCAGGCGTAGGTGGACAAGGTACCATTGGCCCCCATTTTAACACAAAAGATGGTCAAACTTGGTCTCTCTTGAGTAGCAAAACACCCAGTGATCTTTTATGAGAGCTAAACATGTCATTTAATAGTGATTTATCACTATATTGCCAAAAACATATTGTGCCATGTTGTCATAGCTATTGGAGATTGTATTATTTTGACCTATTCTTACAGGTGCTGTGGGCCTTTTTGCTCTCCAGAAGGTTCTACCGAAGAGACTTTCATATCCTCTGCAGTGGAACCTGCTTGTTTCTATCGGTGAGGAATTAATATGTAATCTTTCACTTCTTTTTAAGAATCCTTCATTGTTTTGTCTCGTCCAGTGGCATCATCTGTGGGCAGCTATGCGGTGACACGGTGGGAAACGCAGAAATGCTCCGACCTTTGGTTGCTACTCGAAACTGGCAAAGTCCCGGATAGATTGCTGCCACAAAGTAAGTCCCTGTGCTATACAGTATGCCTTCAGATGCCATTTAACTTTCACTTTTGTTCTTTTAGTGCCTAAAACAGAAGAACCACCAGGAACTGAGAAGACCAAATACGGTGATGTAATGGACTGAAATGTTTTATACAGAACAATGTTGCAAAGTCGAGCTTATCTCTTCTGGGATCCTGGTCTACCTCCAAGTACAATTTGTCACATAGGAAATATAATATATAACAAATGGTCAAATCGTAAACACTCTAACAACCTTCATGAACTCACATAAATCACATTTGAACATTATTAATCATCATGCAAGTGTATAAAGAGTAACAAACTGTGCTTTCAGACTTCATAGCATCATTAATGTGAGGATAAACTGATACACTGAAGGTCAGGATTTAGTGTGGCTCTTTTTTGTCAGATGTTAAGCTTATGATCTGGTATTACATTTTTTGGAATGTATTTCTTGGCCCCGTACTACATTTTATTCTGCAGCATCGCTCAGTTGAATCATCAACAATGAGACTCCGCTGGGATTAGCAGTCCGATAAAACAAAACGTCCACATGTTCTCTGTTTTTCAAGAGATGTGAAGGCAGTGACCAAAGTTCATGCTTTAATACCCCGAGAACATGCCAAATCAACAACTCTCTGAGCTGCCAGCAGTGACGGGACTAACCGAATACAAATTGGAAAAAGGGAACGTCAATGTCATTGCTCTCATCCTCCCATCGCAGTTACTCAAATCTGATCAAAGCTTGTTGGGAGAAAGAGGAGAAGTAACAAGGAAACTAAAGAGTGTTGTTAACACGAGTGGAAATGTGACTGGAGAGCACATCCCACTGTTATTCCTTTGACACTGTCTAGAAAAAAGGCGTACAATCCTTCCACCCAATTAGATGGCAAGTGTGTGTGCATGACAGCAGAAGAGGAGAGACGGGACGGAGTTGAGCTATCTCGCTCTGACCTCTCGTCTCTTTCTGTTACTCCCTTTTTTTATTTCTTGGGTTATATAACAGCGGCTCATTTGCTCAGACAGCCCAATGCAAACCACCAAAACACACATTGAGGCTGCTTGGTCATTTGCCCACAGCCATGATCGATGCTCACCCATTTTATTTGTTGACTAGAATAACCAGCGTATGATTGATTAGGTGAAGGTGACTGTTGATTGACATCCTTGGGGCATCGCAGTCGGACATTTCCAATATTTTCTGATAAGATAGCGAATTCATTGTTGTTCCAACATAAGTCACTCTGGGACGTTTGCAAAATACATGGAAGCAGAGCGAGTGTTCAAGCCCCAACAAGTTGGGATGATGTAGCATAAATGACTCATGAAGGCTGACAAGAAATATATTCCGAGGAAAAGCAAAAAACATTTTTGCTAGTGTTAGTTACACAATACCTCAGTAGGTAGGATTGCAATTTGGGGAAAAATGTGCAAAATAACACTAATAAAAATAGTCTTATAAAATAATATACTGTAATAATAACAATCGTGTCATAAAATAATATTTTTCACTGATTCAACTAAAAGTGAAAGGATTAATTCGGGTTGGGTTATTCTTTGTCTTGAGTACTGGCAGTGATTTTCAAATATCGAGAAAAAAAAAGACCCTATATGAATAACGTCCCAGTATGAATATATTAACACAAAGCAACTCAAACTGGAATTTACGTCTGCTCTCCGCCAATCAGCGCTCGGCTGTGGCACGCCTCGACCAATCAGAGGGCTGGAGCGCTCGCGCACATAGGTTTGAAGGGCGGTGCTGGACTCCACAGGAGTGTAGTCACACACGGGACGATTAAAAAGTGAAGTTTCGCTAGTCATCGCGGGATCAAACATGATATTGAAGCCTTGCAACTAGTTCAGAAAATACACGCGATAGTTTAAATTTAGTCCAGGTTTGTGTTTCGTTTAATTATTGAGTTTTTTCTGCTCTGAAAAGCTCGTGGTGTTTCATGCTAACTGGGAGGACTCGACTCGGACTTCAGTCATGGCTTTGATAGCCACGGAGCAAGGCAGCAAAATGAGCGGTTCGGCAATTTATGGCCAAGTTGGACCCAGGAAAGACACATTTCATGCAAAAACGCAACCAAAAGAGGGAGATTATTCCACGGACGGACTGCCCAAAGCGTTTCTTCACAGCCTGCGGACCCTGTTTGACATCCTGGACGACGCGGGTCGCGGTTACGTCCACATATCTGAGATCGAGAGCCGCTGGCAAGGCGCTGACACTCGGGAGTTACCCGGCGGGGTGTTGAGCTGCCTCCGCCGGGTCACTCCTCCGCATGGCTGCCTCACGTTCGAGCGCTTCGTGGCGGGGCTGCGCTACTCCATGCTTAATCCAGAGAACCGATGTCATCTGAAGGTGCAAGCGGCCGTCCCTCCGCAGCCCGCCCCGAGGTCTGCATGCAGCCGGGTGGAGAACAAGGTACGCCCGCTGGGGCCGAGCAACGTGACCAACATCCAGCCGCACCGTGCATCTTCCCTGTTGAGCCGGCCCAGACCGGAGGAGGGAGCGGGCCATCCGGTGTGCGGTCCGGCAAGATACGGTGCAGGATATGAAAGACCTGGTCGGAGTCTGGAACGGATCCCGGCCCCTCAGGAGGCCAGTGGGCCTTACCGGGTGGAGCCGGGTCAGGTCTCAAAGGCACCCCAGCAGCAGCAGAGCCGGGTGAGGTCCATCGAGTCGCTGGCCCTGGAGTCACCACAGCTGCAAGGGCCAAGTATGTCCAACCCGAAGCCATCTCTACTTGTTTTGAATGAAAATGTAGAAAATTATTATGCATTGTCAATTTGTAGGGGAAAAAATATAAAATTTACCAAATTTTAACAAGATTATTGTTAATTCTTTATTGTTTTGACAACACACTTCTCACGTATGCTGCATGCTTTTAAAATGACTCATTTTCAGCTTGTAGTAACAAGTTATTGCTGTCATTAAAGTCAGGTCAAAGGTCAGTCAAACATGTCCCATCCTTCCTCGCCCTCGCGCTGCGTGACTACCAATGGTCAATTCTCCCCCGGTGTGAGGGAAGTCATGCTTTCGGAGTCCCGCTTGCTCATTATCTGACTCGTGCGTCTCCTCGGGTCGCTCTCACGACCACGCTGGCTGCCTGTCACACACGTTCAACCCCCCGATGAGTCTCTCTGGGTTAAGTTTGATCGCCGCTCACACAGCTAGTCTGCCTTGAGGGTGACACTCCCTCATCCCCTGCAAACTTGAAAGTTTCGAAAGATTTTAGACTTTAGGTGTATTTGACTTGAACAAAAAGAGCTGCGGAGGTTTCGTATTAAAATATTCTAGATGTATTTTCATGTTTTGGGCCTCCTCATACTTTCTGTTATTTCGGACAGAGCAGCACTTGTCCATGCCATAATCTCTTACATACAGCCAAACCTACTAGGATTATTCCAGATTACAGGGCCCGTGTCAGGCCTTGCCAAAAGCATGACAGCTATCAAATCTCCCACCAAAAAGTCTTGCCAGAATTTCACTTTCTCCTGGAGGTTGACTTAACTGTATTTACCAAAAATTAATAATTTGTAGCAATATAAAATGATGTGGAAAGTTGGAAAAATATGTCCTCCTGAAAGTTACTTTAATCAGAGAATAAAGTCAGATATTTTCAACAGTAAACTCTTCATGATCTTGTAAAATAATACAAGTTATAAAGATGTATATTTTCAAGATGGATGGATGAAAATAACATTCCACTGTGGCCCGAGTACTCCGTGTCTTTTTAGAATGGCGCCCTCGTGTGGTGATAAATGGTAACGTTTTCCTCCTTCTTTTGTCTACAAGTAACCGCTCATCCTTTCTAAATGTGTCCAGGTGTTGCCAAAACTAATATACCCAGATCCCAAAGCGAGTCCATGACGGGCTTCAGCGGAGTCTCCAGGCGACCCAATCGCGGACGGGAAGAGCAGAGGCGCCACACAATCACCAATGGAGTGGACTACGAAATGGTCAGTGTGCACCTCCTTCTCCGAGCGGCTCCATCTCACCCGTGATGCTAATCTATGAAAAGTAGCTGCTTTTTGTCCACTTCATGTTGTTGAGTCACAAAGAAACAAGTGAATAGAACAAGAGAAAAGTCCCGATTGGCTACCCCGTTCAACTCCCACCCTCGTCTCCTCCCCCCAATGCAACTTTCACCCTCCCCTCAGCGGCGCATGCCTGCCTCCTCTCCGTCCGTCGCTCTCCCCCCTCGCCTTCCACCATTTTCCCACCTTCCTTCGCATGCCTGATCTTCTTTCTCCCCGCCGGCATCTCCTTCGCCTCTGCGTCCGAGGAGGCCTACCGACTCCCCTCCTCCCCTTCTCCCCCCTTCTCTTCCTCCCCTCCCTGCCCCCCTTCCTCCTCCCTCCCTTCCCCGCGTCCCTCCCACCGAGGCCGACTTTGCTGCCCCGATGGTAGCGAGCCGGGTCAGGCTCAGGGGCCCGGTGGAGGACCCGGCCTGGACGGCGGTGTGGGCCGCGTACACCACCGTCTTCATCCCGCTCAGCAGCAGCCTGTACAGTAGCAAGGCCCTGCATTTTTTTCTGTGGGTGAGTAAGGCGCAGGTGGGAGAGTTGAGGGGCAACTTTTTGGTTCTGTTTAAAGTAAGTCCTTTTTTGGCCTTGCAAGTTTAAATATTCTGGGATTGTTTATCGCTTTTAATCCGCTGTTTTATCGTCGCTCTTTCATCCTTTGTGTCAAGCAGCCTGTGCAACTGTTGTGCTGTCTGTGTGTGTGTCGGGAGGGGGGGGGGGGGGGTATTTATGTGCCAACTGGGGCACACAGATTATTTTCAACCCGCCGCCGCTCTCTGTTTGATACACGTTCATTGACACGAGCTCCCTTATCGTACCATCAACACACTCACTTGTCTGCCATATTTAGACACAGGCCAAGATGAGTCCAACCCACTTTGATGTATTTGTTTAAACATGGGGAGGGGGGGCGGAGGGGGCTCGGTGGTGGCCGAATGCCAGCGTTGAGGCCAGCCAGGGACTATGCAGCGTGGACAGCCAGGTCAGCACAACTCTCATAGACACTGAGGGCAAGCCAGAATTGAGGCGCTGGTTATTTACTCCATTCTTAGGTTGCCGCGCGGTTGCCATGACGCCGGACCGATGGCTCCTCTCGACATTGTTGGGGATTCAGACGGACTCGGCGTCTTTGTCCGCGCCGTCTTCACAAAAGAGGCGACGACGTGGAGTTTGCATCTTTTTAAAGAGCTCATTTGTGTTTTCCAGCTGAAGCAAATGAAGGAGCTGGAGCAGGAGAAGGACTCCTTGCTGGCCGGCCTGGAGGTGGTGGAGCGTGCCAGGGACTGGTACCAGGGCCAGATCCATAATGTCACTGAGAGACAGCGGCAGGTGGGGCAGAATTCCCAATGCACGGTGAGTTAAGAGCCAGAATAATTCAAACCCTCCATTGTACATCTTACAGAGAAGTTTTTCCAATTTTTTTTTATTTTTAGGACTTTTTCACTGAAGCCAACCAGAGTCGCATCAACATCCTTATTCCCAAACTACAAGAAGTCAACCGGTGCCTCAATGACCTCATTTGCTGTACTGGAATGGTGAGAATCAATTCTGAGACCAAGTCTTTTATCCCAAATCAGCTTTCTCCATTGAAATGAATTGAAATGCAATTAATCCGTTCCAGTCCACCACATTTTTTAAAAATAATTGCGTTTCCCTTTTTGCAGTCATCCTTCCCTCCCAGTGGCGGTCAGACGGCAGGGCACTCCACCACCCCGCAGCCTCCGGTTCCTGCTCCACCACAAGCCATCCTGAGACTGAAGGACCAGAACAGACTCCTCACACAGGTTCCCCAAAATCCAATTCTACATTGGTGTTATTTTTTTGCTGCCACCTGAGTTTTATATCCTTTCCTTCTCCTTCACGAAGGAGGTGACAGAGAAGAGCGAGCGCATCGCCCAGCTGGAGCAGGAGAAGTCGGCGTTGATCAAGCAGCTATTTGAGGCGCGTTCGCGCAGCGTCCAGGACACCAGCACCATGGACTCCACCTTCATCTGACCTCTGTGAGACTCGACGTCGTTGTTTACCCGACTGACCCTCTGTGGCAGCCATGCACCTTTTTTTTTTTTTACACCCCTTGACTGCAATTTGTAACGCCTCCACTCCACAAGCTAATTGTGCACTACAAGAGGCAGAAACACTCCGAGCTCTCCAAAGATCCTATACTCCAAGTTTGGGTTCTTCATCTAAAACAAAGTTTACTCTTCCACCTATCATCCAAATTCTACTTAAACTCTGGTTGGAGTTTCTTTTTTGTTCAACAGCAAGGTTTTTATATTCAAGTAGCATGTTCGATGTTTTTGTGTGAGATGATGACGGTGGTGGGGGAAGTTCAACCTCCAAGCTAACGTTGATGGAGAGGCCGAGAAGAGAGATTGGAAAGTTTGCACGCCGAGGAAAGTGGAATCCACTTGTTTGGGAAATGTTTCAAAACACCTTTTTGGCTCTTTTCATAATGCCAATTTTTCCTCTTTTGTCTTCTTTGTGACTGCATGGCCCACAATGTTGAACCTCTGGAGAAATGTAGCTAATCGTGTAGCCCTCCAATACTTTTATCAGAAACGATTTAGCTATTTAGTTTCTGACAGTAAAAAAAAAAAAATATTAATAAGCTGTAAGTGTATACAAGCAAGGTACTGCTGGGATGTCAGCATATAACAGTTATGAAGCGCTGAATGTTTAGTTTTTTTTTTGCTGCTCAAAGTACATAATGTGAGTGAAACGTTTTCCCCCCTTCCATCTGCTTTCTATCACAAGTACTTCAACTATGAATGAAATGTAAAATAATAAATACGAGCAAACAGGGTAACAAGGCGTCCTAGCATTCTTTTTATTTTTTTTAAAAAAGATTCTTTGAATTTATTGTTAAAAAAGTACAGTATAAGGCAAGACCTCTCGTCTCATCAGTACGGCACTAATATTAGTCTTCAACCTCTTACGGTGAGTTTTACATTGCCTTCATGTGTTGTGTTTAATCCGCTCAAAGTAAAACTATCATTTTTTATCCTTTGTAACTAGACAGCTAGCCGGAGGGGAGGCTTTGAACAATTTCAGAACCGCCAAAGGTAAATTGAATTCAATCTAACCGTACCGTATTTGTATGTCAGCCTGGCGTAACACTGGCTGAAGTGTTACGGTGAATTGAATCACGGGCGATTTCATGGTGCACAATTGCATCACTTGTTTACTGCCGTCAATTTTCCGTCAGGCCCCGCATTGCTTGGTTGCATCATTGCCAATCGGTGTCGAATGGATGACGGCTTGCCACAACACGTCTGACTACCCGCCGTGTCTCACCAACCTCCTCCACTCGAATCAATTTTTTTAATCACTCATTATTTCTACCGGATGTACTTTTACACTTTTTTTACACCAAGTATCATTCTTTTAAACATTTTTTTTAAATTTTATTTCTCCCCAAGGGTGTGTGCTTATGGGCCCCAAAGAGGTGACAGCTTTTGGACGCTCTGATTGGACGACAAGACGGGAGCAGGATCCCTCAAGTGTTGGTGCGTCTTCTGAGAAAGACTTTTCCAATCATTTGTTGATGCTCAAGCTCCGCATCCAGAAGCCTCAGATTGATTTATCAATTCACTGACTGGGTAAGTGGCATTCATTTGCATATTTAATAAGTCATTTACAGAAGACTAGCTTTTATGCCTGACAAAGGTTAGAACACGCTTTGAAGTAGATTTCATAATCTATATTGTCGTATTTCTTTAAATATATCCTCCTCCTCTCTGAGGAAAACCAAATTTTTTGCACATGTAAACACGTTAATGACAACAATCACAAACATAGACATCATAAAATACACAGTGTGAGTCTATTTATATTTTATAGTGGACGTCCGCCATGATGTATTCCCTCTGGTTTACCGGTTGTTGACGCGGGGTACTTGCACTTACGACAACTGCTACATATGCAAACACACACATTTACATGCGCACACACTTGAGTGAGTTATAACTACAATGAGGAAGCTGAGGGGGTCAGTCCATGCAGGAGTAAAGGGCTGAGGGGACCACGGCATTGCAACATTCAATTTAAGGTATGAGGAACATAAAAATGATCGTTTACAGGTTCTTTGATAATGTTAATGCATTGATAAGGAGTATGCTGATACAAATACTCTCCACTTATTGAAATACTAAAGGTTTATCGTTAACATTAATGTGTGTATGTATATATCTTTGTTGTGGGTGATATGACAGGTTAATGGTTTTGTTGACATTAGAGGAGGAAGTAGGATTAAAAAAAAAAAATGCAATGGTGATAAGAGCCAGGTTACTAGGTCACCATAATAAAGCCATAACAAGTAATCAGGTCATCAAATAGGAAAAATATTAATAATTTAGCTAATAATAGCCAATGTAAAATTTTGATGAAATAAAATAATAAATAATCTAATTAAATAACGAGATGTATCTTCTGGTTGGTATTTAAAGTAGAGTTTTTTTTTAGTTGAATGCTAAGTCTTGAAATCAATGAATAGTCCTGTTTAGGAATGGTGATTTCAATATCAATCAAAATAATTGTGATTATTATTTTTTCCCCCCCCATAATCACTCAGTCCTACTCCCCGCCATGAATTTTCTCTTCCTCAACTCGTCGGCGCTGTTCATCTCCCAGCGGCCCGTCAACGCCACGCCACGAGAGCAGACGGTGTACGAGGGCTGCCGCGACATGCCGGCCGTGCTCATCTGGTATCTTGGCTTGCAGTTTGTCAATATGTTCCTGGGCATCCCGGCCAACATCATGGTCCTGTGGCTCATCCACAAGAACAAGGGCGATTCGTCCACGTCGGACATCTTCATCCTCCACTTGGCCATTCTAGACGTGCTCTTCTGTCTCATCCCGCCGCTGGAGCTGGCCAATATTGTGTTCCTCACCACCAGCAGCACCTGGTACGTGTTGCGCTTCTTCTACGGCATGAAGGACTCGTCGCCGCTCTTCCTCTCCTGCATCTGCCTGGACCGCTACGTGGCGGTGGTGCACCCCATCACCTTCACTGAACTCAAAGACCGTCAACACCGGGCCGGCCTGGCCATGCTGGTGTGGCTCATCACGCTGGCCTATGCCGCCGCCAAGTGTGTGGGCAACATCGTCAACTTTGAGAAGGTCTTACGTTGTATATATATCAAATATGAGATCCATTATTAATCCCTAGGGGATACATTTACTGAATGAATGTCTTCTAAATTTATTTGGTAAGGTTTTCACTGCCATGATCCTGGCCGCCTTTGCCTTCATGGTGTTCTGCAACATCGCCATCCTATGCGTGCTGCGCCAATCCGGGCCCGGCCGAGACGAGATGCACCCGGTGAAGAAGCGAGCCTTCAAGATGGTGCTCATCATCCTTGCCATCATCGTCTTCAACTACTTCCCGCCGGTGGCGCTGTTCCCCTTCCAGGACTACTTCTTGCCTGATGTCTTCCGCTGTTACATTCATTACGTTGCCTTTGGTCTGATGGACTTCAGCAGTAGCATCCAGCCCATGCTCTACCTGTCTAAGGAGAAGCTGGCATGTCCTGGTTGCTGCGAGGGCAACATCACACACCTTCAGTAGCTTCTGTGTTATGAATGTCGTTGAGAGATTAGAATTTTGAGAAAAGTGCTGATGTTATCGTAGATTAATCATTAGATGGTTGCATTTAATGTGTTCATTTTGATTGTGCATAAATGGATGTATTTTAAACCATGTATGTAAACAAAAACAGTGCAGTATGGTTTTGTAGAATTCCTGCATAGTATAAAATTGTGTTTATCAAAACATACCATGTGCAATAATTACAATAAAACGGGATTTCTTTTTGGAGAAAACACTGTCAAAAATCTCACATTGTGCTGTACAATAAACGTAAGCAATGAGTTCTTATTCTTGTGTAAAAAATAAAAATCACAATTCACAATATTTTCGTCTTTAATCAATATCAAAATTAGGCCTATAAAGCTTGAAAACCATTGGAGAAATAACGTACGTCGCAGACGCGTCAAAGTGACGTCATAAAGCCGGTGCTGGTTATGTTTTCAGCTCCAGCGCGCCCCCTGCAGGGTCTAACGGCGAACGACCCACCCGACTGGAGCCACGTCGTTGATGCTAACAATTTTATGGTGCTACGCCATTATTAAAGCACACTAAGAATGTAGTTCAAATAGCAAATTTAGCTCCACAATATCATTCCTGGACGTCGCCGTTCTCGACATTGCAACGCAGCCATGGAAGCTAAACTCGGACCAACCGCAAGAATGCTTACATAAATGCTAGGTAATGCTAATATTTTTAATCGCAATGCTAATCATGCTAATGATGCTGATGCTAAGTGATAAAGTTAAGTCACTTTTGGAATGTGCCTATGTAGTCATTTGTATCGTTTCTGGTAAAGAAGTTCTATTATGTCTCTAATGTGATATTAATAACATTAAAAAAAATGAAGTAGAATACCTTAAGTTGCTCATCGTAGACGGGAATCGAAAGTGTTGTGATATGAATTATGGACGTGGCAACAAAAACAAATGTTATTAACGGCACAATATTTGTGCATGCTGATTATAAAATAGCAGACAAGTCTCGGTGTCTAGTTATCTGCCTATTTTCTAGAAAAATAGTGGTCATGATAACAAATTATTAATCAAAAATTAGTGGACAAAGAGAAAACCTGCACCTTACACACAAGGCATTGTATTTAATAATGCATTTTTTTTTTTTACAATTTGTTTTCTAAGATAATCGGTAGAATATTTTAGAAATATTTTATAGCTGCAGACCTAAATACATTGGTTCCACAGATGGTCTGGTCAAGTCAAGTCAAGTCAAGTCAAGTCAAGTCAAGTCAAGTTTATTTGTGGTCTGGTAAGGCTACTTCCATTGTCACTTTGAATCTCGACAGACACCTTCTAATTCTGCCACATCACAATTACTACGAGTGTTGTTTGAAGGAATGAAGCTGAACCACTTCCTTCACCTGACCTGTGTGTGTTTTTTTTTAAAATTGTGTGTGGGTGTAGTCTTCACCTCTCAAGTTTTTTTTTTTTTGACTCATTTACCAATCACAAGCAACCTTTTCTTCCTCTTTGCAACTTTCCCCCTCCTCCTAGCTCTTCTCTTTCCTCGTCCTCTCCACGTCTCGAAACGAAAGCTCTCATCTATCGTCAAAGAAAACTCCAAACGTGGCCCATGCACGAGCGACGGCGCCCGCTGACATGCTGCTCGCCGCAAAGAGGGCGGCCATGCAGCTAGTTTCATTTCAGCAGGTAATAAATAAAAAAAAAGCATTCTTGCTTTACGAAAGCGTGTCAGAAGCCATATCTGTTTATCTTCCCTCCTCCCACTAGATGAAAAAGCTCACAAACCGGGGGATCATATGATGCTGCTTTTACTAACCCTCAGGGTGGTAAGTCACACTTTATCTCCTCTAAAAAAAACTACTGAGATGTTTCATGGATATTATTACATGAGTAATAATAAATACTATAATAGAAATAAAACGCCTCACACCACTTTCATTGTAGCCGCTGTTCCTCTTTTGTTTTCCAACATGCTGTTCAAAATTTCCCGAGAATATATATGTCAACAGAACTCTCTCGAAATGTCCGGAACTAGCCAAACTTGCTCTCAACTGTTTTTGTGGTCAATATCACAATACAAGTCTTTAAGTGTGCTTATTATTTGCACTCAAGGCGTTACTGTTTTCTATATAAGGTGTGGCAGAACATTAGTAACAGTTCTCAGTCTGATACATTCTTGTGTAACTTTACATGGCTTTGTTTTAATCATAAAGTCAAACATTTTATTTTTAAAACATCTCTATTGTAAACAAATACTAAAGCTAGTCATATTTTCTGCCTGTCAAAAATAGGAGTAAAAAAATAGTCCTTTTATTCATAATATATATTTTCTTTAATATTTGAACAATTGTTGTTCTGCCAAATATCAAAATCGGTTTAAAAAAAGATCTCCTGCTGTATTGTTTTTATTCCACTCCAGTCAACGTTAAGAAAGCCCAACATGAACTATCCCTTTATTTAAAGTACAAACACTTCTTTTTTTTCTTTTCTTCGACTCAGCCATTATTTTGATGTAACAAAAACACTTTGTGCGCCCTGACAGGAAGTGAGAAGTAGGCTCACACAGAAAACGCGGTCGAGGTTTCTTCCGGATGTCGGTTGCGCGACTCTCGGAAGGGCGTAATAAGGGGAAGTTACAGTAAGAATCAAATCTAACGACGGCTGTCGGTCGCTCGACCTTGGCGAGAGATGCCCTTGCTTCTGTGGTGGCAACATGTGTGGCCGTGACGGTTTGAGCGCGTGATAAGACGCAGACGCTTCCGCCGCTTTGACTATCTTCTCTGCTCGCTCTGAGGTCAGATAGCGCCTTGAAATTCAGCCGGATTAAAACAAACAGACCGATTTCAAACAGAAGCGGCAAAACTTGACACGAGATAGTCGAGTTAAATATTTTGTAATTTCGCCTGCATGTATTCGCTTTGTCCGCAGCTCGAAAGTGACTCTTTTGCTTTGAATCTTCACCCAGCCTGGCAAATCGATGACACTTTTTAGCTCCTCGGAAATGGAGTTGAATTCAATCACATCTTCGTTGGTGTGTAATTGCGAAATTCGAAATATTTTGTGGACTGTAAATGCTTGACTTTCGATGTTGTTTCACGTGCTTCCCTCGGTTGCGCAACACCTCCGCCAGTCGCATGAATAGCAACGATACAAACCCGCTGTTTATTTCCTCATCAGCAACATTGTGAATAGACTTTTTTGTCCGTCCCGTAAAGACGCCCTTCCTCTGGGGATTTCTATTTTTATCACAATGATGAACGGAATTTTTCGCTTTTATGCAACATCCAGCCAGAGTCACATGTTCTCCTTGATGGCAGATCTGCGAGCGGCACTCCACTGCCTGAGAAGAAGCGACCTTGGCGGGGGAAACTCCGATGGAGGAGGAGCATCCGGGCTCCCCGCAATTGGATCTGACTGATTCGGACCCCTGGCTGCCTCGTGATCTTCAGCACTTGAACGGGGAGGCCAAGGGTGAAATAAAGGAGACGACGATATGGCTGATGCGAGATGTGAGCTGCGGCGCTGTCGCCGCCGCCGCGCTTTCCTTCGCCACAGCGCAGTGGGAGATCCCTGACGGCGTCGCCGAGAGGACATCTTTCAGAACTGACTGCGATTCTGGACACGATATTTCCCCCCACGAACCTTGTCATGGTGATGAAGTGGAACATAGAGAGGAACAAAATGATGCTGACTCATCAGTGAACCTGACAGGAAATGACTTCAAGGTAGGTTCTCCACACTCTTTTGCTTCATAGCACTTGATATGAAATTACGAGGACCGATTAATTGACCGATTACTTATTTAAAAAAAATATATATATACTACAAAAAAATACAATATGAAAGATATGAATTTGGGACATTATACAACGTCTTGTAGAATTTGTCAAACTACAACAGAGCATATAAGAGAGACTCTTTTGTTGCTCCTCAGGTTGCTTTGGCTCATTGCTTGCAGACGAGCTTTCCGGAAAGACAGTCTTCTTTTGTTCTTGCCTTGACAGCACATGTAGTTAAAATCGTAATGGACACATTTTTTTTTGTACGATGCCGTGCAAACGACCAACGCGGGCGGATGAGTGCAAATTAAGCGCAGCGAGATCATTTGCATCGCCGCCTCACTTGTTAGCCATTCATTATGCAGAGGTAGTTTTGTGGCTGGGACGAACGTAGCGGAAAGAGTCTCGTTTGAGTCTCGTATTGCATCCGCAGTCACATGTTGTGCATGATCGATGACCCGTGTTGCAATTTTTAGCCATGTGATGCCGCAGCGGCTCAAGAGCCCACAACGCAACAAAGGCAACATTCAACGCATCACATCTTAGACGACAGTCATAACGGTACGCATCACGCAAAAGGGTTCATTTGCAAAAAAAAAAAAAAAAAAAGAATCATAAACCGCTATTATCTTTTGGGTGGGACATGAAAGAGTGATTTGAATCTCTTTTCGGACACAGCATTGAAATCTGACTCGGAGGAAGAGGAGGAGGAAGACGGCGTCCCGGCCGATGCGGTTAGTACCACTGCGGATTTACGGCCGGACAAACCACGGGAGGAGGAGACAAATGTGGCGATGACAGGGCGCGCCGACTCAGCAGGAGCTCAAACGTCAGTTCGAGGTTCCAAGATGGCGGACGGGAGCCAAGCGGGGAATGGAGCCAATGACGAATACGTCTCCAACACTGTGTGAGTATTTCTTTTTCTGAG
The DNA here is from genome assembly GCF_024217435.2 of Syngnathus scovelli. Classification (NCBI taxonomy): domain Eukaryota; kingdom Metazoa; phylum Chordata; class Actinopteri; order Syngnathiformes; family Syngnathidae; genus Syngnathus; species Syngnathus scovelli. The sequence continues at coordinate 11,373,835 of NC_090859.1, read as the reverse complement.
AAAAATAATTGATACTATTTTAAGGCCTTTTTGTGAAAAAGCTGTGCTTTTTTCTTCTCCGTTGGCAGCCATGTTCTTAGTGCTTATCACAGAGGGAGTAAAAAAAAATCTAGAAAATGGATTCATTGCATATGATTCTGATCAGATGTGATCTATACTTTTAGGGAGAAACCGACGCAGCCAAAGCAAACTGACAATACCGGACCAACCTTAAAGGTTCTTGCTGTAGGAAGTCAAAAGGTCCCAGCAGCTGATGCAGGGAAAGAACCGCAAAAGTTCTCCCATGACAACGGGCTGCCCCAAAAACACTGTGAAGACCCAGTCCTGTTGGAACAGCCTCAACTTTCAGAAGAACCGAACTCTTCAAACCAGCTTGCGGATCAAGCTGGCAAAGAGAAGAAGGTTGAGACTAAGCCATCGCACCAAACCAAGCATGAGGTCTCTTTGGTACTTACTCTTACCAATCAAGCCCCGAAGTCAAACGAGGCGCAGGCAAGCGCCCTAAACGGATCCGGGCCGGTACTTGTGGCGAACGGTGAGCCAAGGAGAACAACCGAGTCGTCGGCGGCACCTTGCATGAACGGAGGCGATATGGACCGGGAGAAGGTTCTCCAGCTCGCAGAGCGGCTCTTCAAGCTGGATGGGATCCAGCGTGTAGATGTGGTCAAGCACTTGGACAAAGAGTAAGAACACACAAGTTCAAACCACTGTCCATTTTTTTTTCAATACAATATTAATGAAGTCATTCCTTGTGTATCTCCAGCAACTCCTTCAGTCGTGCAGTTGGCGAAGAGTACCTCAGGTTCTTTGACTTCACTGGGCAAACTCTGGATCAAGCTCTGAGGTAAGCAGTCGGAAGGCAAACCAAGTGTCCCGAAGGCCCGGTGAAGATGTTTCCCTTTTGCATCTCTCAGGTCTTTCCTTAAAGTGGTCATCCTGCTTGGAGAGACGCAGGAGCGCGAGCGGGTGCTCCAGCACTTCGCCGGCCGCTACCATCAATGCAACCCGGACTCCTTCTCCTCACCAGGTAAGCATCCATCTCACTTCCGGACCCAAGGCACACACCAATGTCGTACTTTTCACCTTCCTCAGGGGCTGTGCTCGCCATCACCTGCGCTCTGATGCTCCTCAACACGGACCTGCACGGACAGGTGGGCAGCACGCTTGAGCTCAATGGTCCCCTGAGTTGCGCGCTGTCAATCAACTGTTCTGGTGTTTTCACAGAACGTAGGCAAACCCATGTCCTCGTCCAGGTTTGTGTCCAACCTGGAGGGCATGAACGACGAAGAGAACTTCAGCAAGGATCTGCTGAAAGTAAGAACTCGCTCTCAAAATGGTTTTATAACTGAAAGCAGTTGTTCATGTTTATTTTTTCTTATGTACCTTACAGGGTCTTTACAACTCCATCAAGAGCAAGCCGCTGCAATGGGCCATGTGAGTACTTAACAAAAACGATGCAGAAAACGATTATTCGGCGAAACGAACGCTTTGTCAACCGGTGACTCTCCAGCGACGAGGAGGAACTGACCTCGGCGTTGACAGAGGTGGTGGACGCGCCGCTGCGCTCCAAGAGCAACCCCTTCCAGGACGTCCCTCACGACAAGGCGGCCCCCGTTATCAAGCAGGGCTTCATCCAGAGGAAGCTCCACGCCGATATCGACGGCAAGCGCAGTAAGTGATCGACAAAGTGCCCCGCTCACCAAGATTGATCCGTGCTGACTCATTGCGATTCATCAGCTCCTTGGGGGAAGAGACGCTGGAAAACCTTTTTTGGCGTGCTGAAGGGAATGGTCTTTTACTTACAGAAGGTTGGTAACCTTTGCAAAATATATATTCTTTTACGAGATCACCAATTTAACATTTGTGTGTGTCAGGACCACAGCAGGGGGGAGCAGCAGACCAATGAGGAGGTGGTTAGCGTCCATCACTCGCTGGCCGAGCCAGCGGCCGACTACACCAAGAAGCCGCACGTCTTCCGTTTGCAGACTGCCGACTGGAGAGTTTTTCTATTTCAAGCGTCGTAAGTTTGGCAGGAATATATCGTCCGTGTCGCGTGACCGCCACTCAGCGAGTGTCGCCTCTCCGTCGCAGATCCAAAATGGAGATGACCTCTTGGATCAGCCGCATTAACTTGGTGTCGGCGCTTCACTCCGCCCCGCCCTTCCCCGCCGCCGTCGGCTCCCAGCGGAGGTTCTGTCGACCCATCCTGCCTGCCTCGCAGTCCGCGCACACTCTCGTATGTTTGTTACTATTTTCAGTCCGTGTTAATGCACCGACTGGCAGATTAATCGATTTCATGGATTCGTTCAATTAGATTAATTCATTGAGGCACTTCCAGAGTTCACAATCGACATATCTGCAAACAGAGTGGAGATTGATTCCAGCAGCTAGTAGTAAAAATGTAATTGTTCGCTTCCCGTGCAGGAACGCCAGCTGCAGTCTCACGCCGGAATGCTGGAGTCCTTCAAGACGGACCTGTCGTACCTCCAGCAGAATCCCCCGGAGGGCAAAAAAGCCCGAGGCAAGGAGATGGAGGAGCACCGCACCAGGGCCGAGTACCTGCAGCACGAGGTAGCGACACCACGTCTGAAAAGCACGGAATAACGTTCCATCAGTGACATTCCGAATGTCCGTCGTCCCGCAGATATGTCGCTACGAGAGCTACACGCGAGTGCTGGAGGCCTGGAAGGGCGCGGAGAGGACGGGAGATGGCGCTCTGATCGCCCCCGCCCTCAGCTTGTTCGACAAAGCCATGTGCGCTTCCCCGGTGGCCGAGGAGGGAGAGGAAGACGAAGGCCACCTGACAAAGTCCCACTCCAGCCCCTCCCTCGACCTGGACATGGGGTCACAGAGCGGCGTCAAAATCAAACGCAACGTCTCCGAACGATGGACTTACCGGAGAATCTCACCACGGTTGAATAAGGACGCATGACAGCAAGATGGAACGTTCAGTGACAATTGTTTATTCCTGGTACAAATTGAAACCCGACCACTCGTATCCTTTTGTTTTTTTTTCACCTCGTGCACTTTGACAAAATTTACCTCAGGGATTCCTAAAGGCAAAGAACCTGATTCATTTGTTTATTGACCAAAAATGTGTGGACCTGATTGACTTATCGTAATGCTGTGTCGCACTCGTTCCAATGGGCCTATCTGGTTTTTGACCGCTAGGTGGTGCTCTAGTTCAAGTAGCGTGTAGGAGGATTTACGATTGCACTTTTTCAATCTGTTAAGTCATGTCATTTTTATGTTTTGTTCATATGAAGGGTCCGTTTTGAAATGTGTTCAATCTTTCCAATGCTGGAGATGTTTTTGTTTAAATACATTTGGTACCAAACAAATAATTTTTGTCATCTCATGTCATAATGTCCGCTTGATATTCACACTTAAATATAAAATATAGTGAAGGACTGATTCTTTTTCGCCGCCTATAATTTTTCACCTGAATTAAAATGTTTGTCATATCTTCAAAACATGCCACCGTTTTATTTTTTCTGTGTGTACTTGCTTTTTACAACTTGACATTTGTATCAGACTAATTTTGGAACTGCGCTGGTGTCACACAAATATTTCTCGGTGAGTGTATTTCTAATGATTATGAGGAATCCAAACAACGGTGTAACTTGTGTTTTTTTTTTTTCAGGACGAGACTCGGTGAGCTCCTTGCCAAGATAAGCGGCCACCTTGCTTCTGCTCGCCGATGTTGACGTCTGTTGTCCTCCAAGTGTGGTATGTAAAAATTCATAATAAATCATAAAATCGACATTAAAGACAATAGGTTTTAATAAAAAAAAATTCTACCTACTGCAAGTACAGTAATAAATCAAGTACAAATCAACTAGCGTGTTCATCTTGAAATATGTTAATGATTTATTTTGGAAAGGTAAAACCGTTCTTTTCATAAATTGTGTGTGTGCTCGCTCGCCGCGCACACAGGCCCATTTTGTTCCCTTTCAAGCCGACATGTCGGGTTGCAGCCGACCTCAAGCGCTTAACAATAAGAACAGGATGTCAAGGATAAAGGCCCCTAGCACCCCCCCTTTTCCAAACTTCTAACATTCCTCACACTGGAATGCAATGCAACAATAGGAAACGCAATGACGGGCAAAGACAATCGCGAGGGCGCCCCGTCTTGTCCCAAGTTCCGAATGGGATCAAGGCACTGGACTCTGTATAAGCTTTTTATTTAGCCAGACGTTTTTTGGGTGGCGCGCCGTGACTGGACGGGCTGCGGGGGCTTCGTTAACGTAATAATGCCCGACTTTTCCTGTCCGCTGAATGGAGGCCGTCTCCATTCATCGACTGTCATAACAACGGCTCATTAAGATAAAGTCAGATTGTGCAGATGAAGGTGACTGATGGGCCACCTGAGTGACGGAGGCCTCGGGTCATGTTGAAAGGTGACGCCATGACAAAACATTCCAGGGTGAGGAAGGCGGCCATTAGCGTCTTGTTTGGATCATCTCAGCTGAAATGTTTGCTAACTTGAGCCGAGGGCGCTGCTCTCCAGCCGACCCGGTGGGCTCCGCTTTTCGGAGGACCGCCGCCGAGTAATGAGTGGCTGGAGCAGCAGGGGCGGCCTTAGCTGCTGGGTTCACGGAGCTTCTTTCCCAAGGAATTGTCCCCTTTTTTTCTTGTTGGACCATTTGCGCCTCTCCACCCCAGCTTTGTGAGCCTCAGTCAGGCCTGGTTGGGTAATTAAAAAGGCAAGAGCTCAAGTCAGGATCATTAGGGGCCAGTCTGGCATGCTTTTTGCAAAACACACACAAAAAAAAAACAAGAATAACACTTAGTCCCGCGCAGACCCTTCGCTAAGGTTGAGCTGTCAGCAAAAGTGAGGTAGAAGTTTGTTTTGTCTGTCTGCACAGTAGTAGGACACTTCCTGGTTTTACGCTACTTGACTTAAATACTAAAAAAATCACTTAAACGCCATATTCCATGGATTCATCAAATAACCAATTTTATTTGCATTAAAGCGTTTAATTTCTTTTTAGACTGAAACAATTTAAATTTAAATACAACCAACAAATCGTGACCAAAAGAAAACCTACTCCCCTTTTGGAGCTAACAATATTAATAATAATAATATCAATTATTATAATATTACATAATATTAATAACAATAGTAATTATTATTATTATATTAAATTGGATTTATATTGCGCTTTTCTATGGAATTCTATACAAGTCCTGGCCAACATGCAGCAAACCCGCCAACCATTTTTTTTCCCTGCGGTCTCAACGACGCTCCGGATGCTCGTTGTCCATCTGCTGCTGACGCCTGGCACGCTCCACTTGTTACTCCATCTCTCCCACTTGAAAAACTCTTTTCTCTGCCCGCACCTCTCCACTGCCACCCCCTCGGTCTTGACTGCCGTGGCGTCAGAGCTGTCTCTCCATGCGGGGCCCTTGAAAGCTCTTCTGCAGCTCTCTCAGACACTTCAACCAGTAAGAGCCTCCCCAGACTTTGACGGGGATGACGTCTGATCATATATGGAAGTAAAATTAAATTGATAGTTGTTTTGACATTGAAATCACAATTCATAAACATGACAAATCTTTAATTTTAAAACTCAGTATTTATTCAACTAGTGCTAACGTTCCATTAGCCTGTCAATGGGATTTTACGTTAACTGATAGCATTAGCACTGGTTTCTAAAACAATTATTACATTCTATATTTAAATATAGGATGTGTGTAATTATTTTCGTCGCGTGTTTAGTTTTACATTAAACTCCAACTGGGTTGTCCTTTAACAGATTGAATCAGGCTCAGGGAGGGCAAGAAAATGTGACATGGAGTGAGTCCTCCTCGCCAATTGGCGCGACACTCATTTCTGTCATCGCGTTAATTGAAAGATAATGATTCGGCAAATTCGTACCACACAGAGCTGAAATTCAAAGCGATGCACACGATTATTCCATCGTGCCCCCCCCCCCCCCCGTTGCCTTTCTTAACAAGCTTAATGCAAACACCGGCTTTTGTCGAGAAAGCAGCTGTTGTTGAAATTAACACAAGTGCCTGTCTTGAGGGCATCTCAACACATGACCTCCCTTTGCCCCCCTCTTACTAAAACACACACTCAAACATACACTCTGACACGTGGCATAAAAAGAATGTTTGCGAACTAGTCGGCTCCGTCTTGATGCAGCGCTCGGACCCATCGGCCGTTGCACCTGCTTCCTCCTCGCTAATCGTTAACCCGAGCGGCGCTGAATGAGTTGTTTTGTGACTCACCGCCCTCTATAGTATTACCCCCCCCCCCCCCCCCCCCCCCCCTTTTCCTCCTCCCGGGGTCACCCCATTCGCTCCCTCGGGGCGGTACCTGATACCTGGGCTGATTTTTATCCATCCTGCCTGTGCGATGGCGTTCAATGTGTGTGCTTTGAAAGGTGCGTTTTTCTTGATGTCTCGCAGTCAAACAGTAGCTTCCTGCCTGCAGGGCCCGTGTGGCGTTTAATGGCCGAGATGCAACACTGGGCACCTGTGTTTCTTTACCCCCCGCCTGTCTCCCTGAAACTCCTTCTGTTTGCTCCCTCTTGACTGGCGCGTTTGTTCCAAAGGTGGAGGAGATGAGATGAGAGAGCTTCTTGAAATTGGATGACAGGGATGTCATTTCAAGTGTTTTTCTTCGCGTGATCCTCTTTGGTTGGATTCACACAGCAGGTCAATTTTATGCCTGCAAAAAAAAAATTAAAAATCCATTTTCTGAACTGCTTTTCATTTTTTTTTTTTTTAAATCACAAAACATGACCAAATAAATAATATTTGCTTAATGAACAATTGCAGTTGTTTCTAAATCGCTAGTGGAATCGTGTCCAATAATCGGTCACGCTCTCTGTGCATAAATAAATATTCAAAAATGAAAGCCTCCTCTCGGCGCAATCTGGGTCGACACCACCTCTGCCCACGCCGCCGTTCACGCGCCACCACGACAAATTACGCCAGCCTGCATAATGCTTATTTGCTAGGCTGAATTGCTCGGTCTGGTGTCTCTGTCTCGGAGATAAGTGGCGAACTTTACAGATGACTGGCGCAGGACAACCGGACCCCCCCCACACACACTCCTCTCGCTGCCTTTTTGCCAGCTTGTACCGCGGGTGCCCTCGTTGTGTCTTTTGAGGTCTTACCCCATAATGGTGATGGACACATGCCTTGTGCAGAGACGCAGTGTGCTAGTGGCGACCCCCCCCCCCCCCCGCCCCCCAGCCTGTCCTGCCAGCTTTGTCTGCCCTCAGCTGTTCCGGCCCGGTGCCTATATTGTACCGACGGGCTCATTACCGCGAGCACTGTGGCCCAAAGCCTCCCCTCTAATAGGCCCACGGAGGGAGGAAGACTTCCGCTTGTGTGACTTATGTGCTGCAACTGTAACTTTGTCTTTGCAGTCTTTTGGAAGCCTGACTCTCGATGTTTTTAGGAACGTGAATGGAGTTTGTGCGTGTAAAGAAAAATGGAAGGAGAGTAGAAGATTTGGTTCATGATTCCGTTGAAGAGCAGAAGCTGGTCAGCATTTTTGAATCTGTGCTGCACTTTGATTTTTTTTTGTGGTGACCCCTGACAGAGAAAAATTGTTTATTCGTTTCTTAAATTTTTTTTTTGCTAGTAAATCATAAAAGACCAAAAGCTGGAAAATATAGTGAGAACAATACTGAAGGTCTACTTCTACAAAGATGTAGTCACATCTCGGCCATCAGTGGGCACCAGGTGGGCCGGCCCCACCGAAGCGTGGCTAGCTAGTTAGCGCACTGCGGTAATGAGGCCGCAAAAAAAAAAGAGGGACGCAGACCTCGAGCATAAAAGCAGTCGATGCAGAAAATAAGAAGAAGCCATTAGACAGACGTGCGCTTGCGGGGTCGCTGAGTTTGTCCTTTAAAATTGCTGAAAGAAATGTCTGTTATGAGGCTATTATCACCAAGGTAATGATAATAACAAGAAGAGTAATCCCCCTGGAGGAGTTAAAATACAATCCTTGGAAAAAGCGTCCAAAATACGTTAATGCAAAGCGAAATGGCAGACTTCCTTTCTTCTTGTTTGTGGGCATGGATTCTTTAGTGTATATCATTTCGCCTTGTAAAATTTAAAAAATTTAAAATAAACTGGTAAAAGTCAATAACTGAGACAACAGGCCCCGGGAAAAAATAAACTGGTTGTAAATTAATAATAGAGAACAAGATACTACTGTAGCTACAACTGCTACTTCCATCAAAAATATTATATTTTTAAATAATACAAATTATGGAATTATCCTAAAAAATAAATATTATAGCTACACAAATACAGCTATATAATCTGCGCATCATTCCCGCCCATTGAAATGCATTGGAGGCGAAAAATGAACACAAAAAATGAATGAAAAACGTGTTAAAAATTTTTGAAAATATTGGAAAAATATTTTAAAAAGTTTAGGCACATGTGGGTGCCAGTGTATAATGATTTTAGAAAGTCACATTTCATTAAACACACAACAAGACGCTCACCTTTGCCATGCTTTAATTAAAAATAATTCTTTAGAAATTCCCTATTTACAGTCCATCTGCAATAATATTAATAACTGTATATATGAATAAAAAATAGTCACAATTCTTACCAACATGGGAACAAACTAAATGTGTATGGAAGCCTGTTTTTGCTTTTTGTCGTCAAATCAAAGTCCACCAGCATGGCCACTTTACATTATATACATCATGTAGACAAATAATTTTTTCCCCAACTCATTCACAAGCAGTCAAATTAACAATGAATAGATTCTCCAATGTAAAAAGGAAGCCATTGTAAACCGACAACAAAATAAAAATAAAAATCAAGCATAGTTCATTATAAAGATCTTGCATATCCTTTGTCGGGTGTGCGAAAAAACAAGTCTTTGGCCAAAAAACTGTGAAGTACTGAAAAAGATGCACCGCGTGACACGTAAGGCTGCAGATGCGTAAACGTGCTCCAGTCCGAGTTACCCTGGGTCGCTTGGATGGGGAATGGCAAATAAATAATTGTCCCAAAAATAAAAATTGCTGGTTCATCTGCAGAGTCATCAGAAAGTCAATCCAGGTTGTAATCAGGTTTGTGAAAGTCCGTCCGGCGGGTGACTAGAGGTGATCGTAGGCGGCCGCCGAGGGGGCGGTGCTTCGGGAGGCTGTGCTGTAATAGTAAGGTGAACCTGGCGGGGGTGCAAACATCCAAAAACGAAGGTCACTCGATTAGTTTTTTCCATCCCATCAGCAATTTGTACAGTAACACTTAAGTAAGTCTCATTTTTATTGATGTAGATGATGATGTTTTTTTTCTTCATCTATGCCGTCCTGGTGAAAATTTAATACAGTACTTTAATGTCATCCTGAAATAGTTTTAGTTTGAATAATTACTGCTATAAAAATGATCTACTCCATCCGACCGCCTTAACTGCTTTGAAGTAACTACATTGTTCCTGCGCACGGGGCATGCAGCAGGCACAATGATCTCATATTTGCGAGAAAGCACTTCAGCATATTATTTATTGTATTATTTATCACCCCGAAAAAAAATTGATCCAAAGTCAAATTAACACAAAACCTCGTCTCACCGAGTATGCTGGAGTTGGTGAACCTCCAGGCTTCGCTGTAGGAGGCGTAGGGCGAGTGGCTGTACGACTGAGCGGGGTAGTCGGCACCTTTTAAAAAAAAAACAACAATAACATGTTATAGCTTACATGATTCTTTTTGCGGAAAAACGACAAGATCGTCCATTACTGTGAGATGTTTATGCGCCGCTCAGCTCATCATTCACTAGCAGTTTAGCTGAGCCCGTAAACCATTAATCTCCAGCGCAGGCCCAAATCGCTAGAAGCCAGTGGTGCATGCCCATCGCCCTGCAGCCTCCTCTTCTTGCACTTCCTGCTCAAGCCTCCCTCTTCCTTTCCTTCTTACTCTCTTTTTTTAAACATTCCAATATCTAATTGGTAATTATGTCGACTGGAATGAATCCTTATGAATCCCCACCTCCAGCTCCTTAGGTCCGTACCCCCCCTCAACCCCCTCTATGAGGTAATTGTGTATCAACGCTCCCTCACTCCGAGACCCACCAGAAAAATAATAAATCAGACCCTCTCATTTCGCGCTTCGAAGGGCAGACTTCAAATAAAAATTTGAAAAAAAACGCCACACATGCACACAGTGGCATCCTGAGACACACACACACATATACACACAAAGACCCCCCCTACTGAGCCCCCTGGTTCCCATGGCGATGTGTGGTCAGAGCTGTTTGGATGTGTGGGGGTAGTGGGCAGCAGGGTGGAACCCCCAAGCCTGTTCCTTGTACCCCCTGGGCCCGTGTATACACACACACACACACACACACACACACACACACACACACACACACACACACACACACACACACACACACACACTGTTCAAGTCAACTCATTAACTCCAGTCGAGCCTCTGTCGCAAACCACTGCCCCCCCCACCCCCACCCCGCCCCTTACTGATAGTCTCCCCTTTAATGTGTGTTTTTTTTTTTTGTGTGTGCAGGAAAACAAATGCGACTCATACCCGCAACAACGCCGGCGATGGCCGAAGAGGAGTATCCCGACTGGGCCGGAGACGGGATGTGAGGCGGGTAACCCGGCAGCGTGGAGCTTACCATGTCTCGCCCTGAAAAACAGTAAGCTTATTATCGATATTATTAATCTTCACTCAAAAGATAACGTTTTGATGGTTGTGTTTTCATGATCATGAGATGATGAGATGAGTCGTGTGTGGAGGCGGGGCATGGACGGTACCTGAGATGACTGATTGGCTGCCAAACTGGCCATACACAGGTGCATGATGGGAGAATGAGTTGAAGGAGTTGGGAAAATGGTTGCTAGCGCCGCCGCCACTGCAGCTAGAAATGGGTTTCTGCAGCTCCACAAATGCCAAGTTGGACGCCGCCATGTTTGGTGAGGCCGGGCTGGTGCTGGTGACCTCCGGGGACATTTCCTGCTTCAGGCAGAGCGGCAAGGACTGGAGTTGCTCTGCGTGAGGGTGTGTCCAGGTGGGAAAATGGCGTAAATGAAACAATGGGAATGGAAGCAATGGTGACGAAAAGTGATTTTTGGGGGATGATCTTCTCACCAGGCACCATGGCGTAGCTCTGATGCGCCGCCAGGTTGCGTCCAATGGCGGAGCTCGATGACGATAAACCGCCTTTAGCCTCGTCCAGGCTGCCGCTGATGAGCGACAGCGGGTACAAAGTCTGAGGGCCAAGGATTAGCTATTAGCCGTCGCCGCGGAAACCAAAAACCCAAAGAAGACGTGCTGATCTCTTGAAATTCAGAACAGCACATCACGTGATGCTCCTATCCTCACCTGCTCCGTCTTGCTACCGGAGGCGGAACTGGGGAAAGAGTCCGGAGGGTAGTGGGGACGCTCGAAGCCGCAGTCCAGGTGCTGCGAGAAGTGTTCCACCCGCATGCTTTTTCTGGGAATACCTCCGCCGCCACTTCCCTGAGAGTCCACGCTGTGCCGACAGCTGTCCTGGTCACCTGAAGACCAAAAGAAGAACGACTGTGTTGTTTTCATAATAATGTGGAACCAGCAAATTGGGCTGGATGACAATTGAGTGTTGGATCTTACTGTCATCGTGGCTCCTCTTGCCCTCATTGCTGGGTTGGGGGATGCCCAGGAGGCCGCTAATGGAGTAGGTGGAACCCAAAGAGTCGGAGTGCGGAGACTCGGGCGGGGTGACGGCTGAACTGGGAACTTGGAGAAGATAAATGTGAGCATTTCTATTCAGCAAAAAAAACAAAAAAAAAGGAACAAGACTCACTCAAGGTTTGTCCTGGGCTCAGACCTTTTCCATCCAAGGGGAGATTGAACGGCTGCTGGACTTTGGTTCGAATGATCCTGTAAGAAAAGAACCTTTATGTAATTTGCCTAAAATCTTCCGCAAGAAGAGCTAATATCGGTCACCAACCTGTTGATGGAGCTGACGCTGGGCACGGTGTCGCCGTCGCACACGGCTTCGGCGAGCAACCTGTCCCTGATCTCCCAGGCGAACATGGTGGGGTTCTGCCGCTTGTACTCCGCGATCTTGTCCACCACCTTCGGCGTGGCCACTTTTGGCTTGGAGCCGCCGATCACTCCTGGTTTGATGCTTCCCGTCTCGTAATACCTGCGGAGGGGAACGGTTGGTATCCGCTCGACGCTCTACAAAATGTTGTAACTGACCGTCCCAGAATTTTGCTGACGCAGCCGTGGCTGACTCGGAGCTGGCGGGAGATGTCGCACGGCCGGACCCCCTGGTGGGCCATGTCCACGATGCGTTGCCGGATCACCTCCGGAAGTGGACGGCCATTAACAAACATTCCGCCTAATTGGTTAAGACCCCCATGACCTGGGGGGGGAGGGGGGATGAACACTTATAAATGTCAGGGAACTAAAAAACGCCACTTAAGTAAAAAAAAAAAAAAAAATCATATTCAAGGTTATGTTAATATTGTAATTAGTTGGGAGGAGTGTTAAATATGGGGCAATGAGTGCAAACGTGCTCAGTTGTGTTGCGACGATGCGCGCGCATGCACGCGCTATCGCGGACGCGCGCGCGCACGCACAGGAGGTCTCCCGCGTGAACATTATCGCTTTTCACTTAACCCATTCAGTCGTGTCTCTTTCTTGCAGCCTTTTGCCAGCTTTCATTTCCACATCAAACGCACTTCTGGGAGGGGGGAGTGGATGCTGGGAGTGGGGAGGGGTCTTTTGGGGAGGAAGGTTGGGGTGACGGCGGGGGGGGGGGTCTCTATTAACGCTGCCAGCCGAGTGTGGAGAAAAAAATCTCTCCGCCAAGCTTCATCAACCTGCAGGATATTAAAGTCGAGAACCTCTACTCCCCCCCCCCCCACCTCTCTCTCTGAAGTATGGTGGGCGCGGTGGGGAAATAGGTGGGGGGCAATCTGGCGCATGCGCACACAAGTGGCATGGTGCCAAAACAAAGCATGTATTTGTCACTAAATTAAATTAGACGCATCAATAGATAGATCAATTGTTCTTGACAATTTTTTTAAACCAAATATAAAAACAAAAATAAAACTACTCATACTTACCAATTGTTAATTCAGTACTATACCAATAAATATAAGAACAAATAATTTCCCTTTACCTATTTTTATACTACTAATAACTGGCTTATGCTTGACCATTGTTATGAATAAATACATTTAAATAAAATTACTAAATAGTGCATCAAATATTTTTAGGAACATGAGGGAAATGAATGTTTGGAAAGTTTTGTCTTTTGTTTTAAATGTGAATGGTATTTGCGTTTCATTCAGTGATTCTTTCACGTACCACCAGAGGGAGCCCGCGTGTCACTCGTGGTCCTCGCGACGCACTTTTAAGAGTCACGGTTTTAGTGTATTTACCTCTTGCGCTGCCAGTGGACATATCCCTGAGACGTTGCTCCCTGCACGCCCACCAGCCAAACGTCAGCACACTCTCGTCCTCCACCCTGACACACTTTTTCCACCTCTTCTTCTTCTTCTCTTCTTCTACTGCCTGCACGGCCGGCCTGCCTCGACGGGCATGAGGACGGCCCGTCCGATTCTGCGGCGACACAACACTTGCCATCATCTTTCACGTATCGTTAGCATCATTGCAGAATCGCCTAAGTGACTTCCTGTCACAATTAGATAAAAAAGGAGTGTGCTCGCTATTTTATTTAATCGAGGCAATCGGGCTCTTCTTGTGTTCCTAATTTTGTTGCGAAAAGAATCACTGAATGAAAGGTTAATATTGTGCGTAATGTTACAAATATTTTTTTCCTCAAAGCAGTATGGTAGTGCATGGTACAGTTCAGTTGTATTTAACATTGATGTGCCAAACATGTGCATTGCTTCTTTTAAACTGTGAAACTCTTTGAATGATTTTTTTTTATCAATAACACCAAAATCCAATTTAAAAATAAACGCCATAAAAGGGCGTTTAAATAAGATTTATGAAATATAGAACGAGATGTCAGCTAACCGCTAAATGCTATCATGACATTCAGGAAACCGTTTTCAGTTCTTTTAATGAGGTCGTGCCTTATCAGGGGTAAGGCATCAAATAATTTTCCCGTTGTAAGTATCACAGTTTTCCATGTGAGGAGGATGTGAAATATGATAAAGACCTTGGAAGAAATTATTATAAGATGTCAATGAGGGAAACTCAAAAAGAAAAGAAAAATTGGTGATTTGATTCGTTTGTTTTGTCACAAGATTGCATTTTTTCTATTGTATAATTATTTAATACCAACTAGAGGCATCATTACAGCATTTCTTAATACTTTGAGTTTCGTCAGTGTTTTCAATCAATATTCAATCAACGGTAACTATATTTATTGATACTAAAAACATTACATGGGTTATCATGTCGCATTGGAATGATTAAAAAAAGATTTGTGTTTAAGATTTCGCCTTTGTACAATGTTGCAAAACGATTTTTTTGTATTTTTCATGTGGCTTCATAGATTTTTAATCATGAAAAAAGGTGATTAACTAAATACTAATGTTTTGAGTCGAGGGAAAAACGTTTTTTAATTCTTCTTATTTTTGAAGTAGTATTTATTGTATTGTTTTCGTAATCAAGTGGAAAAAGTAGTTGAGTTTTTCTTTTTTACTTTAAAACTTAATTTACTCGTTAGATTCCCCTAAATAATAATATTAGTATACGTCCTACTGATAGACGCCACATAAAAATATTGATGATGCATGAATTGTTCCATAAAAAAAATAATTCACTACATTTTTTAAAATAAAATTAGTAGTAACATAAAAAATTAAGTGAGAAAATATATATTTATGATTTTTAATAAACTAGATTTACTCCACTTTTGTATTCTCGAAAATGCAGTCACCTGATTTACCTTTTCTCTTGTTTTAAGGCATGCGAGTAATTTTGTTGCATTATGTAAAATAAATAAAGTTTTTATAATGTCTTGATCTCGTATATATAATATACTTAATCCGATTACACGTTTCTGCGCACGCTCACATAGTTTTAATCATTTTAAATTTTATGGTGCGCAAAAAAGGCCCAATTTGCGCATCATTTCCTACTCAAACCATAACAGACGTATTGGTTTTCTATTAAAACAGCATAAACGCGCTCTTGTTTCCTCATTTGCCATTTATAACCTAAAAAGTGCGAATAAACTGAAATAAAAATGCTCTAAAATGCATGCCACGTTTAGGTCACGCAATCAACGTTGCGTTTGCGCCTCCAATATCGACACACTTCACAAACACCAAACGAGTAACATTCTTACCTTTTCACGCCCACGAGTGAAAAACGGCGATTCCTTGCGTGCTAATATCCAAAAATGTTGCGTTCACACTCCTCGTGGCGTGTGCGTGTGTGCGCCTTGCGTGTGTGTTTGCGCGCTGCTTGCGCACAGCCACGCATTTTATCCAAGCGGGAGCGCGCGCCGGAGGACGCCCTGCAGCTATTGGACCAAGGCTAGAAGAGGGAGGAGCCACACACATGCACACACACACACCGCAGATACACGCACCAGACATGCACGCACGCGCGCGCGCACGCAGACGTCCCAAAGTGCGCTTTCACACGCAATTTAGTGCGTGATTTGCGTCGATCCGTCAGCATTTCACCACTGACAGCTTGAGCACACCTCAGGCCGCCAGAGACATTTATGATTTATTATTATGAAATAATTCAAGTAGTTTATTACATCCTCCTGAGAGGAAAAGAGGTATTTCACAGCTTCACACAACTTTCTTTGGAAGACTTTTGACGCAAATTATTTGCTAAATAAGGTGTTCTTTTCCTCCTGTTTCCGCCATTTACGCGTTTAGTGTCATTTGTAGATGATTATTAATGTTCCCGAATGTTCATCTTAACACGATGAATCCAAATTCGTTTAGTAATACATATTTTACTGTTCTTTTTTGCCTCCATGAATGTCAAATAAAATACGCAATTTTGTCGCAATCTAACAATTGTTAATTAATGTATGTGGATTAATGCAATTTTTATAATAAATGGTATTTTATTGTTATGTTTATAAAAGGATCTACAACTACAATACATTTAACTGTCCAGAGTGCTGATTGCACGGACACGTTACAATTCCTTGTTTTGCTGTGTTTTAGATACTTTCATTTTCATTTTCCTTTTTTTATTTTTTTTTAAGGCAGGAGTATGTGTGTCCCTTTAGCTATTTGGTAGATATTTTTAAATTGTAATCATTTTAATAGATGTTAAACAACTTTTAATGTAAATGTTCCATAATTAGTTTGATTAGTAAGTTTAATGCCCTACATTTTCCTGTGGTTACGGTTTAATTAACTTTCATGACTTAATTTGAAATATATATTGTATTATTGTAATGTAATAAAATATTGTAACAATTGAGATAAATGATAAAAAGATGTATCTATACATAGTATTTTAAAAGTTGTTTATGACTCTGCCAGTCATTTATTACGTTATTAAATTATATGTGGACATATAGGGTTAACGTTAAATGGTTTTATGATTTTTATTTATATTTTTACCCACAGGAGACATTTTAGAGGACACGAGGTATTGATAAAATGAATGGTCGATTTTAATAGCGCTTTTATGACGTCACTGAGGACCGTGTGTCTTGTCTGCAGATTTTCCGTGTGCTTTTTATGACTTAATGGTGTTTTTCTAAGATATGATTGTGTTTTTCCTTTGAGTAGTTAAAAAACAAGCTTACTCCGTCTGCAGGCCGCGCGTCAGGTGTCAGCAGGGTGCCAACACTTGCAAAGGTTGTTAAGGTTGTTCTCAGCAGTCTGTTAAACAAACAAAACACCTCTAATGACAGCAATACAACACCCCCGTGGTGGGCCTGCCTGTTTAAAATTCACACAGATGGACTTTCAAAAATTTATTTCTGGTCTTGTCCCCAATTTAAGCAAAACGTGCAAGAAGGGAAACGTGTGGAACGTTTTTACCGGTGACTGAAGTTTTCTCTTTAAATGCAAGACAATGGGGCGGTGTGTGTAGGTGCTATACATACACACACGCGCGCATACACACACAAGATGACGCCTGCAGGGACAAGTTGACAACAGAGAGTAGAGAGGTGAGCGGGAGTTTAACAAGGGATTAGAAAAACAACAACTAGATTATTATCAACTGTCATGATACTGTGTGGATTATTGCGGTTAATGATAGGGCTTCTCTTTTGCCGAGGTACACACACGCACACACACACACACACACATATATATATATGTATGCATGAAAACTATCCTAATTTAAAATAATGCTGTATTAATGGTTTAACCCTGTGTGAGGTTGTTTTATTGTGTTTAAAAAAAACATAAAACTGATAAAAATGTTCGTTCATAATTTCCAGTGATATAAACTAATAGTTAAAATAAGAATCCATGATAAAAATAATCACGCTTTTGCCATATAAGATACTGTTGTCGCTATGTAGATATAACTGCTTATATTTTGTACCACTCATTTTTCAAAATATAGCAATATCTGGCACTTTATAAAAGTTTTTTTAGATTCGGGATTTGATGTATGTGAAATGTGTGATAATACTGAAAAGATCAAACTTTTCAGTGACCATGTACACACACACAAAAAAAAGGGGGGGGGGGGGTTCTCTCTCCGGATTTGCAAAAAAAAAAAAGCCTCATGACCTGCGGGGACAGGTGTCAATATCCGGTGAAAGGTCACACCAACACTTCCGAACGGCCACACTGTACAACGTGTTTAACAAGCTTTATTGATTGATTGGCAGTCTTGTCATTTCATGGTTCCTTCAAACCCTGAATTTCCTGCGTCACAATAAATGACACAGCACAAATCCCGTCTTCAAATAGACAGCATTATAAAACAAAGTCATAAATTAAATCTTTTCAGCGCTCATGACTCCCATGCCGGTGCGTGCGCGCTCCCGCAGCACGCATCGCAAGCGTTACCCCAACGCCCCCCCACACACCTTAAGATAAATGCTTCCCGGGGAAAAGCCCACTTAATGACAATTTTATAAGTGGGCGCATGTGTGTTTGTGGTCAGTGAGTCGAGATGAGGCAGATAATGAGGTCATAATAGCCTTGCTATTGATGAGCCCATTAGGCTCACAAGTGCTGAAAACACACATTTCACATTTCCTCTTAGTAGAATTCTACTCAACTCACTTCAAAATAAGGAACAGTTGTCATATAGGGAATATTTGATCCAATAATGATAATAATAATAATAATAATAATATATTAAAAAACCTCCAGCTGTTTAATGCCACTCCCAATTAAAATTTTGTAATGAAATAAACATAAACAAGTTCTTAGTTATGCAATATTTGACACAACTTATGCAGACGTATAACATAACAATACTACCTGGCATATATTCTTTATCCTCTATGAAATTAATGAATTACTGAGGAGCTTTGACCTGATAATGCTGCCCCCTGGTGGCCAACGAATGTGAATAGCATACTGTACATAGGATTGCGGAGGAAATCCCTGCCATTGCCATGGCGACCATGCATCCCCTACTTCAATAGTGTGTGGATAATTTTGTTATGTTTCGAGTCTCTACCACTGGTCCTCCTTTTCCCATCTCCATGGAGACGGCGCGTGACGCCCAGGCACCAGGACAAGCTCGGCCAGTCACTCTGATGTCGCAATTACCAGAGTGTGTCCATCAGGCTCATGCTGTGCATTTGTTTCCCACATTGGGACATCCTCTCATACTCAAGTACTTAGGTAAAAGTACGTCTACTTGTATAAATTGGGCCTGAGAAAATTTTTAAAATATTTACTGTACATTTTAATAACATAAAATGTGTTGAAATGATCAATGCCTGACATGTTCTTTTTTTTGTTTTAATTCTCTATTATCAAAAGAACGAAAAATAGCAACGGAACAAAAAAAATTCCGGGTTCCCCTACATCAATAATTAATGCGACACTTCGACTGTCTTTTCTGTTGATGTCCATATGGAAGGTAAGCGTTTTTCTACAACGCGAGAAACTTTAGTTGTGTACAAGTTTATATATTTAAAGACCATACATTTTTGTGTCGTTTAATTTGTGCAGGGGCACCTTGTATCGCCACCCTTAACGGGAAGATTCATTTGTTTTGTGTTGTTATGGTTTGACAAAGTCACGAGGAGAAAGTAAAGGTATCACTTCTCTAATGGTGGGATTAAAACTAAAAAGTCGACGGAAAAACAAGTGGCAAAAGTACGCCAACTCAGTTCTTAAAATTAGAAAAACACAGATTCTTGTTTTGAGAAACACTGTCTAGAAACAAAAGTCCAAATTCAAGATTCAAGATTCAAGAGTTTTTTATTCGCCATGTTTGAGCGTGCCAAACAAGGAATTTGACTTCGGTAAATCACAGCCTCTGTTCAACATTTAGGTGACTAACAACAACACTCAGGACATGTGAAGAACGAAAGATATTCTCAAACACCCCCTGATCTTAAACTCCCAAGAGGGCAAGGAAAAACTCAAAACTCCAGCTAGGGGAAATGAGAAACCTTGAGAAGAGACCACAGATGGGAGGGTCCCTCTTCTAGGATGTAATTTTGTACAAAATTTAAAAGTTATTTGCAGTACTAGTCATGGTAACTTGGCTACAATAGAACAGAGAGATATTTTAAATTGCTGTACAGTATGTTTAACTAGCTTGACTAGATTCGTTCCATTCATTATGCTCGTGGAAGACAACTTTTCTTTAAGATCAGTCTTTTATGCCGTCAAAATATGTGAACTGGTTATCAAAAAAAGCTTAACGATATCTGTGATATCGGTTTTCCAATTCAGGGAATAAGTGTGAAAGACATCACAATAAAATACTCATGTACAGTACAGATGCTTAAGCCCAGTAACAAAGTATTTGTACTCAGTTATTTCCCTCTGCTGAGATGGAGGTGTTGGCTCCGTCGACCCTTGTGGCCTGAACATCAGTCGCGGGGCCGAGCCTCCCTGTTGCTAACAGCCTGCGTGCCATTGTACGGGGCACAAAAGCCTGCATGCTGGGATTTTGTGTGCCGCTTACCGGCAACAGTTATTAGCCCCCCAAAAAGACTGGAGACGAGGGCGGGGGGGCGTTTAAGGGAAGAACAAGAAGATTTGGGGTGCTGATGGGAGTAGAAAGGGAGGGGAGGGTGGCTTTGGTTGGGCGGCGGGGTTAGAGGGCAAGCCCAAAGCGGAAATGGGGGGGCGGGTGCGGGAGGGGACAATGGGATGGACAAAGGTGGACGGTCGAGATGAAGAGAAAGAAATGAGGGAGTGAAACAGATGGTGCAGGACGGTGGTGGGAAGGGGGTGGGGGTGGGGGGGGTCAGACATGACAACATGGAGGACGAGCATCAACAACCCTAAACATGGCCGTCCTCCATATGGCGACATGCTGTTATTGCATTTCGTCTGAGAGTCAGGGCATAAAGAAGAGCCTAGTCGATGTCAAAATTTATTAATATGTACGTATTATGAATAGAGTGTTTTCTAATCTGTTTTTAAACCAGGAAACATTTTTATTTTTGTAGAGCTGTTGCACTTAACACAAATGAGTTAATTCTTCTTCCTTTGTATATGCGTGACTATTGTACTTGAGTGCCACCCAGTGGCCAAGACGGAAACACCAGCAAGAGGAGCACTTTGAATTGGATTGCAGCATTAAACCAAGATGCAATTATGATGAGTCGATGTTTTTATTCAGTGCAATATTTTAGAGTACTATATTTGCTTAATTAAAAGAAAGAAACTGACACAATCTTTTCCAAGGAACTGGATTTAGTTGGATTAAATTTAACATGTTAAATAGTTTGCTATTTTAAACACTTTTGATGCCCATTTTTCCTTGAAATTGCCCTTGTGGCATTTGCACAATGGTGCAGAAATACACTAATTATCTCCAAAATACCCACAACACAGACTCCCCGCCCCCAAATCTCCGTGAGCATTTTTTTTCCAAATGAAAAGTCTTTTTTAATTCCACAAATGGACTCCTTATTACATTCATTACGCTGACTAGCTAGCTGCTGACGTTGGTTGTTTAAGCTGATGTCAGCGGACAATAAAGTGGAGAGAAATGTTAACACAGTAATGCTAACAGGCATTAAGGGGATGGCGGGGGTGTCGAGATTTATTTTTGGGGCGCCGTCCCACCCACCCACCGCTCGGTCGTGTTGGGACGATTATGGATGGCTCAGGGTAACGGCCCCCTAATTAGGCCTTTACTGTCGTGTAATTCTCCGCCAAGCACATTGTCAATATCTTGCTTGATGAGCTTGAAAGTGAGAATGGAATCTTGTGACCCCTGGTCAGCCATTGTCGTAATGGCAGCCACACACACACACACACTTGTAATGCAGTGTTGATGTTGTGATATTTGCTTTTGTGCCAGTGTTGATCTAAGCTGACATTATGCTCTGATGGCTGTGTGGCCCACTGTTACATTTGTCATCTTGCAGGAGGGCAAACAGGGGCGCAGGGGGGGTGACAAGTGAGGGGGGGGTAGAGGTACGTGTGTATGTGTGAGCGTCAAGAGCAGATCTGCTGGTGCGGAAGCGGATCTTTTCCCTCAGTGACTCTATTAATTTACCTCATTTATCTTCAAGCACCTCCCCTCCTCCTTTTTCTCCCCCCAATAAATACTGGAGACCTCAAGTCCCTATGAGTGTGTATAGATGTGTGTGTGTGTGTACAAACATTCATCTCTATGTGATGGAATAAAACACACACACACACACACATACAGCAACTCCCCGTTTTCTATTCCCAGAGGACAAATCCGTAGCGGAAAAACTCATTTTCCTGCAAATAGTTTGTCAGCCAAGCTAGGAGGAGTGATAAATTATCACCGACGTCAGGTGAAGGAGGACACGCACACCCGCCCGCACGCACACACACACTTAAAATTCTCCCAAATTCACAGTGATCTCTCAAACACACAATCCACTTGCAGATCTACTTGTACACAGACACACACACATGCACATACGCGTCCGTCGCCCCTTACAACTCAACTGTGACTCCGCCATTCCAAATGATAAATTGATGGCCAGAGAAATGGATTTGTTTTCAAGCACTCGCCCGTCAGAGAAATAATAATTCTGTGTGTGTGTTCGGCGTGTGCGGCGGCGATGATGAATGGGGCCGGACAGAACGCATCATAGCCGGACTGACTGAGTGAAAGAGAGAGTGAAAATCAACACACGTACACAATCACACACATGATGATGGGCGACAACTAGCGTGTGTTCTGTGTTGTGCGTCCTAACGAGACCTTACGGCTCTTCCATTGGGCTGACGTGACACACGTCAAAGTGGACATATTGTGGAAAACTGACATTTTATGGCTGCCATACAAACACTTAATGTGTTTGCTTTGTGTCGCAAATCTTTTTTTCCCTATTAAAATGAACTGAAATGCCGTAATTGCTCTTAATAAGGACGAATAGCATTCTTTAATGTATGATACGAAAATGTCGAGCAATAACAGTTTGTGTAACGGGATTTAATGCTGCAGTTCAATTCATTGTGTGGTTCCTTCTAGTGTGCCCGTCTTGGCCACCAGGAGGCAGTATAACACAGTCATGCAGACTCAACCAAAGAAGAATAGACTTGTCATACTACTCAACAGGTAAAGATTATAAATGTATTTTTAAAAGTTACATATCTACTGTGTATTACTCATAGTTACAATATTTTTTTATTTTAATTCAAACCAACTTGCTTGCTTTGTTTTACTAACTAACATTGTTGTCATAAATGTGAGTAATTTGAATTGGTTTTAACCAACCAATACATGTTTTCCTCCTGCTTATTATTCTTCAACCGGATGTTATTTTTACTCCTCTTCTTTATAGTAGTACCCCCTCGTGCCCACCACTTTGGACCCCCCCACCCCACCCCAACCTCCACAGTGATGGATGGAGTAAGGCAACAGAGCACACAGCAACGTGTGGCCAACAGTCCACGACAGGAATGGAAAGAAGAGAGAGGCTGCCGAGGTGAGGACGAGGAGGAGGGGTAGGAGGTGGGTGTGGATTAAACGAGGTAAAACAGGAGGAAGCAGGAAGGGAGTGTGTGTGCGGGGGGGTGGGGGGGTATGGGAGCTCAGCTGAAAGCCACAGACTTAATTCTATGCATCATTAAGCAGTCTCACTCAATGCAACATCCCCTATACATCATCCACGCTCGGTAAACACAACGATGACATTACATTAGCAACTGCAAATGAATTTTCTTTTTAGAAGGAAATTGAGAACGCTCTCCACCTCTTTTCTATTCCCTCTTTTCGCTGCCTCGCTCGCACAGTCGCGCACACACACCCACACACGCAAGCGCGTGCAAGTAAACCATAAAAGGCTGCAGCAATGTACAAACAAAATAAAAGCCCCTTGAAAAATATTTCCCCCCCTTTCCTCTGTCTTTAAATGGAAATTTGGAAGACTTGTTCCTGAAATACAATGCTAACATCAGAAAGACTAGCAAGGAGCGTTTGGGCCATTTTAACATGCAGTGATTTATTTTTATTTTTTAATTTAATTATTTTTATTGACTTAGACTGAGTTATTAAAAATTTCCACATTTAGACAAAACCCCAAAACACATTTAGCGTAAACACTGTTGATAAAGAAACTTTATTGTTGAGCATCAGTGTATTGCTTCTAATTGGAACTCATTTGAGCAACTTGTAGGAGTTAGTCAAAGTACGAATTCCGGTATTTACCCCAAAATGTCTGCGTCAAACCAAAAGGGCCCACTTTTTGTTCATAATGACGTCTTACTATACAAGAACGTAACAGAACATGTGAATCACCAAAGTCGAATGATTAATTGTGTTTTTATTCCCAAGTATCCGAGCTCCGAGGCCTGGCGAAATCGATGAAGGCTTTTCCGACGGAACGCGGTTGCGTGTGTGTCGCGCCCGCCCGCTGCCGCCCGGTCGCCTCATTTGTGGAATATCGAATCGGTTACAGTGAAGTAATTCCGCCGATTGAGTCCAATGTAAAAATCCATGCATGTGCGAGCAGCTGTCAGCGTGCGGCCGCGGTGACGGATGGCGCTGCGTCCCCTTCTCAGTGCGAGGTGATAAAAAGTCAAATTATGAGCGCCAGGCAGGGACGAGAGTGGTGGGACAAGGGGGGGGGGGGGCACGGTTGCGGTGCGCAGACAGGGGAAAGAGAAGCCGAGCGAATCCGTCAAATGATAAGGGCAATCAGTCAATCCGGGAAACGTTTTGGACCACGGAAAGTGTTATTTCCTGCCGGTGCAGTCGGGGGGTCAAAGGTCGGCGAGGGGTCAAGAGCGTGAACTCTGACCTCTGCGCGACTGGCCCGCAGGAAGGTGATTGATACGCCTCCGGCACGTTTTACGCTCGTTATTATCCGGCGGACAGGATTTTACCGGCGGCGAAGATGTGAGCAGCTAAGTGCGTGTAACGGGACGAGCGGGCTCATCACGTCAATCCACATCATGTCGTCCGCTCAAATACAGACAATGTATTAGCGTTAGCATGCAGCTCTGACACCTTCATTAACTCACAATTGCTTTTCGGAATTACGCTGTAAATGTTGCAACACTAAGCGTGAAGCAAAAAAAAAAAAAAAGTGTGTGACTTTTGATCAGGTTTTTATTTTTTCAATTGAAAATCAGGCTATTGCGGTCAAAGCTCGGCCTGATTGTCGTACGGCTTTAAAAGACCCTGTTCAAATTCCACTCAAGCCATGGGTTTGTTTTGACCTTCTCACTTCCTCACACTCCCCGTCTAAGAGGAGCATCAAACAGCCGAGGACCCCCAACCGGGCCCACCTGCTGCGCTGACCCCCGCTATTCTCTGAGCCGCTCCCCCGGTGTTCCCTCGACTGATAACCCCCCCGACAATCATTTTTACAGTCCTCACACTTTTTGTGACTTGACCGCAGTTTTATAATAGCACACACACACACATCAAAGGAAGGAATGTGGATATTTGCTATTAGTTTTATCATCCACTAGCAGCGGTTATCTGCTCCATCATGAAAGGAGGGTCCCGGGAACGAGCCAGGAGGGACTCCGCGGGTCAAACAAACAATCCGTGAGCATGTAATTGCTGTCCGGGCCTATTTTCTTTTAGTGGCTGGTGCCCACTAACTTTTAATCAAAGATAAGAGTCTAATAAAGCACTTTTATTTACTGTAACTATGAATTTCAGATAGTTGTGTAAATGCTTGTAATAGCTGAGTCGATAATTTTCAACCTGCTTGCTATGCGTCGGTTTGACATTTCAAGGCACGGTTGCTATAAAAATAATCTTGTCAAAAAGCAATGCATTTGGGAAAAAAAAACACATTTTGTATTTGTTTTGATCCAAAAGGAAATTTGAAATATTTTTTTTACTAAAATAATA
Source organism: Syngnathus scovelli (assembly GCF_024217435.2). Lineage (NCBI taxonomy): Eukaryota > Metazoa > Chordata > Actinopteri > Syngnathiformes > Syngnathidae > Syngnathus > Syngnathus scovelli. The sequence goes on along the minus strand of NC_090859.1, from coordinate 11,348,483 downwards.
ATTTTGTATCATAAATATATGGATAACTATATTTTATTTATTTTATTATTTATTTTATAATTTATTTTATATTAAGTAATGAAATGTAAAATTTATGCTGCTTTTATTTTGGAAGCTTCATAAGCAAACGAGTGGATGCTAGTCTCTGCAATGTTGCCAAAACTAGAAGTTAGGTTTTTATTAGTTTATTGAATATTCCCCAAAGCCTCCAAAAATATTTTTCCTCAAAAAGACTCAAAATTCACAACAGTGGTCATAATTTTAGCTATATTCTTAGCAATTTACTAAAACAAGACAATGTTGTTTTTTTTTAAATACATAAAGGCTAAATTGAGGCTAACGTGTTAGCTTGGCCCTTTGCAAGCATTCCGGTTTCTTTTCCAAAATGAATTGCCCACCCCTGACATAGAATAACGGCAATAAGATTACTGTTCCTTTTTTTTTTTTTAAATTTAACGATCTAACGCTGACTTGATCTGCCGAGTGTCTCCGCTGTAATTAAGTCACAGGACACGTTTACCTTTCTCCGCCCTCTGAGGGCCTCAGGAGTCAATCAGACTGTGGCCTCGCCGTCCCCTGCGTGGGAGGCCGGCGTACGGGGCCCAGTGGCTGGGAATGTCCCGTGATTTATGACCCTCTGCAGGCCTGACTGCTTCTCATTTTGCTGAGATTGAGCCACACAGTTAACCACAACTCCGACGCTTTAATCCGCTCGATTTGGTAAAGGAAAAAAAAAAAAAAAATCCACTTTGGTTCTTAGGGGAAGGCAAGGGCGCTTGACGCCATAGTGCCATTGTTTGATATTAAATTGGAAAGATTTTGCAGGCTACCTCTGTGTGTAATTGGGTATATTTTTCCTTAAAGCTTGGCTGATTATCACATAGATTTGATGTTAATGATTAAGCAGAGAAGAAGGTGGGGTGGGCCGGGTCGTTTTATCCTCAGTCTCACATGGCGGACTTTCATTTCCTTATTCATGACTTTCTCCTCCTTTGGAGAACGTCTGGAACTGTTGGAGGCATTTGCATGAAGTGGATAGTGGTTGGCACAAATGCACAGTTTGCAGGTTCAGGGTTCAAATTTCAGCTAAGGCGTAGTTTTTAAGTACTCCGCTTCCTCCCATATTCCCAAAACATACTTTTTAAAAATTATTTGACATGACAAATAATTTTGCAGACCACCGAGCTATTGCTGGTGGACCACCGGGGGTACCCCCATCCCAGGTTGAGAAGCCCTGGTCTAAATTGCTCCTCACGGTCTTTCTACTTTTTTTTAAAAGAGAAAGTATTGGCTAAATATCGAACATATGACCTCTCAATGAGGTTAAGTGCAAGCATGTTTGCAGTCCTTGAAAGCACGAAGCTGATCCTACAAGTCCATTTTGGGGATTTCTGCTCTCATTAAAAGCAGCCAAGCTTACACGGGCGGCAGCAGGCCAGTAACTCAAGGCCAAAGGAGGTTTATTTTATCATGGGTAAAGGTACCAAATCATGTCGCTATGAAGGGACCTATATAAATGCAAATTGTAGTGGCGAGCTATTAGTCGTGGAAAAAGGTTTTTATGTAAATGTCCTGTCGGACCACAGCGGAGCACTTGGTCACTTTGGATTAATGCTGCAAATGTGCCGCTAAAGACAAGCTGAAAACAAACGCTGAATGCAATGTGGGTCACTGCAAATGTTCATTTCCAAACGGCGCCGGAGACCATCCTTTTCCAAACTCACACTTTGGGAACCAGACCAAATCCCCAAAAACATATTTACAAAGGTTACTATTTTGTTGGTTGCAAAATTATCATTGTTAATGGTGGGCTAATTTGAATTCTGTTACCTCACATCAATTTGGTTACAATAAAAAGACAAATTGTAGAAAGGTAGAATGCAAGTGTATATTTGGGAACAGGGAGAGGTCTCCCTCTAGGGTTTATTTTGGATAATTACACAACACAAATGATTATTATTTTTTCTTTCACTGCCAGCAGTCATCATTGCTATTGCGTTGTGTACACACTTTTCAGTTCAAGGTCATATTTACATTATATACAGGTCAGCCATTTTGTTTTCAAATGGGATATTAGTTAACACCACGTGTCTACAACTTTAGTAATTGACAAAACAGAACACACTATGCATAATGTTCAAGTTAACGAGATCTTCATTTCTTCCGGAACCTTATGTTCCTGCACAACCAGTTCATGCCATCCTGGGTTTGGGAAAAACAAGAATGATTAAATGGGGTTCGTTCCAAAAGCTGAAGTTGCTAATCAGTAGTTTTACTTTATCAGTTCGTGTGTTTGTATGGACAATAGCGTAATTTGTGCTTGTCTAATATAAAAGTAATGCTTTGGCGCAATGTTGTGGCTTCTTGGTGCCAAAGAATTATTGAAGTGAGTCAAGAAAAATTATAAGGAGTGCTTTGCTGCTGTTTCCTGGCATTTGTACGCAATGTATCACTCCCAGTAGCATGTGTACCTGCAGTCCCTCGGCGGTAACGGCAGAGCAGGCTTGGACTTGCCACATTCGATCTCTGACCGTGTGGAGGTTAAGCCCCTCGGCCAGCTCGAAGGCCGACATGGCGGTGCTTAGGTCTTGCTTGTTGGCAAAGACCAGCAGCGGCACGCCGGCCAGGTCGTCCTCCTCGAGCAGCTCGGCAAGCTCCTGTGCAAAATAGCGTCAATGTTGCGGCGCTATTACGCTCTGAATAATGAATTGAACACAAACGGTGTAGCAACACATGTAGACAGACAAAGTAACAGTATTTATATATTCTTTAATCCTGCTCACACATACACTTTTTGCTGCAATGAATAAATGACATCAATAAGAAAAGATGATTCTCGATATGACTGTCGACATGGGCGATTCTGGAAAACAAATATCCACAATAATTTGGATTGATATTGAAATCATGATTAATAACGATTATTCAATATTCATTGATATTTTCGCAGTTAATTAATTTTTGTTGTGTGTTTACTTTTACAGCACATTCTAACTGGTGTCATCTTGAAGCAAGCTCATAAATTCCGATTAATCGACAAGGCAGATGCACATGCAATTTAAACCATCATCTCACCAAACTGGTCTCTTCAAACCGCTTTTTGTCCGAGCAGTCAATCACATAGATCTGCAAGCACAAAAAAAAATGACAATAATCCTACATATTCAGAACATAATACAAAATGTATTTGATCCCGAGAGCCGTACCAACACATGCGTGTTCTCAAAATAATTCTTCCAGTAAGGGCGAATCTTCCGCTGTCCTCCGATATCCCAAACGTTCAGTTTGAAGCCAGACGACTGGACGCTCTTGATGTTGAATCCCTGCTCACACATACATAACAGTGGCGTTTTGTACTCTACAGATAGGTCGGGTGTTGGTTACCTGCGTTGGCGTGATGTGGCTGATATCCTCGGCGGCCATCTGTTTGAGCAACGTGGTCTTGCCGGCGTTGTCCAAGCCGAGCAGAAGCAAGCGAACCTCCTGGTCTTGAGGTTGCTTCAATCTCCGCAGGACGGACAGCAGGCCCTTCCGAAAAAACAAAAACAAAGGTGCATAAGTGTGCACACCCACTTCTACTTTGTAGTTTTTTTACACTGAGAATATTAAAATCTGATTTGGACAACTTAATATAATCTCACGATGGTTACAGTTCTGTTGACAGCCGGACAGATTATGTTTGACCTGAAAGGCTCCGCGGCTGTGCCGTGCATTGTTGTAGAGAAATGTCCCGCTGGGTGAGATTAGGAATGTACACCGTGAATGGACGCTTTCCAAAAGAGCCTTCAGGAAGGCTTTGGCTCAAGCTATTTACTTCCCACGTGGCTAAGAATAAAACACTGTCACTCTGTCCCGCAACAAGTCACATGTACAAATTGAAATCAAGTGATTACGGATTATTAAAGCTTGGCTGTGAGGAACTAGTCAATGTTTAAGAAGAGAAAAAAAATACTGAATCATGACATTCTATCTCTGCATCTTTCTCCTATTAAATAGCTTGTACTCAATTGGTTTGGAAATAAAAAAAGACAGCTTGCACAAAAAGTTACTCATCTCGACTGGAAGTATAGAAACTACATTGATCATTAATTACAGTAATGGCACCAACTCTTCTCTTTTGACAGAATGCATTTTCTCTTCCCGTTCGGAGACATTGGAGACAAATGCTAACTAGTCAGCACGCAGGCATGTGGATGGATAACTTACCATGATGCTGTCCGGTGAATTAGTGGCTCCTGCTTAGACTGACTGGATTAACATCGCTTTAACCACGTGGAGGATCACCACGCTGTGTTCTGTGACGTCAAGTACTGGTAGGTAACGACATTGTTTGATTAATGTGAGAAATGAGACAAATTAGGAAACTGTTTGCATAATTTGTGGCACCATTTCGTCTAGAACGGACATGGAACTTTATTTTAATGTTAGTCATTTTAGTGGTACTCTGAGAATCGAGCTTTTTTTTAAAATGGTACCTACTAATATTAAAAGTTTGAGAACCACTGCAATTGTTACCATTAGAGCAGTTAACTAATGCAAGTCAGATTTTTGTGTGAAGAGACATGTGCAAATACATATTGTGACTGAGCAGTTGGACTTTATTTATGACTATATTTCATACACAGTGTGCTTTACATAATTAAAAGTACATGTAGACAGCATTTACAAACATTACAGAGATTTTAAGCAAATAAATAAAATGTAGCTTACTGAATTTACAAAAGTGCAGTGAATTTGATTTTAAAAATGGTTTTAAATGTTAGGATTTGAATTTTATGACTTTCACATATGTGACTATTAATCCCAGCACTGACATTTTTTATCAAACTAAATGTTATCAAAAGTTGAGATAGAAAATAGCCTTGAACATGGAATGTGACGTCAATCGCCAATCTATTTAGTCCAAACAACGCCCACAGCGCCCCCTGCAGCACGCCGAGCCCCCTGCAGTTTCTCATATTACTCCATCTCAGTCAAGAAACAACATAAACATGTCGGAAGGCGACTGGCGGAATCGCTAAATACAGCGCCACGGCCACCCGAAGACACCAGGACACGTCTTTGAAATTTAATCCACTTTTGCTTGTATGGTTTCCGTCGTGTCGACGGCTGACAACCCAGGAAGATGCCGCAGAAAACGCTGGGATCCATTGTAGGGCTCCTGTGTACCGGGGTCTGTCTGGTGCAGGTAAGCCGACGCCAGCGCTCTGGATGTCGGTCGCCGCTCGCAGACGAGGCCGAGGCTTGTGGGCTTGGCCAAGGCCTCACCTCCATCCTCTTTTTGTTTGCTCCACAAAAGAAACCGACTCCGGCTCAGCTTGTGTTCGGTGCCGATGACGTCAGTTATTCAAAGTTTTTTCGACATTCGGTCGATGGTCAATTGGGATGAGACTCGGACGAAGCACAACTACCGTGCACGCCATTTGAATGTCCCCATTTTGAAGTTTGATGAAGGTGGTCGAGATAAAGGTTAGCTTTTGCTAACAGGCAGCCACCCGGCGAAATAACGGGTTTATTCGAGGTTGTTCAGAGTAGCTTGCAAGGCCCAGAGGCTAGCTAGCCTTATGCTAGAAAATGATGGAGTCCCTTTTAGCAGTTCGTTTCAACATTTGGAAACATTTTAACAAACTTTTTATCGATTGTGACATTGGGTGAAGCTGTTAAAGAATGAATTGACTCACTGCTAAATGATTGTGCTGAAAGTGGCTTTTTTTAAAAGGTTCAAACTTGATATAAATTATGTTTTAAAATATTTAATTCACAGTATCCACTTGTTTCTAATGTAGTTTTAACACCTGTTTTGTTGTATCCTTGTTGCCTACTTCCCTAAACTCGACTTGTGCCATTTTAAAACGTGCATAAGCATCCGAGTACAATAATAGGCATAGTTCAATGTCGTGACAGGATTTATGAGATGGCAGCTTAGTGTGAGCTGTCCAAATATTGTCTTGCATGGAGACCAACCATAGTTACAACTCAATTTTTTAAAAAAAAGCTGCATCTCTTTTTTTTTTTACTTGGAGCTGTTATTTTTCCAAAACACTGGATTATTGTTTCATGGTCAGTAAACTAGCGATGTCCTTACCGTGTCCCGGAATCACAATAACATTTAATCAGATCGCTCAATTTTCGGGGGTTATTTCCACAATGTCAGCTATGATCAGCTGTGCAGCCTTAAGCAATGTTTTTTTTTCAGTTTCTCTTTCACATGTGGTTAAATGTTGACTCGCACTGGAAATTGTGTGCGCGTGTTTGCTGTTTGTTTCAAAATCAGGGTAAGGAGTTCTGTTTCGGGGTAAACAATGAGCAATATCGCTGCGAGATGGGCTACTGCTGCGGAGAGACCGAATGCTGCACTTACTACTATGAGCTCTGGTGTAAGTTTAAGTTAGCAATAATTCATGTCACGTTTGGCAAATCTGTGGATTGACGTCCAGCATATCTCTGACCAGAACCTACCCCCAATCTTTTCAGGGTTCTGGTTGGTTTGGACCCTGATCATCATGTTGAGCTGCTGCTGCGCGTATCGACACCGCAGGGTGAAAATGCGGCTGCAGCAGGAGCAACGGCAGCGTGAGATCAGCCTCATGGCCTACCAGGGCGCCTCCAGCTCCTTCATTTCACCACCACCGCTCAACCTCAGTGAGTAGAAGATCATTTGTTTGGTTTCTGACGGGAGTTTTCTTCTCACTGCGGTGTTGTTCTTGGAAGTTCTACCTTCAACATGATATTTATGAGTGTCTGTGGAGCCCCTAATTTAGAAGTTGCTCTTCTGTCTTGGAGGATTCTGGAATGACTGCAAGCTTCCCGACTACGAGGAGGTGGTGGGTCATCCACCCACCCCTCCGCCCCCTTACTCTGAAAACCCTCCCGAGGCGGCCCAAGCTCCCTCCGCTCAAGTTAGTCAACCCGAGCCAGAACCCTCGCAAGCCGCCCAGCCAGGGCCGGCCGCCGTTGCCTTACACTCCGACCAGGACGCCGCCTCCTCTTCGTCCTCGCCACCGTCCTCGGCTCAGGAGAACCCAGAGGATCCGCTGCCGGAGGAGGAGGATGAGCTCATCACTCGGCGCCGTCACGTGACCGGCGACTCAGGGATCGAGGTGTGCGTCTGCCAGCTGGACGACGGCTCAGGGCCGGAGGAGGAGAGCGACGAGGAGCGGCGCGTGTGCGGGGCCACCGGCGGGGAATGCTGCTCCCGCCATCAGCAACACGCCTTCAGACACAAAGAGCACACCTGCGACATGGCCAGCCAAGCCACCAGCGCCGGAGACAGCATGGTGTGAGCCGGCGTGTCTTCTACCAGCCCAGGCCAACCAATCCGGTGCGACACTCGACTTTAGCATTGTTACCGCGGGCGAATGTCTGTTTTCATCCTCCCGGTTACGCTCAGATGATTATCGTTAACCTCTCGACATGACGCGCTTATTTGTCCGTTTCAAGTTTCATAAGTTTTGCATTAAGTGAGCTAATTGGCATTGACTAGTTCATGGGTTCTCAAACTTTTGGGGTCCGGCGAGAATTTTTTTTTTTTCCCCCGAGATGTCCCTCCTACTTGTAACGCCAGTTGAACTTGAAGAAAATATCTTTAGTGAATTTCAAAAGTACCGCTGTATTGTAATCTATGCCTTTTGGAAAAAAAAGCCTTAATTAAAAAAAAAAAAGCCTTTTCTTAAAAAATTAATGACTAATCCTGTAATAATAGATCTTTTGTGAAAAAAAAACTTTATTTAATCCAGGTATTTCAGACCACATCATTTAATTGGCCTAAACCTAAGGGAGGGAGTCGTAATTAGGTTACGTTCTGAACATAAATAACTGCAAATTATTACGCAGAGCTCCAAGCTTCAGCCGGTGGAGCCCAGTTTGAGAACCCCTGGACTAGACGACCAACCACCACTTGTGGCCCGCTCCTTCAGTTTGACTTTTAACCATCCGCTGGGGATGTTGACTGTCAAGACGCATACCAGCAAGGTCAAGCACATTTCTTTCTTGTCCCCGCTCTGCTGAGCACATTAGTGGAAAAGAACATCTTGTTACAGAATGAACAAATTACACTAAGCTCAGACAGGAAGATGGCGCGGTTCTTCAAATGTTGCTTCTTTAGTCTCCATCACTCACGTCAAGGGGTGACATGTGTTTTGACTTGTGTAGTTTGGAGGAAAGGCATGCTGTTAGTTGGCATGTTTAGATCTTGAGTTTTAGCTTTTTTTTTTTTTGATGGGCTGCAAATTTTTGGCCCTGGGTAGTTGTGAAGATGTTGTCAAGTTGCAACGACATTCTGGTTCCAAGGATGCCGTCAGGTTTCTCTGAAGTCCGAGCTCTTGGCACTCGTGAGGGGTTTGTTGTGGTATTTTCCACTGGCAGTGGAGAGACGGGGGGGCGGGGGCAAGGGTTGAGGAGAGAAGTTTGAAGTGGATGTTGGCAAACTTCAATTGTGTGCTTCTCTTGTGTTGCACGTCTCCACATTGTTAGTACTAAAGTGGTCGGACTGCGGGAAATAAAATTTGAATTCAACATGTGTTCTCGCCTCGCAGCGGTAACGGGCAACATCTTACAAGAACCAAATTACTTTGAATGAACGTTATTGGGTAAACCCCCACTGTAGAGACAAACAAAATATTAATTGACATCCCCCTAAATGATTCAAATAGCTAGTTGAAACCAGAAATATATCCCAAAAACAATGACAGATAATTGTAAATGAAAACGTATATATCCCAAGTTTGACATTTTCCTTAAAATTGCATGAAATAATAGCTAATTTCACAAATTTTACATTCATAAAATAACAATTTTGTTTCAGAAAACTTGTTACGGAAAATTCTGGGGGAAAATGTTACAAGAAGAAAAGATTACAGCAAAAGTTGGAACGTTAACAGAATCATGAGATATAGTCAAGTATTTTTGTTGCGGAAAAATAATTGTCGTTACAAAAATTAAAAATGTAATTTTTAGTTACAAACATTTGCTTTTCATTTTTTCAAGGCATTTCTTTTCCTTTTCAGTCTGACTCAAAGAAAAATGGCTGTGCAGATTTTAAGATGGCTCTCCAAAAATTTCTCATCATGGCCTTCCTTCGATTTCATGTTTACTGATATGATTAAGGGCTATGATCGTCCATCCACTTTTAATGTCTTGCGATCCTTTGGAGGCCGCTGGACTTTTTTTTCAATTAAGCATGATCTGATTGTAAGACCGCAAGTGTATGTTGGTCGGGCTTAAAGATTTTTTTTTCCTCCTCCCTTGCTTTGCTCAACAAAAAAATTTAACATTTTCCTTCCTGTCCATTAAGCCAAAGCATTTCATCCTCATATCGGAATGGTAGTTTTCCATCTGCAGTGTCGCCTATACTGTACGTCACTTAACCAGGCTATGCAAAAGAAAAAAAAAAAAGGAAAAAAACAAAAACTTAACTGTTCTATGCTGCCCCCCCACTTCCTGTCATGTGGGCACCAGTACTAGCAATATAACTCTCAGTACTGTGGCACAACACTGTACTGTAATCTTTCTTTTTTTTTTGTGTCTGTGGACTATTTGTTAATTAAAAAAAAAAAAGTAATGCTACAGCAACAATGTATGTATACAGAGGGGCTTCAAAAGGCAATTTTTGTTTGTGTATATATCATTTTTACTCCTCATTTGGAGAAAGTAACAACTTAGCTTTCTTCTCAACCACTAACATTTCTGATTACGTTGCTAGGAAGAAGAAAATTGTGCTTGTTGTTTGGATTGATTCTTACTTTGGTGGGTGTGTCACTGTTCCGTCCACTCTTTTGGTGCATTTATTGTGTTAAAACAGCGACTTTCTTTTTCCATATTTCAACCGAATGAATATTTAACTGATGCCTTTCATACTTAGAGACATGCAATTTTTGTATCTTGCATAATGGAAGACCTCAGTGTGGAAAAAGGAAGTGGACTTGATTGAGGCGCTGTGGGTGGATTGGTTTTGTTCCTCTTTCCAAATAAGACTTTTTCTATGTTGTTTTCCGCCAAAAAAAAAAGTGAAAAGAGAGGAGGGAAGCACTGACCGATGGATAATAATCGCTATATATTATTTTTATTTTTTTCGGGTTTAAGTAATACGTCTGCTGTGTGATGTTTGGGTCATCATTTGTATTTTATTTTTTTAATAAAATTAAACATATACACATAACTAATACATTCGTGTTTCAATTCGCTGTCCTAGTCTAATAATTAAAAATGATTCGTTTACTCAGGCATTGCAATGAATCACTGTATAAAATGTTTGTGTTTATTTCTAATACAACTTTATTCACAGTAATTTAAAAAAAAATCAACTTTTAATTTGTCTGGCATTCAGGGATACACATTAGTTATGTTTAATTGGTGTAAGGATTGTGAGGTGGTTCTTGGAAAAAAGTTTCAGGACCCCCTAGTCAACAGTAAAAGACTTCAAAAGTAGCTGCTCAGAAGAGATGGAGCATAAAGTCCAGCGTCAGGATTCGTCCCCAGGAAGTGGTTTCTGTCAGCCGCAGGGTGGACTCAGTGCAGTTAAGTTTTGCTCCCCAAAGCCTAATCCACCTCCGGTCCTCCTTCTCAGTAGAACCGCTTGCGCCGATTCTCGTTCCAGTGACCGTAGAGCAGCAGGCCGACGACCACCAGGAAGATGCAGCCCAGCATGGAGAAGAGCACCGTGAAGAAAATGGCCAACCCGCTCATTCCTTCCTCAGTGCGACCCACTGGAAGACAACAGAAGGTCAGAGTGGTGCAAAGAATGAAGCTCATGTGTGTGCGTGTTACATCTGAGCAGCTCCATGTTATCCACGCTGGGTATCGTGATTTCCTCCTCCTGGTCTTCCTCTTCTTGTTTGCTCCGCAACACCGTCAGTTGGTAGAGTTTCAGTGAGATGATGTCATGGTTGTCTATTGGGTTCAGGTTAGAGAAACGTTAATTAATACTCTGACTCAATCAGGAAAACGAGAGTTGGTACAATATTGCCATCTGTTGCTTTAAAGTGTGAACTACACTAGCTTCAGAATTCAACCTTGTTTGATTTTTGAGCGCGTCCGCAAGGTGTTCTACCTGAAAGGTCTCCTGTAATTGCGGTGGCGCCAAAATAAAAGCCCTTGGGCAGCCGCACGCCCGGCAGATCCAGGCAGTCCCGCCACTCGTGTTGTCCGTCAATGTCGATCATCACCTGAATAAAAACAGCGCGACTGTAAAATATGTTCTAATGATTGGCTGTAAAGCATCAAATTAGCTCGTTTGAGGCTAATAACAAAGGATCACCGTTAGCCTGCGCCGGACGTATCGAATGAAGAGGAAGGTGTCTTGCTTCAGGTTGCGCACCATGGCGTTGCAACCCCCCAGCTCGGTGGGCCGGCCGTCCCGCTCGTGGTCGTAGCTGATGGTGCCGTTGCCCACCATGGCGAGAACGAAGGGGAAGATCCTCTTGAGATTGGATAAAGACGCACAAGACTTTAGGTGGCAATCATTATTGTTTGCACTGTTAAGTTTCTTATCAGGCTCACACGTTGAACATGCACATTCCAAAGATGGTTACCTGTGTGCTTGGACTGTATCTCTTCTTTTGTGCCTGTCTCCGTGTGAGTGCACAAAAGAACACAAAACACAGCCCCTTTACAAAACACCACTAGAACAAGAGTAATCCCTCGCTAGGAGTCGTGAAGAACGAAAAACTACAGCCCCTGAAATGTTTTGAATATGAACTATAAAGATGAAATCATAAGCCACAGAATTTCCTTGGCTCTAATGTACTGTATGTACTGTATGTATTAGAGAGGGCTTTGATGCCATCTTGTGGCATCTTGGAGCATTACAGAAAGATTTTTTTTGCTAGGTAAAAGAAAGCAAAAATAGGTGAATTTGCTAGACCCACTGACTATGGACCACAAAACGTGGGCGTACCTCCAACTGTTTCTCCTCGTTGGGATATGTGTCTACAAAAACTCCCAAACCAGTAAAGTTGTCCTTATTCCCAAAAACAGGACCTGTGTGACAACGATACAAAAAAGAAAACACAATCACCAAGTGGTAGAAAAGAGCATTTGCGATCATGTTTACCTTTCTGCATGCGCTCCTTTGTATACCAAATAGCCAAGCCGTCACCATTGAGATTCTTCTTCCCTTTCCCGTGAATCTTGAAGTGCACCTGCATCTCCCAGTCCGTCAGATGGCAAGGCTTGAAATGCAAATATGATCAAATCAAAGTTAGGTTTGTTACCTTTACTGTACTTCTACTTCCACAGTAGTAAATACTCACAAGTTTGCTCCATACTGCCCCCTGTCTGCTTTGCATGTCAGGTGTGAGTCGCACCTGCTCCGTGGTTACCATGGCATCGCCCATCAGTTCCCAGTGGGATGAGCTTAAAGACCCCACGGCTAAACACAAACACAGGATTTTTTTTTTTTTTTTTCAAATTGCACGATCACATGTCGACAAAAGCACCCACGTGACGGTCATACATGAATATTTGTCAGATATGAGAACCCAGATATAAGCAATTGAGCTTACGGCGTTACGTCGCTAAAATAAAACCCAATTAGTGCTAAATGTTCGAGAATGTTCTACCCAATGCATCGAGGGCGATACCTTGATAGGGCTTGGTGAGGGAATATTCCCGTTTCAAGAACTCCTCCATTTCGTGGTCGTCGTCAGCGACACAGTGATTAACAGTAAAAATAAAGAGAATAAAAGAGCACAATAGCTTAAAAGGCGTCATCTTTAGCGAAGAAAATAATATATACATTGATTTGGAGTTCTGCCTAAGCGTCCAGCAGCCGACAGCGGCCATGGTGAATCTTACGTCACCTTCCCATACAAAGCTAGCGTCTTTCCCATTGGTTTTGCTGTCTGTGTAACTCATTCTCATTGGTCGTTTTTTCCGTCAGTAATAATACACGTGTTCTATTGGTTTAGATTTATAAAAAAGGTGTGGCCGTATAAAATGCTTACAATCACAAAATGTGCAGTGAGCTATATTTTAGATCGAACTGTATTGAGTAGATGCTACTCTATATTTTGTAGCATTATTTCCAGTGAATTACTGGAATGATCCCACCTTGTGTACAAAATGTGCGGTCGTAAATATGAGAACAGCCGCACAAGCCGGTTGCTTGACGTAAGGTGGGCCACGCCCCCCCCAGGACCCCTAGTGATGTGCATTCCAGTTCTTTTAAGTGAAGTGGACCTTTAGAATCAGTTCACTCAAAAGATTCGTTCAAATGTCGACAACGGCAACGCACATATTTTTCTCTACATTACAACATCCCGTGGGAACAACATATACATTAAACAATACAACTACCCCCCCAAAAAAAAATTATATATAATAATAATAATAATTGTCTCAGGTAATTTACACATTTCTTTCTATAGAATAAAGTCATATGAACTGAAAAAAGAACGAATCACTTTAGGAAGTGATTCGTTCATTCGTTCACTGAAAACATTACGTTCCTTTGAACGAATCGTTCACTCACGAGCCAACACTACCCTGGTGACAGTCGGCATTCTACTCGAGTCACAAGCGATGGAGTAAATCACACCAAAAAGAAGCATGGAGCCCACGGGAGAAAAAACGAGCGGAGAAGTTGACATCTATCGCGACACATGGGTCCGCTTCCTTGGTATGTAACATTTGTTATTTTTTCCTTCCCCGGAGCTGACTTGAAGCAAACGCGGGAATGAGGCAAGGGAACAGGGTCACCCTGGAGCTGCTAGCTTGCTCGGTAGCTAACTCGGGGCGGCGAGGAACAGCTGTTATTAAAAATGGCTGTTTATCACAAATGTGGCCGTCGAGGACACTGCGTGCCACAAAGTGCAACGACAAACACTTTTTATTTGCATTGACGCTTTATCCGACCTTGTGCAATTTGCGAGTTGTAGGTGTGAACAGCTCAGTCAGACCAAAGTAGTTGAGCAAGTTGAGGCAGTGACTAACAAGGAGTCATCAACTCATGAGCGTGTATCACTTTTGATCTGTATACTTAACTGTGGCAACAAGTCTGCTTTTTAAGTCCAGGTTTTGTCCCACTAGTAGGGGAAACCTCAAGGGCATTTTTGCTGCAGCAACGCTTCATGAATCATGAGCATTAGGAATCACTCTAAGACCAACATGCCCCCCCCCCCATTCTTTAGGGTACGCCAACGAGGTAGGGGAGGCCTTCCGTCCGCTGGTGTCGGTGAGCTTGGTTCGGGCCAGCTATGTCGTGGCCACTGCTTACGTCACGGCTGATGCCGTGGACAAAGGGAAGAAAGCAGCGGCGGTGAGTATGAACGGAATGGTGAGTTGCAGGTGACAACCAATCACAGTTCGGCTTGTCACTTGACCAAGCTCAGAAAACAGGTGAGCCGTGATTGTCACCTGAGCAACTCTGATGTCATTTTCAGTCAAGAGAAAGTGGGACCACATCGAACATATTGTAATAAAGATTCTTCTTGGGCTCGTTTCAGGCGCACGGGGATGAGCCGGGCCAGAAGACGCGGGTGGCGACAGCGGTAATGGACACGTTTGTGTGGCAGGCTCTGGCCTCCATCGTCGTCCCGGGCTTCACCATTAACCGTGTGTGCGCCGCCACGCTGTACCTGCTGGGCCGCACTACCAAATTGCCTCTGCCCGTGCGCAAGTGGACAACCACGGCCGTCGGCCTCTCAATCATCCCTTTCATTATCAGCCCTATCGATAGGTATTTTTTCATACATCACTGTCATCAAGAGTTACGGTTAAATCTAAATATTTCAAAATGATGCATAAATTCTGAATGAAAGGAAAAGTCAAGCAAACTTAAAAAAGTATTGCTCAGAACCAACTCTGTCGTTTACCTTGCAGGTCTGTGGACCACCTGCTGGATTCGAGCCTTCGTAAGGTCTACAGCCACAACGAGAAGGAGGAATAAGGAGCGACGAAGCACTTAAAGAGAGCCGTAAAAAAGGGATTTTTATAATAAATCTTGACATTGTACTGTATATAACACTATGCAGGTGTGTTGCTGTAAAATTGTGACTGTCAAGGTCTTTTAATATGATACGGCAGGGAAGCACTTTGCTGTAAGCGTTCATAATGCGGGGTACACACAGACCATTGTTATTTTTGTTTTTTTTGGGGTGTTTTGTCCTTCATCATTCATGTACCTCGCCGTAAGCCATATATTGTTCTGCTTTGACCTACCGTAGTCTGCCACAATAGTTCACTACTTTCATCCTCACAAATTATATTCTTCGGTACTTTACACCTTTTACTCTGCACTTTGGTTTTTATCAAGGTGTTAGTTATGGGAGTCATTGAGCTTTGCACCGGGAATGCAATTTTCCTCCACTTTTGCGATATGGTACTGTAAAAGTGTGGATTTCACACGTATTCATCGCTGCTACGTTGTACGTTAGCATCTCCAAGCACATGGTTACTGTTTGCGGTACTTTTGTTGAATGACAAGCTATGCAAGGGAATAGCGGCCATTACATACAATATTGGGAGTGTTAATTTTTGTGTACTGTTTGCCATGGTAGCAATAACTGTCAATGCTGTTTTACATTTATTGTAATGTTTTGGTGGTGGGGTTGAAAAGGACTAAGGAAAGGGAGACTACAACGAATAATACTCTATATTCATATTCAATGTTAACATTTCAGAGTTTGTGTGGTCGCATGCCACTGATGTAAAGAAATACTGTACAGGTATTTTTTTGGTATTGTTGTTGAGTGTTGGAGATGGGGTACATCTTAGAATATTTTCATATTGCTGACCCACTTGTCAAAGTGAATGTTCCCCTATTGTTTGCAAAACTGGAGGAAAAAAACTGCTGTATGACTTGTGAAATAAATGTAAAAAATAAATAATACAATGATATTTGGGAACGTCAAGTGTTTTTATTTACTGTAAATCAAGGTTTCTCATACCAATAATTTTTCAGCCAAAAATTAAAAGCAGTACAAAACATTTTTGGTTAGGGTATAAAAAGAATTAAAGCACATTGTCTGATGTATTTAACTTTGCTCTACTTGTATAGTGATGCCTCTGGAGCTATTTGCCACAATACAAATATTTAAAAAATATTTAAGAAAAGCTTTGCACACGCAATGTATCAACATAAAATATCCTCCTTTGCAGTCATAGTAAATATCAGTTCTCAAACAGAAATTATTAAATGCATTTTAAATAAAGTTTTAAAGTAATTGACAGGTGAGGCTCAGCGGTATGACAAGTTTGGGGCGAACCAATCTGCTATAGGGGAAATTGGATTGTCAGGAAAATTAATTTGAAGAACTTACTGAATTGATATTTGTTGTATTTACTTGTATTTTTCTGCAATACTCACATAATTTAAAAATCGTTTTGTAAAGGATTTTTGCATGGATTCTACTTCTTAAATATATTTCAAAATCTCACGTACCCTCCTATAGTGCTTCCACTTGGACACGTATTTGAGAACCACTGCTCTCGACTACTGACAACACAGCTCCCAAATCCCATTAACTGTACAAATATTGTCATTTAGAGGATAAAGTTTAGTCTCACCACCGTGCTATTAAGGTTTTTATCGAGTAAAAAAGAAACGTCAAGCTACTGTTCCATATCGACCTGCAGCTGATTCTAATTACCCTATCGTGCATTTAAGGAGAAAGAACGCTAGTTTACGACTCGCACTTCAGTCATGTTGCTTCTTCTTCATTTTGTGTTTTTGGCACTTCTGACAGCAGCAAGAGGTCGTCGAAGTAAGTGTGTTTTGCTCACTTTATTAGATATACTTTTTAGCAATTTTCACGTTTAATTAAACTAGAAAATAATAGATTTCCCCCCCACACACTGTATCCACTGGAAGTTCACCAGGTGTCTTGATAACGACGAGCTGACTTTTAATTTTATTTAGTTTAATTTGAATGTTTAATGGAGAAAGTCACGTAAAAATATTTTTCTATGCGCCCCTAAAACGACATTTTGATTCATAATACGTTTGTGGAATTTGAATTAAGCAGCAAAATCCACCTGTTGTTGTTGACTGGAAATGACGTCACATTCCAACATGTGACAGTCACATGACCAAACTCAGGTGAGCCGTGACGGTCGCTACCTGAACTCTTAGGCACTGTCATTTTCACTCGACGGCAAGAGGCAGCTAACAAACATTACTCAAATGATTCCAGTAAAATATAGTACTGTGCAGATGGTGTTTTTTAAAATTAATTGTTCACTATGAACACACAGACCTGAAGGCACCACCCACTTTATCTACTCTTAGCAAACCTTGTTTCTACATTTAAGGCCTTCCTGATCTACCTATCCTGGGCCAATGGACCTTTTCAGAGGCAAAGTCACAGGATGAAGAACTAGATTCACTTTTTAGAAAGTCCTCTGACGACTACTTGATTGTGATAATACCTGAGACCACAGTGATGACAGATACTGTCACTATAACACCAGACTTAAAGAACCCGATGACAACTACAAGAGAACTGCCATTTCTCAAGGCGCAAGGTAATCTTTAACTTTTGGTTAACCTTCAGTTTTTGGTTAAATTTGCCTGTTTAACATTATTTTGTTGTTGTTGCTTTGGATGTTTCAGATGAGAGAAAATCAAGATCTACAGCGGGGAAGGTGGTTGTGGTGGTGGCCATCTTGCTGGTGTGTATAGCGGGATGTTTGAGCACTGCCTACTACCTGTGTTTCTGGAGAGGTGGTCGTATTCATTACCAACCTCACAGAGTGGAGGCTTGAGTTAATAAAATTGCCTGTGTGACATCATTAAGTATGATCATACTACATAATCTTTTTTTATTTAAATATGAATGCGTCACAGTACAATACGAAACAAAATGTTACAGAACTAGCAAGTACAATTCATTGCAGAAGTTATTCACCCTTGTAGTTTACGCTAATGACCAGCAGATGTCCCTAGTGTTCTTATTTTGTATATCAGCAGCACGTCAAGAGCACAAATTTGACATGTGGGGGGTTACAAACAAACAATTTTGCTTTACAATAGGTTTGAAATTAAATCTGCACTAATGCTTATGTATATAACGCCCCCCCCAAATGACCTACTCGTATTTAATTGGCGTAAGTAAATTAATCCTAAAGTTAAGCAAGCAAATTCCCATCAAGTCTGCCACTATATTCCCGAATCCCCCTTTAAGCAATATCAGGTGGCATTGGGGGGCGCTTGTGAATTGAATTAACCCCCCCCCCCCCCTCCTGTGATAGATGGGCCTGTTCGCAGGGGGCTGCAAAATGGAGCCATTGTTCATGTGTCACTCCGATTGTCACGTCCCTCTATGATTGGTGCCTGCCTGGTGAAGGCCACAAGTGGATGAAAGACCTCCCTCTCTCCTCCTTATTCTTCTCACTTGTCTCTAATGCCCCCCCCGCCATGTCCAAGTCCTTAATTCTATTGCTTCCACCCACCACAACTCTTTTTCTTTTTTTATCAAGCTAGATTCACAGAAATGCGTCTTAGTACAAACAAGTAAATGTGTGTTTTTTGGTTTTTAACTCTATTCTATAGACGCAGATGTCAATGTGAAGTTCTCAAGGGTGATTATCATTCATAAATAGTTCTCAGTGTTTGTTGCCTGCTGGGTTACAAGTGTTTACAAAAAGGTTCTCCTCAGGCTGCGCTGACTGAATTGGGTCAGAATTTTCTCAGTTGCCCCATCAAAACAATGGAGGAAGTTGTGAAATAAAAAGGCATCTAGTAGCCTTATGATGTTGAATGAGGCAACAGAAATTGTATTAAAAATGCGATTATTTACTTTTGATTTCACAATTTTTATATAGTTAAGCCAACAAACTTACTATGTTGTATAGACTTCAATAAGAATATTTATTCATAAAACATCTTTAATTATGACACTGAAGACGTAATGCTTCATACTTTAAGATTTGTTTTCAGTAATTGTGTGTGAAAAATAATTTAATTCAAACCATCAAAATCTTGTCAGGGTTATTTAGCTTGATCTTTTTTTAATTTCAGGAAAAAAATGACTGTTTCAGCAAATGCTACAGATGACATACAACAAATTGCATTAATTTGCCACAATGAACTGAAAGAGTAAAAATGTCAGCGTCTTAAAAATAATTAATTGGACGCAATCATTAGTTATGGTCAATTGATAGTAATTGTATTCTGCCACTATTGTGGATTCGACATTGCTCTCCTCAGACGGCTACAAACAAGTAAACACACAAACGCACAATGACCCCCCCCCCCCCCTCGGACCCCTCACACTTTGAGTGAAGGACCCTGTTTGTCGAAAGGCCATTTTGAGGGCACCAACTGAAATGTTTAACGCTTGCCGGTAGATTTATGGAGGTCAGCCCAAGGCTAGGTTTTGAGAAGGAGAAGACAAGGCTGTACCTTTTGGATTGATTTCACACCCTCGGAGGAGGAGGGGGAAAAAAAACACCATCATGCCACATTAAAACACAAAGGAAAACGTAGCAGGTCCGTGCGAGAAGAAGCCACGGCGCGATGGCGTCAGGGAGCATTCTGCTGATAAATAGGTCTGTGAAAGACAAAGGGGCTGGCAGACACGTGCAGGGTTGGGCATGTAGTATCCATTTCTCTGCACAGGAGAGGCGGGAAATTGCCTCTTTAAAAAATGAGTATTGCTAGTGTGAATGAAGCACAATGTGATATTTGCCCCCCCCCCATCCTAAATTTAGTCGAAGTATAGAAATATAGTAATAGAAGTATTTTGTCTTTGGCATTTTACATTTTAGGAAGTATGTGGGCCTATGTGGCCCCCTAAGTAGACTGAAAAAAAACCCGGGCCCCTCCACCATTGAAGTTGCCTCTACCTGATATATGATAAATGAATATGAATGATATTACAATACCAATAAAATAAAAGGATCAGAGGCTTGGAGAACACATGACTCATATCAACAATGTTATTAAATTAATTTTGCCAATCACAGCGCCGCAATCTGGGAAGTGAGCGATGCCTTGAAAACAGCAACATGACAGTTCTTTATCATGATTTGATGCTTGACGCTTGTCATCCAGCTCTGTGTGCTCCGGCGCTCTCTCTTTGTGCCATGAATTAGAGGCAACATGAAAACGGAGCAGACCTTCAGCAATACATAATGTATGAGCAGCTCCAAGGCTCCAGCTGAATTCTGTTCAGGTGGCATCGGAGGGTGCAGCCGAGCGGAAACGTCGGCCGGTCACTTAGTGAGTGTCGCGTGTGGTAATCTCTTCGCACGGAAGCTCGGACCATGGCGGTCCGACGTACAAGCAATGTTCATGTTGTCAAAATGCTATTTGGTTTGTAAATTAATTTGGGTTTCACACTGGATTTAATAGAGTTTATAGTATCATTGATTAACATCCAGTGCCGTGTAAAAGGGGGGCCAATGTGCTGGAGGTCCACCTGAGAGGTTATACAAAAATGACCCATAATTTCCCCCCCCTCCCCTCCAACACACTTTAAATTCAATAAAGCACAATTTTTAAAGTGTTCCTTAGCACACATCCTCAAAAAAAAAAAATTCCATTGCTTATGTTCATTCATGTTTTTTGCTTTCCAGGGCCTGAACTTTTGTGGTATGTGGAAACGGACCTCCCGGAGACACCTCAAACTGTAAGTGTCAAATCCTTTTGATTTGTGTTTCGCATCATTTTCTGCATTGTAAATAACTAAATGCTATCATGTGTTTGAATATCATACAACTTTGACAAAGCTGGGGATCGGCTGTTGAAATATGTGTAATACCGCAAATCATAGTGACAGAAGGAAGCTTTTTTTTTGTGAGTCGTACCTTCCTGTGTGTGCAACGACTGTAATACCTCGTCTGTCTGCTCGACCACGCCCTCTGGGAGCTATGATTCATCCCCCCCTCATGCACTAGTTTCACATGCAATGACAAATCGCAGCCAAACTCGATGAGACGCAATATAATCATACTTAACGTCCTTTTTTCTTTATTTATTTTCTTTAACAGTGACTATTTTTGTCGTAGCAAATAGACATTGTGTATAGTGTGTGGTGTTGCGGTTTGCTGCTTGGGAGTGCACACCGTGACATCTGGGTTGATTCACTCCGGCAGCGTTGTGTTGTGATGGTGCTTGTGCGGCATATTGATTTCAGCGTGACTTAGAGATGTCTTTGTAATGTGACTACACAGATGGCAAATGACTACAATAGCAGAAGAAGAATGCCGCATGTCTTTGTTGTTTTTTTTCCCACCTTCAGTTTGGAATCATGACTAGCTGTCAATTTTGCACTTGGAATTTTATGGCGTATAGTTTGTTCAGTTTCCCTCTCTCTCTATATATATAAAAAACACACACACAATGTAACAAAAATATTTGGATGGAAACATGGATAGCTCAAAGGACAATCTGTCTTAAAAAATCAAATTTGGTCCTTGCGCCGCAAGTTTGCCCACCCCTTGTAGTTTTCCAACTCATTGCATGAAGATGTTTTAGTTCGGACTAAGTGTTGAGAAAAAAAAAAAAAAAACAGAGCCACTGTGAAGTAACTGCGGACTGTAGTGGCACGCCAAGCCCCTTGCCCTAAATGCGGAGTTGTGATTATTCAATTCAGGATCTAGAAACCTGACAGGAATGACAAATAGTAAGCGCGCTGACCAAAAGCAAGGAGACGTCTACCTTAGAAAATAATAACAACGAAGTTCGGCCCTTCTCAAGAATAATAAAACAACAACAACAACAACAAAGTTTAGACCTGCAGACGTTCCTGTGATTTAAAGTCTCTCTCTCACTCTGCCACTACTATAACTTTGCCGGCTGCCATGATGGATGAGGCGGTGTCAGCCCATGTTCATTATAATGCACACCATCTATTCTCCTCAGCCATACTCTGCCGCGCTCCAGGAAATGCCAGTGAGGTAGTAGCGCACTTGCACAAAGAGGAGCAAAGCCCTCATCTGATATCACGGCCAGACTTTGCTGCTTTGCTTTGCTGTGTGTTAACTTAGCACCCAGTGAGCCATCAATCACTGATGAAGATACCCCACTTGGATAACTGCTATTTGTGTGTGCGGTGAGGAGGGGGGGGGCACAGTATGACTGATGAACACCCTTCAGTGTCCACACGAGCATATTCCCTTGAAATATACTCGCCCTGAATCATTAATGAGCACTCCCGCAGTTAACGGTGTGCAAAAACATGAAGAGAAACACGAAGTGGGAGTGCTTCTCGTACTTCTCGTGCTCGCCACATCAATGTGATCGTCTCATCTGGCTGCGAGACGTATTAAATACGCAAATGACGACCCTTCCTAACTCCTTAGGGATATTTAGCGTGTATTTTGATTATAAACACAAGCAATGAATTATTCTGTAGTACAATAAATGTCAGGTTTACTATGCATGCATAATAATAATAATTAATAATAGAAAAATACTCACATATATTCTTTATCCTCTGCCGAAAATGACCAAAATTATTGTGACTTACTAAACGGACTACTGTACATCTTTTCTTCCACACACACAGACGTAGTATATAGTATATACATGTCAAGTCAGCGGGGGCCCGATGAAAGGAAACGTGACATATGGAAACAGATTCACTCAAACCGATCTGAATCTCATCTATCAGCGCCAAGTGTACCAAACCGTGTGTGCCACTATCTCCTTTTTTTTCTCCTCATAAAGCCTTTAAGGATCTATCGGACAAAAAAGGTTATCCGAATGACTTGTGGCTCATTCCTGGAGCGGAGGGATCAATAACCGCCAGGCTAAGTCCCCTGCTCATCCATCTGATGCTTATCTTTCCCCAGCAGCTTCAGGAGGAAGCGCTGGACTTTCAGGCCCCCCACCCCTCCAACCCCTTTCCTCCCTTCTGTGGCACGGTTGCAACAACATGCGCTCTCATGCATAAAGCACTGTTAAATGATTCATGTCAGAACCGCACCAGTATCATCGGACGCCTTCGTTATATCACCGGAGAAGCGAGTCTGTTGCCCCCACTAAGTCGCGTGGCGCCAAAGTAAGGAATGGCCTATAAATAGCTCGGCTAGATTTACACATAAAGGTAACAGAAAGGATGGAGCGTCGGGGCTCGGAGGAAGCGATTAATTATAAAGCAGAAATCAAAACGCTGACATGTTGTGCGTGAATGATCGCACTGCTTGTCAAAAGTGTCTGAGAAAGAATGTAAATTCCCCCCCAAAGTGTCATCTTAGGAAATTTGCCACAATCGGCCTTGATCTGCCGACGCTTTTAAATGATTGTCACTTAAAATCAGATTTGAATAGCCGCTATAGTCAAGTAAAGCCTGTCTGGTTTGTCACTCACTTGATGACTAATTCAAAGGCTAGCTATAAAAACTGTCTCTGGCGTAACAGCGTGATCATTTCCATTTCGGAAAAGACATCACGGAGGGATTTCACTTTTTAATAATCATCCGACAGTTTGGTGGCATTGACGTAAGCTAACTGTACTGTTGATAGTCGGAAGCACGGGAGCGGTCTCATTACGTTCCAATGCAAACACACCGACTGTAAAGCGGTATGATAAGTGCTCCTAATAAATGATTAAATAGGGAGCACATATTGGATGGGAAGACTCCATTTGCGTCGACAAACTGTTCTTTTCTTCTTATATACATACATATATATATATATATATATATATATATATATATATATATATATATATATATATATATATATATATATATATATATATATATATATATATATGCATGCGTGTGTGTGTGTATTTATTATGTATCTATGTGCACGTGTTTATATATGTCCGT
Source organism: Syngnathus scovelli (assembly GCF_024217435.2). Taxonomy (NCBI): domain Eukaryota; kingdom Metazoa; phylum Chordata; class Actinopteri; order Syngnathiformes; family Syngnathidae; genus Syngnathus; species Syngnathus scovelli. The sequence goes on along the minus strand of NC_090859.1, from coordinate 11,324,766 downwards.
ATATATGTATGTATATATACACATATATATGTATATATTTATGTATACTATATATAATAATATATAAGATATATGTATGATATAATATATATATTTTTTTTATATTCGAGATAAGACTTTGGATAAAAAGAAATTTATTTTTCAGGAAGCAGTTGCATATTTATCGAGATAAAAGGCATAATATAACAATATCATGTGCATATTTTTTAGACACTGAATATGATTAGTATTATAATTATTATTATTTATTGTTATTATCTATCCATTATCCGAACATTATCCTTATTATTGAATGTGCTACATTCAGTCCGCTGCTGTACACCACTTGCATTATGCAAACATGCATGTAAGGACAGCAGCCCAAATATGTATATTGTATCAAATGACTATTTATACTAATAATCGAGAAGGTGACACACACAGTGGCTCTTTGCAGCTGTGCAAGATGTAATCCCACACTTGGATCACGTGGGTCGCTTGTGTGCGCGTGCGTGTCGTGGGTGGGGGGTGATTGTGGGGTGGGGGTGATCGGGTAGGGGGGGGGTGGTCAAATGGGAAAGGCGAGTCTCTTGTTGTGAGACGACCGCCATTACATTGCCGCGCGTAAGGGGGGGGGCGGGCGGGCGTGTGTTGGGGGGTTTGTCTTGGATGTTACGTTGAACGAGCGTGCGCGCGCAGACCCCACGACCGCCCCCCTCCCTTCCCCTCCACACCAGCACCTCTTATTTACCAACCTCAATGACATGATCACATAGCGAGGACGCCAAATCCACGCGAGAGCGAGCATTTTTTTTTTTAACTCACGCGCACACACAATAAAACGTGCAAGAAATCGGTGCTTTTTCTTTGCTTGCTCTTTGCATGTGCGTGAGTGCGTGCGCGCGCGCGTGTGTGTGCGGCAGCGAGAGGACGTGTCGTAATGATATAAAACTGAAAGGAAGGAAGGAAGGATTTTTTTTCACGCGCACACACAGAAGGCTGCTTGTCGCTTTCCTGCCGCTGGAGTAAGAATAGTTTCTCTCCGTTTTCGGACGATCGTGGATTGTGCCCCACTTTTGTCCCCTCAGGAAGAGTCGAGGGGACGCGAGGAAGCGCCGTTTGGGATTGTTGTTGCTGTTTCTTTTTTCATCTGGAAGAGAATCTCCATCGGTTTCCTGAATAGAGAAGCAACAGAGGGATTAAAACATTCCTGGCCGGGTTACATTGTGCGCTGTGCTAAGAAAGGCGGCTATAAATAGCCCCCTGCGCGATTCTCATAAACTATCACAAGTGGTGCATGGGATCGTGAAGAATCACACGCGTGTAAAAATCACACTTGTGTTTGTTTTTTCCCTTGAATTCAGAAGTTTTCCCCCCCCTTTTTTTGGGCGTGCGTGCGGTCGTCGGTGCGTTGCGGCGATGGATTATTATTCCGATTATCACTACGATGTTCGTCTCAGACTGATCTTCTCCAAATGGCGTGGATGTGTCCGCCTGACCTGGATTGGAATCGTGTTTTGATCCCCTTGTGTGGATTATTTTCAATTTGACCATGGGCTCATCGTGCACTTCTTCTCTGTGAATACGCCCCATTATTTGCTTCTCTTATTTATCCGGACCTCTTGTGAGGTTTTACGATCGTCCCCCTCCCCTTCTCCTCGCTGTGTGTTTGTGTGGAGTGGACCCCACTTCAGGGACGGGACCCCCACTCTATGTGTCAGCCCCTTGGGGTGTTGATGTAGGATTTCGACATGCCTAACGCTGAGGAGGCAAAGCTGGGAGCATTATGACGACAACGACGAACTGGGTGGCGAACGGGGCAAGCCTTGAGGACTGCCACTCCAACATCTTCTCCCTGGTAGGACATGCAAACAATTGATTGGCTCGCTTTACGACGCAAAGTTCCACCCGAAATGTCGTGAATGCAAAAGATTGGCTTTAGCTTCTAAGATGAAGAACCCTCGTGGTGTCCTGGAGGTGCCCCTTGTAATGGCCCCTGGTACCCCCCAAAATCCAGCTATAGCAGTGGAAAAAAAATATTTTTTTCCCATATAAATAATACAGTGCTGAGCATAAATAAGAAAAAAAAGGCATAACTTGAAATGACTTTAAACCTCATGGTAGCTCCTTGTTGTCCTCGTACCTCACTGACAAACAATTATTTTGATATACAATGCACAGCGAATTATGAAGAACCCAAAATGGATTGACAGTTTACCGGGGGTGACCCTTCCTATTTATTTGATCCCTAGCACCTCAGAAATCCTGCTACAGCCCTGCAAAATTATATTTTGACATATAATACGGATATGAACATAGTCTAAATCAAAGAATAATTTGACACCTTATATCATGATTTGGTTTTATATACAATACAGAGAAAGGAATAAAAAATGGAGTCCTGGGGGGGATGCCCCTTCTTTCTGTACCGCCTCCCCAAACCGCATGACGTTTACTGGACAGTATTATGGATCCTGCACCCTTAAAACCTCTGGGTCAGAAATGACCTAAATATTTGTGTAACCCTTTGTGTCCCTAAAGTTGGAACAACCCAGTGAGTAGTTTTTGTAGACCAGCTGGGCTGGGTTATGGGTGTGACCTTGCTCGTTGGGGTGGGATTGTATTCCACAAAATGGGTTCAATGGGATTTTGCTGCAGGGTTAATCCAACGTGACCCCCTCCAAAAATGGTCCAAAGTATAATTGGTTCTAATTGATAATTATTTCGTCAACGTCAATTTGTTGAATTTAGCAGTGTATTCATTGAATTAATTTTTAACCCCCTTTGTGATCTAATGATGCTGCACAGCCTTAAAAATGCAGGCTAAAAAAAAAAATGTTAAAAAAATAAAAAATTGGACTGACCCTACTACTTGGATTTTTTTGTATCTAATCCAATTTACAAAAATTGCAGAAAGTTTGCTCAAATTGACCCAAGTAGCGGGTCAGTCCAATGTTTTTTTTTATTTAATCCAAATTTAGATATGTTTGACCCTGCAGTTTTAAGAGTTTATGATTAGTCCATCCTTCATCACAGCAAGTTGAGATCTTAACTGCATTTGATGATTCACTTCCTGGCATATGTCAAAGATGACAGTCTGAATGAATTATGAAAACCTGAGCGCTTTCACATGCCAGATATTGACGTTCACTTTTGATGGTCCCGGAGGCGTTCATTAAACAACGTTTATTTATTAATTTTTTTGGGTCGCAGAATGCCACTGGGGAGGGCTCTTTCTAATCCAATTTTTGTAAGCCAGTCATTATACAAACAACAGCGAGCACAATACAAAATTGGAAATACCTGATTGAGTGCATACATCGCTGTCAACCTTATTAATAAACATGTTATTCAATTAATAATGCACAGGCACGATAGGGGCGATATATTCATTAGAGTCCAAGAGCCACATCAATAAGTAAAGCTTAGCATGTGAGGCTAAAAACGCTTATAATGGAGTAAAACACACCTCCTAATAATGCTCATGTGGAGGGTGAAGGACACCCCCCCCTCCCCTTCCACCACAGCATCATCCCCTTTTTAAATAAATCCTCTCAGTCTCCAATGCCAAGCGGCGGATGCCCCTCAAATATTTCTCCCAGGCATAATGATTTCCTCATCTTCAATATTGTAATGTGTCAAGCTACACAAACGGCTTACCAGCTCATAAATCAGAGCACGGTGCCAGGCGAGGAGCAGTCGAAAGCTTTTTGCTCCTCCTCCTCCTCCCATCAACCTTCCAGATAAAAGCTGATAAAATGTTAATGTTGCCCTCACAAAGATTGGCTGAGAGGAATTTTCTGACAGGCGGCGACACGCACGGCAGATAGGCTTTGAGGTGAAATTTGGCGACTTTGTCAGGAGGCCAGTGCCGTGTTTGGCACCACCTACCGCCCCCTCTTTCCCCCCCCCCAAAAAAAGCACCATGTTAACTGTCCAACTCCCCGAGGGCAGCCAAGTGGAAAGGCATGCGGTAGACTGGAGCTCCTGCTTTGGCTTCAGACGACAACATCCAAGTCCCCAGCCAAGTCTTTCGGCTGGTGACCATCAAAACCGTAGGCCCGGACCTGAGCGGGGGTCATAGGTCGATAGTGCTTTGAGAGGTCTCGTGGCTACCAAACTGGTCTCTCTGATGGCTTCGTTGTTGTGATGTTGGTGGACGTAATATTCCTTGTTGTTGAGTCGTCACCGCAGTGTCTCATACTAATGTTATAGAAATATTTTCATTATTTTCTTTGTTTTGCACCGTTGGTAACATTTCAGTCACCTTATTTAGCCCCACCTTGTATAACAGTGCAACCACAATACTTAGCTGTCAAAACAAAGCATTGTCGTCATAGATGAGTTTGCAAGATTCAATTGTGCAAGCGCAATCTCGGCAAGTGATGCGACGCTAACAAATGAAGCGCGCAGTTCAGAAGAAACTAACCAGAAGTTGACTGACTGCACATGTGATTGAGCTGTGGTCATTTCCTGCATTTTCTTTTGCAATCACTTTGCTATTGTTTGAACTTTTGTTTGGAAAGAAGCGGTGATTGTTTGCTGAATGAGATATTGTACCTTAGAAAGATTCTTTTGGTTTCTGATGACTTCTACGCTCTTTTATTTAACTCGTTTAACTGCAGTTGAAATCTTAACTGATCTCGGATCTTATAAGGCAGAAAAAAAACAGGAACAGCACCCACTTGGAGGAACGTGATTCAGGCAGCATCACGTACTTTTTTTTTTTTTTTAAAGCCACTTTTTTGTTTCAAAAGTACTTTTAAAATTAGCATCGTCAGTTATTAAAAAAAAATAAAAATTTGGGTCCCACTGATCCAAGTAGCAATAATATTTTTGACTCAACATTTTTTTTTTTTTGGGGACAGAATGAAACTTTTTATATTTATATTCCAATATAAAATAGTAGTTTAGTGGACCTCTTCTTTTTTTCTTTTTTTTTCTTTTTTAGTACCAACTGGGCATTACTTGACCTATGTTGGAACATAAAAAAGGTCTTGGCTAAGCAGTCTGACAACCTGTTTTACTGCATTCCTCCATGCGCTAACCTTGTCCCTCTCACTGATTTACTGCACCTCGCATCATTATCACGAAAAAAAAGAAGTATAGGGAGGGAAAACAAGAGGAAGATGTGATGGCACTTCACAAGGCGCCTGACCGTCATGAGCCGTCCATCAGCGACGACGCATCGGTGCAGCACGTCTAACCGCAAAACAACTATGCCGCGTTCCCGTGATTCTCCATCTGTGACGGGACGCAAACGAGCCCCGTGTAGGACGTGAGCTGGCTGGCGACGGAGGAGGGGAAAGGGCGGAGGACGAGACGAAGGGTGGGGGAATGTTTTTTAGCTCTGACACAGAGGAAAAAAAAAGAGAGAGAGAGAGAGAGTGAGCAGGGCTGAGGGACTGCAGTGGAATCTGTTTTCATTTTAGGAAAGTATTATGACTGATGTGCATTTCCTGACTGCTGGCCTCAGCCCCCGTTTGAGCGAGCGAGCGAGCGAGTCAGACGGAGGGAGAGAAAATTAAAGAGCGAAGGAGCATAATGAGAAGGGAGGGTGCAGAGGCAGCGAGAACAGTCATCTGGCTGTGGACATGTGCAGCTTATTGTAACAGTGACTCAAGCTAAGCAAAGGCAGAGACTATAAAAAAAGAAAAGCAACACACAGGAAGCCTCCAGTGTGTTCTTTGTACACTCGCCGGCCACTAAATTAGGTACACCTGCACAATCTAAAGCAATTTCCAACCCTTTCTTGAGCCAAGGCACGTATGTAATCACTGTAAGATTTGTGTTGGATGTTTGCCTTTAAGGGGCGTGGCCTAATGAGTCATGGCAGTTCCTGGCGCATATTCTCAATGTGTAGTTTTGCGTTTGACCCGGGGTCAGAGACTGTGGCTCTCCTTGCCCATTAAAATACAGCGGCCCCTTATTATTGATAATAGAATAACAAAATTCACTCAAGTCATAAAAAATAAATCATTTTTTTCAAACGATAGGGGAAAATAAAAGTGGTTAGGTGAATCATTTTTAGATATTGGCTCGCTCTTCATGTGCAGGTGGTCGTAACGCTGCGTCCGTACCCCGGAGACAACCTTCAAACATTCGTCGTGTAGCGCGCACATAAACACGACGGAGATTGAAGGCACCCACATGGCCACGCAAGCATGCAGTATGTATCTCATATTGGAAACGCACTAAATCTGCCAGCTACACTTGCACATGCACACAGTATATATGTTTTATGGACTTGAAGGGACGCTGGAGGGGAGGGGGGGTGTTGTGAAAACATCCCCGCCAAGGACGCCAGCTTGTGCAAACACAGGTAGAATGCCGACTCTTTAATTAGAGGACGTCTTGTGTCCCCCCTCAACGGGCGAGGAGTGCACCACTGGTAATTAAAGTGTCCTCGAGTGGAGGTCTAATGTGATCAACTAAGAGCCGCTCATTAGCACAAACTGTATTCCAATAGAGATCCCGCCTTTATAATAATGATGTGATGGTCCGGCCCAGAAATAAAGTGCTAAGCTATGCAGCTGTGGGAGCGCCATTAAGCGCGGCGTCTTGATTTATAGCGGACGAGGCGCGGCGGCTTGTAAGGAGACGCAGGTGATCAGCAGCGGTGTCTTTTTAGCACCAGGTTGTTTGTGTTTGCCTTTTTATTAATAGGACTCGCACGGATAAGCACGGGAGAGCGTCGACCGGCAAAGTTTCAAGTCAGACGAGAGAGAGAGTATAATCGGCGTATTTCGAGAATTTTCACAGTTCGGCACCGGTGGATTTCTTTTCATTATTTAAATTTTATATTTAAAATTTTTAATTTGCTTTTGTTTTATATTGGAGCCAAAAAATGGCCAATTTTTGCAGATTTAATTTATTTTTACGTATTAAAACATAACATACTTTAATTAAAATATATGCCCACCACCTCCAAAAAAAACCATCCAATTTTTTGCTGATTTTCAGTTGTAAAGAAAAAAAATACTATAGGACAAAATATTGCAAATCAGTCAAAATTTTCTGCCTGTAATTCATTAATTCTTCATTGAAGTTAGGTTAAGGAGCCATTGGAAAGTCAATCGTTTGAGAGCAGACAAATCCATTTCGGCGACCTCTAAATAAGGACAGAACCATTCCAGCTTTTCCGATTCCCTCCTGCGACTCTTCTCCAGCGCCTCCATCTGGTCACTTCCCGTTGGCCCGAGCGCCGTTTTTTTTTTTGCCGACTGTTGACAGCCAGCGTCGGCTTCACCTTGAGTGCCTGTGGTGGTGCCTCTCACTAATCTGGCCCCGTCACTTCTACCAAAGCCTTTGTCATCACCGTGGGACTTGACCCCGGCCACGACTGGCTCATGGTAGTGACAAGTGACAACTTACAAATATTAAAGTACTAATGTTTCTTTCTGGTGACTCTGCATGAATCAAATTTATTCTGATTTTTAGCTGGATGTCAGTTCTCAGCTAGGTGCTTCTTACCTTGGCCATGGTGGTTACGGTTTTATTGCTGTTTATTTGCCAAATTACATTTTTGGATGGAGAACCAGTAGAAAATGTGAATCCAGGAATGCATTTTGGATATTTTAATCGCTTGTCCACAGGTTTTTGTTCGGTAATTTTAAGCTAGGTGGTCATTTTTGCCGAGTGCCTCACTTGTAAGTCTTGAATCACAGAGGTGATCTTGCAGAAAGAGGGGACGGGATGCAACCACCGCTGGCTTCCCGAGTTGGTAAACAGGACTAGACGGGGGCAGGGGATTTCGGAGTTCTGTGGCCCGAGTGTCAAATATGTAAGTCCCGCAGTGCCAGCTGTGTTCTATTCTTAGCGCCCGCTAGTGTTGGAGCATGTGCGCCGGGCGACAGGAGGCTGAGCGGGAACGCCGGGTTGGCAGCGAGCGCCGCTAGCTGGCTCCTGGAAAGTTAGCTTGGCAGACGAGCAAAAGACTGGCAGATAGAGTCCTGGATGGTTAGATTAAACACATCATTGTCACGCCGCCGCAGCCTCCGCCGCCCGCCGCTCTTATTTATGACGAATTTAGCTGTTATGTTGCATCAGGGGGATGTTCTTGTTATCTCGGGCAGAGACGCTCCATCTGGCTCAGACGCATCTTCACGGATTATTCTGCCTTCCAATACATTTTCCGCTTTACTTCTGGCAAGCGTGTTACACTTTCATCTCGGTGGGGTTGCTCCTGCGCAACTTCCTGTCGACACTTTTCTAACCGCCGTCTTTATCAGCAAATGATGTTTCCATTACGGTTTTTTTGGGTGGGGTGTCCAAATTTCCAAAAAAACCTTTTCTTGTTATCGTTTTCTTTCAGACCAGGAGCTGTAATTTCCAATCAGCTTTGATTTAAATCTGACACTGAGCATTTAGTACCACTTATACTTAACCTTGAAAATCCCATTTAAAACGCTGATAATCTCAATCCCCAGATCAGATTGTAATTTGTTGTTTTTATGTGCCTGAAAACACGAGGCAGTTTGTTCCCTTGTAATACATTTACTTTATTTGTGTGTGTGGAAAGCAAAACTATAAAAATGTTCATTCATACGGTCAGTATATCGTAAAAACTGATGTAAACAACCAAACAAGCAGCATTTTTATTTTTTGGTGTTCGTGCTCAGTACAAAGCAAAGTACAAACCGCGCGCTTAGTCATTGATTTCGCAGGTGACAAATGTTCAAGCCTCGGCCGAGGCGTCTTTATCTTCGGCCCGATCTTTTAACGACGGAAGCGGCAGCGACAAAGAGAATGAACTTTATTTAAGGGATGTATTCGCGAGCTTGTAAATGGCCACATATTTCCTGCTACCCAAACGGCTCTGCCGGTATCCCACTTGGCCGCCGTCCAGAGCCCACTTAGGTTAAAAGGGCTCCTTTTAGATCCGGCGAACAAGAGAAGGAGAGAGAGAGACAACACGGTGTTGTCTGCTCGCCTCTGCAAATTCTAATGATCATCATGTGCTCATGTTCCGCCGAGAGATTATCTGTGACCAATCAGAAGGCTACTTGAGGAGAACAAACACGTGTGCTGACTGTTGATTCACAGAGTTGGCGTTGCATCGATTCTCCTTCGCGCTCATCTCGAATTAGCTGTGTGATTCTTTTGTGTGTTTTTGTTTTTTTTAATGGAAATGTGTACAGGTCAATTTCACTCCTGGCTTGCGTGTAAACGGTGAGGCTTACGTAAGACTGAGCTGAACGCCGTACAATTTAGGGGACTTGTGGTTGTTGAGTAAACAGCAGATTAGAGAGACAGCCGCGAGTCTGAACCTGCCCAGGTGCAATCCAGGTTCAGATCCAGGTCGGTGGCACGGCCGTGACTACTTCCTGACACACGACAGCTTTCTCTCTCTCGCTCTCTCTCGCCACGCTTGCTCTGTTGAAAAGAGGAAAAAAAAAAAATCAATGCAGCAGACTGCAAGCAAAATGAGATGTTTCATAGCACTTATGCTCCATTTAGCCAATTTGGGGAACAATAACACTATTTGCTACTCGTAGGCACTGACGCCTCCACGCAGGGCCGATCAGCGAAGCACAGTGGTGAATCATTTCTTTCTCGTTTTCCATCACTTATTAAGGAATTACGCAGACAAGGTGTTCTAATGTACAATGCAAAATCTGAACTGTTAAGTTCGTTTCAAAGTATGAATTTCATTTGCTTTTTGATGGTTCTAAGTTGATAAGAAAATTTGTTACAGTACAAATTCAACAAGTCCTAAATTGATCTAATCATTATTTTATCTTTGCCACATTTCCTGTGCTGTCTTTTGTACAGGATGAACAAAGTGTGTCATTAAAAGTGTCATGTTGCAGTGTTTTGAGTGTGACGCCGTTGTTAGTCATGTAACTGTTAATTGGTTGCCTAGACCGGTTGAATGCGCGCTCCGCTTTTGTCACACCTCCAATAAAGATGAAAACCCGAAAGAACAAGAATATTATGAATCTCACCCACTCGCTAATTAATTTGTCCCCTAAAGCAGTCTCTTTAAAAAAAAAAGTTGGCCAAGAAAATGGACTAATATCCCAGCATCCGTATCATCTGCGGGTGGAAAAATATCAAACGAAAAGAACAGAGCCGCTAGTTTTAGACACAAAAAGCAATACGAAAATAGATACAAAGAATATTTTGTTCTTGCTTCATCTTTTCCTTTGTTTGCGCGAGAGAAAAATCCTGCAGCTGTTGTATGTTGCTTAGCAACAGTTTTTGTGCTTCTGTGTCTTCCTTGGCTTTTCCGCACGTCTTTGTCTTGACTCCATGTCTGCGCGCCTCGTCACACTTAATTAAGTCAGAGACACCAGTCAGGCCGACTGGTTTATTTATTTGCGCCTTAATTATTTAGGCTAAGCAGGATTCGCCCTTTTCCGACCGTCCCGCCACGTTTTGACAGAACGCGGGGGGGCTTTGCGTGTCGTTATTTGCGTCCGAGCGGCCCGGATGATGTCTTGCGCCCTCCCGTTGCCCGGCTCTTTGTGTCAGGTGAGGAGCGGCGGCGGCGGAGGCTGGCCGCCGTGTGATTGGCAGCTCTATCTGTCACTCAGCCCTGGGGACTCTGGCTGCTCTAATTAGGTCACTTGGCTTGCTCACCTCCCGGGGCCGCGTGCTACAGCACAACGCAGATCAAATGACGCTGCCTTGTGTTGTGGGCTTGGGCGGAGGTGGCGGCACAAAGCGAAGGAAAAGCATCTGTTTAGTGCCTGCAGCCCCGCGGGCCGCTTTCCGAAAGCCCCCCCAACTCCCTCCGCACCTGTTTGCCACATTTGGGTCGCTACATGCGCTCCTTCACTAGTGCAGTAAAACACGATGCTCTTCATTTGCGGGGTAAGACGCCCGAGGGGTGGGTTAATTTGATTTCGCAGAGCTAATTGATGAAAGTGGGCGTTGTCGCCGTTTTTTTTTTTTTCTTTCAATTGCTAGTTTGTTTTTGTCTCTACACTCTTAACTAATTGCTGGATTGGGTGAAATAGTTAACTCAGAAAGTCTAAGATGGCTGGGTCAAGATTTTGATTCAAAAACAACCCATACTGATGAACTCAAGCTACAAAATAAATTATATTCTATGATGGATTGTAAATAACCCAACAGGGACCTACAGTTTTAATGTGTACGAATGAGTTTGATTGTTTACTATCCTGACTGCGAGGCACCGCCGTACTTAACCGCCGTGACTTATTCAACACGACTTCAACCTCTCCTCCCCGCTCGCTGACTGACGAAATAAGTTCTGACAAAAGCGCCGTGTCGCGTACGCCACGTGAGCGAAGCCCCAATATTGGCAGCTCGTCAAGCGTCCCAGCCGATTGGAAGTTGATGAGAAAGCGATGCCACTCGGCCAGAACAAGTGTCTCACTTGTGCCCGACGAGGTAAAACTGCTGATACAAGCCGTCTCTCAATTGCCCAAAGGGCCTCCTTTGTCAGCCCATCAGCTCGCAAGGCTCTCCAAAGCCTCGTGTGAGGAGCGAGAGAGCAACAAAAAAAAAAAAGAAGAGTGTCATTGCTCTTGGATGGCGTATTTGCAAAGTGCGTGTCAGCTTTGATGGAACTGCCCACTTTACGCATTAGCCACAATTATACAAGACCGCTAAAAGCTACAAGTGCGCCCGTTAAGACTAATATTCTTTTTCTTGGCTTCTTTTTAAACACAAATGATTTGAAGTGGCTAAGAATACGTTTCATAAGGTAATTAAGACGTTTAACGCAACAACAATAAAATTAACTGTTTTCACTTGCTCCCGGGCTCCCTATACTAGTTGTTTTATTTTTCGAGTATTTTACAATTATTGATGTCCAAAAGATTGTAAAAATGCAGGGCTGCTCAGGGAAGATATATTTTTTTCCCCCGCCTTATAATCTCAAAGGCAACCATCAAATTCTATTTAAAAATTTGGTTAGAATGTTGAAAATCTGCAGATATTAAAGGATATCTGACCTAAAACCTGACTGAAGTTAAATGGGTTCTTTTCACCTTTCTATCAATCCCCAATTTGTCACAGCAAGAAGCATATTGATCTTTAATTGATATCCGAGCCAAGGTGCTTGTGGTCATATGTCACGCCGGTTCATTGTTTGCCAAGTGTCAAGCCAGTTATCAGGGAAACCTCGCCTAAAGCCAGATCGATAACATTATGATTTTTATATATCAACGATATCTAGTCCTATTGATTTTTTTATTGACACGCCTACTTGCGGTGGCTGAGCCTCCGGCTGAAAGGCGGCTGAGTTCATACATGCATGTCGGCTTTTGTCAATTTTTATCTAATTTCACTCGTCAATATTTTTTTTGGTGAGTAATGTGAAGATGATAAATCGAAGGTAGTGAATACTCCCTATCTATTTTCGAGCTCCATTTTGAGTTTACAAGCACACGCCTCCCTTCAGGACGACACAATGATAAAACTCTGCGCTGTAAGGAAATGAGCCTCGCTGTAATGGATGATGAAGATTATGAGGACATGTCCCGAGCCTGACCTTCTGCTTGAGTACACATACATGCGGTAATTCCAAGCCTGAGCTCCATCCAGGTCACCTTGTTTTCATCAGGACGGCGCAGTTAACACACTTGTTTACGCTCCGGTTTCGTAAATGGTTGGATATTTCAAAGTGATTGTTTTTTTGTTTTTTTTTGGGTGTGTGGTTTTACAGTCGGCGGCGGGAAACAGTAACAGTTGAGTAGTCATGAGATAGAAACAAAAAGGTTATATGAGGTTAGTATTATGTGAGAAATGCTTTTATTAGCTTTTCTGCTCACTTTTAAATCGTAAGATGACTGATGGGGGTGTTTTGGGTTGTTGAGACACTCCCAAAAGGCTTTGGGTGACGGTGAGGCAGTGCTGAGAGATGAGAGGGAGAGCAGAGATGGTGAAAGATAATAGAGGTGAGAGGAAGGTCACCGTTTTAGTGGTGGAAGGGAAAGCTCTTGTTTTCGGGTCCGGCGCTGACTCTTAAATTGGACCGGGCGACCTAGTGAACAACAGGCGGGCTCAGAAGAGCGAACGTTTTATTGACAGAGACGAAAATACACAATTGTTTTTTTCTCCTCTTTGACCTATTTGCTTTATGGTGGTATTTAGGTGACGACCAAAAATTATTATTTTTTTTTAGGTTACATTTTGTTTGGGGGAATTTCCAGTTGCCATTTTTGTCATCTTGACAGAAAGACTTTAAAAAAAAAAAAAATACAATATGAGAAATTTTAAGTGCAATTCTGGTGCAAGATTTGAATCCAGAACCTTTTTGTTTTGTAAATTTTTTTTTTGCCCTTTAATATAAAAGTCAATACAACAAACATGCATGCACAGACAAGCTGTTACCGCCACTGTGCTTTATACACTTATTAACATTCGTACCATTAAAGGTTGTTTTTGTTTGCGCGGCAGATTACAGCACTGATTTGTCACTAAACGCAAGCGATTGAACGGCAGATAATTTAATTTGCAGGGTCGACGGGGCTTTTCCCGCTCCCCTTTCACTCCAGTGTTTAAAGTGTGAATTTAGTCAATGCGTTACGATAACAGGCTGATAGTATCAGTCTAGCGTGATGAGACATCTCAGGCGCTGAATAATAGAATAGCAAAGGTGTTTCTATTCTATCGTGTATGTTATTATACCTCTGCTTGCAATGAATAATTTGCACAAAAAGAGTCTCGAGTACATGAGCATGAAAGTGATCAGGAATCCAAAGGGACCAAACATTAGGAACATCTCTCATTGTAATCTGGGGCCCAGGATTTGTTTTGATTTGAAGGCAATTTTTCCTTTGGGAAATAAATGGAAGTAGGAATAATGAGTCTCGCTTCAACCTGTTGCTTTCATGCAACATGCAAAAATATTTGATCATTTATGAATGATTAAATCTCTATGTGGCTCATTTGGACGTGCGTGAGTTGGTCAATAAGGGGAAATCTAAAACGGAAAAGGAAGAAGACTTCCACAACTACTATAAGTGACTCAGTAACTGCAGTAATATTAGTCATTTAGTTGTAGCGTATAAATATTATTTAGTATTGTTAGATATTATCTGTATACATTTGTTGCTGCACCATTTGTTTTTCAAATCTCTATTGCTCCACACTGATGCTATTTGAAAGCCTGTCGCAGCTCGGGAAACTTGAGTCACCAGGCACCGCTACATTTTGGGCTAATCACAAAAACGAGCATATTTACTGCTCGCATAAAAAAAAAAAAACGCTTCAATAAAAATGATGTAGGTGCGACAGGTTGATAGATAAACAAGCGAGCGCACGTCTTTGTCTGTTTACATCCAGGATGGCGTGCATGCCATCATCATGGCATCTGTTGTGTGCGACATGTCAAGCGCTCTATAAGTAATCCTCCACGAGCGCTTGTCGGGATTCGGCGACACCCCGCACGGAAAAGAAGTTTGCACATTTTGCCTTCTGCGCTCAACACTGACAGGTTGCATGACCACCCATCTCTCGCCACCCCCCCGCCCCTCCCTGATCCAGTAGCAGTAGACAGCAGTGTCAAACAGTGGAAGGACTTTTGACACTGACTGGGAGTGACGAGGCAGCAGTGGAAGCAGATGTCTCTCTCTCGCTCACCCTTTTTTTTATTTTGCAATGTCTTTGGTAGACGCAGCATCCTTGACCTTGTCGTGGCTAATTTTAAGGCAGGGCTTATCGCCGCGCCAATGTTTATACCTCCCATTACACGCACTGTCATTATAGGAGGAACTCGTTTGCAATTATGGTTGCGCTCAGCATGCAGCTGTGCACATGCAAGACGCTGCAAGTGCATTGTCGCTCGTGCTCGGATAAACGTGAATTTCAACAGGAAGTCGGCAAGCGTAATTGGACGTCCTCCGAGGAGTTATTGATCGCATTAGATGTTTTTTTTGGTTTTTTTTTTCATGTGAAACACAACAGGGCTATTGCAGTGTAAAAGCCTCGCCGCACTCACGTTATTGATTCATGCTTAGTGCTTGCTTTATATCATCCTGCGTGGAGGAAAATACATACTAGATTGGCACTCAAAGATAAAAGACCTCCGGCAAGTGAACAATTTTAGTAAATTGCTTACATCAGTAGACCTCCTGCAGCTTTCTGGGAAAAAAAATAAAAACCTAACTAACCGAGTAACTTACCAATGGCAATGAAAACAAACCAATTTCACAGAGATGAAGAAAAATCAATTCGAAGCACATGCTCGGAAAGGAGTACAGTCGCGAGATGCCTTTCACACCGCCTGGTGATCAAAGCTTTAATGCAACTTGAAAAAGATAAACGCCCACCGTTGCGAATGACTGACAAGAAGAAACAATTGATGGATTAATCATCATTTCTGTCTCCCCCCCATCAGGCGGATTTGACGGGGATCAAATGGCGCTGCTACAACTTCCGTGGCGGCGGCGAGTACGGTCCGGTGATCTCGGCGCCGGCCCAGGACGACCCGGTCCTGCGCAGCTTCATGCGCTGCGTGCAGGCCAACCTGTTGTGCGTATGGCGCCGCAAGATCAAGCCCGATGCCAAGGAGCTGTGGATCTTCTGGTGGGGCGATGAGCCCAACCTGTCAGATGTCATCCATCATGAGCTGGAAGGTGAGCGGGAGGAGGAGGCAACACTAGTTGCTCCTCATTTTCTGTCTACTGTAATGTGCTTGTTAGATTTGGTTATAAAGAGGTGTATTTAAATCTGATCATACATGCTAATACAGTTATGGAGTCAGAGTTCAAAGCGATGCCGTGTAATACGAGTCAGATCATCTTTGCCCATTGAAATAAATGGGAATGCCGTTAATCCGTTCCAGCCTACTTCCCACAAACAATAAAATTATTTTTTTTGTATTGGGGTGAAAATAGCACACTATACAGTAATCGTGGATTTTATGAATTGTGTATTAGCATTAGCATTATGCTAGTGGACTTTTTAACGTTTCTAACATTTCAATACGCGCTGTGTTCTCCTCGTTGGCTTGATGGTTAATATCAAGTGACAGTAGCAACTTGAATAGTTTAGAGGCCTCTTTTAAAGGAATGTTAACAATTTGGTAATGCTTATTGTGAAGCGAGTTTGAGTAGAAAATTGGCCATATTTATTTTTTCTTGGTGGGGGCAGAGTAAAAATTGACATGCAGTTGGTCACGCAACAATGTCAAGATACCGCTTGTCTCGTACTTGATTTGAAATGAGCCGCCATGGCAATTTGTGTCATAACATGAAGTGCAGTTCAGTGATTCCGCATGCACGCTGTCGTTGTCTAACACACAAAAGGCCTCTCGTGGCGCGAGCTGTCAATTCCTCGGCGGGCTTTGTGTTGTTTGTTTAAGACGTGTTTGCGCTTAGTGCGTAAAAGTCCTTTACTTGTACCTCCTATAGCACATATCTATAATGTGTTTGCTTTGCAGCTCAAGTGTTTATATGCTGCTCGGGTACTATTGCCACGCCGAAGCGCGGCGCGTGTGCGCGCGAGAAACGAATCACAGTGAGCTATCGCACTTGGGAGACTGCTACTGTCAGCACTATTGGCCCTATTTATAGAAACATTTGCATTATCTGGCCGCGCACGTGTGTCGAAATCCAACATATCGACTAAGCCGCGGGAAGACGGCGCGCGGGGGAGGCGGGATTATATTATTCTGCCTCTGCTTTCATTAGAAGATGGAGGGGGGGGGGGGATGGAAGCGTGGATGCAGGGGTTGTCGCGATTGTGCGAATTGGCCATGAAAGAGCTTTGAAGGCGCAACATGCGAATGCTTGACAGATGTCGGCTAAAGCTCTTTGTTCCCGCATGTGTAATACAGAGAGGTCCTTTGTACGTTGATATTGTAGCTCCAGACATACGACTTGCCAACACGCAGTCAGTCCTCAGTCATTTAATAGCCTGTTGGAAGTGTGC
The DNA here is from genome assembly GCF_024217435.2 of Syngnathus scovelli. Classification (NCBI taxonomy): domain Eukaryota; kingdom Metazoa; phylum Chordata; class Actinopteri; order Syngnathiformes; family Syngnathidae; genus Syngnathus; species Syngnathus scovelli. The sequence goes on along the minus strand of NC_090859.1, from coordinate 11,307,936 downwards.
AGGATGGAGACATAAACTCAGCGTGGTGCTCAGACGCGAATTAGGCTTCACCAGAGGCATCTCGGTTACATTGATGCATTCCACCCCTGGACCCCAAAAGGTTTGAGAACCTCTGGTCTGACTGTCGCTCCTTTTCAGTGATCGTGACTGTCAAATCGATATAAAAAAAAAAAAAGAAAAGAAGATCCTGTAATTACAATGTCCGTCCGTGAACCCGCTGACGGAACGTGTTGGTGTGAAGAAGTGCTGAGTAGCCACGCGGTTAAATGTTGAGTACGTCGCTATTGTTTGAAGGTGATAAATCTCTTGACTGGTGCTTAAGTCTAAATAAATGATGCCTTTGAGATAGTGCCAGGAGTGTGCGCAGCCAGGATGAAGTGTCGCACCCTCTGGCTCGCGCCACCTCTCTGATATTGTCTTTGCTTCAATAGCAAGTCTTTAAGGAGCCTGTTTTCACACTAAGTGGCGTCTTTAAATAACCACAAGGGGGGGAAGAAAAAAACAACACACAAGAAGAATTTTGAATGATGCTCATTCTAATCTGAAAAGAGACACACGAAAGGAGCATTTTTCAAGTCTAGCTATTTTTTGTCATTCATTTTACAATGTTGAGCCAATGCTAGCCTGGTCTTGTTTGAAAAACAAAAAAGGCAAACATTTTCATCCAGCTGAAGGATCATACATAACACAGCAGATTTTTGTATTGTGCAACGTCATCGCAGTGTTAATACTCGTGCACAAGCACAATCTGTGTTTGCAGATAATGAGATGATTCATCATAAGGATGAATATTTCATCAAAACAGGAGAGAGATATTATCTATTATCTGGCTATTTAAATAAGTGCCAAATTGTAATATCCCAGCTGTGCTCCGAAGAGACCTTTATGCAAAGCAAAAGTAATTTATTAGATATGAGAACTCTGATATGCATTGTCCATTAGCAGCTAATCGGCTAACGGTTAACAAATAAAGCCACGCAATTCTTCAACATCTAGAAAAACAACAAACATACATCAATCTAAAATACAACGTTTTATGTGTATACATATTTGTATACAATTCCACTGGTGTTCCTCAGGGTTCCTTACTAGGCCCTCTTTGTATTCACTCTATGCCGTGGGGTTCAGTTTCTTTTGTCAGAATGCAAAAAGGAGCATATGAGTGCTAAAGTGGAGCAGATAATGAATGCAATGTATTTTCTGGTGAGAGTTAAGTAGAGGCTGATGACTTTGATCACGCCGCAGGCGGTGTTCCCATGTGCTGCCATGACAGCATGTGGTCAAGGTGAGTGCAGTAGGAAGACTTAGCACAGCCAAGAAAATGTTTTATTCATATGAAATCTACTGGATGACAGGAGACATTTTTCAAACATTTCAAGCTCTTTGTTCGTTCCTCAGCCCCGAATTTGTAAAAACGTCGCAACCAATCATGGCTCATCGGTTTTCTGAAGCTGAGCTGTGATTGGTTGCTCATGAAACATGGCAACTGTGATGTCATTTCCAGTCGACAACAAATGGCAAAATGGCCGCCCCCCTGAAATGAATAAAAACGGGTGAATTTTTAAGAGTAACTCAGAGTAAGAGCTCTTACTTGTTTAGCAGGTCAGTGTTACCAATACATGACAGCACCCCGGGGGGGTATATGTTGGTAACTACACTCAATTAAATGCATATTTAATTCAAACCACCCTGTGAGACGCCACAGAGTGTAGACATGACTAAATAGTACATCTCAAATGTGTAATTTTAGACTCTCATAACCTACAATTGGCTTCACTTTCATCACCAGCCGTTTCCTTTTTGAAAACATTTTAGCATCATTACGAATGTTTCAACAGTCACCGACTTCCCGTGGGAGTGAAAGCGAAACAAAGTGAGAGATGAATTAAAAAACAAATCCGTCTCGTGCATTCCATTATGAATTCTGGTGAAATGAAAATATGCGAGCAACAAGTGGATCAGAGCGCCGGCACTTATGAGAAAATAATTATGTATAATGGAATTAACAAAAGAGGGCAGAGTGACTTGGTCATGATTTTGGCTTTGGGAGTCACACACATGCCTAAACACAAACAAACAAACGGGAGTTAATGCTAATCTAAGATGCCTAACGCAGGCAAAAGTATTGAGACAATCAATTAAAAATGATCCAAATAAAATGTCCTCCTTATAGACGAGCGGAAGTTGTTATAGTCATAAAAACTGGCACGGCCTCCCGTAGGTGAAACGGCCAAGTGTCCGGATATTTTTGTCCGCATAGTGGCTGTGTAGTGCGAAGACGTAAACCCGTTAATTTAACTCCCAGCAAGACACCAAATAAACACATTCGGCTAAAGTGTTCCTTAATTTGCTGTTGTAGGGCAGATTTGCTGAACAGATGCGGCGTTTATAGCCGTGTTTCCCCCCAATACACATGCGCGCGCACACAAACTACACATGCGCGCGCACACAAACTACACACACACGCACACACAATGGCACCTGTCCGCCTAATAGCAGTATCACATCGTCGGATCAGTGATGCATGAAGTGTTTTGCTTGAAGTGCAGCGCAGCAGCAGTTGTTAAGGGACAAAAAGCTTGCACACGTTTTAACCTTCTCACTTAACGGCGGCCCGGACGAATGTTAACGCGGCCAATCTTTATGCACTGCTGAGAGGGCTGCCCAATACACTTTAAGGGTTGTCGGGGAATCTTAATTTCACATTGTCGCCGCGCGCAAATTAGCAGATGCTTCCGAGTGTGCGTCGCTGGCCGACTCATTTGTAAGAAAAAAAAAGGATGAGAAACACTTTGTTGTACTTAAATTAATTTTTGAGAAATTCATACTTAGCCTAAATTTTTGTTCTTGGTAGCTACTTTTTTTTTTCTTCATCCAATCAGATTGTGCCTCCGTGTGAATATAATTTGCCCGTTCATTGACAATTAGTAGCGCTGACTGCATTAGCAACTGTTTCTTTTAACCAATCCGATTTTCTTCCTGCATAGGTTTCGTTACAAAGCATTTAAGGTTACGACTGGCAGTAAATTGGCCAATATGAATTTGTCGGAAGGCGTTGGGGATTAAGGGCAAAGGCACCCACAGGTCATTTAAAAAATAAAGAAGCAGAATAAAAATGAGAGTGGGTGAAAATGAGCTTTTCATTGGGTTATTTTAAAAGAGAAATAGCTATTATTATTCATTGCAGAGAAACATTCTCCTGAGAGTCCACGTGTCTGTTGGCCTTGTGTAAGGTGAAAAAGGTATTTACGGATAAAAATGTAATAAAAGAGCTTTTTCGAGTGAATTTAGTCGGATTTGCTACATAAAGCGGTTGGCCGACAGCTGGCCTATTCAGGTAAACTAGGAAACTCTCTAGTAGTTTCTACCTTCAAACTGTTGATTTTTACTTTGCTGTAAAACCGACGTAATAATCTCAAGAGAATTACACGTTGAATATTTAAACATTGTGTCCCTTAGCTTAATGCTAACATATAATGCAAAACGTCATAGACGGGCTAAAGATAATTAGCATTGATATAAACAGTAACAGCGACTCATCAACACAAAATTGCAATGAGATCCATTTTCAAAATCCTTCCGTCCTAGTTCCCTGTATGGTGTTAAAAATTGGCCGTGACTACTAATAAAAAATAGGAATGGTAGAGTGATGTTATTTTGATTAAAAGGCGAAGGAAAAAAAAATCTATCCTAGATCCATAACAACTCCTGAGCTGCTTTTCTGTGTCAACAAGTTTTCCTTGGCATGCCTTCTCTCTTGTGACGCCTGCCTCTCCTCTCCTCTCTCGCTCTCCATCCTCTCCCTCCTCTTCTCATCCTTTGTTGTGCTTTATTTTGCTCTCCTCGCTTGTTTTTGCCGCTTCTCTCTGTGATGTTAGCGTGCTTGGCAAATAAAAGGCGGGGGTGGGGTTTGCTGTACAAGTGCCAATCAACGCCCGCTCCTCTTTGCTCCTTCGGGATTTGTCTTAGTAGCATCTCTCACCCGAGCGCAACTTAAACCAGATGGAGTGAATAATTTCCTGTTATTTTTTTGTTTGTTTGTAATGAAGTCTGTAACTAGGTCGCCAATTGCCTCAATAGGGACAAGGCTTCCTCAAAAGGAAGACCTATGGAGGTGATGAGACCCTTGTAAGACCGCCGAAAGGGAGTGAGAATGGAGATGCTAGTGAAAAAGTGAGTCACATATGGAACCCCCCCCCTAAAAAAAATTAAAGGAAAACATGGGCGAAAAAGAGGGGTGGAGGGGCAGTCAGACGAGGGAGGGGAAGATATCCATGAGACGGAGGGGAGGAGGAGGAGTGCGCTTGCAAACAGAAGAAACGCCTTGTTAAGGAAGTGGGAGGCGACATCTGGGATTTGTCTTGAGGCCCATCAAATAGACGGCGTGCCATATCCTCGGTTTATTTGGGGGAAAATTCACACCAAATGTGTGGCTAGTCTGTTCATCTCCAAACAGCAAACAAATGTTCAGTCATGGCGTAACAAGGAAACTGTTTTTTTTCTCCTCCTCTAACTTGGCTCCCCCGGTGGTGAGGAGGGGGGGGGGGGGGGTGTAAAAAAAAAGGAAAAAATGACCTCAGTCTTGTTGACTTTTCTGTAAATTTGTCGGCAAGGACTGAGGATCTCTGATTTCCTTCCCTCCTTCTTTTGTATCCACCCCCTTTGGGCTGCCAGGGCGTGGCCTGTGACCTCCTGACCCTCCACTGTGTGTGTGTGTTTCAGTCGAGATGTAAGGGTGAAGTTTCCCAGCTGCACACAGAAGGGTGAGGGCGGTAGAGAGGGGAGGGGGGAGCATACATTTTCTTCTCCTTCCTTTAAAAAAAAAAAAAAAAAACACACACACACACACTGCCAGAAAGAATGAAAGCTTTGTGTGTGTTTGCGCCTTAAGAAGAACGGGCAAAGAGAGACTGAAAAAGCGACAGAGAGAATATTAAAGAAGTAAACAGATAGAGGAAAGAGTTTTTGAACATATTACAGAGTGAAGGAAATTTCCAAGGTATCAGAGAAGAAGGGCGACTCCGGAGTTGACGGGGAGGCGGGGAAAAGTGCGACAAGGCTGCCAAAATGTGAACAAAAGCTCAACTTTCTTTTTTTTTTCTTTCTTCAATTTGAAACCACAATAACAGTCAGGAAATCGCACACCTCTGTCAGCTGTTAAGTTTTTTTTTTGGTGTAACTGTATAGCACACATTGTAGCGTATAAACCGATTTGCTCAATCTTGTAAATTGTCACGAGAGCAATCTCCGACTTAAAAGTCAGCAGACAGAAAATGAACATCGTGTCGGATAACGACACTGCCTCCAGTTGTCATGTCAGTCCATGAATCAGTTTGTTCTCACCCATTAAATGACGCCCAAAGCTATCGGAAAAACACGAGGAGCCTCGAACGCGGGTGACTCATGTTTACTATGAGCAAATTCCTTCCGCCGCTATTTGTGGATCTTTTAAACCACCGAGCTTGCAAACAGCTGATTCGTTTTCCGCTTGAATGATACAAAGCGTCGGTGACGGTTGTGAATGATTCGTGAACGACCGTGAGTCGAGCCGTGCGTGCGGGATGTGACGCGCTTCCCTCCCGGTGTTTGAAAATCAGCAGTTTGTGTGGCCTTTCAGCCCGTGTCAAGTGACTACTACCGCCAAAATTGATTTTCTCCACTGGCCTTTTCCCGCTTTTTTTTTTAATCATCTTAGAAGAGCTGATTTTGTTGCCCTAGCCGCACAATCGATGCTCCCGCCGCAGCCGGTTGGCACTCCAGTTGGTTGACTCATTTGAATTAATGCCGTCAAAATACTGTAACATGTTTGTGCGAGTTGAAAACTGTCAGCAATGAATCTGATCTGAGACCAGTTCCATTAGTTCATAAACGCCGCCAGCGGCTCAGCCGATTCGTCCCCACGCTCGAATCGAGTGCATCTTGGTCCTCCCTGGGAAAAAAGCCAGGAGGACTCTCCAGCTCCCTCCCGCTCCTCCATTTGGGGAGGGGCGGAGGCGTGTAGGTGAAGGAGAGCGCGAGAGAGCGAGAGCTTAACTGTCAATCTGCGGCCGCCGCTCCCCCCCTCCCCCACCCGCTGCAGTGGCAGTTAGGGAGCCCTGTGGAGTCCCACTAAGCCTCTCAATAGCCGCCTTGCCTCCCACCTCGAGTCTCATTCACTTCTAATGAGGTGCTCAAGTGTCTGTGGCTTAACATGAGGGTCAACAGCACAGAAATGAGACCTTTTATTTTATTATTATTTTTAATAAACACCCATTTGCATGCTGCGCTCATAAATGCAAACGTGATAAATGGAATTATGCTCGTTGGATGCGGCACTGAGAGTCTCTTGACCTCATAGGAGGTTACGGCGCCCAGCATTTATTTTATTTTTTTTTTTTTAAACAAACTTGCTTCTGCTGCTGCTGTTTTCCTCTTTCCTCAAAGAGTTCTCCGAATCAGAATCAAGTGCGTTGACATTACGCAAAAGGCTAACAGCCGAGTCGAAAAGGTTGATGTGTTTTTCGTTTAGAATCCTCTTAATATCTTTTATTATCCTTCTTGACATTTCTTTTCGGAATTGCCGCCATCTAAACTTAGGCTGTGTGCTGATATGCTCTTCTAAGTTATAAATGGAGTGATGCCATATGTTCTTTCGCACTAACAATATGATGTCATACTTAATCGTAAACTGTCAATAAAAGTTCACCCGCAAGCAAACACTTTTACACAGACAGAGGAAACACGGTGTGTTTTGGAGGAGAGGCGACATCATAAAAGCGAGACATAAAACCCAGACTATCATACACATTTTTATAATCTCATCGGTTAAAGGAAGCACGCTCAGCAAATTAGGCCGAAAAGAGTCAGGCCATTCAGAGGAGCCATAAACTGCACCGCGCATAATTTTAATGCTACCTAGTTGCTTTATATCTGTATTAAAGCACATCTAAGGAGTTCATCCATTTTTTTTTGCGGGTATTTTTTCTAAACTTAATTTAAAATTTAGATGAAATTAATTTAAGTGAGTCCGAGTCAAGATTTTTTTTTTGCGTGCATTTTTTTTAAACTTAATTTAAAATTTAGATGAAATTAATTTTAAGTGAGTCCTAGTCAAGAGGCAGCAACAAATTTTTAGCTAGCTAGGTAGCTAACTATGTATTACACAACAAGGAGGGTTAAAGGAGTAATCCAAGATTTTTGTAAAATCAATGCATACTTAAAATCTGTGTTCATCAGTATGATTACTTGGGGCGAAGTCTTCTCCTACTGATTTTTTGCCATTTAATTATATTTTATTCATTAAATGTCGGCGTTATGGAATCCAGGATACCAGCTGTGATTCTGTGCAAATGCAAATGAGACCGAGAGGAGTTTCTAGACGACGTGCGAAAAAACAGCTCACAGACACCACGTCCCGTTCATTTATTCATTACCGGCGACTTATGGGAGAACACTTGGCACTTTGCATCCATCCGCGCCGCTTCCCAAACATCAAAACGATTCGCTTTGTGTGTGTGTGTGTGTGTGTGAAGAGTCACAGTAAGTGACTGTCAGTTATGAGGGAGTGAATGGGGAAAGTCGGTGTTAGCGTTGGTGAGATGCCAACACACAAAAACAGAGCGGCCACACATTTCGCGCCATCTTTTCCCTGCTGCTCCTCTCCAGTCATTTCCAATTTTGCGTTAATACAGTAAATAGCTGGTGAATTATATATTTGCGCTGTCAACATGCTGTCACACTATCCCGCATGCTATCGCAGCAACTGTGATGCTTAATCAATTAAACAGTTTATCGCGTGCAATCTGTTCTCCGGCTCCGCTGAGATGATTATCCGTACATTTTTTGTTTTTAATCTGTAAAAACGTCCTCTTTTTGATTTGAGCGGGAGACTAAGTGAATATTTGAGCTGAGCTAGTGGGGGGTTTGATGTTGCTATTTTGTGTTGCTTTCAATAATTGATTTTCCTTTTCAGCGTGCCCATGACATTTACTTCTCCTCGATTATGGAACGAAATAGAGACTGAAATATATTTTCAGCTCTTGTTGACTGTTCAGTTTTAATAAGCAAATTATTGTTGATGTAATTAGAGTGAAGGAGCGATTGATGGTTTTATTTTTACTGTATTTGGGGATTTCTATGTAAATTGCCAAATACAAGCAATAAGCGGTTTGTGGGATTCAAATTTAAACGTTGATGCCTTTTAGTTGGGAAAGTCCAACGTACAGTTGAAACTAGTTTTTCACATCTGCTCAGATAGTTCTGTTTTTTTTTATTTGTCTTTCCCCTACACCCTGAGTCAAATTCCCCCCTTGTCAAAGCCAAGAGAGAAAAGCAAAGTACTGAGAAGTAACAAGGGGAAGTTGTTTGAGTGCAGAACGAGAGCGAGCCGGTCATCCGCCCGCTTCTACCCTCCACTTTGACCTCGGCGTCGCAGAGGTGGAGCTCTGCTGACTGCAACTTGACTCCGCTGCTTCAATTCTCACTCTCGCCACAAAACAACCATGAGCTTTTTGATCCTAACTAGTATTTTTTTTTCTTCTCCTATTTTTAACACACATGCCATCATGTCTGTTTGCACCACTGCTACACATTCTAAACACCTCCAGACGCAGCCTACACATCCCTGGTGCCTTCTTTCTTTTTTCTTTTTTTTTTTGCCTGACTCACCCTCACAACTATGCAAGCAACTCCAGCTCAGTCACTTAATTGATTCCAGACTTCCCTCCACAAGCCTTCACTCTCCATAAGCGTCCTCCTGGACTCTCTGGGTCTCAGTGCCGAGTTCATGTTTCCATTACATGGTGTCTAATGACTTGATGGAAACATGCTTGTCCATGTGCAATGTTAGCTTAAGACAATAATTGTGTTGCTAAGTTGGCAGCGCTACGCAACTTTATGTCCTCCCCCGGGTTGCAAGTTTTAGATTATGTAGCACATTTTTTTTCATTAATTTCTTGAGGATACGTCATCTCCTAACTTTTCTCTTCCTCATCCAGTATATAAATACTTGAAGAAATTACACTTGTGGTCGGAGAAGTGGCTTTGATAAACAAGCTGGCGGCATCTCAAGAGGTTGTAATCAACTTCATGATGTTGAAACAAGGTGTCATTTTTCAAAAAAAAAAAATATATAACACCTTGTGCTGGCAGTTCTTCTTTAAAGTGGAACAAAATTTGCAAAAGGTTTATCCTCAAGAAAATAGCTTGCCTCCGTTTTATCGCACTTTTAAGAACTGTTATTACACACAGAATTGTGTAAGTGTGTATTTCTTTGTGTAGCTGTGTAAACACACACACAGCCCGCTAACAATATTCACGCACTGCTGGATAAATTCAACCTCATTAGAGTGTTGCTACATGCTATTGACCTTACCTGGCCCTGTCATAATCAGTACACTTGATGCTTATGTGAGGAAAATAGGAAAACACCTGCAGTCAAACAAAGGTATGGGGGGGGAGGGGGGGGCATAAACTGCACTTATTTTAGATTGCAGCAAATGTGCACTGGCTTCGCGCCACGGCCCAGACGGGGCTAGTTTAGGGGGGGAACGGGTCGGCCCTTGAGCTGTGGGTGATATTGATTCCAGGCAAATGAACAAATGGAAGAGCCGGAGAAAAGGGAAGGAGGCGTGCGGGGAAAGGTCGCCGCGTGTTGTCGCACCTTGGAGATCAATAGCAGCTTTGTTTGTTGGCTCGCCAGTGTGCTTGGTGAGGGATCCCGCCCCCTAGTGGTGATGTAAAAGACGGTGGAGTTACGTGGCCGTCAACATGGCTTATGTTTGTTCATCTGTTTGAAAGAAAATGAGCTTTAATTAAGTTTTGGTGTGTTTGAGGAGTCAAACTAAATTGAAAAATCTGTATTTATAGACCCACCTGTTGATAAATTGCGGTTTACCGTCCCCATATTAAATACAGTGCAGAAAATCCACTTTTAAAACGACTTTTCCCCTCTCCTGCAATGTACCAGCCTTGTTTTCTGCACGAATCAGTAAAAAGGCAAAATGACTTTAATCTAATTGAGAGAGTGTGGCTGATAACGTGCGGCCCATTTACATTCTCCGGGGCGTACTGCAGTTGGCTGTAGCCGCCGCCGCCGCCGCCGCCGCGTCTGTGATGAATGACGGATCATGATGCATTAAAGCTCTATTGCACTCAGCTGCACATTTGAGTCTCTGCAGCACGCTTTTCCCTCGGGCCATCTGTTTTCCTCCCCTGATTAACAGGCAGTAAATCTGAAAATGTGGCGCTTAGTGACGCGCTGTTGCTACAGTGACAGTGGCGCCGTGTTTTCCTCCAGCCTACATGCACAATTTCGACATCACCGTCGCCGCGTGTTGAATTTGACGAGCTTTTCTTACGCTATTGACACTTGTGCTGATGCGGTGCTAACTCTAATGGGGATTGCGTAGTTGGGGTCTAAATGGGTTCCGTTACTACTGCCGGGATCCATAAAAAGAAGGTTATGCTGTACTGCTGCTTTTCTGGGAGAGAGGCAGAGGAAATCCCCGCATGACAGTAACCCTTTATTGTAAAAGACTTGGAGTACATTAGTTTTTCAGTTTGAGAAGTGTCAAGTGTCGGGAAAATTCCAGACTTAACATAAACATATACTTCCTTGACAACAATTACGACTTTCCTCTTAGCCCGATCATTGACTGATCAAGTGTTGCATTTTAAAGTATACAAAATATGCAAATTATTTAGCTTCATGTAAGTTCCAGAAGGCAAAAAAAGCAAATAGATGAAGCAGCTAATGCTAATTAGCATCAGTGGTACAGTGAATGCAACAAATTGAACACAAAGGTTGCAGCAACTTCATGTAGACGGACAATATTTGTACTCATATTCTTTATCCTCTGCATTGAATGACCAATATTAGTGGCAGGTTTTAGGAGTAGATTTTCAAATAGTCACTTTTGCTTTACTTTTGTTCTCGTTTGGTTGACTTAAAGCGAGGCGTGAGAAGATGTTTTCCTAGCCTCCCCCCCCCCCCCCCCCCATCTTGTCGATCGAGTTCAGCAGTGTTGAGCTGCAAAGTTGATCTTTTTTAAGAGGTGTACAGAGAAAGAAGAGATATCAGGAGAGCGGCGAGAGCTAATGAGCTGGATTTTGCCGGAGACTTGGCATTCTGCTCATCTCACTGCTGTTAGATAGAGCGAGCTGGCTCTAGCAAGCTTCCTGTCTGCGCCCTCAAGCAGGAGTAAATGAGGGCTGGGTGTTGGGGAGGGAGCAGGAGGGGGGGGGGAGGAGGAGGTGGATTGGGTGTTGGAAGCAAGAGAACAGAGGAAGAAGGAGGAGGAGGAGAAGCAGGAGGAGGGCACGCTGTTGAAATTGAATGCCAGGACGCCATGTTCTCGCGCCTGCGTTTCCATGGCGACAGGGTAATTCTGGCGAGTAAGGAAATTTCATTCACCCCTGTTAAGAGGCAGTGGGCTGGGGGGGGGGAAACGCGAGATGAAAATATTAACAGAGCACAAGGGCGGGAAGACACATGACATAAATATGAGATGGAGAATGAAGCCCCCCACCACCCCATGAGGTCTTTGCATTCCTCTTTTCTGTGATGATGCTGGGGTTTGCCCCCCCTCCTGCACCCCAACATCACTTCCCCGAACGCAAACACAACACCCACCCTGCACACGCTCAGCCCTGCAGGTATACAGTATGGCGCAGAACAAAGACAAGCACTGTTAACTGGACGCTCGCTGTGTGTGTTTATTTGGGAGCTGCAGTACAGTAACATTCCTAACCGCCACCCCCATTTTTATAATATATATATATTTTTTTCAAAATAAAAAGCTGTTTATTAACACTGAGTTTGAGTTTAATGTCAAATGAATGTAAAAATTACCCAATTTAGGGTCAATTAGACCCAACTTTCTAATTTGTTTACAAAACAACACAACTCCCCCAAAAATTTTCCTTTTTGACCCAAATTTGGTTACATTTGACCCACCTCTTTTTAGCTTGTAGCTCACTTCCATGTCAGCAACCTTTTTTGTTGTTGTTTTTGCCCGGGGGCTGTTGTGATGGGGGTTTAAAAAAAAAAAAGGGGGCTAGCCCGCAACTAGACACGCATGTGCAAGAACTCGAGCACGCGAGTGGCGCCCGCACGCTTGCTCTTGGGCTAAGCGAGGCTGACAACTGCACTGGGCTTGACTGGCTTGTCGCTGCAGCTAACCTGACACTTGCCCAGTGTGCGCACTCGCACACATACGCACACACTTGCTCTCAGTGACATCACAGCGCGCGTTTTCATCCCCGAGCGCGATTCTTGATATGATGCGCCGGTTCCCTCATCAGCACATGCAGCATGTGGTGACAGAGCACGCCATAAACAAGCGCGCGCGTTGTTTATAATCCTCAAGCTGGCCGCTGCAGATGCTTCTCTGTCTCTGAAAACATCATTACTGTTGCCACCGAGAGGGATTATAAAGCAGCGTGGGTAATAATGCCGTATATTGAGATTTATAATTTGATGATTTTCACTTTTCAGTGGCCGAGGAGGGGCTGTGGGAGTGCGGACTGTCCTACGAGTGCAGGACCCTGCTGTTTAAGGCCGTACACAACCTGCTGGAAAGGTAATGAGAAAGTGAATGGCAAAAACAAACAAAACATGAATGTCTGGGATTGTGTTTTTATTATTCAGGAGAAAAAAAAAATGGAGCCTGTTTGGAATTCCAAAACCATTTTCTCAGTTCTGATCAAGTTTGTCTCGTTTTGAAAAATAACACATCCACCGAATGTAATTCCATCGGTCTCCGAGGTCGATTTCGAAAGATATTTGAAGTGCGTCCCCAAACAAAAAGTGCTAAACTAAATAATTAGACATCTCCACTTGTCTTCTGGCATTCTCACTGAAATTAATAATTTGAGCAGTGAATCATTTGCTCAAGTACCCAAAGCTCTCCTTTCTGAGCTAGAGCCATCTGTTAAATGAAGCAGCACATATTTGCTCTCTATTAAGTGAGGCATCAGCGATCATCATAGGGGGCAGGCGGAATTAACCTTCCTATTACCTTGAAGCTAACTTCTTTTATTGCTAGCTGTTCCGACGCGACAGCCACTACCTTCTCCTTCGCCACCAAATAAACTTTGTCGCCGGGCGGCCGATTTACTTTTCGCTCCGCTCACATGAGCATAAATTTGAGTCAAGTGGCTTTTAATCAAACAATCACAAGCAAAGCAATTAGGAACCATTTGATAAACTGCTACCGAGCAAACGATTGGGACCATTAGAAAAGGCAGAGTTGTAATCGTTTGGCTAAATTAGCTACCTTAAGCTCGAGATTGTGTCGAGCAAAGTATACGCACGGCGATTTCTTCACTATTGAAATGATGACAAATCAAAGCAAAAGCCCGATTGTCAGATTATCTTGCGGTGTGGGGTGCTTGGAAAACCAAGTTAAGCTAAAGTAAAGTTAAGCTAGCTACACACGTAGCGGATGGAAGCACTGGAGGCTGCGCAAGTCCAATCTATAAAACAATCGTGTAAATCCTTGACTCGGGTCAGAGGATCCGGTTCGGAATTCCCTGGCGCCGGCACATGGAGTAAAAGTCAAGACCGTGGAGACGGTCAGTGAAGGAAGGCAAGAAAAACCTCGACTATTTGATACCATCGCAGTTTACTCTGCTGCTCAAGTTTTCCGCTTCCTTGTTTTGTTCGGGCGTACGTTTCTATTTGACAGCCTGCTGTTGAAAGCCAAGGATAATGATCATTATTATTATCACGGTGAAGTGAGCGTCTTACATTCTCTTTTGTTCTTCTCACCGCTGCAGATGTCTCATGGACAAAGGATTCGTGAGAGTCGGCAAGTGGTTCTTCAAGCCGCACCAACTGCAGGAAAAGTCTCTGGGCAGCAGGTGAGTGGAGGCAACATTGTGAGGCTATTCAAAGGGTTCATTTTAGTTTCTGTCTGGATGTTTGTATGCGTTAGTGGACTCGAGTGACACTTTACCACAATCGGATACGTTTTTGCTTCTCCGACTGGGGCAGATGAAAGTGGCGATATTTATGGCCAAAGCTCCAAGTGGGGGGAGTAGAACGTTTGTTGGTTGTAATAATTACTGATGTAGGGAGACTTCTAAATATCTGTTGTCATGTGGCGTGCACCGCTGCGAAGCCACCACCCCCAACAAACACCCCCCCCCCCCCTTTCCCATCCTTGCCTCACGCTGAGCCACTGTTGCCTCTTTGAATTATTGAGCATCCTGCAAAGAGGGAGAAGGCGGAATATCAGCGCAGCTTTCAATGTCCACAAACAAAACAAAAGGCTTTGGTGAATGACACTTTTGTTCTTTATTTATTTTTTTATTTTTTTACAGCCGCTCTGCTTTGCTTGCACTTCACATACAATCCAAATGCACCCCGCATGTTTCTTTTCCACAATAGCATTGCTTGCGCTAGACTCAGGAATCAGAAGCCCCCCCCCCCCCAACACACACACACCACAAGGGGGCATTGCTCAGTTGATGTCATGTGACCTCCCGCCTCAGCTGTAACCAGCTCCTTTGTCTCCTCTGCACCTCCACGCCGTCGGTGCCTTTTATCCCCAACAGAGGGCGTCTACAACAGCGCGCGCCATCATCATGGCCCAACACCCCCCCACCCCCACCCCCGCCTTTGTCAAGCTTCCCCGGTGTTTATCTCGCGTGTGTCCCTGGGGCCATAGTGGCGGAGAAGAGCGGCGCATCCAGGAGAGAATTCCAAAACCTCCTCCCTCTGCTCTCTTTGTGTCGGAATGAGGAGGAAGCTCTCTGGGTTGGGAGCGAATTGCATCAGACGCTTAAAAAGGGGGTGGGTGGGGGTTCACTGGGAGGAAGAGGGATAAGAAGGGGGGCGGGGGGGTGCCGAAGTGATGGTCATAAATTAATCATTACTACAGACGGCTGAATTGATGCATTACAGTCTGTCCCTCTCATTAGTTCAGTCAGTTGTATGCATGCCAACTACGATACAATGTAAATTTATCGAGGCTCTCATTTGAATTCATGACCGCATACAGGACAGCATATTATATTTTAAAGCTGGAATAAATAAATAGATAAATAAAAAAGAAATTCTCTTGTGACTGAAGACGCTAGAGAATGTTGTATGATCTCCCTAACAATACTTCATAGTAAATAAATAGCGCGCAGATGCTCCGCTCTCCTCGGGTGACATTGAGCTATTAGCCGTCGTCTTGGCAACAGACACTTGGTGCCCAGCCATATCCCAAGGTCACGGAATATCCAAGCAGAAAGAGAAACATTTTTTTTGTGCTATTATATATGTTGTATTTGTAATCTCTGGTACAATAAGGAGGGTTGATTAATTTTTTGGGGGCAGTTCGGTGACCCAGTGCAGCGATTCTCAAAGAAAGGAAAGATGAACTGTTCAAACTGTGCATACGGTTACTGTAGCACTGATTTGTTCTTCCATTATTCATACATTGAATCTACCAAATGAAAAAAATTCTTTCACCAGAGGAGAAAAGTTTGATTCCACCTAAAGACGCAATCATGCAACCTGACTGGGACGACGTACAAGTCATCATAGATGTCAAAATCCTCGCTAATGCTAAACACTGAGCAATTAATTGGACTATAAACGTGAACGTTTCTCATTAGAGGAGATGTACGCGTCCTGACAGAATTTGCAATTAAAGTTGTCGTCGGGAGCCCATCGTTTGCGTCGCGGCCAATTTATTTGGAAGCCTTCTCGTTAAATACGCCGTTTGTATTGACACGCAACAAACGTGTTATACAACACGTGTAACGGGCCTCCCCGGAGATCGGAGAACACAAACAATGACATATTCCGTGGATGTCTTCTATCATTCTTACATTAGCAGGTAAATGAAACTAATTACTTTAGATAGATGGAAAAGTAAAAAAAAAAAAAAAGTTGACTGGCAGTTTTGCAATTGAGTCTAGGAACCAGTTTGTGTTGCCTGGCATCTTATGTTAAGATATATGACTTTAGTTTTCCCTTTTTTTTTTTTTTCTGTGACTTGCCAGCCCAAACTTGACATACTGCTGTAAATCAAATTGAGTTAGCACAGCACAGTCTGTATTTGTTACACTGCTGGCTTCTAAATACAGATGCTGACTAAATCTTCTTATAGGACAATTTGTATTCTAATTCTTCCTCTTTAATTCAACAATGCTACATGCTAATGTGACGCGTATGTCAAGCATGTCGGAACCTCGCCGGAGCCGCCCGCTGTTTGACACATACTAAAGCGCAGTTTTTCTTCATTGGTCTCAGCCAGTGATGTTCCACTACTCGTGTACGTGTCACTTTGGCTGTACTCACTAGTTGAAGCGAGCTTATCTGCATATTTATAGCATCGTTAGGAGGTCTCTTCATGCCCACATGTAATTTGTCATATGCACGCGGCCACTGGATTAGGTACACTTGCTAATGAGATCCTGTGCCAGAAACAAGATCGATACAGATAGTCAGCCATAAAGATGGATGGGGATTATTAAGTCAATGTTTTCTTGATGAAAATCATAATAATAAAGAATAATGATTCATAATTTTTTAGAAAAAAAAATCATTTCACGGGGAAAAAAAATATTTTGGAGATAGTGTTACATTTTCAAGTTAAAAGTCAATCCGAAAATAAAATTGAATATTTTGAGGACAGAATTTTTTAAAATTTGCTCATGTTTGAGATAAAAAGTTACATTTATTTTTTATTAAAGTTATAAGCTCAAGAAAAAAAGTCCCTTATACAGTACGCGGTCCACTCATTTCAATAATACTGCACATAATTAAAATATTGTTGAATGTTATCAAATATGTCTGAATACTAGTACAGTGCACATCACATTCAAATAATAACAGATTTGAATCCAACCATCAGATTATGTCGTTTACATAGATAACAAATGCCAATATTCTGTTTTTATTAATCCTGTCAGAGAAAAAATACATTTATCTGTCAGACTGAACTGAACTTGTTTCTTCTTATCGTTTGCAATCAAATAGCCAGTGGCTTTGACGATGATTTGTTCAATAACAGCATCTCAAATAAAAGCGCTGTTATGTTTTGATCAAGATTCTGCTTGACATTGCTTGAATCCTTTTAGCGTAAACATAAGATCACTTGCTAAAACTTCAATTTCATTGATATGTGTGCGGCAATTGCAGCAATGTGTCTGTGTGTGTGTTGCTGAATTATTCACTCGCCGCACTTTCTCCCAGGCTGGCTTTGCTCTCACTCTATATTTCAAACTGTATGTTTTTTTTCTCTCTTTTTTTTCCCTGTGCCTGGCTGGCAGCTTTACGCTTCATCTGGTGCATTTGCTTAATTTTCAACCACCGAGGCTACTTCTCTTTTTTTTCTTTTATATAAATATAAAATGAAGACCTTCTTACTGTCGTTCCCAATCACCCTCTTTTTCCGCACCCTTCTCCTCTTCAGTCTCCAGCTGTGAGGATCACTCTTCATTTGAGTACCATCCGCACATCATGTTTACTACTGTTTACACATACACACACACACACACCAGGTCCCAAAGGATGCAAGAAGTGCTGTGTGTCCACATAATCACACCCGCTTACGGTGCAGGAAAATGCCCTTTGCTAAAGGACATGCAATGTACTGTACGTGTGTTTGTGTGACTCACAGGTAGCGCTAGAACATCTGGCCTGGAATTCAGATGGCAGTATAAAATATATGCGCTCACATAATGTTATATTTCGCAATATAAAGAATGAAAGTATTTCTGAATGGGTTATGGGTGTCATTTTTTTTTCTCATTTTGTTCCCCCCCGACTGTAGCTAAGTAGCGATTACACATTCCCAGTAAGTGGATTGGATTTCCAGTTAACCGTAGCCACGTGGACCGCAATGAAAACGAGTTTGACGCCAGTGATGTCGCTCATGTTGTGTTTAATTGCACCTTTGTTATTGCCGTGCCAACAGCGTAAGAGCGCAAACGTCATAATCATCACATTTCGGCTGCGGTGGTGATATCACACTCAGCGATGACAACATAATGCGAGAGCCGTATCAGAAATACAATAATGCTTGAGTTTTACGATTTGAAAACCGATGCGCTTTTTAATCACATAACTTCACTTATCATAATTATTTTATATTATTATTATTATCATTATTATATGATTTAGACGACTATTAATTGGGAGGTGTTGGTTGTCACATGTTAAATAAAGTGTAGCCTTTGTTCATGTGGTCACACATGGCTCAATAATAAGCTTCTCTGTCCCAGAAATTCACATCCAGTCTTGGCCTCCTTACCCTCTGGGTGCACCTAGCGCCATCTGGAGGCCGTTTTAGGACAGTATTTAACAACTCATCCTTCAGCTCGGCCCATTAAAGGCAGAACTGGCTCTTTTTTTTTTCTCCTATTGAATTTGATGACCCATTACCGCTCCAATGGAGGTCCAGTGCCTTAGGGGCAAAGGAGATATTGCATGGGCAGCAGGGTAATCACCAGATCACACTACCTGCTGACTTTATTGTCATCTTGATGTATGTATATAACCAAGGTTATAAGGAGCGTTATAGATTAAAAATATACATCACCGAAACCTCGCGGGCCGCTCGCCGCCGCCATGTAGATTGCAATAAGACCCAAATTATGACATCAGTCTGTGATTAAAAAAAAAAAAAATAAGTATACATGATGGATGGTCCGAGGCGGTGTAATAAAGAGATAAATACAACAATCCGTCATTAAGCAAATAAGGATTCATACCTGCAATAAGAAGGCCAAATGAGGACAAAGATGGATGCATTTGGTAAAGGCCAGTCCTGGAAGTTTTCTGACACACCTCTGATACTGTTTTCTCATGGCGTGGCATTGATGGAATTTTTCCGAGTTGACATGAAAACGTCGCCCGCCTTCCTGGCTCTCATGATGGACACCCGGTGTGTTCTTCTGTCTCCACCAGTGAGCACCTGTCGTGTTCCTTCTCCTTCTTCCTGCACGGGGAGAGCAACGTGTGCACCAGCGTGGAGATCGCCCAGCACCAGCCGGCGTATCACATCACAGAACAGCACATTCACCTCGCACACACCTCCGTCGCGCCAATACAAGGTAACGGCACACCAAAAATTCAGAAGAACCTTTTATAGATCGTTGTTTGAGTATCGGCTCAGTCTGATTTTAGTCGGTTGAACTGAATGTTTGTTTTGCAGTGATCCTGAGCCCATACGGTCTGAGCGGTACTCTGACGGGTCAAGCCTATAAAATGAGCGACCCGGCAGCACGCAAACTGATGGAGGAATGGAGCTACTTTTACCCCATGGTACTGAAGCGGAAGGCGGGAAGCGGCGAGGAGAACGTCGAGCCGGCCGACGATCGCAACGCTCACGCGGCCGTGGAGGTGGTCGTCGGTAAGTACTTGCTTCAAAAGCCGCCTCCGCGCGGAATCCCGCTGAAATCGCTTCGGACCGCTGTGACTTTGTTCTGCTAAAGCAAACAGCGGCGAGTGCCATCCCATAAATTAGCCGCCACCGCCGCCACTTCTCTTCCTCCTCTCTCGCTTTTCGTTTGAGGTATTTGCCGATGCTCTTGAAAAGCACCTTCACAGCCTTTTTTTAGCCCCGCTGCAAAAAAGAGCTAATGATGCGGAAGGAAAAAGAGGATGAATGAGATGACAAGGAGTTCAAATCGGGACGACACGCAACTTGGAGTTTAATATAGCCAATGTGAATACTAAGTTATGGACTTTTCATTATATTAACTATAAATATAATAAAAACTATAAACATTGATTGAAGGTTTAAACCTGCTTTAGTCAATTTAAACTATCATAAACAACTTGGATTTAAAAAGCAGGAAAAACATTCGCACTTCAGATGTAAACTCAACAAATAATAAAAGTAAAGATGATTCCTTTGTAGACACCCATTGGGTAGGTTTAGTAGGTCGTAAAAATGGGAAGAAACAAGGCCCATATGTCTGAGTGAGAAGCAGCAGTAGCAGCAGCAGCCTCATCTTCTCATCTTGTCCTTTGTGGTCTCTTCAGGTGGAGTAAGGATGACCTACCCAGCTGCTTTTGTGCTGATTGGCCAGGGCCAGCTGCCGGCGGAGCCACCTCCACCTGCTCCTGCAGCTCAGGGCCTCCTCGCCAGAGAGCAGAACCACTGCAGCGTGCCGCTCACGCCGCCGACATCGCCGGAGCAGCCTTGCTCGGGTAACGACGCCGTGTTGTGTTCGGGGGGGGGAGCTTTAGAAGTTAAGCCAATTAAAAAAATGAACATTTTGCTTTAGCCTCCACCATTTAAGTATAGTCTGAGCTCCGCATCTTGTCTTTCCAGCGGACAGTGGATTCGTGACCTCGGCCTCGAGTGTCCCAACGCCAGACAGCAATCTGGGGGTCAGCAACCTCAGCCCAAAGCATTCTGGGAAAAAGCTGACTTGTCAGGTGGTCCACCAAGCTTGGAGGGAGTGCTACCTCAGCCAGCCTCAGCACACGTAAGTGCCGACAGCCCGCTGTGGTCCCCCGCTGCGGAGGACGGACCTACATTTGTTTGTTTGTTCTTGGCAGACTTAAGCAGCCAGCTGACGTGACGCCCAAGAAGGAAGTGCCAAACGGAGTCACCACGTGGGATTTCAATGACGTCGGCGCGCGAGCGCCATGCAGCTGCTCGAGGTACTGCGGAGCCGCTCTCAAGCTGTTCTTTGACGCCATTACAATAACTTTGTTTCTTCTGAAAAGATCACGCAATTGTCTTGTTTGTACGTCAGGGTGAAGCAGCAGAAGTTGACAACCACCGCAAACATCTCCAACCCCCAGATCGGCGCCAATCCGTCCTCCGGCTCGTCATTATACGCGTCTTCCATACCCAAACATAAGACGAGCGATAAGACTGAAAAGGCTGACAAACAATCCAAGAGGCCGGCCATGATCCCCTTTCACCACCGTGTGTCTGTCACCCAAGAGACCTCTCTGGAGCAGGACTCCCCTGGGGGGGCCCAGCTCAGTGGTCTGGTAGCCCTGGATCCACCCATGGAGCCTATGGCCACTCTGGCAAGCTGCAAGTATCCCAAACCGCTCTCCAATGGCAGGAAAGCCCCGGAGTCCCTTCTCTTGTCGCCAATGTCTCCGCTCCCTCCTACACTTAGTCCACATCCTCGGGTTCAGGACCCAGAAGTACTGGAAGGGCCCCTGGACATGCACGTATGTCAGGAGGCAGCGGCGGGCATGGGCTTGATGACCAGTGAGACGGCAATGTACATAGCCCTGCTGAAGCAGAGAGAGAACGGGGCCGGCTGGTGGAGAGGCTTCCGGACTCCCAGGACTGATAAGATGGATTTCAGACCTCCAGAGGTCTTGGCTGATAAACTAGAGGAAGGGAAGACCGAGGCGATCCCCGAGGGAACTGCTCTAAAGAGGTAGGGTTGACGAGCATTGAATCAGTGTTCACGCCCACAACAGCACAAACCACCCTTTTTTGCCTGCGCTAAGCTGCCTGCGAAAAAATAGCAAAGCTGTCCCACATGCTTGACTTGCGCGGAAATCAATTCCTCAGTCGTCAAGTTAAATGTGAGTGAGGCTGTTCTGCCATGTCAATTCCAAAGTCTGCATTGGAAGCCAGAATGCTATTCAAGTGCGCTTGAGATTTTATTTGAAGGTAAAAGATATATCCATGTTGTAATAGCTTGCAAATGTCTCTCACAGACTTTACACACAGACGCAAAAGAGATTTAAAATCTCCGACGAGAGATTGCGGGACCACGTCCAGACGCTGGGCCTGCTCCAGCAGCCGGTCGTGGAGGCTCTGCGCGAGCCAGGGGAAGACCCTTACGACTTCAAGGAAGGTGACATCGAGTACACCTTCTCCACTTCCAAGAGATTAAAGAGTCAAGGGCGAGAATCCAGCAAGAGAGCCAAGGTGGGTGCTAATATTAAAAGCGGCTGTTCAAAGGCATCCTTGAAAATCTATTAGAAGGTGACTCGCTTGACTAATTCTTCCAAATGACCCAATAGAGTGAAGAAATCACCAGCAATGGCAACCTGCCAGATGGAAAAGATGCGATGTCCATTTTCAACTCTGCTCCTAAATCAGGTGTGACTTGCGCTTTCAACATCACAAACCATTTTTTTTTTAACCTTTTTTGTGTTTCATTTCAAAGCCATCCGAGCCTTTAAGTTGAATGTTTTTCCTTCAGACGAGTCCAGTCCGGACGATGCCGCCGCCAAAGCCAATCCTTCTCTGACTCG
Organism: Syngnathus scovelli; assembly: GCF_024217435.2. Lineage (NCBI taxonomy): Eukaryota > Metazoa > Chordata > Actinopteri > Syngnathiformes > Syngnathidae > Syngnathus > Syngnathus scovelli. Next base: position 11,285,768 of record NC_090859.1, on the reverse strand, counting down.
AGAAAAAGACCTAGTGGTGAACATTTCGGATCTGGACAACATATTTGATGAAGATGAGGAGGAGCTTGGGGTGAGTCATCCAGGCTCCTGTTTGGGCAAATATGTGGAAGTAGCAGCAATTCTGCTTTCTCAGCATTTCTGTCGGCTCTAATAAATGAAATGGGTTGGCTCAATCAATCAAATTAATTTAGCCAAATTGCCTCAAATAAAATGCTGTCCCGCTCTAAAAAAAAATTGATCTTGAAAAATGGCTGGTATTAATAAACTGTTATCCTCTCATGTGATGTGTACTAAATTGTAGACGGTTTACCCCAACCAGCACTCAACCAAAGTCACAGTATCCACCGAAGATCGTCCTCTGAGTAAAGAAGGCAGAGCGGCAGTTCCTTATCCATCGAGTGAGTTCCCATCCAAACACGGTCATACGCGACGCGCCAAAAGCCGTAATAAATTCGCTTTTGTCCACCTCAGCAGTAGCAGACCTGCAACGCATGTTCCCCACGCCACCTTCATTGGAGCAGCACCCGGCCTTCTCGCCCATCATGACGTACCGCGACACGCCCAGCCAGGAGCCCCCCTCCGCTCCCAGCGGAGCGCCGGATCACCTCGTGCCGCTCGCCGTCAGCCAGCTGCCTGAATTCAGGATGGATCTGGAGGAAGGCATGGCTAGTCCTTGGCAAGAAGACTTCAAGGTTAGTAGTTGGGAAAAGCTGATTCGAGCAAAATGGAGTTGCTCTGTTCAACATTTCCAAAGCCTGTCTTCATGTCCCCCCTATGTCCAGACACAAGTGGTCTCCTCCATGTTTGCACCACTTTCCTGCCTACCCAGTCAGAGTTTACCACCGCTCAAGATTCCCGAGCAGTGCTACTACCGCCCGTCTTGGGCGCTCCTGCCCAAAATGGAGCACATCCCAACCGCCATGCACGCTCAGAACAGCGGTTTCGTCAGGGATGGATACACGTGAGTCGCATTTGGTGACAAAGGTTAGTGCGTCAGGCTTACTGTAATCTTGTCTTTCAGAAATATCCCAAGCGTCAGCGCTCTGACGGAACAGGACTACAACCAGATGAGCGGCACCACGGCTTCCGTCAGCACCACCGTGGGCATCCTGCCCTCCCCGGCCACGCCTCGTTTCTCCGTGCCCACCCCGCGCACCCCTCGCACGCCGCGGGGCATGAACCCCGCCAGCTCCGGCCAAGGTTCCGTGAAGCAGGACGGCACGGAGCTGAGCTCGCCCGCTTCGACCCCTTCCACCAGCCTGCCTCTTAGCTCCGTGGAGCCCCTGGCCCGACCTCGACCTTGCCTCCCCGAGAGCCACAGCCTGTACGCCATTCTGCTTCTGTCCGACTCGGTCCTCAACGTCTTCAAGGACCGCAACTTTGACAGCTGCTGCATCTGTGCCTGCAACATGAACGTGAAGGGGGCGGACGTCGGGGTGTACATCCCCGATTCCACCTGCGAGGACCAGTACCGCTGCATGTGCGGCTTCAGCGCCATCGTCAACAGGCAGCTGGCCCACGGCACCGGCCTCTTCCTGGAAGACGAGCTGGATATTTACGGCCGCTCCTCCGAGATCGGTCGGGCCGCCGAGAGGAGGCTGGCTCTCGGCCGGCGGGAGCCAACGATGGGCGACCCCAGAGCCAAACGGCCTCAGGATGCGGCGCCCGCCTCGCCCTCGCTCATGGTCCTGCTTCAGGAGCAGTGCTCGCAGCCCATTTCCTCCCTTGCCTCGCTGCACCTTCCCCACGGCTACTCCAGCTATTCCCGCAAGGGAGCGCTGCTCCAAAGTTGGCTGTCGGAGAAGCAGTGGGCGGACGGGAGCGACGCCTGTGTGGAGTGTTACAATGCCTTGGAGCAGGGGCTGCAGTATGTGGACAACTCCACGGGGGGCAAAGTGGATCCAGCTGTTGTCAGAAGTACAGCTCTCCATCCTTGGCCTCACACCAATGGTAAGACTCAAATGTCAAGACAGGATGCTGCTGGAGGATCAAACCAATATCTGGACATGTTTTAGTTTTTTTTGTTTTTTTTACAAATTCCTATCTGCCTTTGTGTGATCTGGATGTGTTTTATGTTTGTTCATTTGTTTCCTCGGTGTACAGGCTCTTGTTAACATGTGCGTATCTGTTCCGTGTGTGTGTGTGCTTGTTTCTGTGGGTCTGTTCATCCCCCCCCCCCCGTAGTGGCGGACATGAGCATGTTGTCGTCCCAGGACATGGTGCGCTTGCTGCTGTCCTTGCAACCGTTCCTGCAAGACGCCATCCAGAAGAAAAGAACCGGGCGGACTTGGGATAACATTCAACACGTTCAGGGCCCGCTCACCTGGCAGCAGTTCCATAAGATGGCGGGCAGGGGCTCGTATGGTAAGAACCACAAACGGTGTTTAGGTCGACATGTCAAGGCTCACGGTGGATTTCTGTCTCCAGGTTCTGAGGAGTCCCCAGAGCCCTTGCCCATCCCCACCGTCCTGCTTGGCTATGATCGAGAACGGGACTTCCTGGCCCTGTCCCCTCTGGCCTTGCCCTTCTGGGAGAAGCTCTTGCTGGAGCCTTACGGGGGTCAACGAGATGCGGCGTATGTGGTGCTCTGTCCCAATAGCCCTCCGCTGTTGGCCGCCGCCCGAGCTTTCTTCCAGGAGCTAAGCGCTGTTTACGAGGTAGGAAGTTGTGTCAAATTGAACGCGAGCGCCTCCGAGAACGTGCCCTCATGAAGATGACGTTCTTCTCAGACATGTCGTCTCGGAAAGCACCGTCCTCTAGCCAAGGTGTCCCGGGATGGGATCGTCCGCGTGGGGGAGGAGGTGGAGTCCGAAAGGCTGGAGGATCTGGATGTGGACCAGTGGTTGAGCGGTCCCTGGGCTGGAGAGCAACACATGGACAACCTCAGCAAACTGAAACTTTATGCCTATGCCTGTAAACTGCAACTAGGTAAGAACCTCCAGTGGAATCTTGCAAATGCACAAAAGCAAATTTGATTATTTTTGTCAATAACTGGAAACTAATCCCTGTGACAAAGGCCTGTTTTTTTTGTAAAAACATATTACATATACAAATGATCTGACTTTGCAGGACCCCAGTTGTCAGTCCTGCCTCTGGACAGCACGCTTCTCTTGCCACCCAGAATCCAAGCATCCGCCTCTTCAGCGCAGCCCGCCTCCTCCGGCCAGCCTCAAACATGGGCAACCGATGCAGAAGCAGCTTCCGGGGCTCCCGGGGCTGGAGGCTCAGCCACTCCAGCCGCAGCACCTTCTGGCCAGACGGCGGAGTCGACGCCTGGGGGCTCCAGCGAGTCCAAAGGCCCCTTGAGTAGCGCACTAGCAGCCAACATACCAGCAGAGAACTCTGACGCGTAAGAGCCAAAAACAACACACTCTTGTCCCAGCACCATATTTATTTGTTTGTCCCTTTGTAAGCATGGTGGGATTTTGGTTAGTGTGTCTGCCACACAATTACCCACAAAACCCACACAGGATAAAAAAAAAAAAGGTCAATTTTGAAATTGATGAGTGGACCAGTAACCTCTTGCCCATTACCACAGCGCCATCTGCTGGATCTGATTTGACACTGCTGCACTTGCCCCTAATTCAAATACTGTTATGAGAGCCTTGAACTAGTGCACCTGATAGACAACCCCCCTTTTTTTCCCCCAGCACCACTGAGCAGTCCCGAATCGGCATCCCGACCGGCCCAGACTCCACGGACAGCCGCACCAACCCACCCGCCATCGTCGTTTACGTCGTGGACGCTTTCCTTAGCCCGACAGGCATGCGGAGCGAAGGAGGGGAGGAAGAGGAAGGTGACGAAGTCGAGGCAGAGAGCGTGTGGCTGCTCGGGCTTCTTCGCTGCTACACGGAAATGCTGCAGACTCTGCCCGAGACCGTTAGACCTGCACTCGTTCTCCAGGTAATCAGCGTCGCACCATCGTACCTAAGAACCTGTTAGTCTCTTCAAAGCTTACTTGAAGAACCAGAACCAGAACTTTCCTTCAGCTCGCGGTGTTGTTGTTGCAGGTGGTGCCATGCCAGTACCTCCTGCAGCCTGCCAGCGGGGAGAGCCACTTGTACCTGCAGCACTTGCGTTCGCTGGCCTTCTCATGCTACTCACAATGTAGACGCCTGCGGCCCCAGCACACGCACATCAAGTCCCTGACCGGTTTTGGCCCAGTTTCCACCGTCACGTCGGTCCTCAAGAGCCCAGATGTAAGTGTTGAAAATCGTGATAATAAATGCTGATTCATCATTTCATGAATGTTTGTCCTCCCCCAGCATCCCAGCCCAGTGCACTTGTACTCGCCCCCCTTCATCCTCGGGCCCACCCGGCCCAAGCAGCCAGAACAAGGAGAGATTTGGGCCGAAGTCCCTCCCAGGTACAACGTGCTCTTTGTGGGGTACTGTCTGTCACATGACCAGCGCTGGATCCTGGTGTCGTGCACGGACCAGCAAGGAGAGCTGCTCGAGACGTGCATCATCAACGTGGACGTTCCCAACAGGTTGGTGTGGACGTCTGCAAATTTACTGACGCAGTGACTTCACGGCTTTTTTTTTTCCTTCTCCGCCGCAGGGCACGGCGCCCGAAGGTGTCCGCTCGGAAGATGGGTCTGCAGAAACTGTGGGAGTGGTGCGTCGGCATCATCCAGATGACCTCATTGGCGTGGAGGATTGTGATTGGTCGGTTAGGGAGACTGGGCCACGGTGAACTTAAAGGTGAGCGATCACGCCCAGACCGAATGCTTCATTATTTCTTGCGAGGATTTTATATATTTTTTTTATTGTAAACAAATATTTCAAAATGCACGTTAATGGCATTTTAACATCCAATTGCATGCTTTGCTCAGTCTTGTAACATACAAGCATTTAATCTAAGTCGGATTCAATTGATCACATCGCTTTGTCTTTTTCTCCCCGCCAGACTGGAGCTCGCTCCTCGGGGAGCACTCGTTGCATTCGATAGGGCGCCAGCTCAGGGAGGCGTGTCGCATGTGCGGCATCTCGGCGGCGGACACCCCCTCCATCCTAAGTGCCTGCCTGGTAGCCATGGAGCCGCAGGGCTCCCTCGTGGTCATGCCCGGTAAGTAGAGACTTCTTGAGTACCTGAAGGTGATAATATACTTTAAGGAGGTTCTCAAAATGAGGGCCAGTGTGCCTCCCTTCAGAGAGCATAAAACATCTCCTGCTTCTTTTCTTTCTAATTTGCCTTTAACACCACAGATAAATAAGTAACAAATCTTGAATCAAGACACACCACTTCAGAAGTTGGAAGTATACTTAGACTGTGCTACTCGTCTGATACTGTATAAAAAAAGAAATCATTTGAGTGAATAAATAATGAAAAAAAATAATAATAATAAATGTGACATATGCACTCAGACGCCGTGACGATGGGCTCCGTGTTCGGCCGCAGCACCGCCTTGAACCTGCAGACGTCGCAGCTCAACACGCCTCAGGATGCCTCGTGCACACACATCCTCGTCTTCCCGACGTCCGCCACCACCCAGCTGGCGCCGAGCTCCTACCCCACTGAGGACAATAACGGTACTCATTAGCTTTTTACTGGATACTCCAGCGCCAAGGTCGCGTCTTTAGACAGCCATAAAGCTTCACATGCACAGCCAGTGAAATCATGGGTGGAACAGCGTAAAGCTTCGTCCACCTTTGCAAATATGACTCATAATAATCGAGCACCTTTTTTTTCCCCTACCTATAAATGCATTATACTGCTGAACCTGTCGCCAACAGAATTTAGCATTATTTTGAAACATGGAGTTATTTTACTCCATTCCACCACCAGGGGGCATGTTTGTTCCATCTCACCACCAGTATGGCTTGTGCATTTTTATCACACTGCATTTCAACTATGTATTATTACCCAACTAAAATCCATCAAATGAATAACATTTGTTCCCACAGACGACATGTTCGACTTGCCCTTTCCTGACGAACTGGAGAACGACATTGGCCATGACATGATGCTGATCACGGGTAACCTCCATCCTTCGCCCAACACCTCCCCTGTGCCGTCACCGGGCTCTCCATCCGGAATGGGATCCCACTTTCAACACACCAGGGTGAGTGAAAATTATTGACTCCTTCCTCTCCACCAGACAAACATTAAACTCCATTTTTTGCACATCTTTTCAAAATTGAAGCTAATTTTAGACTCATGTAAAATAATTGTATTGGTGCAGGTGTACCTAATGAATTGACAACCGAGACTATATATTTTCAAAAGCTACCGGTCAAAGCGATTGCATCTTGACTGACGCTCGACATCACATGAGCAAACAGCATGTGAGAGTGAAGCGCTGCCAAGCGTGGAGGAATTTGGCTTGGAGGCGAAAGGGGCCAAAAGAACCGCGATGACAGTTTCTTAACGGCTCAATCGCAAAGTAGAAAGCAGCGTGACTCCAACAATCGCTGTCGGTGTCATCGCTCACCTGAGGGGAGAGATCAAAGTCGGCTTGAGAGCTGCTCTGATTTGTAGGAAAATTAGAGGCAAGCGCATACCTGGAAAAAACATGATGTTTTACCCGCAACAAATAGTCGATGTGATTTCAATTTTCAAACTTGCTTCCACTTGGTGGCCATTCTTGCTTAAGTTAATCAAAACGGTTCCTTGCAGTTTCAGTGGCGGCACGTAAACAACAGCCCCCCCCCCCTCCCAACATGAAAATCACACGCAGGCTTGCCAGACGGAGTGCATTCATTTCCTTCAATTATCAGTGATGCGTCTCCCTTGCTTTTGCACGCCTTTGCCGTGCACATGGTCAATAATTGAATTTCCTGTTTGCACAGAGCCAAGGGGAGCGCTTACTCTCCAGAGACAATCCTCCGGAAGAGCTGAAGCAGCAGCCGCTGGCTCTGGGCTACTACGTCTCCACAGCGCAAGCGGGTGGACTCCCGCATTGGTTCTGGGCCCCCTACCCTCAAGCTGAGAACCAATGTCCTCTCTTCCTCAAGGTACTCAAAACATGACACTTGTATCATACAGATTTCATTCCCGTAAATAAAAAACAAATCAATAGATGAATATCAGGTAGAAGCATTTACAACATTTAGAACATTTAGCATAAGTCACTAAATGTAACGAGGCGTAATTGATTTAAAGACTTTGTGACCACTAGGAGGCCTCCCATTAGCAAAAGTTAACTTTAACATTTGCCTGATTGCTAATTTTTGTTTAATACAATGGAACATAAATTTTCAGTTTTCGTACAGTCGTTTGTTCATCCTAAACATCTTTTACACACATTAAAAGTCTTTGGTATGACCCAGCCGGGGTTTGAACCCACCACCTTCCAGTCTCAGGGCGGAAATTCTACCAGTAGGCCGCTGGGCCAGGCAACATTTGCGGTACACATGTCGAAAGTCACCCAGCCCTTCAAAGGAAACTAAAACATTTATACGCATGTAAAATTACAAGTTCTGATTCTGAGACAACACTGAGAAGAGATAACGACGCCGTGTAGTCAAGACGGCTGATGTTGTGCCGCTGAGTTCCCGCTCTTTGCTTGTGCGCAGGCCTCGCTCCACCACCACATCTCCATGGTCCAGTCCGATGAGCTGGTGGCAGACAAGACAAAGAGGACCCCTCACCCGCTGGACTCAAAAACCACCTCAGATGTGCTCCGGTAAGAAAACACAAACGACCACAAAGCTCTCTTGAGAGCATGTCAAAATGTGCTACGGAATCCAACCGACATCTTTCTCTCAATGTAGATTTGTGTTGGAGCAGTACAATGCACTGTCCTGGCTGACCTGCACGCCTGCCACCCAGGACCGGCAGTCTTGCCTCCCCGTCCACTTGGCCGTGCTGGTCCAGATGTACAACGCCATCCTCAACATGCTATAGCCGTGTGCTCCTGCCTCCTCGGCCCACCCAACCCACCCGTCCACCCGTCCGTCCATCTCCCAGGGCCTGGAATGTAAATCAGAGTGACAAGATGCAGCGTCAGTAGAGAAAGAAAACAATTCCAACTGGCAGTCACGGTGCTTTCCCATGGAGAGAAACTGTATCTCTCGTCAGACCCAAGTGGCGTTTTTTTTTTTTTTCAACAAACGTAATATTGTGCATGGCAACACGTGCACATTCGAGGCATTGTTGTGTCATTTTTTTACCTTTTCTTGTGTACAAAAAAAAAGCACTGTTGGAAGGTTATCTTTTAACACCGACGGGGGAGCGTTTGCAGACGGCACTTTTTCGTCACCTTTCAAAGGGTTGGACAGAAGCGATGGCGGTACAAAAAATATGAAGACAGGCAGGGCTGTTCATAATGTAAAACATTTGCAAAGAATTTAAAGTTATTTTGTAATATTTAAAATGAAAAAGGAAAAAAAAAAACAAGGCCTTTTTATTCCCAAACATTAAATAAATCGCTTGGGATCTGAAATGAACATTGTCAATTTAATGCAATATTTATACAAATTATATCATGTGATAGAATTTGATATCTATACGTATATACTTAATAAATATATATTACCTCTTCCAAACAGGCACTTAATGAAAAGAAAGGGTGATGGACACAAATCTCTTAAATGGAAACAGACTGAACCTCGACTACACAAAACAATATAGTTTGTTTTATTTAATGGCCAATTAAATTAAAAATATGATAGAGATATTTATAACGAAACAAATCTTTGAACTAGGCAATCAAACAAGTTTAAAAATTTGATTGTCTTGATTTGTCGCCCAGATGATGTCAAGCGAATCACGAGAAAATCCCATTCCCCCTTCACTTTGTTATTTGTTACAATCTGAGCATGTTTGTATTATACACCACTCAGCTGTGTTTTTCTGGAATTTTCTAAAGCTGTACATTTCAAGCTATTGTTTTTTTTTTTTTGCAGTGAGCTTTTATACATATATATATAAATATAAACAGATACAGTATACAGTGCAAATGTCATTTACTTCCAGCCAAAAATGTGGAAATTGCCAAGTGAGCGCTCACAAATTGTACAGACAAATGCAAGTTTGCAAGACTTTGTTACGTCGGTCATGAATTTGAATATGGAACAGATCCACACAAGTGGGAGATATCTGTTACTTTTACACTATTTTTTAAAGTAAATTATTAAAAGGCTTTCAAGTGATGATGTTTCTCTTTTGGTCATTGCATTGTGTATGTATGTATGAATGAATGTATGTATGTATGTATGAATGAATGAGTGTGTGTGTGTGTATGTATGTATGTACGTACGTATGAACGTACACTGAGTGCCAAAAGGCCCAATGGTCGTGAGCAGCAGGGGGGGGCCCCATTTCAACCCCTTACACTGAGTGCCAAGCAGGGAAGAAATGGGTACCATTGTTATAGTCACTGGTATGACTCGGCAGGGGTTTGAACCCACAACCTCCCAATCTCAGGGCGGACACTCTCCTCTTAGGCCACTGAGCTGGTAAACACTTGTATCGTAGTATAACACTTATAGTCGTTTTTAAATAACATGTATACCTATATACGCCTAAATATTGTTATCCAATATATCTACTGCAATTTCACATTAGATTGCTGGTTTGAAATTTGCTTTTATTTATTAGTTTACATTTATGTTAAAACTTGTCTGGCGTCTTATTCCTTGTTTTAATATTCGCCAATTAAAACATAAAAATCAGACATTTGGTTAACTGCTTTATATGACAATATGAGTAGGTACACTACACGAGGTTAAAAATAAAAAAGAGAATAAATAAATAAAGGCTTAATTGCACAACAAAAGCATTTCCTCGCACCTGGGATCGAACCAAGCTCTTGCCGCGTTAGGGCTCTTCTTGTGTAAGTTTTATTTGTTATGGGTTTTCTTTTGTAAGTTTAACTTTGGGTACTTCGAAAGTGTCATTTTAAATTGTACTTTGCTAGGTGTTCGTGTACACAACGTGTTGTGATGACATCTGCTGTGGAGTCTTCAGCTAGTCGCTTGTGAGCTGCTCCATAAAACCATACATATTCCATACACTGAGAGCATGGGTTCCATAGGGTAGTGGTTAGTGCTCTGGGCTTGCGACCCAGCGACGGGGGTTCGAATCCCAGTGGGGTCCAACAAATGCATGGGACAGGTATGGTTTTATGGTTAGACGAGCACCTGTGCTGCAAATTTTCAACACAGGTGCTCGTCTAACCATAAAACCATACCTGTCCCATGCATTGAGAGCAAGGCTTCCATAGGGTAGTGGTTAGTGCTCTGGGCTTGCACCCCAGCGGCCCAGGTTCGAATCTCAGTGGGATCCAAAAAATTTTATCATAGAAAATTTGCAACACAGGTGCTCGTGTAACCATAAAACCATACATGTCCCATGCATTGAGAGCAAGGCCTCCATAGGGTAGTGGTTAGTGATAAGAGCTTTCACCCCAGCGACCCAGGTTCGAATCTCAGTGGGACCCAAAAAATTTTATCATAGAGAATTTGCAACACAGTTGCTCGTGTAACCATAAAACCATACATGTTCCATGAATTGAGAGCAGGGCTTCCATAGGGTAGTGGTTAGTGCTCTGGGCTTTCACCCCAGCGACTCAGGTTCGAATCTCAGTGGGATCCAAAAACTTTTATCATAGAAAATTTGCAACACAGGTGCTCGTGTAACCATAAAACCATACATGTCCCATGCATTGAGAGCAAGGCTTCCATAGGGTAGTGGTTAGTGATATGGTCTTTCACCCCAGCGACCCAGGTTTCGAATCTCAGTGGGACCCAAAAAATTTTATCATAGAAAATTTGCAACACAGTTGCTCGTGTAACCATAAAACCATACATGTTCCATGCATTGAGAGCATAGGGTAGTGGTTAGTGCTCTGGGCTTTCACCCCAGCGACCCAGGTTCGAATTTCAGAGCTAGTGTTAGGCTTTGAGCTAGGGTTAGGGTTAGAGCTTGGGTTAGAGTTAGAGCTAGGGTTAGGGTTGGGGTTAGGGCTAGGGTTAGAGCTAGGGTTAGGGTTAGGGTTATAGTTAGAGCGAGGGTTAGGGTTAGAGCGAGGGTTAGGGTTAGAGGTAAGGTTAGAGTTAGGGTTAGAGTTAGAGCGAGGGTTGGGGTTAGGGCTAGGGTTGGGGTTAGAGCTAGGGTTAAGGCTAGGGTTAGAGCTAGAGCTAGGGTTAGAGTTAGTGCAAGGGTTAGGGTTAGAGCTAGGGTTAGGGTTAGAGTTAGAGCTACGCTTAGGGTTAGAGTTAGGGTTAGAGCTAGGGTTAGAGTTAAGGTTAGAGTTAGAGCGAGGGTTAGGGTTAGAGGTAGGGTTAGAGGTAGGGTTAGAGGTAGGGTTAGGGTAGGGTTAGAGCTAGGGTTAGGGTTTGAGCTAGGGTTAGGGCTAGGGTTAGCAGTAGGGTTAGGGTTAGAGTTAGAGCTAGGGTTAGAGTTAGTGCGAGGGTTAGGGTTAGAGTTAGGGTTAGAGCTAGGGTTTGAGCTAGGGTTAGGGTTAGGGTTAGAGTTAGATCTAGGGTTAGGGTTAGAGCTAGGGTTAGGGTTAGAGCTAGGGTTAGGGTTAGGGTTAGAGCTTGGTTTAGGGTTAGAGCTAGGGTTAGGGCTAGGGTTAGCGGTAGGGTTAGGGTTAGAGTTAGAGCTAGGGTTAGAGTTAGTGCGAGGGTTAGGGTTAGAGTTAGGGTTAGAGCTAGGGTTAGGGTTTGAGCTAGGGTTAGGGTTAGAGTTAGACCTAGGGTTAGGGTTAGAGCTAGGGTTAGGGTTAGAGCTAGGGTTAGGGTTAGAGCTTGGTTTAGGGTTAGAGCTAGGGTTAGGGCTAGGGTTAGCGGTAGGGTTAGGGTTAGAGTTAGAGCTAGGGTTAGAGTTAGTGCGAGGGTTAGGGTTAGAGTTAGGGTTAGAGCTAGGGTTAGGGTTTGAGCTAGGGTTAGCGGTAGGGTTAGGGTTAGGGTTAGAGGTAGGGTTAGAGCTAGGGTTAGGGTAGGGTTAGAGCTAGGGTTAGGGTTAGAGCTAGGGTTAGAGTTAGAGCTAGGCTTAGGTTTAGGATTAGAGTTAGGGTTAGAGTTAGAGCGAGGGTTAGGGTTAGAGGTAGGGTTAGAAGTAGGGTTAGAGGTAGGGTTAGGGTAGGGTTAGAGCTAGGGTTAGGGTTAGAGCTAGGGTTAGGGTTAGAGCTTGGGTTAGGGCTAGGGTTAGCGGTAGGGTTAGGGTTAGAGTTAGAGCTAGGGTTAGAGTTAGTGCGAGGGTTAGGGTTAGAGTTAGGGTTAGAGCTAGGGTTAGGGTTTGAGCTAGGGTTAGCGGTAGGGTTAGGGTTAGGGTTAGAGTTAGGGTTAGAGGTAGGGTTAGAGGTAGGGTTAGACCTAGGGTTAGAGCTAGGGTTAGGGTTAGAGCTAGGGTTAGAGTTAGAGCTAGGCTTAGGTTTAGGGTTAGAGTTAGGGTTAGAGTTAGAGCGAGGGTTAGGGTTAGAGGTAGGGTTAGAGGTAGGGTTATGGTAGGGTTCGAGCTAGGGTTAGGGTTAGAGCTAGGGTTAGGGTTAGGGTTAGAGCTTGGTTTAGGGTTAGAGCTAGGGTTAGGGTTTGAGCTAGGGTTAGGGCTAGGGTTAGCGGTAGGGTTAGGGTTAGAGTTAGAGCTAGGGTTAGAGTTAGTGCGAGGGTTAGGGTTAGAGTTAGGGTTAGAGCTAGGGTTAGGGTTTGAGCTAGGGTTAGCGGTACGGTTAGGGTTAGAGTTAGACCTAGGGTTAGGGTTAGAGCTAGGGTTAGGGTTAGAGCTAGGGTTAGGGTTAGAGCTTGGTTTAGGGTTAGAGCTAGGGTTAGGGTTAGGGCTAGGGTTAGCGGTAGGGTTAGGGTTAGAGTTAGAGCTAGGGTTAGAGTTAGTGCGAGGGTTAGAGTTAGGGTTAGAGCTAGGGTTAGGGTTTGAGCTAGGGTTAGCGGTAGGGTTAGGGTTAGAGTTAGAGCTAGGGTTAGGGTTAGTGCGAGGGTTAGGGTTAGAGTTAGGGTTAGAGCTAGGGTCAGGGTTTGAGCTAGGGTTAGCGGTAGGGTTAGGGTTAGGATTAGAGGTAGGGTTAGAGGTAGGGTTAGAGGTAGGGTTAGAGGTAGGGTTAGAGCTAGGGTTAGGGTTTGAGCTAGGGTTAGGGCTAGGGTTAGCGGTAGGGTTAGAGTTAGAGCTAGGGTTAGAGTTAGTGCGAGGGTTAGGGTTAGAGTTAGGGTTAGAGCTAGGCTTAGGGTTTGAGCTAGGGTTAGCGGTAGGGTTAGGGTTAGAGTTAGACCTAGGGTTAGGGTTAGAGCTAGGGTTAGGGTTAGAGCTAGGGTTAGGGTTAGAGCTTGGTTTAGGGTTAGAGCTAGGGTCAGGGTTAGGGCTAGGGTTAGCGGTAGCGTTAGGGTTAGAGTTAGAGCTAGGGTTAGAGTTAGTGCGAGGGTTAGGGTTAGAGTTAGGGTTAGAGCTAGGGTTAGGGTTAGGGCTAGGGTTAGCGGTAGGGTTAGGGTTAGCGGTAGGGTCAGAGTTAGAGCTAGGGTTAGAGTTAGTGCGAGGGTTAGGGTTAGAGTTAGGGTTAGAGCTAGGGTTAGGGTTAGGGCTAGGGTTAGCGGTAGGGTTAGGGTTAGAGTTAGAGCTAGGGTTAGGGTTAGTGCGAGGGTTAGGGTTAGAGCTAGGGTTAGCGCTAGGGTTAGGGCTAGGGTTAGCGGTAAGGTTAGGGTTAGAGTTAGAGCTAGGGTTAGGGTTAGTGCGAGGGTTAGGGTTAGCGGTAGGGTTAGGGTTAGAGTTAGAGCTAGGGTTAGAGTTAGTGCGAGGGTTAGGGTTAGAGTTAGGGTTAGAGCTAGGGTTAGGGTTAGGGCTAGGGTTAGCGGTAGGGTTAGGGTTAGAGTTAGAGCTAGGGTTAGGGTTAGTGCGAGGGTTAGGGTTAGAGTTAGGGTTAGAGCTAGGGTTAGGGTTAGGGCTAGGGTTAGCGGTAGGGTTAGGGTTAGAGTTAGAGCTAGGGTTAGGGTTAGTGCGAGGGTTAGGGTTAGAGTTAGGGTTAGCGCTAGGGTTAGGGTTAGGGCTAGGGTTAGCGGTAGGGTTAGGGTTAGAGTTAGAGCTAGGGTTAGGGTTAGTGCGAGGGTTAGGGTTAGAGTTAGGGTTAGCGCTAGGGTTAGGGTTAGGGCTAGGGTTAGCGGTAGGGTTAGGGTTAGAGTTAGAGCTAGGGTTAGGGTTAGTGCGAGGGTTAGGGTTAGGGTTAGAGCTAGGGTTAGGGTTTGAGCTAGGGTTAGCGGTAGGGTTAGGGTTAGAGTTAGAGCTAGGGTTAGGGTTAGAGCTAGGGTTAGGGTTAGAGCTAGGGTTAGGGTTTGAGCTAGGGTTAGGGCTAGGGTTAGTGCGAGGGTTAGAGTTCGAGCTAGGCTTAGGGTTAGGGTTAGAGTTAGAGCGAGGGTTAGGGTTAGAGCTAGGGTTAGGGTTAGAGCTTTTTTTTTTTTTTTTTTTTTTTTTTTTTTTTTTTTTTTTTTACACGGTAGTTTTTTTTTTAAACTACCATTTAATGGTAGTTTTTTTTTTTTTTTTTTTTTCAAAAAAATTAATGGTAGTTTTTTTTAAACTACCATTTAATGGTAGTTTTTTTTTTTTTTATTTTTTTTTTTCAAAAAAAAACTACCATTAAATGGTAGTTTGGTAGTTTTTTTTTTTTTTTTGAAAAAGTTTAAAAAAAAACTACCATTAAACTACATTAAACTACCGTGTATGGTAGTTTTTTTTTGAAAAAAAACAAACAAAAAAAAACTACCATTAAATGGTAGTTTAAAAAAAACTACCATTAATTTTTTTGAAAAAAAAAAAAACTACCATTAAATGGTAGTTTAAAAAAAACTACCATTAATTTTTTTGAAAAAAAAAAAAAAAAAACTACCATTAAATGGTAGTTTAAAAAAAAAACTACCGTGTAAAAAAAAAAAAAAAAAAAAAAAAAAAAAAAAAAAAAAAAAAAAAGCTCTAACCCTAACCCTAGCTCTAACCCTAACCCTCGCTCTAACTCTAACCCTAACCCTAAGCCTAGCTCGAACTCTAACCCTCGCACTAACCCTAGCCCTAACCCTAGCTCAAACCCTAACCCTAGCTCTAACCCTAACCCTAGCTCTAACCCTAACCCTAGCTCTAACTCTAACCCTAACCCTACCGCTAACCCTAGCTCAAACCCTAACCCTAGCTCTAACCCTAACTCTAACCCTAACCCTCGCACTAACCCTAACCCTAGCTCTAACTCTAACCCTAACCCTACCGCTAACCCTAGCCCTAACCCTAACCCTAGCGCTAACCCTAACTCTAACCCTAACCCTCGCACTAACCCTAACCCTAGCTCTAACTCTAACCCTAACCCTACCGCTAACCCTAGCCCTAACCCTAACCCTAGCGCTAACCCTAACTCTAACCCTAACCCTCGCACTAACCCTAACCCTAGCTCTAACTCTAACCCTAACCCTACCGCTAACCCTAGCCCTAACCCTAACCCTAGCTCTAACCCTAACTCTAACCCTAACCCTCGCACTAACCCTAACCCTAGCTCTAACTCTAACCCTAACCCTACCGCTAACCCTAGCCCTAACCCTAACCCTAGCTCTAACCCTAACTCTAACCCTAACCCTCGCACTAACCCTAACCCTAGCTCTAACTCTAACCCTAACCCTACCGCTAACCCTAGCCCTAACCCTAACCCTAGCTCTAACCCTAACTCTAACCCTAACCCTCGCACTAACTCTAACCCTAGCTCTAACTCTAACCCTAACCCTACCGCTAACCCTAACCCTCGCACTAACCCTAACCCTAGCTCTAACTCTAACCCTAACCTTACCGCTAACCCTAGCCCTAACCCTAGCTCTAACCCTACCTCTAACCCTACCTCTAACCCTACCTCTAACCCTACCTCTAATCCTAACCCTAACCCTACCGCTAACCCTAGCTCAAACCCTGACCCTAGCTCTAACCCTAACTCTAACCCTAACCCTCGCACTAACCCTAACCCTAGCTCTAACTCTAACCCTAACCCTACCGCTAACCCTAGCTCAAACCCTAACCCTAGCTCTAACCCTAACTCTAACCCTCGCACTAACTCTAACCCTAGCTCTAACTCTAACCCTAACCCTACCGCTAACCCTAGCCCTAACCCTAACCCTAGCTCTAACCCTAAACCAAGCTCTAACCCTAACCCTAGCTCTAACCCTAACCCTAGCTCTAACCCTAACCCTAGGTCTAACTCTAACCCTAACCGTACCGCTAACCCTAGCTCAAACCCTAACCCTAGCTCTAACCCTAACTCTAACCCTAACCCTCGCACTAACTCTAACCCTAGCTCTAACTCTAACCCTAACCCTACCGCTAACCCTAGCCCTAACCCTAGCTCAAACCCTAACCCTAGCTCTAACCCTAAACCAAGCTCTAACCCTAACCCTAACCCTAGCTCTAACCCTAACCCTAGCTCGAACCCTACCATAACCCTACCTCTAACCCTACCTCTAACCCTAACCCTCGCTCTAACTCTAACCCTAACTCTAACCCTAAACCTAAGCCTAGCTCTAACTCTAACCCTAGCTCTAACCCTAACCCTAGCTCTAACCCTAGGTCTAACCCTACCTCTAACCCTACCTCTAACCCTAACTCTAACCCTAACCCTAACCCTACCGCTAACCCTAGCTCAAACCCTAACCCTAGCTCTAACCCTAACTCTAACCCTAACCCTCGCACTAACTCTAACCCTAGCTCTAACTCTAACCCTAACCCTACCGCTAACCCTAGCCCTAACCCAAGCTCTAACCCTAACCCTAGCTCTAACCCTAACCCTAGCTCTAACCCTACCCTAACCCTACCTCTAACCCTACTTCTAACCCTACCTCTAACCCTAACCCTCGCTCTAACTCTAACCCTAACTCTAATCCTAAACCTAAGCCTAGCTCTAACTCTAACCCTAGCTCTAACCCTAACCCTAGCTCTAACCCTACCCTAACCCTAGCTCTAACCCTACCTCTAACCCTAACCCTAACCCTACCGCTAACCCTAGCTCAAACCCTAACCCTAGCTCTAACCCTAACTCTAACCCTAACCCTCGCACTAACTCTAACCCTAGCTCTAACTCTAACCCTAACCCTACCGCTAACCCTAGCCCTAACCCTAGCTCTAACCCTAAACCAAGCTCTAACCCTAACCCTAGCTCTAACCCTAACCCTAGCTCTAACCCTAACCCTAGGTCTAACTCTAACCCTAACCCTAGCTCAAACCCTAACCCTAGCTCTAACCCTAACTCTAACCCTAACCCTCGCACTAACTCTAACCCTAGCTCTAACTCTAACCCTAACCCTACCGCTAACCCTAGCCCTAACCCTAGCTCAAACCCTAACCCTAGCTCTAACCCTAAACCAAGCTCTAACCCTAACCCTAGCTCTAACCCTACCCTAACCCTACCTCTAACCCTACCTCTAACCCTAACCCTCGCTCTAACTCTAACCCTAGCTCTAACCCTAACCCTAAGCATAGCTCTAACTCTAACCCTAACCCTAGCTCTAACCCTAACCCTTGCACTAACTCTAACCCTAGCTCTAGCTCTAACCCTAGCCTTAACCCTAGCTCTAACCCCAACCCTAGCCCTAACCCCAACCCTCGCTCTAACCTTACCTCTAACCCTAACCCTCGCTCTAACTCTAACCCTCGCTCTAACTATAACCCTAACCCTAACCCTAACCCTAGCTCTAACCCTAGCCTTAACCCTAGCTCTAACCCTAGCCCTAACCCCAACCCTAACCCTAGCTCTAACCCTAGCTCTAACTCTAACCCAAGCTCTAACTCTAACCCTAGCTCAAACCCTAACACTAGCTCTGAGATTCGAACCTGGGTCGCTGGGGTGAAAGCCCAGAGCACTAACCACTACCCTATGCTCTCAATGCATGGAACATGTATGGTTTTATGGTTACACGAGCAACTGTGTTGCAAATTTTCTATGATAAAATTTTTTGGGTCCCACTGAGATTCGAAACCTGGGTCGCTGGGGTGAAAGACCATATCACTAACCACTACCCTATGGAAGCCTTGCTCTCAATGTATGGGACATGTATGGTTTTATGGTTACACGAGCACCTGTGTTGCAAATTTTCTATGATAAAAGTTTTTGGATCCCACTGAGATTCGAACCTGAGTCGCTGGGGTGAAAGCCCAGAGCACTAACCACTACCCTATGGAAGCCCTGCTCTCAATTCATGGAACATGTATGGTTTTATGGTTACACGAGCAACTGTGTTGCAAATTCTCTACGATAAAATTTTTTGGGTCCCACTGAGATTCGAACCTGGGTCGCTGGGGTGAAAGCTCATATCACTAACCACTACCCTATGGAGGCCTTGCTCTCAATGCATGGGACATGTATGGTTTTATGGTTACACGAGCACCTGTGTTGCAAATTTTCTATGATAAAATTTTTTGGATTCCACTGAGATTCGAACCTGGGCCGCTGGGGTGCAAGCCCAGAGCACTAACCACTACCCTATGGAAGCCTTGCTCTCAATGAATGGGACAGGTATGGTTTTATGGTTAGACGAGCACCTGTGTTGAAAATTTGCAACACAGGTGCTCGTCTAACCATAAAACCATACCTGTCCCATGCATTTGTTGGACCCCACTGGGATTCGAACCCCCGTCGCTGGGTCGCAAGCCCAGAGCACTAACCACTACCCTATGGAACCCATGCTCTCAGTGTATGGAATATGTATGGTTTTATGGAGCAGCTCACAAGCGACTAGCTGAAGACTCCACAGCAGATGTCATCACAACACGTTGTGTACACGAACACCTAGCAAAGTACAATTTAAAATGACACTTTCGAAGTACCCAAAGTTAAACTTACAAAAGAAAACCCATAACAAATAAAACTTACACAAGAAGAGCCCTAACGCGGCAAGAGCTTGGTTCGATCCCAGGTGCGAGGAAATGCTTTTGTTGTGCAATTAAGCCTTTATTTATTTATTCTCTTTTTTATTTTTAACCTCGTGTAGTGTACCTACTCATATTGTCATATAAAGCAGTTAACCAAATGTCTGATTTTTATGTTTTAATTGGCGAATATAAAAACAAGGAATAAGACGCCAGACAAGTTTTAACATAAATATAAATTAATAAATAAAAGCAAATTTCAATCTAATGTGAAATTGCAGTAGATATATTGGATAACAATATTTAGGCGTATATAGGTATACACGTTATTTAAAAACGACTATAAGTGTTATACTACGATACAAGTGTTTACCAGCTCAGTGGCCTAAGAGGAGAGTGTCCGCCCTGAGATTGGGAGGTTGTGGGTTCAAACCCCTGCCGAGTCATACCAGTGACTATAACAATGGTACCCATTTCTTCCCTGCTTGGCACTCAGTGTAAGGGGTTGAAATGGGGCCCCCCCCTGCTGCTCACGATCATTGGGACTTTTGGCACTCCGTGTACGTACATACATACACATTCATTCATACATACATACACACATTCATACATACATGTGTATACATGACTTTCACTCTGATTTATTGTTTACATGTTTGAAACAAATCAATTCATTCATTCCTCATTCATTCATGTATAAGGTCATAAATTGAGTGAGGGACGAATTTTTTTTTTAACAGCTTCAAAATGGACAAGAAATGCAGATAAAAGTCACTCTTGCAGGCATTGGCCCAGCTTGGAAAGAAAAAAACCCCACCATGAGTGGTTGAAAACGAAAAGCTAGTGAAGGGTCACTTGTGGAGCTGCCTGCCTAATGGCCACAGCCACTGGAGGAAGCAGCCTCTTAATTGACCGCATTGTGTTGCCTGCAGATGGCATATTAGACCATGGCCGTTCAAATCACACGTGACTTGGACGCAGCCAAATGGCCCGTGGGCAGGACAAGGAGAAGGCCAACGTCGGCCAAGTCATTAACGACAGTAACTCGCCAAGAGTTGGAGGTCAATGGCGTTTTATCTCGCTTTTCTTCCAGTGCAACATCTGATGACTGGGAAAAAAATAAATAATAATAAGAGGTCCAAATGGGTCAAAAAGGGAAGCGGCATTGAACATAGACATTGTGGAACAGGATGTGCTTCAGCAGCTCACAACTGCTTAAATGATTCAGTAAGCTTCAGTAACATTAATTCATTCATTGCGATTCAAGAATATATGAGTGCAAGAATTGTTATAATGTCTGTATACATGTGTGCACATACACACATACCCCCCCCCCCCCCCCCCCCCCCACACACACACACACACACACACAAACACTCAATACATATGCTGTGGAATAGACGTAAGCACATCACTGCTAACTTAGGCAAGTCAAGTCAAGTCAAGTTTATTTGTATAGCCCCAAATCACAAACAGTCTCAAAGGGATTCACAGAGACAAAAATTGACAATTATTCTCAAAGCATCCCCTGATCTTAAGCTCCCAAAAGGGCAAGGAAAAACTAAAAAAAAACTACCCTACCTAACTTTAGCCTGAAGCGAGTAATGCATTCATTGTGTTAGAGCTATTAAGTTAGTTGAGCTGTGTGATTAATTTTGGTGTGCGTGTTGCAGCCTTATCGTCACTCCAGATGACCCCGACTCTTCCTGTGAAGTGGAGGCAGCTGGAGGCCGTAACGTCACACCACCACATCATTTTCTGAGAGAAACACACACACATACACACACTGTTGTAATACATACATATTGTGATATAACATAATATACTGTTGTCTGGCTGGCGTCTGTCAGCAATTGGAGGTGATGCGGGGTAGGGGGGTACGACGTGGGGGGCCTCTCACTGCTGCCGAGTTAGGGAGGGTTTGAGGCGCTATGGCTTGCGCAGCAGCAAATTGTCAGGGGTGAAGGGTCACAAGACTTGTTTGGTCACAAGTGAAAAGATTATCCATCCATCCATCCATTTTCTGAACCGCTTAGTCCCCACGGGGGTCGCGGGCGTGCTGGAGCCTATCCCAGCCGTCATCGGGCAGTAGGCGGGGGACACCCTGAACTGGTTGCCAGCCAATCGCAGGGCACACAGAGACAGACAACCAATCGCACTCACACTCACACCTAGGGACAATTTGGAGTCTTCAATCGGCCTACCAAGCATGTTTTTGGAATGTGGGAGGAAACCGGAGTGCCCGGAGAAAACCCACGCGGGCCCGGGGAGAACATGCAAACTCCACACAGGGAGGGCCGGAGGTGGAATCGAACCCGCACCCTCCTAACTGTGAGGCGGACGTGCTACCCAGTGCGCCACCGAGCCGCCGTGAAAAGATTAGGCCTCTAAAATTTTATCTCATCTTTTGATATTACATGCAAATGTCTTCAGTATACAACAAAAACAAAGGAATTGACCTCGCCGTCCCAATACTTTTGGAGGTGACTGTATGTTGGAATGCACTGGCACTTAGATACTAGTGCAGGTATCCACAGTGTTGTGGCAACTGAAAAGTAGGTCAATGCTTTAAGACAGGTAGCAGCAATTAATTTTGTTTTTGTTCCAGCTAGGGTGGTGAGTTATGTAACGATTATCAGGCCATCACATCCACACCCATCAGCGACTTCAAATATTTGCCGGCCCGCGCCCGACATGAAGTAAAGGAATGCCAGGAGGTGAAAGCTGTTGAATGCAAAGGCGGCCTGATGAACGTGTGAATGCTTTACAGGAGCGGCTTGTAAGAACATGTTTACTGCTGCGTCATCAAACATTGCACAAGAGATGAAGAATGATGTGCAGGCCCGGGGCACGCTCTAAGGTGCACTGCAGGTGAATAGTGGCGGTGGCCCAATACCACCATGTTGACTCTTTCAAACAAGCTGACATTTTAGCGTGATCGGCTGATGAAACGTTTTAAAGCGGGATAAGTGATTTATTGCTTGTAGCTTGAGTGACTGATTTGATGATGATCAAAATGAACCTGGAGCCTTTTTTTTGGACCAACATTTAGAAAGTTTGTTCTGTGCACAGGTAGCCAAATTTGTATAATTTTTTTGTGGTCCACTAAAGCAAACAAAGTGTGCCAAGAGCCAAACAACATCCAAGCTAGCTTTTGTGATGGCTTTAAGGAAATTGCAAGGCCACGGCCCTCAGCAGCTATTGTTCCAAGGCACTGCTGAGGCGACACGACAGCTGCCAACACAACACAACACGATGTGGCCTGCTTGGAAACATCGGATGGAGTCCCGACCTTGCATTTGCAAAAAGAGGCCCCTAAAAAGGACGACGCCCAATTTGAATGCAGCCGCTAATACGACACAATGCAGCCGCCTCCTTGGAGACATATAGACGCTATAATGCAAAGTCTACATTAGGCTTGAGATGGTTTTAAAGTGTGTGTGTGTGTGTGTGTGTGTGTGTGTGTGAGAGTGCTAAGCAGCACTCAAGACATTTCATTAGGTACACATGCAATCCAATTGAAGAGCTGCATTGACAATTTTGTCGTTGCTAAATCAAATTAGTTTTACGCCCCAGAAAACAATGAGGATTTTTTTTGTTGACACATTTGTAGACGTGACGACATATGACATTGACACACCCCTGCCTGTTGCCTTTCAAACAAATACCAAAGTGCTGTCCAACAATCAAATGTTTTGCCTCCTTTGTAAGCGTCAATAGATGTCACAACTGTTTTTGTGATCGCCGACATATGAAAATAAGTAATCCCATTCATTGCATATGAATGCGCTAAATCAAACTCTTCACAGACTGGTTTATGATTTGCCATTGTGGTCCAATTATTTCCAAAGACAACACAATAAAATACTTACGCAACATGTTTCTTTGCGCTTCACAATACACACTCGAGTTGTTTTTGTGGCCAAGCGACGAGCCATCGCTCACTCCAGGCCCCCACTCGGCGTCGCCGACGAGGCCTATCAACGCCTCTGAGATGTAAAACGCGACCTCTCGACGCTCATTCTTTCATTGTGGCATTAATGAGTTGAGCTAATTATCAAGAGGAAACATGTTTGATGCAGCTGTCAAAACACCCGAGCACGCCACACACCTGTGACTCAAAAAACGCACACCGTTGGAGAGCCACTGGGTGATTAGACACTCCTCTCACTGTGCGTATGTGTGTGTGCGTGTGTGTCGCCAAGCAACCGTGGGTTTTCCACCCCCCCCTCCCTGGAGCCTTTTTTCATCAATACAAATGGTGGTTAGAGCTAATTATTCTATTTAAGCATTGGACACAAAGGCAAAAGCATTTTATTTTTCCTTACGCTGTGCACTTAATTGTAAAATATTTTCATAGCATGCATTGTGAACAATGAGTATGTTTGGAACGTGAAGTTGAACAAATTGATTTGGGAAGTCTATATATTGTTTTCAAATATAGAGCTTATGATGTTTTTTTTACATACGTTTTTATTCAACTATATATACATTTACCTATATATTTATTTAACTATATATATAGTCGAAGACAATGAATAGAATGAGTATTGAGAATATCCATGCAATACCCAATATATCCACAAGATGGCAATATGACTCAAGAGATGTAATACGCCAACTGAGCACTAAAGTCTCTTCAAAGATCCCTTATACTGCATTTTATATACCCCAGTGGAACAAGTAAGACTCCAGAGAAGTGGAAAGGCGAAGAAAGATCTGTTGTAGACAACAGACTCACCAAAAGAATCCTAAAATACAGTGCATGTACCGTAAAATACATTTTAGTGGGATCACTGAAAAGCTGCAAAGCCAATAAAATATGAATAAATCAAACCGCTTATGCGATTAAAAACATTTTTTTAAAGTCAGCTTGGTTCAGATTGTGAATGAGGACCCAATTATGACCCTTCATGATCTTTAATTAAAAAAAAAAATGTGTACGAAATGTAGACAAAATAACAATCCTACTATTATTTATTATAGTAAGCATATTACATACGACCATGGGAAAAAACTGCTACTACTATTATTTCAACTAATTACAACTAGTAATAATACTACTAAAATAATTACGATGACTACTACAACTCCTAAAAATAGAATTGCAAACAGCGATGCAAAAAAACATGACTGTGATTGCTAAATATTTTTAATACACAATGTGTCTTAATTTTCCAGAGGATCCAAGGCAACATGACAGAGCGGTGCAGAGTGTTGAGCAAATCCAGAAAGATGATCAACGATGTGTCCTACGAACGCATGATGAGCCTCTCCACGTGGCCCCTGTGGGGAAACTCGAGTGAAGCTGCCAACGCTTTGCTGTCAGTGTCACAGCTCGGAGCCGCCGAGCACATTTCCAGAGACTGGAGCCTTCTCTCTCATTGCGGACGTCTTGACGCTCATGACAAGTGACACGCTATCACGCAGCGCAGCGAGCCCTGGATGTGGCGATTAGCCTTACAATAACAATGACAACCCCCCCCCCCCCTCAAAAAAAAAAAAAAAAACAACAACAACAAAGCTTCACCGGCTCCCGTGATGCACCCTAAACAGGTCAGCCCCCCGAACCCCCGCAAACTCACACCCCTTTAGCGTCCGAGCCCCTCCCTCTGGTTCCAATTTTGCCATCCTAATCATAAAAGCATTAAGCGAAATGCTGTTGCCGAGTGAAAAGCGACCAGGTGAAATGCGGGCCCCACCTTTAAAAATTCCATTTCCACTCAAGTGGACAAGGCGCAACCAGGACCATACGGGGGAAAGGGGGGGCTCAGTTGCCCCTCTTCAAAATCGGAATGGCGAGAAGCCACCAAAATTACCCAACAAAACGCGGCAACAGCAGGACTCAAAGATCAGATTTAGGGCAGCACTAAACAGAGCACTGCAGTAAAATGGAGATTATGGCCCAGCTACATGGAGGTAAAAAAAAAAAAAAAATAACCCACCCTTCCCCCAAATTATAATATAATTACATTCATAATAGAATTTCTTAAACAATATACAATAACATACATGGAAGAATCAGTGTCCGCGCATGCGCAGCAGAGCAAGGTAGAAGTTTAATATTTCTCGGACATCATAGAACTTTTAAAAGGGGTGCACATGGTCAAAACTTTTCTTGATCGAAAATCTACTGGCTGATTTGATCTGGTTGGATCGTTTGATTGTTTTAATTGATTTGTTTTTCAAGAAATGACGTAAACCGTGGATTTAGTGACGTGTCTCAATATTTTTGCCCACATGTTGTGGTTGATCGCGACAACGTGTTAGGTTAGCGTGATTCTCCGCAGCCTTAAGAAGTTACATTTGTAGGCTTTGACCACGTTTTTTTTTTCTTGTTTAATAAAAGGAGGGCGATCAGAGCCTCTCCTTTGTGATTACATTAGCCACAAGGGCTGGCAGGCCTCCGTGTCTGCATATAATTTCAGTCATCGCTCTCTATTTGGACGCAGCAGATGTTTCCTCACGTCAACACGCCCCCTGACAAAGCGAGATGGAGAAGGCGTCCTTATTGCAGTGGCGGCCAACCAAACGCCCTCTCCCTTCTCGCCATCAGAGATGCGCTTCACCACCGCGGTATAGGGCAGTCAAAAGCAAGGGGAAAAACAAACAGCCTTTTTTTCTCTCTCGAAAATAAAGGTTGCTTTTGTCTTGTGAGACGCCGGAGGTGAGACGCAGATTGATGGCTTGCTTTGAACGCCTTGAGAAGAAAATAGCGATTCAATGCTCATCACTGACATGTGGTCGGCTTGACTTGTCGCATCTCAATTTTTCCTCTTCAGTATTTGGAACAACATAGCCATGTCAGGCCTACAATCTTACTAGTTTGCTCTTTATAAAAAACAGACAGAATTGATGGACAGATTGCGCAAACCAGCACTAACTACAGAACAGATTATTTGTATAATAATAATAATAATAATAATAATAATAATAATAATAATAATAATAATAATAATAATAATAATAGAATTTCCAAAATTGATTATTGATTTATAATTGCAATTCAACAGACTGAAATAATACCTAATTAAAAAAACAGCTCGTGCAACTAAGAAAATATGATTATTTACTTGTTTTAAGCTTTTCCAAATTGCTGAAAAACTTTAAAATGAAATAAGCAAAACTAAAGGGCTAATAAAGTTCACGTCTTCATTTTAGGAACGTGATCACTGACGTAGAGCTGGATCACACCATTTAAATTAAATAACGACGACACGTACATATATATATATTAGGGGACATTACATGATTAATGAAAAGAAAACGCTTACCTGAAAGTGGGAAAATGGTAAAAAAAAAAAAAAACAACGACCAAAAAAAAAAAAAAAAAACAAAACACCGCATTCAATTAAAGCCTAATTTGGTTCGGCTAAAAAAGAAAAATACATTGACGCTTTTGCGTTTCTAAAATTTTGACTGGGGTGTGTGTGTTTTAGTGCAAATAAATACGATCGGAGGCCCGCAGGAGAAGGAGGAGGAGTGGACGGGGACATCGCTAATGAGAGGTGACATGTTTTCAAACTCCCTTCAGGAGCGAGGGGCACACAAGTGCTCCAAAGACGAATCAAGTCTTCAAAGTCTTCATGTAATATTTCCTCGGCTTCTCTTAAAAAAAAAAAAAATCATTAAAGTGGGAATACGCGAGCGCGCGCCCACGCACACGCGTACACAGACGGTTGGGATGTTATTGTATCAATTTTACTGGGTCGGCCCCAATTAGGCTATTAAGGCCTTTTCCCTCCCCAAAACGGATTTGAGGGGCTAAAACGCTTTGGTTTCTTGACATCCATTGAAAGTCAAGTTTATTTGACTTTCTGACATGATGTGTGCAAACTTAACATCGAATCAGAATGACTGCGAAGATCGTTTTTTTTTTCCTCTTTCGTTTTTGCACCATTTCCTAAGTAGGGCGCGGAGAGAAAATAAATAATTTTAAATCGACAAAATAATCCGAGAGTTAATATATAAAGGGGCGGGGTGGTGTTGGGGGGGTTGAGGGGTTAATCTTCACCTCGCTTGGGAGAGCAAATGAATGTGCAAGCTTTTTTTTTTTTTTAAACTCCAACCACTGAATGGCGCTCGGGAACTGCAAGAAGTATTGAGATGCGTGTGCAATAGAAACAAGAATGAGCGCTGACTATTTTATATTTTTTTGCTGAGCCGACGCAGAATGGAAATGCTGTAGAATGTATTAGAAATGAAAAAAAATGGTGACAAAAAGAAAAAGCAATCAAATAAAAAAGGAATGACAACAATGTCAACTTGTGTGTTTTTAGAAACGTTTCCGAGTTAATGTGCATTTTATTATGTTTATATAATTTAAGTTTCATTTGAATAAAATATATTTTAGTGAAATAATAATACGTTTTTAGTCTTGTTCTTGCTCATTATTGTAAAATTACCTTTGCTTCTGTAAGGTAACAAGTGTTAACATTTTTTACTCAGTTGTAATTGTCCTTCTTAGTGTCACAATCAGCTTTGTGGATTTAAACAGAATTGTCAAATTTATACTTAATGGACTATTTTAAAATTTAAATTATAAATTAAACAAATTGCTCATGGGAGTATAAACATTGAAGCATAATAAGTAAGATTTAACCTCTTATGTAATTAGCGTTTAAAAAAATAAAGTGACAATAGAGTGTGTGTGTGTGTGTGTGTGTGTGTGTGTGTGTGTGTGTGTGTGTGTGTGTGTGTGTGTGTGTGTGTGTGTGTGGTGGTGGGGTGCTCGAGGTGGGTAGGTAAAACTGCCATGAGAATAAATAAAATGAATAAAATATGCAATTACCTGCAGTATTAAGAATGCTTGGCTTGTTTCATGTCTAAAATTTCATGTATTTTCTACAGTACAAGCGAACAAGCTAATTTTAAACAACTTGTCTTTTAACAGGGGAGAATAAAAAACTAATACACACACACACACACACACACACCACAGCTCTCAGCATGACGTCAACTTTGCATACTAGGTTGTACCTAATGAAAAGGCCAGCAAGCATGGCATGAGCGCTGTCATGTTGTTATGAGTCTTCATCATAGTAGAATAATTGTAATAACCTCTCCTGTCCAAACATGCTCTTCCACTGATGGATGATTCAAATTCAAAAACTATCACGCTGTTTCTTCTCCAAGTAAGCACATTTCATATTGTTAGTTTTGTTTCCTTTTTTTTGACAGATAAAAGCACCACATTGTCTAAATATGCAAAGCCAGCAGAATGCAGAGTCATGGAAATCGTGCAATACAACTGAGCTGTGATTATGGATATACTGTAAATATAAAACACACACGCACACAAGACCGCGATAAATTCATTCGTTTCCTGTCGTTCCAACTCGAGCCACAAATCAACCACTGCATCTTCAGTCTTCATATTCTACCTCCCAGACTTACATTGCCACAGCAACCCAGGAGAACAGCCTCATTTTGGGCCATCCATCCGGAGAATGCTCTCCTTGTTCTGCCCATTCTGCTTACATCATCGTTCATTCTCACTAACTGGGAATTAACGAAAAAAAAAATCTAATTTCATTATTCCCGCCTCTCATCAAGTGGAGAGATTTTTGCCGGCGCTTGACTGCATTTCTATTCCTTTACTTTCTCACTGTTGCTAGCAATTGCTTGAGGAGTTTTTCACCAATCTATACTATGGAAGAGCATCATGGAGAGGAACTGGGGCAGCGGCATGAAGTGAAATGCCAACATCCGCTGTGTTCACTCCCACAACGGCGCAGCCTGCGCCCATGTACGGAAATAGCAAAAAAAAAGAAAACTTCACCCACGAGCCCAGTTAGCACATTGCGCTAGGCACGACAATCATCCACTGCATAGGAGGTGGATGCTCTACATCTACATTTTTCCCAAAAAGCCATCAGCTGGTGGTCCCGCTCCATTGTGACACCTCAGCCATCCGAAGCATCAGAGAGTGGCACACCTCCACGCCACTCGCATCGGCTCGACGGGGTGAGACGACTTCTTCAAAGATAAGACGGCGATGCAAAGTGACAGCCAAATGGAAAGTCTTAGACACACTTAAAGAGATTGTTCGCAGCGCAGGGACATTGAAGGCATCGTCTTTAATAAAATACAATTGACAGAAAAAAAAAGAGAAGATGGCACAGGAGCTTCCATTTCATTGGCGATGGGCAGATTGAAATATTCCGCCGTGAACCGTCATCTCTTGTTGACGTTTGTTTCCAAGGATGACATTAGCAAGTCGCACGCAATTGTCACTACAAAAAATGCCACCAAAGGGAATAAAATGGATGCACCGGTGTGTCTTGTTAAAAAAATACCTCCCAATATTTTTGACTGACGGGGCACATCCCGCCTGCTGTTTCTCCGCTAATGGCGAGTGTGCGACTTGTCCGCCGCATCTTCTTTGAAAAACTCAACACCCTCATTAGCCGCCACACTACACTTCACATTTCCAGCGAGCCGCTTCACGGACAAAACAACAACAAGTTTGCGGCTGAGAAGCAGGCGTATACTTCCCTCATCTCTGCAAGGACAACACACTCGGGCCCTCAGCACTTGGCCTGATCAAAGACTGACATGTTCTACAAGCACCTGCCACCGCAATGCCAAAAGTGTACGCGGTATTATGTTTAGATTTCACTTGAGTATGTGTGTGTGTCTATTTTGGTATGCTTGTTACTGCACACATTTGTGCAGGCGTTGTGCTCTTCCTCTCATTGTTGCCTGCCACACACCATTACGAAGGTCTGCAAAATAACGCTTTCCAACCCTCCAATTACGAAAAATGTTCTAATGGGTTTTTATAGAAATTGAACTTTATCTATATAGATAATACAGAAATAACATAATTGAATGCGATGAGTTAAACAATTTGCGTATCATGATTGATCCAATGGGTATTGTGTGTCTTGGCCACCTGGTGGCAGTATAATCCTATACTGTGATATTAGTTGTTTTTCGCAGAGGATAAAGAATATGTGCCATGTGATAATTCATTCTATTTATCTATGGCTATTATTTTTAAACAATCTAAATCTGAATCATTCAATGAAGGGTGAATGTATTTCTTGTAAATAAAATGAGTATTATTAAAATGAATAGTTATAATTTTTTGTATTTAGTACATCAATTATGCAAAATTATATTATTATTATTTTCAAACCTAAGTTTTATATTTTAAATATCTTTTGATCATCTTTCCTGAAAATGATCCAACTTGGTCAGGTCCAATATATTTCCCTCAATCTAAACTAGCGCACCCCATAATTATCGCGGTGTTTATACCTTCAAGCGCTTCAAAAGAAAATGCATACGTATATTTCTAAGCCGTAAAAGTCAAGTGTCAAGCAGCAGATCGGAGGGCAGCAGCCAAGTGAGTCAGAAACTTCAAAGGGTGACACATGTTCACCTGCATCCCGACTGAACACCAAGATGACGAGAGCAAACATACGAGCCAGTTGTCCAACTATTTCCCGTCTTTGTGTAACAATTTGTGCCCCATACATCACCGTGACAGATGTCCCCATTCAATACGAGTCGCACGGCTTAATCCGCGCATTAAAGTACGGAATATGATCTTTGCCAAGCATTGTTAACTTTAGGAAAACTTGGAAGGCCTCCATGCGGGTTGTAATAGGCCATTAGTTTATTGTCAAATATATCATATCGGGGTGCCGCTACATCGTGCCAAGTGGAAGCAGCTGAAGCAGCTGAATGTTCGTCTTGGAAAAATCATCCAAATAAAGTCAATCTTGAATATTGAGTGGGGGAAAAAAATAATGAGTAATACATCCATCCATGCTAAGTCACACAGAGGTCAAAGGTTACCTGCGGGAGATCAACACCTGACAAAACAAATCCAGTGTTCACCTGAGATTAATTTGTGCAAAAGTGTCATACAAAAAAAAAAAAAATCCCCAACACGTTTGAACTCCAGCGAGGCGCTGTAATTTAAAGCGTGTGAACCTTGCCATATCAAAGCTCTTCTGTATTGTTGCGCCTCTGATGGACTTCTGAGGTCAACTTGAAAGGCTGAGACTGCATATGGAATACGAATTGTCTTCAGGAGTGTCTCTGCTAATGCTGTCATTATTCATATGTCTGCGCGGCGGCGGCGGCCGCGGCGGTCGCCGCTCGTAATAATTGGAAATGCAAGTGGCACATGAGAGTGAAGAGGAGCACACAACAAGTGAGCATAAAGGAGGCTAAAAGCATTCCCCCCCTCGCTCTCGACCGCGCTTTGTCTTTCCACTTGAGGCCTCAGGGAGATAATGAGGGTCTTGGCTTTGCAAACATTATTTCTGCAATATGGCAGCTGCCATCAACTTATCTCTGCAGCCTTTGCATTTCAATATTGCGCAAGCCGATAGCGAACGGGGACGGACGACGGACGACCTGCACTCGCTGAAGAAGACGCTCGACTGGGACATCAAACACTCGCTACCCGTGTCGGACCCGCATTATATGTTCATCTTTTGTTCCGACGTTGGACGGGGTAAGCAAAGATGGAGAAAATGGGTTGGAGAAGAGGGCCAAGTGATGGAGAGTAATGAGACTCCTCTTGAACTGAATAAACATCCAAAACATATCTTGTGCCTTCCTCAAATAAAGCAAAGTACAATTTTCCCTTTTTAAAAAAAAAAATCACAAAAATGAGGCTGGGATGGATTAATGGGTTTTCCATTAATTTCTATGAGAAAAAAAAAAAATTTTTAGAATCTGCTTCTCTTGTCTGCTCTGATGATTTACTATTAGACGGACGGCCTTTGTTTATCGTCCTTCCGATGTCTCGTGCTGACAGCGGCAGACTATATCAGCATCCTTGGGATATTGTTAAGCCATTAAACAGCTGTTGTTAGTTAACAGTGGCATATATTGAAAATTTTAAAGCCCCATTCTGCCGACTCCGGTGGAAATGTTGCAAATGGCTCGCTATGAGGACCAAAGAGAAGCAATAAATCAGATGCATATCAAACATAGAAATATTTTGCCGCATTAAGACCGGAGGCGGCATCCAATGAGAAATCAAGCATAAGCAACATTACACTATACCTACCCCAAAATAAAAGTCCAGCAGCTGCTTGTCAGCTTTTCCACCTAGTATGTTGTAAGCTAACAAGCTAACAGGCACTTGGCACCAATATCAAGGTGAGTGCAAGTTCAAAGGGCAAGGTTCACCCAAGTAAGCGACCCTGCGCTGGCTCATACACTACCGAGCTGTCCATATTTACGAGGTGTCATTTTTATGTGAGTGCCAGGCAACAACAGGTTTAAGAGGGCCAACGTAACCTTCCTGGGGGCCCCCGGCTGACCCGCACCTCAGCTACAATGCTTTCCTTGGGCCACAATTAGAAGCGGGGCCTCCGTGAGTCACCCCGGCATCGAGCTTCCATGGCAGCAGACGCCCCCTCCCCTTTCCCTTCACTTGCTGCGCCAAATATTCTCCACACACTTGATGGCCTATTAACAACCTCATATCAATATACAGTGGCGCCTTAAAAGGACTTTAATTCATTCCGGGAAATCAAAACACTTTCAAATCAACTTTCTCCATCGAAGTGAATGGAAAAGGGATTAATCTGTTCCAGCCCATATAATAATGATAAACACAAACAAAATATTTGAAGAAAAATCGGTTCAACAATTTTTTTCGACCTCTTGCCTATCAACTCTTCCTCAACCCTCGTCTTCCTTCCCTCCCCTGCCTAGCTGGCCCTTTCTCCGCTTCTCTCGCTGGCGCTTGGTGAGCTGTGACAGTTGCCGCCGCGCATGCCCTGCAACACAGTGAATGTGCACCACGAGCTGGCTGGCTGGCTCCGGCCGGCCACAGAGACTTGTCAGCGCCACTCACCGTCAAAACCCAAACTACCAATTAACTCCTGGGCGCACCCCCACCTGCCTGGAGGCGCATTGACCCCCCCCCCCCCCCCCCCCCCATTCCACTATGCCTCACCACTACCGCTGGCCTCCAAATCCTGCCGCCGTGCCCTACGAGAAGGCCCGTGACTCGGTGACATGCTCAGAGATATTGTCCCTCCCATCTGGCCGGAGTCTGTCCGTCTGTCAGACCCTTGAACTTGGCAGAAGAGGATAAAGTCAATTTGTCTGTTTGTTTCACTCCACTGTGCTTATAACAGCTCATAATAATAATAATCGAATTCATATTTTTTTTCTTACACCGTTAATTGTAACTTTTCAACCCCGTTTGTCAGTACTGCCCACTCTTCTGTCTTCCCCCTCAAAATAAAACATGGTGAAATGTTTGTGTTCCCGTCGCCGTCACAGTTTACATGACCATACATAGTTATTTTCACTAAATATACACATACACACACGTTGTTGATGGAAGACATTCTTTCCCGGTGTCACGCAGACACATTTCCTCCAGTGGTGAGTTAACTGCGCCTGTCTACACGCTTTCTGTGAAACCATCAGCCTCGGTGGCTGCGAGGGAAATGCTTGACCTCAAGTATCATGAGCAAACCGCTCGCTCTGCGGGCCTCGCTCGCTCCCACGGGGGACGCCGCGCATTAACGGGGGCGCGATGACACACGGAACATGGCCGCCGCCGCCGCAGCACAACCCCCACCGCCGATCGTCCTCCCCTCGGCGCCTTTCACCTTCTGTGCGGTCCCTCATTACAGGATCAGAGAGTGACTTCCTCTCTCGGCGCAATGTTCTCACATCCTGAGATCTGTTTATCGCGGAATCACAACACGCAGCTGTTTTGTGTTGGACACTGTGCGTGTGTCTGATTTGTGTACATGCACGCTGTCCAGTCATTACAGATGGAAGTCCGTAGAAGAAACTTTTTTTTTTTCTATTCCACCGGTTCTCGAGGCGTTTTTTTACCGTCAAGCAAACAGAGGCTATTACACATCAAAATGAATCACGATAGATGGCTATCATGATTTTACGCACCTCCCTTGTGCTGACTTGGGTCAGGAAGAGGAGGGCAGTAATACAAACTAGTTGGTGTGTTATGGGAAACCGAGGCAGGGATATCCCAGAGGATCGGGAAAAAGAAACCGTTTGAGAGTGTCGCTTTCAATCACCAAGATGTGAGTATTAAGGAGGTTGAAACTGTCTAACACTATTAATAATACAATCATAGATACCCCCCGAAAAAAAAATCTGTATTCAAAATACACTGCAACTCCCTTCACATCTTTGGACTGTTATTTTAGCTCACTGGGTCACTTAAAGTAGTTGTGAAACTCTTCTTTGTTTTTTCTATATCACGACTACACCATTTTTTTTTTTTAAAAAACAACAACAATGACATTGAAGAGACAATGTGGATTTTTTTTTTTGTGGATTTAAATGTAGGTTTTCTCACTACAATTCATTTTCAGCGGGCTCACAAAAAAAGGGGAAATTAAGCCTTGCTCCAAAAAAGTACTTAATACTTCATCCATCTCCAAAAAAGCAATGTTTGTCAAGCGTGACTTTCTGCAAGTCAGATTAGTGGACATTTTACATGCTTCCCTTCCAGGATTTCCTGCATTTGAGGGATTATTTGTCAACATCAAAGCAATCTTGCCTATTGATTTTGAGCGCCTTCCAAACCCAACGCGGCTGGCAATTATCACTTTGTTTTCGTTTTGCAGGCAAAATCTTTTTTTGGGTGGGGTTCAAACACGGAGCGCGAGGCTGAAAAAGTGCAGCGGGATCAACGCTGTAATTAGCCAGCCAAAATGGCTTCAACCTTTTTTTTTTTCTCGATGAGGTCCTGTCTGTACTGGTTCAGCAACAGTCACTGTTTTAGCCATAATGGGAGGAAAATGTTCCCCCCTGATTATTTATTGCCTGTCAGGCATCCCCGCGTGATGGGGTCGGCTACACTGTACAGCTTCCTGTGACACGTAGTTACATCAGGCCAAAGTAGTAACTCACTTGAGGTGATACGCCAAAGCAGAAACCTTGTGCGTGAAAAATGAGGTGCAGTCTGGCACCGAGTTCGCATTGCGGCGGCGTAAGATCACAAGGAGATCATCTGCAGGCACAACTTGTCTGTTTTACTTTGAAAGGTCTTATTTAGAACAGAGCGCTGTCACGGAAATGCCGGTCGCCGCCCTTCATCATTTACCATCTGTGAAGCAAATAAGGGCGACGGGGCGCTTTATCACGTTGGGAGAACTTTGCTGACAGTGCAACAAGGAGATCCAGATTGTTCTCCTGGAGCGATATGGCCTCATGAGAAATGAGCCAACTGCTCTTAACATTATTTGTCATTCTTACACCTATTCTAAAAAGCTATGTTAAGCTAACATCAATTTGTTTTTAAATATTTTGTTTATGCTCTGCTTTCACTTCAGGCGCCTTCTCAACGCCTCACAAATCACCTCAGGCAATCACTCGCCCGGTCAGAGGGCATCTTCTGGCGGCAGCGCGAGCTCCCTCAACTCCTCGAGTGGTTTGTTCCAGGTCGAGAGAGCCGGGCCGAAACGCACCAGCGCGCCTAAAACCAGAAGCAGGAAGTTCGATACAATAGAGGAGACCTTTGATCCACGACTCAGGGGGAGGGGGGAAGACTTCCCTTTACGACGTGTAAACTATTAACGTGAAAGTGACTCTGCCCATGGCACGTTGGTTACGGAGAATAATGGGCCTAAAATTAGCACACAATGGCAGGCAGACGGGCGACACTCGCACTCAGCCATGCGCAGGAAGGGAGCGACAGGTAATTGTGTTAGCAAGAGTGATTCGTGGAGGTCGGGCCGACGATCTTGTGCCGTGAAGAGAAAGAGAGCTGACAGGGAACTTCAGCTGAGAAACATTACATGCTGCTGTTTTGGTTAGCAACAGACTTAAAAAAAGGGTAGGCTTTATTACGTAATCAATGAACGGACTAAAAATGATTACGGCCCTTTTTTTCCTTTTGAGGAAAAGGAAGGCATTTGTTTGTTTTCAATGGATGGCATCCAGCGAGTTTTTTTATTTGATTCTATAATCAATTTGACATGTAGTAGTAATACAATGTAGGCATAATAGTGTTTGAGATGATGTAGAAACATCCTTTCCTATTCAGAGGTTTAGCCTAAATGATTCTCTCCATATCGTGACATGTTGTATTTAAACGTCTTGTCACGTCAGGTTTGCCGACCGACCTGTCTTGCCAAAATCCCACATCAGAAGAGCAAGCAGCAGCACTTCGCCCCACTCTTAAAAAGAAAAACATACACACGCACACACATCCTGGCTATTTGGATGGAAAACATATTTCATTTCAACGTTTTACAAGTTGGACTAAGAAAGGAAGGGCAAACGTGATCTGTTGGGCGTATTTTGTGTAGATTATAAGAGGGAAGGTTTCTTAAATTGTGTTTATTCTTGTGACATTGACGACTTTAAGGACTCTCTGCGTGACCCTCTCAAATGGTGACAACAATAACACATTGTATTATGTGTTTAAAGAACACTTGTGCCAGTGGAGTACACAATAGCTTCTGCTGGGGGCTCGTAAAATATACACGGCCGACTAATCAAGACAATAGCGAGTATCCATTGGCGGGTTGTTTATTTACTGGCAACACTACAACACTACACCTTTGAATTTTTATTTATTTTTTAAAAATATTGTGTTGTCTTCTTTTTACACTCCAACAGTCAGACCAATGAACTAAAATAAAGGGTGAATTGTTTCTCAACCCGAGCAAATAGTGGTTCACTATCATTTGAACGGGGGTGTGTAGACTTTCTCTGCACTGTACCAGGCCAAGTGCATGAGGCTATCTAATAAACATGTAAACACTGGGCGTCCTCCAGCTCATTAGGTGATTGCAGAGGCTGCTTGCTCTCCATAAATCAGCGCCCAGGTTATCAAGGCCTCTGATCTTAACTATAGCGGGCGCCCAGCTGTCTACAGCCGCACCGACTGGGAACAGCAGACTCGGCGGACTCGGCTTCCACCCGCCTCTTCCACCGTTCTCACTTTGCAAATAAAAAAAGGGGCAGATATTCTCGTAAGCCGCCGCCGCCTAGTACGCATGCTAAGCGGTCATCAAAGCCAGCCAAACGCCGGCCGCCGCGACCTCGACGTCTCTTTTCTTGGCTGATGTCAGGTGAGCCGTCAGGT
The DNA here is from genome assembly GCF_024217435.2 of Syngnathus scovelli. Classification (NCBI taxonomy): domain Eukaryota; kingdom Metazoa; phylum Chordata; class Actinopteri; order Syngnathiformes; family Syngnathidae; genus Syngnathus; species Syngnathus scovelli. The sequence continues at coordinate 11,248,936 of NC_090859.1, read as the reverse complement.
ATTTGCGAGATCGGCGTGACCGCCAGCTTCCGCTACACGTGTAACATAGCGTGGCGCTGGTGTAAGAAAAAAAAAAAAACGTTTTAATCACGGCCGTGAGAAAAAGCGCTCTCTCCGGGCAGAGCGAGCCGGAGCCAAAGATGAAAAGTCTGGAGAATTAAAAACGGCTGTGTCAGTTTGACTCGAGCCCCCTCTCATACCACCATAAAGGTTACTACATGCCAGGTTCAAGCGCAGTATCACCCCCCCGACCCCCCCACCCCCACCCCTTGCCTTTAATGTAAAACACACTCAGGCCGCATACTAGCCTGCCCACTAAATGTTACACCGCTGACTTTCCATGCACACACACGCCTCCATTTTTTTTCTGGATTTATTTCGGCTTGTGACGTGTGAGCTTCCTCGGCACGACACTGATTATTTCCTGCTGCATAACAATGTCCATTCAAAACAATACGAAAGAATATAAAGGTTACCGCTAATGATGCTAAAATAGATTGCAGGAAAAGTGAGCCTTGCAAATGAGATCATTTCCATACTTGATAAGCAAATACAACTAAAAATGTGTGAGAATAATCTGATTATTTTGATCAAATACATCCAACAATAAAGACTGAACAATTAGACAAGGTCATTCCAGGAAATAAAATGTGTTTAGTAAGTTTTTTTTAGCATAGAGTTAGCATAAACCTAAAATATAGCCACATGGAATATATGCTAGTAGCATGTTCACTCTAAGCTCATTGAATGATTTAAGAAAAATTTATTTAAGTTAAAAAAAAAAGTCTAGATATTATGTTTACTCTCGTATATTAAAACCGTCTATCGGATGTTGAAGCGGACGGAGTAGAGTAGTATTAGCGTTGACAATATTGCCAATGTTCATTGCATTCCTAATGTAACATGCTTGAGGGGTTTGTTCCAAATGAGTGCTGAGAGAGAATCAGGTGGAACGTGCAAGTGTTAGTGCTCCGGGAAGAGTGATGGAGCCCCCTTAGAGATTAAAATCTTTTTAAGAGCGACATTTTTTGGGCCCACTTGGGCCTGAAAGCCTCCCTTGATGGCTCAGGTTTCGGGGTAAGAAGTGCTGAATGAACCTTCATCTAAATGGAGCCCAGGAGACTTTGCCATTCAGGAACAGGTGGATGGGAAAACTGACCACTCACATTGATGGAAGGGCTTTCCGTGTGGAGTTTGATGCATTTTTGACTTTTTTTCGTATTTACACTGCCAATTATTGTAACTGGATAGCAACTTTCGGGAAAAGTTGTTTTAGAGGAGAACAATATATTTGAAAGCATTTCTATTTGTCAGTTTAACGTGACAGCAGTACATTTTTTTAAATAAAAAAAAAAAAACATCTTTATTTTTAAGACACCACCGTGCCTGAGGAAAAACAACCAATCGCATTTATAGGTACACGCTCCTCCCTTAATATCGAAAGAATTTATTGAACTGGATTGGGTTATATGGAAATGAAATACAGAATGTCTATATTGTCTTTGCTTGTGAGTTTCATACCCTGCAGCTGTCCAAAGACAAACAGCTGGTGTGACATCACTGAGGGGGCGTGGCTAAAACTGCAACATGCGTGTAAGTCGAACAACAAATGACAATGGTTATTCTGCTTAATGTGCGCCGTTTCACTACCTCCAATATATTGAGCCAAAAATAAAAATATCAAAAAGTGTACCGAGATTAAAAATAAAATCTTTTACTTAAGATGGACGTACTGAATAGGCCTCTTTGATTGAACACAAAGCTATTATTGTGTCGTATGAATGGCAACAGGTGGCCGTGCAGGTAATTACACCTTTGGCCATCTAAGAGAAAAGCATTTAATTGTTCTGCCTGTCACTATACATCACGTTCATAGATAGGTGAACAAAGACACATTATTTGCGGTAAAGAAACAATCATTTTCAGAGCAATTATGTGAAATGGGATCATTTCCCACCACACAGTGCACAGTTGTTGGAAGCATCGCCTTAGATCAATGATGCCCAACACTGCCATTAACCTGTGCATCCACCTGTTTCCATTCATACAATGGGATGAGTCTTGTGAGGACATCACAGAGTTGCCATGGAGCCGCAAAAAGTCTTAGAAGTCTATCAAAGATTGAATTTGAAAGCATGACCGTCAATTTTTTTTAATAAATCCTTCAAAAGTCTAAAAAGCCTCAAATCTCTTTTTTGGTTGCCAAATTTGCTCTTTTTTTCTCTAGCTCATTGGGTTTTCATAACAACAATAATAATAATTTGTAAGTACAGTCAGGGACAAACATTTCAGTAATATTTGTGACATTTTTGTTACGTGGTCCGCCTTGAAAGTTTTCTCATGTAAAATAAGCACCTAGAGAAAAGTTGGCTCGCATTGCCTTCATCGATGACATTAGCACATAGCGTCAAAAGACAAGCGAGACTTTTCCCTTCCGATCTGAGCACCCTGGAGATGGCCACGCCACGTCTTCCGGAAGCGTTCCCACCACCGATGTTGTCTCATCGCTTCTCCCGCCCGAGCGCAGATGTGAACCGGGCGGGAAATGAAGACTTTGACTGTAATCTGAGTGGCTAAAGTGTTGTCGAGAAGATGAGAGTCAGAGGAGTGGCTGATATTAACATCTATTGACAGGCCGGGCAGGTCTTTGCTACTCCTCACCTCTAATCAGCTTCTCCCTTTAATCAAGTGCGCTTCACAATCTCCCAACTACTGATGAACAGCACTATTGAGTTACTTGAGTCTCAGTTCACACAGCGAAGCCAAGCCACGCTCATCACCCCTCACCAAAGCGGCATTAGGAACATTCCTTCCCTACAGACACGGACAGAGCGTGTTGGTTCAGCAGGCGACGTGTAATGTGTGTAATTTGATGGGAGGCTGCAAAACAAGGAAGCGGGGAATATCCTGGCCACATCTTTAACCTATTGAGGCGGGGATGATGTCATGATTAGAAGAGGAAATTGGGATCCCTCCAAAACCTAAACACCCCAAGGCTGTTGAGCCAGCCGTCCAGACGGCTGCAGGGATCCGGGGATGGGAGGGGAGGAAAAGTGTGGGAGTGAGGAGAAAATAAGAAAAAAAAAAGAAGCGAGCGAGAGAGAAGCCGGGATCAAAGCGTAGCCGCACTCCGTCGACGAGGAGGAGCACACTCCTGGGATGAGTGCCTGCGCCGAGATATATACCATGAAACTCATCCAGGCTCTTCACCCGGGCCGTCCTGTCAAATATGCCGCCCTATTTATGGTATCTCTTTGACGGATTCATCGTCTCCCATGTGCGTGCACGAAACACGCGCACGCGCGCACACACGCGGCTCACGCAGGAACTGTTAAACGCATCAGGCCGCGACGCTCCTGGCGGATTCCTTCGAGATACACAAGGAGGTGATGAGGTGAAGGAGATGCAGCACAGAGACGTGGAGGGAGGGGGGGGGGGGGAAGAAAGAGAGGAATTGTGCTCGGACGGGATGCCCTCTCATGCCCCCGCCGACGCTCACGCACGGATCGCATGATCACGTGTGAAATCCGACCACAAGGCGCTCTGTTGAGCTCTACGGGGGGAACAACTGACGGGCTGTGAGGGCGAGGGGGTGTTTTGTTGGTTCTTAGCAACACTAAATCTCCCTCACACAGTCGTCAGTGGCGCTATTATCTCACCCTCCTTCCCGTGTCCGAGGACTCAGCTGAGTCTTGCTGGACGGGGGCCAAGGTAGGCACAAGGGACTCTGCAAACTCAAACTCCTCAGGCCCGACTTTCTCGCCAGTTGTCCGGTTATTCTTGTGGGCTGCTACTGTGCACTTGGCTGCCGTAGGACTGGAATTCCCCCATTGCGCCACGAATAAAAGGCTTTCTCTATTCTATAGGTCAGTATTTGCCAACCTTTACTGAGCCAATGCAGCCATTTTCAAAAACTCTCACGGCACAACACCAAACAAAATGTCACAAAAGTATCAACTAGTCATTGACTCGACTTTACTACTCCGCCTTCCAACTGGCCGGTTTACAGAAAGCTACGCACAGATTCCCGATTAACAAAGTGACATAATAGGCTCGTGCGCTCAATTCGTGCTCAAGCACGTGCACTTTTGACCTGGGTGGAAAAAGGGCCGTTGAGCCGGCTGTCCATTTTTGTCCCTCTTAAATAAATAAATAAATAAATAAATAAATAAGCACAATTAGCATAATGTTGATTTGTAAAAATGTCTTTACTTGAATCCCATCCATGACGCAAAAAAAAAAAAAAAACAAAAAACTGACTGCTGTCCTGTGCTTGATAATCGATTGATTTCTTTACACCAAAACCTCAAAGTCGTTCAAACCCTGTTTACCCTACAAGCGGCAAAAACAAATCCTAGTAAAAAATATTCCACAAACATGGCGGCAAACTGCGTGCTATTAACTAGCAGTTGCATGGGAGGACAAGAAGGTGAATGGGCTTCCTGTTTTGCTTCCCTGTCACTCAGAGTTAATCAGGTTTATTTTTGTGTGAGAGCAGAAGAGCCTGCCACCGCCGTTGCTGCGCACTTTACATTACAAGTCAACCAAAGTCATCACGCGGCGCTTGTTGCCGACACAATTTTGTGCTTATGGGGAAAATGGGGGCCTCTGTTCTTTGTTCGCTTCCTGGTATTATTGTAGCCATGGCAACCCTGCCGCAATCACGTCCTAAAGTGAGGAAAGGCTGGTGTTCGCAATATCCGCGGTTACATAACTGACCATGTCTCTGGAAAACAGTCGAGAGCAATTTCAAGTCAAACGAGTCCAACGCCGAGCTCCATCCTTTCAAGTCGCGTGTTGTTCCAAATACAGTCGCACGATCTGATGTGCCTCGGCGATATTTACACTTTTCATCGAGCCGTGTAAAGCAAACACCTCGTCACAAATCGCAGGCCGGATGATCGATGACTCGGATCCTGGCTTTGTTTGGATGTGTTGAAACGAGCTGAGCCTCGCTCCCTCGGGGCGAAGACACTGAGGGAATCACTTAAAGAGCTTTAAAGACTCACGCGACCCCGCCTCTGCGCATACAAGTTGACTGCGCCTTGTGACCCGCGGCACCGTGAACTATGATCTTGCCTCCCGACTTAAGCAAACAAGCCATAATTCTTCATCGATACGACATTCGACAAGCTGAGCAAGGAAGCTCAAGCAGATGAGTGCCTTGCGATATGTCGAGTACTTCCTACGACTTCTTAAAGTTGTGCTAGTAACTCAAGATTTACTTCAAATGTTTACATTTCACGAAACAATGAAAACGTGGCTCCCACTTGAAATAAACGAATACACAAAATATAGCGTATTCAATTAAAAAAAAAAATCTACTGTGATGTTATTGTTCAGGTCTAGGTCAAACTATTAAAAACCCAAATTGTATTATTTGGACTTGACTTTGCAGATTTTCATTTGACTGCACAGCGCAAGACTAGAAAAGGGCACTATTAGCGTAGCATAAGAGCGATGGGCTGCGGTCGGTCCGGTACTCTCTCGAGTCCGGTGGTGTAAATTCCAAATGCGAGCCAGCCATGATTGCAATCTTTCAAAGGCAGCTTGTATGGCATCCAAGCAATGTGGAGCTCTCTGGCACCACAACAGCAAATTAAATGTGCCTCTTTTCCACTGATATTAGTCACAGCCTACTGATGTAATGTTTCCCCCCGGAGCCTGATTTGGTCCTCCCTCTATGATTATGGCGGCACACTTGAGGAGGATATCCAAGACTTATAACGCCGCAATCATCGGAGGCCACCTGATCTCTTTCGGAAGCACTTAAACGACCCGCACTCGCTGGCATCCTGAGTTTGCTTAGGCCCTAATTTCCCTCCCACTCACTCACGTGTGTGTGTTTACTTGTGCCATCTTAGGTACATATGTTAGCATGTACGCGTACGCCCGCACTTAGGCTGTCACGGCCTCACCGAAAGTCGGCTGATTGCTCTGATGTGAGTGCAAAAATGTGTCGGCCGCGGGGTGACCCTTGTCCTTTTTTTTTTTTTTTTTTCCTTTCCAGCTTGGACAATTTCACCTGAGCCCTTGCACCAGTTACCGGTGGCGCTGGTGGGAATAATGGGGCCTGGCACAGCTCTGGAAGCTATTTGCCATCAGCGCACACTGATTGGAGCGGCCCGGTGGAGGGAGAGCGCAGAGGTTGCCGGTTGAGGCTGAAATTAGCGGAGGGCACCGGGGGCCTCTGGTCGGGTGTCAAGCCTGATTAGGTGGATGGCGGCCTCGCCGACACGCCGCGAAGAGCGCCTACCCCGAAAAACATGTGCGTGAACAGTCCCAGGCATGTGTGCGCGGGACACGGTGCCAAGGACTTCAATGAGAAGCAATCTGTAAAGAATAACTTCAACTTTTGAAAGTGTTCCACTGACAAGGATTGGCTCCGAGTTAAAGGAGACCGACGAAAACCAAGGACAGAATTCCTTCATTTTCCATAAATCGCCGTTTCAGATCACTGCGGCTCTGCTTGGCTGAAGCCCGCATCGGCGCCGCCTTCCACCCCCTTGCAAAATGGATGTAACGTGTCGCAAAAGCACCTTTTTGTTAGCAAATCCTAGAAAAGCTTTTTACGAAAGCAAAAAAAAAAAACGTGACGAGGCTGCCAAATGGAATCTCACCCCTGACGCGTGAAGGGAGTGCGCTTCAACGGTTTGCCCATCAAGTTCCCGCCTGATATCACGCTTGTCGTGATTTCATGACACATTAAAGCCATTTCAGCGACGATGTCACCCGCCCCCCCCTTCGCCACTTTCCATCCTTCCTTTGCTTCCTTCCAGCTAGCGAGGCCCTACTCAATGTCTGTTATTAAATGCTAGTTGGGTAAAGTTAGTCGAATTCTGTGTCGCTTGGCTGGGTGACCAAACCCGAATGCCAATGATGGAAGTTATTAAAAGGCTCATAAAGTCTCAAGGCCACATGAGTCGAGCAGTCCTAGAGGCTGTTTTGCTAGCATGCATTTGTAACCACGCTAACTAACGCTATCATGATATCACCATGCAGCATTACTACAAAGTGGATTGTTGAGACGCGTCCAAACGACCTGATTTACGAGTCTCTCGGGATAAAAGTCATCATTCAGCTCGTTTTATGCTTTGAGTTGCAAGACAAAAAATGATCTCAACTCACTTCACAACAAGAAGTGAGGCAGATAGTTAACAATTCTTGGACAAGAACGCAAATCCAGTTTCAGTTTACTGTCAAACTAAATATAATACAAATACATTTACGTGTGTGTATAAAACAACCACACAATGTAGCATTAGGAAAGTCTGTTTAGCTTAATGCTAACAAAATATGCCAAACACTATTGATGGGCTAATAATGAGTAGCATGATCAGTACTCTGGTATTAAAGCTCTTTGAATATTTGAACATGGCAACAACAAATGCAGACAGGCAGTAGGACAATATTCACAGGTATATAGTCTTTATCCTCTGTGAAGAACAACTAACATTGTTTTTGCTTACTAAGAGACCATCTCTACGAATTTCTATACGTCTTGTCTTATGCTAGCGTCAGTTGGCCAAAATGTGCTCACCAGAAGAAGCAGCAATTCTTTAATTATATCATAATATGTTTACATATTTTATATATATTTAGCTTGGATTATTTGCTTAATATGTCATTGAAAAAGTATTCGTGTTCAACAAATACAAAAAAAATCCCCCAAAATCCAAGATCCAAACGTCAGTGGAACTTAAGGAGCTTCTCGTCTAGAAGTCAAAAGGGAGCTTTTCGGAAAAAAAGAAAATGTGACCCAGCCGCCACATACAATATCACTCCTGACACACTAGCGGAGTGCGCGTCCAGCCGTTAAGCCATCAGAAGCCTGCCTGATTACACTTGTGGCGATTACGGCGCACATTACTGCCATTTTTGCTCAGACGCCAATCAAATATGAATGGCTTTCCTCTGAGAGGGGCGCCTGCTCAGGGTAATGGCTTCCTCTGGAAAGAATTTTGGAGGTGAAAAGTTATTTTAAGGGGGACGTTTGGGCTGAAAGATGAGAGTTGATGGAGGGGTGAAGATGACCCACTAATGTGGTGGGGGGATTCTTGGGTAGTAATAGGATAATATAATATAACCAAACAGGAATTTGGCTATAATCCACATCAAGTATATAGGAAGAAAAAATGTAATAATCATAGATAAATAAATTTTTCAGCATCACGAGATTTGGACAAGATTTGTTTTCTTAGCAATTTGAAGTTGTCAAAAACATGCAGTAAATCTTGGCAAGAGGGGACACAAAGGCCAACAAAGAGGCGTCCCATCACATGCTGATTCGTCACTGTCACACTGATGCAGGAAATCTTACATTTTGCACGGACAGCTGGCAAGTCAGGCGATAATCCGTTTGCGTCCGCACACAGTTGGATTTTTCTCGCCCTTTCCATCCAAAACTAAAATAACAAAACGGCCTTTGAATGCATCAACAGATTTTTTTTTTCGCCCCCTTTTTTCCGCCTTGACAAAAAGCTTACATTCATCTTGTGGAAATACCTGAAGACATGCCATAAACTCTTAGCGAGGTGAGCAGAGAGAAACATTCCATCCCCCCGCAACAGATAAACGCCAAAACAGCCCCTGGTGTCAAAATGTCTTACGAGCCATCATAAACAATTTTTCAGGGTCTGAGTCAGGCGTTCAACAGTCAAATTGTTTGTGACCAGCTGTCAAACCAACAGCACAACCATGCCAAGGAATCGGAAAAGTGCACTGAAAAACAATTTTTTAAAACCTGTCAGCAAGAATATTTGACTCCATATTTGTCCATATGTTTTGTTTTTGCCTGGACACTGTTATAAATCTATCTTATTCTAATGGTGTTGTTTTAATTTTGTTTTTATTATTAGTTTGTCACCATTTCTCAATTTTTTTTAATGTCTTTAATGTGGGAAAAAGAAAAAAACATGCAGTTCAGTCTTGGTGAGTGCTATTCTAGTTCTTCTTTGCTTGACTCTTCAAGCTAGCATGTCACCCCGATAATTCCCCACCCTCATGACGCCTAGGCTTTTAATTCTTCTTCCGCCCTCCGTATCTTCCATGGGGACGGCCGTTTAAGGAGGTGTTAATGTGGACTACTCTATTCCAGATAAACTCCACGAGTCCACGCTCTGTAATTCTCGTAGCGGACTTAGCATGTCATTTAAGCGCGATAATTCGGAGCATGTCAAGTATTCCGCCAATTGACACAGTGATCGGTTCTAATTAGAAAAAGCTTTTTTTGAACCAAAGTGTTTGTTTATGACACGAGCCCGCCCGCGACGATTTGTGTTTTCAAATTACCATTAGCACGTCGCTTGTCTATCTCCTGCTTAGCCGCGCGGCGGTCGGGCTGCTATTTTGAGCTGCTCTATGGCAAACGCTGAGCCCTCAAATCCAGAAGGGTCTGCGGATGGCGCCACTAGTAGCCAGTCAGTCTCACCCCCCGCCTCCGAGCTCCCCAGCCAGCAGCACTCAGAGCCAAGGTCCAGGAATTAGCGCCAGCACCCGTCCAGACAACAGATCAATGGGCCCGGTCCTGTATTGATAGGGCCACTTGGGCTCCAGAAGTGGCTGCTAATCCCTGCAGTTTATCAGCCACGCTGGCTGCCTGGACCCGTTGTCTGCTACACACTTACACTTGTGGACACGTACACGCTTTCTTGTAAACATCAGGACTTCTATTCACGTTAGCTCCGACAAGCACTCATGATAGAGGTCGCCCGCCTCTCTCATCGCGTTGCCCTTTTCCCGCAAGGGTGGCGTCAACTGCATTACGCCGGGTGTTAGGGCTGCGGCTATAGAGTTGCCTTGTTGGAGTTCACCTCAGCTGGGTGGCTGTAACTGTATCTAGTGTCCTGCATGTTAAAGGGGGGGAGGAGGGGGGGATGGAGGGGAGGAGGGCGCGGAGGCACGCTGGCTGGTAGACAGAAAGTCTGACCGGAGTGTGGCCCATTGATTCTAATGGGCATTTTTAGGGGGCCTAATGATGGGAATCTATTCACGCCTCACTTGTCACGCCTTATTAAGGCGAAGCAACAATGAGTCCATTCACACTGGCTCCAGTTACCTCACTCAAACCTCCGTTTGGAGGCGGCTTTTGCTCATTTTAACCACGCACGCATCAAAAGGCTGGAGGCCAAAGGAATCTGGGTTGGGTTTCAGTCAAACAATGTCATGTTTCTTAATATTGTTACGCTCTGTTCGCTGAAATTTGGCACCTCTTTCATCAAATTAATGTGGAGCAAAACGATTGCTTGTTTCTATCCAACTTTGGGGATTCAGGCTTCCGTTTGAGCTGTGCCGGCAGTGCGTTTCAAGTTGTAATATCAACAATCACCACTAGATGGCAGACATGTCTTTGTTGTGCCGTACAACATGAGTAGGCCTCATAATTTTTGGGAAGGATATGCAAGATAAATATATCGCCTCGATAATATAAACATTTTGAGTACAGTTGTATGAAAAAAAAAAATACAAAATGAGTTCTTGTACTTACTGTTGGTGTCTTGTTCATCGGTTTTGTGCCATCCTTGAATGGTCATTTTTATAGAGTCTTTTGTACTGCAAAAAAAAAAAAGTACGTGGTTATTTTTTAATTGTCTGTGACCATTTCTCATAGTTTTTAGCAGTTTCAAAACCAAACGAGAAGCGCAAAGACTTATGGGCAAATGAGGCTGGCAGGTGTCATAAACCATATAAACAAAAGCCAACAACCCAAGCTACAAAACCTGTACAAACAAGTCATTATCACCTGGCAGACCAACAAAAAATGTGTCAGCAAACAATGGAGCTGACTGATGAGGTGACGAGGGATTTGGCCCTGGGTGAGAGGTGGGCGGAGCCAGGTCAACCAATAGAACAAAACAGCAAATCTATACATTATACCCTACAACCTGCATTATGCAGCATCCTGAGGTTATTATTGAAGAGCAATGCAAAGTTTAAAATGTTATTCAAAGGTGGTTAGTTTATCGTTTAGTATTAGTGAATATTTTTGGAAATACATATATTATATACAGTACAGCATATATATATGTACCGTACAGTATACAGTACAGAATAGATAGTTGGATAGCTAGCGAGCTAGCCAACAAGCTCACTAACCAACTCGCAAGCTAGCTATTTAAGCTAGCTAGCAGGATGGATGGATGGATAGATTGATAGATAGTGCTTACTATATAAAGATGAACCAATTTATGAATCTTTATTCGAATAAAGAAATCTAGAGTAGTACTATAAACGTTTTAGAAGACTGTCAATGGCAATTTGGGCTTTATTGGCGTGACACGAGTCCACGAAAGCACAGTAGCCCCATCTGATGCTTGAACCCGCATTAGTCGTGTGTGTGTGTGTGTGTGTGTTCCAATCTTTGCCAAGGTCATGTAGAGTGGCTTCCTGTAAGGCCGGGGCCATATATCAGGTGTGCGACGACGCCCGCAGATAAACGGCGCGCGCCACCTTGCACTCCGGCCCCCCATTTACGCGCGTGTCTGTGTACACATGCTTTTAGCCAGCCACTTAACAGGCGGGATTAAGTCGGCATGGAGATAATTGCCGGGTGAATGCAGACGGCGGGCCGCTGTGTGCCACTCAAAAGATCCACAGACACCTTTTGTCAACCTTTACCTTTTGTCTCTGCAGAAGGGAGGTGGGCGAGATGAGGTAAGCAAAAGAACGTCGTTAGGGGGCGGGTTGGACATTACCTTTGCAGGGAGGGCTGTTTGTTCATTGTGACATGAATGCTGTCTAAAGAAGAGGAGTGTCTGTAAATATTGATCTCCCTACTCCGGCCGCATGAAGCACTCTCGTCTCTCAGACAGATTCACCCTGGAGCTCTGTGCTTTTGTTCAGCCTGTTTGACATGGAGACAACAGTTCACATATGAAAAGACCAGCAGGGATATGCGCCTTTCATTACAAAACAAAGATGGCATAAGGACACAGACAAAAAAAAAAAAAAAAATCAGAACACATTTAGAAGATACCATAATGCCACTTTTTGAGTGTTTTTGTTTCAGTGCAATAACAGTCAATACATTTGATTGTAGACTAATACTTAAAAAAATCCAACGGCAGGGAGATATTTGTACTTCCTGACTTCCTAACAATGTGCTTTAGTGTTTATTTAAAACACATCCCTTATTCAATGGCATGGGCGAGTAGTTTAATGATGGCTCCAGGGCCTTCGTGCCGTGCACCATAATCTCTTACTGGCAGTCAGTCATTTTTTCTCCTTTCACTCTTTCCTCATCCTGGCCCTGAAGGAGGTAAGGGGGGTGAAGTCACGGTCAGGAGTCGTGAATGAAGGCCAAACGTTGCGCTCTTCGCGCACCCATCACAAGATCTGCCTTTTTTCAGCCCTTCTGCTGCCGAGTCAGAAGACAGACAGCAGGAAGGTGCGTCGGCGCAAACATGGCGCTCTGCTTACAGCGCTCGATGACGTGCCACGCCGCTCCGTCACGTGCCGCGCCGTGTCACATTTCACATTCGGCGACTCGTTTTCGACTGCGTGTGTGCAAACAGAAGCCCAAACACCAGTTGGATGAGTCCGGCCATAAAAGTGTCTAAATTATTTACACGGCGTGTTAAAATATGCATGCAGGCTGGCAGTTCAACAAAAGGATATTTTGAAGAGCCTCTTCAGACAGAGTGGTTTCGTGTGATTTGAATAGAACTGTCCAGACTATCATATTCTACAATTGTAATTCTATGAACTCCATTCTCTGGAGCTTACATAAGCAAGGAACCATATTTATTTAAAACGCGAAATTTAAAAAAGAAAAAAAAAACTTCTTTGTCACCTTTATCAATATCACAAATTGTTAAACTGTACAATATATATAATTATATAATTATATAAATATAAAAAATATTATATATACATATATTTATAAACACAATTCTGATTGCCGTGATTAAATAAATTTGATCGTCAGCAATGTTTACATTTCATATGCGGGCTCTGCTGCGTGTCTAAAAAAAACAAAAACAGTTTCTCATCTAGTAGTCAGCCAACCACCAGGGGGCGAGATGCAAGGATAAGGTTTCATTAGGGAGGTTTCAAGAAGAAGCGAGTGCACCCTGCTGACCATCATGGCAGGAGAAGAAAGTACAGCAGAAATTGGAGATGAGGAGCATCATGATGAAGAGCTTCAGCCTTTAAAGGGATCAAATATACATTGTCTGGATTTATTTTGGATTCATAGCGAGTGATGTCTAAAAACATTGGTGTCAAAAATAACTCATTATGGGTCCAAAAAAGCCCAATTTTTTTTCATTTTAAATTGTTTTTCATTTTAGATGGTCCTGCACATGATCAATTGATGCAGCAGTGCGATGATACAGTTTTACTGTCTGCCTAAAACTCTTTTGTCTTCAAGACCACTGTATTAGCATAGTTAATTTCTTTTTCCACTTGCGTGTTCAAACATCATGTCTTTATGCACACACAAAAATGCTTTAGCTACGCTTATGGCGAAAGGGGTCCATTTTTAGCTCCTAAGCTCAGACTCAGTCAGCTCAGTCTTTGATGTGACACACAAAAACATCAGCACCACGCGGTGAGCGCATTCGCAGCTGTCTCAGCAAAGATCGCGGCGCCACGTCTGGGCGGCCAACGGAACTTGACATCCCATCCTTGCGTTTTTTTTTTTTCTTCCTCCCTCTTGACAGCCTCTGCTTCGTGTCACTCCATCGCCATCCCCGCCTGATTTCATAACCCATCGGACGGCACGGCGCGTCACGGGCCTTTTGGCGGGTTGCGGCGCTGATCGACATTTCGTGGCAGCTACCTGACGCCCGAACCTGGCAGCTCACCTTCATCACTGTCACAAGCTCACATTCCAGTTTTTCCAGGGCCCATCGCAAGCATGATTAATAGCTGTGCCTTAAGATTCAAAAGCCCCCCCCCCCCGACTAAGTAACTCAAGTAACTAAGTAGCCACTGTATTGTGTGTGTATATTAGGGATGTGCCAATAAAAGCTTCTTAAGTCTGTTTTCTGTTCTTTTTAATAAAAGTATTGTAAAATGTGTCTCATCTCAAGCTAGATGCTAATTGTTGATAACGGCTGTCTGGCCATTAAGCCCGAGGCTTTCAAAGGCCGTAAATCGTCTTTGTATTTTGTTGTTATTTGACAATCGGGGTCATCTCGACGGCTGACCCCTCTGTTGTCGGGGGGGCACGCTTGAGCAGTAAATATCCATAGTGAAGGTGTGCCGCCTCAATCCAGCGGCAGACGCTCAACAGGCCGCTGGTGACAGATAAGTGGCGAGACGAGCCCTGACAGGTCACAGCTTCTAACGCGACGTGACACCTAATAAGTGCTGCTTTTTCTACCGCAACACGTGCGCACGTAGCAACACGGCGCGAAGAAGAAAGGCAGGAGGCGGGCAGGGAAAGCGCAGCAAAAACACCACTGGTGGGAAGTAACAAAGTGCAACCATGTTGTTACTTCCCACCACTGGTGCTTTGAAAGGATAAAAAGGAAGATTTGGAGAAAATGTGTTGTCTTGTGCCAACCCACAAACCACCGGATTCTCTGTCTCATCTAAAAAAAAAGCGGGAATAGAGATCAGTTATTACCATTTGTGAAATTGGCATTTTTTTGGCTCCTGCTTTGACAGCATAAAAATCAAAACGCTAGCTAGCGCCTAGCAAAACGTTAACTACATAGACAAGTTGGTTTTGTTCACTGCTAAGCCAAGTACATTTTCTGCCTCTGGAAAACACTTCAGCTAGCCACAAGCCAGCAGATTGTTTTTAGGTGGCTGTAAATAGTTTCCATCATTTTGTCTTGGTCCCATTCAAAGAGGCACTGACAGATCATTTCTATTACGTCTGACGCCACTCCTTTGAGTCTGTGTTTACACGTCTTCGTGTAAGAGTCGAAGAGTGGGAATAGCAGCGAGGCAGCGAGGATCATGTTAAAAAGAGGCGGATTAAGGCTTTTGTTTATGCCGACTTTTGAGTCATCGCCATTGATTTCCCGAGGTGCGCTTGAGTCCAGAGCGAGCGGAGGTTAGCGGCTGGTCATGTCTTCTACAGCGCTTCACATGATTTGGCGCGTGTGAATGGTGTTGTTTGTTGGGACGCCAGGGGAAAGGGCCCTTTGTCAAATATGGGAAAATTTGGAGAAGAGGGCACCAATTTAATTCCACTGATGCAAGAGGAAGATTTGTGGTCAAAGCCTGCTTGTGTGTGAATCAGCAGCAAATACTTTGTCTAATGTGGGAGGAATTAGACGTGTTGTTTTGGAATGTATTTTAAGGTGAAATTATGTTTCGTGGTCGGCATTCTTCCTTTCCGTCAGGCCTCTCGGGAATTTCTTACGAAATGTGAAGAGCGGCACAAAACAGGAATGATGGAAAGAAATTGATTTCTGCTTGAGCATTGAAGAATGAAATTATGATGCACAAATAGATCCATTTGCACAGTCTATGTAGTTCTGTTATAAAATAGTTTTTTTTAAATTATGAACACTGATGTAGAGTGCTATTTTTTTTATTTTGAAATTTTTGGTCAGTGGCTAGAACAGATTATACACATTTCAATTCTTCACGAATATTTTGACTTACAAGCATGGTCGTGAATGAAATGCAAGTTGCAAGTCAAAGCATCACTACTGTTTTTTTTGGGCAAGAAAATGTTTTTCACGTTAATTTGACTGAGAAAAAAAAAAGGTTGAACGTGACTTGGAAAATCCATTCACAGCTGGGGACTGTCTCAATTGTACACCCTGGATTGGTCGCCAGTCAATCACTCACATTCACACCAAAGAAAAATTTTTGCAGGTTTCAAACGACAAAATTCCCACCACACGCATTCACGTACATACTACCGCTTAACCTTACTGATCCCTCGCTAACTACGTCGCTAGCGCCTCATAAAACCCAAAGGCCAACCATAACGGGCAACTTCTTTGAACGCATCTTTCTTTTATCGCCTTTGCCATATGAGCTCAATTTTTGAAGGTATTGGCAGCCAAAGAGACGTTTTGCGCGGACGGGGAATGCATCCTTTAAAGCGTGTAGCTGTCAGGCCGACTTAGCCACCAGCGTCTCAGACGTAGCCCAGGGGGAAGTGTGCTTTCTGGGCCAGTGGAGCCCGTTGATGTTTCGGGCTCCTATGTTACCATGTACGCATCCCGACAGCGTTGTCGTGCGTCGCTGTAAAGTGACTGAATACATTTCAACACGCCAATCCGGCCGGGAGAGGCAGCTGTGATTTAAAATTTGATGGAGCCCAGAGCAACAGATTGGCTCCTGCCGTTCTCGGGGTGTGTCCATATGTGTGTGTGTGAGAGAGAGAGAGTGAGAGGGGTTACAGTGGCTTTGCTGTGTTGATCATTTTGTGGTTCTTCAACTCCCATGTTGTAAAAGGCACACAAAGCCTTTAGATCTTTGCTGCTGGAAATTCAAAACTTTAAGCCCCAGTGGCAATTCAATGCAGCTCAGTAAAATACAAATATTATCTTGTACTATTTTTTTCCCCCCTCATCTATTTATTTAGATGGCTGCAAACACCATGAGGGATCAAAACGTATGCAAGGGATTGGGAAAAAAAAAAGTCGGAGTAAACGGATGCCTCGTTTTTGCTTTAAGCGGTGATTCTCAAACACAGAGCACCACCTCAAAAAAAAAAAAAAGGACTGTCATAATAACTATCATTAAAATCAAAAAGTGTTCATGTACAAAACACTTCTGGATGTACTCAAATACTTCCTGAACATTATCTAAATGCTCCTAGATTTACTCAAACAACCCTGAAAAATATTTTTAAATCTACAGAAATACAAAAATTTAAAAGTTTAAATATTACACCAGTACTGTATCATGGCAACGGATATTTTGACTTTATATTCTTTACTGATTTGATTTCTCTAGCACATCACGTTTTCAAAATCTGTGTGAAAAAACAGATGTGGTCCAACAAAAATAAAAGCATTCACAAAATCAGCGTCAAAAATATATTTTGGGACAGGACACAAAATGTATCTGATGTGGCCCAGTGATAATCTGGAAGTTGTGTTTCCACCATGTGACCCAACCCTGGCTTCCCACTTGTGTTGAAAGCATCATTTACGCTGTGTTTAGTGGTTGTGGTTACTTTCTCTAAACGCATCCTTGGAAGTGTGACATCACTCGCCTTTGGTGCGCCGACATTATGGAAAAAGTCGGAATCGTGCAACATGAAACGCGCTGGGACAGCGGCGAGATGCTCGCGGCGGGTTCGAGCGTGCTCGTTGCCGAACAGGTGTCAGGCATCATGTATGCCAGACAGATTAAAACAAGTTTGCGAGGGATTATCAGCAAAAACGGAGATTTGCAGATTACACACACAGAACGGGAAATTCACACTTTAATCCTACCGAGGGGGATGTAATGACTATCTTGTAAGAATTTTTTATTTTTTATATTCTGAGTCGACCAACTACAGTTACATAGAAAATCCATTTATTTATTGGGACTACTTGGAAAATCCTCGGCATTTAAAACACAATTGTTATGTTACATGTTGCTGAAAAAAAAATGGAGTAATGAAGAAAATCCAATTCAATCTGTGACCGCACCAGTAATTTCAAACTATGGTAAATCATCGTCGCGCGATGCCCCTACTCATCATAGCTGGCAAATTGCATCAATACACACTTGATCTGTAATTTTCCATTTAACTAATCGGCCTTGTCTATTTATGAACGCCATGCCTTTATTGAGGGCACGCAGTCCGAAAAGGTCAATATCAACATATTACTGAGCCGCAGAAAGTCACAATGAGACGGAATCGGCCAGTCAGCAGCACCTGCTACTGTTTGCGTGGGACCCAACACACACGGACAGGCACAAATGCAGATGAATAAATACACAAGGACACTGGCACGTACACACTGGTGCCGCCCCCCCCACCCCCCCCACCGGCTTAATCTAATCAAGTGCGATGGCTAGCTCGATTAATAAAGCCAGCTATTGACTTCTAATTGGCGCCGCTCTGCTCTGCTAATTTCCTGGGACGAAGTTACACTAATGCAGTTTGCCTGATGGACTACTTATAGTTCGCTCCCAAGAGAGCCGGCCGGGGCCTTTGAGACGGATAGATGGCAAGGTTGAAGAGGAGGTGGGAGGGGGGGAAGGAGGATGTTAAAGTTTGATAAAGATCACAGGCTGTTGTTTCAGTACAGAGCATTTTCTAATCAGTGGCCCGTTGGAAATGTCATCCAGGCCGGTGTAGCTTTACCACGCCATGACACAGGAAAAGGGGAAGGGAGGAGGGGGGGGGGGGGGGGGGTGAGGACGGAGAGTGGCGGAGGGACAGCTCGAGCTGCCGCCTTTCACCAGTGCAGTGTAACACTAGCCACCTGTGCACACACTAATGAATTCCCCGCAAACCACTCGGAGCTCCAAGTGCGTACATACTCGGGGGCCCGGCACACTTTTGCGGGCCCTGATCGCATTAGTTCTGGTGAGCTGACCGCAAATATCTGACCACATATATAAAACAGATTAAGAAGTAAGAAAACAAAAAAAAAAAACCATGGCTGAGATTTTTTTTTATGATCTAAACTGAAACCCAGACATGACAGGGGATTTTTTTTGTAACACACACACACATACTGTGCTGTCATATTTCTTCCGTCAAAACAAATGTAAAACCTTCAAGGTGCAAAATCCTGTTCACCTTTGGCACACCGCACCAACCAAAAAAAAAAAAAAAGTTTTCCTATCTAAGTCATATCAATCAACGCTTTAGCAACAGTTCTTAAAGTTGTTTTGAATTAAAGTGCGGAAAGAAATTCAAGTCCAGAACTGCCATCACTTGCTTCCTCCTTTGCAATAATCCCCAGCAATCCTCAGTCAACACACACACACACAATCATAATTCTGTTTTCTCATGAGAGATATCTCGATCAAGACACGCCAACAGATTATCTTGTGAATTTAGCACTATCTGCGTCTCATTCCGCTCTTAATCTTCCATATTTGCAATCTCAGTCTTGTCCGTAATTCTTCTGGTGGCGCGCTAACAATCCCACAGCGACACATCCTGTAATCCCGGGTTGACACGGATTCTGGAGGTCGAGGCACCTGTTCTGCCACAACGTAACCCTTGGACTACTTTGCAGATTAGCATGTGAGACGTAAACAAATTATGTTGACAGCATTTCTCTCGTCCGATTCTGGCGAGAATTCGATTGCATGACTGCTCCAAAATATTTTTTAGCAGACTAGCGAAAGTCCACAAATCAGTCATTCCGTCATTAAAATCTTTCTTATTGCTTCTTTTGACCTGGATTGTGGCAAGTTTTCTTGATCCAGTGTTAAGATCACGTATTAGGGAAGGGATTGGCGTGTTTTAATGCCCCCAGATTACCAGTAATCTCCTCAGATTATTAAAGAAAGGGAGTATCCAGGCGTTGAGCCAATTCAGAGTCCCCATCTTGACATCTACCCAAATTAAAATAATGATGCACGGAATTCGAAATAAGTGTCGCGCTTAGCACGTTCTCGTGGCCGTTTCCTGTTTTTTTACTCCATTTCGGACATGCAAATAGAATTTGCTGAGAGCTTTTAAGCACACCCACTATTAGCAGACATTGTTATATTGAATATTGAGCATAGGAAATGGTAAATCCAATTAAGCTTGGAATATAAAATTTGATTTGTCCAGATTTTATTCCAATTATAGAAGCAGATTTTGTTCTCCATAAAAGCTATCTTAAAGTGGATCAACGGTGGAAGGATATCGAGATTTATTAAAATAAACCCAAACATGTTAAAGTCCATGTGTATTTTTTTTTGGGGGGGGGGGGGGGGGAGAAAATCCTCGTCGATCCCTTTGAAAGTGTTTTATTCTGATTGAGCTCACATGACGGCTTGATTGAATCTCTGAAAAAGACACAACGGTAGTCAAAAAAGATAAATCAATTTCTCAGCTTCCCGTCTCTGCAAGCTCAGTCCAATTTGAGAAAACACATGACAGCGAGGCCGAGAAAAGATCCCGCTTGCTTGGTCTTGCTCGCACTAACACACGGACAACCTTGTGGAGCGAGATCACACACACGCACACATAGGTCAACGGAGGCTGGCTCTCCTTGAACGTGGTCCAAGCACACACTCATTCAATTAGCCGGGACCGCCAGGGCGACGTCAAAGCGGCCCTGCAAACAATGGACTTGGGGGGATTCATAAACGCGGCAGGGAGGAAATATGAGCTAATGCCACTATTCCAATTAAAGCAACATTTGTTGCCCCGTGACACCTAAATATGACTCTCGCCAGCTGCTGCTGCCTGCCGCACAATAGAAGGTGTGCGAGGGTTAGGCTGCGTTGTATTGTCGGTCCGGCGATTGTGTGAAAGGTCGAGGCCCGCGTCTCAAGCTCTCTCTCGGGGAAAATCGGCTCCTTCATCATGAGGAGTGGGAGGCTTTTTGTTTTCCCTTTGTCAGGGTGATTTCCAACATTCCCTGACCTATAAAGATAAATCATCTCGAGGAAAATATAGCAAACGTTTTTTAAAACTACAGAAAACTAGCTATTAGCCAGGATGTTAGCGCTTCCTTATTTCCAATTCTGTCACGATTAGATACCCGGAGGGTTTGAGTAACAAAATTAACAATGTGCTATACCAAAAATACTTGGCCGAGAGACGTGTACATGATTCGTGCCTGTGTAAAAAAAAAAAAACAGCTATAGATATGAACTGGTAGATTCGACATGCTATTTTAAGACGATGCTAGGCTAATCTCCATGATTTCCATTACTGTTGGTGGGACCGTTGCCCCTCCCAACATGGCCGCTCTGTATGTCCGTACATTGCTTTGGATGGGAAGACTTCAACTACCAACATGGCCGCCACACTGACTCATGTTTTAGCCCTGCTGTGAGTCTCTTTCTGACGCTAGCAGCGCAACAAAAAAATCATGACCAGTCTATCTGTTGATGGAACCATAGGACATTTAATTCTTCGTTCTGTCACTATACATCACCCGCATAGATAGACAAACAAAGATATGTGATTTGTAAATAATTACGAGTAATTGAATAGTTTCCTTGGTTGGGAATTGTTTGTTCTATTGTTAGCATCAACAATTTAGCGTGCGTCTTCAGTAACTGAATACACACACACACGTGCACGGATTCGCTCTCACCCTAAAGCGACATCAGTCCTGCCTTACTTGTGGCGGCTGCGGCCGCCGTCACACAAGACAAGCAAGCGAGACGCCAGTGGCCTCAAGGAAGCTTTGCGTCACTTGCAAGAGCCCGGCCTTGGCGAGAGCGCTCCCTTTTGAGCTCTGAGCGCCTCCACCAGAGCCGACCCAGCCCAAATCCCGAAAGCGGCCGGCCTCACAAACCACCAAAAAGCCCCTGCCTGCATCCATGTCACATTTGAAGTGGTCAGACGCCAACATCAGAGGAAGCCTAAATATAAACGATGAGGTCGTGCAATCAAAGCCTCAAGTGTGTCTTTCATTTTCGCAAACTGCCGACAGCGGAACGTCGGTTCGCAGGGGCCGTGGCGGAATTCTTTGAAACAAAACAATAGGCTTGAATTTCGGCGCAAATTAATCATTTTTATGCCGCGCGCTTGAAAGCAAAGCGAGGCGTTGATGAAACCCAGTGGTCAAGAATAATCTCTCATCCCGAGCAGGCTAACCTGATCCCGTGATGCGAGCACTTCCTGGTGTCCCGCTAATGATTGTAAATGATGTCACCCGATCAGCAGAAGAGGAAGTGCGTGAGGATTCATGTGTGCGCCGCAAATATATTCACGGGGTTCAGATACCTCCGCGGATTGACTACGGGGGTCATTTTATGTTGGCGAGGGTGCTATGGGGCCAGCCGGGCGCAGGAAGTGCGGCGGACAATGAACTCCAGTGTCTGTTCATACAAACATGTCCTCATCTTGTGTCTGAGCATGGGACCCTCTCCACCCTCCCCTCGCAGCCTAATCCCCCGGCCCTCAGCCGTACTTATAACCCCCCAATGGCCCCGTCCTTCCAATGAGATAGAGCAAGGGTCAAATGGAAATTACTGTTCAGCCCTTTTCCCCCGCTACTATAAACCTTTTTCAGCTTCTTCAGCACAACAAGAGGCGGGATTATAAACCATCGGGGGTGGGCGGTGGGCAATGGGGGGGTTTCTTTCTCCAAACCTGAAAGGCGGAAAAGGCTTTCTGACAACAAGTAGCTAATTTGAGAAGAGTTTACATGATGGTGGCCTCTACTTTGTCTCCTGGTAAACATTCATCTTCCAATTTTAATGTCACAGGCAGAAATGTGTACTGGCCTGGGTTGTGTATACAATCCCTGTTTAGCCTGTTCCCACGAGAATCTGGCAGAAGAAAACATGGACATTTATGGGTGGCATGAACATTTGGGGGATTTTGAAAATGAGAGATTATTACTTGAGATACGAACGACCCAACCTCTGAAGGTTACTGTCAAATTGTTGTATCTGTAAACATCAACATACCCTTGGCTACATTAATGCTAAGTCAGCTCTCTTATTTCCACGAGAAAAAAATGCCTTGGTATTCCTGTTCTTTGGTAATCAGCAATCCAACATGGATTGATTTTCTCCAAATAATAGTTTCTGAACAAAAAGCTGAGCAACAAGCTTTTTGCAAAAAGCAAAGTCTAACAAACTTTGACATGAAAATGTTTGTCTAATTGGACTTATTTGACCGCTTTTACAAATCAGTCAAAACACTTTGGCGCCTACCCCCCCACCCCCCAGCGAAGATAGCCGCGCTGTTAGCTTAAAAGCTGCATCCGCCTCACACAAACAATGCTTAATGATTTCCTCGTACAAACGTAAAGATGTGGCCAGACAAAGCATTATAAAAGCCTTGCAGATAGTGCTAATGGAGCCGTGGTTGTTAATGGGCCGGCCGCACTCGCAGTGATAAATGATGCTTATCTGGCTTTAAGCTGCAAAGGATTTGTTACACGTCTCCCTCGGTCCATCCTTTGATGCGGCCACCGATAACAGCCCTAATGACGTGTGGCGTGGTTACAGTTAACCATGGTGTCACTTTTTTTCTACCCCAAAGTCCTCAAATTCGTTATAAGATAAACAAAACATGTCCACCGGTTGTGTGACGGTGTCCAAAGATGGGTCACCATCCTTCTTCGAATGAGAGCCCAGACTGCACCCACTTGTCAACCCTCTGCGACTCGTCCGCAGCTAAATGGCTGTAATTACATGATGTTTGGATCCTAATAAAAGTGGTGGTGGCGGCAGCCGGGGGGGAACAGAAGGGGCGTGACCCCTCCACTTCCAAAACATGACCCGGCAATGTGGACGAGACGCCAAGAGTCTCGCTTTGTGACAATGGCGAGGACGCCGGGCTGGCTAACAGGCTCTGACTGATGTCTTCCAGCGCTCATTTGTTCTTTTCACCTTTGTGGATCCCATGCGGGCAATGAACTGGATGAGTGATTAGCTTGTTTCTAAAAACAGCCAATTGCCATATTTGCTAGAATAGAATTGTGATTACCAAATGAATAATGTATGATGAATAAAATCACTTAATAATGGTCTGTTATTGCTTCCAACAATTAATATTTGAATTACAGGCAGAATGTTTTACAATACTTTAAATCGTCAACTCTCATCCTAGAACGCTACGCCTCCGGTCATTCTCCATGAATCAGAGTAAAAACCCAAATCGTATTTATGTCGTGCCAATCGGCAACAAAAGTTAAAGCCACTTTCCATATGCGGCAGGCCAACAAGAACCACATTAAAGTCAAGCAAAAGAAAAGCGCATTGAATGTAGCCTGCTAACCATTACATAGACAAACAAACAAGTTGGTAACATCCCCCGTGCGGTGGGTGGACAGCTTGCCAAAGCCCCCCACCATGTAATGTTTCTGTTAATATACACATTGTGCTTTGATATATAAAAAAAAAAAAAACAATTGCAGATCAGTGTAATACTTTGATCCAAAAACTCACTAGGCTTTCAATTATTATGTCATTATATGAGTTTTTACGGACTAAAAATAATGTGAACTTGTGGGAGTTGGAATCAATCATCATTTTTTTTTACATTATGTTAGCTTGGATACAAATATAGCATAGCCAGACATGCCTCACCTGTATCAAATCTCCTCTTAGCAAGACACCAGGCTACTTCCTGTTTGGTAGCTTAGCAACCAGAGACAAATATGGCCACTGTCTTGCTTGCCCATCCTTTACCGTACCGCAGAGAACACCACAAAAACCAAGTGCAGTGCAAAAAGGACTTTACAAGTGTTTTTTGTGGTCATTTCTGAGTGAGAGAGCACTAAATAGCTGTTTGGAGTCATGCTGAAAAAGTCCACCCCACCTCAGGTTCAAAACGTTGCCCTTCATGTTGTACGTGGACTTATATAGTGTTTTAATGACAAGATTTAAAAAGCTGTTAGCAGGACATGAACTCTGTTTGTGGTTTCAAAGCAAAGGCCTCGTTCTTGTCAGAGCGCACGTTTGCAGAAACTCTCGTCCACCACAGTGTAGTCAAACAAACACAACTAGCGATTTTGTCTTTTTTTTTTTTTTTACTTTCACCAACAGTTCAACTTGGGCAGTAGTCTTTGTTTTACTAAGTGATATTCCAGTTCTTCGTGTGTTTACGCACATGGGCAGCAAAAACCCCTTTTTTTTTTTTTTTTTTTTAAGGCTCCGCTGTCTGAGACAATGTTTAAGTTCATGGCTCATAGGATTCCTGCAAAATGTCAGAATCTAATACAGAGCACAAAGCTCACATCCATCAAAATAACATTTGGAGGGAAACCATATATCCTCATTAACCCGGAACTGGCCCTGGGAATTTACGCAATCCCCCGGCTAATGCGGTCGT
Organism: Syngnathus scovelli; assembly: GCF_024217435.2. Classification (NCBI taxonomy): domain Eukaryota; kingdom Metazoa; phylum Chordata; class Actinopteri; order Syngnathiformes; family Syngnathidae; genus Syngnathus; species Syngnathus scovelli. The sequence continues at coordinate 11,224,107 of NC_090859.1, read as the reverse complement.
CTTTTGATCCTGGTCATTAACGCACCATTAGGACTATTTTTTATGTACTGTTTCATGCAGCACTCACTACCTTAGACCTTATTACGAGCTACATGATCAATATCCAGATATGCGTGCGGCTGCGGGAGGAGAGAGTGTTTTTTAGTTAAGGCCAAACTTCTCCGTCAAAGCGGTAAAAGACATCTCGAAAATTTGCGCTAAATTAGCCACAGATGTGTATGTTTGTAAAGATAAATTGAATTAAAGGCTAGTCCCTACTTTGTTGCCCAGACGGAGTGTCCTCAGTGGCCTTCTAATCACGCTGTCCGCGATTTAACTGGCTTCAACAGGTAATGCTGTTGAAGGGGGAACTGAGGCAGGCAACAGGAAATGAAACACGGTCGCCTGAAACGTGGATTGTCGGAGTGGTTTGACTCACCCGCCTTCAAGTACCCCCACCCACTTTCTCCTACTTTAGCCCCGTCTGCGCCCGTCGACTTCAAGAAAACCAATTAAGGCACGCACGAAAGTGTTTTCGATGGAATGTGTTGGATTTGCCCCCCCTCCCATTAGTCAACTGGAACTCTTTGTCAAGGAACAACAAAACGCAAAATGGTTTGTAAACGTCACAGGCCGTCCAAGCACCCTCTTAATCGAGTTTAAAGGATGAGACGCCTCCTAACCTTTTGTTGCCTGATTTCAGTTGAATGTAGCAAGATTTTATAAAATCCCCTCTAACAATGACAAGTTTGATATTTTTTAGATTATAGTAAAAAAACTAAATCAAAACTGGAAGCTAACTTATAATTTGAACAAAAAACAATGCAGTGGTGCCCCGATTTTATTTTTTTAAAGTTACGTGCCAACTTCAATTTAAAATACAAATGAGCTCTGGAGGGGAAAAATATAAATAGTAAGAAAAAAATTTAACACATGTATCTTCAGATTGGGAACAGGTCTCAACTATATCTGATAGGGATGTCAGCCAATACAAATGCAGCATACCCGTATAGACCGTCAATACCAGGTCATCGGAAATCACCAATTGGTAATATATAAACCTATGTACGGCCAAGCATCACAAAAAAACAAACCAACCTCATTTGAAATCTTAACTACAGCAAAAGCATAGAAAATCAAATATGGCCTAAATATGCTACATTAGCGGTGTGGCTATCATAACATAAGCGAAATAATTTATCCTCATTGAAATCAATGCAGGGAAGAGTCAGTCCAGGCCAACTAAATGTTGTTTAACGTTTGTAAAAAAAAAAAAAAAATGAGGACAGAAGCATTAAATGTGATTTGGTCACGTGGACTTTTAGTGTAAATTAGTCTACAGAAAGAGATGGGAAAAAATGGACTGGGCATCAGCTGATTCCGCCAGCAAGTGACTGAGGACGTGCAGTCAGCAGTGCGGCGAAACCTCTCACAGCTGCTGATGGCGTCACGCTTATTAGTACCGCAAATTCCATTTTGCATCAACTGAACTATTTAGCTTAACTGTTTTGACCTTTTTGCTTGGTTTGATTCACGCGCGTGACTACAAAAATGGAGGCCGTTCCCAAGAAAAAAAGTAAATCAAACAGCCAAAGTTTGCTCAACTGCTCTCAAATTTTAACGATATGTGTAAAAATCGACAAATTGCATGCAGTGTCCCGCAAGTCAAGTTCAGTGATATTCTTGGCCGAGTATCCTCGTCTTAATAGTGTTTTTGTAAAACTACAAAAATCTCTCCCACTCGCTCGAGAAACGCCTCATCAACGGGAAGGCCCTTCATAATTCACAATCAGCTCGGCCATTTTTCACCTTTGTCTAAAAATACAATAGAGGAGGTGGTGCGGCCGAGGGGGCGAAGGAGGAGGGCGTCTGAAAAAGATTACTCAAGAATTGCCGGAACAACAGGAACGAAGTCGGGCGAGCTAAAAATACGGCGCAGCGTGTGAATAGGTTGTTGGGGCCGCACGAGAGGACGCTGACCAAGCTTTGCTGACTTTCAAGTGGGAGAACAATGCGGCAGACACTTTCAGGGCGTTTGGCTGCACACTGTGGCGGCTGGATGGGCCGCGAAGCAGGATGTCGACTGCCGCCCCCGTGGAGAGGGGGCTGTTGTGATTTCGCACAGACGTGCTCAAAAGTATCGGGACGCTTGACCATGACAAAGCGGTGGAAAATACGGCTGAGCTCAACACAAAGTATGCAAAGTGACAACCCGAATTTGTACGTCGGAATGCGGGGAGCCGACTAATTACTGTAATGCAACTTTTAACTCATCTTAAAACTAATTCCTTTAATAATGGATTAAGAGCTGCGGTACTGAAAGTAAATCAAAAAATAGAAGGTGCAGATAAAGGACAGAAAACAGGGTTGAGAAAGAGTCCAAACAGAGACGTGCAACGTGAGATGGGCCTGCGACCTCTCATCTCATCGATTCAGACATGGAGGTTCTGGACTTAATTACCCTCAATTCACCCCCGGCCATCACTTTCCCTGTTGATCACCTTTCCCTTCCACTGTGTGTGTGTGTCTCTGTGTGTGTGTGTGTTGGAAGGAAGCGAGCAAAGAAGAAGTGTATGTTTCCAAGGCCGCTGCGTTTGTGGTTTTCTGGAAATTATGGGTTGCCTCATCTGTAATCTGATTTCAATGGCACTGGCTTCAGAAGGCGAGTCAGTCACACCGCACCGCATGTATGTGTGTGTTGGTGTGTACGTGTTTCCCCTCTGCAGGAGGTTAAACACTTACAAGGCACCACTCAGTCAGTCTGTCGCTTCCTCCCCCCCCTTTCCTCCCCACCCCGTGAGGCATCCTGGGAGCGCTTGATTGGGTGCGTTGCAGAGAGTGGAGTCAATTAGACAACATGGAGTCATGTGAGGCGGCGGGCAGGCAGGAGGAGGAGGAGGAGGAGGAAGAGGAGGGGGGGAAGTGGATCATGTGATCACAGGCTAGCCGCAACAACAGGTAGCTAACGGATGCAAACCTTGCAAATATGGTTCATTTCATATTTTTTATTATATTATATATTTTATATTATTTAGAAAATAGTCTCATGAATATCAAGTCAAAGTAAATCAAGTCTTTCCTATGTTTCGTCCTACGACCCGAGTCGCTTCAGGGGTCATTTTGACCCAAACATGTTTCCGAGTGCCAATCAGCAAGTTGGTGATTAAGTTTGCAGTAGCGGAAGTGAGAAAATAGACACAAGTGGCTAAAAGCTAAACATCCCCGCACACGGGACAATCAAACGAGCCTGATTGCCTCACGGGACCTTCCTTTTTCCCAGGAATTAGGCCGGTCCACTCTCAACACTCGCTCGCACGCACACGCAGACAGCCACACCAACGTGCCGCCGTGTTGGTGTTTACTGTAATTAGCAGCAGTTCATTTGCGGCCCACTGACCCAAGTTGACCCGCAGGAGGATCTGGGTCAACATGGACGGGCCTAGCGCCACGGCCAGGGTGAGGCAGCGCGTCCACTCAGAGTGGAAGGTGGACGTCTGGTGGCTGAGGGGAAAGTCGATAAAGTGTCTATTAAAGAGTGTGTGTGTTTGTCTCTATATGTGTGGGGGTGTGTGTACGCTGACAGATGACAAAAGCTAGTTTGGCAGATGACAAAAGCCGGCGTGTCTGTTTGTGCGTTTGTGTAGGTGTATCAGCGCGTGTGTGCTCCTCACTAATTGTGTGCGTGGGTGCACGTGTGTGTACGTGTGTATGTGTGGGCGCGCACTCCTCATTGTGCTGGACTTCAGAGGCCCAAACGTCTCCTGCTTCCTCTCGGAGGCAGTGGGTTAAAAATAATGTGGTGTGCAGTGAGCGGCAGGGAGCAAGGCGCAGACAGCTAGGAGCCAGAGCCTCACGCTCACCCCCCCTCCCTCACCCGCCTCCCCTCTCCACCCCACCCAGACCTACTCATACACACAAACACACTCATATACACACACACACTAAAGCCGAAGCAGCAGGGCTATATGGATTTTTTTTTTTCCCGTTTTATGGACATCTCCCTCAGTGACTTAATATCCCCCATAAACGTTAGCATACACAAACACAAATAGATGGTCATCCATCTGCCGACACTTTGTTTGATGCTTTCCTTTCAGAGCACATGAAAAACACTGTCGCCGATTTTCCACTCTAAAGTCTGATCCCTAAAACTTTAGTTATGCTCACGTCTCGGTTCAGGTTTACCTTTTTCAATTAAGGACGGAAAGGCCTTTAAACACACGTACACTTGAAGTTGTGTTGGAAATCAGCTGGTTCTAATCCAGTCGTACATTTGCGGGGGGACCGCTGCCAAAAATAGCGAAAAACCACCCTCCTGTCCAAAATAATTAAAACTACAAACAGATTGTCAAAAAAGTCAAACGTTATTTCAAACTTAAAGCCTTACCCCTTAAAAGTAAATACAGGTTTGATTATCAACACTGAAGTAATTTCCACTGACAACCCAGGCTAAACTAAACCACTCCTAAATGGTGCTCCGAGTTAAAAGCTCTTGCTATCGGAGACAATCCATCGAGCCAGCGTACTTAATCAAGTGTCCGCAAGGTCATCCTCGTTGCCCCCCTGCGACACGTCGGCTAAATCGAGCGACGGACAGAACGCAAGATGGCACTGAGGCATCGGAGGTATCGGCGCCAGCCTTTGACCCGCACATGACACGTGCCAGTCGAGCAGGAAGAAAGCGCGGCTGACTCACAGGTAACAAGCCTATCGCGTATTCCACAAACACACACACGCATACACACATCCTTTTTCTCCACCCCTCCCTCCATTGCGTGAGGAAGCCAGGGCGGCTGCAGTCTTTCTCCGCCCCGAGATAAGACTGTCTCCAAGCGGCCTCACACACCTCCTGTCATCTGTCTGCTCTCCTTATCAGCCGGCCACTGCCGCATGCTGGTGTTGATGCTCTAATTAAACCCACGTTGTCATATCTGCGCCGCGCCGCCGCCACTCGCGATCCGGGATGCTCGGCGAGCTCCTTTGTTGCATTGTTCGCCGATTTTGTTTTGCACTCCGAGGGAACTTTGTGTGCGAGCGACAGTGTGTGCTGCACGGGGGATGGCTAACTGCACTGTCCATTGTATGAGTGCAGACAATGCGCGGCGATGGGAAAACTGATTTTAATGCACACTTGGAGATAAGAATTATTTTGTCATCATGCTGGAAGATGACTTGTATGGTGGGCTGCATTGCCAAAGTTTATCGGGCCGGATGAGCTTTTCAATGACAAAGTTAAGAAAGTTTTTGTCGACACTAAGACACATAAAGGGTTCCATTGAATTTAATACAGTATTTTTTTCTATACAAGTACATTAGTGTCTTTGGATATATAGCATATACAGTATTCATATTTAAATAGCATATTAAGAATTAAGCACCTAACTACTCATTAGGTGGCCGAAATTGGAGTCAATTTTCACAGACGATAAAGAATATTTTTGTTTGTCTACATGTGCTGCTCCATTCTTTGTGTTCAAACATACATAACTGTGACACAGATGCTACTTGTTACAATTAATTTAGCATTATTTGCTAGCATTAACCTAAGCGGACTTTCCTAAGATACAAAGAGTTTAAGGTTGGTTCTTTGTTTTCTGATTATATTCTTATAAAGCGATTAAGAAGTAAATAAAACAAGGATATTTTCTTGTTTTTTAGTTTTAACATAAGGTCAAGCTGGACCATGCTAAGCCCCTAAAAGTTATTTTAAGTCAAGACCCACTACTACGGCAACTTTGTGTGATATTTGCTGTTTGCATTTTGGAGCAATTTTCCGGCTTGTATTAATCTCCCAGAGGCACACATATATTGCGGGTCAGACGCCCGCTTTGACAGCTCGGCTAAATAGTCGCGATGCTTGGGGAGTCCACACCACTCAACATTTTTTCCTTGGCCTCTTATCTGATTAAAGTGTTTACAAAGTGGGAGTGCTGTAAAAACAGGTCCCTCAGATGATTTTATTATATTCCTCTTACTCGGAACAAACCCGACCTTGTGTCTTGTTATTCCAAGCACTGTTTTCACACCTTTCCGTGGCCTTATCAGCGCCTTTTGACCCGCAGTCATTCAACAGTCCAATCAGCGGCGAGCGAGTATAAATACATCAATGCTTTTCTGGCGCAATGACTCCGATCTTAACAAACAAGTTACGTGGGTGCCGGCCGGCAGCTTGTTTTGACTCCGTAACTCTGGCGCGGTACGTGTGTGTGTGATAAGAGGAGACTGAGCTAGTTCCAAACAGATACTCACTCGGGCAAAAAGAGTTACACCGGCAAAAAAGAAAAGCCGTAGCCATAAATGTTTATAGCTCGCCATTAAACTTTGCTTTAGATGTTGAATGTGTCAGTTACTGATAGCGGAGCCTGTCAGCTGATTTACTGTCATGCCTGAAATTGCCTTAGTGACGCCTGGAGAGGATGACTAACCAACTCAGGTAGGGTCAACAAGCGCAGACAGTCTGATAAGGGAAGCGAGGCGGAGACACCGAGGTAGATTGAGATAGAGAGCGGCAGAGTGAAACTGACAGAGAGAAAGAGAGAGAAGGCGAGCCCTTGGGATGGACAAGAAGAATGAGGGTCACTCCACGTAAACATGGCAGACATCTCTTGATCTACCCCGAAGACATGAGACCAGACGCAAACTACTCTATCTGATTGATTCTCTTGTTGGTCCGAGGATTGCTATCAGCGACGCACACTTTCACGTGTATTCGATGTTAGCTAGCTCGTTAAAGTGGATGGAAAAACTGGCTTCGAACAGGAAGTGCGACTAACCTTTTGCTTTTTGGGCCTTTAAAAAGCGCAACGATAAAGATATGAATTGCAGGCGGAATATTTGACTGTTTTATGATTTTTTTATTACATTGGGTAATTTGTTTTTAAAAATTACAACAGAGGAAAATAATGGCAAAAATTGGCCAATTTATGGCAGATTGGTTTTAGTCATAATGTCTTAATGTGTAAAATAAGATTTTTTTTTTTTAAATGAGCCATTTTTAAAAGAGCCAACCAATTTACTTGACGAATACAAAGGGTTTTTTTTTGTAATGATGAGTCTAAACCACAGTTATCTGTTTTCAAATGTAGGAAGGAAAATTCAAAATAAACTCAAGTGTTGATATCAGAAAAATCAGATTAAGCAAAGTAACAAAGTACTTGAAGTTGTACTTCTGACCACTGCTACTGTCAAAATGGAATCCCAACAGAACCGTACAGAATCAAAACCGTTGGTGCTAGCAACTCCTCCAGTAAGGTTTCTCCATCATTAGCGCCCTCTTAGCATCTTTGTCCCAAGTGGGACATCAGGCATCAACACCCATCCGTCTCAATCAGCCTCCATTTTCATTCAATATTCAAAAACAGTGGCTCCGAGTCGAGCCATAAAACACGCACGCGAGCACGCGAGCACACACCCAGCCGGCCCGCCGGCGCGTCTCGCAGCCACCCATCCTGCCGTAATGCCATTTAGAGTAATAGCACTGCTAGCAAATAACAGTTAACCGCGTTAACGTCTGACTCTGGCGCGCCGTGCCCCGTGCGAGCATCTGTCATCTTTATCAATGAGCAGGGGGTTTGACGTGAATCTAATTTGGCCCCTCCAAACATCTCACCCCCCAACCCCCGCCCCCGCCTCACCCCCTTGTGTCATCTGCCTTCATGCGTCGCTAACAATGATGTCACAGGTGCTTGTACTGGATTAGGGCATGGCGTCATGGCCCACTTTTTAAAAGAAGCGATTTGGATTTTGGAGGGTGGGTGTTGAACGAGTGTTTAGTTTTGAGGGTGGAGGTCCCCCCCCCCCCACCCCCGCACACACCCACACCCTCCACCTTTCCACCCTCTGACACTAACCTCCTGACCTGCTTGACCCGTGTGGCCGCTTGGACAAAGGGAGCCTTTCCCTTTTAATTCTGCCCAGGGAGCTTTATATGGGACCTGACCCGGCGCTCCTCTTAACCTTTTGGACCTCCGGCCTGATGTCCGTGATTTAGGGCAAATTTCATTACATGCATTCTCCGGATGAGACTCTCGAGCTGAGGGGATGTGGCAGCGCAACAACTCAGCCTGATTAAAATGTCAGGTAGGGGCAGACGAGACGCGACGCTAAGCCCCACATGAAAGAGGCGCGAGGGTGTGATCCCGGATCTACGGACGCCATCGTAATAACTAAACTGTACATAATAAGCCGCCGACACAAAGCCGGCGGTGTAACCGCAGAGCATCCATTGCATGAAATTGGCGGAAGGTACGGGAGATTCGATTGCATGCGCCATTCACCTCGCGAGAAACGTGAGCTCTGGCCCATTCACGCTCTATGAGTGACAGTCGCCGCGGTGTCAGTAAACAACCCCCCCTCCGCCGCCGCCCACCCGGGGAACTTGTGAAACGGCGAGCGGGCAGGAAGACAACGCCGACACCGAAGGGGACGCAAAGATGAGTGAGGAGCACTAGAAAGGCAAGACCCTTGAGATGACCTGCCATCCAAGGCGCCTGGGCCTGTGTGCCGTCTACCTGTCTCTCTCTTCCCGACTGCCATGTTCTTGTCAGTGTTGACACCCTGTCAGCCCCACCGAGAGCGGGCAGGCTGAATGGGGGGCTGACTGGGCTGGGCCGGGCCGGGCCGGGCTGGGCTGGGATGGAGCCAGCCTCGCAGACGTAGACAATAGCGGGGCCCGAGGCCGGGGCCTGAAACCCGAAGCCCCGGCCTGGTATTTTAAGAGGCCTGAGTGGCTCTGGAGCCACTTGTCAATCAATAGGTGCACACAATCGGACGAAAACAAGACCTGGAATGGCGGAAAAAATTGAGACGATGACAGGGGGAATGAACATATTGAAAGATATTCCCTTTTTCTGCACATTCTTGCTGAAGGAGTCTCAAGATGTGTAAAGGTAATGCAGGGAGGGAAAAAAAGGGAAAATAGGAGTACAAAGAAAAAAGTCAGAGTTTTACTATTTCTTTTTACAAGAAAAAAGTCACAATGAAATATTATTTTCTTATTCAATGAAAACAAAGAATTGGGGCGGTACCTCATAAAAATAGTAATGTTTAAAAAAATTGGTTATTTATTTATTTATCCATCCATTTATTTATTTATTTATCCATTTATTTATTTATTTATTTATTTATTTATTTATTTATTTATTAGTAGATAGTAGACTGGATTTTCACAGATGAAATGTCAATATTTAATTCACTGACTGAAAAGATTATTCCAACATTCCCACCTTTTTGAGGGGTGCTTTTTTTTTTTTAGTGAAGTGGGGATACGCTTTTGTACAATATTATGCACACTCTACATTTTTGGGCTTTCTTCGACATCTCGTTTTTCAAGAAATGGTGAAGCAGCTATGTGTCTCTGTGCGGCATTTCACTTGCACACCATCCACAAACGGTGTGTGTAATTGTGTGTGCGTGTGTGTGTGCACACAGATAGCAAAGGCAGCACAATCGCGCTTCCTCCGCCTTTCACAAACACTCGCATCACTTGCCTTGTCTCGCTTTCTCTCCTCCTTGGTGACACCTCGTGCACTTCTGAAGGGGGCAACAAACAAGTTGATGACGTAGCTTTGGGAGCTGCTGAATGGCACACCGTAATAAGCCGTTAAAGGACACAGCAGGGCTGGGGGGAAAAAAACACACACAAATTAGTTTGCGTTAAAACTTGACTTCCGTTTGTCTTTTAAAAAAAAGTCTTAAATTACATTGAGAGAACAGAGACGGCAAATGTGCCCATCTCCTGCAGTTATTAGTAAATATAATAACGCAAATGAGACACACGCAGGCTGGCCCTCAATTGAGTTGACTGTGAAGTTCGTTAAGCCATTACTCCCTGAATCTCATTTCAAGTCTGGGCTGCTCTTTACGTTTGTAAAAGTAGCATAACAGTGTGGAGTGTTTTCAAACAGCTCATTTTAAATGTATTTTTCGGGTTTGTGATACAAAGCAGGTACGTTCATTTTTTTTCTTCAATTTTCCAAAGTGCTGCCTTTGCTATTTAAAAATAGCATTATACTACATTGCAATGATTAACTTTTTAGGCTAAATTTGAAGGTAATAACAATATGAATAATTATAAATAATAATAAATTTGCAACATCTCACAGCATCATACTAATTAAAACATCAAGTCAGCTGCTGTCTAAAGTGACTCGCTTCAGCAACACTGCCGACTCAACTTACAAGCTTGTATTTCCTCATAAAGTGGCCGGGGTGTTTATTTATTCAACTACCGAGAGGTAGGGATACGCCATTTTTATTGGGACGCCTACAGTCATACAGATGCAAACAAAGAAGAGTTTCACAAATAAGTGACTAAATAAGTAGTAGTCATAAAAATATATACCTGTGAGCTTTATTATATTGTCTGAAAATGTGTTGTTTAAACGCTGCCATAGAAATGCTACGTGTTAGCCACTTGATGGTGTTTTCCATGTGTACAAATAACCCCCGAAAGGTCACTTTTGTGCAAACCACACCAGAAACCGAACCTCATTCAACTAATAAAAGGTATAGAAAAGTGAACCAAATCAAAGTTGATGGCCGAGGATGTTTATGACCTCCCTGGGTGCATGAACTCCTCAAGCTGAAGCAAAGATGCCAGCTATCAGGAGATTAGTCAAAATATCCTGTCAAGGTCCAATCGAGTCGGGTGGCTGAGATTACGCACACACACGCGTGCGCACACATACACACACACACGCGTGACTCCTGACTGGAGTGTTGCATGTCTCCCTTGTCAGCCAGATGCAGATTAGAAGTGACCGGCGGTACCATCAGAGAGCGGCGCCTGCCTCGTGTTTTCCGGTGAAGCATGCGTCCAGACACATCTGCAAGCAGTTGACTGGGCCTTTTCCTGCCGCTCTGTTCCTGAGAGGTCTGGAAGGGCGACGCTCCGATGCTGACCTTATTGTGCCCCGCCTGTCACTTAACCTTCGTGTTCCATGTCAGCTCCCCTGCCGCCGACGTTCAAGCCGCGCAGACTCTGATGCAGAACACAACACGACACCAGCGCCGTTTAAAGTGGCCGACCTCGAACGTGGCGAAGAGGCGGCCAAGGAGTAATTGAAAGGCGTGTGAACTAATTCCAGCTTGCCTCGTGGTTTCTATAGAGAAGTGGCAGCTGCTGTCTTGTAAAGCGGCGGTCACCGACAAATGGGCCGTACAGAGACGGAACAAAAAATAAGAGACAGAAGAAGAGCCGACGACTTCCAGGAAAAAGAGAGCTACATTTAAGAGTCAGTAGTAGCAGTTAAAAGACAATTTGACCGCCCGCGCGGCGTAATATGTGGCAAAAGCCTCCAAAGTTAGCCTCCAAAGTTAATCCAAGCATATCCTACTGAGAATTCAAGTGGAGTTCATAACAGCTCGACTCCTTTCCCAGCTCATCAGTGCGGCACTAATTAGATAAAGTTATATTGTCCGGCAACATATTTTTTTATGTTTTGCTCAAAGGATGCTAATGGCACGTGTCTTTGGCAGTTCTTTGGTTGAAAAAAACCTCACCGACTCAAATCTTGATAAAGTTTTGTCGGGTCAAAAGTCAAGTCAAGGCAACGCTATCATTTGTTTTTAAGCTTATCTATTAAAATAATTTTTACTTTTGTGTCTGTTGTCGTAAGGGCTGAATCTCAAACCCCCGGAAAACAAACAGGACTTCTCGCCCAAAGTGTTTATGATCCCGACCCTTTGAAACCAAGCGAGTCACCGTGATAAACTGTTTCAAAAAGTTTACATTTTCTTTGCCTCTAGAGCCTAAGAAACACAAGCTTGTGCTGTATAAATCTGTCAGGGGCTGCAGAGTTGAGCGTATACAGAGTCATGATTTACACGTTCCAGATGGGAGATTACAGGACGGCGGCGTTGGCTCTTCTTCGTGCGCCCACTTCCACCAAAGACCCTTTGAGCGCTAACGTCTTCAAACATTGTCTTTTTGCCGGAGACGCCCTGGTGCAAAAAAACAAACTGGCAACATTTTGAGCCAGAAGGACGGACATCCAGAACATGAATGGTGAAAATATCACAAAATTTCGCCTTAGCTTGACCACAATAAGACATTGTCGATGATGTATTCAGACATTTCTGTACACCCGTCTCCTGGGCAACCTTGCATAATAACAATTTGCAGAAACAAAGAACTCAAACAGACTAAAAGAGACGCTCAATTGGACAAAACTTGTGTGTGTGTTTATGCTTATGCGGTGTAGGCAGCATGCTTTTCTCCCCAAGGCTCTCGCCCGGGGTGCGTAAACAGTGATCCTATGGTGCCGGGCAGAACAATTCAGTGTCAGGGAAAAGGTCAGCGATCGCTGCTCGGCTCCATCGGGTCAGAGAGGGGAGCATGAAAAAAAAAGGCAACAGAAAAAAGGGGGCTAAAGTGGCGAGGGCCCGGAGAATATGTTTCCAATAGACCCTCGTCAGGCCGCGTTAGCATCTGCGTCCAACACGTGCACCGCGGGGATCGTGACCCTCCGCTTCCCCTTCCCTTGCACTCCCCGGCGGGCCGAGCGGCCTGCAAGGTCACCACATGGACCAACGAGGCACAATATAAAGTGACCCCCAGCAACTGGCCTACGCAGAAGCCCCCCCCTTTCCCCTCCAACACCCCTTGGACATTTCCAGGGAGCACTAGAGTACTAGCTCATCCCTGGCAGGGTCACTGTCAAGCCGTAAAATCACACCGGGGCCAGAGGCGTGGCCCGAGCGGGTGGAATGGGGCGAGGGCACGCCCGCAGCGCCGACGCGTTGATCAACGCCGACGCTCGCCGTCCTGTCGGCCGTCATCACGGAAGGAGCGCGCCGAGCTCGGGGTAAACACGGACGGAGCGGCGAGACCTTTACGCTGCTTTTACCTGCAGTAACCGGAGCCGCGTGTGGCATTCTAAGATCTAACGCGACCTGATGGCATTGCAGAGAGGATAACCATCACTTGGAAAATGTTGCCGCTGTGGGGCCGCGTTGGAAAGATGAACTTTCTGGATCGCTGTTGAAAAAAAAAACTCCTGCTGTAGGATCTATATTGACGTCGCAATTTCAATTTTGGGGTTCGATTCCCATGGTTGAATTTTTTCTTTACAGAAAATAATATATCTTGCGTCATTTAATATATAAGCTCACATAACATTTAATATCCAACCTGAACATGCACCTGTTGCCCTTCAAGTCAATTTGATGTTCCAATTCTTCATTTTTGCAAAGTCAAAATCTTTATTTTGGATTAGAGGTTCGAGGAGATAAATAAATAGCAGACTACTCAAATCTGATGGGCAGATATTTTATATCTGATGCTAAATCGGCTGTAATGTCGGTTGTAATCATTTTCCAAATCGATCAAAGACATCGCAAAATAAGATGCTGCAGCAATTTGGGCCTCTGCGACTGCATTTGATTATCTCTCGTTATTTTTCTACTATTAGTCATTTCCTAATGATGTCATCAATGTCATCATCCTCACTATTAAAAGGCTCGTCGCGAACAACACAAGATGTCAAATAATGAGGAGGTATCGAGGTACGAAACATATTCTTCCGCTTGACAGGGGGAAAATAATTATTAATTAGGAAGGAACGCTTCATTTAATTAGTCTTTTTGTTAAGACAATGAAGGGAGATGAGCTTGCATGGGAAGATGTGATTTTCAATGCATGACAATAACGGGAGGATGGGGGGGAGGAGAAAAGAACAACATCCCGGGCTAATTTGAATACAGTCCTATTAGTCTAATGACCAGAGTCTGTGATCACTACTCATCACCATTAATGCCACAACTCTCCTTTGCTCGCATTGCCCAAGGCCCGACTTTTTCCCCTTAGCCCACATTCGGCCGGGGAACCAACGCGTTTCCCCTTCCGCTACACATGAAATGTGACATGGAGACACTAATGTATGTGGAAAGGGGACGGAAAGCCGGGATGCTGAGACACCGCGCGCTCCTCCTTTCGCGGCTAATGATATGACGTGCCACACGGAAACTGAAGAAAAAAAAAAAAAAAAAAGCACACACAACCTTTCGTGGTTAAAAGCCATCAGCGGCGAGGCACGCTTTTCTCTAAACGCGCTAATAGGTGCACCTAACGAGCTTTGACCTCCCGTCCGCCGGCGTCCGAGACCATATTGACATCAGGATGATGAAGATGCGGCGGCACTGCGTTCAAATGAGTTGGAAGATTGCAAAAAAATAAAAAAACGGTCGCATTTGCAGTTGCATGATTTGCTCCTGTTTTCTGCTTCACAATGCACAACGGCCGCTTATTATTTTAAACACATGTTTTGGATATAAACAAGTCATGCGACTTGCCGCGATTGGGGAAAAAATACTCTTGGGAAAGCTTCTGGAAATTGTGATACATGCAGAAATGTGTGGAGGAATGTCAAAGGGAGCTGAAGATTTCAATTTTGGAACACTTTCTGGCACGCTGGTCAACGCAGAGGAAATAAATCAGTTTCACGGCTAATCATAAAAAAATCTTGGGGAATGTTTTAAGTAACATCTTAGCTGTTATACAACTGAAGCTTTATTGATTTTCTCTCAACATTTTAAACTAAATACAATTTCATGGTGTGTTTATCACATTCATATAACCTTGCGCGCACAAGTTCCCTCTCATCTGAGTCGCGACTGATTATTCGCCGACTGAAATCCTCTCATATGTGTCATCAAGGGCAAAACTCGGATGAAAGAAAACCTCAGCCGTTATTACAGCATCAAATGAGCATTGAAGTCATTTGGACGAGCGACGACCCCCCCGCCATTCGCACGTACCGGCAGCACATGACAAAACAAACAGGTCAGCGAGCATGAGGTGAAAACATGAAAGTCACACGTCTAATGCCCCGGCATCATCGTCACCCGGCGCCATTCCACTCGGCCGGACAAAGTGGCACAGCTGGCAGAGAAAAGAGCAGGCGCAAAGCAGGCAAGAGTGTTAAATGACCCACGGTGCTCAACAACCTTGGTGACTGGGGAAGGCCAGCACTAATTAACGCCGGGCGGCCATTTTGGCTGTCAGGGGGAATCGTCACTTCGGGGGGGGATGGCCAGTCCTTGGATTCACCCCTTTGGTCGTCCTCGTCACTCGCCCGCGGACTATTTTTCACCCCCATCCTCTAACCAACCTCTCACGCCAGCCTGACCCCCCCCCCCCCCCCCGCCCCGCCTATGCTAATGAGAAGAACATTTGTCTGAGGAAAAGGCCGACTACAACTGTGTCAATCAAAACGCTGACCTTTCAACTTTGTTTCTGCACTCGCCACACATTTAGACACCTCAGGAACTTAAATCCTCCCAAAAAGGGTCACAGGGACCAGAAAATTAGCCCTAGCTAGCGCCGTAAACGTTAGCAATGCGGACTTCCTATGTGTGACGATGCCACGACACCTGATTTCGACGTCTCAGTGCAACAAAATGAGTTCCAGTTACTCGTCATGTTAGCTCGCCCTCATCAATCAGACTGTTGCTGCGCAAAGTGCGGGATGCAGCCGTGCTCTCTGCGTGAGTGCTGGAAGCAAGAACATCTTCCGCAGCCAAACACGTCTATCAATCATTCTTCCCGA
Source organism: Syngnathus scovelli (assembly GCF_024217435.2). Taxonomy (NCBI): domain Eukaryota; kingdom Metazoa; phylum Chordata; class Actinopteri; order Syngnathiformes; family Syngnathidae; genus Syngnathus; species Syngnathus scovelli. The sequence continues at coordinate 11,208,580 of NC_090859.1, read as the reverse complement.
TTCTGACACGCCGCCTCAGAAAACCCGAACGTCGTGTCGCCTTCCGCAGACGATCCGCTGCTATCGCATGACGCGGTAGGATTCGTATTCATCGCCGGCAATTTATGGATTCATTTATCAGCCGCTTTCCTATTTGTTTCTTTTAATCGGCCCCGGGGGTGCGAGCGTGGCCTTGGCCAGCCACCAGCGCCGGAGCTTTATTCCTCTTCACACAGGCCGAGTGTTAACGCCGCTGGCCAAGTTCACAGATTTGACTGACTGTAGACTTAATGCCGCTTGCCTTGTTTTCAGCACTTGTCCCTCCAGATTTGCCACCCTGGCTGCACAATTTCCTCCAATTCTAATTATTCATCAGCTCGTTATGCCCGTGCCTGGGCGCCTCCCCTAATTAGAGGCGACGCGGGCTTCGGTCCCGGGCTAGCCCCGAGTGAGGGAACCAGTTCCGAACCAGTCTGCGGCGTGCGCCCGTGGACGACTGGGTAAGTGCCAGCCTCTCGGAGTACGCGAGGGAGAGGAAGGGCCCGTCTTGACAGTGTGATTTGACGCCGCTTCACACACCATCATACTGCGGTGCCCCATATCTGTTAGCATCACCGCTAGATGTCTATAGCTAAGTCTTTGTTTCACTGGTGTTATGTATTGCCACATGAGTGTGAAGTTTTTTTTTTTTTTCTTTATGTAGATTTGTTTAATGCCGTCAAGTCGGGGTGCTGAGAACAGTGTCAGTGGGCAGTGTAGACAAGCGTGAATTATTAAATCATTGTTCCCTAATTAACATCAGCCCCTCCCACTCCTCCTTCCCTTAGACTCTCGGGCTAAGAACAATAGAGCGTGCCTGTGGTTATTTAAATGAACATTTTCCGCAAACAGAAACAAACAATGGTCCCTTGTTCACGTCCACTGACACAGCTGTTTATATTAACATGTTTTGTTTTTGCCGCAGAAGCAGTAGTAGCGTTAGCATTAGCTAATCGATGAAACCGTCATGTGTCGAATAAAAATAAGACACAAGTAACTCTATTGTTCTCAGGCCGGTTCAAGACTGCAACACACTGTATCAATTTAAATGGTGACATAATACTAACCTGCCTGGTTAATGTTGTATTTTTGGAAAAAAATAATGCTTGGCAAAAAAAGCTTTTAAATATTGGGCCTTATTTGAGGGCAGATGTAAAACCAGCTATACAGCTCACATTGTTAGCATCTTTAGCATGTTGTAAACATCATCGGAAGTGTTTGACTGTTGAGTTGTTCTCCACGCCTCGACGGGTAAACAACATTTTCAGTGACCTAAAACACAGCTTGCGTGCAGACATAAAGCCGAAACGTGGAGGGAAAAGGTACCTTCTTAAAAATACCCGCGTTCGTGACGACGTGACCTGAGCCTCGGGAATTTAACACGACCCCGTGTGTCATCTTTGCACCTACATTTGCACATTAGCCGATGTGTCAAGTGTAGTAATTCTTTGTGCGGTCCAGCCTCCCCCCGCTCATTTTCTCACCAATCTGCGGTCGAAAAAAATTTAGGACTCACGCTAATGCATATTCATTAGCCCCTTAATGCTCAGACTCACCTATTAATATAACCAAATACATTACATGCATAGACGCTGCTGTGCTAATTAAATCCCTGTGTGTGAGCGCAGAAATATGTAATGCTGACATTTAGTCAAGGGAGATTTGGGGGAGATGAGGAGAAATTCTAGCGCTGGGCTAGAGCCGGGCCCGAGGCGAGCTGGCAGACAAAAGGACAGCGGCAGGCGGCGAGTCTGAGATCGGGAGCGGCGGAAAGGTCATCTCCGTGAAAAGGCTAACGTGTCAGTGCTTTTGTTCCCGGCCCTCGGAACATATGTTTGGCCCTCCTCCACGGCTGCCCCCCCCCACCACCTCCTCCCCCCGCTATCGGGATGAAATCTAACCTCCAGCCCCCGTTGCAAAACATAAGATGAGACACTCCGCACATGCACAAACACACACGCGGCGACGCACGTTGGTGCAGCGCTTATGTTGCGATACAACAGTTGTTTTGGATAAATTGCCCGATCGCTCACACCGGCGGAAAGCGACACCGTCCGAGAGCACCTGTCTGATTCAACTCGCATAAATCCAGATAAGCTGGACCTTGGCGAGCATGCAGTGAGTGAAAAGAATCCAAATGGGCACCTTTATTTTTTGAGGAGTAGCCTGATGTGATGGTTGCTCCGTGTACGCCTCATGATTCTCACTCCAGCTCGTTTAGTGGCGTTTCTCACGAGACCTGAAGAGGAACATCTTTGGAAGAATATCTGCAAATCATAAAAAAAAAGTCTCAGTTTCCAAATGGAAAACTGTTGACAGGATGTTGCGCACAAACGACTGAAGGGATCAACCTTGGCCAATGAAAATAACCCCTGTGGCGGAAGTAATAAAATATCAGTAAAGTAATCTAATCTTTGGTTAGCCAAATATGGAGCTCCAGCCATGAGTTTGTGCAGCGGGGAAATGAGTCAACCACAGGGGAAACATGTTGGCAAGACTTCTTTCACCTCGAACAGTGAAAAAGGTGGAGTGCTGGTTTATCACCCCTGGACTCGCTCTTCCTCCCTCAACAACAAATCCGAGGCACTGTATTTTCAAACAGGGCGTAAGGAGGAGGAGGGGCGAGTGAGGGGGGTCATCAATTTTCCCCCAAACGGCCTTCATATCAGAATATTTTTTTAAAAGGTTCTTCCTCAAGGCAGCTTTAAGAAGTTGTCTCAAGTAACCACATTCCAGCACTGGTTTTTACACCTTGGGTAACTTCACACCTGGAGAAATATGCACGGAAGTGAGAACATGACATGTTCCCCAACACCTGCATGAAGCTTGAATAGCTTGTGGCTTCATCGGAAACCGGCGGAGGGTGGAAATTCTTTGCCGCAATAATGTGCACGTGGCGGCTCTATCTCCATAACGGGACGATTCGCAATTTTTTGTTGTTGTAATTTGATCCGTTTTGATAAACTATAAAAAAAAAAAATGGGACATTTCTCCAGTTCTAATTATTCCTTGCTGTCCAGCAGGCAAGCCAACTATCCAACAGTGTCAGTCTGCATCAGGTAAGGCCATAGTGACGTTCAAAGTGTGTGTATGTGTGTTCTTGTCTGTGTGTGTCAAGAAGGACTCGAGGTCGTTCTCGTTAGCGGAATGAGAGCCACTGTCACTTCTAGATTGTAACTAGTTGCCAGACAACTTGCATCTCAGCTCTCTTAAACAACACACTCCCCCCCCGCCTTGTTACACCAAGTGCATGTGCCAAACTCAGTGACCCACATTGACATAAAGTCCTGGATGACACTTTGGACCGGTCCGTCCACTATTCATAGCTCGGCGCTGGTCAACGCAGTCAAATCAGGTGGAGAGCGAGAAAACAGCCAATGCTGCGTGACAACTGTTTGCCTCTCTATCGTCTATTTCTGGGCATGTTTGCGCTTTGGTCCATTTTGTGTCTGAGAAATCACCACCGGTGCCACATGGGTCCTTAACACACACACACACACACGCACACAGACACTCGGCCGTCGTGAAAAAAACATGCCGGCGAATGGAAAACAACACCGGAGAAAGGGGCGGATAAATAAATGATGGTGTCAGGGCAGAGTGCGAATAGCAGCCGTGAGGATGCGAAAGGAGAGGAAGGCAAAGTGATTAAGGCTCCAGAGCGCCGGCGATAGGCCTCTTCCTGGTGGTCTCTGCGGACCCCGCAGATGAGGCTGAGAGCGGGCAGACGGGACAGGCAAGCTCTCAGGCTGTCGCCGCCAGTGATGCCCGACCCAGGAGACCACGCGAGATGGGAAAAAACTCATAAAAGCTATTATTGCGCAGATGGTTTGTGCTCTTTTGCCTTCAAAAAAAAAAAAAAAATCAGAGCAGCTCTCGACCGGTGGAATTCACATCCACTCAAGCTCATGTCGGAAACGGTGGCTATGTTTGCAGATCTGCGTGCGTTTCAAAGTGTCGCCTCGGCGACTTTGAGGGAGCGCCCGCTTAATTCCTTGGGCACTAATTCTGCGGACATGCCGCCGCTTGCCGCTCAAAAGGAAGCTATCTCACAATCAGGGCGTGAAATGCTAAAGAGCTTCCAGCCAATGCGCCTGCTTGTGTGGCGTTTTCTCACAACGAGTGTTCATTTGACATTTAGTAAATCATTACTGCAGCCGTGCCTTTAAGCAAGAGACGCACACATAAACGTGGCGCAAGGGAAAAAAAATCATCAAGACACACACACGCACACACATGCAACCTTTATTAACACTGTTAACATGTGAGGTGACCTGATTTCATTCATTGCCAAAATGACACATTAAACCGAGAAGTGTGTGATCAACGCCCCTGCAGCCTGCCTGATGTCAGCTTATTAAAAAAAAAAAGTGAGGAAATATTAGTTTATATTTAGCTTGACAGTGTTCCCCTGCAACATTGCGATTTACGTGTATAAAATTATCTCCAAATAGCTCCAACTCGACCTGCTAGGAACACATACATCAGATTGGTAAAGTGGTATCGGTGTCGTAGTATCGGCACACTTTTTCAAGTCCAGTACTTACATCCTTATGCAATCTCGCACCACTTTTTGTGTGTTCAAATATGCTCAAAATATATAGAAGTATGTTTTAATAAATTAAAATAAAATAAGAATTCCAATGGAGGCTCAGAAGGCCCCGTCAGGCTTTCACACGTCTCCCGCATGTGCTAAGCTTCGCCGCGGCCCCTCTAATCATCGGCAGGCTGAGGGTTGAAAGCTGATAAAAACCCGAGCGATACGGCGGCCGCTCATCTGTCCGCTCGCCTCTCGTCTCCGCCGACAGCTGATGGATGGCTGATGGCGAGAGATTCACGGCTGAGCGATTGCAGATGGACGCGAGACATTTCTGATGTCTGGCAGTATGGGGAATTTTGGCGCAACACTTAGTGACCTGCAAAGGTGACACTCTTTACACTCAGTGGCCACAATATTGACAGATGTCAAACTCGAGGCCCGAGGGACATTTGGGAGTCGACGAGGTCTCCTGCTGCCCACACGCAGTTTTCCCCTCCTCACTCTATTACAAAAGAACGTTGCTGTTTTGTCCACACGGAATGTTCTGGCTCCTCACTTTACGAGTCCAGATCTATACGCAAATGCGGCTGACGATTCTAAAAAGGCACCTGTAACACTTTTGTTCCATGCATCACAATGTTTTGTAGCAATGCTTTAAGCCTGTTGTCTGCTTCATTATCTCGCAAAGAGCTTCTAATGTCTCATCGCTGCACTCACACGCATCCTCTTTTTTAATCCATAACCTCTTAAGGCGGCCATAACGACCTCGGACGGTAGCGACGGCGTGCCTACGCGTTTGGTAGGCACGTTTTTTTTTCATATCAATGAGTGCACCGGGTGGAGTGGAGCAATATCCACCATCAATTAAAGATGGAACAAGGAAGCAACAGTCGCGCTAATGTCGGTCGGCCTTGAGAGGCTGAGCGGGGCAGAAGATGCGCAATCGATAGCATTAGAATAAGATATTGTTCGTGTGACACGTGAAAAAGCAATTTCGATTGGCGGCGCCATCAAAAAAAAAAAAAACGCAAAGCAAAACATTTCAACTGTTTGGTTAAAATGGTTTTCTGCAACGATTGGTCGCAGGAGCACCCACGTGAGCCTCGGAGGTAAGTCTCCATTACAGATTTGCATTCGCCTAGCACAAGTGATTGTTTTTTTTCTTTTTACATGACACGTGTTTGCTGGGATGACACGGGACCGGCGTGACGCCCTTTCAAAGTTTTGATTTTTTTGCACGGCGGTGGCTCGGCGTGACGGTGGACTTTGAAGTGTGCGGTCGCCGCCGGCTCCGTGCTTGTACTGTTATAATTGATGACAGCGTAAGAAATTAGCTATTTTTTTTAATCGTACGAAATGGAATGTTATTTTGGATAGTGTTAAGATGTGGATATCCACACACACACACGTGCGCACACACACACGTGTGTGGCCTGGCAGGGCACTCGTATCTCAATACACCACTGCACTCGAGTGAGTCCAACAACGAGAGACAGGTTCCTTGTGTGTTTTAACATACTTGGCCAATAAAGATGATTCTGATTCAGATTTCCTTAGTTATACAAATATGGAAATGGCCCTTCACTTTTCCCAAGTCATTGAGACACAGAGCCAAGACGCGCACACACACACGCGCGCTAACTCCGTCTTTGGCCGTTCGCCTCCGAGCGCTTTGACTTGCTCGGGCTGATATTACAAATTCAAACTCTGCCGGAGCCTCGGCCTACCTTGACGCTCGCCTGCCCCGACACCTCAGCGGAGACGAACGCTGAGACGACGCCAGGGCGAGGCGAGCTTGCCCGGCGTCTTCTCGCCTGACAGCCAACATGTTTATTATTGGTGGCCGTCCCACGCTCGTGAAGAAGGGACAGGCGACGGTTCTCGCCGTGCCCGAGGCGGGATGGAGGCAGACGAGGTGGGGAGACGCTACAACAACTCACACGACATTGACCTATCGCGTTCCCCCTCGGGGTGTCAATGAGTGGGAACGAGGGGGTTAAGCCATCTCCGCTGTGGTGGAACTAAGCAGGAATACGAGGAAAGGATGTTATGAAGATTATTGTAAGAGGGCAAACGCTGTGTTGTCAGGGGGTCGTTGATGTAGCGAAGGCTATTTTTAAAATCATACCACTTTGGGTGAGATACGGCTCACTCGGGGGCATACCAAAGCCGCAGGTGGTGCTAAAACTCCAAACAAGAAATTCTATTTAGGTCAAAACAAGAAACAGTTAACGAAACAACAAAATGGCTGATAACAGTAACATATAACCTCTAAAGCACAGCTGACTGACAAACTGTTAACTATGTTAACTGCAGCATTTGAACGCTATTGCTAGCCCGCTAGCTAGCTAATTTTCTAGGGCGTTATTTTCATTCATTTTAACACGAAGCGCATTTCTCCTGTCGTCTTTTGTTGGGTTTGCGTAAATGGGTACTTAAATAAAATAACTTGACAAGCCACCCAATATATAAATATATTTAATACATAAATGATCATTTGTCGGCAACATGACGCGCAAGTTAGTGTTTGGCGTAGAGGCGCACACGTGGGCGTCGAGAATGAAAACCCGTGTTTGTGAACTCAATATCGCGACCTCTGACCTGCGCCATGCTGTGCGGCGGTAGCCTTTCTTGTTACATTTTATAGGGTCAGGAGTTCACAGTCCATCCATCAACGTCTCAAGCGGCGTGAAGCTTATTTTTAGCCAAACTGAAAAGACTTGAAGCAGATGAATAGCGAGAAGATTTATAGTTTTGGTCACCTAAATCTCGACAAAAACGGGGGCCCCCCCACATCCCCCTCCCTCCGCTACTTGACCCAAATGAGTCGGTGCCAATGTTGCACTCGCCCTCCGAGGTCAAAAAGCAGCAGTCCCCAGGGGCACGGTGATATTATTTCCAGCTCCGACTCTGCCGTTAATGATCTCACACACTTTTAAGTAAAGCGGCCACTTGCAGAATGCACCTGTTGTTGATTCCTGGCTTCCAATGCCTCAAGGGTAATGAGATAAACGCCATCTTGTTTGCCACGACTCGCTACAGTCGATGAATACAGCAAACTGAGGCCGGAAATGTTCATTAAAATTGGGTAAAAAAAAAGAAAAAAAAAAGGGGGGGGGGGGGTTCAAATCCCCTAATCTTGTTCCATACCAAAATTCAGATTTGAGATATTTCAAAATGGAGTGTATCTGTGCCCAATCCCTTTTAATGGGATTTCCCTTGATCTACTTGAAATAATCCAGCACAATTTAAAAAGTACAGGTTGGTCGAATTAATGTTATTTGCTTAAAAAAAAATACGGGGGGGGGGGGAGGCATGGGATGCAAAAAGAGATTGCTTTTCAAACTCCAAACCATGGATTTTTTGGGGACGTTAAATTGAAAAGAATCATAATCTGCTGGCTCAGCTGCTCCTTCTTCCCCGTGTATGCATATTATTGTACTTGGCTCGTTGTTTGGCTAGTGTTTTGCCAATAGTGAAGTCAATACGTGTCCTAAGCAGTGGGAATTGGAGCCCTAAATGGACGGAAGTCTGAGCAGTAAGTATTGTCATTAGTACAACTGGGAATCCCACTTGGACGTCCCTGGAGATGCCAAGCTGTCCTTTCCGTATGTGACGATGCGTCGTAGCGCCTCCGACCGAATTTGCACGCCATTTTCCTCACTTGCACGTAAACGTGTCGAAAAGCGGCTCGGGCGCACTCCGAGGTTCATACGCACACACGCGCAGGCAGACTGGATATGGAGACAGAGGCACCCCAACGCCAAATTAATTTTTCATAACATCATGCTCAATACAAAATGCAATAAGTGTTTCTTGTAAGACGACTCCCGGGCACTTATAGCACTTGAGCATGCGGCGGAGGTCCGGTCTACATGTTTGTCTGACTTACTTTGACTCCAGGAGGCTGACATCTGATGCTGAGGAGGCCCGGGGGCTGCTCGGCTGGCTGCGGGAGAGAAAGAGGCGGGACAGTGCGGTTAGCGATAGGTGGGCACGCTCGCCATCATCCCAATCCGTCACAAAAGAGATTTGCCTTCCGCTGGAGAGGAACAGCAATAATCCTGTTCTGCAGGAGCATGATAGTCTTTTCATTGTTGATCCTTAATAGTCTCCTAAGCTACACTAGAGCTGAACAATTAATCAAATTCAAATCCAGCCCTATATATGTGTAATTTATTGTTTTTTTCTCAAAATCGTTCGCCAACTCACTCCAGTTGGATTTTAGCAAAAAAGAAAAAAATTGTCTGCCCGACGACAACTGTGTATGCTCACAATCATCCAGAATTGACAAAACTAAGATGATCGAATTAGACCTACATTACATGACATCATCGGTCCATAAGTAATATTTATCTTCGTGAAGCGCCCGACTTGTCTGCAAACTAACAAACAAGTGATTTAAGGACGTGGAGATATATGAGAACTCAGTGCTTGCTGGCTGTTTTAAAAATAAGAATGAGCCACTGTTCCAGCATTCATTGCAAAACGTTCCCACGGTTCCGGTCAACATTTGTTCCGTTGTGTTTTTTTTTTTTTTTCTAATCAGGATAACACATCAGCGACTGTGTCTTGGTGTCCAGAAAATTCCCCACCAGAAATAGCTCATAAATGACAGTTTGTTCAAGGTCGTGAAGCATAAGAGGATGTTCTCACTACAAATTAGTGGGAATTGCACTCTATGACATGATACTTTTTTGAATGAACCATTTCGAGGTAACTAAAATAGCCTGAACCAGTAGTTCCTCTGAAAATATAGCAATTACCGGGATTTGGACACTTAGCTTTTTGGCTACTAGGCAGAATTTGCCCGGGTCAGCTGAACGTCCGCGAAAGGCCTTGAGGGAGGAAAGCGACATTGACATGCAAATGATCGTCTCGAACTTTATTGAGCGGGTACATTTAAGTTAATTTGCTGTTGGGAGTGGCTAATTGAAGTAGGCTCCTCCAGTAATTCTTAAGGAGTCAATGCACCTGATTTAGAGGAGGCCCGCTCGTAGATCTCTCCATTGACAGCTCGGTTCGCTCCGCATGTGACATAACGGCTGCAGAGCGAGCGAGCGGGAAAGGCAGCGGAGTCGCGGCGGGGCGACCTTGGAGCGCCGCGTGGTTCTGATGTCAAGTATCAGCACCTTCAAGGCCAATCAGAAATGTTGCAGGAGACGTCTGGTGAAACGCTGCCTCTCCCTTTGGGAATGAAGCGTGTTAGCGTAGCGTCTTGCTTAATTAGAATGATTGTGACGGTAAGGCCGGCCCAAAGTGCCCGCACGCCAGCGAACTGTCGGACAATGTTTCAATCGAGGCCATCTAGTTTTGCAGCAAATGTAGCAAGTGAAGCTAGCAACCACGACCACTAGGGGCAGAGTTAGCATCGTGACATGCTAAGTGGCTAGAAACTGAAATCTATCAATACTCTGCTCCCGAATTCATATTTTTTTGGCAGAGTAACATACAAATTACATCCACCAGTGTGTTCGTACCTGCCCAAATGTCCTTTCCGGCGAAACACGCTTGTCCGATCACACTCAAAGCCACTTATCTATATAAAAGCGTGTGCGCCTCTTTGCCCTTTTGCAGATGTGTGTGAAGGACCGAGCATAGGGAGGAGGACGGGGGGGGCTTAAAGTAAAGCGTCAGGCCGTAATTGGGTTACGGGGGCCAGTGATGGATTAAAGCGCGGCCGGAGAGACGCTGCAGCAACATTAGGGTGTCTGAGATGTCAGAGGCAGAGCGCTCTCATTAATCGCCTCGGCCCGTACATTACTGCATTAGCTGTATTAGCAGCTACGACTCGCCAAGCACTTTGGGATTTCTCGCTGAGGCAGGCCACATTCTTGTCTTACACTTCTGGTAACTGTGGGCGGCGGCTCTCGCTTTTTCATCGACAAGTAGAGGCCAAGACAGTGGGAACAATTAGAGAGGATCAACAAGATTATTAATTCATACCTTGTGATTTAAGAACAGAGCTTATGGAAGTACAGCAGTCGTTAGCGTACTGACCCATCGCATTTAAGAAGCCCGATTGTAGAATTTAGTAGGTTGATGTTGGGACAAAAAAAAATATTTTGCTGCATTGTTGGATGTAACTGAGTTGCTCAGCATTTGAATGATGGAGATCAATGGGGCAGAGGTCATGAGTCAGGGGCGGAGCCTAAACGTCAATGTATGGGCTAACACCGGAAAGCTAACCCTTCATCCGCTCTCTCTTTTTGTGAAGTTTCGCCCACCCCTTTGCCGCCTCCATCCTCCCGGGGCTAAAATCTGTGACTTAATCATAGCCGATGAGTGGCCATGATTATCGCCGAGCTGGTCGTTACCTTCAGCTAAGCCGCGGTGTCGGGCGCATGCAGAAACGTCCCGTCGTATTATTTACCGGTCCCGTCTCGAATTGCGAGATCCGCTCGGCCCTTTCCTGCTTTCTCGCCGTCGGTGTTCACAATGATCCATCTATATTCAACGTCTCATTCATTACAACCTCAATCTGGGGGGGATAAACATTTCCTTTCTTGCCTTGTGAGTCAAAGATGATATAATTTTTAGGGGTATTTTGACTCATTATCATGGTTCAATTTAAAAAAAAATGATACTTAGTACAGGACTGAGGGCTCGACTCATGAAGCCTATGATTGATTCATTAATAGAATAAGAAAGACATTTCGGCCTAAACAGGATCCATTCATCGATTTTTTTTCCCTTGTCCTCGTTCGAATCACGGGTGAACAATTCAGAGTCTTCAACGAACCTAAGATGACTTTCAGCAAAACAGGCAGGGGGTTTTGCGGCTCGTCTATTTTCGGAACGTGGTACGTGCAAAGTCCACACAGGATGCCCAGCGCCGAGATTCAAACCCGGGCACTCGGAACTGCGAGGCGCCAACTATTGCGTGAATATTTTGATATCACCCAAGGACTTTTTTGGAAACCCCCATTTTGCTTTTACCATGGATCACTTTCTCTCGCCGGGCCGCATGACGACAGGCCGAGACGGGGTGCGAGGAGCTGGGCCCGGCATGGATTGTTATTGGATCGCGCTGGTATAGAGCCCAATTTCCCATGAGCGTCCTTTGGTACCTGATCCGCGCTAAGAAATAGAGCAGCGAGCCTACCTCGCGCCCCCTCCCTCTTGTTCTCACACGCAAAAGCGCATGCACACACACTCGGGCCGCGGCTACACACACAGGTATCTGTTAGTCTAGCGAGCGCCTCCATTCACATGGAAAGGGGCTCGTCTTCCGACTCCGGGATGAGGTATTAGCTTTCCCCTGTGGGAGAGTTCTAATTAGGTAATTGACTGATGCATAAAGCAGGTGCCCGTATCCGTTACAGCCGGCTCGACCTGTTCATTATTAAACGTTGACCCTCTCCGCCACTCGTGCCAAAGCTTACGGTGAAGGGGAGAAAGTAGCCGGCAGCTTTGACGGGGATAAGGGACACAACTAATTACACTTTGCCGGTTACCTGAGTGCTGATGCATCTTGAATGAGGCACCTGCAACTCTAATTCCCGCGGAATGAGAACGCCCACTGGCTCCATGTCAGTGTCGGTGGCAAGGAACGAAATACAAAAAATATATATATTTTTTTTAAATAAATAAAAAAATAAATGTGATGAAAATCTTACTTAGCGTATCTTCAACAATTGAGACATTGGGGTATTATAAACACAGGCAATAAAAATCATTAAAAAAAAAAGGGCTTAAAATAAACAAGCCTGCTATTTGGTAGATTCCAGAATCCTCAAAACCGTAGAAAACAGTCTGGACAGTGACATGCGCTGGCGCCATCTTGTCACCCATCTTAACATGACGTCGCAATGCAAAGCAGCAGACCGGTTCCAGAATTTACCACATGTAAAGGATATTTTCCGCAGAAACCTCACAATATAGTCATTGTGGCAAGTTCGTGGACTATAAATGAAAAAGGCGATGATTATTAAGACTTCTATTTCTTGTCTAAATACAGAGTGTGACTACTTTTGCCACCTCGGCTGTCAGGGCGTTATTCAAGGCGGAAAAAGCCCTTCTGGGGAATTAGTTTGGCTGAAAATAGCAGCGTTGCATGACAAACCAGGCAACGGCTCGCCCTCGCTTGTCTGCCCCATCGACAGACGAATGAAACCTGAGCTACACTCCTCCGAGAGGAGAGGAAAGGAAAGGAGAAACTGGCCGAGTGCGAGCGGGCAGCACTTCATTCTGACATTTTGACACTAGTGAAATATATAAAGGATTGGGTTGCCGTTAAGCCCGTCGCCGAGTTATTCACATCACCGGGCCAAACGATCCAGATATGGATTGATAGCGGAGACGAGAATTGATTCAAAGTGCGCGCTTTTTGTGTGCTGGCCGTGTATACGGACGGGAGAGCGAGCTGCAAAACATGACCCCGCACGCTCCATTTTAATTCAGCGACTTACACATTTCATTTACAAGTGTGTAAGTTACAGATGCTTTCAAGCTATTTGGACCGGGCCAGACTGCTGGAGGCGGGCCAGCCTGTAAAGTTTTGCCATCAAAGACCATAAATTGGATCATACTCTTAAAATTGACATTTCTATAATTTTAACTTGTGTTCTGTCATCTTGCGTAAAGGATGAAATAGTGTTGGCTGCCGAGAGATGAGGACGACTCTGGGCAAGGACGCCTGCTGATGTTTTTGATGTCATTTGTATTTGGAATTTGTGGACAAAGATGACGCAGGTCTGTTGAAGAGACCGATGAAGAAATAATTTGCTCCGCAAGCTTGTTTCTTTCCGCAGAGGATTTTGTTTTTTGTATTTTCTTTTATTTTTCTTCTGTCCATTTTTTTTTTTTTTCCAAGAACAAGGACGTAACCTGCTAGCCAAATTGATGGCCAAATTAAACCAATTTTATCATTGAATAGAGAAATTTGTTTTTGCAGTCATGACGGAATGTATTTGCCAGTGTGTGTGAACCAGGAAATAGCGAGTTAGCTAACAAACGAAAGGACAAGCAAAAAATACATGATTCTCCTTAATTATTTCACTTTGATTCGAGGAATCTATTTGCCTTTACGTTTTGAATCATGACAAAATTGTCCCCCCACCCACAACTCAAATACGTTAAGGCCCTACCATCCATTTCGAATGTATTTCATCGATGACACAGAAAACAGGAAGTAAACCGCGAGCTAACAAATGGACAAACAAGTTCCGCAAGTTTTTAACTTTTATCAGACAAAAATAAAGGAGACTGAATACCTTTTGTGCCAAGGGCGCCAGTAGATTACCAGATTGTGGCGTCATACTAAATGTTTAGGCCAAACAATCCCTAATCTGATCGAGCCTAATCCAATCCCATCAACAGAGATCACCAATAGGGGGATCAGACACTCACAACACAGCCTACAATGAATATCATTGCAAATTTGTGACATGTAAATGACCTCATTGGATGGATTTCCAAATATTACAGTGTTTCATTTAGAGCAAAACATCACGTTTGTTGCCCTGAAATAAAATTCGACATCTTATTGTAGCACAGATTTAAAGTGATCATCTGTGTATGAATCCCATTTTTCTCCCGTACAAAAGTTTCTGATTGGACTTCTGCAGTACAGCTGGTACAGCAGTCGTACGCTGGTCAAGTGCCCAACGTAATGGATTCCTCGATCCAATCACGGAGGCTTAGCAGTTACAGTACGAGATGGCGTTCATCACACAGATGTGGCCACTCTTGGCTCCTGAGATGATCAACCACCCACTCCAAAATCTCAGACAAATCAATCTCCCCCCAAAAAAAAAAATCTAATAAATGAAAGCAACAGTATGGCTTGTGCTTTTTTTGATGGGATATTGTGTTATTGGTACGGCATTAAATGCATCTCGATTTTACGAGCATGCTGCAGCCAAAATCCACTCAAGCTGCCTCCTGCTCTGTGCAAGACAAATTAAACTGTTCCACAATCTTGTAGGATCGTTTTTTTATTTTTTAGATATTTCTTTTAATCGTCTTTTGGTCAAGAAAAAATAAATGTTTACCTGCTTTGAATTTTGAAATGACATATTTTGAGTAGTTGTAATAAAAAAAGTAAAGCCAAGAAGCAATTTTCGGCTCTGAAACTGCCAAGCCGCAATGTAACCAAATCAGCAGCTGTATTTCAATTGTCAGATAAAAAATATATATATATACACATAAAAATGAATCGCAACTCTTTTTTTGAACCTGCCCTTTGACATCCGTGAAATTCATACTTCCCTTTAACTCTCGCACCAAAAACATCCCCCGTCTCTGGAAAAGGGACAGGAAGAAGATAAGAGCAATTTTACTCCTTGGTTCCACTTCAAAAGTGGAAAAGATCCAATAAAAATCTTTTTAACAGCAGGTCGGACAGAGGCGAGGCCTCTCTCCCTCGCTCGCTTTCTCTCTCTCTCTCTCTTTTGCTCTGTGTGAGCCTTGTCGTCATGTTTGGAATTGACCCCACGGTGACCCCTTCTTCCTGAACCAGAGGGAAGTCTGTCAGGATGCACAGCAGCTGGCTGAAAGCGCCAGAGACCAAGACAGACAACTTCAAGGCTCGAAAAAGGAAGGGGAAAAAAAATCCCCCCCCACAAAAAATCAACACGGAACAGTTTGGAGAGTTAGTTGATTAATTTAAGGAACTACATTTGACTTTTAAAGCATTTTAATAAAGAATAGAAATATACAACGAATGAACAGATTTTTTTTTTTTTTTTTTACGTAGTTAGCAGCTGTACTAGTAGCTAGCCAAAGCACGACGCCAGCTGGCGCTTAGTTTTGCTTTTCGTTGCTTTTTAATGAGGCACAAAATGCAAATTTCGCCTCACCTACTGTGATGCGAAACTATTTTGAGCTTTGAACTTGCTCCAAAATTAATATTATTCATTAATAAAGTAGATATGTTACTTTTACTGCTGGGGGATTTTACTGTACCTACTGTACCTAACTGCATATCTAGCTAGCATCTGCTACTTAGTTAACTAGCTAGTTATCCAGAAAAACTTTTAAAAAAAAGGTGGGGGGGGTCTGGCAATCTTCTTGTGAGTCCTTGGCAGAGGTCAAACTTCTTCTCATCGTTTCATTTGCATTGCGAGAAGTGAGCAGCAGCCATTTAAGGGGAGCAGCCGCAGAGATTAAACAGGGCAGTCCGGGGTTTAATCTTTGCCCTTCACATCTACTCAGATGCAACAAGGACCACGGCTCGGGATGCTTGTGAGGTCATAAAGGCCTCGTGCCAAAGAAAGGGCGACACCTCCTCACTATGATTAAAACAATAAATCTGATTAGGCCTCTCTTCCTTCATTTTTTTTCCCGTCTTTTACAAGGACCGGACGGCGTGCGTGAGCTCTCCAAAGTCATCTTATTTCATCCGTCTCCCCAGGTGTGCCCGTACTTCACGTGAAACCCAATAGTAGATTAAAGTGCCAAAGCCCTGAGAGAAAAAATGCTTTTAGGAACCGTTAAAAGTGTCTTTAACAGTGTGTTTTTAGGGCACACTAAAACCAACGCACGGCACCACATGGCCGAGATGATGGAGATGACGGGAAGGAGAAGAGATACACGTCCCCAACTTGCCCCTGTCTTAACACCCGGTCTGGACTGGACGGATAATTTTAAATTTTGATGTATTTCTGTCCCGGCTGATTTCAGATCTAACGGTGAAGCAAAGCTTTTAATTCTTGTCTGCCCTAACTGGGCGC
The DNA here is from genome assembly GCF_024217435.2 of Syngnathus scovelli. Classification (NCBI taxonomy): domain Eukaryota; kingdom Metazoa; phylum Chordata; class Actinopteri; order Syngnathiformes; family Syngnathidae; genus Syngnathus; species Syngnathus scovelli. The sequence goes on along the minus strand of NC_090859.1, from coordinate 11,192,347 downwards.
CCGCCGGGGTACCCGTGACCCCTTCATACCTGAGCTTGTAAAAGCAGCCACAGGGGGTCTCAACAAGTGAAGAAATGGAAGCCATGTGACACAAGACAGTGCCTATAAATATGGCGGAGATCACAGGGGCACTTAATGCAGGGGTGGGCAGACGCCTTTTTACCAGTGCGTCTACAACATCTTAAAAAGGTTCTGTCGTGTCATATGAAACCAATAAAAAAAAAAAAAAAAAAACTTCCTCCCGACGGGGGAAAGGCCTGCGCCGAAACTCTTCAGTTCTCCTTTCGCTTTAAAGGCACGCTCACGTCACATTCTTTTTGTTGTTGTTGTTGTGCGTGTGATTTATTCACCGTTCCACCTTTATCTAGAGCCCGCTCTCACCCCCTCGCAAAACGGGGGTGGAGACATTTTTTGGAAGGAACTCACTGCTGATTCATGATCCGAGCGAATGAGGTCAAAAGCAAATGGGAGGAGGGCAAATTTGTTATACTGTTTAAGCAATTATTCTAAAACCTACTGGCCACAACATTAGGTACACCAATATTAAGCAAAACGGAATAATTGGTACAGCTAAAATATCATCCTTTCATTTTTGTCGTTTCTTGCCTTACCCCCAAAGGTCAAACTGACCTGTTAGTACCCACTTGTGCTGAATGAAGAGGGTACCACGCAGTGGAAAAGGGGCAGTACTACGTACGGCGGTCCTCACTTTGGCTCTCTGTCCAACAGACGTTTAAAAAAATAAATAAAAAGCCTTTAATCGGGCCGCGGGCCGCTAATGAACACGGGCCGGTGGAGGAGGCCCGAGAGGAGACGCAAAGGAGGAAGGCAATCTCTGGAAATGATTACAGACTCATTTCCTTGTTTATCCTGCCTTTGAAAAGAGAACGAGAGGCCCCCTCCTCCTCGGACCCTCCATCCCAATAGGCCCTCCACTTATTGTGTCAAAATCACTGCACGCCGCCCCCCCCTCCAAACTCCCATCGACAGCACCCGCCAGAAGCCCCCATTGGTCCGTCCTTAATCACTCTCGCTCCGTGCTCTTTCACTTTTGCCCCCGTGCTTTGGAAGATTTGTTTCACTCTTTCACTCAACTATTTCGCTCTCTCTCTTCTCTTGTGCGCTTGCCTATTGTGGAGTTGAGGGTCCCACTTGTAAACAATTTCCCCACAAGATCAAGCTGGGTCCCCCCCCGATCCCTTTTCATAGCGGGGCTCCGGTCGGGGCCCGGCCGGGCCCTTGTCTGCCTCAAGTGGCCGAGCTGGCTGGGCTCGGGGTTAATGGCTGGAAATCTCCAACTAACCTCTCCAGCAGCTGGCTCCAGACAACCCTCTTTCTCATCTTATCCTTTAGCTCTGGCTTCCCTTCTTTTTTTTTTAGCCCCCTCCTCTCTCACTCTCGTCCTCTGCCAACCCCAGCATTTTTTTTTTCCTCTATAGCGGCTCAAGGCCGGAAGAAAACCAAGGAGCATAAGTAAAAATGGGTCTGTAAAGCCCAGCGCCTCCCCCCCTAACTGCCCCACTTCCACCGGCCCTCCTCCTCCATTTCCCCTCTCTCTACGCTTGTCTGCTAAAAAAAAAAAAAAAAAAAAAAATAGAAGAATAAGAAAAGAACCTCCATTGGACATGTCTTTCATTTCCAAACAGGGGTTCAAAGGCACTGGGAGATTTGGGCCCTTTTGTGAGAGCTGGAGGGTAATGACAAGAGGGGCGGAACAACGTCCAATTCCAAACAGCTTCCTGGCCTATTCCGCACGGACTTTCCCCGAGCCAGCCGAGGCCTAATCAACGCAAATCTACACGAGTTGCAGAAAAGCTGTTTCCAGTCCTCAAGTGCTCCAAAGTAGCGCTGAAGTGGAGGCTGGCGGCTGACTGCTGAATCCCGCCGTCTGCCTCTTTAGCTTCGGCGGCAAACACGAAAATTTGGAAGGTCAACAGCCCCGCCGGATTTATAAGGGAACGGCTTTAATCATTAAAACAACAATGAATTATCATTGCCGCTATTTTTGCACGGAGGAATAAATGGCACTATTTCCAAATCACTCAAGAGAATAGAATAAACGCAATTTAATGTGTTGGTGCATAGCGGTGGTGGATAGCAGCAAAATATTCAAATATTCCCCCCCTCCCCCCCCCCTATAAGGTGACACACTTCATTCGGCCTGGCAAGGAATCAACCCCCAAAAATTAGAATGAATATAAAATTATTTATATATATATATATACTATATATATACTGTATATACTGTATATATTAAATATTCAAATATATTTGTAATAATCCCCAAAATGCTGAATTATTTATTACAGTATAGCTCCCGGTGTAAACATGTCCACACTGAATAAAAATGTGCTGGCTTCAAGCATCAAAGTGATAATATACATAAAAAAGCAAGTAAGCCAAATTTAAATATGTCCACACACTCGCACGCACGCACGCACGCACGCACACACAAGCAGGTGGTCCCAGGCCATGAGCACCGATGAGGAAGATGTTGGCCGACATGCCCCGAAAGAAAGAATTTGCTGTTGTCTTTCATCACACCTACCTGTTTTCTTCACACATGGCTTCCTCCTCCTCTTTTCTGGGGCAATGCGAGGCGAGGCGCCTTGGCCGCTCCTGCCCCTCCCACCATCATCTCCTCCATCCATCTCTCCTCATTGCTCACATGGGCGTCCTCTTTTCCACCTGCAAACACAAACATCCCTTCTTCATCATCCGTCCTCAAACGGAAAAACACAAAGCCCCCCCCCCCCCTCGCCATGCCATCAGTGCTGTCCAGCTTTTCACTTACAATTAGCTTTGCGTCCCTTCGCACTCGTCAACTGTCATGAGTTTAGCACCCAGTCATGAGGGGCCTTGACAGCTCAAGCTAAGGCGCCCTGACACCACTGGTGTGAAAGAAGATTCTAATTCTGGATAATTAGCTGACGAGAGCATGGTAGGAGGGGGGTGCATGTGTGTGTGTGTGTAGGGGGGGGGGTCGCTAAGGCAAAGTGGCACAGCGTGCTAAGCACTTTTTGTCAGCTCGGTGTTGGTCCTTCTCGTTGTCCGTCTTATCGATTTCAACTGACCTCATTCATTGGAATGTTCCAAGAGTTTTAGAAGAAAATCACAGAGAGTTGAGAATCATAACACCATACTTCATAAAGGAAATCAAATTCAATTCAGAGGCAATTCTGTAAGATGATTATTCCGAGGCTGTAAACAAACACATTGTTGCTCAGCCTCAAGCTAGCACGCGTCATGGCTAGTCACGTTTATAAAAAAAAAAATGAAACCAGTCTATTTTATAGATTTAACGAGGTATATTGCATAATAAAAACATTTGCATGTTATGCCTTGTCCAGACCATTTTCAAAACTGTAATTTCCAGCAAATTGGAAGATTTGGGCTATCTTAAAAAAAAAAATAGCATTCAAAAGTTACTACTACACTTATTTGCCGATTACAATAACTTTATTCAAGCTGCTCAGATTTTTTCCCCAATATTTTATAGGAAATATATCACATTGACTTGTTCTAATCTGATCATGTGATCAGAGCTGCTTACAGTCCACTCGAGTGATGGGAATCCACAAAATCGTGTTGTCAAACACAACACGCACATTAGGCCCCGGCGTGTCAACAATGCGGAACATCTTAATCGCGTCATTAACACAACATAAAGAAGGCCCGGCCTTTAGAGGGCGGGACACGCCCCCGTTAGCACAAAGATCGCCAGCGTGCAAACACGTAAGAATGAAAAGAAACGGACGCCGACGGCAGGTGCAACTAAAAAGCCAAATTGAAGCGCTCATCAGAAGCTATAGTCCGGGCTGCGGTTTAGGGTGTCAAACGCATCGCGTGTTAGCCGCGCTTTTGTGTGCGTGTACGTTCAAGCCAGTGCACACACCTTCCAATGGCTTCACCGCCAGCACCTGCGCTGACACAAAGACGTAAATGCATCATTTATTTGCACGTTTGTCTGACCTGCTGACACACGTTACCATTTTTTTTTTCCCATTAAAGTGGTATCGTGATTTCGAATTGACCCACATTTTTTTCCATGTTATGAGCCATCGCCTGGTCGATTTTGCGTCACGCTGCAAGCCAAAATTTGAAGTTAGGAAAAGATTCAGATCTGATACACGATTGTGCAGACATATTAAAACACACACACTGCCAGGGAGCCTGGTTGTCTTGAAGGTAGTCTTGACTTAATGTGGTCTTAATACGCTGTGACACTCGTGATGTCACATTCTTTGCACCACCGGCTGCGTTGTTAATGGTCATTAGAGGCTTTAGAGAAGCTCTGATTGGCGTGCTGGCACAATGTGACCCAGTGTGTTTGTTTACACGTCATTTACTATGCGAGTTGGTTCAAATGGTAACGCCGCCAATCGAAAGTGGTCCAAAAATGTTAATATGTCTCACATGACGGCTGGCGGAATCCTCCGCCACCAGCACTGCCACCATATCAACACATTTAGCCAGTTAAGCATCCATGCATGTCTACATATCATCAGGCTGTGACCCCAACAGTTAAGCCCGGCGCCGGAGACCCCCCCCCCCCCTCCCTGCGTGTGTGTGAGTGGAGTGGGCCCATCCAAGCATGGCCAAGGTGGGCCCCAGCCAGTGGCATGAGCCAGACACAGCGGGCAGGAGCGATGGTTTTGAAATGATATCTATTACTGTTAGTGACAGCGGTCCCGCAACGGCCGCCTTGACGCTGCCGCGGACTGACAAGCTGAGCAGAGTGACGCTGATGGCGGCAGGCACAAATCACAATCGCTTTACTGCATCGGCGCCGCCACGCTCTCCCTTAACCTCGGCCCCAAACCTTTGCTCTCCCCCAAAAAACTTCAAGCTCTGAGAAGTGGGAAAGAAGAGGGAAAAAGTGAGGGAGGCTTAATAACAGCCAGCAGAGTCTGTGTTACAGAGACACATTGTTAGCATAGTAGCGAAATTGCTAAATTTAATTTGAACTTAATGCCACAAGTTAAATTAAAAAAACGGTGGATTCTCAGTGATCCAGATCACATAATGCTCAAAGGGTAAATTGAGAAACTATAGTCCTCTATGTTGAATTTAGGGCTGCAGTTAATGATTATTTTAGTTATCGATAAAGCTGATGGTAATTTTTCCGACTAATCGATGAGTCACACCAAAAGTGTTTTCATTTCCTGAGTGAGTCACAATAAAACTGAAATTCGACCCGAGCTTCATCTCGTCATGGTAATCAAAATCCGACTCCCTTAGTGGGAGGGGCCGGTATGAAGAGCAGCTCATTAGCATAAGACAGCACCGCCTCCTCAAAACAGTCTAATCTCAGAAAGTCAAACAAGTTTTATTTATTTAACTCTTCATCACTGATAAAGACACCTTTGACACCTGGGAAGAGTTTAAACTGAATAAAAGCGAGGATATACCATAAGGCTGGGCTTCCCGTGCGGGAGAAAAGAAAACAGACGGCGAGATTTCTTCTGGAGAATGAGAGCAAAGTAGCTCATATGTTGAGAAGGAAGCGCGCCACTGCAGAGAAACGGCTTAATCCCGGATGTGTTGACATTTCTAGCCTTTGGAATACTGCTCATTTCCACCTAGAACTGAAAACATCTTACAGTGCAGGAAATTAAGGCTGATCCCGTCTAATACACGGCCTTAACTTTACATATCCGCTCAGGAATCCACTTTTGCAATTATTGGGCAAAAAAGTCATGTTTTACACAACCCTGGAGAGTCGGATAAAAAGCTAGACAAATGCGATATTGCTTCTTGCTGCGACTTGAAACGAACGTGCGCACAAATTTCTGGCTTTCCATAGACGATATCAAGTCGCGCCGGTGATAAGAAAAAAGAATATTCCTGAGCAGCAGTGAACGTTTTCCGGCAGAGTTTGAGCAGATCTTTGGCGCTCAGGAAATGTGCCTGGCATGCAAATAGAATGCTGCTGCACTTTTGTTTGGTTCCGGTTCTGGAAACACTCAAAAAACCTGCGGCCGACAACCTGAGGGGACTGGGAGCCTCAAAAAAGGGGAAATTGAATATATTTATGTCATTCGGAGCCTAGACTTCCTATTCTATTCCTACTGGAAGTGACTGTGTAGGTTTCTGTAATAGTAGCACTCCGTGTAGAGGATAAAGAATATATGCATTGCTTCAAAAGCTGCTACAATAGATAATACACTTAAAACATCTAAGTTAAAAGTAAGTAAAACACTGCGTCCAAAAGGGAACGAGCCAAAGTCGTATCAACCCTGAAAAAAAAAAAAAACATATCTTCCAGACACCGACGATGGTGTTGGATCTAAAATCCGCACAGTGTGTACCAAACAAACACACTCGCAAGCATGGAAGCACCAGCAGTGCACATCTCGTCAGAGAGCGAAACGAGAGGTAGTGGCGCCCGTTGAGCTGAAAGGCCTCTGGCCACCATGCCAGCACGATCTCCTCAGCACTTTGGGACCCCCCGTCGCTCGCCGCATCCTCGCCTCCCACCCCCCACCGCCCCGCCGCTACCCGCGTTTATTTCTGTCAGCTTCCATATTCTCGTCTTCACAGCGCGTTTGCCCCTTCTCACAAGACATTTCTAGTCCGTGCAGAGAGGCGCGGGCACCCCCGGTAAGATGGTAAACAGGCACACCAGCTTGCGCGGGGCGGGCTCCGCGGTGGCACACGGGGCCCGGGGACACGTCGTCTTCAGACGCTCTCCTTATCTTTATTCTCTACAGGGACGATCAGCGGGGCTGTTACGGCCCTGGCGTGACACCGCCTGTCCCAAACGATACGCCAACACGGGCACCCGGCGTTCACCCCCGCAGTCGTACGGCCTCCATATGCACACATCACTACAATGAGGGTCCTTCAGTGAAAGCCCCGGCTTTCCTGATATCTGCGATATTATCTGGAAAGATTTTTGCCAGTGGAGAGCAACAAAAGGTCAGAGGAGCATTTGCTGATGGTGACCACGATAAACACAATGGGCCGCAGCAAGACGACCCGGTGACAGTGGTTGTGCACAATGCTTACCACTGTTCCAGAAGTCAGGGAATTTAATTGAGATTAATAAAAAAAATATTTTATGAAGACAGCGCCATGTGATGTTGATTTTTTTTTTTTTTTACATACAGGGTAATGTCAAATTATTATGTACAGTATGAATTCACAAACGCAATACTGGTGAAAGGGTCCAACACTGTCATTGCGCAACAAGCGTTCCGCAGCGCCATCAATAGTAACACAATAATCATACTAATTAATCTCATATCGAAACCTATTTGATCTTATCCACCCCCCGTCTTCCCGGCGGAATGGTATATTCCAGTCTAAGCCCGACTTCCTGCCGTCTCCGCAGCGTGCTGACGGTCCTGGACGGACAATGTGGAGCCAGCCGTTGCATCTATCTGCACTCTAATGAGATCAGCGGGAGGAACCGAGGGGGGAGGGAGAAGGGGGGGGGGGGCAATGATAGCTGACATTCTTGTAGCTTCTCTAGACACATGCTAGTGGGGGTAAAAGCTACATGTAGTCCATAATGACCCATGTAGTTGAGCAGAGATAATTGAGACGACATAAGGCAACGACGGAAAGCGTACGAGCAATGTGACGCACTGTCTGAGCTCATGACTTTTTTTGCAGACAGATATTAAAACCTGAAAGCATCAAGGGAGTTTGTTTATGTTCAATTAAAGTGTACTTTTACGGGATTATGTTATCATTTTGTGCTGGCTTTGTCTCTCTGCATTGTAATTACATTCAGGTTACAGGTGTCTAAGGTGAGGGAAAGTCCTGTTTTCGAAAACAACAACGGTTTAGCTTAATGCTAACGCATCATGGCAAAACCCATAGACTGGCTAGCCAATAGCACTGCTTTGGCCGAACATTTCACGTTTGAATGCAAATGATGGAGCAACACATTGATTGACAGAAAGTATAATAATACTCTCAGGCATATATTCTTTATCATCGGTGAGGAACAACTGTGGCTCGCATAGGTTGTTTTGGAGACGACTACACGAAGCAAGTATGGTCATAATGTTGCAGTTGGTTGTTTGCACCAAGGCATATCCGCTGTGTATGGAGCATATCAGTGTTTTGTGTTGTTTATGTCAGTTCTCATCACCAAAGTGCTCGGCTTGTGTTATCGAAAGATTACAGTTTAGGTTTGAGTAAGCATTTTTTGTTAACAGTGTGCAGCTGCAGCATCTAACAAAAGACTGGTCTGGACTCACAGCTGGGATCAAACAACTGCCGCCAACTGTCCCCTTTTTTTTTTTTTGTCCGCATCCCTACACGGACGTATTGACTATAATTTTGGATGCTCTGTGAACTGACCAATTAATTAGCTCTCTGCTAATTTCTGCCTTTTCGAAACACATGTATACATTACAACATAAAATAATGTCATTCAAACACACCCAGAAAAAAAAAAATCTAATTATTCCTGGGAAGACAAAGAGCAAAAGAACTCGAATGAAATTAGCCGGGCGCCCGTGTGGCACAAATGGACTGCGGTGACAAGTTCTTGTGACCTGCCCCTCCTCCTCTGTTGGGTCCTGAACGCGGACCTCCAAAGCCTCCCCACAGCCAGCATTTTCTGGCAGGTCATAAAAGATAATTGTGTTGCCTGGGCTTTTTAAGAGTTAGCCAACGAGTTGCTCCGGGGTGGTCAAAAAGGGACGTCTAATGTGTGTGTGTGTGTGTTTACCACGACAGAGACAGGGAGACTCGAGCCAGCCACCCAGTCGGCTGCAGATAAGGCATCAATCTAAAGCACCTCTCCAATTTAGGATGGGGAGGAGAGGACTGGCCTCTTTGAGGATTGAATGATGCTCGCTGCAATAGTTTGAATCTGGATTCACCTTTTCATCTTTGCGTGTGTGGCCGAGACCGGCCAATCTGCAGGGAGCCGTTTGCCGGCGGCCCTCCGCCCGGCTGTAACTTCACGAGGTGTGTGCCGAGTTCACAGCGCCGCCGAGCAGGAGCTCGTAATGTGGAGCCAGAGGCCCTTCGCCCGCCCGCCCGCTGAGGCCACACAGGTACGCTGCGTCGCTATGAGCGCCGCCGCATAAGAACATGGGCACAAATGGCGGAGGGAGGGGCAGGGGGGCTTAAGAAATAAAAATTTCCAGTACAGTAGTAGCTCAAAGGCAACTGTTGCTGGAGAAAAAAAAAAAAAAAACATTCACACAATGCTACACAGGGGTCAACCTCAAGGCCCTGAGGCGATAAAGTACATCACATGCATCTACAAAAATTTGCAGTAAATTTGAATACTGCAGGCTATTTTTTGTCACATTTAAGAAACAGCCTTGAAATACAAAATTGGAAGAACCACTTCAAGGCTGACCTGACTAAAAGGTATGGTTTATTTCAACACACACCATTGCGCAGGAAGCCCGTGTTTATTTATTTGCTATACGTCTGAACTTGCTCGTCTTGATGTTCTTGTGTTGTAAGTGAGTCAGAAAGAGGCCCGTTATTAAATCACCGGGCTCTCCTGCTTGGAGTGCGACTATCCCTCAGATCTATGGTAATACGCAGCCCGGGGTGCAGGACAATTCCATTAGTGGCGAGAGCAGGGGCCGGCCGGGGCTGATGGCACTGCAGATAGGATCCCCTCCGCCGCCACGTCGCTCCCTCACGACAATACCTCTCGGCGGACTGGACGCCTGCCGACGACGGCTCGGAGTCTGATGCGGCTAATCGGCACCGTTTGCACAAATCCGAGCGAATGATGGGAAAGCAGACGGCACAGTAGTGTCATCGGGATTACGGGACAATGACGGGGCGTTTGTCCCGATTCCAATATATTGACATTCCGGTATGTCAGACAGGTGGATGACATCACTCTTTTTTTTTTTTTTACAAAATTTTAAACGGAGGCAGAAAAAAAATCTAAAGGCTCACCAAGTCTTTGGTTGTGTTATTGTTGTAACCCTGACAACCGAGCCACAATGTATCACCACGCTTAACTGAGGGTTTGCACGAAAGAGAATAAAGGCCACACTGAGAGGAGGAAGGAGGGGGGGGGGGGGGGGGGGGGGGGGGGGTTAAATTACAAGGAAACAAGTTGTAAATAAACAAAAAGAATTGTGAAATTTATGACTGCTGAAGTGTGCCGCGACAAGAACTAGCAGCGAAATGTTTAAGCGTGGATTGTTATGATTTGATTTTTCATCATTATGGCAATTAGCAATTATTTTTGTAATATTTCTATATATTCAATTAACATAATTACATATTTTTTTGCTACTTTGTAGGTCTTCCTTTTTTTATATAATTTATTGCATCATGCAAGAATGAAGCAACATTCCTTCAAGCCTAACAAGTGTATCATCAAATATTGCAATTTGCAATTTAATTGGCAATCACAAAATTCAATTTGAACCAAAAAATAATTTAAAATCCCATCCCCACGTCTTCCGCCGAGTCCCCTACAAAGAGCTGAGGGCCAATTTCCTGTTTCGGTCGCCACGCTAAGCACCCTTGAGACAATACCCAACATAAATAACAGCCAGATGTATGAAAATATTCATATCCTGATTATGAATATTATTAAAGCCTGAGTTAATATAAGACAGATTTGTATGAAAACAAAAAGGGGAGGGGGGGAGGGCAGGTTGCGTCTGTATATTCTGCCTTGCGCCACACTCAGCACACAGACGGGCGCAGTTTACATTTGGGGAGTGAGCGAGACTAGGAGCGGGCTTTGGCTAAAGCCTGCGATGAAAGCCCACCACTCTTATTTTTATTGTCCAATCTCCAGCAGGCGGAGTGTTGTGGGAACTGGAGAGAGTTGTGTCTGCTGTTTGATCACACCATGGGAGTCTGACCTGTCACTAAGTGGTGGCAAACACGGGCCACACACGGCGCGCGCAGTTAGCTCGCGGCCACGCATGCGAATGTGCGTTTCCCACACACGGCGTCGCATACCTCACCAAAGGAGGCAGGTCACAACATGTCAGAGTGTTGAGGATCCATAATGGCCATTTAGCCTTCAACAGCTAATATCAGCGCCGCTGATTTACAAGGAATCGGGTTGTCTCGGCCTCGCTTTCATCGCAGCCGTTTGACACGAGCTGCACAGCTCGGGATGTAAACACATACACAAGAGTGTAATCATAAACCCAGTGGCAATTTTGGAAACGCTTTTAGGCTGTTTCCGTTGGTCGTAGCGCCTTTTGAGCCCAAGATTAAAGACTGCAATAAATTTGACGCCGTAAATAACATGCAAGTCAAGCAGCAGTTTTCCAAATTGTTCAGCCCTAATAAAAACAAACAACTGGGCCGAAGTGTCCTGCTTGGTGGCGGGTATTGGATCTGGTTCTGGTTACTAGCTACTGGCAGCCAGGAGGCATGACCTCCGGGAGGGACTCCGTGTCGAATGGCGACGACGGCCGACCTCACGCGCGTCGCCACGGCGATCACGCGGCGTGCTAGGCTAACAGCCGCGGCGCGCCGCCGCCGGAGTCACGTCTGATTGCGGCTCGGCTCCATGATCACTCCTGATAGGAGCGGGAGAGAGGGCAAGATGAGTCGGAGATGTCAGATTGCATATAGGCGAGTGGACGTGTCCCCTCAGAGCCGCCGAGGAAGACAAACAAACTTTGTTGAAATAGTTTGGGATTCGTCATTACAGTTTTGAAATTCTATTTGTTTTGATGACTAGTTTTTTCTGCTCCGTTTAGTTATTATTAGACTAAATCAATATTTGATGATCATTTTAGTCACTGTTTGGCTTTTTTTCAAAATCATTTTCGTTGTAGTTATTCTGTTCTGTAATAATTCGTGAGAAATCTTCAAATATGAGGGCCTTGACGTCACTTTGGCGACAAAGTGTTGGGATGTATCACTCGGGTGTAAATGGAGGCTTTGTTTGGACGTTGGGTGCCTCTGTTTGGAGTGAAGGAATGGTGTAAACATCACGCACGTGAAGCTTTGACTGGCGACAAACACTCGGAGGGAAAAAAAATCATCTATTTTGGGCGGGCACGCATGCAGTCAAATGCACACTTTGCCCTTGTGACCAAATGGAGACCAGAGAGACATTGACATGACCCAGATAATAGGCCCAAAGTCTTGCCTCCACAATTTGATCAATTTGCAGTTTCCGTACAATCGCGGCACTGTGCTGTCCCCCGCAGCTATGGCGTAAGAACACCCCCCCCACCCGGTTCACCCGGCCACGCGGAGCCATCAGCAGCTCGCCGCAGCGTGATGCTTTGCCTTTCTCCCCTTTTCCCCCCAAATCAGCACTAAGCCCGCCTGATGCCTGCTGCTGGGACACAAACGTGCGCCTGCTCCTGTCATCTCCGAGTAAAGCACAAGGCAGGAAGAGGAAAAGGGGGGGGGGGGGGGGGGGGGGACGCTGACAGTTTGTCTTGTACCATATGCCACGTGGCAGAAAAGCCCAACTGATACGGCTGGAGTTTGGGTCACAGCCAAGGGCTCTCTCTCTCTCTCTCTCTATCTTTCTTTTTTATTTTTCCTCCAAGTCGTCTACTTTCTTCTTCTTCTCGGTCGTCGTCGTCTTCCGTGCATGTGGCTGTGTCTTGGGCGGAAATGTGAAACAAAATCACTGTCTGGCCCTCAGCGGGCTGGATTTACTGTCTGGCCCCGGCCAGCACAGAGAGCTGCTTTGATCGTTATTTGTGCAATATTTCAGGCAGCGAGGTGGCCACTGATAGCTGGAAGAGCTTCTCCACAGCTCCTGTGAGATTTGTGATGCTGAAAAAGACATGTTTTCCAACAACTGCTTGAGTTCGCTACACTTTTTTCTTTTCTTCCCCTTTTCAAAGGACAAGGGGGGGAAAAAAAAAAAAAGTTGTTCAAATACTATCCTCATGCAATCCAATAGGATGATGAGTGTTTGGGATGAAGAGCTAGCAACAGATGGTAACGTACGTTGGGGCGAATGGGAGTCAAACTTTTCGCTCCCCTTAAGTGGTCCGCTCTCAAAACCAACAAAATCGGTTGACACACGGCAACTATCACCTTCCGAGGACGAAACCTAAGCGACCCCGTTGTTGCTTTTAAATTTCATCCTGTGAAGTGAAGCAAATGTGTTGTTGGTGATGTTTTGAACCCCCAAAGACATTTGATCCATTTGAACATTTTCTACGCTGTAGAGGGGAAGGGGGGGCTACACAGCCTGAGGGCCGACGACGTTTTTTCATAAACCCAAAGGTGTTTTTCTTTTCAACAAGGTTCCAAAGTGAAAAAAAAATGTGAGTGTCGCTCAGTGTCCAAAAGATATTTGACACGCTTGATAGGATGCGGATACTATCAATAAATCTGTTGTGCACGATGCCTGCAGAGGAGCAATAAATAAGGAAATCATCTGATTTTGGTTATGTGGGTATCCTTGACCTTAATCTAAGATCTTAAACACACATTGAGACTTTTGGGTTTTTCCCCATTTTAGTCCAGACCGTAGTAGGAAGTGGTGACCAAGAATAAAGAATGAATTCGCTATAATATTGACTTTGTTCATAGTTAATCGTTTAATTCATATATTTTTAGATTTTATGAAAAAATATACAAAATTAATTCTCTAAAATATTTGTTTTTTATTTTAAATAGTCTGTGATTTTATTAAAAAATATTCTCATAAAAACAATGTATTTCTTGACACTCCCTATTCTGCTTTATTGTTTTTACAGACTACAGTAACATAGTCTGTTTGCATTCTAAAACAACAAGCAGCTGATGCCAGGCCGGTCTCGTAAACGCCGTCTTGTCATTAAAACTCCAATTTAAGCCTTCAATAAGGCTAAATTTAGCATTAGCATTTAAGTCTGACCATTCCACTTGTGCTGTCACTCAACACCAAAGCAGAGATTTAACGCCCTCGGTTGTTGCTAAACTTCCGACCGAGACCAAAGTGGTCGCCGTTCTCGCTTTGACAGTTCCACCCCCCCCCCCCCTCCCCCCCTCGCCTTTAAAGAGGCCAGTGCGGGAGGGGAAAGGAGGAGGGGGGGTTGATTAGGGGAATGACAGGTGAGTGACAGACGCCTTGAGGAGGAAGCGGAGGGCGTTTTTTTTTTTTTTTGTTTTCTCAGCGTGCAAGGTGCAGCACGGAGAAGCCACGGGTGGAGAGATGCCAGATTGGACTCTTGACGCACCTTGATGGCACTGGCAGGCGGATGTGACACAGGTGAGGGCCGGCGTCAGCCGAGCTGGCGGGCTCCTCACAGCTGTTTATTTGACCCTGTGAGACAGGTGCGCACGCAGGACGCCTCAAGTGGAAGCACGCGTGTCGATTTGCACACACGCCAGCGTAAACACCAGGAGCTTTTTTCCTCGTTGTTTTTGTACAAGGAAAGACTTTGGGGGAGCCTCGAGTCGGCTAAATTCATTGTGGGCGGACGGATAGACGGGCTGATTTGACTTCTATTCAAACAAATGAGTCTCGTCACTTATGAACGACTCGTAGACTCATTTAAAATGTATTTTTACATTAATACCTAATAAATGAAGAAATCTATACGCCAAATAATCAAAGTAGTAGACTACTACACAGATTTAAAAATGATAGTAAGCATATGAAGAAATCCAAAAATATATCAAAGTCAAGACTTGAAAATGTGTCCCTTTCCATTTTCCCCTCGGTTCCGAGCGAGGGCAATTTGGCGACATCCCGGTCCCGCCATTTGAATCAGCACGGGTTAAAATCAATCATGCCACGCACCATGATAGACAGCAGGAGAAGAAAGAGACAAGGGCGCCGCTCACTATGCAGATGAAATATAAATTAATCACAAGTGTGATATTTTATTCAAGCGGGCGTCCGTATAGCGAGCAGGACACCCATCTGTCTCTCATCTCTCCAGGCAGCCATGTCATGTGGGACGCCAGTGAAGAGAAAGAAAGCCTGCCACCACCCATCTCTCGCTCACTCGCTCGCTCTCTGCTCAGTGTCACTGCCACTCACCCGCCGCTCTGATGTGTTTGTTCCTCTCCGCCGCCATTAACGTCACTCTGGCTCGACACGCTCGCAAATGGAACGTCGCCCGGGTCTCCTAAAGAGTGGAAAGGGGGACAACTTCATTTATGTTTTAGGTGTACATGGACACTTGAAATACAGAACAAGAGTGATATGTTGATATTTCTTTAAGTAGGTCTGCATGAACAACAACAACAAAAAATGCATTCTCCAGAACTTTCCGGCCATCTTTCGGCGTCAACGTGTTTGAAGCAGACCGAGTGGCGAGGTTGCGCGAGGGGTCAGCATTCTCAAAGGGCGACCAATTGGATCATGACCCATGAAGGACAGATATGGGCAAGGGATTTAGTCGGGAAGGTCGCGCCTGGGTCAAGGAGTGTCTTGCATTCCAGACTCCTAATCCTCTCCCGGCAGTCTGGAGCGGCGGCCCTCTTGCCTCTCCGCACAAGCGTGTCCACGCACAAAAAACAAGCGCACCTCTGACTTAAGTCTGCGCCAGTGAGAGCAGACTGTGGTGATGGAGTGGCTGAAGAGATTTAGGGTGCATGGGAATATTTCAAACCCCCCCCAGACGTCTCAGTCCACACCAAAGGCGTTTTTTTTTTAAAAATAGTCGGTATCCATATTTAGATGGAGGCCGTCGATTCTACTCCAAAGCAACAGGTGGCGCTATAACACGTGCAAACCCATTAGCAACTAAAGTCAGAGCAGCTTCGTCGATTGAGTTCACTGAAATTGACTTCTACTCAAGTCAAACACAAAACTGCCATGATATCAAATGTTCAGAGTTTAAAAAAAAAACAAAATCACCAAAAGCTGAGTTTGCGTAAAAACGTGAAAGGCTGAAGAAAGTGATCACGTCAATGTAAAGTTAACATCATAAAACAGTTCTCTTCAAAAAAAAAAAAAAAAAAAAAAAAGGGCCATCTGTATCGCTTTTATCATTTGAGCCAATCAGAAATCCGGTGGAAGTCATTCCCCAGAAGAAGGCAAAAATAACATCAAACAGAGTTTCTGGCCCAGTCGAATATAAAACACCAATGTCCTTACAAACGAGCCAGACCAAAAAAGAGAGGGGAAAAAAACGGTTTTGTTTTTCTTTTGGGCTACACATGAATGCTGAAAAAAACAGCTGGCCAGAATTTGGCCTAAAACTGGGAAAGACCAAGACTATTTTTAAAATGAGCCATACTTAATTACCATGTTCTTGTAGACATGGTATTAAAGTCGAGAAAGAGAGAGAGAGAGAGGGAGAAGAAGAAGAAAAAAAAAAAAAAAGCATCGTAGTCTCATCATCTTCTACAGAGACGGCGTGGACTTTGCTTGCCCTCCTGCGCTTCAATCCCTGACCTTCCACTTATCCACCCGCCTCCTACTGGGCCATCCAGTTTCCCCCATGCTGAGACACCAGAGTGGCGGGGATGTGGGTAATTTGTCAGGGCAACCCAACCCCCCACCGGTGCTACCTTTGTGTGTTTGTGTGTCAGCATGCAAGTATGTATTAGGGGGAGACGCAAGGGGGGGGGGGGGCTTTCCTCCAGGAATCCCTCCAACTATGTCGCCACGCAGTCCTGGCTGCCCTAGACGAGAAGTGGCGGAGCACGGTGAGCTCGACTATTTCAACCATGCGACAACTCGATACGGCGTAGGTGGTGGCCAACGGCGAGCGGCTGCTCTTTTCTAAACACATCCACATTACACCCGCGTACACAATGGGGGCAAAAGTTCTCACACACTCTGTACTTAAGTCGAAATTGATACATGTGTTTCCAATGTTTCCACTCCTGTAACCTTGTGAATCCACTAACAAAAAAACATAGCTAATAGCAACTAAACACCCGCGTCCGTATTTTCCTGATGATTTGACTCCAGGGCGTATGTTGGGGGGTCGGTTTGAACCCGTTGAGATTGACTCTACAAATCACACCACACGCACAAAACACACAAACGGGGGGCGAGAAAATTGCTCCATCTGTGGCCGGGATCGCACGTAACGCGGCACTTTGTCCGCGGTAAGGAAAGCACAGCGAGCAGGCATCGGCCTCCTACTGTTTGTTTTGGAGTGGCCCTCCTTCTGCGCCTTCAAGTTGTGCAACCCCCCCGCACACACGACCACCCCCCCCCCCCCCCCCCCCCCTCCTGCTCACTTCCTATTCCACTACACCATACCAAAGAGAGCCAAATAAAACACAGGCTAAACATAATGAAGCAGCATGTCAGCGGCAGGGGCCCAGAGCAAGGCTGAAACATGAACCGCCGTGTACCAGCCATTAGGAGCAGAGCGAGCTACGGTTTCTCTGCCGCCCCGTATGTCGTCCGACGGCGGGCCTTGTACGCGAGCCAGCGGTACGACTGACTGATGCATCCTGTGCGGCACTTGGCCGACCAGAAAGAAGTCCCAGCAGGGGACCGCCTCTCCGCGCACCCCCTCGGGCCCGCCGCGCTCCCATCAATCTCGGTGCTGGGAAAGACCTGACACGGCGGTGCCAGTTTTGGAAAAAGAGGGAGGAGGCAAAAAAAAAAAAAAAACAGGCAGAAACCAAAATAAACGCAATCTGGGAAATACGGCGACGCGTTGTTGTTTTAAGTTTGTTCATGCGTCGCATCACTTTTGGTTCTAACTAACTGACATCATGAGTTACATCTGTCATAAGTACGTTTATTTAAAATAAAACAAAAAATCTAATTCACACAGGCTTGTGTTTTCACTCGGTCATGTTACCGTAACATTACTCCCACAGACAAAAAAAAAAAAAGTGTAATATTCCACAAGTCACGTGCTCCACAGGAAGTTACATCATACAGGTCAAAGGTTAAGTTCACACGTTCACTTTTCAGTATACACAATATTTCAACTTTGACTCGATGCTGTTTTTTGAGAACCAGCGGTCGAGGGTATCAGCAATAAAATGAGCTAAAAGTAGTTGGGAAAATTCAACCAAGCCCAATATAGAGCAAGTGCTTTGCAAACCTTGGTTCGGTTCCAGAAGGAGAGCAAATATTATTTTTTTGTCATGACTCTTATTATTAGATAATTGACTGAGAAGAATCCAAAGTTCTTCAGCACTAACTCACAGTGAGAAATGCAGCCGGTGTCCATTTTCAGCCTTTATCAAATATGCTTATGCTTAATACGTTTATGCGTACAAATCAAAACTCCGTAATTAAACTCATGAAAATATTAAAAGACAATAATAAATACATATGTAAAATGAATATACCTAAGTCAATATGTAAGATAATGTTTTTCACAAATAGCCTGTTTGGAAAAAGCTCTCAAGTGTACCTAATGTTTTGTCCAGCGAGCGTTCAAAACTGATGTCAAAAACAGAGCAGGAGGGAGTTGTCAGCGTGTAACAAAAAAAGCCCTTGTGGTGCGAACACTCGCGGTCACAGAGGACTGTTGCACGACATCCCATAATTTGACACGGTCGAGGTGAGAGCGAATGTCTGCTGTGGTCTTGCTGCACTGACAACGTCCTCTAATTCGACATTCCACAAGACTCTACCGAGGACAAATTAAAATGATTTAGGAGACATTTAAAGTATAGCTCTGTTTACTCGCCGCCACTCGGGGCGCTGGCGGAGGAGGAGCTGCGGCCTTCGACGGCGGATGAAAGCACACGTGTAAATGCTATTGCCGGGCTTCCGGCTCGGGCCGAGGCCGAAGGACGGTGAAGGTGAGAAATAGTTGCTGGCCTCCTCTTGCGTCCGAGTGAGCTGAGAGACACGTAAGGAATTTCTCATGCCTCGGAGGGAAGTGGAGTGTGGGTCTCATTCTCCGGGAGTTGCTGGCTACTTTTATTGTTGATACGCTAGACCGCTGGTTCTCAAACTTGGGGTCCCTGGATCCCCCTGCGGTCTGTAAGTTGTGGTTTGGGGGTCCCGAGTGCATACAAACTATTATAAACAGAAACTGAAGTGTCTACAGAAGTTGGATTTCTTGTGTTATATTGCTATTACGGTATTTTTATTTTATTCTTTATGATGAATTATTTTTATATAAAAAAATGGTTTTAATCATTAAAGTGAGTCAACACATTTGACCAATTTTAGGAAGGGAACGGCTAAAAAGTACTTTGGGACTCTTGCTAGGTGGGCCAGAAAATCAGAATGATCCACGGGCCACACTTTGACCACCCCTGCACTTGCGAGCAAACTATATTGTGTCAGCAAAAGCCGTAAAGATCCGATCTAGAAGACGGTGGGGCGCAACACACTCGTCTTGTCGAGGAAAGGGAGATTAGGCCGGAATGTAGCTGTGTCAACAAATAATAGTTTTGACAATGACTTGTTATTGGCCGAGCTATAAGTAGAAGCGTCGGATAGTTTGGGCTTTTTCTTTTTTTAGGCCTGTCTTTTCTAGCGAGGCGGCTCAAATCTTGGCTCCGTCGCGGCGAGAGGAAGCTGTGGAAGGAAATGAAGCGAGCAAGAATGAATGAGGCTTGCAGAACGAGAGCCAGAGCTGGTGAGGAGAGTTAGTTTACAGTGCAATCAGCATTAAGGAAATTGGTTTGCACTAGCGCTGAGAGTTGAGCGAGGTGATTGATGCTAAGCTAGGCTAGCGGGGGAAGGAAGTGGAGGAATTAGCGGCAGGCCAGGGCACCAGAGAGCTGTCAACTACTTCCTGGTCAAAGCGCGGTGTGAAGTGCGCTTCCTGCCGTCTGCCCTCGTGTGAAGTACCCGAGGCGTACTTTTGGGAGACTTTCCAATGGATTTGTGCGAAATAAAAACTACTTGACTTGAACAACGACCTTTAAATAACTATTATTAGAAATTCCAATATAATATTTTCAAAAGGGAGTATAAATATATGAATATAAAAAGATTGTGAATATATTCTTGTTATATTGTCTATCTACCTGTGTTGCTTCATCGTTTGTGTTCAGAATCTATTGCTTAAAATTTTACTAAACCAACGATACAGATGCTATCTTTGGTAGGTTGTTTGTTAGCATTAAGCTAAACTGACTTTATTAAGGCGAAGCTATTTGGTCACTTTGAATATTTATGTACCTAAAAATAAAATATGAGATGATAAGGTAGAAGGAGAGTTAAACAGAATATATAGCTACTATATTTTGGATCCAGTTTGATTTTTAACATTGTATAAAAAGCTCAGGTCATGTGGCATGAGAATTCAGCAGTACACTGTAATTAGCAGAATGTATGAAAATGTACGAGTGATGTGTGCTCGCAGCTGCTGAATGAGAAGTCAATGAGCTACTGTTCTCACGCCAGCGCCCAAAGCCATCGTTCCAAGGAAGACGTAAGGGGGTGGGGGGGGGGAGGGGGGGGGGGGGCTGATGGACGACAACATCATTCCCACTTCCTAATGATTCCACAAAATTCCCCACCAAAAATAGTCACCATATCAAAGAATGTTTGGTCACGTAGCATGGGAGCCTTTTGGGGAGGATGTTGTAAAAGGCCATGTTGAAAACGTGATTAACATTTGAAAAAGGGGCTAAGTAAGCACTAACACTTGCTTCGTTGGAATTGTTTCAATTTGTCCATTTGTTTTTTGGAGTCCGCAGGGGTTGGATCTCAAGTTGCTGGAAAAGCGGCAAAGCGCTTGACTTTTCATAGTGTTTCCGACACAAATCTTGCGAGAGCATGCACGAGGAAACCTGAGCGCGCGCACTGACTCATCCCCAAACTGTTTTCAAATCAAATGATTTAAGAGTCCTAATGTGACAACCATGTGCAGAATCACGCTGGGACTGGACTTGTTTCCATATGCAAAGACACTCAGCGTCCCAAAAGGGAACAGCGGTGGTGGGGAGTAACGAAGTAGAAATACTGAAGTGGATTTTTCAGGTGTCTGTCCAAATATTTATTTTTCGGAGGACTTTGTACTTTTACTCCTGAAAATAGACCCTTAAGTCAACTGCAAAAATTCTTAAGGCTAATCACAATTTACCTTGTAGTGATTTTTGTTTCCAAACATAATGCAAAAAAACTATTTTGTTTGATTTAAGTAGTGTGTGACTACTCGCTGTGAAGAATCTCATCTTTGAGAAGCCTTGAGCTCCCCTCCGCTAGCATCAGCAAACCTGCCTCTGCACACAAACCGCCAACACGGCACGCACCAGCGCTCTCTTCGGGGCACCGTGTCAAAACTTGGCCCGGCGCTTGCCAACAGTGCTGCCACGTCAAGGATTTGACAATAGCGGTGGCGGCGGCAGCGTACACGCGGCGTAATTAAGCAACAGAGGACATGGCAGCGAGGAAGAGGCGACGCACCCTGTGCCCTTGATACTCGGGTGTTGGCGTTGACGGCATTTTTTATGACAGCTTCGTCTCGTTGGCCGTCCAACAACGCCTTACATCTCCTGACGTGCGCTTTACTCATCGCTGACGAGGAGGAGGAAGGGTGTGTGTGCATGTGGGGGGGGGGGTTGTGTTTGTGTGTCCACAAAAAACACTAAACCCTGGCGTGAATATCAAGAAATTAGCTTGACTGCTTCGGCCACGGAGACTCCACACGCTTTGCTTTCCAGCCCCAGGTACGCAAGAAATTATAACTCGGGTTGTGTCTTGCTGTAAAACACAATAAATACAGTTTAAAGTAAACTATATATACGATCTGCGGCATATTTAATTTTTATTTTTTTCAATAGCCATTACTTTTCAACTCGCAACATCATTCCCGACCTTTTTTTTTTCTCCCTGAACTGTCCAAACTGAATCTCAGTGATGTCGGACTTAACACATACTAGAGAAGTCTTCCAATATTTGTCAAGGTCTCAAATTCCCCAAAGAGTGCACCAAGGAGAAACCCAGAAACGGAGATGAACTTTTGAGGTGCAGCCATCTTTCTAACAGCCACTCTTCCACTTCCAGGCCAAATTTGAGTTCAAGTCCCATCCCTTTCTTCTCCTCTCTCCCAGTGGTTCAGTGTCTTGATTTATCTGATGGAAGGAATTCTACACAAGGCTCGGGCTCCGGTGGTATCCTCCACTGTAACCTTTTCCCCCCACCAGATGTTCCGCTCTCCAAACACGCTAATGTTCATCCCCAAATCCCCGTACAAACATATCAAGTGGTCGCTACATGTTTACGCTGGCCACCGGCCGACACAAGCGACAGGGCCGGCGACAAAAGGGTTTTCTTTTTTTTGGGGTGGGGGGGGCGATGGCAAGAAGACAGACAGATGACAGACAGACAGACGGAGATGTCAGACATATGCTCAGGCCAGCTGACGACACAGCGATGACCTGGAGGAGTAAGTGGAGCTGATGTGAGGGGGGGGGGGGCGAGAAGGGGATTGATCACTCCTGCAAATGTTGTAACGGCTGATACTTTAAGACAGACCGCAGCATCTGCATTCATTTTTTTTTCTTTATGGGGGTTGCAGTTTACTAATCTAGAAGGAAGCAAAAAGCCTCCTCATGTTACTCGATTTATCAAATCAAGCTGAGATGTGAATTCGAGTCACAAAGCAGTCGGATTGCCTTAAAAGATGCACGGAATGTCTAGTTTAGGGTCGTAGGAAAATGGAGATGATCATTATTGGTATTTATTATGGTCAAGGTGGAAATTGTGACTTTTCCATTCAAGTAGTCGACTTTCTTCTGGTTTCTGATTGGTTAAATTGGTTTTGTAGGGCCAGCTGTTTATTTTATTTTTCTTTGTGGGGTGCCATCTTTGATTTTTCCACGCATCCATCCAGGGGAATATGCAGAGCAGGGACGATAATATGGGGGCGTAGGAGGAGCAGCAGCAGCAGCAGCCGGTGATGCTGCCCTCGCAGTGACCTCGCCCATGACACAATGAGCCCCAAATGGCAGACAAGAGCGAGGATCAAGTGCTTCAAAGTGCGCCGGCACAGATAAACCCCAACAGGCCCTCTTTGAATGATAGTGTTTCTTTTTTTTTTTTCTTGTAGAAATTATGTTGCTACCATGACACCTGGATTGCATAGAGCCAACACCTCATCCAGTTAATGGACAAGAGCAAATAAAGACCTCGCTTGGATTACCAAAGATGCTTAAAGCAGACATGAATCGCTTTTATTTGTTGGACTGCTGGACCCCCGCCCCCCCTTAACTTGCCATGTGTGCCAAGATTAATATTTTTGGATTTAAAGATTACGATTTTGATGAAATTGGGATATGGATTGTGTCAAAATGTAAGGTTTATAGCAACACAACAACTATGATATGTCATTTGATGATAAGACTCAGAGAGACGGACTGGGGAAGCTACGTTAGTTTAGCTCGTCAAACATTAGCAAACATAAAATCAGAGATGTGGAGATTATTCAGAAGATACACCTGCGCATATATAGCACGTGCTAAATGCTAACAGAGCGTAATGCTTGATCAATTTACTGAATGTTAAAGCTTGTATAAACACTAGCGAGTAACATTAGCATCAACGCTAACACCAATTAGCAAACTGCCACAGTATACAGTAACCCAATGTTACTCTCCATTGTGACAGTAATGTTCTTTCACGCAGGAGTGGTAAGTTACTTTAATAAGAAAAATCCAAACCGTACAACACAACTGTACAAGAACCGATTTCTTTCTTCCCTTATTGATCATCGCTTGAATTTGAAGCCTCGAGTCTGTACGACCTTTGTGGCAAATAAGGCTGCCCATTTGAGAACCTTCTGATTTGGATATTTCTTTGTGGCCCTCCATCACAAGCTGGACACGCTCACCTTGGGTTTATTGTTGTCATCTGTATTCCGTGCGGCAGAGAGACAACCGACATTGATTTCCTCTTCCCTTGTCGTAATGGAAGTATGAAAGGTTTGAGTGGTTCCTATTTACGAGTGACGCCTTCCTGGGCTACTTAGCCTTGAGGCCGCTGAATGGATGGAGAGCAACAAGGGCAACCAAAAGCTGTTTGGTAAACACCTTGCAATGTTTGTACAAAAGAAGTTTGAGGTTGAGGGACGCGCCATAGACTTTACATTTGATAGTTAGACATTTGATAGACATTTATGAGCTACTGCTGTTTTTTTTGTAGCTATTTACTGTAATTTGACTTAATGTTGCATTTGTTTAAGTTGTGTTTTGACTCGCACGGAAATCCAGGTTGCGTCGCCGCTACAGGCACAAAAAAACATCGTAAACCGAGGACGTTCTGTACGATGCCAATTCCCGGCGACTGATGTAGGGAAAAAAAACAAAGCTTCAGGCGGCCTCAGACTTGTGGATGGTCGTGTCTATGTGCTGAAAGCTATTAATTTCCACCATTAGTCCCTTTTGAATATCCAGGGCGGAAAAAGTCTATGCTCACAAAACATGTTTTTTTTTACAGGTCGCATAATTCTACTTGGGCTGCCGTTTCATGTTCAAGTAATGTGAGATACCTTTAATCTCGAAGCTGACTTCGCTTTATGATGAGCCCGAGCGGAGAAACAGAAGGAAGAGCCGCGCTTTTCTCGGTAATAAAGCCCGAAAGGGGACGGCGGGCGCTCAACCTGTCAGCTCGCAATCTAAATGCATGCAGGATTGCTTTTAAAGTGGGTGCCGCTGATATCCCGCTATGATGTTAAGGCTTCGCCTGACGGGTGGTAAAAGCCTAAGAAAAATCTCTTACTCCAACGGCAAAGGAACAAGTTGTCGCTTTCTTGAGGAGAAAAAAGGAGGAAAAACAGCAGCACGTTGTCCTCCTGCGCTGATGTCACATTGATTATGCTGATCATAAACTGCGTTTGTTTACCCCCCTCGCTCCGAGCTGTCAGTCACCCATCTGCGGAAATGAGCGCGAGTCACACTAAAAGCCATCTTTTCCGTGTTTTGCCCGCATTTGCGGGTCACGCCGCCGAGAAAGACGCTCCCAGCGGAGGCCGATTTTCCGCCGCGCTCCGGTATATTAATTGCTTTTTAATGTCAGGCTCTTCTGCTGGAAGTTGTCGCGTACTAACAAATCAACAACAATAAGGTTCTTTAATGTCGCCGGTGCGGGCCGCAGCCACGGCTAAAAGGGTACGCTTACTGAATAATCCATGCCGGCTGCGGCGGAGTGGAGGCTGCTAACGGAGGAGTGGGAACAAGAGGCCATTTGGCTTCCTTTCCGCCGCGTCCCAAGTGTCCCCTGCTCCCATCTGTGCGCATGTAGTGGCAATATGGGACTTTGGTGCGAGCGCTGATGGGAAGATGTAATAGTGATCCAGCTAATCCAGCTAACCCAATGAAGCAATGTGACATGCGCAACCCACCCCCCATCACCCCATTCTCGTCGTCAAGCCCAACTTGGGGCAAAATTGGAGTTCTGCATCCATTATTAATCCGCACGCTTATCAAGAGAAGACTCATTGTTCTGTAATGCCTTGAAGTAGAAGAAAAAAAAAAGGTAAATTTGTGAGAAGCCTAAAATTTCAACAATTTTTTTGGTAATTTTTACAAAAAATATATATATATTAAAAATGATCGACTCAAGATCCACAAAGATATCCGACATACTGTACTGAAAGTGCTACACCTAAAATTTAGAAGATAAAATAAATTCAAAACATCGTAGCGCCTATACGTTGAATATCGCCTCATTTCTTGTTTGGTTTTATCGTCATTTTGTCTATCAACTGATAGTCTTGAGAAATTACAAAAAGAATTCCAAAAGGGACCGAAAAATTGACCTAATTTCTGTTTTGAGTCCCGAGGATTCACTTTGAAGCTTTTTACTATCATTAGCCAAATACGCTAAGCGCCTCAAAATTTTGCATGACGCTAAATTCTTCTCCCAAATGTATTTTGACGACAATATTTATCATTATTGTTTGTGAAAGTTCATGTTTATATGCTCCTGCCCAGCATGGCGTTGAGTAAAGATTATGTGTTGTGGGAAGGTGGGGGTCGGCTGCGAGGGGGGTGGGGGTGGGGTGGGGGGTGCACAAGGGGTCATCAGTGAGTGTTTGGAGCTTGAGTTACAGGGCCAGCATCTGCCATCCGGTCATCAGGCCCTCATATCCATCACTGGGCCATGGCGTGGTGCAGCCCGGGTTTTGTAAAAACACCCAGAGGAAATGGAGTCTCTGGGCCAGACAAGAATAAAATTAGCTTGATGACTAAGTTCCTCCTCGGGTCCCAGCGGGAAAAGAACTCTGCCATTTGTTTTCATTACTTCCCTCGGCTGTAGAAGCAGCGCCGGCATTATGTATGCGTGCGAGTGCCACTTTTGTTTGCGTGCACGCATGTTCGGCCCGGGTCGCCGGCCACTTCCAAAATGGCCGCTCTGTCATTTCCACGACCGGGGTTTTAATCAAACGTATTCACTCGTAAACACAGCACTCCCATTCCGAAGCCGCTCCGGCATGTGTAATATTTGCGCTCGGGCTCTCTGGAGGTGACATTAGCGCTTGGACCCGTTCCACGTGCATCCCTCACGGCTCGCAATATTGCCTTCTGCTACTTTATTGCGTTTTTTTTTTTGTTTTTTTCCCTGACGAACTTCTTATAAACACGCAAAGGTTGTAAACATTGATTCGCTGGCAAATGTGTTTTCATTCATTACCTCTTACGCGTATGACCTCAGAGTTAGAAGCGTGCGTTCGGTTTATTTTGGGACGGAATGTCATATTTTGCGCCTGGGTCCGAATATTAGGTACAGCCGTGTTTGCAATTCTGCCTTTGTCGAATGTAAACATAATCAGATGTAAATAGCCGCAGCCTAACAACAACACATATTCACAACAACGGGCCTCAGAATAGAGTCCCAGATCAAAACAAGGAAGCAGATGACGCTCTTGTTTGTAAACTGTGACAAACCAGTCCAGAAATACTCCTTTTTTTTGTCTTTTCTAAAATGGCTGTCCACAAATTCCTCCCAGTGCTCTGAATCCATTCACCAATTACTTCCTCCCTCACTCCACTCTCCCAGATTAGTTCCAGCTTTTACCCGTGGTGCCGTTCAGAGGTAAAGTGAAGACATCATGTAGCTCTTTAAAGCATGTAGCATTAACACCTCAGCCCCCCCTGAGTAAACCCTCGAGTACTGACCCACTGCTCTTTGGGACGCAGCCGTGTGGAACGGGCGGCGGCCGGCCGGCGCTGCGCTTCCCATCTCACACCTCCGCTGGGAGGAAGGGATCAGGACGGGAAAGACTGGACCTGATGGAGAAAAGGAAAGTGTGCCATAAGTCGAAGCCTTCGAGCCGCCTTGTGAGAATTAGAGTAAATATTTGCCTTTTTCGGTCGTCTGCAGCGGTACAAATATAATGATGAGCATTTTAGCACAAGGGGCTTGTATTTTGAGCATGTCACACAGATACGCCGCACTTGTGAATAATTGAGACAACTAGCGTGAGAGTTGTCATTTAAGGGCCACCATTAGTGAGGACACAGGAAAACCACCTCTTACCAAAAGCATCAAAAATTCATGAGCTCAGTAAAGAAACCGGCCACGTGACGACGCATAAGCCAGACTGTTGGCGGGACTGGAGAAGAGGCGTTTGGTTCCTGTTCAACATGCTCTCCGGGGAATTGAAAAGGGAAATTTTAAAGTGTGAAAGTGTGTTGAAGCACAACAACAACGGCCTGTAATTCATCTGGATATATTTATCGACTCTTAAAGCGTTGAAGTAAATGATGGTGATGTTGACGAAATATCACGGTGAATAAACATAGAAGAAGAAATCAAAGAAAGTAGGCTATCTGTTAGCTTATCTGCTAGCATACCTTTCATATTTCTACTGCGGTGAACAACTTCATAAGGTTTCGTCACCGTACCTTCCGAACCAGATTAACATTTCCAATTGTTATTTGCAAGAGTAGAATTAAAATGATCTTTCAGAGCTAGCTAACAATCAGGTCGATGCTAATTCCAAAACCAACGCGAGTATCTTTGCTTTCCTTGGGATTCCCACCCCGGATTTCAAAGTGCACTTTTATCAGCAAAGCCAAGCTTTAATTCTGCGTCTATAAATAAACTCCAGTTGTGGACACACACCCAGTGAGATAGAGAACAACACATGTTTTGTGTGAGGCCGCTATAAGATAATGCATTTACATGTGTATCCAGGGGAGGATGGAGAGAAAGCAGACGAATTACACGACTTCCTTTTGTGGGCTGAAAAGGGGGGAAGCGATTTTCTCTAATGCATCTCTGTGTTGTGTCCTTGTCCTCCCACCATGCCGACTGTTTGGGGTCCTGCGAAAACATGGGTCAAGGAGAGTGTGTGTGTGTGCGTGGAGTGGAAAAAAAAAAAAAAAAAAAAAGTTTGCCAGTGACAAGGAAGTCAAATAAAGGGAAGAAAAGCTCCATTTCCCCAGCTAAACGTACCCCAGGGAGGCGTAAGGGAGTGAGAGGGAGATCAAGAGTGAGAGGAAAGGTTGTGAACCGACAAAGGCTGTAGATTTACAACTGGCGAGGCCCTAAAGAGCTCTGCCATGCTTATTCCTACAGCCAGTTAAAACAAATTGTGGCCATGTTTCAATCACCCACATCCTCCCTGCGAGCTCATCCGCCCGCGCCAGGCTTTTTGGCCCGCTTTGCCCTCAATTATTCTTGAATAAATACTTCAACTGAGGCGTCTTCATGCGTTGGAAAGTCCCCCCGCCTTCACACACACTCTTCGCCACGCACTCCTCTTCACAGAACACGGCGAGGTCCAAAACTCTTGACCCCCTTCCCCGAGGATGAGAATACACGCTGGCCTCGTGTAGGTTTGATTGCAAATTTGCGCTGGAAGCTCCGAGGTAACCCGATCCACTGTTTGATTTTAGAGCGACGTCGGGGTGAAGGAGCAAAGGATGGGTTTTTCTTGTAAGGGGGGGGCGGGGAGGGACACGAATGGGGGTCACAGGAGTGACTTTTTCATGTTGCAGATTAAAAGCAGATGTCAGTGGGATTACATCCCCCGGTGTCATCACTCACACCTCACCTTCGTCTGTGCACACTTGGAGGGAGAGAGCGAGCTTTGGGAAGTCCTCCCGAGGAGGTCAAAGGACATGGATGACGCTGTCCTGCAGCTAAAAGTGAGATATCATAATTATATATACACCTCCAGGTAAATAAATAAAATAAAAAATATATAGATATTTCTTTTTCTAATATCAAACAACCTTCACACTCCTCAGCACATTTATTGTGAAGGAGTCGCAGGAATGTGACGAGCACTGAAGTTTTTAGCCACTGAATACTGAATCATAGCGGCGCGCCGATTCATCTTAATCCACTTCTTTCTCTCTGGCTCTCTTTTTCCCTTCGAATGGATGGAGTTGAAATATTGCCCAAGAGGACTGGGATTCATTAGGTCTCTGACAAAGCATGGAGAGGATCAAGCTTTTTAAAATATATCCTTCTTCAAGAGAAGTGAGTGTGACATGAAAGATGAAAAAGAAGAAGGAGGGGGGGGAGAAAAAAGTTTGTGCCGAATTCCAACACTTAGTGAATCATTTGGGCTTAAATAAACAGAACTCTACACACATGCACGCACAAAACAGTAGCAAAGTGGTGGGATCCAGTTTATTGATCCAAGTGACTGTCTGGGAGGGGTGGAGGGGTGGGGGGGGATTAGTAGCCAACTAATATTTGGGCAACCCATGCACACAATAAGCGCCAAAAGTTTATGCGGTCATGTATCATCGCCAAGTTTTTCCCTTTTTTTTTAAATAAAGTTTGAATGAGTTTTATTATTTATATTTATTCAATTTTTTGAATCAAAAGCCATGAGAATAAATCAATGTGTCCACATCTGACTGAACTAAGATCAACATCTCCGCCAAACGTATTCATTGAGGCACGCTTAAATGTCCCCCTGCCCAAAAAAAAAAATAGCCGACTCTGCTCGTCTGCACCAAAGCTGTGATGTCACACGGGCTGGAGTTGCGCCGAAGACGACCGGGCCCACAGGCTCGGGATCAGAGCGGCGAGTTGCTTATTGTTTCTGACAGGAACCACGCCGGGGCCGCGAACCGGGACGCAGCTGCTGAGAACGTCGTCACATCACCAGTCGTTTGGAGCGCCGCGACGAGATCGGGGGGGGTCGCGAGTGCATGTCACAAGGGAAGTGGGGATCAACTATGACTGCGGGTCGCTGTACGAACATTGTTATGATATGGAAAATGGGAACAGTTTTGACTCAATGCTGGCGGAAGCATCGGCTTTCGGCGCTTGGAGGAGATGGAGATATTTAAAATTGAATTATCACGTCGCAATTTCCCCACAGTCATCTCAAATGATAATTCAAATTTATTAAGAGATGGGCTTTCCAGTTCAAACTCAAATTTTCCCATATTAACACGAATTTGAAGATATTTTGATTTAGGGTCACTCAGCACGCGGCAAACCGAGCTCTGCTTGTCAGCGACTAAATTTAGTTTCAAAGTAACTTTGTTCGCCTCTTATCTCGTCCGCTACACGGCGTGCGCACGCAAGCGTCGAGTGCCTCACGAGAACGGGGCCGAGAGCCCCTAGATCTTCCTCTTGAGCCGCTATCTGCTCTCTCTTGACCCGGCATGTGTCTCGAAATATGCTAACGGGGGCCGACGCAGAGAACAGTCAACCCCTCCAAGATATTAACGGGCCGAAAGATGCTGGCCCTCAAGTGGCTCTGTTCTGCTTGAGAACACACACAAAACAAAAAGAAATAAAAAAGAACATACTCGGTGTTTCATTTAAGATAAACAGCTTTTAGAGAACATTACTCAGAAAGACCTCTTAATGTTCACTTGCTAATTCCAGTTATTTCTGCTTTCATTTTGCCACTCTTAAAAGCTGTTTTGTTCCCCTGCTGTCGATAACTTTGCTTAGGGCTGCAGAAACACTATAAACACTCAATTAAGATAAAAAATTGTCATTTTGGAGATACAACAGACAGTCTTTGTAATGTTTGTAGCCTTTGGTTGTTCAGTCCCACAAAGCGGAAAGAATATGTTTGTGTATTGTTGTGTGCTATGTTTAATATGTGTTATTGCTCCGTTTTAGTCAAGTAGCAGTAGTTTTGAAAGTTTAAAAGTAACATAACATCTCTGCTAGCTTCCATTAGCCGTGCCGCTATATGCTAGCAATAAGCTAGCAGACTTGGTTTCATTGATAACTGTGGTGTCAGTTTTACAGAAAAGTAGCACGCTTGACCTCTCACTCGGACAAACACGTGCGAGTCTTTTTGTGTCCTTCAACACATTCTTTTATGTAGCTGACCTCCAAAATTGTTTTTTTTTTTTCTTAAACTGTGGTCAGGGACTGGGACGGGATTTTTTTTCTGTGGGAGTGGGATGGGCCGGGAGTGAAAATCTACTTCCAAGTCAGCCTCAAATTCACACTTAGTGCGGAATTCAAACAGGCTGCGATGCAGTTGGGGGCCAAGTGATCATGTGACCTGAAATTGCTCATTATTGCGACATAATGCAGCGTAAGGCCACATCCTCATCTTTAATATCTCCTCACTGCCTTGACCTGCAACCCATATTCTGGATTTATATCTCAAATCTGCTCCCTTTGACCCACAATTAACCTTAATGAAAACGGGAAGACTCGCTGCCTTTAGTGTCTTTCCAGTCCGCATACATTTTTTTTTTTCTCCCTCCCATTGCTTTTCTTTTCCAGCACGTTACGTTCGGCCGATGGAAATCAAGGTAATGACGAAGCGAAGAAAAAGAATGTTCTTTCAATAGATAATTAGGGAGATTGGTTTACCAGGGCCACTCAAAGCTCATTCACATGCGAAGGGGCCGAGGCCCGGCCCCCCGAAAGGGCTCCCAAGAGAGGCATCGGCCCCCAGCTTCATTTCTCAGAGCAGGTGCCTGGCAGGTAGTCAATGGAGACGGCCGGCGGAGATATACAAGAGAGTCATCCTCCCGCACAAGGGGGTCAACATCACAGATCAAGGGTCATGAGCAGAGGTCACAAGGTCAATGTTTAGCACACACGGAAGCGGTCAGATGACTGGATATGCATCCCGGGACTTTTAGCCGGTGGCTCCAGAAGTAGGCAAGACGTTTCGCGTTTGTGATGTCACATCTTCATTTCGCTAACGGCATTCTGTCCATGACAAACACGCTCGAGTTAGTTTTCCAACTTTCCAAGGTTTCTATTTGATCACATATGTGTTATCAATAGTATTGATACATTTCATTTTACAAATCAAACTCATTGGCAAATTTCTTTCGCCATAAATATGCTCCGAGCCGCTTCCCATGACAAGGTGATACAGGAAGAAGAGGTCAGAGGTGACGTGCACTCTAATTTGTAATTGAATCTCAGCGTGGAAAAGCGATCAGTCATTGCCCGTGGGCTGCCAACGAGGAGGGGCGAGGAATCTTTCGCCCTCCTCCCAAGTGGTTGTCGTTGGAAATGCAGCTATGGTTTACAAAGTCACGAGCTTTTCGCAGTGATGACACGAAGCAAAACAACTCCGGCCAAATAGTTGTACTTTACCCAGGTAGCGACCGACCGAGCGTTCTCCGTTAGCATCGGTGCCAATAAGTACAACAACCCATCGGATCTGCATGTCAATTTCTCGTGTTCCAATCAAATAGAAAGCCCGCCGAGTAAATATCTATCTTCTTATAGCCCGGGCTGTTTACAACACAGCCGCGGCTGTATAAACGACGCGTGGCAAATGAAGAATTTCTTTTAAGGCGTCGGGCATATGCCCGATATAGGAAACCCATAGCGTCAGTGGCTCCATATTGGATGCGGAGGTCAAAGGCTAGCGAAGGTCAAAGGTGTTGTTCTCCTTTCTCATCACGAAGTGCATTAACATCTTCTGCCCGTCCCGTCACGTCCAGATGGCTCGGCGGGCCCGCGGACAGATGCTCCGGTTTTGAAAATGCACCGTCGAGAATATGCGCGGCTCCATCATCGCCACATCATATTTCAAAAGGAAGATGGATATGGATGCATAAATAAGGACAGGCTGCATTAAGTCATTGATTCTCTGCGAGTAGCTCAACTTTCACCGAAATTCTTTGAAAGAAAAATGCCGTTGACATGAAAGAAGTTTTGTTTTGGGACCGAGGGAAGAAAATGTAAAGAGATCTGAGCTGAGGACAAGAAACGGTCAAGTGAGCTGATGGGATTTGACAGAGATCGCTATTGTTAAATGAGAAGTTCACATTTAATTTACACTGCCGCCAATCTGAATCAGATCCAGTTTGTTTCACGTCAAAGCTTCAGACCCTGCACACTCAGCAAATTGATAATTTTGTGTATTAAGCTACTCAAATTATTTAAAAAAATAAAACTACAAGGAGCCCATACAGAGGTGGGTAAAAAAAAAAAAGACAATCAGAAATAAGAAAATAGTTTTGATTAATGAAAATAAAGTCAGACTATCACAAAAAAAATAGGAAAACATATAGAAAAAAATGTTTGTGAGATACTAATAGTTTAAAAATAGATTTACGGATGTGATGTATTCTTTAAAAGTGTATTTTACGAGCAGAGTATTAGCTAATAATCTTATTTTGATAAAGCCCAAATATTGTCAGGAAAGATCTTATGTAGGAAAACAGTGGGAGAATTTTTTCAATGACAAAATCTATTTTAGTACAAGAATAAACAGACCTTTATTCTCTCTCTTCCTTTCGAATATTGTATCATCACTTTAGAGTGTGAGAAAAAGCTGTGGTTGCAGTGGTGCCAGTTGAAGTACAGTAGATAAATGCCTGTTTATGGGCGTACTCGGTGTGACCTCGCCTAAGGGAAAAAAAGGCAGACACTTCTTAGAAGCAACCATCAGATTGTACGTGAACTGTCTCCGAGGGTACAAGGTTTTATCAAATTGAATCTCTTAAAGTGCTTATCCTACCGTTTGTCCTATTAAAGGTTTTAACATGTGTCTCTTCCTTTACAATCATGAGGCCTTGGAGTAAACAGCGTAGAGTTAGCCATTATCGCCACACGCTAATTAGCCAAAGCATTAGTGTAAAAAAAAAAATAAAAATTAAACAAAAGAAGCTCTTTTGGCTCTTTAAGTACTTATTACTGTAATATTGTATTTTCCCCCTTCTCGTATTTCAAGTTTATCCTTGTAATGCTGCAACCTTTTATGGAAGTTCATTTGTTAACCACTATATTTTGTTCACATTTTGTATGGATCGTTAAACATGAATTACCTTGGAAGAATCCCTACCGATTATTAAAAAAATAAAATCATCATCTCCAATCTCAACTGTCTAAAAAAAAAATCAAGTGATATAGCAAGATAGGGGAAAAAAAACATGAAGGAAAAACAAAATACCAAGGGCTAGCTAGCTAGCTAACTTGTGTATTTTTAGATAGTTTGCTACCGCCTTTTGTGTGAATAAATGTCACATGCCTGCCAAAGCCCGTCTGATCGATTAAACGGCGAAATCAGCAAATCGTGGCTGTTAATCACTTGGCGTCCCGTCGGCCAATCGACATGGCGCTCTGACGGGAAACCCCGCCTCTTTGGTTGCCAGTCATTATTTTTAAGCGCGGCGAAACCCTTCAAGGCATGCGAGCAAGTCAAACAAACGCGGCCGTTCCAGGCCGCATGGCACCCTGCCGCGAGGTTTGGCTTGGGGTGCCTCGGAGGGACACACACATTTGTTCGCACACACGCACACACAACACCAGGCTGCCCGGAGACCTCCGACATGAACCTGCTTCTCTCACTCAGCAAGACATAAATCAGCCGGCTCTCAGCGGCCCTGCTGGCCCCTCAGCGCCATGCTGAACCTAACTCCACGGGAATCAAACGCCTGTAACAGGATACAAAAACTAATCCGGGCCAGAGACAATCGCCGGCACAGAGAGGCTGGAGGGGTGCTGATCGAAGACCATATCCAGCCCCCTTCCTCAAATCCAACTCATCTTTGTCATGAGACCTTTGACCCCTGCACAGAGGCGACATGCTATTGTGAGGTGCTACTGGTCTGCTACTGAAGATGTAACCTGTCAGGTTTCTCTCCACCCCAACACTTCTGGACTCTCCAGATGGCCCTCTCAGCTCACTCACACAAAAACAGACACACTAACAGTAATAAAGTAATCAGGTACAAATACACAAAATAGCTCTCTTGAATTCTGTCTTGTGCAATCATATAGACACAAAAAAAGAAGAGTTTTACAAATACTGTAAGTGGTTGCGTAAGATGCAGTAATGTCATTTTTTATAGAGGATAAAAAATAGATGCCTGAGAAAAGTGATATCTGTCTACAAGAGTTGTCCCACCATTTGTGTGCAAAGATTGACAGTGTTGTAAAACATCAATGCTAACCGTTAGCATGCCAGTCGTATTATTTATATATTAGCATTATAACATTGGCTATTTTAAGCTATTGTACTTTTTTTTTCTAGTCAAAGCAAAACATCTGTCAAAACAATACACATGCACATACTATAAAAACAAAAATAGTTAAGTGTGAAAATTGATTTCTGAGGCTACATGGATCTTAAGGCGTCCTCCTTTTGTAGTTCTCATATGAAGAAAAAAGTGCTCACGGGCGGCCACAGTAAACGATCCAGTAGCTTCCCGCTCGAGTCCTTCTGCCTGAGCGCATCCATCCCAGACTCCATCTCCCCCACCCCCCTCCCCAAGCAGTGTTGCTGGAATGCCTCTGTACTCTGCTGTCCTGATAGAGTGGCCACTGTTTCACTGCGATAACATCAGGCACCAGGGCCTGCACAGCCATGGGGCTCCGAGACACACTTTTATGACTTAAGTGTCTGGGACACATATCTGCAGCCATCAGCTCCTCTGTACACCCTCATCACATACTTGCACACATGCACTCCTGCGCACGCACGCACGCACGCACAGCCACCCGCAAAGCATGCAAATGTGCGCGCAAACTCACAAACACGTTTTTGTTGACTCGGCGCCAAACGAAATCAGCTTGTGTTTGATTTGCGACACAGGCGCTGTTATTATCTGCAAATTAAGCTTTTGAGCGTTGCCTTCAAGGCAATTGGAATTGTAACAAGCTAGCATAATCCTAAAATTGCTGCAAAGGTTTAGAGTGGATAAAATGATTTTGCTCGTATTAAAAAAAAAAAGGTTAATTGATCATTAGAAGATGGTTTTAAGAGGAATGTAAAACATACAAATGTTCGTATAAGTTTCTGTTATTTGAAGTATACAAATGGTATGTAGTGGAAATTTTGGTGATTTTTTTTTTTTTTAATCATTTTTAAGATACTTAACAAAGGATTTTTCAATTTCCTGAAAAGTGGTGACTGCAGAAATGTTCATATCGAGTATTTTGGGGGGGAGGGTCACTATAGTAGATTTATATCATATTTAGATTTGCCACTGGTTGATTCTAGGGGTGTAAAAAAATAAATAAAAAATAAAAAGTTACAATTCTACCACCTCTTGTCTAAGCACTCATGCATCCTTTTAAAGAAGCAAAACCACCAGATTCATTGGAGTGAGCAGGGCCTGGACTGCACTTGAAAGCAACCTAAAAAAAAAAAAAAAAAGACGCAGTGCACCCTTGATGGACAGCACCACTTGACTCGTCCCCATTGACGGTCAGTCACTCAAAGCAAAAGGAGGATGAGATGAGTTTCTCAGGGGAGTGAGGATAATAAAATCAGTGTGTGTGTCGTGAGTGGGAGCCATATTTGATGGTCTAACAGAATGAAGGTCTTTGGCGGTCTTTTAGCTAAAGCAAGCACATTTCTTTGAAGCCCAGCCACCTTGGCTGCACAAGCATTACCCGGCCCGAGCTTTTCTATACATTAAGCACAACACAAGTGCATTACGGACCGCCGCCCCAATTGTACTCTCTCTTGTGAGTATAAATACTATGATCCCAACAGACCTTTTGATTTGCTGTTTTTTTTTTTTTTTTTTTACTCGCTTGCCCCGGCGCTGCTGCTTCTCTTCTTCCTCCCCTCCCGATCGGATTAGGATCGATTGTAGCGTAGCAGAGCCCGGCCCAGACGCGAGGACCGGGACAACGGCGTGGCGCGATTGTGCTCCTCATGCCCCGCCTCGGAGACTATTCAGGCGACTAAATAGAATGATTTGCCCTTAGATGTCAAATTTCCTCCGAGACAAGGATGTCAATACCAATTAGATTGTCTGCAGTTGCCTTAGTTACGCCAGCCTGCCCCACTGCGCCGCCGCCGAGCCAACCTCCTCCACTCCAAAGACACACTCACTCTCTTTTAACATCTCACTCCCATCGCTCTTTTCTTTTTTTTTTCTTTTTGTAAGCAGAGTGGTGGTCTCGGCACCAAGCCTTCAGCCTCAAATCAGTTTTATGACTGGCGCTGTGCAGACATTAGGCTAACTCCATTAGCCTCTCGGACCGAGATGGCCTGAGGGGATACTGTGGGGCCACGATGGGACTGAGTAGGTAGCCTGGTGTGTGTGTGTGTGAGTGTGTGTGCGGTGAAAGAGCGAAGGAGGGGCTAACGCTGTCTTAACGCACAGTCTTTTGGCATCTCCTTAAAGGTCACTGTCTGCTGGTCGGAGGAGGCCAAAGCCCAGCGGAGCGAGAACGTAAACAAGAGAAGGAGAAGAGGGCAGAAAAATGGATTAACGAACAAATGTAATTAGGAGGAAAGGGAGAGACTGGGAGAGAGGACTGTCTCCACTTAGAATGGTGGCTCCTGCAGGCGCTTAAGTGCAAACATGACAAACAGATGT
This sequence comes from Syngnathus scovelli, assembly GCF_024217435.2. Classification (NCBI taxonomy): domain Eukaryota; kingdom Metazoa; phylum Chordata; class Actinopteri; order Syngnathiformes; family Syngnathidae; genus Syngnathus; species Syngnathus scovelli. The sequence goes on along the minus strand of NC_090859.1, from coordinate 11,154,889 downwards.
GGCCATGGCTGGCCAGACACAAGACTACACACACTCATTAGTATACAAGTGCGCCAACACACGCATGGATACACATCTTCTCCGCTTCCTTTAACGCTACTTCACCTCTCGGAAGCACGTTGGGTGATAAGAAGGCCGCTTTGGAAAAAAAAGTCAATGCGACGCTGATTGCTGTTAGGTATTTGAGAAGCGGGATGGACCGTTTGGACCGAGACAATGATAGGAGAAGTTGCAGAAAATCGTTTCGACACTTTTGCGGACATGGTGTAAAAAAAATGAAGATAAAAAGCCAAAACCAACATTCCTCCGACCCTCAGAGTCTTGGGAAGCTTTCCTCACGACAATGTGCTCTCTGTTTATAACAATACTCCAATATGAGGGCTTACTATCTCTGGCAAGCGGACACCATGAGACAGATTTGTCAAGATAGTGTGCGACACAACGGGCCGGTTCTGAGAAGAATTTTATTGAGCCGGGCCGCTCATGACGCAAGGCACTCTGGATGAGTAACCGTGAGGTAAAAGCAGGTTTTGTTTGCGTGTGTGATGTATTCACATCAAAACGGCAGGGTGCTTTAGGTTGAGCCTTGGGGTTTTATTTGAGAAGCTGTCATGTGACTAGCGGCTAGTGTCAACCTCTATTGTGACCAATCAGTACGTCTTTACGTCATTGTCGCTCGTCAAGCTGGGTTGAGCTTGAACGTGAGCGTAGAAATACGATAGCTTTCAAGTGTATTGCCGCCAGTTAATTAGAGATGATGTCATGACACTTCATCTTCGAGATAGGCGGCGGTGATCAGTTCGGCGGATTTGACCAAAAAGAAACTTAGCCGATGACTCAATGCAACTTTTTTTTCTCCTTTGTATTTTTATAAAAAATAATGACTTTTAAAAATCTCAATTTATGCGATTATATTATAATAGTGTTGTATGCTTCTCTTTGATTATATATAAAAAATAACCTATCATAAGCTTTCTTCATTGATTGAACAAAGATGAAGTATGACAGCGTTTCAACTGAAGTTAGCCAAGATGGCTACTTGCCCTTTTTGCGGACTAAGAGTGAATCAATCGAGACTTGATTTATTGCCTTAACTCTTGTTTACATAAAATATATGTGCAGGGTGCTTGGCCGGCCTATAATGTTTCAGTTTGTTTTTCTATCAGGAACATGAAACTGCAGACTTTTTTTTTCCAGGTTTTCTTTTTGTCCAATGCCTAATTAGTTACTGCAATTGGCTAAAATCAATACCTTCCCAGAAAGCCTTCGAATAAGGACACGTTAGCTCTGTTTTCGCTTTGCTGTCATCGGGGAGCAATGAAGAAATAATGCAGTACAATTATTCATGTTAGTTAGCAGGATGAGTTTTGCAAAAAAGATTTTGGTGCATTTTGGCAGGGTTATTTTTTTTTGGGGGCATATTTCCTTAAAATTTCTCAATTATGACCAAATTCAAGAATTCGCAGGAGGTACGTATCAATGACGGCTATGACTTGGCAGAGGAATTTGCCCGGGCAATCCTCGCCATTTTCATCCCATTTCAAAGTTGATTTAACCTCCCGGTGACACTCGTTGCAGATGCTTTGAAATGGTTGTAAAAGAATAGTTTCTGCATGATGGCGTCTGCGATTAGGCGGCACATCTGCACCGGCAACAAACACACACACACGCACGCACATACACACGCCCCCGCAACGGCCCCCTCCAATTTCAGATCTTGGTGTTGGTTGGCAGCCAAGGCAAACATTTCCCGTGAATAATTGCACGAGATTGATTTCAACTGGGCCGATTAGATGGGGTTTTCGTAAGAGAGGTAACAAAAGAGGCACGGCGTCAGGAATGGCAGGAGGAAGTCGAGGAGATGCCGAAAAGATAAACAGGAAGCGGAGGAGCGACTTTGACAAGCACGAGGATTCTATAACCAGTCCGACCGCAAGCCTTTTAAAGGTGCATTTCTGCTCGCCGCCGGCGACGGGAACGCACGTCCCGTCTAGAAGTCTGACGCGCTCGTCAGTCAAATGGGCAAAACAAATGTGCGCGTTCTCCACTTATTTCTCTTTTACGCTCTGGGCCCTCCGAGGGTTTTCCCAGCTCCCTCCGTGCTGAATAAGCATGCGGAAAGTGACCATTAAATCTATTGCTGATGGAGAGACAAGCGAAGGGGAACGTCAATATTAACGTGGACAGGATTTACTTGCGCGACAGGCCGCCCCTTGCGGTGACATCATCGCCGACGCTCGACAAATTGCAACGTGGGGGTGATGACGTCAATCAAAGCTTCTCATTTGTCCATCCATCCGTTTGGGATGGTTTCGGTCCACTGAAATGCTGAATTAAGAAAAAGAGATGGAAACCTGGAATAAATAATAATGAATGATGTGTAGTGTAATTGGTGAAAAATGAAAGACAATATGAAATATTGTTGGAATGATAATATCATTCATAATATTACTATAATGACTGAAAATTTTGGAATGATTGAAAGTTATGGGATAAAAAGGAATGCAAATAAAAGTGTCCTCTCAAAAAGACATCTTATGTCCAATATACGGCCACTAAGCAGTCCCCCTCGCCACCTACTTGAGGAAATACGGTAGGTTAAGAGATTAAAGGCTTGTTTCGCAACACCCGCTCATCTTTAAAGTCACACTGCCAGCCTTTTGGCCATTATCGCCGCAATTAGACGCCGCGTAATGAAAAAAGCATGTGAACGCGCATACTCCATAAAATCCTACTTTCAGCACCTCTGAAATTAGAACTTAAGTCCCCCCAGAGGGGCTATTAGGCGACAAATCCCTGCCATTGACTAAGTTCTGCCCTCTGCCCGCTCATGACTGACACCCCTCCTCCTCCCACCCGAGCTCTTTGAAGTTCATCGCCGCGGCGACCGCAGCATCACATCCTCTCTCCCGAAAGCGCAAAATACCGCTCGGCCCCTTAAGCACGCCAGGGAAAGAGTGAAGGCAGGTCTGCGGGAAGGCAACCCGGACAAATCGGAAGGAGCCAGATGTTTGCGTCCCGTGCAAACTTGTGTAGACATGCGCTTGCCGTGGGCTTGCATTAATGATGGCCGGGATCCATCTTAAAGGAGGGGCGGGGGAGTACATAGGTTGCGGCCATGCACACACTCACCAAGTCACATGTGCTTGCAATAAGTTGATCCGAGCCGCTCTGATCCAACAAACAGATGCAAGAAGGCCAATGTTCTTTTGCCTAAATTGGGGGGTTTTCAGAAGACGGGAGAAAACATTATAATTGGGTCCTATCAAAATTTATTTATATAGAAATTATAGCTTGACTTTTAGGAGTGAACGGGGGGAGGAATTAAGCAAACAGACGAACATGTGCCTGTCGTGCGTGCCGCACGCCAAAAAGTCATCACAACCGCACGGATTTATTCTTTTGAAAATCCATCATTTTTGTCGACAATGAAAGCCGTTTTAATGATTTATCTCCAACTTTGGAAAAGGCCTGCTCGTAAAAATCATCATGATATTTTCATAGGCATTCATTACTCTCATTTAAAATTTAAATTTCCATTTGAGTAAAAAGCAAAAATCATTGTGTGCGTGCTGCACAATAGTTCAGGGGAGTTTTATTTTTGGACATTTGATGGAAATGAACCCTTGGCCTCTTTGATATAATAAAACTGGGAGATATATATATATATATTTTTTGTTCCTTCTAAATTCCAATTACAAACATGTTGCTCACATTGTCAATTTGAAAATAAACACCAAAATCCACAAGCTAACCTATGCTAATGCTGCGCTAATGCTAACCTAAAATGTCAACCACAATAAACAGGCTAACAGATGCTAGCATAGCACAAACAAATCATACAAATTGCTCATTTGTGACACACATCACTCCTGGGCATAAAATACTTGTCTGAAGTGTCAAGACTGGAGAAATGATTGCTTGAAAAAAAAAAAAACAGAGCGAGAGGGAGGGATAAAAGAAGTGCAACAGAAGGGCAAACGAGAGTGAATGAAAATGTAAAGATTGCGTGGAATGCTCGGGGCTGAACTGCGGATGAACCCCGAACCCCAATCTGCACCTGACAGACGACGTTATTTGCATTGACATACAACCGCAAGCTAGCAGCCGGTGTGTCAGAATTCCACATTAGCATGAAGAAGAAAAGCGCGTGAAAACAAATTAAAATACAGAAAAAGTAAATATTTCCGCCATGAGAGAGTGTGGGAATATTCCACATCCCCGATAATTGCGGTACATTTAATATGTTAACATCCTGTGCCGCGTTACCTCAAACATACATTGAGGTCTGGAGGGCGTGTGCATGTGAAAGTTTTACAGTCAATCAGTGGCATTTTCAAACGGGAGGAGAAAGAAAAAAATAGTGGGGAGCCAACCACTTAAGTCAGGGAAGTATAGTGCGCTTTAACAGAATTGTGCAAATTATTTTTTATGGTCATTTATGGGTTAGCGTGTCACTTGGCACTGTTGCTAGGCAGATTTCTTTCAGTTAAAATGTGAATATGAGCACGCTCTTTAAATAAGTTCTACATGAAATAAAAAGTCATGTTACGAATAAATAAAAGTTATAATAAATGAATAAATGACACTTTCAATTGTTTTGGTTTGGTTTTGTAGTTTCTTTATCCAATATACTAATAATAATATATAATATATGATCATATATAATATATATATAATCATAACATAAGGCTTCAGTGAATTTTTTAAATTACTGTGAGGCCTAATATTTTATTTAAAAAATTACCCCTCAGTACTTAAATCAAGCAAATACAACTGAAGTATACTGAACAAAATGTAGTGCACTTGCTGACAAAAATCTATTTAAGCTACTCTAACTCGAACAATTATTTCAGTGATACTTTTGCCTACCACTAGAGGGGGCTCATGAAAGAATACGAACCACACCGGCCTAAAAAGATCAAAACGCGAGATGGTTTCATGTATAGTAGCGTACGTTTCGGATCCAGATTTTACACGCGCCGTTAGCACCTTTTGTGCTCTTGTCACATCGTTGCCGGCGTGATATCTGCGAGCTGTCATCACCTTTTTCAACGGCGAGAGTGCAGGGAGCCAACGACGACCGCCGAGCGTTGCCGTCGGAAGAGCGTTTAAGCCGTCTAATGCCATGTTTGTTTTGCTACGCGCTCTCCAGACTCCCGCGCCGCCATTGGCGCGTTGGCTGCCACGCTCCTCCCCTCTCCCTTGCCCTTCATTCACTTTCCCCTCACTGGTTATTTTCTTTCCCCTCATTGGGCTTCCCCTTCATGTCGGCCTGTTTCCTCCTCCTTTTTCTGCTTCTTCTTCTTCTCCTCCCACAGGGGGCCGTTTGCATTCCTGCCAGAAGGGGCGGAGGTGTCTGCGATCGGGCCTTCGTAAGGACCGGCCTACTGCTCTCCCTGGGAAAACCGGTGCCCCCTACTAGCCTGGCAAAGAGGGACCCCGGCTTCTCATTGAGAGCGCTGACAGCCGAGACAGAATTTGGGGTTTTTTTTGTGCAAAGGGGTAAAAAGTGAGCACATTACTACTGCAGGAGATCCAGAAGACTCAGAACGGGAGCAAGCAAAGGAGGGGCGGGGGGCTTTTAAAGAGGTAAGGCTAGGTGGGGAATGTAGGCCCGAAATGAGTTTGGAATATGATCCACGGGCTGGAACCAGTCAACGTTTCTCGACCTGACGTGCGTATGAGATAACATGGAAGCCTTCTCTCACACACACACACACACACAAAATTCCACTAATCACTCGCAAAGCATTGGCAACATTTAGAGAGGCTTTCCCCCCCCCCCCCCCCCCATACTTCCTGGCGTATAGCGCCCGACACCAGGCATAGGGGCGGCGCATTGATCTTTCATCGCGCCATACATTTAAAGCTGACGGCATGAGGGGAGCAAAGCCGCCCCCCCCCCTTTTTTTTTCTTTTTTAAACGGCGGCCCGTTTGGAGCCTAACTGGGATTGTTCCCCGTTTCCTCAGATTGTTTTTTCACTGAGTCAGGCCGCCGCGCCGGGCCGCTCTGAAGAGGTAAGGCGGAGTTTACGCGGACGCTCGGGGTGGCACGTAACAAGCGGGACACTCACACAATGGTCACCAGCACGCTTGTTTCTTGGCAATTATGCGTGCGTGTTAAAGCGCACAGAGGACACTCAGCACGCTAAGGCAACCCGCTTTGTTGAATTCACAATACGGATTTCAGGCGTGCTGCAAATTTGAATGGAGCTTTGGTTTGACACCAGTCGTTTGAAAAAAATATACCTGTAGAATTTAGATTTAATACAGAGTAGTTATTCAATTGATCTGTTGTATGTGTGTGTTTCAAAATGCACTTTATATTTAATACAGAGTAGCCATTTAATTTTTTTGTAATTTGGTAATACTCTACTAAGTATTAAAAAAAACTCCCGCTGTTATTTTTGGATTTATTTCCTTCCTCCTCCTGTTACAGGTCATGTGTCTCGCAATTTTTTTACGATCGCTTAAGCTTGGGCTTCATGTTTTCTTGCCTATCGACAAGTTGCTTACAAATTGGCAAATTATAGTTAAGTGGTGCCTCATCATTTTAAAATACAAAAATCTGCTGAAATGATCAGCATCGACGGCGTTACATGACACCTAAACGAGCGTCCATCCGAGCTAAATCTGACAGTGTGGGATCGATTAAAGTCAAGGATAGTTGTCATAAAAATTTGCATGTCTCACTTGTGAGTATAAAAAGGAAACCGTTGCTTCCTTTGGGCCGCCCCCCCCCAACGACAAACAGCTGCCGCACGACTCGTTTGAAGTGCACTTGATCACATGACTTCATCGCATCCTCAACTATTAATCAAAACCGTTTTGGATTAGCGAGAGGGGAGCCGAAGAAGGATGGCTCTTAACGCAAATCAAATTGCACTTAATCGGCTCAAATTACCTTCATCAATTTGCATGAAAGCCTCGGCGGTGGTCGACGACGTCCAATCATACGGTTCATTGGCGAGCGCGTGGGCGCGGCCCGCCTCGTATCCCGACGGTATTCCATTGATCCCGCGGCCGACTGGCCGGCCGGCGGCGGGAGGAGGATGCGACGGGCGGGCCCTGAACTTGGTCATCTTGCCGGCGTGATATCGGGTTGCTCCGCCGGGATCTGTTCGGACTGGAGAGAGAAACAGACTTTGGATCAGCGGATCAATTTTCACTGGACCTTGAATCTTTCGTTTTTAGGAGGCACACAGATGGTCACACATGACACATCGATGGAGCCAATAGTGTACTGTCACAACTGCCGGGTTATAAATAACCGAAATTGGGTGAAATACTGTCACTAACCCAGCGCCGGGTCCAAAAGTGACCAAACTGGGTTATTCAAACGGAGATTCAGGATTCATGATTGAGCTAAATGGAGGCTCACTATTTGGCAAGCAGAAGGTCATTCTCAGCTCTTGCTAGCTCGCATCCTGTTTAGGTCATAGCATTGTCACATATATTACGAACAATACTTTTAAAATCCCACTTTACAAAAGAAGTTCAAGCTACTCTAGGTTAAAGATGTGAGATTAGTATTTGGCAAAAAGTAGGTCGTTTACAGTTGCAGATTAAGGCTTAGCAATATATGGAGATAATAATGCTGGAATGCACAAACACAAATATTAAACATTCTCATAAACAAACAATACAAAAAATAATTACTGAATTACTTGACAAACCAAAGAGTGTGGTTTACTATTTGGCAAGTTCAAACTACTTGGAGATACATTTAGATGTGGGCTCACTATTTGGCAAGCAGCAGGACACTCACTGCTCCAACTGCTGACTTATACATATTTATTAAGTCTTAAAATGTATTATCATAACAATATACAACTTCTAAACGCCATAAAGCGGTATCATTTAAACTGCAACTATTGTTAATTGTCATTTTAAAAGTGGATGATCTTGTTCTGAAGCAGTAAGCGAAGGCAAACAGGATTAAATGTCTTTTCATAATAACCCTGAAATCGATTGGGATGAAAAAAAATAAGAGATTGTGGTCTTTGCTTTAGCACCACACACACACACACACACACACACTATCGAGGTTAAGGAATCATGACTAGATCATGTTTCGGGTGTAGTGTACACAAAGTGGATAGGTCTAATTAATGCGCTCCATCATACCAAATATGCATTTCATAAGAGGCGTGGAAATCATGTGACGTCCAGGCTGAAATTGGGCAATAATGAATACAGACGACGACGCCACTTGGGCCCGGCAGAGAGAGACAGGATGTTTCAGCAGTGAAACCAGAGCCGCTCGCCATCTTGTATTTGTTTATTAAGGATGCGTTTGTACTGCCTTATACTCCCAGGATGCTTGTAACTGAGAGATCGGTGCATGTGGGGCCATCGGGGCGGGCTATGAGCGGTGAATTATTTATTGAGGAGATGGGAAAATAACACAAAAAAAAAAAAATCATTGATGGACAGGAGAAGTCGCAACGTAGCACTTTAAGGATTTGGATTATTCGTTGCGTTTAATTATTTTTCCATGCTTGTGATTTATTTGACAATATTTCCAAAAAATCCTCCCATTTTTGTAAGTGATTGCACATGAAATTGTGTTTATTTTAAGGCAATTATTGGACTTTCCACTGATCCGATCAGCTACTTCTGATCAGCAGTGGCGTGCAAAGCGGGGGGGCCAATGGGGGCGGAGGCCGCCGCGTAATCATTCCCCAAAATGATGTTTGTGTAAAGTGTTGTAAATGGTGTCTTTTTCTGACTAATATAATCAACGTCAGCGTGTTTACGCCGGCGGACCGAGAAATCGGAGATCCCAACAGAAAACAATCTGATCTCCGACCGAGGAAATTCACTTCCCATCAATATTTCTCCATAGCCAGATTTAAATGATTTGGTCGGATATAAAATAAATCACATCTGGTTGCTTCCTCTCCCTGCTTTGTTGTTGTGGAGTTTTTGTTTTGTTTTGGATTTTTTTTTTTTTTCCTTTCATGTGAGCCAGCCAAGGAGAAGCGAGAGTAGGCTGCCTTTTGTCATTCAATGGGCTGAGCTCTTTTTGGAAATCACCGTCCTCCTTCCTCGCTGGATTCCCACGTGGCCGCAATCCTCGTACGCTCCTAAATGACGCTGCTCAACGATTGACGTTACATGACGACTGCGATTCGACTTCCCAAAGTATTTACGACGACAGGATGCGTGTAAAACTGTTAAATCAATATGACCTTATTTTTTATTTTTACAAGAAAATAATAAAATCAAAGAAATCTGGAGATAATTTACAGCTGGAGCCGCCAGCATATCACTGTTTAAGCTAAAAGCTCCTCCATTAACGCTTTTGTGCTGGCTCAGCAAATAATCAATCATGCTAGTATTGCTGTTTAAAGGAGGATTTACTGAAAGCGACCGGCGAACTCGGCGCTACCTTCCGTCATACGAGCGACAGATTATGATATGGATTTTACGAAGCTAACTGGAGTAACCGGGCTTTGCGTATCGTCAAAAGACAAAAAGCAGGCCGAGGAGGTTGTGCAAAAGTCGGAGCGGCGTAAAATGCCAGCGATTCGCCGAGCATCTGCGACGCTGACAGCCTGATGATTTGCAGGCCCCCGCGTTCAAACGAGCTCCATGTGAAGACTTTATTTTGCACAAATCAGAGCAGAGAGGGATTTGCATCCAGAAAGGGGGATTCTTTTTCTATTTGATTTGTTTTAAGCAGCTTCAGACACACCCTTTACACTCTCCCTCGTGTGTGTGTGCGTGTGTGTGTGCGTGCGTGCGTGTGTGCGTGCGTGCGTGTGTGTGTGTGTGCGCATGCGCAAATGAGGGCTACATATGTAAGTGAAAGGGATTCAACTTTTTAAAGCTACATTTGGATTTTTTTAATTTTTATTTTTACATTTAATACAGAGCGCTGCTGCAGTCATGAAATTAACCAGATGGCACTATTCTATTTTATACACTTTATTTTATATTTAATACAGAGCAAGGATGTGCTTGTAAAGTTAGTGTATGGAATATTCTTATATTTAAATTTGATTTAATTTTGTAACGAATAGACGCACCATGATTTTCTGGGGCTGGTATTTCATAATTGATATAGAGTAGAGATTTGGATGACAAGGGGTCACTTTTTCGTGCTTGTGTAATTAATAACGGGGGCAGTGTCCCACCAGATGGCCCTATTTCTCCTTATTTAAAAGAGTGTTATATTTAATACAAAACATTAATTTGGCCGTGACATTCATTTGAGCAGGGCTGAAACCATGTGTTGGATTCACATCTAATATTTCATTTGAATACAAAGCACCTTGGAAATTATTTGAAGCATTTTTTCCTGGAATATTTTGGATTAAATATTGATGCAAAACTAATTCCGCCTAGCAATAAGTGGCCTAAAAAGACACATGTCTTGAAGATACATAATTTGGTTGGTTGTATTTATTAACCGGCCCTAAAATCAAGTGTGCAGTCAGCGTTGATAAACAAAGACAACATTAAAAGCTCCAAATGTGAGTTTAAGAAGGTTGAAGTGGAGAAAAAAAGCGGCTTGCCTCCTTAAAGACTGTCCCAACGCTCGTAAAAAGACAAGTGACATAACCGGGAAGTGTCTCCTGGAAGTGCGCGCGTGCACGTTGGCTTGGTGGTAAAGAGAGAAAGAGTGCGAGGGTGGGGAGCGGGTGCTTGTGCATCGGCCGCGCGCTAGTTTTTCTCTCTCTCTCTCGCTCTCTCTCTCTTTTTTTGCCCTAAGCGCCTCAGTTTGTGCGCCAGGCGCCGAGCAGAGTAATCTGTTTACAGTGTGTGCGTTGATGGTCATTTTTTATGATGTTGTTTAATCCACAGCGGAGGGAGGAGGAAGCAAAGAGTGAGGGTGGGGGAGGAGGGCGACGGGGTGGGGTGGTGATGGGGTGGAGGAGGGGGAGGGGGGGCGCTCTAAGCTGAGGCCCCAGACAAGCTGGCTCCACTGGGCCATCTCTGTAGCCTATAGGCTTCTTCTCTGGCAGCAGAGAGGCAGGTGTAAATCTCTTCCTGAGATCTTGCTCTCCATTTAGCCTTTTTTTGGGGTGACACCACTCACCTCCAGGTAAATACATTTATAAACGTGTATATGAATATCAGAGAATTTGTTTCTGCGCAATGGCACATCTGTCGCTGGGATTTAGCTTATGACAAAGAGAGGCGGGCGGGCGGGGCGTTATTTGCCTTTCACTCGTTAATGAGCCGAGCGGCTAGCGGTCATTTGACCAAACCAAGTCGATCCACGGGCAGATCACGCCACGCATAGGTCGTGCAACACCTCCGATCACGCAAAGGGTGTGACGCAAAAAAGTTGTTGCAAAGTAGGTCTGCGCCACCTCTTGATTAGGACGCGCTGCCAAAGGATGCTTGCAGACATGAGATAATGAGGTCCTGTGATAACGCGGGGCTCCTTTAAGGTTTTCCCATGAATGGAGACTGCCGCCAGTCCACACAGGCACACTGTGTATCGCCGGCTCGCTACTCACTTCTCATTTGGCGCGCACAAAAGCTGATCGGCGCCCAAATCGGAGCTAACAAACCCCACGTCGTATAATGTCCAGCCCCCCGACTAATTAACTGGAATCCCACCTTCTTCTTTTTAAATACAGTGAGCAATTAAAGCGCGATGTGGGCCAGAAGAGGTCTCCGGGGCCACGCTCGGTCGCCAGGAGGATTTGTGAAGGTCTGCAGCTTCTCTATATAGGCCATGGATCTTATTAGGTGGCTGACCCCGGGCCGGCAAAAGGTCCTTTCTCTAACTAAGATGTTTCCTAATCGGATTTTAATTGGTTGGTTAGGGCTTGTGTCCCGGTCTGTGTGGCGGCGGCAGGCTGCATGGTGGAGCCCGCATGAGCGCCGCCAGACATGACACTTTGGAGCTCACCATTTTGTGAAGGGTGAGGGGTAGGGGGGGGAGACTTCCAACGGTGCGAGGGGAGCTAACAACCTCAAGAGCGGTGGTTCTCACACTTTTTACACAAAGTAGCACAAAAGAAAAATCTGTACTTATCACTCCAAGTACAACCACAAAGCCAATGTTAAAATACAATGGTGTAGTAGGCCTAAGTGTTCACAATGAAACGAGACATTTTACGACCAAAAAAAGGGTCAAAATGTAATGTAGAACGTATATTTGAGATCGCTAACTCCATCAAATGAACTTTTTTTTTTTTTTTTCTTACCGGAGGAGTGCTGAGGAGCCTCAAAGGGAGCCATGAAGGCAAGCATGACCACAAATGACCATCAATTCATCACCCCACGCTTTGATGGGGAAAACTTAATGCAGCAGCTGCACGCGTTCAAGCCTCTTCCGTGCCCTGGCCGCCGACGCTCCTGAATCACATAACACACACACACACACACACAAAGTCAAGGAAAAGAAAGGCACCCAGGTTCAACTTACGTCCAAACACGCTCCCCTCCTCATTACCCCCCAAAAATGTCTTCATGCAAAACATCTGTGGGGAATTCAATAAATGAGGGCACGGCTCTTAACCGCATCCGACTTATTTTGATTTTCATGTGGCTTTCGTGTATTGTCTAGCTCAGTAAATACGGCCCGGCGTCGTATTTCAAATGTCACAAGTCTCCTGACGGGACATGCAATTTGAACATGAAAAAGCAGTAAAGCCAAACACAGCTAGTAAAACCAAAAGGGGTGGGGGGGACTGAAAGTGAGTCATATTTAACTCATAAGAGATCTAAAGGAAGGATATTTAAACGCATGTCGGGTGCGTATAGCCGAGTGCATCTGGGGATCTGGCATTAGCCCCCCCTCCCAAAATTTCTTTTTTAATAGACTATTAGAATGAGGGGCTCTAAAGGTTAACAGCGTGCTTTGTCAGTGCATAACCAAATGAACCTGTTGACGCACGGTGGCCGCAACTTGGTTCCCACCATGAGCATGCTTCTATTAAATGCCAGCGTCTACTTCAGTAAAATATGACCCGCAGCCACAAAAGGCCAACGCCAGGATTTAATTCGACCCGTTTGAGCATTTGTTACATTCGTAGGGGCCCAAGCGGGCCTTGCGTTAGCTAAAACATTAGCCAAAAATTCAAATCGCAATAAAAACATTATTATACAAAGCATTATTAATTCACAGGATGTTTATGTTTAAAATACTTCGAAAGGTCGTTAGCTAAAAGATATTAAGATATTAAGGCCTGAGGAGTGTGTGTTGGGGTGGCGAGTGGAGAGGGGGGGGGCTGTCGTTGGGGGCAGTCGTGGTGCATTCATGGCGACAGAGGCATGCGGGAGATTCAATTGACCGCACTCAACTTTGCCGCCGCTTGAGTTCGCCGCCGCCGCGAACACTTCAAAAATTGTTGTTCTCGCTACTGACAAAACCGTGAATTCACCCAGAAACTGGAGGTCAAGTTTCAACAGAAGCAGGAGGGGGGAAAAAAGGGAGGAGAAAAAAAAAAAGTAGCAAGAGGCACCTTATGGAAACATGCTAGTGGCATGGAAATAAGCTCTTTTGTCTTAAAAATAAATAAATAAATAGATAAATGCGTATTATTGTATTGCTGCTTTTGAGAGGCCATTTTTAAATATCAAATTTTTTTATGTTTTTTACAGTGACAATAAATGCATTCAAAATTCTAAATGAAGACTTTGCCTACTCCGCTAAGCAGCGAGTCACGTGGTACACATGACGATTGGCAACCAACACAGACAAAGTGTAACATACAAAGTTGACTGACCCTCCGGTCACCAGTCAGAATTGAGAACAGGACAAAAATCAACTTTCTGGCCACGTATGTATATGCGAGGCAGCACAATTCGAAATTGACCCGGACGACCCACGTTTGTCCGTGCCATCGGAAGAAATTAGCGGCGCTTTTTTTTTTCTTTTTGGCCTTTCAGACTGCATGGCACTTGCCTTTCCGCTTATGGTTTTCCATTTCAAAGCTCCTCTGTCTCCATGTAAAAACCAAAACACAGTAATCCAATCTGACCCCATTGCAAATTTTCCAGAAACTATTGGGGGGCAGCCGGCTTGACATGAGCCACGCACTTATCCCACTTAACCCCCCGAGAGAGCCGAGCCACCTCAACCTCTTAGCCCCAAAGACGGTGGAGGAATGCGGCGCTTTATACCTCGATCCTCTTAAAAGAGGATCGAGAGGATGGACCGACACAAACAAAGAGAAAAGCTGGCGACTTCAAGGAAGTGGCGAGCGACTGAAGTGGCCGCCGACGCCGGGGCTCGGCCAACGTCACGAGGGTGCCGCCTCCCCGGCCTCTAAATCTAAACCGCAATCCCCCCCCCCCCCCGGAACGCGTCGGCCGCGTATTTATACCGCGTTAACTTGACGACAAATAACCTCGGGATTTTTCTCTGCTCCTGATTTGCTATTGTTTGCTTTTTAGCACGCAAAACCGGTTGGAGTAAAAGCCTCATGTTAGGAAGATTGACAGGGGGGGGTGGGGGGGTGCTTATCTCCCGGTGGCACGTAAAGGCCTAAAGACTTTTGACACATGGTCCACATCTGAGGCATTTGCGATCACGCCGCCCGGAGCTGGTGGCCATTTATGGGGTCGTGCAGACAAATCCTTCACATTAGGCTCCGGAGGTAGTAACGCATGCCACCGGACTGGTTTGCCGCAAACAACGCGGCCGACCGTTCAGTCCCGGTGCTGCTATTGTGCTGCAACAGGTGATGATGAGCACAAGAGCCATTAAGGAAGCTCGCAATGGGGCTACGGGCCACACATGCACTCAAGAGTACCGAGGTTTCTACGCAAGAATGTTTTTAACGGCGAAAATGCTAACTTACAATATGTGGCTGAAATATTTTAAAAAATAATCGAATCGCGATATTTTTTTCCCCCGATTATAACAATCGTCAAAGTTCTACAATTCCCTAATATTATGACTTTATTCAGCTAATTCCGTCAATTATATTTTCCCCGTTATTCTACAGTGACCATATAAAAGCATATAAAAAGCTACCGTTTCTGATTAACATTTATTGTATGAAAAAAAAAAGTTGAAATAGTTGTAAACTGGAATGTGGTTAGCATTGACCCGCTCAATACGTTATTGAAGAGCCGATGCTTGCGACACTTCAGCAAAGTGTACCGACGACACCTCAAACATGACCGTTGCGACATTTTCAGTCGGAGCCTCAAAAAAGTTTTTTTTACTAGGTCATTGCCGTGCAAACAAACCCTTAGGCCACGACTTGCTTTTTCGCCTCGATTTCCCCTTTTCACTTTAGTCAGGTTGACATTGGAAACCTTGACGGATACGCTTTGCTGCCCAAAAAAAAAGTGATACGGCGGTACTTCACACAGTTTTGTTTAGTGTCCTCCCGAGGCGAGAACTTATAAGTGCGTGATCCTTTCCGCTACGCTTCTACTTTCCTTGTCCATTTTCAGCCTGCGCCGTGCCGTCAATAAGCACATCCCCTAATTAACTAAAATTGTTTTTCATCAATAGCTATAACCAGTCGACGCGGGGATCGACGGTCCGCTGAACACAAAAATAAAATGGCCGACGGGGACGAGGTATCGACAGGTAAGAGGTTTATCGTTCCTGCGGGCAATTGAGTAAAATGTGTTGATTCTGGAAAGTGCATTTTACAATCTCCGCCTTTTTGAAGTGGCGGATCAATTCCTTGCCGCGCCTCCGTCTTTTTTGGGGCGAATGACTTGCGTTTAGAAAGCCATTAGGCCGTCAATTGGACATGTCTCTTTCCGCTTTGTGTCACCGTGTCCACCGGGAAGTTTGGACTCAATTACAGTAGTTGAATAAGCTAATCTCGCACATAAGAGGAGGTAGGGGGGGGGGGGGCTCCGCTCGACCCCCACCCACCTCCCTTTTCAGTCGCATGGCGTTTAGGGCCGAGGCAATCTCCCTTGCATTCGGGAGCGGTGCCGCCAAGTCTGTCCTCGCTTATCATTAACAATCTGCAAATAAACAGGACAGCATACATTACATCACTTGCAGCTCCGTGATCAATTCCAGGAATGCCTTTGAAGCTTTGCTTAATGAACCTACACAGTATGGCAGTTGGGCTCCATATATAACCTATGACCTCAGCATTGAAAGAGTAGGGCGGAAAAAAATATATATAAAAGCCAGAAGTGAGTTTTGTGACAATGTTGCACACTTTTGTAAAGATTGGCTACAGAATGGAAGCGCTGACAAAGTTGGCCGCCATTAATCAGGAGCTTTTCTGTTTTTTTATGGCCTCTGTGACTCCCTGAGAGCCCTAACCCAGTAAAAGTTTATACAGCGTATTGACCGTCCTCTACTTGCTTAGCAAATGAAGCGGCGGCGTCCAGCTTGCCCGCGAGGAGACGGAGAGGCTACGGCCGTGTCAACAGCGCTTGCTATTTGATGACACCTTCCGCTAAATTGAAATGTGCTTCTAATGGAGGCGGGAGAGCGCTCTGTTTGGAGAAGACGACGACGAGCATGGGAAAAATACACGCTCGCGGGCTTTCCGGAAGGTTACTGTTTTTGTTGAGACATCTTTTAATATCGTTGAGAATACAGTTTTGATTTGTGTTCATGGATTAGGTATAATATGACCACGAAATACGTTTATTTATTTTTTTACGACTAAACACATATGCAGTGTGTATATTCTCTTTTATGGCCACAAATATGTCATATTTTTATTAGACAGGTTGAAATTAGGGTTGGCATTAAAATACTTGCGGCGTACTATTGCACATTGAAAATGTCTGTTACATCGAAGGTGTGAACAAAACACTCATTTGTGACTAATTTGTATAGCGTGCCCAATAAATTCATGCATTTTTTTACAGGTAGGTTTTAAAGTACACTATATTTATATCTCGTGTTTTGGACATTAAAAATACCTGTTGGTTAAGGATAGAGGGAAGATAAAAATACTAATTAGTAGACATGAAATCGGTGTAACGGATGCACAAAATGTGTTGAGTCATTGAACACTTTAATTTATATTAGCTGGTTTTGTTTAAGAATATATATGTATATAATGAAAATGTTGACTACAAAGGTGTGCACTAAATAAGCACACAAAGCGTCAATGTGCATCTAATGGATATTTTTTTATAATAAAAGTCCTGTTTTAATTGTCCCTCGTGATTACTATTAATTGCAAATGCATTTAGGAAACAGTAGATCTAACCTTTTTTTTTTTTTTTTAACCTTTGTGTGTGGGTATCAATAGTGTATATAAAGGTTTAGCCTGCGGACTTAGTGGATCTTGTGTCTCTCTTAGTCAGATTTGTCTGTGGCTTATCAACAGCTTTTGTTTTCTGCGGGAAATCAATAACAGGCAACACATAAGCCCAATATCATTGTGTGTAACCCTCAAGGGAACACACACTGTATGCATGAACACGCACACACACACACACACGCACGCAGGTGAACGAACGTCTGTTTTTGGTTTGGTTGCTTTTCAGCCAGCCAAATGTCTTCTTTTTTTCGTTTTGCAGTTTTACATTGAATGCAAACTGCATGAATATGTTACTTTGAAAATACACACGTGCGTTTTGAACGTCTCCATGCGACTTGTTCACGCAGCAACACGTGGCGCACGCAAGAAAGTCACAAATATTTACTGCAAACACAAAACTTTTTTTTTTTTTTTATAATTATGGCCGTGAATTAAACAGCACAAATAGAAATATGCGCACTATTGATTGAGATGAGGTAAGCACAGTGGAGCGTGAGGAATAATTGACAATTCACAGCGTTGGTCCGAGGTGACCGAGTGGTCACAGCTTTTGGAGTTTACTTGTGAAATTTGGGTTTACAATGGCATTTAAAGTGCGCACTGTCTGACATAATACCGCAATCACTCCGGCGTACACAAATCTATAAGCTCTATTCATATCCGCGCATGGCTTAAACCTTTCAAAGTATTAAATCTGCAGACGACTGTCAGTGTAGCAGAAAAGATGACGACAGACGCGCTTAATAACACCACATAAGCGGAACATTTGCATGCGGATAACACGCAACGACAATAAAAAAGGATTATTATAATACTCGCATCTCTGGCGGATGCGTTTAACTGCCACACTAGATGTGCGCAGCTTGAAATTGAATTGTTGCCTGCATGGTGCGCTTGTGCCGGGAAGTGTTCTATATTTGCCTGCACAATTGATTGGTTATGATTCACAATATCTGTTGCTGTTTTGATGCCAGAGATGATAAGACACGCACTGCTGAGCACCATCCTCCCATGAGCTGTCATGTCACATCGCTTTGCTTTATAACATTCAATTGTTGGTTTTAAAAATTAAAAATGTCACACTGGAAATATTTTTAAATGAATCAGAGATGGAGATGACATGCGTATGCAAAATTAAAAAAATATACACATAGCGCCTCTTCCCGCCTACCGGTCTTATTTGTCCGGCTCTTACCACCCGAGGATCAAACAGGAAATGATGTGTGTATTAAATCGCTGGACAAGCAATCGGACAACCGCGCAAATGCTCCTAAATTGTGCAAAAATACACCGATGGAGTCACCGTAGGATCGGCCGTGTTTGCCTGTCAAAATTCTCAAAAGCCCTCCCGAGCGGCTACGCGCGAACAACCAAGCCGGGCGAGAGCGTCGCTGCACCGGCTTGGCTCGCCGCGCTCGTCCCGCTACGCCTCACGGAGCTGCTTGTTGACATATTCACACCACACGGAGCGACTGATTGACTGACTGTGACAGAAGCTTGGGATGGCGCTTCACATGCAAAGCCTTTTTTCTTTTTTTAAACTCCTTTTCTTTTTTTTTTCCTCCTTTCTCCTTTTTGCCGTTTTCCAAACACCTTTTTATAAGACTCGAGCCTGATCCCCTCCACCCGGACCTGTTAAAACCACGCCCCCTTGGTGCCTCACAATTGGTCCGAAAGCGTCAAAGAGCCAATCAAAGGGAGTCGCTGCAACACATCCATCCTGCGTGGAGCCCCGTGGGCCACAGAAGGCGCTAGGAAAATCACGGAGCTGGGACCTTACCACACTCTCTTTCTCTCTCTCTCCCTCCACTCTCCTCCTCTTCTTCTTCTTCTTCCTCTCTCTCTTCTGTCGAGCTCGGTGGACGACTTGTTTCTCCGCACACGTCCTTCCCAGAAATGCGCGTGAAGGCGAGGGGACGCCCGGCGTGTGTGTGCGTGCGTGCGTAAAGAGACGCGAGGGAGAGCGGAGCCAGTCGAGGCAGGACTCGGGAAGCTGCGAGGAGGGGGACAATTCCACAAAAAAAAAAAAAAAAGAAAAACACAGCAACGCCGACAAAACCAGCCAGGGGGAACGCGCTTTTTGTTTCTCCTCTTCTTTTTTTTCGTGTATCTCCTTGAAACCGGGAATGGCAACGCAGTGAAGAGGAAGAATGCACCGCCGTAAACTCGAGTGACGCACCCGAGTCGGTTCGTGCGTGTCTTTTCTTCATGGGGAACATCTTCGCCTTTTGATTTTTGAATCCCCCAACTCCCTCCCCTGAAAAAAAGAGCAGTGGACGCTCGGCGGATGCTTCAAGTTTGAAGGAGGGCTTCTTCTTCTTGAACATTTCCCACCCCTCCTTCTCCTCTCTCGTTTTGATTTCGCATCGCGTCCAAAACACTCCAAGCCGACGTCCGCACTGCTTGCAAAGCACTTGGATGAACTTCCTGATGAGAGATCCAGTCGTCCAGGGCTCGAGTATGGCATATCATCCGTTTATACCTCACCGGGGTCCGGAATTTGCCATGAGCGCCATGCTGGGCCACCAGCCGCCCTTCTTTCCGGCTCTGGCGCTGCCCCCCAGCGGCTCGCTGTCGCTGCCGGGCGCCCTGGGCAAGCCGATCATGGATCAGCTGATGGGGGGAGCGGCCGACTCCGGGCTACACTTCTCCTCGCTGGGCCACCAGGCCGCCGCGGCAGCCGCTGCCGCCGCGCACCTTCGGCCGCTCAAGAGCCTAGAGCCCGAGGAGGAGGTGGACGACGACCCCAAGGTGCACCTGGAAGCCAAGGAGCTTTGGGAGCTCTTCCACAAGAGGGGCACCGAGATGGTGATCACCAAATCTGGAAGGTGAAGCTCGCTCCGCTGCTACTTTGAAATGTAGACTTTAAAAATTGAGAAGCTAGACTCGGGTTTGGGGAAAACTGCATGGAGTTTCTCGCTTTGAAACCAGCTGAGTAGTAGGTCTGGGTTAACTCTAAAAACAGTTGGGTCAAAAAAGACCACAACTTGGGTCAATTTGACCCCAATCTTTTCACAAACCATCCGCAAAATTAGTTGGTCAGCATGTACATTAAACAAAAATTTTGGACAACAGTAACATCTCAATTGTGGGTCAAAGAGGCAACTATATGGATTCATTTGACCCAATTAATTTTTTCACACAAACCAAACACAAAAATGTAAATGTAAAAAAAATATAACACACACAATTATGTATTTATAAAAAAAAAAGAGACAGTTTAACCAAATTTGTGTATTTTAGTACAAAACAATTTTCTGATAGTGGAGGTTTTGTATTTTTGGGGTTGTTTTGTGCAAAAAAAAATAGTTGAGTGAAAATTTAGTGCCTCTTTACCCATTTACTATTTTACCCAACAGTTTAGTAAAATTAAAAATATTTTAAAAAACAAAATTCGATTGTAAGAGACTAACACCTTTCTGCACAACATGCACTTACATTATTCAATTAATACAAATAAGCGATCTTAATGTACTGTAGCATTAAAAAGGGAAGGGGGTTGTCCTGCAGTAATTAAGTCCCCTGTAAAGCTTTGTGTACACACATTTACACGCATGCGCACACACACACACACACACACACACACACACACACACACACACACGCACACACACACACACGCACACACAGATTTTCTCCTCGTAATCCCATCATTCATTTCGCTAAAACTTTACACTAACAGATCGCACTTTCAATTGTGTGTGTGTGTGTCTGTGTGCGTGTGTGTGTGTGTTTTTAATAATGACTGCTGACTTGACGCTTGTGTACGTGCAAAGCGTATATTTACATGTGGTCTGCAGCCTCTTTTTTTGTGTGTTGTAATCCAAACGTATTATTTGGTACTAAATCCTCGCCTGAAAATGTGCTGTGGCGTCAAGGCGGATGTTCCCCCCCTTCAAAGTGAGGTGCACGGGCCTGGACAAGAAGGCCAAGTACATTCTCCTGATGGATATCGTGGCAGCCGACGACTGCAGGTACAAGTTCCACAACTCGCGCTGGATGGTGGCTGGCAAGGCCGACCCCGAGATGCCGAAGAGGATGTACATCCACCCGGACAGCCCCGCCACCGGGGAGCAATGGATGTCCAAGGTGGTCAACTTCCACAAGCTCAAGCTCACCAACAACATCTCTGACAAGCATGGATTTGTAAGTTCCACTAATGTATGTCCATTTTACTATTTTCTTACCTTTATTTATTTATTTATTTTGCACAATCACGCGGTTGATAAGATATTTGAGATACAATTTGGAATACTGCATGAACAAATTTGGTGTTGGATGTGTTTTGGACCACAATATTAGACACAGCAGCAAAAAAAAAAAAAATAATAATCTAATGAATCAGTTCACGTGTTTTCCTACTAATTTAATTGATTAAGCGCCTTGGAGCACACACCAGTCATTTTATTAAGCAAACCGGCACAATCTAATGAGAATTAGTTCACGTGGCTTTGAATATAATAACTACTTGGAAAAAGTAGAAGCTCACACCCACACTGTAAACTACAAAACTCAATTTGATTTTATTTTTTTATTTTTTTTGAGGGGGGGGGACAATAATTGATGTTGGGAAAAACTTTTTAAAAAATACATTACTGACATTTATGGAAATCATTTTAGTTAACACAACAAAGCAAGCAAGTTATTCGTTCCCATAACAATTTGCTGAGTTGTTTTTAGCAAAAAGTTGGAAGACGATACGATTAAGGGACAATAAGTTCTGGTAACTCTTACTTGTTGTGAAATTGCAGGAAAGCCCATTTTCACAACAGCAAAACATTTTTTTTTTAAATTGAATTGCTCAACTTGAGATTTAATCAGTTTGTTGTCTTGAAATTTTTAGTCCACTAACTTATTTTTTTACACTTGCACTATAGCCACTAAATTATCAGTAAACTATTTTTGTAGCACGTTCTCCCGCTCAAAACACACAATCATAAACACACGTTTAATAAGTGCTATGGGAATCTAAAAATCTGACATGTATTAATTTAACAAGATTATTTTACATTTCCAGTCATTACTGCTGTTCCTAATATTGTGGTTACATCATTTTAAAAACACAATGTACGCATTACTTTTTTAAAGGAACGTTTCACCCCGAGCGCTTGCTACTATGCGATATACATTTTTAATGCAACGGGGTATTTTTTCCCCCCCTACAGGATGACGGATTAATAACGAGAGCGGTGTGTATACATAATTCGGGCTGTCTATTGTGTGTTTGACAGACCATTCTGAACTCCATGCATAAATATCAGCCTCGCTTTCACATCGTGAGGGCCAACGACATCCTCAAGCTGCCCTACAGCACCTTTAGGACGTACGTGTTCCCCGAGACCGACTTCATCGCGGTGACTGCGTATCAGAACGACAAGGTAAATAAAAAAGAAGAATTTAATAAATAAATCGCCAAATAAATAAATAAATAAATTCAGCGCCCCGCCCCGCGCCCTCCTTCGCTTGTTGCATGCCCCATCCATTCGTTTTGTTGTCATAAAAAATGAAAGACCTGCTGTGGGGAAGAATGTTGCACATGCAGGTTAGCATGCTTTTTTAAAAATTTAAATCACGTGGAAGGGATTTAGTAGTGGCACATACACACATTCAGACACACACATGGTCGCGCGCTCTCGTTTTCGCTCTTGCTCTCTCTGCATGCGCAACACAAAAAAAAAAAGGGGTTGGGGGAGGTTGAGAAATGGAAGGAAGAAAAGAAGAAGGGCAACGCTCTGCGCATGAATGGAGAAATAGAAAAGGCTTTTCGTGTCACACTATACGCTGTGTGCTCGCGTTAGTGTACGTGTGTGTTCCCCCCTGCGGTGATATGTGAAATCAAAGACACATATTCATTTATAGGCGATATTAAAACAAAATCATAACTGCAGTCTTTTATGAGGGGGAAAATAGTCACACTTCAATGGCAACAAGTCTTCGCATTGGAGCAGTTTGGCGTGTAAATATTGTAATTTACACACACGAGGGGAAACTCGCCTTTGTGCTTGCCTGTTTTATTCTACAACTATGCTTCCTTTTAAATAGCGTAAAAAGCGCTCGCCTTTTTATTAATTTATTTTATATATGTATATGTATTTTTTGCAGATAACTCAGCTTAAAATCGATCACAACCCTTTCGCCAAAGGCTTCCGTGACACTGGCAACGGCCGACGGGAAAAGAGGTAAGTCAGAGCTGCTGCTGCAACGACAACAACAACAAAATAATAATCCCGTTAGCTGGATTAAAACGCGTCAAAGCGTCAAAATTGACCCTCGGGTTGGTGGGGGTGGGGGGGTTGCTCTCTATAAGCATGGCAGCCTAGTCCACGCTGTAAAAAGTTGCTGCGAGATTGGAGCACGGTTAATTAATTACCTCGCTTTTATGACCAGAACACTCACACGCGGGGATTTACTGCGCGTATATGAGGGGAAATGGAAGTGTGGCGTTTGTCGCCATGGTAACGCCATTTTTTTTTTTTTAATTTTGCGGAAATATGAAGGTAAATTGTGTTTTTTGTGCAGAAAACAATTGGCCCTGCAGTCTATCCGCTCGTACGAGGAGCAGCAAAAGAAAGAGAACGGAGCTTCGGACGACTCCTCCGGGGAGCAAGCGCCCTTCAAGTGTTTCGGTCAAGCCTCCTCACCTGCCGTGTCTACCGTGGGACCCCCACACCTGAAAGGTATTCAACCGCGCGTGGGTTCATTTCAAGGGGGCGAGATTGTGTTGTCCGATTGTAAATTGGGTCGTCCAATAGCGCCAATGCATTCAAATTTAACAAATAATATATTGGGATTTTTTTCCAACGGTCAAAAAAACACTTAAGAATTGTAGGTTGGATGATGACGTCATCATCTTGTACCCCTGATTCTGACAGCTAGGAGGTCACGCTATTAGGTACACTTGCACCGTCAGATATAATACAAGAACAACTGATTGGCCATAAAGGTATCTATAGATAAATACTAATTAAAAGCAGATTTATTTCGCTCACGGGACATAGCATTAGGTACCCCTCTAATCAGCTTCATCGCACTTCTGCTGGTTAATTTTCTGCTATATATTATAAAAGTATTCATATAACGTCATTCTTGTGCTTGCAGTTTGAACCGTGCTGTCATGTTGAGAAGTGTTTCTATCATTTTGAACGATGCTGCCAAAATATGAGAAGCATGGAATGAATAACACTTAAAAAGTAACATGCACAGACAAAAATGTTTGTGCAATAATGCCGGTCAATATTTTTTATGACTATGGTAAAACTTATTGGCACGTAACAGAGCCGACTCGCGCATCCATGCATGGGCCCATCATTTCTGCGAATAAAATTGATTGATCATGCAATGTTGATTTTACTTTTACAATGAGCATTATGGATTAAAAATGGAATTTACACGACAAGAGCTGAGCAGGGTTGATTTACACAAGAGGTTCATTCACACAGCACAAAATCTAGGAATCCTAAAAGTAACAAAAAAACGGATGAGGTGACAGAAATAGTTTTAAAAATAGACATTAAAAAGTTGACTAGTAGTTTTACACCAACCCAATGCAACACATATTCAGCAGGTGCATAGTTTGTTTACGTCCTGGGCCAGCTAATTATAGTGGAGCTTCAATTTAGCGACCTGTTGATGTACTGAAATCTTTTTGGGGGGGGTGCAGACTTTTGTGACAGCGACGAGGACAGCGACGACGAGAGCAAAGACGGCCACGTCAAAGACGGTCCAGACTCTAACAAGATTTCCACTACGACGGAGGACGCCAAAGAGCACGACACTAGCCCGGCTAAGGGCCACCTGTTCGGGGGAGGCGGCGTCCTCGGCGGCGACCCCCCCGGCCGAACCCGCGACGTGGGCAGCCCGAGGACCGATCGAGGCCGGGCGGACTCTCGACAGAGCCCCATCACCGTCATCTCCAGCACCACTCGCTCCGGGGAGGACGTGAAGAGCCCGAGCCTGGACCCGGCCAAGGAGGACGATTGCCGGCCGCCGGGCAAGGACGCCTTTGCGCCGTTGAATGTGCAGACGGAGGGCCCGCACATGGGCCCTCACAGCCACATGCCCAACTTCGGATTTGCCGGCGGCCTGACGGGACAGCAGTTTTTCAACCACTTGGGGAGCGCGCACCCCTTCCTCCTGCACCCGAGTCAGTTCAACATGGGCGGCGCCTTCTCAAACATGGCCGCGGGGATGGGCCCCTTACTGGCCGCCGTGTCCACGGGAGGCGTGAGCACCATGGACACCAGCAGCATGGCCTCCTCCCCTCAGAGCCTGGCGGGGGCTTCGGGCCTGCCCTTCCATCTGCAGCAACACGTCCTGGCCTCGCAGGTAACCCGAAAATCACAATAAAAATTCTCTTCTGTCTGAGGGCACAGCATGTGAGCACATGCTTTTACTTATGTTTTTAGATAAACATAAATGTTCTAAGTAGGGTGCATCAAGTATGGCCCACACACTACTAAGATGCAGTTTAGAAAAAATAAATAAATACAGCTAGCTATTGTATACCTATAAGCACAGTGACAAACAAGAGCTGACAAGTGATCCAATACAGTCTCATATTAATATATAGCTACTAGCTAAAATATGCTATTGTCTAAATCTTCCCTACCAATGACAATCCTCAGCTGCTCATTGAACAAAACAAGTTCTATGGTGCCTGTGTAGAACTGCAAGACTGTGTTGCCCCTGTGGCGAAACAAGGTGAGCAAAAGCTTAAAAAACAGGTAACGTGTCGGTTCGCCACTTTATCGTCCGACACGTCGTCAAGGCGTCTCGCTTGAGTACAGACGTGAGGAATTTTAATACGCATTAGAAATTCTTGAACTTAGGCAAAGCTGTTTACGTGCAGTTGCAGTGCCGCAGGGAGGGTTCGCCCGCTCGCTTACGGGACGTCGTTTTGCAACGCGTGCACACCTCTGGGTGTGTTAACACGCGGCGATAAAAATGTGCGAGTCTGCAGAAGGCGGCACACACGCTTGTTTTGATCCACGCATGCAGTGGAGTGCGGCGCAGGTTGCCATGGCCCGGGGGCAAGACCGTTACCGCGCCCCTGATAACCCTTGGACGCTCAGCACTCCTGCAGTCGATTCCACTCGTCCGACTTTGAGGCCCTTTGGCTTCTGAAAAGACCGACGCAATCGACGCCGAGTGTTTTGAATCTCTACGTTCGATAAAACGCTCGCGATTTACATCCGAGGCCGAGCGTATCGACAGCGTCGCTTACTCTTGGCTGCCGGAGAGCTTTTGATGGCGATGAAGAAAACGTCGGCAACTAGTTGCGCAATTGAAGGATTACGCGCTTCGGAAACAATAAAAAGCAAACACGCAATTTACGGATTACGAGAGTGGGATTATACATTTGCAAACCGCAATTTCCACGAATGGGCCGCTCAGTATGGAAAGCCGCTCGGGTCGCGGGAAGGGGACGCGCTATGGAAGTGAAAAATATGGAAAGTGGCACAGGCGAGATTTTCTCTAGTGCAACTCTCCATCGTCCTTTATTCTTGTATTATTTGCCACGTGCAATGCTGATGAACCGTTCTGAAGCAAGTTAGCAATTTAAAGGGCGTGTGTGAAACTCTCCAAAAACAAAAGGCATCGAGCAATCAGATGCAGAAGGCGCGACTTATGAAATGTCAATTATTTGTCGCACACAAAATGAAACTTCATTAGGAATCAGGTGCGTTTCTGCGATGGACTGATAAAAAAAAATGTCAGTTTCGCTGTTTTAAATCGAAACAAATTCAAAGGAATTTTTTTTGTCAAATGATATATGAATTCACACAAGTCGTGGCTTCTATCACCGATTACTTGTTTTTCCTCGGGTGTGGTGGTTTCATGTTTATTAAATTAGAGGCACAATATGGGGGCAGTAATGGTCTATTTTTTTTTTAGGAATGACTGTCAAGTCAAAATGAATTTTCTAACAAAATATGGTGTGGCCAAAAAATCTTTACAATCCCAATCACTGCAGATGTGTACTCAGACAAAACACGCAACCAAAACAATGGTTCTCACACACGTCTCCAAAATGCTGTTGAGCAAGGAGGAAACTGTGAAATGATATTGACACGTTGCCAAAGACAGTATGAAGGCTGCTTTAATGTGTTAACTGAAACAACTTAATAGATTTGCAGAGGGTGGGGCACGCAATGTCACAGCCAAGGAAAACACCTACGAAACAGGTGTGAGATCCAGGATTCGTGTTGTCGACTTTTGTCAACACCCTGAGACCAAATGGTATTGTCTGGCGATCAAAGAACTGGGCCGAAGATAGAAACCGACCATATAAAGGCAGACGCGATTCAGATTGGACAGTTGGTGAAAGCTGAGTGACGTGAAGTATTTTTCTTTCACTTTTGTCACCGGTGCATTTTAAGGAACTTCTTTTGTTTTGTCTAGTTACTGAGCACTCTTTTGTTTTGGCATTTGTGACCTTGGCTGCGTTACATTGTGTCATTTGACTACAAAAAAATTACAGTTAATAAATCTCCAGAAGCCTTTGTGTTCCAAACAGTGTGCACCATTTAACCTCACTCTGTTGAAGAGCTTCTACATCCACATTTCTCAAGCAGTTCTCACCATTCTAATTTCAACCAACTCCAAAGATTTAGGCTGTGTATTATTTTTCTCATTCCAAAAATAGAGTCTTCCCACAACTCCACATTTCACCCCTTGAAAAAAAAAAAAAACATTGATTCCCAATGGGACATTCTACAAACAGATTCTCATCGTTCCCATTCAGATTTCTCACTGTTCTCCACATTCAATTCACCCTGGGAACAATTTTCAACACGCCAAAATTCCCACATACCAACAATTCCACCTTTTTTTTTTTTTCTCACTAACATGGTGCACATTTTTGCCAATATCTTTTGCCACATCTTTCCATAGAAATAATATTTTCTAGAATGGCAAAGAAAGCTATTTACCCAATTTCCACAGAACCTTGTGCCGTTGTTGGCAAAATGATATCTCAGATTTTTATTCAATTTCCAGGATATATGTGCCTTTATTGCAGCTCCCGAAAAAACTTGATCTCTTTTCATCCAATTTCCTTAACAGTTTGTGGAAAGATATGGTGTGACCCAAAGCAACAAATGAATTTAATTTTTGGTGTGCATGTTGAATTTGAAAAGAAGATTAGGACTTCCTGAGATCTCCCTTTACGTTGAAATGGATGCGCCACTTGTATTGATAAACTAGAGGCATGTGGTGTATCATTTGGTGCTGATTTTCCTTAGCGGAAGTGTTCAGTATCTCTACTCAGAGGCCTAGACATGACATGGTTAGGTTTTAAATTGCAGCCACGAAACACTAATTTGTGGCCACAAAATGTTCGTTTGTGGCCCCGAATTACTCATTTGGAGGTTTAATGTCATTCGTGTGAACAAGTTGAACATCTGAGAAAGCAAATGTTGCTAGAGATTTAAATCAGATATGCCCTTCTGCTTAAGCAACTGAAAAATTAAATTAATATTAGTTTGTAGTCAGTAGGCATACTAGGCCTAACTTGTGACCACAAATTGTTGCGTATCTAATGACTCAAATGTTTAATACAGCTGAACTGAACTTTGGCAGTGACTCTTTCATGTCCCATAAAAAAAATAAAAAATGAGCCCGCGTTTCACTCGAGGCATACGATGCTTCACTGATCGAGTGACTATTTACGTCGAGGACACATACATTCAATAGACTTTCCGCCAGCACTATGGCAAACTCACTAGAGAGTGCAGTCAATCTCCAACTGTGATGGGAGCGCCACTAGAAAATATGGACGTGGGCACCCTCTTGTGGTGAATAATATAATGATTGAATTAAACGTTGAAACTTCAAGTTTGCAGCGCGCTTCAACTTTTAGTATATTTGTCAAGTTCGGTAGGTTGTTTAAAAGTATTTTTTCGACAACTGCGAGATTAATTTAACTAAATGTTAATACCGTTTAACTGCGCGCTGTTGAAAAAAAGTTGGGTGAAGTAAAAAATTCAAGGCAACTGTTAATCTTGATAAAACTTTTAGTTGGGCAATTCAACTGAATATTTTATATTTTGCTGTTGTTAAAATTGTTTTTTTTTTTTTTTTACATAAGATTGAAGATAAATCATTTCTACTTGAAAGTTGTCCCAACTTGTTTTCGCGGAAAAAAATATAAGTTGCGGGGGTTTTTTTTACAGGTTAATAAATTGACTGTATTAAAAATAGATTCTAGCTTCATTCTAATATGTACTCAATTGTTAAATACAAATAAACTGTAATTAAAATGTAGTTTAAAAATTACTATTTTGAAAAAAGTTTTTTCTCTTTTTCTCTGGGTTTCAGGGTCTGGCCATGTCCCCCTTCGGAAGTCTGTTCCCCTACCCATACACGTACATGGCGGCGGCCGCGGCCGCCTCCTCCGCAGCCGCCGCCTCGTCCTCGTCGTCCCCGTCGGTTCACCGGCACGCCTTCCTGAACGCGGTGCGCCCCCGACTCAGGTACAACCCCTACTCGCTCCCCATGACGGTACCGGACAGCACGCTGCTCAGCACGGCAGCGGCTGCCGCCGCCTCTGCCTCAGCTCTGGCGCCGCTGGGGGCCGAGCTGAAGGGGGACGTGCTGGTCCCGGCCAGCCCGGCCTCGGCCCAGCTCGACTCGTCCACGTCGGAGGTGACAAGTCGCTCGGTTTCGCCCAAAATTGGTGCCGACAAAGAAGGCGCCAACGAGCTGCAGAGCATCCAGCGCCTCGTCAGCGGGCTGGACTCAAACCAGGACAGGTCGAGAAGCGGGTCGCCCTGAGGGGAGGGGAGCGGGGCAACCCCCGCCCCCTCTCTAACCCCCCCGCCCCCCGCTTTTCACCCACACACTTGTTATTTCTTGTCATTTTTCAAGGCGTCCCAAATACCTTGAAAGACAACAACAGGAGGACTTTGTTCATAGCAGGTTTTTTTTTTTTTCAAGAGAGACATATTTTAGTTTCTGAAATGCACTTTGGTTTAATACACATCTGATATGTATTGTTTTTTCCTTTTTAAATTAAAAAAGCAACACTTAACCTGTCTTTTTTTTTAATACCGTACAAGTATTGAAACTGAAAAGTGGTCAGATGAGAGACTTAACGAATTGAAGTTGCTGCTGTCTCCGAACTGCATCATACACGACGAAATGTTATGTTTTTATGATTATTATTATTATTATTTCTCTTACTATTACTTCTTCCCAATATGCACTCTGAATTTACACATTTGATTTCCACTACCGTCGAACATGACCTACCTTTAAGCGACTGCTGTATTTTCTTGTACTATTTCAATTTTAATGACCCACCCTCAGAAAATGCATGCCCCCCCCCCCTCCCCCCCTCCGTCTATCGTGAATGTTCTTTAAATTAGTGGGGGAAACATTTGTTTTAAAAATATATATCTCTTTAATTGGATTACTGTTCTTTTTAATTTGTTGTTTTTAAATCCCAAAACTGCTTTGGGTAGCAAAGAGGTCCAAGCGTTAATGTTCAACGGGCAAAAGGAAGCTGACAATTCAAAGTAAATATAAAACAACAACAACAACATGAAAGGTAGTATTGAGTCTACATGTACATATGAGTATATAAAATATTTATGTATAATTATTTCATATTGTTGCGTGTAAATAAAAAGTAGTTTGTCCTAGGGATCTGTTGTTAATTTATTGTGGATATATCTATGTAATGATAGTTTTGTGGCTATTATCTTTTTGTTGCCATCTCCATTTATTATCCCTCCTTCTTGTCCAAATCTTCAAATATGGATTTTATTCCTCCCTTAATATCCACTCAGCTAGTTACTCACACTCATGTGCCATTGTATTTTTCACTTGATGTCCGCGCGTGTGCGTGTGTGTGCGTATGTGTGTGCGTGCTATTCAACGAATGAGAAAGGCGACAACCAACGCACCGCACTAATGGCTTGAAACACCTCCTTTTTTTTTTTTAAATGTTTAAAAAAAAAATCTTTTTTTTTAGGAACGCAAAACAAGTGTTAAAGTTTGACAAAAGTGGATTTATTCTGTTATGGAAATTTGTAAACCTGGTCGTTAAAAGTGCCGTATAATCTTAAAGAAAATGAAGGTTTTGTTCTCTTCTTTTTTTTTTTTGTTTGTGTTTCTTATACGTTGGGTTATGTTGTAGCCTCTCGGATTTTTTGTCTAGTTTACAACATCGACATCGTGTTCTTGAAAGTTTCAATAAAACATTGAAATGTTGATTTTTTTTTTATAGCCGTGTCATTTTACACCACGCACTTGATCACTTGATTTACCTGACTGCACATTTGACACAGAAACTTAATTCAATTAATTTCAATTGACAGAATTTGATTGTGTTACAAACGCATTTTTCATCGTATATTGTTACAATAACGTTTGTAATTGCTTCGGCAGAGACTTCTTTTGGGGGGCGGCGTAGATATGTCTGTCATATTTGTCAAATCTGAGCAGTTAAAACTAAATCGTCATATAGACTATATTTAAATTTTATCACGCGTGGAATTTGAGGAGGCGGCGGTTCTTACAAAAACGGTCAATGTAAGCAAACAAGCCTTATAAAAAAAAAATTATATGAGCACTTTCGAGTGTGACTTTGAAAGAGGAAGGAAAAACTGTCCTCTCCTTTTAATGGCTCCAGCTCAGAGTCAAGAGTTTATCAGGTGTCTATCTTTATTTGTATGCAGTCTGGTTAATGTGCAGCGAGGCTGGCGCTAGGGGACGGACGCAAACACGTCGCGCTCTGTCTCGAGTGAGGCCCGCCCGACCGACCGACCGCCTGGACTTGACTCGGGTTAGGGTTATTGCTCACCTGGCGCCCCTCTTGCGCGCCTATCTGCACTTTATTGCAAGCCAGGCGGCGAAGCGTCTGCAGTCCGCTCGGCGCCCTCTAGCGGAAGTTACCTGAAAGAGGCGTCTAATTGGACCGGGCGATGACGAGGGTTTTTACAGCCCTGTAGTCTTAGAAACGGTTAACTATTTATACTAAAGGTATGCTAAAGACAAGAAAAAATTCAATCTGTATAAACTCCAAACTATACGAAGTATGTCAGAGAAATTTCAGGACTGGTGTCACACCAAAAAAAATAAAAAATTCAGGCCCCTTGAGCTTGGGAGAGAGGGGGTTGGAGTGTTTTAGTTTTTTTTGTTTTGCTCCAGCAATGTTCTTCTCGGGTGGGAACTGTCAGATGCCCAGGGCATTGTGAGCAGGCGCCATCATGGCCAACACCTCGTATTTTGGAAAATATTTCGTGATTTCTTTGTTCTCGGAAAAAATGCATCTTTATTCCTGTTACAACACACCTCTTGTTATTAAAATAATCATGCAAGGACGTCAGATTTATGTGATATGTCACAATCATCTAATATAGCTTCTTATTGGCCCGAAGCTAAGGTCGGAAGGAATAATTTGCTTATCGTGCTTGATTTTTTAGCCGCCGGTCCCTATTTATGTTTTTCTTTTTTAACGTTTTATCGCTAATTACGTTTAAGGGTTTTAAGGATCCCCGAGGGTTTCCAAACCTGATTGTACAGCAACCTACACAATTGTGGTTTGCAGTGTTGCATCATCCTGAGAGCAAAATTGTCTGGCCTCAAAACTGAAAGTTTAAATGACTTTACCAAATTATTGGGCGCAGTTAAATGATGCAAGATAGTTCTGACTGCACCGCCGCAAATTCCATCCTGAGAGCTGACTCAGGTAAGCAAAATTGTCTGACCTCAAAATTGAAAGTTTAAATGCCAAATTATTAGGCACAGTTAAATGATGCAAGACACTTCCGACTGCACCACCCCAAATTCTAACTATGATCACTTCTGTAGTCTAAGCAATTTGATCTAATGCAGTGGCTTTATAATTACGGAACCTAAAAAGAAACAGCCAATGTTGGTGACATTTCTCAACTACGATTCAATTAATAACAGCAAGTAAAGCGATTTTATACACTTCTCTGTCATTTTGGACAAAACGTGTGTTTGCAATGAAGAGGGCTAAACCCAACCCGGCTGGTTCAACAGGTTGTGGCCTCTTTTGGTTCAAACAAGTGACAGATCACTTGCGCCATCTGGTGGATTTGATCATTTTTTATAAGTTCAGTATCTAACAGAAAATGTAATATCGTGCAGTATCGGTACGTACGTATATCATACCGCATTGTACACTTATGGTACTTAGGATTTAGCATGTAGAATAGCGATAGCTAGCGGGTGCCACCATTTTTCATCAGAGCAACTGGAGGGTAACCAGAAGTATGCCCAAAAAAGATACGGACAAAGTATGTTCACTATCCCTGCGAATACTGCAGTACAATAGAAGAAAAGTATACAGCATGCAACAATACAGAGTAATCTCGCAGCAGTAAGAGCAGCCGTGGATTAGCTCTTTGCCTTTTTAATGTGTAATGTTGGGATTTGCCGTGGATAAACACCATGCCGCCGCGGAGCACTGCATGTGATCACACTATCCCGTCTGATGAGAACACGGCGAGAGAGTGTTTGAAACATTTGTGAAGGTTTAAAGTGCACAGATGGCAAACACTATAGACGTGCACAAAGGCAGATGGTCAACAGTGGACTGGAGGTGGCTGGACGTAAAGTCCATGAGTGGTGGCGCCTTTTAATCTGCGGCTGGCAGAACACGTACGGCTTACCGGCCCTGAGCCTATGCATTGTTACATGACAAAGATTATTGTTATTATTATTATTGTTATCTTACATGAGTGCAGTGTGGCTGATATAATCTCAATACTAGTCATTATGAAAAGAGTGCAAGTGATACTGATGGCAGATTTATTTAAAAAGAAAAAAAAAAGCTTGCATTTTAGCGGATGTTGTATTTAATGTGCATTAAAGCTCAATCTCCACTTGCCTACAATAAATATAGCCAAGTCACACGGTTCAGTTGACCTTAGCACGGTTGGACTGATGAAATTATCCGTGAATAAAAACACAGATTGTAATCTACTGTATTTTCCTTTTCCCTGCTATGGTGGAGGCATCTGAGACTATCCACTGGAATAGCGTGGCAAGGCTTGGCATGGTAGGGCATTAAAGAGAGAGCGGGAGAAAGGGAAGAAAAAATGAGTTTTGAAGCTGTATTAAAGTCGGGCGGTAATGGTTTGTTCTTTTATGGAGCGGCAGCACACTCTAGCGTCCAGAAACCGCTACTACAGCACAAGAACGCCAAAGTGTGCAGTTTTTTTTTAAACTAACTTGTGTTTAATGCAATGTTGAATCATATTACATTTAGAAGTACAAAAATAGTGTGACCTTTACTTTAATTTGGTCGTCTGCCAAGCTCATAACTAAATTGACTAGAATATCAAAACGATTTTATTGATTAACATTGATTGAAATGCCACTAAAAATTCCGGTCCTTCAATGAACACAATTATCGGGAGGGGAAACAAATACGTAACTGCAAAGGATCTTCAGATACACCAGGAAGTGACACCGATACCAACTTGACTGTGTCAAAGCGCAATGAAAACATCGGTTCAGCCCGCAGGACTGTTTGAAGAGAACAAGCCCGGGAGCAGTAAAAGCAACTTTGGTGTTTTCAGATGTCTGAACTGATGGCTAGGATGAGGTTACACGGTTGTCTCCACGGGTGTTGCTGTCAAACGTGACGACTTCTTCTCAACGATGGTACGGCGCCCCGCAGGGCCGAGCTGTGTCTGGACCCGTACGCGGAGCCCATGGGATAGTTCACGTCCGTATGCTTGTCATTTCAAATAGTAGCTTTGAAAAGGACGTCTGACAGCTAAACTACTACAAACAGCAGTTTGGTTCTTCTACACTACTGCAAATTAGCATCGCGGATATTATCCGCTACTATATATCAGCTAACCCTTTTAAATGATTTTGTGCTTAAAAAATAGATTTTTTTTATTATCAAACTATATTATCAAAATTTAAATACATTAAGCACACATTTTCATATTGTACATGTCCTCCAACCCTCCACCAGCACTGATGAAAAATTTTACCCACCTCCATCACTTAAGTTGCTGATCTATTGAGTACTAAAAGACCTGCAAGTAATTCCCCACGTTACGAAATTTACAAAAAAAAAAAATTCTTAGAGATGGACCAAGTCAATAATGTGTGTTCTCATGAGTCTATAATGGATTCCACGGCTGTCCGTATAGATGCATAAGAAATGCACATGTACATACATTTCTTTCATCATCATTTCAACACTCCTCCGCATCTGTACCTGACTCAAAGCAGGAGGTCAGATGTAAAGAAAAACATCATGTGTGGCATCACGTCTCGTTTTGCACATGCTCACAATCTGCTCTTTACGGGCATTTCACTCATTGGAGCTTCTTGGAAGTAGAAATGAGCTGTGCGGACTAGGAGAAGACAACCCGCGCTCCTTTCAAGAGCCTAATGGTCTGCACCATCAGCCTCACTTCATACGCAACCACCACCGGCACATTAGAGACGAGGGCCCGCCGCAAAACACTGACAGACGCAGGCTAAACGACGCTACAGGCCGCCATGGCACGCAGGGCGACGCTTTGAAATAGCCACGCATGGACCACATGTGATAAAATGGACAGATGCACTTCCAGAAATACCAATTCCTCCAACTCTAGGATTTCTTTCAAATATTTGTACACTGCTATACGTTGCTAATATTTCAAAAGAGTGAATAAACATCATTGAATTGTAGTTGGCTAGGGATTTTACATACCACTAGAGGGAGCCAGAGCACTAATAATGATAGTTTTGCTTGAATCACCGAGTTTGACTAAAAAAATGTGACAAATAATTAAAAAATAATAGTCTGTTCCAGAGTGTGTACAGCATAGAGTGCGCGTAGGGGAAATATCCTCATTGTTTTATTTTCTAAGCGAAAAGAGTCACAACTCAAACTCTAATGTAGCAATAAACACAAACACGGACGTACGGACAAAGTTTGGCTCTCAAAGCTCACATTACACCACCAGCATCCCTCAGAATACATTGTGGTCCCACCACTCCGTCATCAGTATGCAAAGATCTTACGACTGGCGCATACGCACACACCAAAAACTTCACACACAGCATGCATGGGTTCCTTCTTATAAATAGCAGCAGCAGCTACATGGCCCTGAGGCCTCTCATGGTACCCCAGAATAGCAGCACGATGAATCAAAGAAGACATTCAGCGAACCGCAGTGGTCACACTTCCCACAAACAGGAAGTCACACAACAAGCAAGCACATGTCTGAGCTGCAGCCAAACTCAAGTGTCCGTAGCGCCAAGCATGTTCATTCAAAACTAATCATTGTGACTTTCCAAAACAAAATGCATTTGGAGTCCAAATGCATGCACAACACGTGACAATTGAATCAACACCATGCGAGTCAAGGTCATCATAACACACAAATGTCAGACATGCTAATTTTTATAGCAGTAAGCTAAATTATTTCTTCTTTGATAAATTAGGAAGTCAGCATTCTTACCGGCTGTCTTGGTGGCCCCGAGCTGATCAATCCTTGCGTTATCCTCCTTTTGTTTTCATTTTAAAATAGAAAAGCTAAATAAAATACTGACTCCAAGTACAAACATTACTTTTTAGAGGCACTTTCACAAACCCACAATCAAACAGAGGCACTTTCACCTGGCTGTTTAAATAGCCCTTGGCTCCGCCCACTACAGGTAAAAAACACCTCAAAATTCAAAGACACCCAAATGGGCGGATGTTGAATCTAACATCAATATATGACAATATTTAGAAGGAAACACCTTTAAAATGATATTTGGACAGATTCAAAATACAGATGCAAAAAAGACATTTTTTGTCCAAATCAATGACACACCCCTTCATCTAATGCACACTTGGTACGGCCCTACAGGTAGATGGGTCATGCTGATTGGAGCAATTCTGACCATTCATTTTTGTTATTGAAAGGCGGTAAGTCGATTTGAGGCTACGAGAAGAGATGCAGTGCTATAACAGTGGATTCATAGTTTAACGCTATCATCTTTATTCTCTCTATGTTTGGTGTTAATTTTAAAGTAAATTTTAACTGGGAGTAAAAAAACAACTTGAAACAAGCACGCTTCGCCTCTTAATTGGGAAAACTGCAAGCAACTGTAACATGAATACTTTAAAAAGTTTACCTGTGATAAACGAGGGTTCACTATAATAAAAAAAAATATATGTTTTAGTTGTTTTCATATACCAGAGGAACCTTTTCTGGATGGAGCAAAGAGTCAAGGTGTGATTTAGGAACGGCCTCGTTTATAATTTCTGGATTTGACAAGCGTC
This sequence comes from Syngnathus scovelli, assembly GCF_024217435.2. Classification (NCBI taxonomy): domain Eukaryota; kingdom Metazoa; phylum Chordata; class Actinopteri; order Syngnathiformes; family Syngnathidae; genus Syngnathus; species Syngnathus scovelli. The sequence continues at coordinate 11,117,454 of NC_090859.1, read as the reverse complement.
GTAATTTGTGCATTTGAACATGTCGAGGTTTCGAGGTGCCGTGACCCCACCGAGGTGAGACGTGATGGCCCCCAGGTTCTCCCCTCCACTCCCCCACCCAGGTCTGTGGATATTAAGAGGGGACCACACCGCACGCTTCCCATGGTCGTTAGCTGGGCTTTTACACGCCATGTGTGCGTCACGACGCGGCCACACTTTTCATATTTATTTCGAGTGACCCCAAGGGCGCCTATATAATCTCTTCCACCCGATTCCCAACAATCAGCTATATATGCTGCGGGAAATTATCACTTTTTACTTAATTCGTACGTAATATTGAATTATAGGTGACAGGCAGGACAATAATTGCTCGTCCACTAGATGGCAGACAAATAACCAGAGTAACCACATTCATACAACAAAACAAAATTGTGTTCACGACAAGGAAATTTGGCAGGAAACAGTCAGAAAATGCAGATATTACATCGTGACATAGATATGAGTGCATGTTTTCAACGTCCCTGCAAACTAGCCACTAATACAATGAATGAGCTATTTCGAAAATACAACACTAGAGGGCAGCAGAGTACAAGACATGCGGCTCAAGTCAGGCGTCGCCTCACTTGTGTCCAAATGAGCTTGCCCTTTTGTGTGAAGGAATTTTCATCATATCACATTAGAGATTGACAAGTTAAAAGTATTAATTTTGTTGCCCTAATAAATATCTAAACCCACCCCTTGCTCGTTTCTTTGCATTTGGGCTAGCGTGGGGGATGTCGACCGTGCTTTGCGTGTCTGTGTGTGTACTGGTGCTGGCTTGATCAGGAAGTTGGAATGTGGGTCCCCGTGTGTGTGATGTGATTGTTTGCAGGAACATGTCAGCCCCCCGGCTCGCCCAACCCGACCACCAAAAGGCCCGCCCAGTCACCAAGGGCCGAGGCGTGCCACTCGGCCTGGAAAAGTGGACCTCTTGTACATCAATATGTACGTGTGTGTAGGTGTGTGAATTTGTGTGTGTACCTTTGGGCCGCGTGTTGCCATGGAGGCGCAGATAGCTTATCATGCTCGTCTTAGTCCAATAGAACAAGGGTGAAGTCATTCGAGAGGTCACAGTTCACAGGCCCTTGTGTGGCCAGGCTGGCAGGCTGGATTGGAAAGAAGACGATCAATCAGAAGAAAGATGGCCGCAGGCTCATTCAAAGTCTTCTTGCAAAAAGCTAATTAATGTCACGTTTGCACACATGCTTAAAGACAAACGCTTTTTTTTTTTTTTAAATCAAAATTTCATCAAGTGGAGGGTCAACAAATGCAGAATTTTATTTTGTCAGTTTTGCACTTCCGTGCTTGCCTGCCAAACAATATAATAAGGGGTGAGATGGGGGTACAAGACCCAAATGGGCTTTTTTATTTCAGAGTTTTGCACCTTAATGCTCACCTATTTAAAAAAATGTTAAAAATGAGGAGAAATAGAGTACAATCGATTGCATTATTTTTCTCAGTTTTGCACCACGTCTTACTTTTACAAAAAGGAAAACAAACACATTCCTTTCTAATTTTGACATTTCTGCACCACCAGGCTTGCTTACTTAAAAATATACAAAAATTGTTTTCCCCTAAGTTTTTAAACTTCATTCAGACCAATGTTATATGTTAAAAAATGGAAGCAGTTGGACATTGTACAAATGTTATTTTCAAAGTTTTGCATCTCTATCTTTTCTTAGCAATGTCACAAAAATGGTGGCAAAGAAAACTTTCTTGTAAGTCATCACACTTGTCTGCTGAAGAGGAGAAAGAAGAAAAAAATGCTATTTTAAAGACTTTTGTACCCCATTGACTGCAAATATAATATTTTTTCCTCACTTTTTTATAAAATAATCATTAAAAAAGAATGAGCAAACATTGGTACCATCTTGCTCAGCTGCTAAACAATAGAAGAACAAATTGAGAAAAGCAACCTAAAAAAAACAATGCTGCTAAACAAACCAAAATATAACTGCATGTTTACCAGTTTTGTTCTACTGATTATTAAAAAAAAAAAAGATGTTTGTTCAGCTATTCATGCATGCCTGCACGACAGACACAACAATCACAGCCTACTTCAGCACGCATACTTCCTGACATTTTTGTCTTACGTAAAGCTCAGGGAATTTTCTAATTGGCGCACCCTGGCTCAAGGAAGGTTCCAAAACATATTTGGATGTGACGACACTGCAGCCGGTCCACAAATGAGCGAACATCAATGGCCTGTTTGGTGCTTATTCCGTCACCTGGCCTAGCTGACACTTTGTTTTTGCCTCCTGACCATATTGGCTTCCACGTGTTGATATTTTTTGCAGGCGGACCCAAGCAGTCCTGCCTGCAGCCAAAAAGTTCCTGCAAGCTGCCTGAAGACACACGTCAGAGCACAGCCAAGGAGGTAAGGAGCACCTACTGTAAGTATATTTTAGTCCAGTGCGTGTGTGTGTGTGTGTGTAGTGTGTGTGTGTGTGTGTGTGTGTGTGTGTGTGTGTGTGTGTGGTGTTTTTGATTAATCAATTTTTAAATGAGTGTGTGTGTCGCACACTGACAGTTTTGTTATGAATTCATGGGAGAGAAATTTTGCGCGTGCAGTCGCTAAATGTTGGCTTTGTTCTTGTGCGCGGTTGTTCAGTATTAGACTGAATGCTAATTACTCTGCGCACATTTATTTTGGAGGATTCGTGGATTTGAAAGTATGCACAGGCAAAGTGACTACTTTTAAAATGGGGGAGGAATTAGGAGAGCAAGCAATCCAAATTTAATCTTAATGCGCGCGTCATTTCGCAATTTAGGGACACCATGTGATTTTAAAGCAAACGCAAATTATGTAAAATAAACTAGAGAGAAGTCTCTAAGAAAATGATTTTCAGACCTAAGCCTAATCTTAAATGTGAGCGTGCGCGTGCGGGATTAGATTTGCGCGCCACGTGTCACGTGACGTAAACATGCGCTCTAATGGTGTTAGCGCAAAGTCGCTATAAATAAGATAAATTAGAATATTTGATTTGTGCCGAAGGTGCAGGTTTCATTTGTTTATTTTTTTTCATTATCAAACGAAATTTAAAAAGGTTTGAAATTGTTGTTATGATATAATACGACAATTCATATTCTTACTTTTTTTTAATTGTACTGGCAGTGTTAAACTTGTTCTTAGAATAACTGGATTGGCATCTACTGAATTACAATTATGCAATTTAAATTTCAACATGCTCGTTCTCAAGTTTACTGTCTTTTTTCTTTTATTTTGGGGGGGCAAAAAAGTTAACGAACAACTGTTGCTGCACACTTGATAACGCGTTCGTAACTCTTTATAGCGCGCTCATCACAATGTGCAACCTATCGCAACAGATCACGTTTCGGTTCCAAACACATTTAGGAAATAAGAAAATCACAAATTTGCGCATATTCAAATATATATTTTGCACTAAACGGCGCGTTCGGAACAACTTGGGATCATCTGAATTGTGCAGCATTTCTTACTGCAAGTACAAATGAAATTTTCTCTTTGCATTCTATAATAAATCAACTTTTTGCTCCCAAAACGTAAGACGTAAATGAAATAATCAACAATTACATAAATAATTAGTAGAGAAAGTCAAGGTTTGGTGTATTATAAGTATCAACCACAACATCCTGCATGCATGAGAAAATTTCGGGTGCAGCAAAACTGATGAGATGTCAAACCTGAACACCTAAAAAGGCCGTTTTAAACCACTTATTTTGTTTGGTAACGAAAGTGGAGTCGTTGGAAAGTTCTTTTTTTAACAACAAAGTGTAGGGAAAAAATGATGCCACCGTTTGTTTGTCACTCTTGAGGTATCCCTTCAGCACACTGATGCGGTTTGCAAACTTAAAAGGCGACCAGGATCTCAATTTAGAACGAATTTAAGGCTATATAACCACTTCACATCAAAAATGTGCATGAAATTCGAAGTCACCATAGGAAAAAAAAATCAGTACGGCGCCTAACTGTGGCTGCAGCGACCGCATAACATCCGGCCAAGGTTTCGAATGTTAGTTGGGGGCCCATTAGGTACATGTAAAAAAACAAAATTACAAACTGAGGCGGGCTATTTATTTGTGGAACGATGATTTAGTGCATTACATTTTTTATTTTATGGAAGCCATCTTGCAAGAAATTTTGGTATATATTCAACCATCTTTTATCTATCTGTCTGTCTATCTATCTATCTATCTATCTATCTATCTATCTATCTATCTATCTATCTATCTATCTATCTATCTATCTATCTATCTATCTATCTATCTATCTATCTATCTATCTATCTATCTATCTATCTATCTATCTATCTATCTATCTATCTTCCCCCCCACACACACACACACTCCTTTTTAAGCCCTCCCTACGCAAGGATACAACTTCCGCTTCGCACGCTTGCCCATTGATGCTCATTGGCTCGGTGGAGAGAGAGAGAGCGAGAGAGAGAAAGAAAGAGAGAGGTGGGAAGAAGAGGGGGTCTCGTAAGAGTGAAGAGAAAAGAAGGAGGTGGCCGACCTGCTCCCGGGGGACCCAAGCGCAAGGCAGCCAATGCTCGACGCATGTAGCCGCCGCGGCTCACTCGAGCGCCGCCAGCCCTAAAATGCACCGCCAGCATTTCAGCCACTTGCAGGCAACCGCCGGGTAGCTCCTCATAGCCGACGCCGAGACGCGAAGCCCTGTTGGCGGACACGCACGAACTCCGCCGCTCTGGAGCTCGTATTTCGCGATCAAAAGATGAATACTTGGAGATACCGAGCCTTGGGTGGATTATTTTGACTTTTTATTTTTTGATTGTTGGAGGAAGTAAAGACTATTCTCTGAAGCGTCGTCGTGGTTTTTATTTTTTTTTCCCTTGTCTTTTTGGTTGGGGGTAAGATAAACCACATCCGTAGCGAAATCGTGTTTTGTGAAAACAATGTTTCATTATAATATAGTTACTACAAATATCTCCCCAGACAGTAAAATGAGATCAAGTTGAGCTAAAAAAAGGGGGGTGGGGGGGGGGGGCAAGATAGGGTCCTGTGGGCCTTCCCAGGTGTCACGTGTGGACCGTTATGTGCCGAACATCAACAACATACTTCATTTGCTGGCTAAATGACTTGAAACACTTTTTTTTTTTTTTTTGCGTACTTTATGTCTTTGTCAATTTAAATATTTTAAATCAAAGCGTGCTGTTTTTATTTCATTATATTATTATTATTTTTTATTTTTTTTGTCGGGGCTTCTGTAGTGCAGAGATGGCCGACTCAGAAGAGACTTTCAGCCTGCAAGCCTCTCCGGGTGCTGGTTCGGATTCGAGGGAGGTTCCGAGCGAAGATAAAGCCGAGAAGCCCAACGGGACGTCCGGCAAGTCGCCGTCCTCGCAAACTACCTACATCCAACAGGTCAGCAGATTAAAATAGGCTACAATAGTATTTGGAGCATTATGTAAAACTAATTACGAATATGTGCATTAAAATATATACAGCTCTGGGAAAAATAGAGTTCGAAAAATTCTGAGTATTTTGAGTATTTTATTTGTCTGAAAATAAATGGGATATGAGGCAATATTTTGAGTTTAAGAAGAATAAAAAAAACATTTTATTGTAATTAGACAACGGCACCTAAGCAGAGTTAGAGAAACTGGAACTTGCTGAAATTAAACTTGTTTCAAACTAAAATTGTTATTAAATCAACTAAGTACAATAATTACACAAGTGCTCCCCCCACTGCCAAAAAAAAATATTTTTTCAGGGTATGGAGGGTATAAAAGTCTACCTGCACGAGAGGGAGCTGTGGGTGAAGTTCCACGAGGTGGGCACCGAAATGATCATCACCAAAGCGGGCAGGTAAAAGATGACTCACGCACTCACGGGTCACTTTATTAGAAACCCCTGACCGTATTAATCGATTGTTTGTAACGTGCCAGAACGGTGCGTTGTTCGTGGCGCAGCAAAACTGCGCTACACGAGGGCGCAAAATCATTGACACTGCAAAATGTTGCATTCAGATCTTTGGGAACATTTTTTTTTTTCCCCCTTGGCAGGCGAATGTTCCCGAGCTTTAAAGTGAAAGTCACCGGCCTGAACCCCAAAACTAAATATATCCTGTTGATGGATGTAGTGCCCGCAGATGATCATCGATACAAGTTTGCTGATAATAAATGGTATGTATGTATGTATATATGTATGTATGTACGTATGTATGTATGTATGTATGTATGTATGCAAAAAAATTCATTTAAATTAAAATTGTCCACATTTTGTGAGTTTTTGGGTGCATCTCTTGTCGTGCAACAAAAAAAAGGACTTTTTTTCGACTGACCGATTAACTTTTAAAAAGCAGGATATATCAGTCACATACTATGAGTTTGTTATTTATTCGGTGGCTTACCTGACTCATAAACTTTCTGTCGTGTTGCGTGTCGTGTTGAGTCATTGCACAGCCTAAAAAGAGAGAGCGAGAGAAGCGCATGTCAATAGTGTCACCAAAACACGTTGAAAACCAATATATTCATTTTGTCTTCATTATAATCGTGATTAATTGAGCTAACGATCGCCTGGCCACACAAAAAAAAAACGTGTTTCAGTTTTTGCAAAATCTCTCGTCACTTGCTTGTCATTTCGCTTGTGCGTCACGCGCAATTACGCGCGTGCGACTGCTTTTAAATATCCTTTTCCGACTTGTTGTTCGATACATATTTTTGTTTTTAATAATCTAATGGTTGGTGTAACTGCGTACGCGACCCTGCATGCAGGTCGGTGACAGGCAAAGCCGAGCCCGCCATGCCCGGGAGGCTGTACGTGCACCCGGACTCTCCGGCTACGGGTGCCCACTGGATGCGGCAGCTGGTCTCGTTCCAGAAGCTCAAACTGACCAACAACCACCTGGACCCGTTCGGACACGTAGGTGCCTAGGCCTGTCTCCTAAATCTCTATCCTGCGTCTTGTTGTTAAACTTCTTGTGCGTTTATTAGACTCAAGAGAGTTTTTCCACATCAGCCCACATTTGCGCATGATAGCCTGAAACCGTTTTAAAAAAGGATCCGTACATATTTTGAATTGGAAATAGAATATATTTTGAAACTGTTCGTTTTTCTTTATTTTTGGTTATTTGCTTTTTGCATTGCAAACTTTGGTCATTTAATCTGTAGAATTTTATTTTTTAAAACTTTCCTCCAGTGTGGATTTAGTTTGCACACTGATTGTAGTCATGTTGACTGAACATTTTAAGAGGATTCTCGATATAGAAGATGACTTCATTGTTTGTAATAGTTTCATGTTAAAGTAATTAGCAACCGAGGAAACTCAAATGCTGGCTCTTAAATGGAGTGCACGTGCATTAAAAAGAGGAAACTTTTTTTTTTTTTTAACTGAAGTGGGCCTGTTGGCCATTTCCTTAAAAACTCATTATTTCACTTGAATGAGCCCGCCCCTAAACATCTGCGACACACACACACACACACACTCCATCAATGTGCCTCCATGCTAATAAGAGGCTTGTTGGCTGCAATTTTCCATCAAACGCTGATGTTTTGTAGAAACTATTAGCTCACGCTCATTAAAGTAATGAGAGCGCTATATAGGATATTAGTTGCTGTTTTCTATTTAGCTGAGCCACTTGAATGCTGGTGAATTTGATCTCCGGGATGAGTAAAAGCACAATTATGAGATTCTGTTAAGTTTAACTTGGAATAACTAATTTCTTTGTTGAGAATGTGGGAAAGTACATTTTCACATTAGCAAAATAGTTTTGTTGAATTTCACAGCTGAAAATTGTATTGGAATTTGTTGCCTTGAAAATATGTTTTTAACTTGTTTTTAACAGTGTGGTACAGTCTATTTGAATCTTTAAAACTCCAGTACAGTGTATTTTTTGAGTGCAGCTCAGTTGTATTTAACTATGAAGTACAGTACAAAATGTTAGCTTTTAATTTTTAGGATTTGTTTCTTTTTAAACATTAAGTACAGTGTTTTTTTGTTAGCATATGTGCAGTACATTTTTATAGAAACATTATCTATGCCCAATTTTATTTTGTCTGTATTTAGCTGTAAAGTTAATGTTTAAACTTGTTACAGATGTTACAGTGGCTAACAATGTTAAATATCGAGAGCTGAAAAGTTTACTTTTTTGAAACAACAACGAAAAAAGTTTTTCCTGCAGCAAGCTATTTGACAAGATGCAATCCTGCGTTTGCGTACGGGCACGATAAGCTTTTTACAAATCAAACTTCGGCCTCATTTTATGCTGAACACTCAGGCCTACTATGCTACTGTATTTTAATATTGGTCATTATAGTGGCACTTGGGCTCCTCAGCAATTTTGGAGGAAAAGTTTGAGCAGCACTATAATAGACATTCCGTACACAAGTGAGCTGCCACGCATCCAGGTCGCACCTAGTTAGGCCAGGAGGGCCCAGCTGGCCAAATGAAACCGGAGCTAGGATGGAATGTGAATGGTGTTGTAAATTTCTGGTTGGAGTGCTGTTTTCTTTTTTCTTGATTAGTTGCAGAGTACGGAGAACGGTCGTCTCTTTGGTGCCCCTGGGAATCATAAATGACAGGCCGCATGGTGGCGCGCCAGAAATATGGCTTGTGTTGGTGCAGCTGGACGGAATAAATTGGCGGGTAGCAATTAGGATGAGCCCGAGGCGGGAAGTGCAACAGTTGCGCGGCACCGAGCGCAGGAGCTCAATTGAGGATTATTTGGAAAGCAGTGAGGAAATAACGAAGCTTAAACTCTTAAGCCAATGAGTCGCAGAAGTGCTGAAGTGCAAGCAGGAAGATTTGATCAGTTGGATGCAGGGGCCAAGGGAATGGGCAGGTATTTGTACGGAAATACATAAACATGCACACTAACTTTTCATTATTGAATTATTATTATATATATATATAATGAAGAAAGTCAAGGTCTTCAAATTGGCTTTTCAAAAGCCATTGTTTACCAAAAAAAATGATATTTCAACAGGGGTGTGTAGATTTTTTATAACCACTGTACACTGCATTTCTTAAAGAGGGGAAGTAAAAGTAAACAGAGATAATGTGGTTGCACAAGTGTGCGCACCCGCCTACTCTCAGTGATGCACCTGCCCGTGAGAGTGTGAATTGAAGTTCAGCTGTTCATCACCCCAAAAAGCATTGATTTAAATAGGGGGTGTGTAGACTTTTTATACCCAATCTACGTGTATATTTATTTGCATTAATCTCTTGTTGGATTTGGAGTCATGGTCTGTCTTTATATTTGAGTGGCAGCACGTAAAGAAGCCTTTGTAATCCCGGGACTGGAAGCCGGGAGGAAGCCAGAAGGACCAAAAGTGATCCTTCACTATCATTGTGAGACATGAAAGAGGAGGGGTCGGGTTAGGAGTGGCGTGGGTTCGGGTTAGAACCCCACTGGGTGGTCCAGTGCAAACACCCCTATCTCCACCTCTACAGTATGCGGGCTAGGAAGCCGCAGCTAGTGGACGGTGTCATTTTCTGAGGTGAAACGTGCATTTTGGACCTGACATTTTTAGCTTCTAGTGGGATGTTGGTTTTGAAGTGAAGGGACATTGTGCTGCTCCTTCTGATGTGTGCATAGAATACATGCATATTCTGCACAATCGTAGGACAGCTTTGGCATATACAAGTAGGACAGCTACTTGTTAGTGGTGAGGCAAAAGTGTGCATTAGTTGACATGCTGGTGCCACTATATATTGAATAAATGCTCAAATGGCTTGATGACCCACTTTGGTCCATGCTAATAATAGACGGATGGCTAGCCAGGTCTCCTTTTGTTAATGCTGATATAAAATTTTATTTAAACGCAGCGATTCTACAATCTTACTTTTGTCCACGTGTATATATTTAAAAATACTGCACAGTAAAAAGAATGTATGTCTATATTTGCTTTTTTTTTCTGTTTGTGTGATCGACATATTGACATTTATGATAAATGAATCGTCTAACGTTTGTCAAACAGCAAATCGCTCCAAAAGTCAAACCATGGAGGAAGCCCTGGAGCTAATGAAGGACTTTTAGGACATGCAGGCATCCATCTATCGTGAAATCCCGCCCGCTGTTTAGTGGCCGGGCTCACTCAGCACGTTCATGCAGCACGGCGCGGACGCAAAAAAATGTCCAGTCCGGTGTCTGGCCTTTGCCAAAAGCTACTGCAGCATGAAATGCGATCAAGTTCAACTGGAAACTAATAATGGAGCACTATTGTATCCTTCTATGGCCTCTGAGGTTCACTCGGCCCCCAAAGAGAGCCTTGTGGAGGCATGCCGGAGGTCAGTGTGGCAGTGAAAGGCAGGTACAAAAACAACCCTCCAGATAACAGATAGGCCGGAATACCAAAGGTGGGAGGGGGAGGGGGAAACAAGGGAACAGTGAGGGCGGGGGGGAGCTCATCTTTACTTTTGAATCTTAAGCTTTGCCAAGAAGAAATCCACCGTGGTGTTTCGTCAAAGGCCGTAGACTTTATGTGGCGCATTTTAACTAGGGAAGCCGCAGAAAGTCAAGTTCAAGCCGATTGGACGGCGGCCATACGCGGGTGTCCTCTGCAAGTCGTCACTTAGCACGTTCGACTGCGTAAGAAAAGCGGCAACGTGATTGTGGGGATCGCTTTGGAGTTGCGTGAGGAAAACTTTAGAGCGGCTTTGGCAGAAAGGCGGCCGATGGGAGGGTTCGAGTGAGTTCAAAAGCAACATGTGCTCCAATTTATTATGTTTTTTGTCAGCTAAAGCTTCATATCTGCGTGTGCCGGTTGGGAAGAATGCAAGTAAACAACAGATCGGGATTTAATCTGGGGTGCATCTGAAGCATCAACACAATATTCAGACTACTTTTGTCTGATGCTCTTATGTATATGGGAAAATGTTTGCCTATTCGTATCACAGGTCACAATACATTGAGAAAACATTTGGATCTAATTCTGTTCTTATTTGAAGGTTTAATCCGGATGCAAAACGAAAAGTATTTGTTCATTCATGTCCATTTTCTAATGTGGACATTTTGTGAGGTTGGCTAGATGAATGTTACACAAAAATTTTATTGGCATCATGAAATTTGAATTATTGGCATTATAAGACATCTTGAAAGATTTTACAAGTGAGGGGTTAACAATTTCAACAAAGTCATCTTTGTTGGTCAAAGATCTCTGCATTTAGGGGGAGGAGCTAAGTCTAAGTAGCAGCGTGTGTGGGGGGGTTGAGAAAAAATATTGTAACTAAATTATTTTATTGTGGCATTAAAGGTGGAGCCAAATCATTTTGTAACATTTTTTAAAGAGACTGCAATAGTTAAAAATCACATGGGATGCATTTCATTTTAGTCTTCAATATTATGTATGTATTTTGATGATGGGCATTTTATTTTAATATTTGAATTACATTAAGTGTAAAATAGACCAATTTGCACAACATGTAATTTGCATCAGATCTTTTTTTTTTGTATTATTAACTTTCCCCCAAATCTTACAAGTTTATTTTTTTAGCTTTGCAGTCCATATATGAATATGAGCATTACTAATGTGCATCTAAATATTTTTGAGAATTCAGCAATGACAGTGATTTTTTTTTCAACAGTCTTGACAAATTATGATTACAGTTTGCATTCGTCTTGAGATGTAGTTATTGTTTTACCTGCAGAGGAATTCACATTTCATCCCTAACTCATTGTCTGGCGCAGATCCACACTGTCTCAGCTTGGGTGGAGCTCTGCTCAAATTCCGATGTTATGATCTCACGTTGTAGTATGATTATTAATTATTTATATATTTGCATGTCATTACGTAGTAGCGTAGTAGTCGAAATATTGTGCGTTAAGTTTGTTAAGTACGACAAAGGTGTCACGCAGTCACACCCCCCCCCCCTGCGAAACATCCAAGCATGTCAAGTTCTGTTTTTTTATCCCCCCCAGATCATCCTGAACTCGATGCACAAGTACCAGCCCAGAATCCACATCGTAAAGGCTGACGAGAACAACGGTTTTGGGTCCAAGAACACGGCCTTCTGCACGCACGTCTTCCCCGAGACGGCCTTCATTGCCGTCACGTCCTACCAGAACCACAAGGTCACACTTTCGCTCGCTAGTTCGCTTCGTGCAAATTTTGTTATGTGGAGAAGTTTAACCGCAGCGATTTTTTGACTTAATACGTTTTTTACTTAATAAGTAATTTAATCGGGTACTTCGGTGAATACCAATTAAAAATAACGATTCAGGCGGAATTAATTGAAGTTGTCGGTTTGTCTGTAATTACTATCGCAATTATTTACTTATTGTTTTGAATTACGACGGGAATTTGAAAATACACACCGAAAGACAAAAAAAATCGATCATTAATAGTAGTAGTACTGTAGTGTCCATAAATGCATATTTACTCTTATTTCGTTTTGAATAACTAGTCATGACAAACGGAAATAATTCAGAAGATATTCATCAGGCGACTTGAAAAAAAACTTTAAACCGACTGCTTTAAGATGTTTTTTTTTAATATTTTAGTGACAGGTCACAACACGTCGTCACTAAAGTTAATCAGCGTTTTTAATATTAGTTATAATAAACGGATATACATTTTTTCTCCTCCCAAGTTTATATTTTTAAGATGACTGTTTCGTTTTTTGTTTTTGTTTTTTCCAATAAAAATCGAAATGAGTATAGGTTATTTTGCTTGTTTATTTGAACGTTAAAAATGCGTGTAACAGAACACTTCTAATATTAATAATACTCTAAAAACATTTGCAGGCGAAAACGACCCAATGGGTCAAAAAAAGCACCGACCAAATTTCTCGATTGTTCTGTACAAAAAATGTCATTTTTTCGTACTATTCTGTCTTCATTTTTAAATGAATAGTCGTTGCTACTTTGGATAAATAACCGCACATTTGAAATTAATGACTCTCGCGTGCGGTGATTTTTTTTTTCTACCTTGTTAGTGTGCGTGCAGTCAACCAAGTCGCGTGTTTGCCCTCCGCAAATATATGCAAGAAAGACGAAAAAGACGAAATATGTGTAAACAGCGTCTGTTTAAGATCATTTAAACACGTGGGCGTTGATGTATTTGGTTTTTGGGGGAGTGCGCAGAGGAGGCGAGGGTCGAGGGTGGCGTACAGCAGACCAGAACATAATTTGGGGCTCGTAATGCCTCTGCAGCCAATCAGCGACCTCCTTACTTCTGGGAACAGGAAGCTACGTTCTGTAGAAAGCATTCATTATTTTCCAGCGTGCTATTGCTGGGGGCTCAGATCGTAACCCCCAGGGCTAATTATTGGAGCTTTCCAGACCTGCACCCAAAAAAAAAAAAAAAAAAAAAAGGCATGCATTCTCAAGTGCAGGCCCTTGAGCACAACTGTCTAATATTTGTCAAACAGGCCAACATCTGCCATAGCACTAATAGTCATAACTGTGTTAATAGTGTGCTACAGATCCCCATGTGTCCACTTCACCTGCTAATGAAACGACTCCCTTTCTGTTTGCACATTTGGAAACTTTGATTATTATAATGAAATGTCATTTCAAGGATCTTTTGGGATGGTAAAAGTCGGAGAAATGATGAAAGATTACCTCATGTTATTTTACTTATTTTATGTTGTTTAATTGTATAATGAAGTCTTATAAAAGTGCAAGAAATTTAAATTAAAAATAAAAATTAAAATGTTAAATAGCAGAATAATATATGTAAAAAAATCTAATCAGATTTCATGTGCTGGGACGAGTATGCAGAAATTGCAGTGCTTGATCGGGCTGTTTCCTTATTTTCTTTAGATAACGCAGCTTAAAATTGAGAACAACCCGTTTGCGAAAGGTTTTCGAGGAAGTGATGACATGGAACTGCACCGGATGTCCAGAATGCAAAGGTACGTAAGCTTCAGCTTTGCACAAAAGCCACAATATTATCACTTAGTTTTTCCCATCCCTTTGTTTAGAGGGTGAAAGCTCACAGCGCATCACCAAGAAAAAAGTCACAAAGCTTCAGTAAAGTTGGCTTAGCTCAATGCTAACAATACAAAATGCCCCTGACAAGCCAATGAATAGCATCGTGTTGATTTGTTTCAACTCTAAGAAACAGACATTTGAACACTAACGGTGCAGGAACACATGTCGACAGACAATTTGAAAAGACTCCCAAGAGATAACCCAACCACAAAAATTGGTCAACAAATCCTTGCCCCGAAGCTTTGCCAGGTTTGTATTACGAAGCCATTTTCAATTGGCTGTGCCCAATTTTGTGGCCAGTGATGTGCCAGTGTGGCTTTCATTGATGAATGGCTTCCTTGCATGGAAAGTGTTGTCAAATCAAAGCAATTAGGGCATCAAGCACAAGCCGGTTGCGAGTATTAAGGAGCGTCTAAACTTTGTTGACGTCACGCGCACCCACAGCCCGCATCATATTCTTTAGATCATACGTGAGTATGCACAGCCTGTATGTATTACTCGGCTCACATGAGGGATGGAGTGCGTGCAAAACACATTTTCAAAGCACAAAATCTGGTTTTGTAACTTTAGACCCCCCCCCACACGTTCACTTGCCGTCCTTTCCATAAAATTTATTAGAAGCCACAAGAATAAAAGCTCTAAGTGTCCTCGCTCTGCAGAAAACAATGGCATGAATTCAGAAGATGGATTTCAATCTTTTTTTTTCAAGTGCAGTATTAACATTGAAAAGCAAGTAAATGTGTTCCAGCGCCCTAAAAACACATATTTTTCCGTTTTCTTAATAAATAATAAGTCGTTTTCACCCATAAAACAACAAAAAGTCAAACACTAAACTTTGATTTTGCACATCTTATCAAATATTGTCTGCTCATTCGTTGACCACTTCCAAGTGTCTCCATTTCACGCTTGTCTTTTTGCGTTGTGTCTACGCAGCACCAAGGATTACCCGGTGGTCCCTCGCAGCACGGTGCGCCAGCGAGTGAGCTCCAGCCAGAGTCCGTTCAGCGGGGAAGTCCAAGGCCTGGCCACCCCGAGCACTTTGAGCTCCCAGTACTCCCAGTGCGAGAACGGGGTGACCAGTACTTCACAGGACTTGCTGCCCCAGTCGGGCTCCTATCCGCTCCCCCACGAGCACGGCCAGGACTACCACTGCATCAAGAGGAAAGGTAGGCCACAGCGCCTGAAATATTTATCTAATTTATCTGAAGTATTTTTTTGGGGAATCCCAGCAGCAGTGGAGGACGACTGCCACTCGGGTGAGCATAGCTACAAGAAAGCTTACTTGGAAGGCTCCTCCAGCGAGGATGACCATTACTACCGGCCGGTGGGCTACGCGCAGAGCCTGGGCCTGGCAGCCGGGCCCTACCGAAGCGAGTCCAGCCAGCGGCAGGCCTGCATGTACGCCGGCGCCTCGCAGGGTGCCGAGCCCGTTCCCAGCTTGGAGGACATCAGCTGCAACACCTGGGCCGGCGTGTCGCCCTACGGGAGCTGCTCGGTGGCCACCATGCAGCCCGTGGAGCGACTGCCCTACCAGCACTTCTCGGCTCACTTTGCGTCCGGCTCTCTGGTGTCCAGACTCGGCGGGGTGGCGAGCCACTCCTCGCCTCAGCTGGCCGACGGTCACCACGCCGCCATGTACCAGAGCTCCGTGACGCACCAGACTCTGGGCCGCCAGTGCAGCCCGGGCGCCGGGATCCAGTCGCCGAGCGCCGGCCTGCAGGGGAACGAGTACCTCTACACGCACGGCATACCGCGCACGCTATCGCCTCACCAGTACCACGCCGTTCACAGTGTCAGTATCATGCCCGAGTGGAACGACAACAGCTAGGGGAGCTTTCCGAATTGCAGTTGGGCACTTATAAGCAGCATGAACATGAGATTAGTGGCGCTTGAGCGCACACAATGACAGAACACACACAAAAAAGACTTGAAAGAAACTTTGGTGTGGATCTCCAGTGACTGTATTGGGTTTTGGGCCTACATTTGTTTGTCTCCACTCATTCGTTTCCAATCTCTACAAGGAAGCCGGAGTCTATCCCCGCTGAGACTGGCCGAGGGCGCACCATGGACTGATTCGTAATCAATCACAAGGCACGTGTAGAAAAAAATATCACTCTTACTTGTGGTCCAATCTTAAATCTGAGCAGGACCTAGTATAGTTCAGCCCAAATGCTCGCTTCTCCAACCCACTTCACTGCCATATTTACAGTTTTGCCAAAACTACAGCATCAGTTCTCAGTCTTTGCACACCAGTTGCCTTCAAATTTGAACAATGTGTCTAAAAATGAATCTCCGAATTTGCTTGACATGGTCTTTAAGAAATTAATGAGATGTTTGAGTATTCAAAACACAGGTCAAGAAAATGGTTACGTACTTGTTGGACTAAAATGTTCGCCCAAATCTCACCAAATTGCAAATTTCTTCTTACTACAACAACCCATATAAAACAGGCTGATGTTTGTTATTTGCAGGTATCCATTTTTGTTTATTCCCATAATTGTGTTGCTATGTTGAGACAATTACTGGCTTCCTTTGCAGGTTGAGAAAAAAAACTCAAGTCTGGGCCGCAAAAACATCATAAAAACGTTGCAGTTTTATGCTAAACACGATGAAAGCCTGCATTCGCTAACAATAGAATTAAAACAGGCTTAGCAGCGGGATACCACAGGGAATGTAGTTTCACGGAACCTACTTGATATATGTGAAAAAAACAAAAAGCTCAAAATTATTGTCGCCACAACTTCCATGTGGACAAAGGATTATTTTTAATACTTGTAGCTGATAGAATGTTATTTGTCAATAGTATTTATTTGTCACTCATGTAAATCGCCCGTCCATGCATGTAGCTACAATAGATGGTTATGTTATTTTATAGCCCATTTTTTTTTTTTTTTTGTATAGGGTTTTCTAATCATAATCCGATGGAAACCGGGAGATTACTATGCAGAGGTCAGTATGTATCTAAGTACACATTAGGATATCTTTGTAAATATCCATGTACATAACAGAAAACTTGCAATAAATTTAAAAGACTACATCCTTGCTTTTGTCTGTTTTTTCGGGATTAGCGTCATGTTGTCGTAGACTTCTTAAGTAAGGAAGACAACGGGACGAAACGAAAACAGCGTCCAGGTGTGTTGATAAAATGTCCGTCACATGCTTTGGTTAAAATATCCCAAGGCTCAATGGATATAGCAAAACAAAACGGCTAGCTTGCTCGCTAACGTCAGCGCTACGTCACGCTAGCCATTTCGGTGTCAAAAGAGGACCTCTGCCATTAATAACGCAAAAGTCCATTAAAATAGCAATCAGGTTAGCAAAATCATTCTAATTTTTGAATCACAGCCATCGTTTCTTCTCCTTTGGAAGTGATTTACCTCACGTAGCATTAGCCAAACTGATTTGTAAGTCTTTGTTTACAGAAGTATTTGTTTACGCTCACTTACAGCAGCTCTTCAATAAGACGGAAATCTGACTTGAAAAATTGTCCGTCCATCCGTCTCCCCGCCCCCATCCCGTGACCCTTGCAGCGTCTCCGCCTCGCTCCTATTTGTCTTCCACTGTCTCCAGCCGTCGCTCGGCCTCTTCATCTCTTTTACTCCTCATGATCCTGTTCTCAATCCCTCCGAGCACCCCTCCGCTCTGTCCCGCACCCCACGGGCCCAAACGCGCTGACCTAGGCTCCCGGCCTCCTTTGAAGTGAGCGACGTGACCCCGGCGCTCCAGATGCCCCGACACCGCCAGTCTTATCCTCTCGGAGAACCGCCGGCACGGCCCACAGAGAGAGCCGGTCATTAACCCTGAACAACCTCCACCTCCCCTCCACTGCTTAAACACATGATGTATTACAACTCCCACCCCCGGCGAGCCCCCCACCCCAACTCCACCCCTCGACTCACCCAAACATGCATGTGTGGGCGAGGACCGATGATGCAATAAGCTCTTTAAACATTTAAAGAACGGGTCAGCTTTTCAAAGGGAGGAGCTGGAACCTTTGGCCAGGGCTTCAGTTATCATGGTCAGCGTTTGAAAGTCTGCTGATACGTCAGCAAGAAACAAATGGTTGGAGAATAAATGAGAGAGCCTGGAAGATGGATGAAACTCCGGTCCAGGTACGCTGCCGGTTTATTTAGATAATGAGTGTCTATCTTTACCTGGCGTGAAAGGACTAGATAGGATTGAGAAAATAAACCACCAAATGGACATGATGAAATGTTCTTGGGGACTACTCAAAATATGTTGAAACCTTAAAGGGCCGAAAGAAGGATGAAAGACCCCCCTAGTAATGATTCTTTCGGTAGGCCAGACTTGAGACGTTTTGGAGGGAGGGGAAAAAAAAAAAATTCAATCGTTTCAGAGAAATGATGAGTCATGGCCCGAGTCGGCCTCCAATGAGAGAAGCTAAACAAATCAAAGAGCGGGTGCCCCCGTATGACAAAGTAGAAGAGTGCAAGAACAAGAGCATTCCTTGGGCTAGAAAAACGAGGGAGGGGGATTACGTTATTAAGATGTACTGAAACGAGGATCACCGCAGATGGATGAGCTCCCGGCACAAAAAGCTTTTTTTTTCCTTCCTTCCAAAGAATCAAATCCATCTCATCCAAAACATCTGCTTCCATTGTTAAACTGTTGCATCTTTGCTTAGCTCATCAACAGCCGTTTGAAAAGTCCACATGGGAGGCTTCTGAATCATTTTAAAGAGACGATCTTTCCTGGGTGAATACAAAGATTTGTAATGAAGATGTTTGAAAAGTCCGGCCTCAATCAACGAGGCGTCAGACAGGCAAAACGTCGGCAGACATAATCAAGTTCGAAACACGTTTCTGGCCTATTTCCAGGGCATGTGTTTGATTCCCGGATCGGGTCTTGCGGTCCGGCTGGCTATGGGTTCGATGTGAAATGGTCCCTCCATCAGATAACGCATTTTCTGGTTCCTGTAAAGATGTCCGCCATATCAACAGAGACATGCGTCAAGCTAATGGGAAAGCTACATCTGTGCAGGGGCAGGCTCTCTTTGCCTCAGCAGCTGGCAGACGCAACCTCTGGGACGGGAGCGCTGAAATGGAAGCAAAGACCTTTCCATCTCCCACGTTCAGTCTTTCAGCACCACTCCTGGCTGGAATCCTGAGGGACGGGGGGGGCGTTAAGGAGGCGGTGGGGGTGGGGGCGTCCTCCGGGAGAATCAGACAGGGATGTTACAGTGATGACAGGGTGAGAAGCAAAGCACTACACTGTGTTACAAACTTGAGTATTTGTTTTTATAGGTAAATACACTTAAGTTTTTATGTTTCAAGTTTCTGCTCTTGTCTAATTGCTCAAGGTACCAGGATCATGGTAGTGATCAGAAAGTCCTGTACAGCAGCGAAAGGTGAATTATCACAGCTGCGATGGCCGAGAGGTTAAGGCGTTGGACTCGAAATCCAATGGGATCTTCCCGCGCAGGTTCGAACCCTGCTCGCAGCGACGTAAATTATGCACACCGAATAGAAATGCAACCAACTTGATTAGTGCACTAACTAGCTTTATCATACACACTAACTGTCATATGATATGAAGAGAGGTCTTGCCAGTAGTCCCTGATGGTTTCGAACTAAAATTATTCAAGCGCTGAGGCATATTCTATCGCAATTTGATCCAATTTAATTAAAAAATGTGCTTTATTGAATAAAATGTAGATGCAGTTTTTACTTTCAGTCTTCTACTGGTCAACACTGTGAAAATTCCATCCGTCTTCGTCGAGCAGCATTTGCAGCGTCGACCGTCAGCATTTCAATGTCAAAGTTGAAACACGGCCTCCATCTATAGCATCATTAGAGCTGATAAGACACCCCGAGCAGGCTCCAAGCATTTCTGGCCAGGTCTGTGGGAATTACAGGTACGAACCGCGCCAGGAGAAAACAACTCTTGCTCACATCCACCTGGGGTAGACGTTTGCTCCATATGGAACACATTTAGACTTAATGTCAGTCCTGTGAGATCTGAAGGACTGGACTGGTTTCTTTCACTTTAAACATCTCTACCCGCTTTGTCCATGGGAAGATCCCAACAGTGTCTTGACATAGTGCAAGTACTGTATAAGCAGCACATTTTTTATGTAAAGGACTGCCGACCTGCCCAACTTGAAGGCTTTATGGAAGTTGACCAAGGGAAAATTTGCTCTGACTTGTGAGAGACAGCATGATTTTTAGACCATGAGAGTTATTTCCTTGGAAGTTTCTTTTTATACAGAGAAAAAACTCAAGTATTGACCAATTGAAATGGACTATAAGACTGACAGTTGCGATGGCCAAGAGGTAAAAATAAAATTATGGGGATTCCTATAAGTACATGACAGTATTTGGCTAACTACTTCAAAAATCTAGTGCGTTAAAATAAATAATAGTTCCGATTAAATGAAGCTGGACCACAGTCAACCATACATATACCGAAGAAATGTAACAAGATGAACCAAGTCAAAGTCAAGTCCAATCTTTGATAAGATTTAGCCAAACAAACCCAAGTCCTAAAATCATCAACTGAAGTCTGACTTGAGTCAGGTCCTCCATCGACTCAAGGGGGGTTTTCAGTCACCGCTGCTGGATCAATACCTCGCCTGCTGAGGAACTGAACCCGAGGGTGGAGGTGCAACAAGCCCATGTGGTCCCACTGTGCCTTTAGGGACGGCGTGGTCAATACGTCTCAAGGCAGCGGTATGGGGCCTTCACATTTGGGAACAGTAAGTTGACTTTTCATGCGTGCCGCTTACAATGCTAATGGTGCTGTTGAGGAGGTTTCAAGACTATTGATCCAGATACCTTTGCTCGATTGATTTTAATACTGCGTGATTACAATATAAAATTATATAGCATCGTTAAATTGTGGTGAAGGCCGATTTGAGGCATGAAACTCCAGGGCCACATGAATGGCGTCAAAAATTTTGAAACGATTGATCTCGGTCTCTCTATCACAGAAAAATTGGCATTTAAGGCGTAGAGACTTTTTTTTTTTTATATCTGCCGCATATCATCACAATGATATCCGCTTCCAGGACAGAAACAAGGCAACATACTGTGAGCGCTGAATCAATACGAGCGATCCCCAAGAGGCTCTCCGAGTCGCTTGCGGTAACGTATCGATCCGCCTAAATGCGAGGTGTCTGCATGATGTTCTAAGAGGCTCAGCGGTCCGACTGCGTGCCAGCGGTCGGACCCACGCGATTTAACCCACCCCCCCTTTCCGCCCCCTCACCAGCACCACACCGCCTTTGCCCTTTGCGCCGAGCCTCCACAGAGGTCCACGTGTGACTTGATGCCATCGATAAAAGTGAAAACATCATTGGGGAGGGGCTTGTGTTGCGACCCGCACGGTCATTGGGGTCCGAAGAAATGAGGCACCTGGGCCCTAGAGGAGATAAACACTCAATATTTCACCGCTGGCTTCTCTCAGACTCGTATGGCTTTTTTTTCTTATTGTCAGATGAGCCGGGTTATTTGAAGAGGACAAAAAAAAAAGGAACTGAAGTGGGTGTGTCAAATATTTATTTTACAAAATAAATAAACGATTAACCTATCGATTATTCTTTCGATGAATCGATGATGGATACGTACAAAATCACAAATAAATGATTTGATTGAGGTTTATAGAATTAGTAGGTGAGCTTCAACAAAAAGTTGTGAATTGCCAAACGTTATGCGTCTGTAAATCAGCTGTTCTCTTTTTATCTTATCGCTGACAGGTTGTTTGGTTTTTGTAACGACTTTTTATCTATGCATGTGAAAAAGGTCACACTTTTATGTGTGTGCACGTGCGTGTGTGTGCGTGTGAGGCTGTCTGCTGGGAAAGGCTCGAGTGATATAATGCTGGTGGTCTCGTTCTGTCTCGCACTTGGGAAACAAACTGGCTCTCGGTGCACTTTTACAAGATGAAGCAACAAAAACACAAGAGCGCAGTAACTCAAAGAGAATTTGACCTAGAGATCCATTTAAAAAATAAACAGTTTGTGCAGTTTGTAATCAATCCATTGCTGCTCCTTGCCACTAGGGGGCAGACGTATGGGCGGCTGTATTAACTACTGCAAATACATATTTTGATGCTGGCTGAAATGAGCTCAAGTAAGATGCGCAGGAGTCAATTTTACTTCTTCTATTTTTCATGCCATTGTCCGTTCGTTGAGCTGGTGCATGTAAACGTCATCCAGGAGAAAAGCAAACATTGAAAGTTGAAAGTTGACAGATGACAGTAACAGAGTGGAAGACACCCCGTGGCTTAGTATCTTAACAGGGCCCCCTATCAAGATGGATGAGTCTGAAAGGACACAGTCATGGCTTGAGCTGGCTGATAGGGCAACAGACGGACACCGGCCATGATAATCGGGTCTGTGGATGCGAGCCGTGTAAGAATAGCCAATCGGGAAGCTCGATGAAGCTGGCGCAAATGGGGAAACGATTGGTTGTTTTGACCCTAGTGAAATTAGCAGATATGCTAACAGTTAGCCTAGCTTCTTTTATTTCTTTGTTTACTACTTTCTAGTCTTTCTTTTTAGTTTTTTTTTTTTCTTCGAGCAGCCAGGTCAGAGTTATAGTTACAGAATTTCCCATGAAATTCATAGCTCGGTGCACTTTTGCTAGCTACGTAGCATTGTTTATGCATTCTTTTGTTCTGGAGATTCCCTACGAGACTGTAGGTAACCCACTTCTGTTGTGTTTAGGCTGTCAGGGAGAGAACAACTCGGCCCGGCTTTGGCCCCGAACGCAGCCGAGATGGATGAGTGTGTGACAGGACGCTGCCTTCACTGACTCGGTGTGAGGCTTACGCTGGGTCACGCGTTGTGTGTGTGTGCGTGTGCGCTCTTGCTGGCTGTATAAACTCACACGGAGAGGACCCCGAGCGCGGGGGAGATGAAGACCTCTCGGAAAATGTAAACACTCTGTGAAGTGGCGAGTCGGGCAGCTGCAGTCGCGCACACACACACACGTTTAGAAAAATGCTATCCCAAGGTCAAGGTTAAGCGCTGACACTATTTCAACTCTTTCACTTTCCCTCTCGACCTTTCCGTCGCGCTCTGAAATTTCGGCGGTGCCAAAGCGCAGAAGAAAACTAAGTGTAATTTGCAGAGAGACCAACTGCGGGGAATTACTTAATGAGGAAAACGATTAACGTCCATAAAATCCAAAATAGTGGAGCTAGCTTTTTTTTACGCTTCCGCTAAGTGTTTCAGACGATGCCGCAACCGCCACAATAAGGCCCACGCCATTGTCACTAAGCTGACACCTTGACGTCTTCTTCATGTGCGCCATTACCCGGGTGATGTTTATGTACACAGAGGGAAAACACACTTAACAAGTACTTAACAAAGTACCTCGAGCTCAAGTAAGAGTGCAGTGAAAAATGAAGCGGGCTGGCAGGGGGGCGACGGGTAATCTTTGCTGGAGTCCATCTTTATTATCTGGCTCAATGGACAGAAGTGGATCCCGAGGTAAAAATACCTCAGCCTGCTTCTCATCAACGCGTTGCTCTTATCTGACATCGCAGATACATTTGGGACGAGCGAGTGCGTATGGAGCCGTAGCGGCACGAAGCTAAGGGCGAATAATTCAAGTTATTTTTCATTCGATCATGGAATACGATTAAAGGAAGAAAAAAGAAAGTGGGTCAGGACTGTTTATTTCAAGTGAAAAGGTTGGAAAGCGCAACAGATAACAGAGGAACGGGAGAGAAATGTTTTCTGTGTTGAAGAACGACAAGGTGACAAATTGCCGCTTACAGGCTACAATGGTTCCACTTTAGTGAGCTATTGATTTTGTCCCCGTTTTTCCCGACGTCGCCGACACTCTGTGGCCTTTGGTGGCGTTCTTTTGCTCCCCTCTGGGACGCCGCATGAGAAGATGGAACCGAAATGTCTTATGGATCGTTGAAGGGGAAACACCTCCGGAGATGGCTGTCTGTGTTCTTTTTTAAACGGAGACAATGGTCCTCGGCCACGTCCCAACGCTGCTCTGGGATGCAAACACTCGCTCCGAGTCAGTCAAGTGTGAAGAGAAAGAAACTGGAGCTAAAAGGACTTGGGGGAGGTCAATGAAAAGTATGCAAGTGCAGTACAAGTGCACCTTGTATTTCCATTAAGCGTGTCTGGAATGCTAGCGGTTGATAAAAAGTATTTGAAAGTAACAAAATGGACTTGAGCTGCACAAACGAAAAACTCATTTAAAACTAATGAGGTGGTGCCTTTAGTCAATGTTTCATCTCAAAGCGTCTTCACCCATTGAAATGAATGGGAGTGCCAGTAATCTGTTCCAGGATCCCCCTATGTGCTTTTTAATCAGAAAAATATCATTATATAGGCGAGACGAGAAGACTTAACTATTTAAAACTTTTTAAACTTTGTTCGTGTTGAGAGTTGAGAACAAACTACAGGAATGCTCATAGTTTCATTTTGCACGGCTGCATGGATTCCAGCAAACAGAAGCATCATTTGGCATATTAATGCCGGCAGTCAGGCAGGCAGACGGGCGGGCGGCAGATAAAGAGGACTCTATTAGTCTCGCCTCATTGTGCCACCCTGATTCCGCTCTCCTAATTGGCTGCCTTCTGTAGGCTCGGCAGCCATATTTCAGTATAAAGGCGAAGGATCCGCGGGTCACGGGAATAAAAGGGGCCCCATTTGACAGGTCAGCAGGCTGATGTCTATGGCATAATCTTGGGTCGGGGGTCGAACTAACATCAAGATAGGCCGTGGCTGCGAGGGTCAGCCGCCACAACGGAGAGAGCCCAGTAAGTACGTCGGCAGACTGGCTGGAATGTTGCGTTTGGGGCGGCAAATTCAGTTGAATAGACGAGCTTCGGGAAATGAAGCTTAAAAGTGGATACACAGTTTAATTGCCATCGAGAGGAAAATTATTTCATTGTTCTGTCTGACACTATACATTCATTGCGGTAAATAAATAATACACCGGTTCTGAATCACCGTTTTAGACAAAGTACTGGCAACCAGTTAGCAATACTAATCCAGTCCTAATTAGCTCCAAAACATGGACTATTAACTCCGCCTTTGTGTTTTTTTCCAGTTGTTGCTTCGCCGTGTCATTCTGTTATTTTTACTAAATTAGCAAGATGTCAGCAACGATTTCAAATGTATTGCTCGTGCTCATTATCCCATACATCGGCCGAGCAAAAACAGACACTACTCGGCAACCTAATCCAATTAGGGATAATACAAGAAGTCAGTCAGAAGACTTAAGCAACAGGACAACAGTCTATCCCGTCGGATTTGGTCCGAGAGCCCCATCGCGCTGGCATGGGCGCCCTCGGAGCGCACGGATGTTTATGCGCAGAGGATGAGCAGCCTGAAAACGGTAAAGTTTGCACGCACGCATGCACAAAGACACACGCACAGGACAGTCTGCCTGGCACCAGACGGCAGCGCGCTGCCAAATGAGATGTGTGAGAGCCCCCTGCTGCCAAGAGGCGGACAGGAAGAAGAAACAAACCCTCTCTAATGGAGACATGACATGCTCGCTGGGGCGGAAACTCAAACAAACGATTAATGGGCCACGGAGACTTCGGTACAGCGGCAGCAAAACACCCCCGCACCCCCCCTTCCACCCCCGCCCTCTTTGTACTCTCACTCTCGCTGTCTCGCATGTTGACTGAGAGGCTTTGACATTTCAAGACGCAGACCGCGGCGGCCATTTTCGGCCACCCCCTTAGCGCACTTCTGCCTGGAGCGGCAGTTGACGGAAATGTATGGAAGTCGCCGCATCCCAAAGTTCTTGGAATGAGACTTACATGGGTCGCCAAAGTCAGTCCAACATCATCATCATGTCTTCTGGTTGCGAGCTGTCAGGCGCTGACCTACGCAACCATAAAGCGACTACAGACCATGGGAACGGATAATGAGATCCCCTGAAGGATCCCATGTGAACGAAGCTCCGAATACAAACAAGAGTTGGTGTAAACATGAAGTTTACCCAAAAATTGATTTAATACATCTGGGATATTCGAAGGGTAGGGGGAAGTGGGGGTGGGGGCATAAAAGTCCGTCCATTCCAGTAGCCGGTGCCGTCTCGCCCTTTGTCTCCAGCTCGAGATCCAGAAGGGAAGCCCCTTACGCTCATGTGTTTTGATTAGCAGGTAATGATCTTTGATCTAATTCGCTGACTGGGAAAGTGCGGCTCCCATTGAAATCCGGTGGATGCTTGGCCGACCTGGAGCCAGTGTCACTTCTCGTTAGGGCCTGGAGCTCCGTGACCTCCGCGTTGCCAGTCCCGGCCCCCGCCTCTCAGCATGTGCACCCCGCGTAATGATATCAATAGCAGCAGGGGTGCAATGAATACAAATCCGCGTGCAGAATGTTTGGACAAGAATTCGCTGCCGGCTCCCGTCCCGCCCCGTCCGCCTCCCCTCTTTGACGTGACTCAACCTCTATCCGGGGACACAAAGGGCAGCGATCTGGATGCTTGATTTAACACAAAATAGTTGGCTACACAAAATAAATGCCCCCTGCTGCTCGGCTATATATGATATAGCATGCAAGCGGATCTTCTCAATGCATCCGAGCTACAATACGTAGGTGGGAAGTACAAATAATTTTCCCCAGATATCTGTAATTTATTTGAGTATTAAGAAAAAGCTAAATACATCCACACTCTGCACTTAACCCTAAACACAAGACAAGAATGACATGAATAGTTTAAAACAAGGCATGCTTTGTTTTAGAGAAGAAAAAACAAACATCGCCAAAGCTAATGCTAACAGTCAATGGAAAATCCTATTGTTGGGCTAAACTAAAAAGCTCAACAGATGTCAGGAATTAATACTTGGAACTTTAAACTGCATTACTATAATTTACTGTATATTCCAAGTCACACAATCATCTCCTATTGAACCAAGCGACGACCACCTGATTTCCGTCTCTGGTATTGACAGAGCCGCGAGAGGCGGTGGCCATTAACAGAGGTATGCTCGTGGAAGCGGCCAACGTAAGCCCCACTTAAACCAGGAAGGAAATAACCAATGCATTTGGTTT
Organism: Syngnathus scovelli; assembly: GCF_024217435.2. Lineage (NCBI taxonomy): Eukaryota > Metazoa > Chordata > Actinopteri > Syngnathiformes > Syngnathidae > Syngnathus > Syngnathus scovelli. Next base: position 11,090,557 of record NC_090859.1, on the reverse strand, counting down.
CTGAATTAACAAGACTGGAAAAGCAATAAACCCCCACCCCTCGCTCCGAGACCTGTTTATTATCAATTACGGCGATACAATGTGGCCAAACTGTGAACGTGGGCGTGCCGCACGCCATGTGCACACGCCCGGCGCACACTGGGCCCACTCTTCCTCGCTCGTCTGCTCGTAACTGACGTTTGAACACACCGCTGTTTGATTCTGCTGGCGGACTGCAATTTTGTTGACGACTATAACCCGTCAGACGACCCAAACATAATATTTTCATGTTTCTATATTAAACTCAACTTACATTTTTAATGTGACAATAAAGAGTAATTTTCGTACTGGTAGGCCGCAAAACGAGCAGATTCGATTGCCACACATAATTTGTCAACGTGTCCGTTCGGGTTACTCTGGCAATGAAAAACGCAAACGTTGAGTTCCGTTTCTTTGCCGCAGGTGTGACGGCGACAATGTAGTCGACGCATCTCGATTGTTTTGCTCACTTGATCTTTCTCGCAGATGTTTGCCGGCCTGCAAATTGAGCGGACGGACGGATGAAGACGAATAGCACCATCTGCAACTCTCGAGGAAGTGCAGATAACCAAATATGCGCGGGTTGTTCATCATTTTCAGGACGCAAAGGCCGAGTGTAACATACGTGGGGCGGAAATTCCAAAACGTAGCGGCTAAGTCACCTCGTGACTCACTGCAGGATTTCAGACTTCACTATCGTAATTATTGAACTGGTTTAACATTTACCATCAGGATGATCAACCCACAATTGTTGCGATGTCCTGCCTGCTTGCTACCTGCTGCGATGCCCCTTCACATTTTCCACCGGGGGAAATTTCTCCCCCGACAAAAATGAGGCTTCTTGTCCTCACGTCTGCGTCATCTATCTCCTTCTCCCACTTTTTCCATCCCCTTAAGCATCACCCCCGCTCCGCCTGCCCCCCTTTTTGTTCTCGATGCGCCATAACTCAGCCAACCTCGGGTGTTTGATGTCCGCGCTCTGGATATCATTTCAACCGGGACAACCGCAACGATAATACCCTCTCGCACGCATGGCACATTCATTTCGCACACTTACAGGGGACAATGCGCATGAAAAAGATGTTGAAACAGAAAGATAAAAAGGCTTTGGAGGAAGCCAAGCGGGTAATATGTCAAAAGACCAACAGCACACTGCTGTACAATAAATATTACAAAATGTATATATGATGTATAATTTTAATCTAATTACATGGAACATGCTGCCACACAACTTGGCAACAAAAAACTATATTTTTCCATTAGGATTAAAGAATTATATAGGATAAATAAAGAACTACAATATGGAAATCGGTCGATGGATACTTGGACACAAATGGTGCAGCAACATCCTTAGATGGACAATATTATTTTATATTTTAATACTTTATTCCTCATTAAAAGACGTTGACTCTTATTAGTCAATGTTCTATTGGTGGGCCGGTACAGATTAATGGCATTTTCAGTCTTTTCAATAGGGAAAGATGATTTGAGATTTGCTTGTTTTGAATTCTGAGCATGTTCTAAGTCCTGCCACCTCAATACGCCTACAAAAAAAATGGAGGAGGGTAGGCGTCGTTGATAATTGCGTCTTATCGTTGGCTTTTTTTTTTTTCGATCATTACTCTTATACTCAGCGTCAATCTCGTCTCTTTTAGGGGAATGAGGTCCAGATGGCTGGAGTTCCTGTCGGTTTTCCCTCAACCAGCCACTCGGCTTATCGGCAAGTTCACTTCACTTCAAGCAACCACTGACAGCTCAGTTAATTTGCACCTTTTAGCCCCCTTTTTTTTCAAACATCAAGACGCTTTATAACGGGAGACTCTTCTCACCAGAATTTAGATAGTGTAGAATGGATATTTACTTTTACATGAATGAACTTAGCATCATGTGTGTTAAAGGGAAATGAGGACGCCACAAAAATGCGTCACATTTGTCCTATTTCAGTCAAAATTTTCATCAAAACAATTCAGGGAGAAAAAAATCTGCATGGAATTCTGAAGGCATAATTTTGAAGTTTGCAATAAACGGTGAGTATTCAGATTTTTTTAGACTAATATAAAAACCTATACTGGATTTTTTTTAGGAAAATGAAAATAAAATTAGGATTAACATATTTTTCTTTTACATAAACCGCCATAATTTGTGGAAAACTGTTCGTGGTTTTTTTTGGGACTGCTTGAAAAGATTTGTAATATAAATTAAGAAAAAGCACATCTCCTGCAACTGTTTTCTAAATAAAAAACATATATCAAATAAAATATATGTATAGCGGTTTGAAGCAGAGAGGGTCACTCTCGTTCCTTTCAACGGAGCTGGACTGCTGACCCCGCAGGTCATTTGTCCGAGGGTGCAGGTTAGCCGATGGACAGCCAGCGAGGGGAGTGACTTTGATCTGCCCGTACGATGAACTGGGGGTGGTGGAAGTGTCCCTGCTAGATGACGATTGGGGGTCAGCGCGCTCGCTCCATACAGGTGACCGCTGCACATCTGGGTCGCATTTTGGGATTAAATAGGCTGGCCATTAAGATCGAGACGACTGTATGACTTGGTCATTTTTTTGAAAAGTGCATAACGACAAATAAAAAAAAAAACGGATGACTGTTAGCTTTGGGGCTCATTAAAAGCTGAGTTATGATCGTGACATATCGCATAAATGTGGGGGGTGGGCAAAAGGTCTTGACGGACAGCCACTCGTGCTATTGTGGCTTCCGCCAAAGGGTCACGTCCTGTCTGGCCCCTGTCCACTCCACACTTCCACAACATATCCGGGGTCTCGGCCTTCCAACACTCACATGCGCAAACACAAGACCCCTGTGCCCGCTTGGCGCCACGTTGCGGCAGTGCTCGGGCCCTTGCGTGCCATCGGGGGGCCTGGGGGAGGAAGCGAGTGATGGGAAAATGTTCTTCATCCAATCACAACCCCCAAGCGGCCTCTTATGGAACATGTTACGCCACTCATCCTCCCCCTCGTTGCAAATGTAGTTCATTCGGTGTGCCGTTACTCAACGCGGGCAAGAGATCAAGCCCTGCTGGAGTCGGAGCGACCACCGTGGCCAGCTTTGGCCGATTACTGATCAATCAAAATCACCAACACCGGGTTCTATTATGGCTGTCTTAGGAGTTTTCTTTATTTCTCATACTAAAGGTTGGATATCAAGGATCTAAAACAATGCTTAAAGAGCACAGCAATGAAAACACCTTCAATGGATATCACATCAATGCTCACACAGCTTTCCAAAGCCGAGAAGCAGCAACAAGTCACTCACTACTCAGCTGAGCCTGGGCAAATGCTTACAGCGCCACCTTTTGGCTGCTAGGCTAAACGCAACGGGAAATGAGGCCCTCACTTTTTTGGTGTAAAATTACAACTTCATTTTTGGAATATTATTTTTTTCTTAATAATTCAAGCTGTAATATTCTCAAAACTTTGTTTTGTAATACAATGTCAATTCATGCATGATTACAAAAAATATTACTTTATTCGTAAAAAATGAATTCCCCCTTTTTGTTTTATAAAAAGCGCAACGCAAGAAATTTATTTTGTTTTCTTTTTATTTTTGAAATTGTGACTTTATGTCAATGTTTGGATTGTATTCTTGGAAATTGTTTTTTTACTTATTCCCTTTTAACTCTACTATTCTCTCTTCTAAAAATAATGGAAATATTTTTTCCTCACAAAATTAGGATTTGATTCCTGCAACCTTTTGATGTTTTTTAAAATTTTGACTTTTGGGGCATGAAAGGCAGCAGGTCAAAATTCAGTTAAATATGTTTTACATAGTCCTGTTCAAAAAAATTATAATAAAATGTAACTCACGCGTACAGTGCAACGCTCTTATAAACACAACTTGGAAAAAGATAGCGGGGTGGAGTGGCCATCGTCTTAAAGCTCCGTTTTAAAAAGCTTTGTCATCTTGTTATCCTGACTTTGTCTCAGAGACTTCTCCTACTTCACGGCGGGGGTGATTATTTTGATTTTTCGCTGTTTCTCTGATCCTGGCGAAGACAAATGAAGTGTGTCGCCACAGAGAAAGACAGCGTGCCCGCGGAAGGCGAAACGAGTCTGGGAGGGTAAAAAAAAAATTCCTCAGCGCGGGAAAGAGGAGAAAACAAAAATTGTCTATTTTCATTTTTTGTTTTGCAAAAAAACTTCGCCAATAATACGACTTCAACAACTGGTTTTAAGTAAAATTACAACAGTCTTGCAACATTAGAACTTTTTTTCTCTCTATTAACATTTCGATTTGTTCTTGCATCCTTTTCACTTTTCTCTCGCAAAATCACTTCATTGTAATATTCCAACTTTTTTTCTCATGCCGAATTCAAACAAGTCAGCTCCATTAAGGAGTAGCGGAGCTGATAAGCCACTTTCCACCCACCCCATTGATGACCTCTTTATAAGGACCTTCTGACAGGCGACCTAGTACCCAAAAATAACCCCGTGTGACAGTCAGGGACGTGAGCAGGCTGTAATTCTAATCAAGTGGTTAGATTAGCCATGCTAATTAGCCCTCAAATTCTTTCCTTCTCCCATTGACTACAAAATCCAGAGAATGAACTATTACCATTATTCCCTGCGAGAAAAGTTGGTTCTCAATTGGAGATGAGAGGCATCCTGGAACGGATTGCGTTTGACCTCGGAGGTTCCACAGTTAGCAGATTATGGAAAGATGCTTAGAGTACCAAAATGTTGTGCAAAATAAGGCAAAGTCAAAGAAGGGAGTAGATTGGATTTCAAACGTTGGCTCGCACTGAAGTTTCCATGTAACAACTGAAAACAAATTGACGGATCACAGTGGAAACGCAGCTGCGGGGCTATGGAAAACCATCTTTACATTCAAATTGGCAGGTGGCCTTTTCAGACAGACCCTCTTTTCGCTCCAGACGCTGTCTAGTTGCATCGTTCAAAATTTAACAAGGCCTCAATAATAATGGGATCACATTTAATGCGTTCGTTGGTTCAAACTTTGCCTGCGTAAAGACGATTCTTAACGTTTAATTGATTTTTAACATGTGCAACAGCCCAACAGATGACGAGGAATAAATCACTGCATGTGCTTACTGAAGCATTTCCACCGACAATTCCAAATCTTTGTGGGGCCGTCACGGGCATAGCTCCGCCCCTTTTCCAAAACGCCCGGGCTTCAATTCCATATTGCACATCCGACGCAGGACGTGTCTGACATATTTAAAACCAAGCCTCGACCGTGTTAGTGATGACCTGTCATTTGGTCATTCCAAAGACGGTGACGGAAAGGAAAATTAAAAAAAAAGTTCACATGTGGCTTTGTGGAGGTTCTAATTGATACTTTTCACATAAAAGACATTTGAGGAAAGTGAGACTTGGAAGGCCGGTTGGTGTCATACAAATCTGTCAGTGCAAATTCTCTTTGCATCGCGTGCTTTGTATTCTATTTAGCCTCAGAGGTCCACAGCCAACAAGCCCCAGCAGACCCCGCTCCAATTGGGATGCGTGTGGCCCAGTGTCAACCTTCTCTTGTGACAGAGCTAATTTAAGGCTCTTAAACATCTGCGACTCTCCAAACATCTTCATAAGCTGTCTTATTTTCAAAACAAAGCCGCAGCGTTGCGATAATAACACGACAATAAACCAAGCTAACCAGCTGGTGACCCCGGAACATCAGAGCATCCGTGACAACGACAACATGTCCGGCTCAAGATAAAAAGCAGCCTGTAGCGGGTTTCTACGAGGGAGAGCAAATTCGTCAGCCGGAGATTGGCAAATGTCAGTCATGTTGGGCTGTTGTCATTCCTCAAGTGGCCCGTAGCCTCGTGAGCGATAGCCTGAGAAAGGCCGAGTTATCTTATCTGACGAGGAGAGACAGGTCGCATGAGTGGCGGGAAGGGATGAACGAGACTGAAACTAAAATATGCAAATATAAGGACTACAGAAATCTGGGAATATCGACTGTTGAGCGGCTGGATTTGATTTCTTTATTTTGCTTTTAAACGTCTACCACCCTCGCCACCCCTTTTATGTGGAATTTATTTTTTAATAAAATTCGTCAACAATTTGAAGGGAACAGACTACAATGTATATCTTCTATAGTATTACGTTATATGTAAAACAAATATGCAGCCTGCCTTGCTTTTCTTTTCCACCTTCTCAAGAGCATTGGACAGGCTCTCGGGTGTATCTCGAGTGGATGTTGTGTCCATCCTGGGAACTCTGACTTAAGATAAGGCCACTGACATCTGGAGAGTTGCCGGTGCACCACAGGATGCGACGAGAGGATAATAAAGAGGATAAAGGCTCAGGGATGAGCTGATATCCAAAGTAGGATACTACAATATTAAGCATTTTACTAAACTGTACATTATTCACCTTCCCCGACTATGAGTCATGTCAGAGGAGTCGGTGACAATCACCATGGTGACGCAGCTGTGTTTAGACCCAATAAATAAATACATAGGCTACCCGAACACGGCTCATTTTTCCTCCATTTTTAGCAGAGTGTACATAAAAAATATTCACAAAGAGCACGTCGTTGGGCAACGTCTACAAAAGACAAGATAAAATGCAACTAACCATGTCCAGATGAAATCAGGAACTTTTCTCCTTCACTTTGACTGGCACGGTGCTGATGTTTCCTCTGCATGTGCTCATGTTTTGCACCTTTCCAGCAGTTGAAGGAGACGACACGACTTCTCTTAAAGTGGGTGATGGATTTCTGCAGATGATAAATCACATTAGCACTTGACATGTAAGCAGCAGGGATGAGTGTGGGATAACTTGGCCCCAAACTTATGTTTTTTTAAGTAGCATTTAGTATGACAATAATCAGAAAATACAGTCATGATGATTCAAGATAAAAATGTATACGTACTTTATTGTACGTCATTTCACCCAAGGTATAACCAAAATATATCTGGGGGAAAAAATGGAATACATCTTTTATTATGGTAGCCAACTATCGTTTCAAATTACAGTACTCAGTTGTTAAAAAGAAATTGCTTCACATTAATTCTTAAAACAATTTACTAGTATTTTACAGTATATAGTGTAGTTATTAAATGTTGAATTTGTAATGAAAATGTGTATATTTACCTTAGCCTAAGCTCGGTAGCCAACAGCGACATCAGGTGGCATGATTACAAGACGTTGACAATATCTATTATTCAGCAGCAATGCACTGAATTATCAAAATTTTAAACTGAGGACAACTTCTGGAAGAAGAAAATTCTTATTAACTTGGGGGAATATTTCATGTCAGCATATTATTTACACGTATTTATCGCAGTTAGTTGCTATAAAATTGCTAACACTTCGAGATGTTCAAGACGCTAACGTGGTGACGTAACTTACCTTTGTGGGCTTCTCCGCTTATTTGTCACCCAAGTCCTCTTCTTTAAATAGTGCGCTGCTTTAGTAATTATAGTTTAAAATAACTTTTTAACCAAGTAAATGGTCGTGTGTTGAAGAGTTAATCGTTAGCCGCTCCATTTGCTAACGTTGGTACGTCATAGCCGCCAAGCGCAATCAATGACACCTGCTGTGTTCACCTGTGACGTCATCGCAGTACTATGCTAATGAATCGAGAATATTCGAGCAAAAACAAATACAAAATAAGATATTAATCCATTTCATATAATTTGAAATAAAAAGATTGGGCATTTATGAAATACAATCTTTGAGCAGAATGTTGAATAATTCAAAATTATATTATTGACAGAAATTATCAGTAATAATAATCATGATTATCAAATTATGGAGGGGAAAATAATTAAATAATGACATGACAAAAAGTTGACCCTTTTTATCTCTATTTTTCCAAATGAATTATGTTATATGTACACAGTAGAGCACTCAAAAATGCACCAAATAAGTCGTTCGTAAACATTCCAATTTGGAGAGTTCACCACAATGACGACGTAAATCCAAAACAAACATTTCCACATTAAACGCTGAAATACAACGTCGCTGCTCTTTCTCACATCCTCTTCCTCATCTTGCCCTTCTTTTGGCTGCCCCGACCGAAGCCGGACTTCTTAACGTCTCCCAACCATTTCTTGTTCTTGGCGCGTATGTTCTTCAGGCCTCCACTCTGTAGGAAGTGATGCTTCTGTTGCTTCTTGCGCTCCTTCAGGATCTGCTGGCTGGTTTTGAGCTCCGAGCGCACCCTGCTACCGTTGGCCAGGAACTGGGAGCCTGTAGAACTGCGACCGCGACCTGAGAGACGCAAACAAATTTGGGTTTCATACTGTCGAGCATCTCTGCAGTTTATTGTATGCAACTTTTATATTTGCATTACCCAAAATAATTAGTTATTACAAAAAATGAAGTACCTTTCGGTGGCCTCCTCCCTCCTCCTCCTCCTCCTCCTCCGCCTCCTTCCCCATCCGAGCCCGCGGTTCCGTCATCAATCTTGTACTTCTTCTTCCACTCCTCATAACTGAGAACTTGTTAAGTATTCCAACGAAATGTTGTCATCCAGTCAAATTTGTCTTCGAAACACTTCAAAGTAAACGACCAGCATTTGTCCAAAAGGATACAAGTTTTTCCTGTTCTTCTTCTTGTGGATGGTTTGACCCCCCTCGAGTTTAATCCTGTTCTTCTGGTCATCTTTGCCCGTTTCTGTTACGAAGCGCTTCCTCTTTCGGTCCCTACAAATTGAATCCGGATAAATATTGAGGATGAGACATAACGATATCGGAAATGTAACCACGTTGGCGTCACCATTTCATGATCTTCTTGTGCTGGTTGAGTCGTTCTCCTTCGTCTCCCATGAGGTCGAGGACGGCGGAGGACGCTTGCGTTTCAAAGGTGCTGCCGTCTCCGCCCAAACTTAACCTAAAAGTACAAAGAGATGATGTGAAGCTAACATCTAACAATATTTCATTCATGTCAAAATCTATAATTTGCTCTCACCCTCTCTCCGAGTTGAAGTCTTTGGGTCTGTAAGGAATGTAGTACTCCTCATCTTTGACCGCCGCCACACGTTTCTTTCGCTTTTTCTTTGGGCGCTCGAATCCTCCGTCCTGATGACTTTTCCTCTTCCCACCAACCACCTCGGAGAAAACCTCCTGTAAGGAAAGGAACAGTCAAACTACACACACAAATATCCAGGGAAATACAGTCCATTGTACTCTAATAGAAACTTTTTCCACAGTCTATTAGCGCCCTCTCTTGGTGGAAAGTTGACACTGCAGTCAGTGACACTTGGCACATCTTCCCAGGCCTTGCCACACAAAATAATCGATTTATTTTGAAAGTGGCACTTTTATTTTGATGTTAGCATTTTAAAAAACAGGGAAAAAATTATGCACATTGTAGAAATGATTCTATAGTTTGCTAATGTTTTAATGTGTGTTACCTGTAACGCGTCATCCTCGCCTGAGTCGGCAGCGTCTTCTCCGGCTGGGACACTGACGGGGTTATGAAGGAGCCTCTCCGCAGCCAGACTTTCTCTGTGCTTGCTGAATCTGTCCACCAGCCGTGAGTCTTTGGAGCGCTTGGCTCGCATCACCTCAGTGGCGAGCGTCTTGCTCTTGGAGTTGATTTCAAAGATGGTCTAGAAGAGGAGACGTAATTTGAGGTTCGACACACCAATGCATGAAAGCTTGTCTCAAGTTAGCCGAGAAGTATTTCTATCAAATATGCAAACTCACAGATTTGGATCTGTAGCCCTTGATGGCGTCAACCATGTTAAGACGTTCCAGCTCACTTTTCTCCAATCCGGACCCTAAAACAAAACAAAAACGTCACCAACGTGTCTGCTGAGCGTTGTCGACGAGGGCTCCCATCCTCCCAAAACGGACTCAGCAAAGGATGGACGGCCATGCAGCTCAGGTCCAGGTTCTTCACTCGTCTGATGGACTCCGGCGAGGGGTTGGGCCGAGACTTGAGGTACTGCTTGTAGGCGTTCTCCGAGACGTGGTGCAGGTTCTGCAGGTCCAGGGAGTTCTCGTGCGCCGTGATCAGGCTGACCACTGCGTCGTCCAGGATGCTCTGAGGCACGCGACCGAAAATGCCGTCTAAATCTAAAAATAAAGGACCGTTTGCATTTAGAAAAATAATATTTTGGTTGTTTTCTACAAATGTCGTTCCTACCTGCTGACTGCTCTGGGGTGGCCAATTGTACGGGTCTTCCCAGGAAAAGGTGAAGGTCATAAACAAAAGGCACCTCGTCCGCACACACCATACTGTAGGTCGTTCCGCTGCGCCCCGCTCTGCCCACACGACCTGAGTAGCAAATATATTGAAAAAAAAATAATATTTCCAATCAGAGTGTGGCTTCCTCACCGACTCTGTGCAAGAAGAGCTTTGACTTGGAGGGAAAGTTGTAGTTGATGACGTTGTCCAAGAGCGGGATGTCGATACCGCGAGCGGCCACGTCCGTCACAACGAGCACCATGGCCTTGCGGTGCACAAACTTCCCGATGTTGATCTTCCTGGCCGTCTGATCCAGGGCGCTGTAGATGTAAGCGCAGTCCAGCCCTTCTAACGACAACAACTACACAACCCGCCGCAAACATCAGAATCGTGCTTCCTGACGGGATTGTGACGTGAGGCTGACCTCCTTGATGTACTCCACGTGATGTTTGGTGGCGGCGAAAACCACCGTCTGCTCCTGAGGCTTGACCACGTTCCTCAGGAGGTGGAGCAGCAGCGCCGGCTTGTCATCCACTCGCAAATGAAAGAAGGACAGCTGGGGGATGGAAGACAAAACTGCTTCAATACACGACAATTCAATTGAACTTATTATTATTTATTTTCTTAACCGTGATCTGGTCACTGATCTTGGAGTCCACATCCAAACGAATCAGCACTGGTTCTGTCAACCCTGGGAACAAAAACAGAATTTTCCAAACTCAGCCAACATATCACATTTTCATATAACTATTTTTTTACAGATTATTCTCGATGTACTTGACACATAATTACAACTCTATATACAGTGAAACCTCGACTCACAACTATCTAGCTCAATGCTAACACACAATGTGCAACACCATAGATGTGCAAATAAAATTAGCATTGACATTATATTTGACCGTCAACGTAAGGCCGCATTGGATGCGATCTTACCAGCTCTGGCAAACTCCACCAGAAGTTTGGGCAGCGTGGCAGAGAACAACAACGTCTGTCTGATGTCAGGAAGCCGCCTGATGATCTCCTGGAGCTGCTCGGCAAAGCCCATCTCAAACAACCTGACAGAGCGAACGACATTAGGGCGCACATCCGCTGACAATTTAGCGAAAGGAACATGTAAGTTCTGAATTACCTGTCGGCCTCGTCGAACACCACGTACTCAACGTGATTCAACTTCAGGTTCATTTCCTGGACGACGTGCATGAGACGGCCGGGGGTACCGATGATTCTGAAGGACAGAGAAATCATCAACATTAAAATTATTGTTCCTGAGTCAAGGAACTCAAGGTAAAATCATTTTGCTAAATGCTAAACGGTTGATGTGCTTGTACTCACATATCGGGGTTCTCGTGAAGCGCAGCAAACTGCTCCTCCAAACTAAAGAACATGGAAATCAATTTAAGACGGCTAGCACGAAGATTTGAATTGAAATAAAAATAAAACAACCACACACCTGTCTCCACCAAGGATCAGGGTTGTCTTCAGTTTTGTGAATTTCCCCAACTACAAAGATCAAATTTATTGGAATTTAGTTCCAGGACTCATTTGACCTCACTCCTTGTCATCTTACCTCTTTTGTGAACTTCATGGTCTGCAGGGCCAGCTCTCTGGTGGGGGTCAGGATGAGGGCCCTGGCACCCGTCTGGGCTTGCGGCGCCTTCAGCTTCTCAAACATGGGCACCAGGAAAGCGGCCGTCTTGCCGCTGCCTGTCCGAGCCATGGCCACAACGTCTTTGCCGTCCAGAATGACCGGGATTGTCTAACGAGCAGAGAAAGAGGTTAGGACACAACCCGCTAAGATTCTTCATGCGTATTCGAAGATGCCTAGGTGGGGCAGGCTCACCTTTCTTTGGATTGGGGTCGGCACCTTGTAACCCTTCTTCATGACGCCCTTGTAGACGGGGTAAGACAGGCCTAACAACACACAAAATGGACAAACACTAGTGTGTGAGTTAAAACATTGTTTAAATAAAAATCTGAATTTAGAGTTCCATGTTGTGTGGCTAGTACAATGCTGACCTAGTAATTGTTTTCTCCCACAGAGCAGAAAGAATTGATGCAAGTATTGTTTGTATGTTAGCAATAAGCTCGTGGACAGGAACTAAGGTTTGTGCTGGTGGCTCTCACCCATGGACTGAAATCCTCCAGACTTTTTCTTCTTCTTGTTCTGGGCTCGGACCAGCTCCCTGGTGTCCGGTTCCACATCAGACAGGCAGTCTGAAGGGGCGGGGAAGGGCAACAGCTTGCCCCTGGGCTGTTGAAAGCAGTCATAACTTATTATAAAACAATCTAGTTTTCAAATTGCAGATGTTTAACATAAATAATGTAATTGTGAATGTAGTTGTTGACGTGTCATGTGATTGGCTGGTGACCAGTCCAGATTGCTCCCAGTATTTCCGATCTTATGACGTACTAAACTGTCGTTGCTAAAGGGAATGTATTGTGTAGCATTCTTTTGAAGCTTTGATTTTATTAATTGTTTGAACTTTACCAGTCAAGAAAAACGAGTAGGGGGCATCCGGATTTGAACCGGAGACCTCTTGATCTGCAGTCAAATGCTCTACCACTGAGCTATACCCCCTGACGCCTATGTAGGGTGCACTAGCCAACTCATTACATGAGCTCAAATCGATTGCCATGAAAATACAATGCGTTTAAGATTTACGGAATCATCCGTTTTAAAATTATATGAAAACCTATCGCGTTTAAGACTTACGGAATCATCGTCTTTGACTTGGACATCCACTTCGAAGACTCCGACGTCAGAGTCAGCGTCCAGCTCTTTGCCAGCCTGCGGTTTCTTCTTCTTGGTTAGCTTTTTCTTCTTCTGAGCCATGTCGGTGTTTTAAACTTTTTAAAAGCTACGTGTTGATAGAATTAACTCGTTTCGGGGGTTGACAAGATGACAAACAGGTTGAAAGACGACTCAAGCAGACGTGTGTAAACACGTGTGAGCTTCTTCTTCGTTTTCTTTTTTCTTCTTCTTTTTCTGTTCCATGACTGCCGCGAGTTGGCTGCTGCTCTTGATCGCCGTCTATCGACTTTATTTGGAAGTACAGTTATTAATAACAATTAGAAATGAACAATTATTAATAGATTAAATATTAAACTTTGTGTATTTATTTAATTTAGGCATTTTCTGTCCTCCATACTGTTGGAGCACAGGTCTTAATTTGATGAAACAGGAAATACATCTATGTGATAATTAATTCACTCAGGTTCAAATAATAAAAAATAAATAAAAAATGAAGCGTTTAAGTCATTTATTTCTTTTAAGTGCATGACAAAAAACTCAATTAATCATCAGATTACTCTACATCCAAGAGTTGAAAATTTACAGTAAGTGAAATGCATATTTTGAAATGATGTGAAATGCACTTTAAAGTATAAATTTGTCACTGCCAAGTACTTTTAGCACACAACTTTCATCTTGTTTACAAGCGTCCAGAGTGTTTTTTTTTTCTTCTTTTTAAATCACCCCAATGGAAATGTGTCCTTTGGATGATAACGCTGACACTAATATGGCAGCCAAAACATACTGTTTGAAGTCAGTGAGCTGATGTACAGTAAATAAGTCAACACCATGGCAACAGCCCGCAGCTAATGCCATTCATATTCCCCTTGCAGAGCTCGGCTGCAGTGGCCTGGAGCCAAATCTGCCTCGGGGGCTGAGAGGGATGCAGCCTATGCACACAAAACAAAACAAATACAGAGAGAAGCACCAGTCGTGTTGAGTCTGTTTTCAAAAGTGGATGTTATAAATCATGAGATGTAAAAGGTGATCAGACTATTTTAGTTTTGTGCATCACTTCCACTTGGTGGGATTCTGGCATTTAATGACAAGATGCTGCTTATGAGTCACCGGGCGAGGCTTTGCGTGTCTACAAAAGGATGCAAAAAAAAAAAAAAAAGTAGCGTGTTTTGCTGTCTTTTATAAATCCCCTTACGAGAGCCTTCACCTTCATCCCGACACCTACAAAAAACAAATTGATTCACTGGGAGGCAATGTAGGCCATGCTAAGCTGGATGCTGAGCTTCAGCTGAGTGTGTGTAACCTTTAAAAAAAAAAAAATCTGTGGCGCAAGTTGTGTCAGCAAGAACATGCTAATGCGCAAACACTCACCAGTGGCTAAGTGCGTGAAGGCGAGTCATTAGGGGAACAGATGTCAGAGTACGTCTCAGGTTAAATTTCAGTTACGGATGTTTCCATGCGGAGTGCGTGTGTCAAGCAGATGCTGCTGCCTCTAAGCCGTGGAGATGGAAGGGGGGGGGGCATTTAAATTAAGAGATTTGTGGACTTGATGATTTGTAAGGGCAAACTTTTAAATAGCGGTGGGAGATGGTGGTGGCTTAAATTCTCTTTATCCCTATTGATTTGTTTTTTTATCATTCAGTGGCCCTGTTGCATTATCTGGCTCTATGAGAGCTTAACGAGAAGCTCGAAAATACATCTGAAAAATGTGTCAATAAAATACTTGTTGCTGGTCACGACACACTTGTTGCTAGGCAGAATTGTCAGGGCCCTCACTGTGCTAATTGTGACAACCATGTGGTAGACGGACAGGGAGTAGAGAAAATGGCAGGATTGACCTTTCCAACACCTCAAGCGGGACATTTTTGAATTTCCAGAACACGCCTGGGAGTCCTTTAAGGCCAATAAAGGCAGAACGGCTTATTACGGTAAAGCCGAGACCTGTGTGCTGTGTAAGGAGAATCTGGCTTCTCCCAAAAAAACGCAAAGGCATGTACAAATCCACAATGACTTGAGAGCGGTGCTTCTTTTGCCTTCAGTCATGCAGCTTGTGGCAGCATTAAGGAGCTAATCACGAGAAACGTGATACAAGCAGAAAGCGGTTGTGAAATAGCCCCAAATGTCTCCAACCTGCAGTTTAGTTTTTAATAAGCTGCCTGAATGTAGAATATTGTGGTCAAACACTGCCGGATGACTGCTAATTATGGCCGGCGGGCTGCAACACACTCATGTTTAATATCATGCCCTCTACACTTGGAGTGGGAAGGTTATATGTGATGACAAGGCAGGGGGGGGACGGGGACAAAGTGCAAAATTAACTTTTCATGTATTTCCTCTGCAGCGTGTTGTTGCTGCCGCCGGCTCGCTCCTTCTTCTCTTTGCTGCGTCTTAATTGCAATTCCATCAAGAATTTAAAGCCCCCCCCCCCCCCCCCCTTCCGTCCTGTTTTCTGCTAGTGAACGTTTCCCAAAAATAAAGCCAATTGGTCTATTTTAAAATGAAACTCTGTTTTGGAGCATTCAGGAATAACTTTAAATGTTTTATAAAGGAAAAAAAATATATTAATCACCATTATTTCATAAAACAATAAGAAAAAAATAACGTAATAATGAACTCTTCCCGTGCGTCGAATTTGGAACTAAATTGGAGTTAGTCAATTCTAATTGTCAGTGGCTCAATTAGACCTGATCGGATGTTTGCGCGTGTGTCGTAAATCATCTCATGAGATTGCTGGTGAAGTGTCACCGAGTGTCAACATGCACTATTCCGCCATATGCTTCCCACTGCTGGCACGTCTCGCCGCGTTTCCTCCGTTGGCACGTGCACAGCCCCCCCACCCAAAAAAAAGAGTGACTCACAAGTACCGAGCACAGAGGCGATAAACAACAAGTCCGCTGCGCACGAGAGAGACGCTCAGACCAACAGCTCTGGAACTCACTCACGCCTCCGATTGGCTACCGGGATGAATAATGTCATCACCGCGCAAACATATGGAGGTCAAAGGCGCGTGCATGCGCGCGACCATCACCGGCGGCCGCCCGTGACGTGTGCGCGCCGCTTTTGCTTGTGGTGGGAGCTTAGCACAAAGCCCTGCCTTATCCGCAGGCATTACAGTCTCTTAGAAAGGATTTACGTTTTAATTCTTGATTAGATGGAATTTTCTTCACAGTGTGCAAGCGCGCCGATACGCAAGATAATGGCATGTTTGCCACTCACACACACGCGGGTGCGCGCACACACACGCTTGTGCCATCCTATTTAAAGACGAGACTTTTAACACACATTGGGGGCTATTGTTAGAAGCGATGGATTATCAATCAGGAATTAATCCTGATGGATGTGTGTTTGCTCCACACACTTTTCATCTTCTTAATGAGAGGATTTATTTGTTGTTATGCTATAGCAAATGGAGGGGGGGGGGGGGGCAAAACCTCACTCCCGTTTGAACTATTTAGTTCACTCACATTTTCTCTGAACAGTTATGATCTTCTTTGAAGCGTATATAATAATCCCCAAGTCCTTGCTCTGTATCAAATATAAATCAAAAGAAGAGCTAGTGGGGCACTGCCCCAAATGGCACTGCTAAATTACGGAGGGGGCGGAGCTATGAGCATGCATGAGAATGTGCTTGTGGCACCCCATTGAAAAATTTCTGGTTACGCCCCTGGAAGTCGATTCCGATATTTGACATTTTAAAAAATGGCTAACCGATTACTTGGCTTTGAATGACTTTGTCTTATGGACTCGCCACTAGCCGGCATTCCAGTAGTTGTTTAATCAAGAATTTAATTTTCATTTTGGTTTTAAGAGACACACACTCTTACTTCCCTTTCTTCTATTTAGTTGACTGGCATATTTTCCTCCTCCTCCTCCTCCTCCTCCTCCTCCTCCTCCTCATCTCTTTTGCCTGAGTGGCTGCTGAGCTGACTGACTGCCCGCATGGCTGCCTCCCTCCCTCATCGGACTGGCTGGCTGGCAGTTGGTTCACGCGCCGTGAACGAGCCACTCGGGCTGCTTCCCTCCCCACCCCGAAAGGTGGCACCGCTGCGAGAATTTCTCCCGCTCCAGAAGCAGCAGCAGTATCGGGACCCCGACCCCCACGTCCATCCTGTGCTGCATCCATGACTTTACACACCTGCTTGGTGTACGGGCTTGGATTTATATTGGCGTTCTGCTTGACACAAGGTCAGTCCCAGATCCAATTTCTTCCTTTTTTTTTTTTTAAATGCAATTAAAGTGCTGCACATTCAACTTGCAATTACATAATTGTGATAAAAGTGGAATATTTCTGATCCACTGCAGAACGATTAAGACCACCACAAGCCACATCTCCAATAACTATGACTTGGCTCCACATGTAATTGCTTCAAATCCACGCCAAACTTAAATTTCCCAACAGAGTCGTAACAATTGACGAGAGCTTTGCTGTAACCTTGGGAGGGGGTTGCGACATGGAAATTAAGGGGCTGAGACGACAGAGCGCTTTAGTGTCTCCAGAGTACATGGTCACCTTTGATCTCAAACTCCCTAATGAAGCCCTCGGACGCCTCGTTTACCAATAAGGCAAAGACCATTAATGGCACTAATGAGATGAGGAAACAAAATGAAGCCTACGATGACTATGTAGCCATGCCCTCGTTGACTGCAAGAGGATTTAGATGCATAAACTAAATTATATTTACATGGCAGAATGTAATCCAAAATATTAAATTGTTTTTTTTTTTGTTTAAAGAGTGATACAGGATTAGTTTTTTTTCTTTCTTGTTGGGATTCAAAACAACAAATATCAACAGGGGAGCTTAATACAAAAGCACAATTTCAAATGCGTTAGAAGAGCATTTGTTGATTTCTATCGGGCGTTAACAACATTTAAAAATATGCATTGTGGATTTCTGTTACGTGCACACAAATTAATGATAAATAATTACATTAGATTTGTAAATTTGTTATGTATTAGGGCGTTTGAGGTCAGTGGCCTACAAGCTGTTCAGATTTTTTTTAATATATATTTCTTATCATGAAGCTAACGCTAGTAAGAATTTCTTTTTTTCAATGTAAATATAATTTTAATATTTTTCCCTCATTAGGTATACAATAGCATTACTTTTGTTGTGTCAAACCAGTAGCAGACAGTGAATCCGAATTTAGTACCATTAAATTGAGACGTCTTTATAATGAATCAATGTTTGCTTGGAGAGACCCCGGTGTGCAGTCATAATAAATTGGATTGTACCAACGGGATGCCGAGGCGGGAGGGTCGAATGTCTCTCCGGTAAGTCCTCATTATGTTGACAAATGCTCATAACTGGGCAGCTCCTCAATGTTTCATGAGGCCAGCCGGCGTGCAGCATTGCATGCTAACGAACAGTTAAATCAGCTTCTTTTGCCGCTTGTAAATTGCCATCATTTACATCCCGCAGAACAAACGCCGCAGTTCTTCCCTCTGCTCTAATGGAATACTTGGAACGTCCCCGAGGTGGTACAAATGTGGAAATGGACATAGAACGGACTGGCTCCATCTGAAAATTGAGTTAAAAGACTTGTTGGATCAACTTATTAGGACTGGCTACTCGTGGTCCTTGGGGGTCACTTGTTGCCCACGGGCCTCATATTGGTGACCCCTGGTCCCTGTATCACCAATTTGGGGGGGAAATGACACATCGGCATGCACTTCCGGTCCCCGGCGAAGCTTTACATCGATTCCAGCAGATTTCCAAAAGTGATTTTTGTAAGAGCATTTGCGACGGGATTAGTTTGCTCCTGAAAGCTCCATCCCGGCTTTGGGTTTGGCTATTTAGCGGCGGCCGGGCAAGTGAGAGGCTCGTGTCCTCCGTGGACCGCCGCAGATAAAGAGGGCGGATTGGTTTCAGCTCCAAAGCTGATCTTCCATCTTGTGTGTGTGGGATTTGGCGGGTCAGTCGCAGGTGTGTGCGATGGCTTTGAATTCACAGACAATCCCCGCTTAACCCCCGAGGATGGATTGGGTTCGCTCTTTTTTCTTGAAAGTCCTGGGCAGATCATAAAAAGAACCTGGCTCATTCCTGAAAGAAGTCATTGCTAGAGGTCTCAGTGCGCTCCACTTGCGGCTGTTTGAGCAAATCATTTGAATCATCACTTGAAAAGGAAGAGTCAACCCCCACCCCTCCCTCCCTGGAGTCATTTTCTCTTCCGTCGCCTCCAAACGTATGCAGGCTGCTAAGCTTTGAAATGGTGAAGCGCTACTGAGGCTGAGTCAGTCACTGAGGCCAAAAGCTGGAGAGGAGAAGATCACCAGTGTGTCTTGTTTACGCTTGTCGCTCAAGATGAGGGGGGAAATAGAAAAGCAGCCCCTCAAGATGAATCCTGATGGCATTTTAGATTAACTTCTCGTCAAGTACTGAGCACAATACTGTCATCAGTTCAAGTGGCTTTCTTCGACTGTCTTCCTAAGGCAAAAGCCTTTAAAAAAAAAAATCACATTTAAAGTCAGGCACTAAGCAAAAAAAGTAGGCCGCATCTTTAATTGCTTATCATACTTAGCTTTTTGGATAAATTGCTATGAAGTTAGTCCATAATAGCATTTTTATAAGCTAAATCACATCAAATTAATCCATCATAATTTTTTTCAACAATGAATTATCTTTAAATTAAATAATTAAATTATCATTTAATAAAAATTAAATTAATTGAAATTATCTTTTTAAATTTCTAATTGTCCCAAAGCTTGGCTTTTAATCTTCGACTCAAAAAAATCAACATAATTAATCGATTAGGTAAAATCGTTAGCCACAGTCCTACTATACCAATAAACTGTCTATATACACAAATTGAAACATCATGTAAGATATATTTCATTACTTCGTGCGAATAGACTTAACACTACCAATGACAGATACTGGCCACAAAGGTATTATGTGTTAATCTTCCTTATTATGGTCCGGCCGTATCGTTAAGCTTTCGACCGCAGTAATAAAAGCAGCACTTCTATTACGTTTATTTATGATGATTGTATTTAGCGTTCTTTCCATAGACGCAAAATAGAAGATCATTACCTTGTCAAGATGTCTTTTGTTTCCCCCGCAGTGGCGGGTCTGCAGTGCTATGGCTGCAACATCATCCAGGGTCAGAGGTACGTGGACGTGGGCTGCTCCAACCCAGAGGTGCTCACCTGCACCCACTCGCACAAGGGCTTCAAGCACCGATTCTGCATCAAGACGGAGAGCAGTGAGTAGATCACACCTTTCACGGAAAAGAATGAAAAAAGAATTTCAGAGCAGCTTTCAGGCTTTTTTTTTTTATTACTTTCATCTGATCCCTTCAGGACCTTCATTCGCAATTCTTTATTTGCACCTGCAACCTATACTGGCCCAGACATCTTGAAAATATCAAACCCTGAAGCTGTGCTAGTAATGAATATGAAAGAGTTGGTGTTCCCATGTGGATTAAGCTAGAAGTCAGGTGAAATGTGAACCAGAGGCATTTTTTTAAAGATGAATTGTACCCAATACATCGGGCGGTATGGTGAATTTTATTTTGCAACCCCAGGAATTGTTCAAAAATGTTTCATTATGCGTTCTTTACAATGAAAAAAAAATCCATAAAAATTGGAAAATCAGATTTCAGGGGAGGCAGTGCCCCATTGCCCCCCTTATTTAGCTCCGCCAATGGGCTTGACAATTTTTTTGACCAGTTGATTTAAAAACAAGACAAAGATAATTGCATTTAACACAAGACCAAGATAATTGCATTTAACATTAAAACTACCATATTAAAAATAAATAGTCTTTTTCTGCAACCAAGATAGTGTGGCAAAGTTAGATATTTATTTAGGGAATATGTATAGGCCAGCAGATGATTAAATGCTGATGAATGCACTGTGGCGTGCCAGAGGACATTGGCTTAATCATTTCTAATCGTACTTCAATGCAAATGTTCTCGGGGCCGCCGTTGTGAATATTCACTTAGCTGCTTACGTAACGCCACCGCCGCCGCCGTTTTAGTCGCCTTGCTGAGTCCGTGAGAAGCCGTCTGTTCGTGGTACCACGTGAAGTCAAATGGAGGATGCGCTGGACGTCCTCAACAGGGCGACCGTGATGGTCAGCTGCGCGTGCACACACATCCAGATGTTCCCTCGCTTGACATCCGGAAGCCCAAAGGGCTGATGAGGCACCTTTTTTGCGTCTCCTCTAAGAGAGTGCAAGCTAAGACCAAGACTGACAACATCACAAGGCTTGACAAACTCTCTGTCAAAATAGTCAATCAATCTGACCTCCGCCAAGGCAAGCAATCCCCCACGTTGTCCCTATTCACAAATTAGCCAGATTTTTTGTGCTCTATTTAAAATGGTCTAAAAAAAAAAATCATAATTTAAATTCATGTCATGGAAATAAGAGCTAAGTTTAGCCTGGGTTGCTAGTGGACTCTACGGAGAGTCTTCACCACATGTACATACTGAAATCAAGTGCATTGTTTCAAAAACTAATCCATCATTTATTTATTTGAAAGGCTAATATTGAAAAAAAAACTACAGTTAAAACTCCTAATTTATGCAACTTTAATAATTGTATACTTTGTTATTTATATTTAATGATGATGATAACTTTTGGACAGTTTCTCCATATATATTTAAAGAAACTGATGATAGGAAGCTGCACACACAAAAACAAACAAACCTGAGGTGATGAAACCATAACCTCTTGAGAAGAGGTCAGAAAGCAAATAAAGAAAAAGGGGAAAAAAAATGCATTTTGACATTTCGGCTATGTGACGCTTACAATGGGACTGGACTCTCAATTATAAAGATTTCAAGTCCCTTGTGCTGAGCTCCTTGTGTCCGGTGGACGTCAGGTTAGATTTGGGAATTTTCCAAATCCTAATTATGACATAGATTTTGACTTAATAAATGACTTACCCCAAATACACAGTGTATCATCTGTCTACGATCATAATAAATTACATAATGTATAATTAGATAATCTGACCACAGATCAATAACACATTATTAGCTGTACTAGCTGTTTTCAACTCATGTGTAAAATGTGCTTTTCCAGTCTAATTACAGACTTGCACTATTTTCTGCTTAGTACTTCTATTTTCCTCGGCGACTGACTTGTCTTCTCCATCCATGCAGCGGCACTGGGCATCGTCCTGACCAGCGGCTGTGCCACGTCCAGACATTGCCAACAACAGGAGCTGCCGGGCGTGCGCATCCACTGTTGCGACTCGGACCTGTGCAACAGCGCCCCCTCGCGCAACCGACTACACTACGCATGCGTACTAGCAGGCCTGCTGCTGATAATGATTTTGAGGTTGCAATGAAGTTCAAGTTGATTTGCTGTGATGGAAAGTTCCAGCTTGTTTTTTTTTTTGGGTAGGATTTCCAGTTTCATGACAGCTTCTCTCAACATTCATATCAAAACATTTTGCCATGAAAGTTACTCAAGCTTTCATTAATACAATGGAAGCACACTCATTTTATAAAGGCTAACACTTATCCTATGACATCATGTGTGCTTCATTGCTAAGAAACTTCATATTTTTATTAAGATAAAATGTATCATGTGTTTTTCTTTCAAGAAAACGTTTTGTCGATTATAATATAAATATATATTTTTTTAGTTTTGTTTTTTTGTTCTTTCGGCTAAGGTTGTGAGAGCATACTTACTGCATGCGGTTTACATGATTGTAAGAGTCAATGCATGTCAAGTGGTCCATTATTGTATGAATAAAATGATTCATATTTTTCACAAAAAAATGATTCAAGTGTATCTTATGTTGCATGGATGGATGGATGATCATCAGAAAGACAGACAGCAGATTTTCTCAAATGATCAGACCTAATAAATACATACTGTATAATCAGTCCAGACAGCAAACCTGGTCTTTAAGGGCCGCTGTCCTGCAGGTTTTAGATTTTTCCATCCTCCAAAACACCTGATTCAAATAATCATGGATTTCTTCTGAGCTGTCAGATGAGCTGATTATTTAAATCGGGTGTGTTTGAGGATGAAAACATCTCAAACATAAAGGATAGTGGCCTTTAGGGAGTGGACTTGGACATCCCTGGTGTACTTAAATAATTGCTGAAGTTTCTGTGCATGAACACACCTTGCACAAACTAGTTAGTTAAATCAACAGATGATCGAGAGGTAACTCGGTAGACCGATCGGCCCGATCTGCAGACCGATCAATAGATAAAGAGATAGATAGAGGGATAGACATATAGAGTACCTGTCCAGGTGAGGTCTGATGTTGACGTAGCATAAAGTGTCACCCGGTCCAGTGATGCTCTTTGTCCCTCCAGTCCATTGTACACAGCGGAGGAAACCCTGTGCCGACGCGAGCCGCCATCTTGGATAGGCAGATCATACTTGAGTCAAGATAACTCCCAAAACAACCCCTCCAAATCGTTCCATTTTCCCGTCTCGAGGCGTCAATTCTGGTGAGTACAGACCAAGGGGGATGTCGTTTTACGTTTGCCCTGAACAAAGGCGGAGAACACCCGGTTGGCGCAAAGAAAACATTGTGACGATTGCGGGCCGGAATGGAGATGCTAACAAAGCTAGCACAAGGGGGAGCTGGTGCAAGCTTGATGACTTCATACTAACGCTCTAATAAGACGATTGATTATCTATTAGTTTGATTACTTAGCTATTACCACCCCCAGTGTGCATGTTGTCACTGTCACTACTTTTACCTCATCCTATAATCCAACCCTTACGTGCTAAAGTTAGCAACCTAGCATGCTAAAGAAGTGCAGTCAGGTGTGGGAGGGATTTAAAAACATAAATCTGCCAAAGACATTTCGTCGATGTCATGAAATTATCTTCCTTTCGGGTTTATACGCGCATCGGCAAACGAGCTGCAACGTCGGCGATGCTTTGTCACAATTCCGCCTTGGTGATGTCACATAGAAGCTATCGTGCTAACGCCAACTTGGCTGTCAAGACTGCTAAACGAAACATGATTTGTGGGGCCGTGGATGGAGGAAAAGGCACTAAAACAAGTCCGCGGAATTACTGGACGTCTCGGCTTTTACTGAACCATCGATTCCGGTTGGTTCGAAATACTTAAAGGTAATTGCGGTCCTAAGTCCAAAGTGTGTAATGTTTACGTAAACATAAAACTCCCATCGGATTTAATCCTGCAAACACAGATGCTGTGTATTTGTCACGATTCCTAAATGCGTATGTAAAAGGTTGTCCTCGTTTTACGACGCAATTCCGTTGACTAGCGGTGACGTTTTCGTACGTACGATGGAACACGGAGGATTTCAGAAGTTTCTTTCATTGTTTTTGTTTGTACTTACTCCCATTTAAATTAAAATCAGAAGCTGTAAGTGGTGACAGGTGCCTATTCACGAGTTTGAATGTGATTGGTTCATTTTGAACACAGCCACATCCCCCTCAATAAGAGGGTGTCAACACTTTTGCAATCACATTATAGTTCCTAACTGCATCTACTGAGATCATTGCAAACCCATGACTCTGTGCGCCGTGGAATTCTGCTGACTCCAAATGAGTCACTACGGACTTTCGGGATGTATGCGGGTCGCAATTTCCGTCAGTCGTGCTCGTCTTCCTCTTGCCACAATGAGAGGTAGCTGTTGAGATGAGGAAAGCCACTGATGGTGTGTCTAAGAAGAAGTGCTGAGCCAGGTCATTTGGTCACATGCTAACGTGCCCTTTTTCTCTCAAACGACACCAGTGGGTTTCGCAAGCAAATTTCATTTTCTTTCCCGTCTAATAGCCGGAGCGGCAAACGCACTCACACAAAGGCTCGAGATGTCACATGAGGGTCATGTGATGGCAAGCAGCTGAGGAATTGTTCTGGGGTTTTGTCCTCCTTAAAATGAATTTAGCGGAGCCTATCAAAGCTGAACACAATGCATGATTACTTTGTCATAACTGATTTGGCCAAATATATTCCAACTCCCTCCTTGTGTTCCCTTTTTTTTTTCAGAGCCAAAATGGCCACCGCACCGTACAACTACTCCTACATTTTCAAATACATCATTATTGGTGAGTATGGCGACGAGCGTTTGCTAGCCGGTATATTTGCAATTTGATAACATCATTTCTCACTCTGTTCAGGGGACATGGGGGTCGGAAAGTCATGTTTGCTTCACCAGTTCACAGAAAAGAAATGTAAGTACTTGTCGACACTTTTTCATCAGCGGCGTTTGAGCGTTTTTTTTTTCTTTTTAAATGAATCCTTCAAGAGGGCGGAAGCGCACGCTCAGCACCGAGAGCCTCTTCTGTGTCTCAGCTACCGCCTCCCGTAGCCATTCAGTCGGCGCCGTGTTCAATGGGCACCATTTAGACGCCGGATGCCGCGCTCGAGTGAAAAGCGGCGAAAAGGCAATTTGAGGCTTTCGCTTGCTTTGCTTCAATACGTCACGCACCAGCTGCTGACTGGTTTAACGATGACGTGGTTACACGTGGCGTAGAGATGAATAATTAATTGCATTCAAATCGAAATTGCAAAATACGTGTTGACATATAATTGTTTCTATGAATCATGAAAGAGGTTAGCATGGTGTCGTAGTGGCACCAGAAAAAAAAAAACTCGTCTCTCCCTCCACGCAGTCATGGCAGACTGCCCCCATACGATCGGCGTGGAGTTCGGCACGAGGATAATCGAGGTGAGCGGCCAGAAAATCAAGCTGCAGATCTGGGACACGGCCGGACAAGAGCGCTTCCGAGCCGTGACCCGCTCGTACTACCGCGGCGCGGCGGGAGCGCTGATGGTCTACGACATCACCAGGTACGCCTGTCATTAAAAGCATGCGATTGCGCAATGCCGCCTGTTCTAACTCTGGTTTCCACACAGGAGAAGCACGTACAACCACCTCAGCAGTTGGTTGACTGACGCCAGAAACCTCACCAATCCCAATACGGTACATTCAGATATTTCTTTTTATCATAACTAGCACAAACCACAAACAATCGGAAGACGCTCTGACTGATCTTGCGTTAACAATTTAGTTTCCGACATGCAAAGTTCACAATTACACATCCATCTACAGGTGATCATCCTCATAGGAAACAAAGCAGACCTGGAGGCCCAGAGAGACGTCACGTACGAGGAAGCAAAACAGTTTGCCGAGGAGAACGGTGAGTTGGAATGGCACGAGAAAAAGAAGGCAAAGAAAATCACTTCAAGGGGGAAAGATGATTTTTGTATGATTGACAGAATGAATTCAATTTTTTTTTCTTCATATAGGTCTGCTCTTCCTGGAAGCCAGTGCAAAAACGTAAGTATGCAACCTCAACTCGCCTGACACCTGCCCACCCCATTTCTGACGCCAGTTCCTCTCAGGGGCGAAAACGTGGAGGACGCCTTCCTGGAGGCGGCCAAGAAAATCTACCAGAACATCCAAGACGGCAGCCTGGACCTGAACGCCGCTGAGTCGGGCGTCCAGCATAAGCCGTCAGCCCCCCAGGGCGGACGGCTAACCAGCGAACCACAGCCCCAGAGGGAAGGCTGCGGATGCTAATGACCAAGCAACCCCCCCCCCTCAACCCCCACCCCTCCTCTCCCAGCAAAGCCCACCATGCCCGAGTGAAGGGACACAGCGACTCCCTTCCTCCTCCTCCTCCTCCTGTCTCACCCCCAAGATGTTTTTTTTTTTTTTTTTTTGGCTTCTATCATCTCGCCACATTCATTTCATTACTGTCATCACTTTTTTTTTTGTTAATGTTTGCTTTAATTGTTCCAAATGACAACTTCTCTAAGAATTACACCTTAAACTCCGCCCCCCCCCCTTCCTGTTCAGCTGGGCAAGATTTGGCGGTTCGGGACAATGAAGGCACGGATGCCATTTTAGGCATCTCTTCAAAAGAACGAATGGAATATTGCTTTTCCATTTTTGAGATAGCACTTGTTCTCATTTGAGTCACAAGTGAGCTGAGCCTATCCCGGCGTACACCCCGGACTGGTCGCCGGTCAATCACGGCACATAGACGTCAATTCACATAGTCTTCAATGAAGCTAAAGCGTTTTGGGAATGAAAGGGGAAGCCGGACTACCTGAAGAAAGCCTACACAAGCACGGGAAAGATCACGCACGCTCCGCACATGATGGCCGGAGCACAGATTGAAACTCAGAACAATGAGGCAGATCCATGACCATGTAGATAAATGTCAATTAAAATAAACCTTAAAAGTCTAATGGTTCCATCCTCATATCACATTTTGTTTTGTTGCCTTACTAGTCTTAATCTTTCCCCAAATTTGGCTTTTAGTGTCAAAAGCAGAATGGCCTTGTCTGGTCCTCTAAATGGCCCACTTGTATAATACACGCAGCAGCATGCCCCGCCTACACCCCCATAATCAGCCCCCCCCCCCCTTTTTTGTTTTTGTTTTGTGTACTATAGTGACTTCTGATTGGACGGCTGTGTATATAAATCTATCGCTTAACTGTGTGGTGATGGCCCTGACTAGGTGGGATTGGGACATTGTACAGTTTGTGTTTGTAGCGGGCTGCCTGTACGTCAACGCCCGGGAAGAGGGAAGTTCTGTAACATAGTTTCTATTAATAATAATAATAAATGTATGTAAAGCAGAAACATCCACTTAATCCCACCTTCCATCTGCACACTACTGAACTTTGCCAGATTTATCATGTGCAAATTTTTTTTATTTATTTTGAGTCCTGTTTTGGTGTCTTTTTTCATTTGAAGGGCAATAGCTCTTCATTTCCCCATTTCCACTTTCTGCTTTTGTCTGTCCCATGACTAAAGTAAAAACATAAACAACGTACATATGTATAAATTTTTAAAAGGAGCCGTGCTAACATTTAAAAAGCGTTCTTTTTGCGTGTATATGATTTAAAAAAATGTTGACATTTGATTTTAATGATAAAAAGACTTCTAGACAGAGAGAAAAAAATAAATTATACATAACCTGTGCTTGTCTCGTCTGGTGTTTTCAGTTGCTTGTCACAACGTACTCAACACTGAAATACATTCGCACTTACACACAATTTACAAAATACACAAACATGCACACTCGCACAAAATATTTAACATACAATAGAGCAATCTGCCTGAATGCGTCTTACAAGTTGCTATGTCTCACTTTTTTTTTGGGGGGGGGGTGTAAAATTTTAATCTATTGTGTTCGTTTTTTTAGGCTGTAAATCCAAAGTTGACCACTAGACGGCAGCAAACTGTTTTTCATACTAAATTTGAAAAAGAGAATAATAGGAATTTCAACTTGAGAATTTGGTCAAATTTCTTGTCCTGCTTTTTAGGCTTCCAGGAAGTGACGGCTGTTGGTTCATTTCAGTATTCAGTTATTAATTATTTTATTATTATTTAGAAATATTTAAATATGGTATTCCTAGATCATGGCTGCGGAGCTGGTCCCGAATGTAAACCTCACGATGTAGAGGGTGTGCACGTACACACACAGATGCAATACAGTTTTGTTTTTGTTTCCAGCAACACGTTTCATTTGTCAGCGTTTGTCATTTTATTACAACCAAAATTGCACTGTGAGGCTAAGAAAAAGAAGAAAGGAGTAAGACAACATATTTACAAGATGGTGGCGGGACTTGGACCCATCCAAAGGAGTAGTGGTACGAACAGCGGCGCAAAGAACACGGGACCAAAGTCCAACAAGGTGCACTCACATTTCACACCCGCACGTACTCTTAAAAACACTTTTTGCAGCCTTACAACAGACACACACACACACACTTGCATCAAAACAGACTTTGTATAGAGACACCAGGGGAGAAAGACTTGATGTCTTGAAGCTACTGATGGCTTTTGATAAACTGTCAAGTTCCTCAGTATACGCTGTGGACGCTGAGGCTTGGCTTTTTTGGGGGGGATTGGTCATTTAACGTCAAAGGCTTGAAGGCACAAAGTATCAACAGTGAAACACAACTTAACTTGGCTGTCATGGTAGGGCAACGCAGCGGCAAAGAAAAAGGCGTTATCGAAGAGGAATACTTTTTGTCACGAGTCAGAGTTTAACAAACGTTTTTAGACCCGCCCTAAGTTCCGCCAGGTGACCCCAATTGAGTCAAAATACATGACGTCATGGCGTAAAACGCAAAAGTACATATACAGTTGGAAGAGTTGGCTTGACAAAAAGCAAAGACACTACAGTTCACATAAACCAACGATTTGTCATACACAAAAAACTGTTGACACTCTTGCACACATTTCACAAAATTGAATCCTTGTTTGCACACTGACATACGCACACACAAATCTCTCAAACATTTCTTACACACTCTCACACACACGCGCAAGACAAATGAATAAAGAAGGCAAAAAAAACAAAACTGTAGAACACTTCCAACTGCATAGCTACTTTTGCATCTTACAAAAAGGGCACCTTTGGTGGCATTTTGTTTGGCGCTGTGCCCCAAGATATTGCAAAATATGTGCCTTGGTAAAAAAAAACAAAAAAAAAAAACTGCGCTAAAGAGCACTTGAAGAAAAAAGCCTGTGGTGCGAACCCCTTTAGTTGGGGGAACCTGAACAGAAGTGATTGACTGGCACAAATGAATTCTGGAGGCCAAACGCTCAGTCGAGGGCAACATATTTGGAAAAAAAAAAAGGCACTTTTTTCCTGGAATTAGCGGAAGGAAGATTTCAGGCATGACGAGGACAACCTGTTGGTTAATACCCAATATCGGCTCAAACTCCAGAAATCAGCCAGCGCCCTTTGCTTGCGTCCACAAAAACCACAGGTGGGTTTCGGAGTACCGCGTCACCGACGCCTGCTCCCAAGAGAGCTTTCAGTTCGTAAAAATTGTGTCCGTGGTACGCTACCTCTGAACGATGTCACTGATCTCTTTGACGGAAGACAGCAGCTTGGTAAAGTCTTGCTGCGCGTTGGCGCCCCCGGAGGCGGCGGGGCAGATCTGCAGTTCGCGCAAACTGCTCTCCAGTTTGTTGATGGCCTCGCGGAAAGCGAACTTGTTGCGCATCTGCTGGATGGAGTCCACAAAGCTGACGCAGTACTTGGACAAGTTCTTGCCGGCCTCCAGGACGGCGCTGTGGCTGCCCGTCTGCTCAGAGTTGCGACCGATGGCGGCCCGCAGCTGCTCGGCGCCCTCCAGGACCATCTCGCGGGTCACGGCAGAGTTAGGCGTGCGCTCCGAGGCCTGGCGCGGAGCCGTTTTTCGCAGGGATCGGCGGGGGTTGACCAAGGGGATGAAGGCGGCCGGCGCGCCTTGCGATTCGCCCCCAAGGGAGCCGCTCGCCGAGGCGGAGGTCTTGAGCGGTTGAGGTTTGGAGTTGCAACTCGGGGGCAGCTTCTTAGCCCCCTCGCCGGGAGTGGTTCCGTGTTGGGGCTCCGAGGCGAGGCCCTTAGCTTTGATTTCTGACGAAGGGGATGAGCGATCTTGAGCGGGACTGCGGGAGGTCTTGGCCGTTTTGGCGTTGGCAGGCGGTGGGGGAGGAGCCGGTTTGGGTTTCTGAAACTTGCCCTTCTCTCGGGCGTCAGCGGTGTGCTTGTTGCGGCGGGCCCGGCACTCTTCTCCGGCGGCACCCAAAGCCGGGTAGACGCTGGTCTTGAGAAGTTCGGCGTGTAGGGCGCTAGTCTTTGAGTTCTCCGGGAGCCCGGGCCTCTTAACGACCTTGGGGGTTAAAGCCTGGGGACTGGATCCGGGACTCAGCTCGGCATCTTTCTGCGCTTCGTCCGGCGACTCTTCCGCTTTCTTGGGCAGACGTGGAGGCGGAGTCAGGGTGCCCATGCGAGGGCCGGCATCCCCTTTCTGCTCGCTGGTTCTCTTGCGGGGGAGCGCCGGTTTACCCCCGAACGTACCAGAGTCAAAATGTCTCTGTCCCAAGTCCCTCGGCAAGGTGACGGACTTCCATTGGGTGCCGTCTGAGCTGGCGGGTAGGCTGGAGGACCAAAAGAAGCGCTTAGAGTTCGTCATGACCTCGTCTTCGCCGGGAGGGGTGACTGGCGCCTTGCCCGCAGGTCCGGGCACAGCAGGGGCAACCTTTTTTCGGGGAAACAACGGTCCTGGGTAGGTGGGAGCTCCATTCGTGCCATTATTGTTAGTCGCCAAAGACTTTAGGGATTCCAGTACGTGAGAGGCGTCATTGTTAGCCAACGACCCCCCGTTGTTGAAGCAGTCCCCGTCCCGAGGGTCCCGACACCCGCCCCGCCGATTGGGATGGACATCCATCTCCCGAAAGGACGAGCTCCGCTTGGGAGGCGCCGGGGCATTCTTTTTCTTCTTTTTGATCAGGCTCATAAAGCCGCCACGCGTTTTGTCCTTGTCCTTGGGCAGGAGCCGGTCGTCCTCGTTCAGATTTCCATCCGGGAGGGGGCGCTCTTTCCTGGGGAGCATTGGGGAAGGCAGGGGAACGTCCAGGTCCACCGGGTCTGAGGAAGATCAGTGACAAACCATCTATGCCTCTCTTATGTAGGAGATTAATAATCAAATTTCAATCAAAATGCCGGTGCAGGAGAATAAAATTTTCAAATCTCAAAGGTTGCAATTTGGGGGGAAAAAAAATGATTCATTTTGGTTGGTCGGTATGTGCTGATTTTTTTTTATACATAATTCTGTTGACTCATATTTTTTTAAAATAGATGAGCGTCGTCAATGAACATACATGCAAAACCTACACCGGGAAACCACAGCCAAGATTTAGACCCCGAACCTAAGAACTGTGCTAAACACCATCTTTAGATTAAAAAGTCACCCGAGAGAAAGATCTTCTTACCTGGACTATCTCTGTCCCGGTTGTCCTTATTTTTGCGCAGCGTTCTGGTCTTTGTGGGCAGTTCTGGAGCCTGCTGAATGGAGCCCAAGGTCACCTTCTTCCCTTTCTTGCCCAACTCCTTTTCCACCTCTAATAATATGCGCATTGAGTCACGTAACGCGCTTAACATAAGAAGGAACCCATGAAGTTCCAAACTAACCATCAGAGATGCTGGACTCCTGGAACATGGTCTCAAAGGCTTGGTGGGTTTCTGCAAAAGACGGCCGTTCTAAAGGGTTCCACCTCCAACCTAGAGACGGAAAAAAAAACCTCATGAGACAACGCTGAAATATGCTAACTGCCGCCTAGCGTAGTTACTCACAGGCCCTCATGAGTTCGTAGACTTTCTCGGGGCATCCCTCGGGTCGGTCCATACGGTAGTCCTTCTCTAGCAGCTCGTACACTTGGGACAAGTCGATGCCAGGGTACGGGGACATCCCGTAGGTGGCGATCTCCCATAGCAGCACGCCGAATGCTGCAGGCGTACATTGGTTCCGTTAGAATCCAGATTATTATAAACTGTAAAAAAATATATATATATTGACGACACGTACCCCACACGTCCGACTTGATGGAGAACTTGTTATAGGCCAGACTCTCCGGAGCCGTCCACTTGATGGGGAACTTGGCCCCGGCGTGGGCCGTGTACGTGTCGCCCGTCATCAGCCGGCTCAGACCGAAGTCTGCCACCTTGACCAGGTGGTTCTCGCCCACCAGGCAGTTGCGGGCAGCGAGGTCCCTGCAGGAGAGAGCACGGAGAGGCTGAGTGATTGACGTGTGGTGGGAGGGGGCCATGGACTTGGGAAAAAGTAGAAACAGCTTTTCTCGCTTGTGAGAAGACTAGCAGCAAAATTCTGCCGTGTGTGTGCGCAGGGGATTTTTTTCCCATTCAGGCAGAATGTGTGAGGTCAGTGGTCAGCGGAATTTCCCTTCTAATTCATTACAGGAGGGACGTCGTTCCTAGCCGAGCACGTCTTTATGGGCCCTTCTAAAACTCGACACTTTTTGTATGACATCCTGACAGCCCACCTGTGTATAAAGTTCTTTTTCTCCAGGTACTCCATGGCGGAGGAGATCTGCGTGGCCATGTAGAGGAGCACCACAGCGTTGACCTCCTCTCGGTTGCACTCCCGCAGGTAGTCCAGCAGGTTGCCGTGGGTCATGAACTCTGTGATGATGTAAAATGGAGGCTCCCGCGTGCACACGCCTGGCCAGGAAAATACTCGGTTAGCAAATTCCCCAAATAATTTGTGATGATAAAACCGTTTACTAATAAGTTTTGTCTTATTGGATTAATTAATTTTATTCCTTTCTATGTTGTCTTGAGTTGAAATTCAAGCAGCCTTACCCAAGAGTTGCACCAAGTTGGGATGTTTGATCTCTTTCATAACAGCGGCCTCCTTGAGGAACTCCTCCACTTCCATTGTGTCCTCCTGCAAAGAGTAAGTTTAGAGTTGTAGTTACACTCTACAACCACTTGGCGGCAGCATAGTTCAACCAAAATACTGTTTTGACACTCTTACCTTGAGCGTCTTGACAGCCACGGTGAGGTTATACTTCTTCCACACGCCCTCGTACACCTCGCCGTACTGGCCGCCGCCCAATTTGTGCTTCATGGTGATGTCGGTGCGTTCCATCTCCCACTTGTCGTAGTTGGGCGACACGCCGTAAATGGTGGGCTTGTTGCGTTTGGGCGCCGGGTAGTGCAGCGTGGTGATGAGGCCGTCGGCCACCGTGCTGTGGTGGTGCACCAGCTCGGCCAGCGTGTTGAAGCGGCTCTCCGACGACACGTACAGCTGGTTGGGGAGGGGGACGACAACAGGTCATTGCATTTTAAATTGGCCTGGACATTGGAGGTTCTCGAGTCTGGGTGGAGAGGAGCACATTTGTCAGGGCTCAGTGGACACAGTCTTTTCCATTGTCCAAGTCTTACATAACCCAAATCTGCTTGTTGCATTTCTTCACTTGTGAGCAGGCTCAGAAGGCAAAAACAGTTGCTTTTGAAGGAACATTAGGAAGTACAAAAAAAAATGAGTTTCCACCTTGCCGTCGGACGCCGTGTTGATCCTGTAGTGGTAAACTCTGCCCTCGTAGCGCAAGGAGATGGACCTCTGTCCGGGACTGCTTTCGCTCTCTCGGACCAGGAAGCTGCCGTTGATGCCCGAGCTGAGCAGGTACTCGGCGGCGTTGCGGGACACGGGCCCGTGGTACCAGCTGTGCTTCTCCAGGCTGTTGACGGGCGTGATGTAGTTGGACGGCACCCAGCCTTGGCCATTTTTGGTCTGGGCCTCGCACCACTCGCCGTTGTGGTTGTAGCCCAGCACGCGTAGCTTCTCGCCTGGAAAATGCAAAAATGGCTTTTAGACGCTAATCTTGGGAACAAACGAGTAGAACCAATCTGGCAGAGACTAGCCAGAAAAAAAAAGCAACCTTCAGCGTGGAACATTCACTAGAAAAAAATGCATTGTCCTGCCTCACACATGAGCAGATGTTCTCTTTTTCCTTCCTCTGTTTTGTCCGAGCGATCCGTATTGTTTTTCTAGCGTGCGGCAAAAGAGGAACCCGAGTGAGGAAGTGCGAGTGGGAGTGCAGGACGCAAAACAGAAGAAGCACATCAGCAGATTGTCCGTCCGCTTTCGAGAGCATCTGCGGAATGTTGGCCGTTGTTTCTGGTTCCTTTCGCCGCTCACCTTTGGTAATGCTGAGCGTGTTGTCGCCGCTGGCCACAAAGTCGTACAGCGCCACAAACAGATTGGGGTCATTTTCGCTGGGGCCGGCCAACAGGTTCTCTTTGGAGTTCCAGCGGGCCGCTTCGCTCAGACCTTGACCCTCAAAGTCTGGTCTCTGGAGAGCTTCTGAAAATGAGATGAAGACATTTAAGTTCATGCGTTGGGAGTTGCCGCGATCACGTGACTGGCGATTTCATTTCCTGGATTATCCGCCCGCTTAGTTTTCATTTCCTACCTGAACTACGAGAACATATCGGAGCGTGAGAACGCGTCCTTGAGTTACGCGGATTTTAGCGACAGCTAGCTTGAATGGTGAAAATTAGAGAACAACAACTGACTGGAGTAAATTGAAAATGTGGGGGGAGGATCTTGAACGGCATTTTGGCCGCAACGTGCGCAGCTGTTGTCACATATGTTCTGAAAGAACGTTAACACCGGGCCCCCACCCCCACAGGAATTCTTTCAGCTCGAGAGATAAACAAAAAGAACCACATTGGATTGGTAACCTCGATGAATTCACACATTCGCTCGAATGGCAGAAGAGATATGGGTTTTTTTTATGAACACAAAATGAACTCGACGGCAAGGCTATGATTTCACCTCAAGGCTGCCCGAGACAAAAGGAAGCAGTCATGCGTGTGCATAATCAAAATTCCAGGCAAGTTGTTTTTCTTTTCTTCCCCTCACCACCATGTTTATAATGGAGGGACAGACGGATGGATATATTGTGCTTCATAATTAGAATCTAAGAAATGGAACACCAAAAAAAAAAAAAAAACTAAATGCAGTTTGTGACAGCATTGTTGAGATAAAAAAAAGTTCTGTCCAAATATGAAAACGGACTCAAAATGAGAAAACTCACAAAGCTAACCAAGATGCTTCTTTGACGGTCACGTCGAGATGCATGGAGAGATAAAAGGGCAGAACATTCTTTCTGGTCACACTTTGGCCCGGACTCAAAGTGTGTGGGCGGCCCGGCCCCCCTGTCACACACTTAAGGTGCCGCAAATACCACAGGCCTTCCAGAGAGGGGTGACAATTCACCGATGCAACCGAGCGGGATCATCACTCCCACTCAAACGAAAAAAAAAAAAAAAATGGAAAATAGGGTGGATTGAGGAGCAAGAAATGGCATAAAAACAAACAAAAAAAAAATGACTGTGGGCCTTCCAGAGTCTCTGCAGTGGGAGAAATTACAGCATGTCCTGGCCACGTTACTGAGATGACAACGAGATGATTAAGCGTGTGTGTGTGTGTGTGGCTTGTAAAGACTTTATGGCCGTGACTGGGCCGCTCTGAGCAATAGAAATGCATATAATACTTGCGCGATGATGCAAGACACGCATCCCCTTCAAAAGACCGGGCGAGATGGAAACAAAAATGTGGTTGAAGAGAAAGGAAACCATGAAAGACCTGCAAAGTCATGGTGTCCAACCTAAGGCCCCTGGGCCAGATCCGGTCCTCTTGCGTCATTGGATGTGGTCCGTCAAAGGAAATTACGTGTATCGTGGCTCATGTTGAGTATGTGTGATGTCATTTTTAGTCACCAGTAAGTGGCAAAATAAATTTTTAAAAGGTATGAAAAGTACATGAAAAAGTTATCAAATTATTTATAGGTAAAATGTTTTACATACATTTTTCTACAAATACATTTTCTTGTCTTCTGATCGTTGTTATTTTTTTTGTTTGCGTGGTTCGGGCTTGATGATTAAATCATTTGGTTGCACAATGTTTGGCTCTTCTTCCAAAACAAATTCCTCACTATGTCAATTATGCGAAGACCGCTCCGGTTTTCCTCAAATTCCTCGTGGGCTTTATTAGCCGCCGCTAAATCAATTAGGAACAAGCGGTGTTGAACACAATCTAAGGAGTCAAGTTCAACAAAGACCATGAACTCTGCTGAAACGTCTAAATGGATTCCGAAAGTAGTCAGGAAGATTTGGTCTGGGGTGCCGATTAGAGATTAGATGCACTTTCCTCTTAAACAACGCTGAAGTGGGACACGGCCGGGGGGAGTCAGATTTCCGTGTATTCTTTCTTTTTCCACTTCTTGCCTAAGCCGCTAGCCAGTGTGTCTGGCCTCGCTCACCTCCCCAGAGCTGCGTTTCCCCTCCCCATTCCGCAGTTTCCACAAAGCCAAAATCCTTGCGTGGTTGCGAGCCACTCTACCCCCCCACCCCAAAAAAAAAAACATTTCAAGCATCTCTTGCATTGAATATGATCAAACCAACACTCACCTTCCAGGTAGCAGCTGGAGGAGGACGAGAGTCCTTTCTTCGATTTACACCCCACCAATTTCAGGCAAATCTCCAACATTTTCATTTGCTTTCTTTCCCTTCCCGCTTGGAAACTCAAGCTTAGTATTCGATTTGCGCCTGGCTTTTTGACATGTGTCCCAACAGGAGAACAAAAAAAAAATCGGATCCAGAGCAGCTGTTCAAACGTATTGATCTTCTTTGCCGTTGTGCTTTCTCATTATTCCCGGGGCTCATCCACTTAGAAAAAATACAAATTACAAACTTTCTGTCTCCATAATTTTCCTTCCAACTCCTGTGATCCCGGTTAGCTCCGTTTTTTTTTTCTCTAGGGTCCGATCCAAAAAGAGCGGGGGACGTGTCGGCTATCCGGCCGGCCAGGAGAATGTGTCAGTTGAGTGGGCAGGCGGTCCGTTTGGCCGGTGCCATTCCTCTCTCTGCCGTCCCCCCTGCGCGAATGCGGAGCCGAGGCACACGGACGCGTTAGCGCTCACGGCTGCCAACAAAGGGCCTCTTCTTTCACCATCGGCTCGCTGCACTCGATGACATCAGCTGAGCCCTCCCAATTCCAGCAACACACACACACACATGCGCGCGTACACAAAAAGACAGCAAGACGACATCCACGCACACAAAACTAAAAAAGCCCCCAAAAAATATCGAAATGAGCCAAGACGCAAAAGCTCCCGAGTTGTTTTGTACAAACTTGAGATTCTTCACAATGCTTTCATGTTTTCCTTCTGCTGAAGTCATCCGATGCTTTCAAGGAGCTCCTCCTCCTCCTCTTTCCCCCCGCCCCTCCCCTTTCTTTTTTTCCCCCGGTGCTCTCTGCTCCATTCTGGAATGTTTACAGGTTAAGGAATTAGTGCCGGACAGAGCTGGGGGTCTTATTAAAAGACAATGCATAGCGGGGCGAGTTATAAACTGGAAGAAGTTCCTCCACTCTCGAGGAAGGAGAGAAACTTTATCTTTTCAAACACGTCAGTTTGGGAATTTGGGGACAGCCGCAGTGGTTTGACCATATGAGGAAGGACGGGCTAATCCTTGGCAGGAGCCGAGCACTTGCAACACATGTTTAATCTCTTTCTTCTGTCTTCCCTCAGCTGTCCCGAGTCCAAAACGCTCCATAATTCAAGGTTGCACTCCGAAATATAAATATTCGAAGCGAGCAATAATTGAGCATGCAAAAAGCATTGACGCTAATTGTGAAAATATTTCACCTTGATATTGAGCGAGTTGGCCCTTTGTGCTGGTATGGTAAACATTTGGGTTACTTTTACACAAACAGCCCCCCCCCCCTCCTCCGCTACATATAATTACGATCTACAGGCCTTTACTTACAGCCCATTAATTTACCGCAGTGCTATATAGGCTTGGGGGAAATGAGAGCATGAAGTACAATAGGGGCAATAAAACCAAGGTGGAAAATGGGGGGAGAAGAAAAAAAAAAAAGGTTACAGATGGAGGAACATGAAGAACATTGTTAGCAAGTGAGATCATAGCGGCGGGAATAATGTGATTTATAATCAAAGCCGCCGCGTTGCACGGTGAGCTAACGTACCCGCGACCGCTTTCTGGAACTTTTCTGACGCGAAAAGGTAACGATGACTTTCCAAAGTTTCAGTGGTGGAATTGATATTTAGTGACTTGAGAAGATCACAGCCCTCCAGTGGTGATGGAGAGCTTAAGTTCTTCCTTCCATATGTTAAGCCTGGCAAGAGCGCTCAAACGGCTTTTGCGGCCGCTCAGTTCATTTTCCATTTTCCGAGGTGGCGTTTCAACAGACTGCAGACTGAAAGACGCGTTTGGAGAAACCTTCGGGCGAGTGTCTCGGCGGCAATCAGCGCAACCGAGCGTGTGTGCGTGATGCAGAGCAGAGCTGAAAAAATGTAAACCCATTACGGCATGCCGAGAGCGCAGATGTTTGCAGTTACGGTGGAGCGACGGTGCCGTTCGCTTGGCTCGCTTGGATAATCAAGAATTAATGGAGGAAATTGAATCACATCAAAAATGAGCGAGCGGCCATCTTGGTTCGTCTCTACGAGTCGGTATACGCAAGTGAATAAATACAAGCTGCTTTTCAGGCAGCCACATTTCATTCCCCAACTATCAATTACCGACTGGGCATTGCGTTCACGTTTTTATGTGCCACGATAAAAATGAAACAAATGTCAGGCTTGATATGAAGGCACGCTCGATGACAGTCGCCATGACGAAAATCAGTAATACAAAGTTTTACCTAGCTCCGGTGACAAGGACACGGCTAAATACGCAATTAGGCCGTTTTGCAGCGCTGGCAACGTCATCAGACGCTACTTGGCGCGGATCCCGTCGGTCGGGAAACAAGATTTATTGCACTATAAGCTTTCGCAAACCTAATTACAGAGGAGCAATGGAGAGAGGCAAAGCCGTGTCGGTCGTGCCATGATTCCACGCAACACGGAATATTTGCTAGCAAAGGAGTGAAATCCAGTGCTAGCTTGACTTTTGTTCTATGACCAACTTCCTTTCATTTTATTTCTGAACGATGTGACTTGGAATGTCGTTCTAGCCCTATCTATTTTTTAAAATATTTTTTATTTTATTTATTAATTTTATATTCATTTTTTTAAATAAGGTTTATTTATTTTTTTAAGAATAATAAAAATAATAAAAAGTCAAGTTACTAGCATAATCAGACTCCAACAGAGCTACCGTGTTTTTACTATATGGTTTGTGGGGGTGTATGTTTAGGTCTAGCTGTCTGAAGAATGCGTCGCAGATGAGGTTAAGAGGTTTTGGGTTGCACATAATTCCCCCACTCAAGAGCCTTCCACGGGGGAGGGTGGGGGATCAGATAGTTAGGAACAAAACATCGACAGCGCCAGTTCAAGGTTAAGTCCTTTAGCATCCGTCTGCGCTCGTAATGGCCGATATGAATGAAATGTAGTTCTTAGCGCGCACTGGTATGGATTAGCTCCGTTTCAGGTTCTCCCAGGCCAGAACCTCCTCTCGTGCAAAGTGACTTTATCGACTGTCAGCTCACCATCGCGCCAGTGCGGATGAAACCGGGCTAGTTAAAACCAGACGAGCTTTTTGGAAAGCCTTTTAAATAGGGCGACAAGAACCAGGTGATTAATCAGCAACCTCGCTCATTTCTCCAAGGCCCGGATAAAAAGGGCCAAGAACACGCCAGGCCGCCTTAAGCGAGTCGAAGGTTGTAATCAAGTCGTATTCTGTTCTATTACTCAATTTGACTCATATTGTTGGCGCAAAACGACATATTTTCTATTCCGGGAGAGCCGAGCGCCGGGATCAAAACAGAAACGATGCATTTGTGTGAGGTAGAAAACAAAACCTGCCTCGCAGACTTAAGAATCATGTGGCGACGATAAATCATCAACCCAAAAACATAAAGGAAGAATGTTTGCACTAAGACAAAAGTTGCGTTGTGTATGGCTGCAAACTTGTCGCACGAATGTTGATGTGCAATCCCGATGGCGGCTGTTTTTGCGAGCGGAATGTGCAAACCATATGGAGTGGAAAGCAGGTGGGTGGCCACGCAAGACAATCAGAAATCAGGATTTGAAAAACAACAAAAAAATCGGAATGAATAGCAAACAAACAGTTCTAATCACAAGGTCAGAGGCTCCAACACAAGCCGAGCAGATGTTGGCAAGATGCTCAAGTTTGCGTGAAACCGACATGCCGACATTCACAATTGTTTTGGGCAAAACAATGCATGCCATGGAAATAAATAATTAAAAAAAAATCCAAAGTTTGGTTTAGGGGGGGACTGCAACATGACATGTAGAATATATGAAGGGACAAAAAAAAAGGGAGCAAAGTGTGCAGCAGATATGCAAGAGAAGAATGTTCCAGGGGATTTATTTGTTGCTCAACCCATCTCTGGCGCAACGTGCAAATGAATCACAGCAGAAGTGCAAGCGCGCCGCGCTGACATCTTTTATAACAACGATAACGAGAGCCACAAGCTACGGTGGAACGCAACATTGACCCCAATACCGCAAACGGGCCAGCAAAAAGATTATCAGGTGGTGTGGAGTGTATCAAAGATGATTCGACCGATGATACCATGAATATTTGAATACTATTTTGCACAAAAGTGATTTTTCCGTATTTACTGTTTGGTAACCAATTTTTTTTGGGGTATTGTTTCGAGATTAAGAAAAATAAACTAATTTAAACTATCACACGAGAGGAATAAATGTTGCATCCAATCTTTGTCGAAGTGATTCAGTTACTGGTGCGGTTATTGTTTTGCGAAAGAAAAGCAGATGTTTCCAAATGTTTTGCACAAAGGCTCAGTCTGTTCACATG
Organism: Syngnathus scovelli; assembly: GCF_024217435.2. NCBI lineage: Eukaryota > Metazoa > Chordata > Actinopteri > Syngnathiformes > Syngnathidae > Syngnathus > Syngnathus scovelli. The sequence goes on along the minus strand of NC_090859.1, from coordinate 11,049,648 downwards.
AATGAAAACAAACACTAAATACTGTTGAGAGGCTCTCAGGCGCTATAAATTCACATTACTTGATTCAAGTTGTTGTCGATTAACGTGATGATCGATGACTTGTCGATTAATCGATTCATTTGACTAGCTCTACGACGGAACTGGTCCTAATCTCCGAGACGTCTAATCATTCAGCTTTTATCAACTATTGGTGGGGGGGGGAAAAAAAAAGCCATTCATGGCGTGGGCAATTTAGACAAGCGTGTTTGTTTTGGTTCCTCGGGTGCGCTGGCTCCGAGCAGGCCCAGCACTTATTAACACACGCCGACGCCGGCCAGAAAAATGTTATGGTTAACAAGTCAACTCGTTCAAAAAGAATGCTGTTTTGATTGCGTAAGAGTGTTACGCGAGGCTCTTCAGGGGGAGACAGACAATGGGAAGTCAAACGCCCCCTGTTGTCCAACGTCGACCTCATTTTTAAACAATTTCTAAGAAATATCATTTTCAAGAATGTTCTTAAAATGCTACTTTAAACTGTCCAAATAAGAAATGGTTTTCCTTCCATGATTTCCACGGGGGAACATTTTTGTTTCCTAATACCAACAAATTGTTGGTTGGCCAGTGTTTCGCATTGGATTGCGGTTCCGCTCGAGCAAACTTTTTCCAAATATCTTCTCAAATTCTTCAAATTACATCAGGTCTACGTCTGGGCCGGAAATGCAATGTCATGGTGTGCTGATGGATGGATGGAGGGGAAAAAACGCCATCAATTGTGCATTTGTCGCCAACCGCATAGTTGGCATTGCGTTGCTTTGGCGCCGACGCTTTACAAACACGCGCACCTGTTTTAAGCGCTCACCACTGCGCGTCTGACTTCCTTCCAGGTGGACACGTTTTGGTGATGTCTATGCGTGGCGAGGAGGGGCACGCCACTTGGGCACAACCCCCGACAGCTGGCGAGCGTTGACGCCTGCCGCGCGGGTGCGAAATGCGTATCAAAAACACACTCATGCATATAATACACAATCTTCAGGACCCGCCGGGGGATCATTGGAGGAGTTCTGGCGTCTAGACCGAATGGATTCCACGAGTTCCAGCCAAGAAAGAGCCGGTTACACAGTAAAAGAGATCCACTTACTGCACACACTTGAATGCAGCTGCCGTTTTTTTTTTTTGGGGGGGGGGGGGGGGTTGGCACAGGCATGCACACAAATCAAATGATGTCGCTGATGGGATGCGCCACCAACATTGACACCGACAGTTGACGAGGTTTTTTGAAATGTGGGAGGAAGCGGAAGTACCAGGAGAAAACTCACTCGAGGTCGGGAAGAACGCGCAAATTCCACACAGGAATGCCGGCGCCACAACCGCTAACGGTGCAAACCGCTAGCGCACAGTGCTGCCCCCTGTAGGCCAATGCACTTACTAAAACTAAAATAAACAGTCCCTCACTTTCATTAGAATTATCTTGCATTTTTCTCTTCATAATACACTTTGGGATTTGTCACTTGGTGCTCTTTATAACGAATCAATGAATCAAGAACACCACTAGGGGGCAGAATTCCAATTCCAGATCCCTCCAATCCAGTCTCCTGGTTTGGATAGTCAAGTGACTTTCACTGTACGGCGTCACCGTACATTCAGCTATCTGCAATTAAGCACATTGATGAGATGGCGGCAGGTCGCCGCTTGCCTGCGCCGTCTGGCAGGGCGAGAGGTCCCAACCTGCCCGTGGCGAATCAGCGCGCCGAGAGCTCACGCACACGCAAAAGAAAAAATAAAAGAAAAGGAAAAGCAAGACATACAGGCAGATATGTCAAATAATGTGTTGACATTGCCCTCCGCTTGCACTGTGACTCACCCCCCCCACACACACACACACTTGGGACGGTCCAACTTTCTCTCCACAGGGGCCAGAGGGAAAAAACAAAACGAGCGTCACTGTTGCTGCCCACGCGCCAAATTCGATCCATTTACCGGCAAACGCGCGGACTATTTTTCTGACCTCCCCTGTCCTGTCCAACATTAGAGCACCTCCCCAACCTCCCTCCACTTGCACGTTATGCAAGAGGCAGTGGAAAATATTCCACGCCAAAGCAAAATCACAACTCTACACGCACATTTGGTAAACTTATCAGTTCGCAGGACGCACGGATGGCAAGCATCCGGTAAAACTGCCAACGATTCTGAAAAATAATGGCAGTGGGATTCCCCCTTCGCCTCAATATTGCAATTTAATATAAAACTTTTTTTTTCAAGGTACTCTACATGTCCCACAAAAACACAAGCAATAAATTAATCTGCATTCCAATCATCAATATCAGATTTATTTTACATACATTCTGAATTAATATGACAGTTTCTACTTGATTTTGAAATGTTAGCTCACTAAAACACTTTAATTTCTTTTTGGTGGCTGGCAATTACTTTTGGTGCATTTGCTGCAATTTTAAAAATATGAAGAAAAGAGAAAAATAGAATACAATATCTGTGAAAATAAATAAAGTGCTTTTTTTGCAGGATTTAATATTGCAAGCACACTTGAGATAAAAATTCACAAAATTATGAGAATATGGTTGCATATTTTAGATTTTTTTTTTTCAAAAGGGCTTTACAGAGAACGATCTCAAATATCGATCGCCACCTGAGCGCACTTAAATCCGCAAGCCTCTCTGGGATTTCGACAACCGGTAAGCGGTGAGCTGCCCGTACACGTTCCCCTGGTGTCGCTCGGCGCCGTTACGCAACATCTCCACTTTCTCAGCCACGGGAGTCTGCACTTAACGCAATCAAGCGGCGGCAACCCACAGACTGTTTTTGGAACCATGTGACGGACAAGCTAATCGCATTCAATCAATTCCAAGGAGTCTCGTCTACATGAAGCAATCAAGACGCGTGTGACTCACATCCTTACAGATCAATATTTTTAGCATTTTTGGATGATTTGCTTTCAATTATTGATGCATTCTTTCATTAATTTTAAAGCCAACTGATGTCAAGGTCTTACCGTGAACAGCGAAGACGTTGCAGGGCTGCGCCCCGTGCCGCGTGGACTCCCTCTTGACCACCTTGATGAAAGCTGGCAGACTGGGTCTCCTCTGGTCCCCGGCAAACTTCCCCGGCTGCTGCCCCATAAGGGCACGGTGCCAGGCCGCAGCCGGGACTCTCCGGGCCGGGCCAGTGGGCGGGAGGGAGGAGACGAGGAGACGGGAGGAGTCCTCGTCCCCGGCTCGGGGTGTCCTCTGCCGGTGCGACGCAGATTTGTCGTGCGGGTCCGAGCTACTCCAGCGGGCCTCTTTTTCTCACGCATTAATGGGATTTGGGTCCTTGGGGAAGCTGAGGGAACATGAGGACAATTTTAAAAAGTGCATCTTTTTGTTTTCTAGAGCGATAAAGTTCTCACAGTCTCCAACAACCTTCCTCTCATCCTTCATTCGTAGCATCTTTTTTTCTACATTTCATCCTTCCTTCTTTCCTTTCATTCCATGCATACTTCCATCTTCCTTCCTAACTAAAATTTTCCTTCTTTTCTTTCATATTGCCCTCCCTTCCACCCATTTTGGTATTTTTCCTTCCTTTCTTTTTGCTCCATCTTTCCATGCCACCTTCCATTCTGCTTCACATCCTTTTTTCTCTACTTTCCTTCAGTTCAGCTTTCTTTCCTCCCTTTTCCATCCTTTCACCATTCAAACTACCTCCCTTCATTTTAACATCCTTCCATTTTATTTTCATTTTTTCACCTCTTCCTCCTTGCCATCCTTCTTCCATTCATCCTTTCATTTGATTCCTGCTTCTTTCCTTTTCACTCCTTTCTTCCAACCTTCCATCATTCAATTTTCCTTTCCTTCCATCCTCCGTCATTCCTCAAATACGTTAATTCCCAAAAATGCATGACCACTTTTTAGTCGACCCTGCGAAGAACTCGTAGAAACTTAGCATAGCACTGCAGGTATTGTTATCCTGACTAAAAAAGCTGCAAACTAGCATTTAATCGCTGAGCGAGTGGAAAGTATGGTAAAATAACACAGCCAGTAAGACATGGATCTTGGTGAAATTCAACTTACGTGCTGTTGTAAACTTAGTTTCCGTAGTTTAGCCGAGCAACACAAGTTACAAGTGCAGCTAGCCATGGAGGCTAGTTCGGGTTAGCCACTGGTCCTCTTGAAAGGCGCACGTAACAGTCAACAGTTGGTCGGCGGCACCTCCTTGCCCGAGTAATTTTCTCAACAAAAACATCTTCAAAGTCAACACTTTTGCTTCTTTACAGTCACCGGGACACGGAGTTAAATGGCAAACTTCCGCGTCCGCAATTGCCCCGGACTCCACTTGGAGGAATACAGGCGACTCCTCCGTCAACCGGACGCCGCCGACGGCTGCTGCCTCGCCCGCGTGGAGGCCGCCGCTGGCCGCTTCGCTGTCGCCGAGCTCTCCGTTGTCGAGCCGCCGTGTCGCACACGCCTACTCATCGCCTCTCAAGTACTTAGAGAAGCGGCGGCGAACTTTTGGCCGAAGTCTCGTCGTCGTGTGGGTCGCTGGGGCCGCCATACTTCCATACGCAAGGTGGTTTACACAAATATGTGGGTGGAACGACGTATGACGTCACGTGCGTGCGTGGGCTAGTAAACTTTTTCAAGAGGAAGTTGTTGGAGCCTTGCGGGTTCCCGACTTACGACGTTTCGGGGTTACGAACGACGTGAGACTTAAAAGTAGTTTCTAGAGGTGGCAAAAGAACTCACACGAAGTAAAAGCACATATTGCTGTATACCTGGAAGCCATACCACGCTAAAAAGCATAAGACATTTTTTTAAATACATTTTTATTACAAAAGTACAATTATAAGACTTTTACTTACTGTTACAAAAGCAGAGAGCATACAAAAACAAGCGACTCGATTTAACCTTCCTGTTCAATAAGCTTTTGTTGTGTCAGCATTACAATCTCTTCCATCACTTCTGGTTTGAGAATGTCTTTAACCTGCAGATACCACAAATGCACACATTATCACATCATTTAAAAATAAATCAACCATACATACTGGTTGCAACTTCCTACCTGGTGTTGAAGCGAAGATTCGTAACAGTAGAGAACACTCGTGTCGAACACGAGGACCTTGTGCGCCGCCAAAGCCAGCAGGCAGTTCCTCAACCTGGAAATCACCTCGCGCTCAGACAGGTTGACAGGCTGTGAGGGAGACAAATAATAAAATCAGATTCCACAATTTCAAAATGAAACGGAAATGTCTCACCTCAAGGCTGGTGTAGAAACCCCCAGCCTCTTCCTCCTGCTGTCCCGGTGTGGGATACAGCCACACAAAGCCGTTATTACCCAGGATGATGGAGGCGCCGCATGGGAGGTTGTGGAAATGTGTCTTTTGTCTCTTGATGAGAGACGGTGAAAGCTGGACTAGCACTCCCTGGCCGAGCTGCGATCAAGGATATAATCAGAACCACATTCACAGTCAACTTTAACCCCATTTTGCAGTTCAACTTACTTTCCCGTACTTTAAGCTGCGAGTGTGAAGCGACAACGCGCCGTCTGAAAACACAGACTGCACCTCTGCCTGGAAACAAAGGTAAAAAAAATATATAGGTGTAACATAAAATGATGAATAAATGTTAGGATATAAGGAGAAGGCATACACTGATGAGGTCGCCCTCGACGAGATATTCTCTCATCGTGAGTTCATCTTCTGCTGATCTTCTCCTCTGGAAGACAACAAAAATGAAACTCAAAACATCTGTGACACATGTCAAACGCAATAAAACATAAAATTATCATAAAATTAGAGTCGGTACCATATAAATGTCAATATCTGATCATGTTAGCCAATGAAATAAGAATAAAGTCAAGTCAAGCAGCGTTTGTGGCTTTTTTTTTTGTTACCAGTTCTCCTCCAGGCAGATTGACAGAAGATAACAAAAGGACAGAGTCCAGCCGGGAGTTTGTTTCCACTTTCCACCGTTTTTGTTGTACCTATACAAAAATATGAGAAACTTATATTGATTCATAATACAGCATTACATGGGATATGTCCGGCGTAAAAGATAATACCTCAGTGATTCTGCCAACTACCACATCACCAACCTCACCATAAAACCTGCAATCCAAAGAAAATTCAGAGTGTACAGTGTATTTTTAAACAAAACGAGGCATAAATTTAAATTCTCAAAATGATTTTATATTATATACGCATTAGGCAGGGATTACTTTGCATACCACTAGAGGGAGCCCACACCATAAGTAGCAGCGATTAGTTCACATACCACTAGAGGGAGCCCACACCAAGTAGTACGAGTACCCAACATTGGAAATCACCTTTATAAAAGAGTTATAAATCGTTTATAATGTACTCATCTTACCTGGTCTTGAGTGGTCTCACGCAAATTAATTTATCCACCCGCTGCACCTCTCCAGCTACAGAAGCCGTCAATTTCTCCTCATCCAAATAAGTACCATGGCCCCTGTGTACAAATAGCAAACAAATAGCATGGCACCACTTTCCCAAAGTATTATCACACATATGTCCTTATTCTAGTGAGCTGGACGGACTTTTTGGACTAGTCGACACTCGCCAGTCAATTGCATGGTATGTAAAAGACAAGAAATGAGTATTTCAGTTTAACACATATAGGAAAATAATCATACGATAACACAAACATACCTCATAAAACCAGAGTCTGACGTGATCACATCGCCGGGTACAACGAGATCTCTTCTGTCTCCACTGGAATGAGAAAGAGATACTAGTTTTCTAATAGTTGGTAGTCTCATGTCAGCCGCCATGCTGCCTTGCATTGACGCTTTTCTTCTTCCTCGTTGTCTTGTTTCCTGCTGTGGATGTGGCAGTTTTACGACGGTTGCCACCTATCGTCGTAATAAAGAACTGCAATCTTTTAACGCTGTAAAACTAACATGAAAAATACCGTAGTATATCATTAGGTAAATTAAAAATGACTTTAATGATTCAATTAAAACTATTACTCATATAATTTCAATAAATATTTGAAAACATTTCCAACATAAAATACTGGTGTTCTTTTTACTGAAACCATCATTTCTCAACTGCAAATAAGTCAAGAGATGTAATCAAAGTTTTTTTTAAAAATAATTTATTGTTTTATGTACAAGCAAAAAAATAGAAATGAGTAGAAAAAGAAAGAAAAACATACAAGGGAGCTTGTGTTCACAGCAATTCGAATGTCTGCTGTATAGTATTAGTAGTACACAAGAAGTATTTAGTATTGTACTGATAGGTTAGAGTTTGAGTACCTCATCGAGACACGAAAGACCACATTATTAGGTACACCCACACGCTGGGTTCATTATTGAGACGTGCTGCCTTATTCTGCAAATGAGTCCAAACATTCGAAACAGTGCGGATGACGGTGCAGGTGTCCCTAATGTTGTGTCCAGTCCCAGCGTCTAAAGGAGTTACAAAGATCAAGGCCTCTAGACAAAACAAAAGTAAATGTCTTTGGTTCGTCAAGTCATCGTGTTTTTTTTTTTCTCTCTTTTTCAAGTAAAGCGTCAGCATGACGGCGGCACTGCTCCAACGTTTTCCGTCTGCGTTGCGAATTAACAGTAATCGTCCACTTAATAGGGTGACATTTGGTCAAAAAAGTAAATCGTGAACCAAAAGAAATAAAGCCGAGTAACATTTGGATACATTGCACGATATAATACTGACGCTCATAGACCACCTGGATGGATTTAAGAAAAAAATTCATTGTAAATAAAATCAAGGATTCGGAAATGATGATGCTCATAATTACAATAAATAATTCTCATAAATGTTGACCAATACCTTAAAATTAACTCCATGCACAATACAACGTGGTAAAAACAATAGTGTCCAGCGGTCCGGCCAGATACATTGTGGAAAATGATGAGAACAGATCCTTTTTTTTCCCCCCCCGTAGAAATTTTACTTTTTCTTGTTTTTTAATATATCCGTAAGAATCCATTCATCATGATTTGGTTGCGTAGAAAAATAACATCTGTCAAAAAATATGTTTAAAACCGTTATGAGGTATGAAAAAGTATGAAACATCGCTTTTTGTTGTTTGTGAGGGTTATTTCCACACTGACGGCACTTCTTATAGTCTTGAAAAAAAAAAAAAATAGAAGCCGTCAGAAAGGGATTTACTTTCTGTCGGGAGGGAATTGATTCCCAATTTAAAGAAGGGTTGATAATACTGGGTGTAGTAAGAAGCTCAAATGGGTTCAGGACAAGGTGCAGTCGTATGCGCCCTCCTCCTCTGTCTGCTCCTCCGATTGATCGGGGGTCCTGTCCTCGTTGACCGGTTTGGACTCCAGAGAAGGGAGTGTCAGCAGTCCGAGTGGGGCGGCGGCCACGCACCTTCCACCGCCGTCCTCGGGCCGGGCCGAAGCGACGCCCCCCGGGCCTTCGCCGGCGCTGAGCTTGGCGCTCTGGCAGGCGGAAGGTTGGAAGGCTTCTGGTTGCACTTGCTCGGCGGGCGCCGACGCCAACAGCTGCTGCAGGTGAGGCTGGATGACGTTGAGGAACGCTTTGTAGCCCAGGCTGCATGGAAATCACAAGGAGGCTTACAATTATAAATCAAATCAAATGATCTAATAATCACTCAAATTATGATCGCTCACCAGTCAGTGGAGGTCCAGGCGTCCACAGCCAATAATCCGTTGCGCACGCTCTGCACGGTTTCTACAGGAACTTCAGGGCTGGCCAGGAACGCGATGGCCTGCTTGATGACATTGGCGTCACGCAGGATCAAGCCGATGATCACGCACCACTCCAGGCAGCCCGCCTCCATGAAAACGTGCAGCAGGTACCTGAAAATGAAGATGTTAAAGCGTGACGGTCAACGAGTTGAGGCGGCCAGATGGTCCTACCTGAGCTGCACTTGCGACTTGTGCGGCCCTTTGTTGGCCAGCTCCATGGAGATGTGCTCCAGCTCTGCCTGGCTCAGGTTTAGAGTGGACGAGTTCTCGTCAACCATTGTCCAATCGCCGTCCGCCACCGAGCTGCTCTCTGTCAGGTCTGTGGCCGAGCCGATGCTGTACTCCTCCACTAAGGTTGGGATTTCAACATCAAATTAATTTCAAATTATTTCCTATGGGAAAGTTAGTCAGCGGCACTGATTTCAACCTTTGTTGGTGAGAAGCGACAGAAAGGCGTCGTGCGTCTGCGGAGAGTGTCGGTTGGATGAGGACGAGGCGGCGTCCATGTCTTTGCTCCTCTGACTGAGGCCGTCCATCCAGGTGTAGTTAGTGGGAGCGGCGGGAAGGGGCGCCGTGTCCATGTCGCTGTTCAGCAGGCTGTCGGCCGACTGGGACTTGAGAAGCAGCGTGTTCAGCACTGCAAAATGTAATAATGTCACGAGAAAAAATGTAGAAAGGAAAAAAATGCTTTAAATGTCACCAATGACAAAATATTAACAGATGTAAATCTCACCAGGGCGACATCGACCATTCTTCAACGGCGAGCTGAGGTTGGCCACGGGAATGACCGGGAACGGCCACAGGAAGTCCTTATGGAGTTTCTTTAGGGCCAAGACGTAGTCATCCACGCGGGCCACGCGGTTGCGCTCGCGGCACAGCCAGCCGATGAGCTCGAAACCCAGCTGGGCCGAGAAGCAGCCCAGGTCGCGGAGGCGCACCTGCTCCAGTAGGTGGCGGGCGTGGCGCCACAGCATCATGTCGATGTACATGTTCTCGGCGCACTCGCCGTCCCGCCTGACAGGAGAGCAAGCAGAAATGTTCTCTCCCTTGTTATCTGTCACAGATCCGATTGCCATGTGGTGCAAGCCTACCCTTTGTTCGAGGATCCGGAAGGCATGCTGAAGGTCTTCTGTAAGCTGAACTTGCCCGTGCTTACTGAATCAGCAGACTGGGACAAACTGATGCTGCGATTTCGGAAGAATTCGAAGCCGCCGGTTGAGCTGGGCTCCTGGGAAAAACACACAAGACACTTTCCGTTTCATCTTGGCACTTTTTGAAAAATTAATGAATAAAAATGAGGGATTGGTTAGCTACACGGGTTCGTACCTGCGTAGTGGGCGTTGGGGGTGGTGTCTCCATCTCCCCTGAACCAATCGCCTTCAAGAAGCGGATCATGTGACGGCAGAGGTCCCACTTGCCCTGCTCCAGTGCCGTATTGAAAAGCAGCGTGGCGTGCTGTCTGCTCACGGCCGGAACCTCCATGTTCTTCAAAGGGAAGCAACACAAGTGAATGGGACTGGACCATAAAGAAAAAAAAAACTGCAGCTGATTTTTGCAAAAATCACAATTCTATTCCCACCTGCAGTATGATCAAGTACGAGGCGGCCGTGTCCAAGTCTTGAGCCATGAGACACTCTTCGAAAAGATCCTTGGGGTTCCCCACGGCGGCGAATAGGTAGTTCCACAGGGCGTACTCGGTCTTGCGGGCACAGTGCACGATAGTTTGGAGGAAGAGCGGGAACTCTGTGATGAACTTGGCCACGGTGGGCAGCAGCGGGTCGGGGATGGGCTCCCGCGACGTGGCCTCCTCCTCCAGCACCACGTGCACCATCAGCTCCATGACGTGAGGGAAGTACGGCAGCGAGGCGCACGACTGAGCCAGCATCAGCGCCTGCAAACGTCCGTGTGAGTCTCGCCACGGAATGCTTTTCTAGCACGGTTTGTTTCCTCCTACCTGCTCGCCCAGGTTGCGAACCAGCAGCTGCCTGAGGATGTGGTGCAGGTAGATCTGCGAGGTCCTCTCTACCGTGCAAAAAGGAAACAGCGCCTCCAGCGGCTCGGAGGAACCCTGCAGCCCGTCGTACAGCACAGTCTCGTTGGTGGCGCCCAGCACCAACGCGTCCTCGAACAGCACGGCCAGCGGGTAGATGTTGATGTGGAAGGGCAGCATGATGCGCCGCGACAGGAACGAGTGCGGCTTGCGGTGGTCCCGCGGGAACAGAGGCATCCACACCTTCATGCCAGCTTCGCCGCAGGAGAGCCACAAGGCTTCCAGCAGGTGGCGCTTCTTCCTGTCCGACCGACAGGTGGTCCACACGTTCTCCACGCACTGGGCCAGCACCACCGGTGGGCAGAATGGTAGCTATGCCAAAGAGACCAAACAGAAATTAACATTAAAAAAAATGGAATGAGCCCTCAAGTTGTTCCCTGGAAGTTCTCACCAGCTTCTTGTTGTTGGCAGGCGTCTCCTTCTCTCGTACCTGCGGCCCGGATCGGTCCCGCTGTAGCATGATCAACTGGCCGGCCAGATTCAACATGATGCTCTCTGCCATGCAGGCCTGAGGTGGACCCACGTAGCAAAATGTCAAGACTGTTCTTCACCGTGTGAGTGTCTGCGTGTGGGTCACCTGCTGCGGGGCTTTCAGCGTGATGCCCGTCTCAGTGCGCACAGACGTGAGCGTGACAGAGACCACCAGGGCGGGGTGGGGGATGTAGCGGGACATGGATACTTCCTGGAGCAGCTCCACACTAACTGTCGGGTTAGGACTGAAACATAACATCACAATTTATTCACAGATGCAAACTTGCGGTTCTGTCGTGACGTCTCCTACCTATTGCTCCTCCTCTCGATGCTGTAGAGGCAGATGGAGCAGTCGGCCCGGAACAGGATGACCACGTCCCGGAAAACGTTGAGCAGCAGCGTATCAGAATGCAGTTTGGTGACCGACGCAAAGGCGTTGTCCAGGTTCGACGAGCGCTGATACAATCTCAGCTAAGAAGCGGCAAACGGGACATACGTGCATGACACGCTTGAGCAACAATTATCGAGTGACGACAGCGACGCCTCACCTGCTCTTGCTGGTCGATGAAATTGTAACAGGCCACCACGACAAAGTCGTTCCACCAAGCCAGACCGCCTGTCACCGTCATGTTCTGCTCCTACGCGGAACCAAAAAAAGGCGAATGTGACAATAGCTGTTAATTGCCCTTACTCACCACAACAATCATTTTTCCTTGAAGCAAACCAAAGATCTTGACAGTTTGTCAAGCAAGTTCTTAGCTACGACCAAAAAAAGCAATTATAATGATCAACAATATCTTTACACACACGCGCGCATACCTGAGTGATGTTTCCAAACAGTTTCCATTTCCTGGTATACAAGGAGTAATGTGCAAAGCCTCGCCTTCCTGCTACAGCCATGCACTGCCCTGCTGTGTCTATGGCTGCAAACTGCGCAGAAACATTAAGAATTTTTTTTTTTGATTTTTCAGAACTCAACACACACAAATCTAACGACCAATCCTCACCCGTATCGGCCAGTTGCTCTCTAAGTATGTGCTATGAATCTGGAGGAAAGAATAAACCACTGTTATGGAGGAAAAGAATCAAACTACGTTGCCGGTGCAACCCTACCTGGACCACGTGCCAGTGCTTGTGTCCCAGTAAAGTGCTGAGTCCCTGAGATAGGGGGGAGTTGAGGTGCTGGTGAGGGTGCGGGGGGCTTTCGTCGTGAGGGTTCAAGCGTTGCTGATGCTGCGTGTCGGCGCTGCTGTGGGCCTGCGCCGTGTCGCCACAAGTCAAGTAGAGGCGATCCTCGCCGTGAAGCAGCACCTGCTCCTGGTTACTCTGATCAATGTCGCAGAGGTTGACTTGAGTCACGTGACTTGGCTTAAGGAGAGAGAGAATGGGTGGGGTCGGTGGGCTGACCGTGCAGGGGTTGACGGTGAGGGCGCTCTTGATGAAGTGAAACTGTAAGATGCCAGCTTGCGGCGACGGCGTGGTCGTCTGCGCTTCCTCCGTCATCTCCTCCTTGTCCTGCTCCTCCTGTGTTCGCCTCCTCACCGGCTTGGTGGGCAGCACCCACAAGTGGTAGCCTTCTGCTCCCCAGCACTGCAACACAACAATTAGTTTAAAAAAAAAAAGAGCTGAACAGAGGAGATCAAAACTTTTGAGAGCACAAACCATGGAGCTGATTTTAAGTGGATCCTTCTTGGTGCCATCAGATCGATACCTGTGGAATCCCACACAAAGTACACACTCAGGATTTTGATTTTTATGTTTTGTGTTGTTGTGCGTCCACTTACGCAAAGTCCTCTCCCAGCGTGCAGATGAGCTGAGCGCCAAAGACGCTCCACAGCGATAGGCCGCCGCACTCCCACGTCACCATGGCGACGCTGTAGTCAGGCGACCAGCAAATGAGCTTCACTGGACCAGTCTTGTTGTAGATGTCTGGACATGGGGGTGAAACATTAAACAATTAAAAGTGTTACAGATTAAACAAATGTATCTTTTATAGGTGGGAAAACAGAAGTCATTAAAGTAAAATTATATCCACATAGGTTCATGGACTTTTTATTTATATTTTAACTACTGCTAATAAGGCAGTTTATCAAATAAAACATTGAAAATTGAGAACAATATTAAAGAAACCATTTTTCTTAATAAAGAAGATGGAATTATACATTGGAATTTTTTTTTAAATATAAAATCGGGAGTTTGGGTTTAACGAAATGTTGTCCCACTAGGGGGAGCTGTGACATCATTCCACCCATCCATCTGAACGGCTGCTGTAGGATTTTCTGATACCTGGGTAGTGTTTTGGGGTCAGTTCCAGTTTGTGGGAGAGCTGCATAGACCCGGTTGTAGTGTCGATCATGTAAACCAGCACCGACCCGCTGGAAAAGAGTTTTACAATTAGCTCACATCTGTATCAAGCGTGTGAAGCCGTTCCTTGACCCACCACCCACTGAGCATTTACATGATTACATTGGAATGTAATATTTCTTTCATTTGTTTAAAATACATGTTCTCATTTTTTCCCCACGTGCGCATTCATTCTTCTTCGTGCAAAGAGAAGCCCCGGCTGACAACGGTGCTCCAGTTTCTGACAAGCACACGCGAGGTCGCCTGGGCAAACACGGCCTGACACATTCTCACACCGGACGCTCAACAATTCCTCTCTGTGGCACACAAGCGAAGGTGCGGAAGCTTCTCGGGCCAACGTTGTGGCACGCGCGCTTGCAGCTGGCCAAATGTCGATTGGGTTGGCACATACCTGGCGCAGCCAAATGCCATCAGTCTGTACTTGTTGTTGACAGCCACGCATGTGCCGTCGCTCACATCCGCGGCCCAGACTCCCTGCAGCTGCTGGACACGCAAGAAACATTTGTAGGACTTTAACAAGAAGCTCCTCGAGAAAAAAAAAAATTCTTACGTCCGCAGTGATGGTGCTGCTGAGCGGCGTGATGAAGCCCAGACGGCCGTCGCTGAGCACCACGGCGAAGCCGTCCAGCGTCTCACAGTACTCCACACAGCGGATATGAACACCTTCCAGATCCAGAGACGGGCCACCTACGAACATCAACACATGAGACACGCTTTTGTGTTAAAAATAGTTCTTTGTTGTTTCGTCACACCTCTGGCAGACTGCAGGTCGAGCGAGAAGGGGATAGCGGTGAGGCAGATGGTCTTGCGTCCGTTGCCGCCCAGGCCGTCCCAATGCAGCACGTGGAGGTAGCCGTCTGCCGTGCACACCAGTAGTTCCTCCTGGAGGGACTGGAGACTAACACAAAAGACACACGCTATAAAATTTGAATTCTGCTTCAACTCTGGTTAGTGTCGCACGACTTTGAGTGCACAAAAAGGCCCCTGTGTGTACATGTGAAGCGCTTCATTGTCTCCTGAAGAGAATTACAACAACTGAGCATCAGCATGGGGGAGTGATGTTTTTTTTTCTTCCAGCAAAAAAATAGAAATAAAAATAAGACACCCACTCACCGCCCGCACGAGCGAGCTGAAAAGAGCGCTCGTCAGTGCGGCGGTGACATCTGCTAACGGCTGTCAAACGAATACAGCGGAGGGGATGACGGCCGTGAAAGGGCAATGAACAAAAAGGGGCTTGAGGAGGGATGAAGTGACAGCGCCTGTCCATCCGCCAACAAAGAGGATGCTCGGTAGGGAGAGGTTAAAGTGAGCTGGAGAAAAGACAGGATGAAATGGGTCGACAATATTACGCTTACGTAAAGCAGCAAAAGAACAAGTCAGAGTGAGGAGAAAGGAAAAAACAAAAACAAAAGCGGCTTTGTTCACAGATGCTCCTGTTTTAATCAGTAACCCCGAAGGTGTTGGTGCATATGCCACAAAGTTGAGAGTTCACTGTCAGTAGCAAGCCAATATCCAAATCTTTTTCAGACTCGCAGTGAAAAATCAAATTCCTCCCACATGATTCAAATCAGTCGTAAAATACAAATGAAGAATCGAGGACGCGCAAAAATCCACGCGTTCTTTTGTTATGCCGATTGTTGGCCAGCCAGCTCGTTTACATATTTGACGACAGGTCAACCGGAAAAGCTTGAATAGTCGGAGGCTGGCTGGAAAAGGCCAGACAGTAAAGCTCCTTTGTCTTTTCATCTTTCAGCTTGGCTCAGCTCCACTTGCCAAAGTCAAGAGCCAGAGCAGCCGGAAGTAAAGCGACATGACGTGGCGATGTTATCGCGGGTGAAGACGACGAGTGACGAAAAGGTCGCCGACCAACCTGGTGACGGGGGCCTCCAGATCGACAGGCTTCTTGATCTCCAGCGACAAAGCGGGGGCGCATTGCTCCTCCTTGTAACCCGGGGTCACCTTCACACGGGGGCTGCCCCTAAAAAAGAAAAAATATACACTCGTGCCGTGACTTGTTCACATCTGCCGGTATGTCACGTCGGGAATGTAAAGCCGCCAGCCAGAGATTGAAACTCACTTTGGGTAGATTGGCTCGTAGAGGTTCTTATCATCCCCAGCGCCCAATACAGAGAACAAGAGGACGTAGCCTTTGGCGGTCTGAAAATAGAAAGAAAGAAACAGGTTCAGTCAGACAAGTACATCCTGTTTTTTCATTAATTTCCAGCAGAATATGAAAAAGGCCAAAAGGGCTAAACAATCGTACGAGTATCATAATAAAACGGAATTAAAGCTGTGTACAGTAGAATATCGGCTACCATTTAGACCCAAATAAGAGTTCAAATTATGAGCTTCAAATCAGTTTTTATCAGTATTAGGACATATTTCACATTGAAATTGCTCTTGGTATCTTGTAGTTATGACTGATAACACACAAAAAGGTGTTTACTGTACGCACAGGAGGACTTGCATGCTGTTTTGAAAACAGACTGTCAAAACAATCTTTAAAATGGATGGTGGCACTCTTCAAGGAGTGACCATTACCCTGCCGAACAATGGCCGACGTCTGGATTATTAAGTGACTAATAAATCATCAACACCACCACAAAGGGAGAGCGATTTCTCATCTCCTGCCTCCATTTTTTATTGTGTTGAATAAAACCATGACTCGATTCATTAATGGGATAATTGGAGGATGTGTACTCATTGAACTGAGACACAGTGTACTCAGTGGAGGCGCGATTTTAGAACCACAAAGCCTAATAAACGGGCGGGGGGAAGGTTTTTTTTTTCTCACTATATAATATGTTTAGCTTGCGGTGTTGTATAGTTGTTGGCTTTTTTTTCCCACTGGAATTTTCCAATGCGGTGACAGAACTGATCATTACTAGATAAAAACACGGAGCAGAGAGAGAAGGAGCACACCATGTGACCAAGACCAAGGTCTGCAAAAACAATCAAGAGCGGAGAGCTCCAAACCGAAAACTCAACTTTGCTGTCTCACAATAAGAACCCTCCCGTGGCAGAGTCGAGACATGAAGCGTCGATTGTGCGACCGACGGGGGTCTTTTTTGTCACCCGATGACGTCAACGGCAGCGAGCGGTTTGGTAGCTTTTCCATCAATGGAGTCAAAGCGGCATTGTAAGCTTCCCTGCACGTCGTAAAAAAGCATTACGAGCTCTCGCCGACGACGTGTTGACATGCTTGCTTCCAAAAAACAAGTTCCACTTTTTTATTAGAGGAAGAAACATTGCTTTGGAACTGCTGAACTTGACCAAAAATTACACTTCTTACGTGAATGTGAACTTGGGTAAACAACAGATGCGTTGCGAAAATATTTCCAAGGTTTTCATTATTCTGCTTAAGGCAGAAGACAGCTTGTGGAATTTTTCCAAAACAGATCCAAAATTCCGTTCTGTGGATTGGACAGCTATTTGTGACTCCTTCAAATCACTACAGGAGAACCTCCAAAGTGCTAGTGAAAAAAAAATTGACATTTAAATCTGGCTCTCGGTCTTCTCAAACTGTTCATACAGTTGCTAATGCTAATCTTGCAAGCCTAAAGACAATAATGACGCCCATTAGTGGAATTAGACACAAAGACGACGCAGGGGGAGAGGGCTTTGAATTACCAGTAATATGGACTGGGCACAAGGGGGTCCATAAAAGGGAGCAGGAACACAAGTGCCCGACTATTAAACTCCAAAGAACCTGGGAACCTTTTGGAGGTTGTTGAAATCCAAAGCAGAGTGCAAGTGTGTTTTTGTTTTTTTTTCCTCTTTGAGTCAAAGGCCAACAGTAAACACACTAGTTGGAAGGCGGCAAACAATAAAAGTTCAGCTGGTGTCTCAGACGGGGTCTTAAGAATTGGAGGAGCCAACGAGAATATAAACAGCGGCATTAAAATGGACGCCTTTACAGCGGTACGTCGATTTACGACACGCGAGAAAACGTTTTGCCTTCAATGCAAGCTACCGTGGCTTTCTTGGAGGTCAACTGGAATGATCTTCTGTAGGGCCCCCAATTCCTATAATATAGACTTCTTTGTGTGCGGAAAGCAGCTGTTGAGAATGGTGAGGGAAAAAATACTCCTCGGCGTGACTGTATAATAACATGGGAGGAAAAAAAAAAAAAACCAGGATGTACAGCCAGAAAATAAAAGCACTTGAGGTAGTTTTGGGTACTGCACACGCAAACAAATCCAGCTGCTCCAATGTGTCGGCTGCTCCCAGGTAGACGAATAAACAATAGAAGATACGGAGAATTACTAAAAGGTTTCTGCGGTGGATTGCGATTTCGCTCGAAGGTCAGCAAAGGGTGTGAACATTTTGGCAACATCTGGGAAACATCTGGGGAACGTGAGGATTAAAGCTCTTTTTTTTTCACGCATACAGTTTTAAGTATGATGACTTTTCAATAAAATAGCAAGAATTAGTCACGGTGGGTATAAAATGTCAAAAGTTTTGCTATTGTGTCTCCACATAATCAGCCTTGCTTTTGGCTGAGGGCCCGGGCGTGAGCTCACAGTGTCCTCGCTGACCTGCGAGTACCAAAATAAAAAGCCCAGACGAAAGTTTGGGGCGATTTGCAAGAGGAATTGCCTCAAGGCGTTCCTCGATACGCCGCTTTCACAATAATGGTCGGTGGAGCGAGCGCATTCCCTGGTATTTTTAAACTCCAGCCGCCGCCGTTGCTGCCTGTTTTTTTTGGCCAGGACCGAGCTGGAAATGGGCCTGACCTTCTTCCTGGGACATATTTGCAACATCCACCCAAAAAAAAAAAGGGGGCGGCAGGGTCAAAAAAGAGACGAGGGCGTTGGACGCTATCTATCACTAACCGGTACTAGCTAGCAGTGGTTGCACTTTTTAAAACCCAAACATCATTCAAATGGGCAATACTTGATGTGATGTATCACAGTCTATTTAAAGGCAACAACGCTATAATTTAGTTTAAAAAAAAAACAAAAAAAACATGGTCTCTGCTAAACCGAACACTTAGATGCAAATGTCCATGACTGCGTTTCACAACACACTGCACATCTAGGCCGTATGAATGCGCTGATGCATGAAGATGCTAAACTGAACTTCAAAAGGCAAACGTTGATGCGAGCCAGATTTGGGGTTGGCTAAACCAAAGAAACCTGAAATACTTATTAGAAATTCGTGCTCCAATGATAGCACTTTTTTAAAAAAAACAACTAATATTTAAGTTCTGATACTGTAAATTTTGCATTTGTGCAATAAGAATGTTCACTCGTAAGCCAACAAACAGTTGCCCGGGGAGTGGCTAACCGCTAGCCGCTAACTGCCACTGTATTGTCCACTAATCAATTTACACACATGGGAGAGTAAAAAGGTGAAAAAATGGCGACCCCACATTGGCAAGCGATGCCTAGGTATTTTTCAAATAACTACTCAGTAGATTTAAGTCGACACCTTCAGTTCTCCTTTAAGGAGACGGTTTCCTTGCACTTTCGATAAAACAAAGTTTAAAGTTCAACCTTCTTCAGAAGAGTCTCAAGTCTGTTGTGTAAACAAGACCTGTTTGATTAACTCAGTGGGATAGAAAATACAAGATGGAAGGAATGCAAGTCATTGACGACGGCATCAAAAACATGGCTGCATACCCTTTATGACCATTTGGCCCTTTTACTGGCTACTGTTGGGTGTATTTACAAGGTGCCATTGGACTTCTAAGTTCTATAGGTAATTAGCAGGTAATGGCAAAGGCCCCTTAAGAGTAGACAAATGGGCACTGTTGAAAGGAGCTGGACTTCAGACAAAGGTGATCAGGCTTTTATGGGCCCTGCGATGATGTGTGACACACTCTCCGTTCCCTGAGTCAGCGCTTTGTTTGAGAACCCATGATAACACCTTTTTTCTTGGCAATTGAAATGTTTGGAGAAGCTGTTGTAATTAGGAAATTGGAATTATTTGAATGGCTGCTCCATTTTGATACAAATAACCCCAAAATAATTTCACACAATCCAAAACATGGAGTATTCACTTACCGCCACGGCTATCATGGAGTCGTCCGGTTTCCATTCGGCCTTCTGGTAGAATCCAAACTGTGCCACTGCCTTGGCGGACTCGACGTAGCTCGCAATCAAAACGCTGGGCTGCAAGTAAGGACATGCATGATTTGGCAGAACATGAAACGTCGGCAACCTACACAGTAAACACACCCAACTACATACGACAAACATTTAAGGCTCATTAGGAATAATTAACAGCTGTTAAGTCAGTCTCGGATGAATAACAGGCTCGTTAATGTTGAGTTGTAACGGTGCCGACGTCAAAGACGCTGAGCACAGATGACCGACCGCCTGGAAGCCACCACGTCATCAAAGTATTTGTTCTCCCATGTGGAAGTTGACTAGCTGCCATTCATGAAATGAAAAGTCTAATCTTCCAGCGGGTCCATGCGGTCATTAATCAATCGAGTCATTGGGCGTACATGGCGGGATTATTCGCTGTTGGCCGTCTTTTGGTTCCAAACGCATTTTCAAGGGCAGAAAGTATCAAGTATCATTGGACTGATAGCGGAGAAGGCTTCGGCATGGTTTCACCGTGCGGCGTGGCAGCCACATAATTAAAACTTAATAATGTCAGCGATCATTGACATCTCGTCCTATTTTGCAATGCGGCAGTAAAACGCTACTAACCGCCTGCAGCTAAAAATACAGCAGTGTCTTGAGATAAGAGTGATGTGGCTTACAGTTTTGCTTCAACAGACAAGCCTCCTCAATTTGTCCCCATGTAACGAATAATATCAGTGCTGTACTGACAAGGTCAGAGAGGAGTTGAAACAATAGGATAAGATGTTTTTAGTCACGATTGATTATCATGGTGAAATAAAACTTTCCTCTCAAAGGCCACGCGTAAACGACATTGCAATAATTCCTACGCTGTTACTTCCCTCGTACCTCGCTACAGACACGGCTAAGCTACTGTGCGACACGGATTAGTCATAACACCTTGAATGAACTGACTGTGGGCTGGCTGGGCTTCACGACTAAGGGGATTTAAAACAGTAGAGACATTTGCAGAAAGACGCTCACTAAACCAGGGCTGGAAATTGAGGGAATTCTTCAGAATGGAATGATTTAATGAAATGTGAGTGGAAATGCTGGCAAACTATTCCACCATGAAACTATGTCATAAACTAAGCAGAAAAGAGAACTCAGGGGGGGGGAGTAACACCCAAAAACAAATAACTGAAACTGCACCTGTACAAATGTTTAAAAACCAAACCGCTCATATAAATAAAGGGAAAAAGTTAAATACAACTGATTGTACTTGTTCACAGCTTAACCAAACCATAAAAGGCCGTTTATTAAAAACCTCTGACGGAATCTCGAGTTTGTTTCGATCCCAAAGAGATTTCATCGGGAAAAGTGGTTGAGCTAATCCGGCACGTTGGACCAAACACATGTGCTAGTCGCGTCTGTCCTTTGTAGACGACGCCTCACTAATGCTGGCAAGGAAAGAAGAAGGGGAAGCAAAACATGGTCACGTCCTGGCCCGGTGCTTATGAAATAAACAATGACCCTAGATCCATTGTCGAAGGAGCCGAATTAGGTCGTCAAAGTATACAGAGCACTCAATGGGCCTGTCCCCCATACCTGTTTATTCCTTTTGCTGGTTATCATGCATTAATGATTTCTAATATTTGTAAAAGGTCTTTAACCTTTTGTCCAGGTGAACTTTAGACAAGATGAAGCCTAGATAATTACAAGTAATCAAAGTAAAATCATGTAGTAGTAATAATACAGTAGGTAAAATAGGACATTCATCAGGTTGACTCTCAGTTGTGCAGACAAGGTCGACTCATGAAGTATGTTTGTCTTGTAAATGTGCAACCTATGTGTTACAAAATACCTTTACATTTTCCACAACGCCAGTGACGATGCATGGAAGCATGCTAGTGATTCAATTAATGCCGTTATCTGGATGCTGCGGCTTCCCTTACCCGACTGAACCAGATGCTGAGCTGCGTTTCAGAAAGCAGGGCGAAGTAGAAGCGCTGCGAACTGGGCTGGATGTGGAAGGGCTCCTCCGCGCTCTTCAGCGGGCACATGAGCCTCCGTGGCCAGCCGGTGAGGAAATACATGACCGCCAACTGGCTCCGGTTCGGCTGGTCCCCCTTTTTCTACTCCACCACTTCAGTTTTAATCCACTTCACACATATTGTGTCGTAAAGTGAAAAGAAAGCAGAAAAAATGCGACAAATACAGAACGTGTTTTTGTCGCCGTTTTGAGTCCATGAATGTCCATGAGAACAATCCGGGAACCCGATGAAGCTACTCAGCTAGCTTACGCTAGCGGAGCTTTTTCCAACTTGACGCTAACGAGCTACCCCTGAGGCCGAAAACAATAGCAACCAAACCAGGAGCAGAAGAACCGACACCACTGAGGATCACTTCCAGGTGTACGTTGGGCGATAAACATCAACTACCACCGTTGTCTCAATTGCCATGAAGTCGGTTCCAGTGGTGTTTACCAACCGTACGGCGCTCGGCTCTCGTTCCTCGGTGTCTCCTCACCGACGCCATCTTTTGCTCGACGCTGATTGGCCACCGCGACCAAGTTTAGGTTGTTGACATGTGACGTCAGTTGGCAGTGCCACGTTGAATCGGTTTGTAAACACTGCCACCTTGCGGTCATTGCTATTTCTGAAAAAATATGAGCTCAGAATAGAAATAATTGGTATCGTTGGACAAAGTGATGTTATATGTAATAAGTTGATGTACCCTCAAAAAAGATCACATATCCAAAACAAATTAATAATGTGGTGGAAAATAAATTATGACGAAAGCATTTATTTATTTATTTTTTTATTAATTACAAGTGCTCGTTTCATTCAAGCTTTATCATGTAAAATCATCCAAGTATTAAACACATCCCAACGCGACAATCCCAACAGTCCATCGCCACTCAAAACTGCATTTTTTTTTGTAACCATAAACCAAAAACAGCAGTTAGAGGTAAAGTGTCAATTCCATCACACACACACGCTGGAAAAAAAAAGGTGTAAATTGGGGACGGCGGAGGGGGGCATGGAAAAAGTTATGGAAGGAATGAGAGCAAAAGGTAAACAAAGATAAAAACCAAAAGTGGCTTTAGATGAGTTATAACTTGCAAAAAAAAAAAAAAAAACATTAAGACATTCTGACATGGCTCCCGCATCGTACTTTGTGTTCATTTTTCTCATGATGTGCCACAAAGATGAGATTTATGACTTTAAATGGCCATTGCAGCACTTTATAAACCTTAAAGGCAAACTAAATTCACTTAAATGTCATTTGAGGATCACATTTCTAGTCCAAAATCATCATTAAAAAAAAGGCATAAATATTAAATTATCTGCTTTAACCATTCATTTGACTTTCAACTCGTCTTGTGTAGTCAAACTTATGTGACGCAGAACAAAAATGTTGGGACACGCCACCTGCTTTTTGGCCTACCACCCCCGTCCCAATACTTTTGTCCTCAGTGTCCGCTATTTTGGCAGTCATACTGCTCAGAGGGTAACACCGAGTGCAAACAATCTCAGTCGTATTTGTGATGTGTTTTTGTGTGCGAGATGCGTGACTGAAAAGTGACGTGTGTGTGTGTGCGTGAATCATTGTATGTGTAAAGAGTGCGTTTGTATTTTTTTTTTTGAGAAATGTGTTTTTCTGTTCTCTGTGTGTATTTGCATGCAAATTTGAATTAAAACTGTTCATGATGATTGTGATGATCATCCTTGATAACTAGCTACTGCGTGGTTGGTTTCCCCACCTTGACATTTCAAAGATGACAACAAACACAAATGTGGATTTCACAGCTTGATATTTTTCGGAACTTCCAGGCACTCGTTTCTGCATGATTTAGCTTTCGTTAGCTTCAATGCTAACTTCTTCCAGTGGTGAGGGGACAAAAGTGGTTAATGAAAAAAATTTTTTTCCAGTTTCAAAAATGACTTGAAATCGATAGTGGAGGAGAAGTAGCACCGTCATCAACATGCTCGTTCATTTCAAACCCTAACCTTACATTTAAGTCCCAATTCAAAACTGCAAAACTTTTGTTTCAATCTGAATCGGACCAAATTTTGAAAGCGTCAGCTGTTTAACAATGTTAAGTGCAGTGCTGATAGTAGATTGTATGACAAGGAGAGGTAGCATGTTAGCATATGAAGGGGTACGGGGGGGGGAAAAAAAGGCACCACAGATTTGAGATCAACAAAACAAACGCGTTTGCTCCGACTTGCTACTGACACAGTGATGCTGGGGGGTCTCAGGCTGTGTGTGTGTGTGTGTGCGTGCGTGTAAAGGCATGGAGAAGCAGTGTCGGTGCCTCAGTATTGGTACAAGTCATACGAGCTGACCCAGAAGGAGGGGAAGGTCCACGAGGGGAACTGGCTCAGGACTTCCTCCAGCCGAGGCGTCGTCTTGTCCTCCCCAAAGAAGTAGTGGGTGGAGATGGCCACGGAGATCATCCCCTCGGGCCCGGACTCCGACCGGGATGACTCGCTGGGCGGCTGCAAGCAACAAGGTCACAGTTGAGTCTGTTTGATTGCTACTATGTAGCATGCTAGCTAAGATGATTGGGGAGCCTCGTGTGACAGTAGTCAACGAATACTGTGGGCGCTACCTGTATTTCAAACCAGAACGTCCATGTGGTCGCATCCAAGCCATGCGAGTAGAAGACAAAGTATTCCCCGCTCAAGTCAAACTGTGGCTTGCCGTCTCCAAAGGACCACGAGGACAGACTCGCTCCGTGATGGGGCATCAAGTAGAGAGACATGTGGCTGGGCCCTGCGTGGCACATAAAGTGAGAAGACGAGGCGGGGGAGGAGGCGGGGTTACAAGGATGCAACCTACCGTTGACGTTGAATGTCATCTTGATGGTCCCCCAGCCGGTCTCCTCCTTGGACACCAGGCGGAAGTCCACCGGGAAGCTTGGAGACACATCGGGAGCGGGGAGGTACCAGTTCTTCCTGCCGAGAAGCAGCGGCGTTAATAGGACAAGATGGCGGCGGGGAGGGGCAGGCGAGGAGACGTACTTGGTGAGGAAATTGACGGGCAGAAACCAGGGGAAGCCGCAGAAGGGGCGGTGCTCGTGGCAAGGTGGTGAGCGCACGCCGTCGTGTATCTGGGGCACGTGCGGCGTGATGTGCTGCATGCCCGTGTAGTCGAAGCTGTTGATCCACACGCCGGAATCGCGCGCCTCCACCTGGCCGTGTACGTCGTAGAAGGTGCGTGTCGTGTGCTGAGGAGCAAGAGAGCGCAAACGTGGGCTTGGAACCAAATCTGGAACTTCTAGTCTAACCAAAACCCTAATTTGAACACTTTATGTGCATGCGTACCTGTAGGAAGATCCTCTTTGGTCGCGGGCTATCAGGACTTCCTGAATAAGGGAAGAAGATCCCGCTGGACACCAGCAGGAAGACCAGCGCGAAGACCGAGCCCAGACCCGCAAGAATCCACTTGGTGCTCCTTACCAAGTAGACAAAGTGGAGCTGCCATCGCAATGAGAGTCACAAAATCTGTCATGGAAAAAGGAAAAAAGAAAAAAAAAGGGGCAGACACTCACGAAAAAGGAGGAGAGGAAAACGGTGGCAATGGTAACCAGGGTGGCCAGGACCACCTCGGGGGGGATCTCGGTGCCGCTGCGGCCCATGATGGGCGTGAAGATCTCAAAGACCACCCAAATGAGGAACATGATGTGCAGGTAGGGCAAAGCCAAGCCCGCCAGGTAGAGGACGCTATATTTAAGCGACGCCCCTGCAGCGACACAAAAAAGCTCAAGTCAGGACGGACGTTACTGTCGGTCACGGCGAGGCGTAGAAACGTGACCGGCCTCTATTCTTGAACTCGTTGGCGAGCAGGAGCTTGGTGAGGAGCGGGAAGGCCACCATGAGCATGGGGACGTAGGCCGAGCACAGCCCACGCTGGGTCATCCACACCAAGCTGCAGCACCACAGCAGCAAGCTCACGTCCAAATAGAGCTCGCCCAGCTCCACCATGCGAACACCCTGAAACCAAACCCTTGTTATTTATGCTAGCTCTGCTAATTAGCTGCTAATTGTATCCCACTTAATAAACATTTTTATATCTTCGTTTCCAAGCATGACACGACACAAACGTGTTTCCACCAGTTCCAGAGTGTATGAAGTTGAACTCATGACCTCACACTTCCTGAAAGGAAGTCTTTAAACTCAACACTAACAACGGGGGTGTAAAAAAAAAACACACTTTTGTGTTTTAGATGACATTTCAACAAGTCTTTTTGGCAGTTTGCACTTCTTCACTTGAATGGAACAGCACATTCTAGAGAAGTTGTCTGGTTCCCTGGAGCAAACATTTTTTAGTGCCACATGTAACCTTCAATGGAGCACTTGTTTATTGTCTGGATGCACGCGCACACACACACACTGACACACTGACAATGAACGTTACTGTTCTGCCCTCAGTGGGATGAAGAGGACGCTTTATCAAGCGATAACTAATGTGACCTGATAGAAATCTCAGCGGCAATGAGGAACTCAAAATTCAACCACTGTAGCATTGAGGATTCCTATCCTGGACTCCAACTGGGTCACATTTAGTTTCTAATTTTAGCTTCCTATTTTCTTCATGATTTCAGATCACCAATAAAATAAAATATTTGAAGTTATCTGTCTCACCCTGTAGTAGAGGTTCTTGGCCAGGGTGTGCACCAGCACCATCTTGCCGGTGGCCACGGAACCGTAAAGGACCACAGCGGCGTAGAAATGGGTGTACCAGAACATGGAGCGGCCCAGAAGGGTCACCAGCACGGCCACGATAAGAACCGACAGGAACGCAACCACCCAGCCCAGCAGCGCCACACCTGTGGCACAAGCCAGATCTCGAACGTAGCGCCCACCTGTGGAAGATGGATGCAATTCATGAAGAAAAAAAATAAAAGTGTTTAATGGCCTTGGTGGTAAATCACTAATTGTCAGAAATGGAAACGAGCCTAAGCTTTTTCTTCTGGCTTGGCTCAGAGCCCGGAACGATAATAATTCAAGTGTTATTTGACACCCACCGCGGTTGCCTGGCAGAGAGGCTTTCCTGGCCAGGTAGATGAAGGTTGCCACGGCGACCATGTAATTAAGGATGGTGCCGACGCGGGCCGGGTACGCCACCACGGCCACGCCCAGCACGTCAAAGAACACCATGTTGCCGTGGCGATACTCGGAGGAGTCGGCCAGTTTCTCAGACATGAGGAGGTGCTTGAGGACGGCCAGGATGTTGTCACCTAGGGATGAGTTTAAAAAAAAATTACAATATTACAAAAGCAAAGAACTTTGCGCCTTCTCTATGCCATCTTAAAAGTGTCATCTCATCAATCACGAAACACTTTTACTACCTTAAGATGTCTCAAAGCTAAATAAGGCAACCGCAATATTAAAAGCAGATGTGGGCAAACAACGAAAACATGAATCATGTCATTTGTCAATGACGTTAAAAACGTGCATATTATCACATTTTTAGCATTTTTTCCCCGTATTTTAAGCATTGCATGCTTAAATCCTTAAAAGCACAACAAACACCCGAGCGAGACAATGCATTTATTGTTCTCACTGGTGTTGCTGGAAAGTTCTTTTTTTTTTTTTTTTGAATATGTGAAGGCTTACTGCTTACTTGCAGAGCAGCCTGCTTCATACCAACCTAAAAATATCACAACTCCACATTCTCCCTCTCTCTCTCCTCCTCTCTCTCTCTCTAATAATTCATGTCTTTTGCAGAAAAGATAGGGGGGGGTGAGGCAGAGCATCTGTCTATTTTTTTTTTTTTTTTTTTGCTGACAGACCGGATTGTCTGCTAGGCAATTTTTCAAGCAGCATGCAGGCAGGTAATGGAGCGCATCTGTGGCAGGTCCGCTGGCTACGTGTGCATCTTTTTAACGCCTCGCCTGCCAGATAATGAGATAAGCGCTGAACGGTATGAAACAAAAAAAAAACGATCTCGCAGAGAAGCCATGTCCTGTATGCTCTGCTTCGTTTATTTTAAGGCAGCAGCTGTGCCTTCATAATTACCGTCACATCTATCTTTGTTTCCATTGGCCTGTCTGTGGAGTTTCAAATTGTTCACTTTACTGAAGTGCAGCAATGGGGGATTAATAAATATGCTCTGGGGGGTTTATTAAAGAAAATACCTGCTCTCTGTATGGAGCCCGTGAGGATTCTATCGGCGGTGTCGTATTTGGTGTGATAGATGAAACCGTTCTCGATGAACGCCAGGTCAATGCCTGCAGAAACAGAAATTAAAAGCATATTCAAATATAGATTTAAAAAATAAAAATCGGGCATAATTATCCATTTAGGGTTAAATTCAAGCTTTTAAAGCACCTTAATTCCAGACATAATTAAAAAAACAAACAAAAAAAAAACACCATTATTAATAAAATTATATGAAAATGAAATGAAATAATTTGATGTGGATACCTGGAATGTTACCAAAGTCTCGGTAGATACGGAAGTCAGTGTCGGAGGGGATGATGCCGCTTTGAAAGACCTCCTGGCCCACCACGGAGGCGAAGGGGTGTTTGGCGGCATGCACGTACGCTTGAACCAGCCACGGGTTCTCCGGACCTGTCGGAGTCAAATGCAAAAGGAGACGCTCGGGGGAATTTAATATGTTGCTGTTATGTTTTTTTCCCTACTTGATGCGATATTTGTCAAATGAGATAAAGCGGTTCGCAATTTACAGTTAAAATTGTGATCACATTTCAAACTGTTAGCTTTGCCGTTTTGTGTTGCTAGCGTTATCCTAGCGGGAAGTCACAATTATGTGGTTTGCTAAAAAATCAAAAGTGATAATCTTTTTTTTTTTTTGCATTTCTTCAAGTGTGTGAGGGCAAGTGAGTGGATTACCTGTCTGGAAAACGACCTCCTTGCCGCCGACGCCTGCGGCCTCCAAGTTAATAAAGGCTCTCACCTGTTTGGCCCACGGATGTTGAGTGATGAACCCGTGACTGGCCTATGCAGACCAGACCAAAAAAAAAATATCTGGTTAAAAAAAAAAAAGAGACATCAGCAGGCTGGATCCTACGTTACCTGTAGGACATTTTCTTCCGCCCCGTTAAAGAGGAAGATGACACCATGGCGAAGAGGAGTGGACTGGTTGGCGAGCGAGTGGAGGACTTCCAACATGACGGCGCAGCTCACGGCGTCGTCGCTCGCACCTGTAGACAAAAGAGAACGGGAAAAATGTCAACTTTGTTGTTTTAGGTTACGAAAATAACAATCGATCCAGGGGGACCGTCATCCCGAAACAGATTGGCAAGCCAAAGGGCAGTTCGCAGCGACCTAGCAAAAAGAATATAAACAACACGGAAATAAAAGGAAGGAGGCCGCGTGTGAAAACATGACAGGAATGCGTTGACCTGCTGGAGCTCCGGCTCCGGTTGCATTGTGTTGATGATGGCGAGAGAAAAGAGGCGGGGGGGCGAGGGTGGTACCCCATGAGTGGAAAAGAACAAGGCATGTGATGCCGAAAGTTTAGGTTAGTGTTGAGGCTCAACATTGCTCAGGAATATTTTTTTGTTAAAGACCAAATCATGTGCTCTGGCTTTGCGGATTGAAGGTTTAGTAGTTGCGCGTCTGTCTGGGCTGCTGCCACCATCCCTCATGTGAGCGACATTAACCCCCAAAAGATTTCAATGGGACCCCAAACCCGCCGACCAAAACTAGCCCAGTGTCGTTGCCTCCATTGTTCACCGTTGGGTCAGGAAATAGTATGTCGTCAAGGCTTGTGCCACTTCCTGCCCCACACCTTCGCGATTTCCCTTTCTTGGCGCTGAAGAAGCACACGGCTGAGTGAATAACAAAAAAAATTCCTTGAAAGAGAAGTCAATTTGAAAAAAAGCTTAAAAAAAACACACCTTGAACCAACCGGTTTTGAAGTCAAACTGTAGTTTAGATCAGATGGCATGCAAATTCCTTAAGTTATAAATAAAAAATAAAAAAATCTCAGGGGAAAACATTTATACCTGGACTATTGGCCACAGAGTCAAAGTGGCAGTTAGCCAGCATGAGATGCTCGGCGCCACCTTTGGGTTCCAGGCGCACCACAACGTTGGTGATGCGGTCATAAAAGCTGGTGAAGCCGCCCAGGAAGTCGATGGAGAAGGAGCCGGTGGGGCGTTGCACTTCCACGCTGAGCTGAAAGTGCGGGCCCCGCTCCGTCGTCATGCGAACTTTCTCTATCTGCTCTAGTAAGTAGTCCACCGTCAACACCTCGTTCTCGTGGCTGCCCACCGGCCGCGGTCCCACGCTGGTGATCCGCTCCAGGTGCTGCCTGAATACAGAGAGATATGTTTATTCTGAACCAACGTGATTTTTTAAGGAGTGCCACAGGTGTCTGTTCTATGCCCCTTTGTGTTGTCTCTTATCAGGGTGTGTATCTTTACTGCCTTGATATGTCTTTTTTGACACATCATAAAACTGAACTGGCAACAAGGTTTGAATTAATTCAAATGTGGGTTTTCACGGGAAGAAAGTGACCAACACCATGACGGCTAATCTTGTTTTGCCAGAACTTTGGACAGCTGACCTCCAGGGTGCCAGTGTGGTATCATAATCCTTGTCGCTCCAGAAAGAATCCTTTCTTTACTGTTACATGGCTCCAAAGCCTGCTTTACGACACACTGACACAACGCTATGATGAAAAAATTAAAAGGAAGATCCGTCACCAAAAAAAACTGTTTGGTTTTGATGTGACAGAGTTTAGAAAACCTTGAGGTGGATTATTTAGTCTAAAAATCCAGACTCAAGAGTCACAAGATCATTTCTGAAGCGGGAAAAACCTGAAAATCGGACGTACACTGGAATACAATGTACACAACTTAATATTTTGAACGGTGCAGCATTTATTACATATTGTTTTCTCTATGAAATAATTTCTACATGCATGGCATAAGGAAAAATTAGTACATTTTGTGCGCTACATTACCCATCAACATGTGTTTATTAGTGAAAAATCAAGAAAATCGTGCTTGGGTGTAAAAAAAATGTAATCAGGGTTACTATTACTAGCAAAGAATATATTTAAGTACATTTTCAAGGCTTCAATCAAAATAGCTGTCTGAGAATTTGATAAGGGAACATGTTTTTGATTTCCAAGAACTTTGCAATGGTTAAACACAACCATGAACTTTGCAATAGTTTAAAAATAAGTTTTATCCACCCACGTTTGAGTGTTCTTCGTTGAAAACAAAATACCTGCATGTCACTATACTTTGCAGGCGGTTTTTAATGCGGGTCAGACTGGAGGAAAGGTTAGCCAGACCGTTAGCCACCATGAACGCAGCTGCTTGGCCGCAACTCACCTGGCTCTCTCCGCGTTGAAATCTCCGCTCGGCTTCCCGATGACGAGCTGCTGGAGGGACAACTGAACGAGTCCCCACAGAAGGAAAATAAACACGCACACCAGGGAAGTTGCCAGACCCTCTCGGAGCAGGTACAAGCTCACGTCGGGCTTCCTCTTCGGCTCACTACCGCCACTCCAACCGTTGTTATCCTCCCCGGAGGTCCCCGGCGCTACATAACTGTGCGTCCCGAATGGTGGCTTTATTCTCCGGACGGCAGTGTCGCTCTCCATTGTAAGAGCCAGCGGCACATCAGCAGCAAGCGTCGCTCTCAGGCGTCGCTGCCTTTCTTTTTTTCTTCCACCTTCCGGGATAGCGGACGGGAAGCTAGGAGGGACAAGCTGCGTATGGGGCGGGCCGATGTGATCTGTCACCATAAAAACAAACAAAAACGAGATAAAGCTAATAACTGATTACTATTATCGTACTGGCATTTTATTACTCGTGTAACTACGTTTATATGTATACATACAGTGACAAAATTACGTTTTGCTCTTCTTTTTTATCTGATTTTTCTCCTTTCTTCCACGATGACAGAAAGCGAGGAGGGACAAATGTCCTGTGGGCGGACCCGTCATAAAAATAGCAATCATAAATTATATGATTTACCAGCAAAATAAACAAATAACTAAATAAATAAATATGAGGGGGCTGAGAATTAAGCCCCATTATTATTGTTACCGTTATGTAAGTTTAGTTCCCTTGCTCCCTGGATAAATGCAAGGAATTATAGTTTTATTGACACATCACAAAAATGGCATATATTTAAAAAAGATATATAATTATCATTCATTATGTGACTTCTGGGGATAAAGCAGCAACATTTAACATTCTCTTTAAATGTTAGGCAAGACTCCTCTCTGTTCATTTTTTTTTATTTTTGTGTGTGTGGGCCTACATGTTTTGGACTTGAATAAATATGTTGAATATTTATATTCATGTTTTCATTTAATATTTGTCCAATAATATTAACAAGATATTTGGAGAGGGGATCAGGTATTTAAAGGTGACCTAAATGATGAGAATACTATTCGCATATAGAATAAACATTAGATACTTTGACAGCTGTTTAGATTATGTACTGTACAGTATATAACAAATAAATAACCCACAGCGTGTAGTCCATTAAACATGTTTTGATATATTTAATTGTATTACACATAGAAACTTGAAATATATAGTAAATGATCATTTAATAATCAAACACATTTCCAATGGTTAGTCACAACTGTACTTGTGTAAAGGCTTATTAATGCCTATAGTTATGGACATTTTTTAACCTCATTTTATTTTCACAATTGTGCAGTCCTTCGATATGAAGTTGTTGTATTTGATTTACACCGCTAACAGCAATGATTTACATAAACTGGATGGAGGCTAATTGGCCCATCTTCTGCTTTTGTTTTCGACCCTAGTACTTTTCCATTTAACGTAGCCTAGCATTTAGCTTACGGCTCAGTGTCAATGGCGTACTACGATGTTTCTCGAAAGAAATTGTACGCGATAGGACCTTGTCACAAACTTAACATAATTAACGATATTCGTTTTTGTGACTCTATTATCTGTCAAAAAGATGATCTTTCATTCGTGGGATAAATTGCCCACGCACATATTAGCAACGTTAGCATTTGACGTTTTGGGCAACGGAGGGTGATGCAGATACACCACAAGGTGACGTCATCTGAATCCTCTTTTTCTTAAGAAAATAAAAGCCTTATATTAGTAAAATGGCATAATGTTCTTGTCACAACAAACATAATAATCAGAGAAACGCTTTTAAATGATTGTCTGTGGTTTGGGCAGCGGCACAGATATATAGTTCAGCCGTATTAATAGATCGAGGTCACTTAATTTTGACGTCGCCGAGCTTCAAACGGAAGTGTGACAACGTTCATTGGGTACCTTGACTTGTCGTCGCTCAAACAAGCTGCCTTCAACTTGCTCCGTCACTCATCAACAGAGCATAGCGAAGGAGAGATCAGTAGTTGGCCCGTCGTGTCTCTACCCGAGGCCGGATGGTAAAATCCAACCTCCAGCGGATCCTAAACAGTCATTGCTTTGCTCGCGAAAAGGAAGGAAAAACACAGCCTCTCACTACCATGGCGGATTTGAGTAGCGGTATTTGTGATATGATTGCAAAGTAAGTAAGCAAGAAAGCTAGCAATGCTAATCGCTGTGTGGGGGAGGGGTGGTGAGAATCCACTCATTTGAAAATAAAATCTTAATTACAATACGGAATAGTTCTAGTATTTCCTAACCTATTTTTATTTCTATTTGAAGATCAGACCGTGTTAACAAAGTGACATGTTAAATTGGCGATTTTTGACCTAGCATTCGTTAATTCGCCATGACAATATGCGTAAACAGCTCATGTTAGTCGGCTACTTATCGTCACCGACCAGCAGGTAAAACTAGTTATTAGACTAATAGTAAAACTGGTATCGATTATGAAATTCTGCTTCAATGTGGCGTTTCATGACATTCAAGTATAACAAGTCACTAGTATCCTGCCAGAAAGTGTTACGTGCGTTTCAACCCACTTCCTCGTTTGGCATAAATGCGTCACTACACGTGTAATAATAGGCAGCTCAATGACCCCGGGTCAATTACCTTGTCATGTTATCATTTTTATGAAAGCAGTAAAATGTTCCGGGTCACGACTGTCTCGTGAGTGGTGTCAGGTTACAACTGTTCTGTAACATACGGCCCCGTTTCAAGTTAACATCATATTACGTAATGACGTCTCCCACTTAGCGTCACAGTGCGTAATGACGTAACACCGCTTAGCATGTAGCATCACACTAAATATATGGCCGCAAGTGACAGGTTTTTCCTCACGTGATTACAGCAGTTGATGCTAAATCACAGGAATTTTTTATTTAATTTAAAGATTTCCATTTTGGTTCCAATGCTAATCCTGATTCATGTTCCTGCCTTCTAGTCTGTCCATGCACTGTTGTAGTAGTACCCGCGGCCCAGGGCCTCTGTGGTGCTCCTGATGCCCCTCTCCCACCCCTGAAGATCCCAGGTGGGCGAGGGAATGGTACACGGGATCACGCTCCTGCAGCTCGGTTGCTCCACTCAGTAAGTCTGCCTGTCCTATCAAAAGATGACGTAGAAGGATTTAACCCCCGATGTCTCCTCCTTCCCACCAGGACCTGAAGTTGACCGTTAGTGAGGAGCCGGCGAGCAGCGGTTGCCCTAGGATACTCCACTTCCAAAGTCATCTTACCGTCACTAAGGCGGTTCAATGGGACGCTGTCGTGAGCAGCAGTGCTCTCTTCGTGGAGATACCTCTTGAACCGCTGCCTGAAGGCAGCAAGGAGAGGTGAGCCTTCCAGACTATTTCTATAGCGCCAATCTCCTTTTAATATTCTTTTCTGTGTGCAGCTTTGCAGCTCTGCTGGAATACGCTGAAGAACATCTGAAAGTGGCCAGCGTGTTTGTCTGCTTCTACAAGAACAGGGATGATCGTGGTATGTATACACAACAGACATCAAACTGACCCCCCCCCCCCCCCCCCCCCCCCCCCCCCCCCCACCACCACCACTACAAGAATCTTATTTCCAAATGTGTTTGTTTTGTAGCCAGGCTGGTGCGTACGTTCAGTTTCCTGGGCTTTGAGATAGTGAAACCGGGCCACGCCCTCGTCCCGCCTCGACCCGACGTTCTCTTCATGGCCTACAATTTTGACAGGGACTCTTCCGACGAGGAGTAGACTCCCCTCACCATTCTGGCTCTTTTCCTCCTTCGTTTTGTGTCAAGTTCCCCTATGAGCATCAAGTTTGGATAAGCGTGAAAGAGGTTTGCCTTTGGCTTGCTTAGTGTTGTTAGACGTGATTATAGCTCTGCTTTGTTTACCTAAGGAGTCATTTAGTTGTTTGAATGTACAACACACAAAGGTCATTGTTTTTTTTGGGGGTTTTTTTTACACTCTGGTACTGGGGCGATAAAATGGCTGTCTTGTTCGAATCTTTTCAGGGGGACCATTGGTGTAGCACTAATATCTATTTGTTAAAAACCCCATTTACTGGTACTTAATAGCCACACCGTTTCAGTGAAGGCATTTTGAGCATGTAAAGTGGATTACTTAAAGGGCTTTATTTTATTTTATGCTTTGTTCTGATGTAAATCTCATTACAGTATATTCCTATTTTGATTTCTGGATGGTATGAGGGGCACAAAAAGCTGTGATGTTATGATTTGACTGACTTTGCATCTGCATTCCTGTTTTGTTAAATGTTCACCTGGCAAACA
This sequence comes from Syngnathus scovelli, assembly GCF_024217435.2. NCBI lineage: Eukaryota > Metazoa > Chordata > Actinopteri > Syngnathiformes > Syngnathidae > Syngnathus > Syngnathus scovelli. The sequence goes on along the minus strand of NC_090859.1, from coordinate 11,014,451 downwards.
GTGCAACTGTACCTATTGTACTTCTCTTATAATAAAACAAAATCCCCACATCTATTCCATTGGTTCATTTGAGTGACTGCTTTTCATTTAGACCTCATATTTAAGTATTGATGGAACACTTCTGGCCCACTGAGCATTTATCAATATGTATTAGTTTCTTGAAGTATAATTATTATAATTGGATCAGTATTTAATTGTAAAATAAATATTACATATATAGTCTGCTAATACTCTTATCAAAGAAAGAATGCTTTCTCGAATCCAAATATTTAATAGGTACATAAGTATTATGACATGTATAAAACAAGAAACAATGGGACCCCTCGTCAAACAGGCGAATGCGCTCGGCAAAAGAAAGATTAAGTTGGAGGGAACGCAACTAAAAACCTATGGAGAGAAAGATCAGATATTGTTGAAGACTTACAGAAAAGAAAAGTGACTTGATTCTTCAGTAGAGTGCAATAGTCATTAAAAAGAGAAAGAAAACGACACAGCACTGAAGCCAAGCGTCAACAAGACGTCTAAAAAGGGTTTTTTAGCACTGTAGGTTCACATACGGAAGGAAGTCACTGCAGGAAGGAGCGCTATTTAGTTTGCCACAAACAAAACGAATCATTAATGCACATCACAGTTCGCCTTAAAAAGACCATTTAGAATTGCATGTTATGAAAAAAACGACAACAACAACAAACAAAAACCTGAATGAACAGAAGCGAGGACGACGTCAGCACATACGTGACAAGCCCACCAGGGGGGGGAAAAAAAAAATATTGCATGACTAGAAAACGTGTCACGTGATCAGTAAGGAGGTGAACGTTTGAAACTCTGCCAACCGTCAACATTTGAATGCACCACACCAGGGAGGAAACTGGAAACTATTTGAAAAGTCAACTTTTGGAGAAAAAAAAGCAAAATTTCCAGTCAATTGAGGCATACAGTAAAAGACAAGTTAACATTTTAGCAGTGCAAAAACAAATTGACACTTTCTCAAATGCAGCGATACCGAAAGCCTCCACTGTGCCTGCTTTATCTGGGTTGCCTAGCAACAAAAGTGGCCTTGAGTTATAATTCAAGGCAGTTTGGCAATCCAGGAGAACTGCTACTCATGTCCGTGAAATGTTTATAAGCCCCCGCTGAACGGCCTTCGTTGCACCATGTTTTTACAAAAAGGGACGTATGCAAGCTTATTAGCAGCTAGCATGACGCAGTTAGCATGACGCGACAAACAAGTGCTTCCTCAACATTTTTCTTGTATATAAATGCTTGTTATCTCTTTAAGGGGTCACTAATATTATATACTAAATGCATTATAGTTAGTTGGGGGGGTGTACTAAAAAAATTAAAATCAAGGTCAACGAGGGTAGACCCATCAAATGGGGTGTGTCATCAAAGACACGTCAAATATGTCAACCAGGCGTATCACACAAGATACATCAATTGGGCATATCATCAAAGACGTTCATAGTCTGCATCATTTAAGATGAAGAAGAGAAGGGAATATTGTCAAAGACACACAGTAAGGTTGTCATCAAAGACACCCTTCAAAACAGTTGGGCATAACAGCCAAGATCAATTGGGTGCGTCTTCAAACAAACGTTGACAAAAAATGATGACACCCTTGAAATACACATTAATTGCGTGTCTAGTCAAAAATACATCAAGATGTGTCAAATGGGAGTATCGCCAAAGACACATCGATATCAAAGCCAGCATCAATGGGGTGCGTTATCTGAGCTGTGTCAGTTAGGGTCAAAGTGCGTGGGCGCTCCATGGATGGTACACATAAATGCAGGTTGGCAGGCACGTACCAAATTTCCTCAAATAGTGGCCTTCGCTCGACTGAACACCTCCCTCCAAAAAAAATTCCATATACTCTGCAGTCGAGTATTATTGTAGTATAGTTGTAGAGTATCTAAGTGTGTGTGTGTGTGTTTGTGTGTGGGTGGGCTTGCGATTGTGTGCGTACGTGCGTTCAAGTCCTTGGTGTAAAATCTCAGGCTGGTGAGGTTTATGGAGAAAACGGATGAGGTCGGAACCTACTGAGGTGCTTTGTGTGCTCAATGATTGTATACATGAAATGGCTGTGTGACGCACTATACATTTGCCCATTGGGAGAAAGAAGTGCAATGCATCTTTAAAGTGGAGCTGTCAACAGTTTACTGTAGGTGTGTGTGTGTGTAGTATGTGTGTGTGTGTGTGTGTATACACGCCTTCTGGTTTACAGTGACCGGAATCTCATCGGCCCTTTGTGTAGCCGGGAAAGAACTGGTCCAGCAGAACCTGTAGAGTCTTGTTTTGTGTCATGACGTAGTCCTTGCCCAGGTCGTGGCGGCAGGCGGGGCAAGTGTACACCTCGGCCCGGAACGAGCGCTGGAGGCACGTCTAAGCACAAGGAAGAGTTATTCTTGAGACAAAAAGTTAGGCTCATATATTAGACTCAGATTTCAAAATTTGTAAAGTGTTTAAAATAAAATTAATTAAAACTTGAAAATTAAAATAAAAAAATTGAACATGATTAGTAAAAAAGCATTTAAAATCAAATTAATTGAAATAAAAAAATGGAACAAAACTGGTACGTGTTAAAAAATAAAATTTAATAAAAAAAAATAATTGCTGTAGGAATATTATATTATTCTTGAGAAATAGATAAAAAGGTATGTTCATGTATTAGACTCAGATTTTAAAATTTGTAAAAAGTGTTTACAATAAAATTAATTAAAACTCAAAATTAAAATTAAAAAATGAACATAATTTGTAAAAAAGCATTTAAAATACAATTAATTGCAATAAAAAAAAGGAACAAAACTGGTACGTGTTAAAAAAGAAAATTTAATAAAATAAATACTAATGGAAAATAAAGTTAATTTGGTTTTACCCTAGGGCGCAAGAGTTTGAATGTGATTGGTCCAATCTAAATATTTTGGACAGCTCTTCACTGTTTTTTACCTTGCAAACGTTGTGCGAGCAGACGGTGGTGACGGGCTGGAAGGCCAGCTCCTGGCAGCAAACGCACATGAAGATTTGTTCCATCTTGCGCAGGAAGTTCTCCAAAAGCACATCGAGAAACATTAGTTTCATTTTGAGAGGGGGTGCAGAGATAACATCCCAAATTGCGTATGGTAGTCCGAGCAAGAAAGAACTTACTGGTCCCTCTGCAAGGTGTCCCAGGGCCTCGTCCCACAGCTTCTTGTTGGCCGTGTCTTCTCCGATCAACTGCTGCTGCTGCGCCGACAGAACGAAACCCTCCTCTACCTTCACGCGCTTTAAGGGCGGCTCAGACGCTGGTGACCAATCTGGACGAGCAGGGAAAAAAAAAAATACAAATAAAAAGTAAATACCAAACGTAATGTAAATTTCTCTGTTCCCTTGTCACACCAGCAGAGGGCAGTAATAATCCATGGCATCCTCAAATAATGGCATCAAAAACAAATAACTGCAGCTCAGTTAATAAAAATAAAAACGGTGGACTTGATCAATTTAAAAAAGAAATAAATTCTTCCATGAAGGAACCGCCACCCACCAGAGTCCTTGCTGGTTTTCTGATTGCCGTTACTCTGCGGCGCCTCCTCCTCGTCCTCTTCCACGGCGGCCATCAGATGCTCGTACTCTTCGTCCTCCTCTTCCGCCGCCTTCTCCATCTTATGTTCCTTCCGCGGCCGGCCCCTCCCCCTCCCCCTACCTCGCCCCCGCCCGGAGTGGTGCTTACTCCGCCCGCCGCGACCGGGCCGCGCGACGGCCTCCTTCTTTGACTTATTCGCCATGACCGCCTGGTAGCCTGGCGGGTACTGCACACACACACATGGCCATGGTAAATAGGTAGAAATATTTTTCAGGTGGACTGGCGGGTCTAACCTGGATCATTAGACCCAATTTCTTGATCCTCTCCAGTCCTTCTGGGGTCCAGGGTGCTGGTTCCAGATCGTCCCGTCTGAGCAGGTACCTCCACACCAAGTAGCCGCACTTGCCGATTTCCGGCCAATATTTCACCACCTAAAAAAAAAATCCAACAGTATCTAACACGTGATCCGTGAAAACGAAAAGTGTCGACTTCCTTGACCTTGTAGATGCCGTCGTAGCGGTTTCCCTCCTCGGGGGCATATTTGCTGATGCGGCGACCTTTGGAACTGCGCACCACTCTCACCGGCTTCCCGGCCCGCCAGTTCCGGGATTCGGCTCCGTCTTTGTCGTTGAGCGGGGCATCGCAGTTCAGCGCCAAAGCTCTGCATATAACCAAATTTTTATGATATAAACTGACTTGACAGAAATGTGCAAAGATCCAGAGCTACTTTCAAGCTATGGACGGAAACCAGACCTGTTCATGTGGGTCAACGTCTGGTCAAACGAGTGCTCTCCAATTCGTTTGTTTCCCGAGAGGTCACGACCTCCGCTGCCCGTGTATGTGAATTCATCCCCCCGGTCCTAAAGCAGGTCCAAGTGACACGAGTCAGATTTATTTTGCTCCCAAAGGGGAGGGGGCGGCATTGATTGGCATCTGCAATTCAATCAGCGTTAAACCTCACCACTTCATCCTCGAAGCCCCCCGCCAGCACCAGCGAGTAGGACCCGTCGTTACTGCGACCGTGAATGCCGCCGACGTGCGGCCTGTGAACGCCTGCCTCGCTCACCTGAGAGTACAAAAAAAAATGAAACGTGTCCCTAATGGTTTCCGCCCGGCAACCATATGGCAGCCAACCTGAACTCGGAATTTCCACGTAGTTCCGACGGGAACGCCGGGAATGGGTCCGTAGTGGTTGGAGGGAACGATGGTGCACTCCTTGGTACGTCCCACGCAGGCCATGCCCTGAAGACAACAGCATAAGCGGAATTAAAATGACCTGGACAAAAGTATTGGGACACCTCTCTTCATCCACTTTCAATACCGACTTAACTGTGTGTGTATTTATATCAAAGCGAGAATTCGGGACAATGAAGTCATGGCTGCTAAATGCGCCCACATAACACTCATAAGCTGAGCTGTTTTGAATTAGCCCACAGACGGAATGTTCCAAAGAAGAAAGAAAGGAGGTATTTTCCCCATGACATGTCCAGGAAAGTGTCTCGGTCACGCTAAGCGCCATTTAACTCATTACCGTAGAAGGTGAAATGAAAAAATTAACTCGCCCAAAAATAGTACTGTCTTTTTTTTTTTTTTTTTTTACACCATCGATTGTGGCTGCAATTCGCCCCCTTTCCATTTTCCGCTTACCTTGCCCCAGTCTCGTTGACTCTCGGTTGTGGCCGATGGCATTTTGGCTCTCTTCTTACTGGCCTTGAGCTTTTCCCCGGCCTTGACCACTTCGCTTGTGTCATTCTTACAGGTGGGACAGTACCTGGCGGCAAAACAAGGGAGGAGGTTACACGATGATGTCATCTTCTAGCGCTTACAAAACAGGGGGAGCTATAAATAGAAACATTGAAGGCGGGGTCGGGGGGTGGTGATCTTTCTGCTTTTGAGACAGCACATGGGATTAGATCACAGCGTTATTTTATTTTTGGGACATGTCTATCGAAAGAGCGGATGTGAAGACTCACCAGTCCTCGTCATCGGGGATAGTGGCCAGCGGCGGGTTGAGGCAGTAGATGTGGAAGGCCATGTTGCACTCGTCGCAGAGGAGCTGCATGTGAGCATCCTGCTTGCCGCCGCACACGCAGCATGAGCAGAAGCGGCACTCGGCGTCCGGATCGGCTTTGCAGTGTTTGCACTCCGGCCCGCTCTTTCCTTAAATCCACACGGGGACAGCAAAAAATAAACGAGGCTATTTTGTGTGCTATTTGGAGGTCGTCGCCTCGTTCGGGGGCCTGAAAATTATTGTTAAGTTAAAGGTAATAATGGCCTCTTTCAAATCTTTTTTTATGGTCTTGAAATTATTATTGAGCATCTCCCACCTTTAAATCTGCTTCTAATTAGGGCTCATTCAAAATGGCACCTTCAAAACAAAATGGCTGACTTCCTGTTTGATTTGTGAGAGTCTTTTGGGCCACTTGTCTAAAAGGCCTGCTTCAAATAGACGCACTTTTGGATAAACTTGATTTTTTTTATCATTATTAATTATTAAAATTAATTTTTATTGGCCACATTCAAGTTGAGAGTGTATTCTCGGTTGTCGCTGTGGCTTCACGCGGCATACTTTTAAATTGTCCATCTGCAGCTGACAACGCCGAAGCCCCTGGTTTCTCCAGCTGGTAGATTTCATCCAAGAAGTGAATTTTGCAATCCCCAATTACATCGCCGGGACCCCTAGAAGAGGGTAGGATACACAAAAACTATCAGAAGAGTGTCAAGGAGCTAAAGAAGCAGGTGACCCTCAAGATCGTCACCCCAGAAGAATCTTGACTCGGAGCTCCTTGTTGGTGCGAGAGGCCTGATTGAGGGTTTGAATTTCCGCGTCGAACCAGAAGCCCCTCTCCTCCGGCGTCTCCATGTTGTAGTTGACAAACACATGCATGCCCACCATGAGTTGGTCCCAGCGCAGCAGGGTGCGGGCACGTGGCCGTATGTTGACCCCTCGCATCTCCACCAGACCATTCTCGGGGTAGCTGGCAGAAAACCAAAATGGAAAGAACTAATTATCTAACATTCAGGGTCAATTTTTTAAATTTTTGACTGCCTTTTAAAAATGGAGAATGAGCAAGTCTAGGGCAAACACTACCCAATGTATTAGCCGTGCCAAGGCGGCCATGTTTTAACAACGACGCGTTTGCGGCAATTACAGACAAAAGCCGGAGGAGGAAAAAGTAATGCTCCCGAGAACGCGGGGGTAACCATGGAAACGCCAGCTTGCAGAATTAATTTGACAGGGGAAAAAAAAAACCAAAAGAGGTTCCTGCCAGATACGAGTCCAATTTGTGTGCTGCCGTAGCTGAAGCACTCGCGCGTTTTTATCGCCGTACGCGATTTCCCGCTGCGCCGCAACATCTTGCATGACGTATTCTTTGCCACCGAAGAGGAACGCAAACTCATTATCTCACTAGCAGGTAACAAAGCTCCCAATCCAGAAGCTCACGTTGTATTTTCTCAAATCGCTAATGAAGATCGAATTTTAAAATCTCTGCGGTGTTTGTTTACAAACACCATCAGCCAGAATTTCCCGGCACGGTGAGACAGCACTTACTCCTCATATTTAATGTGATAGATGACGTCTTCTTCAGCGGAGTCCGTCTGCGATGTGGAAGCTCCGTTGCTCTCGGAATTTAACGCGTTATTCCTGACAGTGTCCGTGCTTTGGCCCGGGCCGAGGGGCTGCTGCCCCTGCTCGCCCTCCAGCTTTCCATTAGTCCTTTTAGGGGGCCGTCCCACCTTGTTCTTGATGGGTCCTTTTGGGGCGCGGGTCACATTTTCTACACAGGCTTCAAACCAGGCGCCCACCGTCACGTCCCTGCAGTCTACTAGCTCATTAATCTGGAGGGGATGAAGCAATAGCAAATTTTCAAATCAATCTGAGACCTGCAAAACAACAAAAATCCAATGGGGAGGCAGTGCCCCCATAACCCCCCCCCCTCTAGCTCCGCTATTACAAAACAAATAAAAGGCACTAGTGCTTGACTTACTTTGTACTTCCCGATTCCCGGGTCCACTAGCGTGTTCTTGCTGGATGTCGGCGGTTGGGTGTCGCGCGGGGGACTGGAAGGCTTGATGCCATTTTTGGTGCTAGCTGAGTTATTAGGGGCAATGGCGTCCGGCTTACTCTCGTCGGCAGTCTCGGCCGTGTCGCTGCGGTCATTGTCTTTATCGGGGGAAGTTTCCATAGCAGCAGGGGAGACCGGAGCAGGGCGGTCGGGGCTTTCGGCCCGAGGGACCGCGGAGGCCGGGGCAGGGGTGGAAGTGCACGCCACGCTGGGGGGGTCCTTGGCTAGGGGGCTGTCCGGAGGATCTGTTTGTGAGCGAATCAGCAGCTGGACGATATCATTGAGACCCACGTTGTAGTCAAATAGTGTCTGGCCGTCTTCCATCTTGTGAAAAAAACACAAAGACACATCGATTTTTCCCAATGCGGTTCAGCAGCCATGTTAGATTTGTGATTTAATTCGAAGCTATTCACGATCGTGAGAGCTATGCCGAAACAAATTGCTGAAGCGTATGAGAAGAAACGCTTTGACCGTAACCCCATGAAAATAACGCCCAACGAGCCGCCGCCGCCGTCACACCAAAACAGCGAGCAGTCTGTCAAGGACAAAGAGGGTACGCAGGCTACATTCGATCATCGCTCTCTGGAGCTTACAGAAGGCGTTAGAACGCTTCGACAAGCACACCGGTGACATCTAAGGACTTGGAAAATAATCCAGCGGTCCATATTGCTACTGATTAGAAACATACGCGTTTAGAAAATCAAAGTGAAGAGATGCAGAAGGGCATATCCCGTGCTGCTTTTTTTTTTTTGCCGAAAATGTTATGAGGGGGAGAAACGGTGGGTTGCCATGACGACCAAATGAGAGCAGGCCCGATTTGCTACCCCCACCGCCCCCTATCTACGTTGAACCTGAATGTGTAAAGAATCAAAACTAACATCCGCCTATTTTTTTTTGCAGACTTTGCAGAACGTACTTCATTATATTGACCGCTCACTCGGGTGTCGGCCAGCTAACGCTAGCGCGACTCATTACAGTCGGCAGCCATTTATCTCCAGGTTCATTGTGTGCCGGCGAGCCGAGCGAAGCCGCCGCCGCCGCCGTCCTTCCAGGAAGAGACCATTCGAAGCCTTAGTGAGTCGGGCAGGGGTGGAGGCGTGCACCCCCTCCCCCCCCATCTGGGTTTTAATCGTCTCGTGAATTTTAGAACAGGCTCAGCCTCGGTCTTCGATTCAAGTCCCTGTTTCACCTTCACCGGTTGACCGCATGGAAAACACGGGCGAGGTTTTTCAGAATTGCACGCATCGCATTAGAACCGAATGACATTTCGGCGGCTCTCCTCTTTTTTCCCCCCAGCGACTTCATTACCACAGGCGCAATCTGTGACAGCCCGGTTTCCAATCACAAACCCGCTCAACACAAAGACACCCGTGGCGCAGAAAACGCACGTCCAGATTTCTCCTCGTGTGACGGACCGATAGCGTGACCGTGATCCGGCCGTGGGTACCTTCTATCATAAATAATGCAGTAGAAGACAAACACACGTTGCCTCTGGTATCCTCATTCTATGACTCAGTCAAATGTCACGCAGTGTTCCACTTGGGAACGTCGGATTTTAATGAAGATTTTGGACCGACTCGAGACACTTGACTTAAGGAAAAGGCTGTCACAAACCACAGCGCAAGGCAACCATGTGTGTGTGTGTGTGTAGTGGAATGAAACAAGCCCTTTTCTCCACAGGGCTAATTTCTCTTCAGTTATTTTTGCAGGCAGACTTTCAAACGGCGTGTTGCTCATTGTAGCGGATACCAAAGAAGAATATCAGACGGAAGCTCAAACGGAGACAAGAAAAACGACCTGTGGCTCGCGTCAAAAACAACCTCCGCCATCCCCCATAAAAAATAAAAGTACTTCCTGCTGTGTATGACGAGACCGAGGAGAATTTTGTCGAATTCGTCACATGATCTTGTTTGTAAATGTTCTGAGAACAACACAAGGGGAAACATTGCGGGGAAATTGACTTTTAAAATGCAAAGTGTTTTAAATGTGTGTTGCCAGAAATTTGTCTCCAATGAGAACACCCAGGCCGTGATCAATAGACTTTGAAGGGAGTGCAGACAGCGACTGGAGTGTTGTTCTCCGAAAGGATTTAATGGTGTGAAACCAGAGCTTCCCCACACGGTGTTGGCGGCTATCCGAAGTGATTTTCGCTTTCGCCCTCCAACCCGTAGCCTGCCTCGGCGAAGAGCTGAGTAAAATAGGTCACATTTCCCAAAACAATGGCGCAGGCCACGGGGTGTGTCTGCCAATTCACGCTAAAGGGCTTCTACCCTAGATGGACTGGTTCAACAGTTAATGATACTTGAATCGACGTTGGTAGAAAAGACGATAAACATGCAATAAAATCACTTGGAGAAAAAAAAAAGAAAAATATCAACAGGATTTTTTTTTTACTTGGACTCATTGTGCAAAAAAATAAAATTCTAAGAAAAAAATAATATAAAAAGCTAATTGCAATGATAGCGTCATAGTTGATCATGAAATGTAGAGCTGTAAAAATTAATTAATTAATCGACAACTAATCGATTATCAAATTATTCGACAACTATAGTACTAATCAAGTCATCGTTTATCGACATTTTTTAAATTAACATTGTCCAAATCCTTTAATGTCACCCTCTCAACAGTAATTTTTTTGTGTCGTAGTCATTCATGGAAATGACGTAATAATCGATAGAATAATCGATTCTGAAAATATTCAATAGCGGCAGCCCTAATGAAATGCGAAAGAAATTTTTAACACAAATTAGCTAACCACCGCAGAGTGGCTAAAGCTTTTCCTGAACCTGGAAGCCATTACGCCACTTTTCCATTCCACACGGAGGTCAAGCGGCAAAAGAGACAACATTGTGTTTCGACTTGAGAGGTTGCTTTGTCGTTGGAGACGAGGAACCGTGTGCAAAGACTCCTCCTGTCTTTGTCTGGTGACTGTCCACGAAGCGTACAAGTACAAACACGCGCGGCTGCGTCAAACTGCCCAAAGTGGGGCCATCGAAATATCCGCGCGTGTGCAATAATCAAAACCGAAGCCTTAAGTAGGTCACGGCAACAGCGCTGGGGTGTATGCGCAAATTTGTGTGTTAAGCTTTTCCTACGTGCCAACAATAGAAAACGGCTCACGTTGGTAACGCAAGAAACATGTGGAACCGTTTAATAAACAAGCCAACCTTTATTTTTTTATAAATTGTCTTAACTGAAAGGCCGCGTGGGCGTGGAGGTAGCAAGGCCGCTTGAACAACAGAAGGTGTGTGCGTGCCTATGTGGCGTGAAAAACGGCGACACGAGATGCCGCAAAGGCAAACACGAGTAGCACGGCGGCAAATAAGAGACAAAAAAAAGCGAGGGAAAGACTTGCGATGGCGTCGAGAACCTCGCGGCGCCTGCAGCGAGCTGAAGCGGGCGTGTGTGTGTGTGTGTGAGTGTGGCGGTGGGGGTAAACAAGACGCCATTTTGGAAAGGAATTAAGACAGAGCTTTTCCCGTGCGCGGGAGGGCACCATGCAGCTCACGTTGGACTGGGTGTCGCTGGCTCATTCCACGCGTTACTTAGCGCTCGGAAATCCCCGAATCAACCCTGCCTGCTCATTTTCCAGCTAGACGGAGGAGGAAGCGCGGGATTTTGCAGTAGCGCAGGCCTAGCCGTTGCCAGCATGGCCAGTAACCCCCCCTCACCCGGCAACCCACGGCTGCTTTGTGACATAACCCGGCTAATAATTAAACCGCGGGCCAACCGCATGTCTTTTAACAACGTCTATGGTTTTTTTTTTGGCAAGCCAGTATACAGAAAGCTCACTATTTTCAAAGGTTAAGGACAAAAAGCTGCCGTAAATAATAAAAAACACAGATTTTTTTTTAATGTATATATTTACTTATTTTATTTATTTATATAGCATCATTTATATAGCAATTTTTTATGTATATATTTATTTTATTTATTTATAGAATGTCGTGATTTTTATTTTTATTTTAAAAGGTGACGTGATAAAGCCACAGATTTGTTAGCCTAATTATTTCCAATCTGACTTGTGATTTTTGGATACTATCATTTGGTCGAATTTTGTCTTTATTAATACTCCAATTTCATCTCTGAGTCAGGCAACAGCCGAGAAGAATCATACGTCGGCCACAGCCACCATTTCCTTCATTGGAACCGATTTCCAAAACAGGAAATTGTATGTTAGTCACTTTCATTCATAAAGAACATTCTTTGCTAGTGATACGCATGTGACTGCAGGAAGTAGCACTCGGATGTAAACAATGAGAGTCCACACACCGAAAGGTCACTTCCTGTGTCGACCATTGATAATAATTCTGTCGATTTGCACAATTTTGAATTCAAGCATATCTTTAAAATGATGAAGCAATGAAAAAAATAAATACGGAGTAATTTTATGAATGATTAGTTACGGATTAATCGATCAATCACCTCGGTAATTAGCAAGTATTTACGATGAGGCTTGAAAAAATCGCTTTCATAAGTTGCGAGCAGTTGCCTGGTGAATACGTGCGGCCGATCTTTTCTATGCCTGCATTCCTCCACGTTTGAGCCACGAGAGCGCGGCCTATCCGCTTAAAATCTCTGGCGGCTCGGCGAGAGGTTTTCAATCGCCGCCGGCTAGCTTGCGAGCTAACAGGTTTGGGCCTAGTAATAAGAACTAAGTAACTTCCTTTTGCACCGGATAACCACTGATGCGAACAAAGGCGTGCAAGTTAGTGGGGGGATGGGAGCGACTCGCCAACGTGCGTCAATGGTGGCCATTTTATCCATGTAAAAAAACAGCCAAGGTGAGAAACACTTAAATGATATATCTCCTCAATTTACGACTGCATTCTCAGTCTCTCCAATCCCTCAAATCGTCTTAATTTACTTTACAGCGTCTTTAAGTACATTATAGAATACAATCAGAAAAAGTACAAATAAAATGGCTGTTCTCTAATTGACACCTAACTAATAGACCCCTGGTGTTGTGCAGTTATGTAGATAAATCCCCCCCGGCCACGATCCAACGCATTAAAATACGATATATTAACCTCATTTAGCTACGTGACACTAAATAAAATCCGATTGAGAGGTAATGTTGCCAACGAGAGTGTTTGAGGGCTGTGTGCAGATTTTATGACACCTAACAATGTGCTAGTAAAATTATGAAAGATCTGAAGAGCTGTCATAAAATAGCTGATGTATGTTGTCGTATATTTTTTTTTCTGTGTTGGCTTCAGTCAAAACAGAAGAGGTGATGGAAAAGTCATCAAAATATCCTTGCGGAAATGTTTTAAATGCGGAATACACAACATACTACTGAATGAAGAACATAGGAGGAACAGAGTGCGTGTAAAACCAACATAATAAACCAATTATACACACATCACACACTTGCCACAGTTTCACGTGCATTAGATTGACTCCTAAAAAAGTTCTGATGCTCTAGTAGGCTTTTCCTGTGATTTGAGTTTTAAATATGGTGACAGAAGAAATGCAGCTAGTTTCTGAAGGCGCTCACCAGGTCAGAAACTAACAGGTTAGCGCGAGATAGTGGGTGTGCCTGAGAGTGCACTGGTAATGCTTGACACCTCGTGGGTCAGAGTCTCTGGGCAAGATGACCTGATCTGGCGCAATGGTTTCTTTTTGTCCAAATGCACAAGTTATATATGTGTATGACATAAATTATGTTGGTCTCATTTTTATATCACATAAAACTGTCCAATGATCATGGTTGTAGACTTTTTAAATTCACTCAATAATTGACTGCTAAATTTCTCTGGATGTTCAATACCACTTTTTATCCCAGACAATATCAGTGCAAACATTCACTCTTTTCTACATAAAATTGAATTTCACAATAAAAAACAAATAGGAACCAAGACCTTTCGAAATAACACTGGATTATTCGCCAATGTGTAAATCTGCTGCAGTATGGCGCCGATTACTGCTATCAATATCAGGTAATTTTGCTTTTTGCCTTAAGTATCGGGTGGCTAGTATCGACAGCTTCCACGACCTGTCTATTTCTAAACAAAATCAGTTGTACTTGTAGTATATACTCTCTATAACTTTTTTGTACTTTTACTAAAAACGATTGACTCAAGTCTCCGTTCTTTTACTTAAACACAGAGGGTGAATATTTTTACCACCTGTGTTTCAATCATGCAAACATAAAGTGGGAAAGACCTCAGTGGATGCTAACATGTGCAAAGAGCGTTGGTGAAGTGGGTGGTGCTCTCCTTCCTCTCTCTCAGTCTACCGCGTCAATGTAAACAAACATGTCCACGGCGCATATTGTGTGTGCACAGGGACTCCCCAAAACAACGACGTGATCGAGAGGACCACTCTTGAAAACGGGGAGAGAGAGGAGAGAGAGAGAGGGGCTGTTCTTGCGCAACAGCTATTGGCGAATTCCTATCAAAACAGGAAGCCATGGAGCCACTGTCACTAGTTTTTAACAGCATGAAAATATATTTGTGTAAAAGACCAGTGTTGCGTGATGAGCAGGGACACCCTTACCTGTTTGCCCCGGTAGAAGAGGCGCTGTTGCTGCGGGCTCACATTGAAGATGTCCCGTATTTTCACGCGGAGGGTCTCGATTTTGGTGAGCCTGGAGAGATCGTCCACGGTTCGGGTCTCCTTCCCGTCTATGGTGCGGACCTGGATCCACATCGTCGCGCCGCCCCTGTTTTTAAAACGTCTCGACAAAAACGAGCGGTTGATTGTTATTCCGTGGAGAATGTTGATGTCTGAAAAAGGGGCGCGGTGGTTCAAACGGACACAATTCGAGTCTCCATCGCGCTTTTTCCGCAGCAGAGGCAAAAAACATCGGCCGGAGGACTAGTGTGTGCTGTGGCTCGTGCGGATGGTGTTCCACATGAGGTCGCGGCGCCAAGCAAATCTCGCGAGATCTCACCCGCGAGACCTACCACTCGGTTGTTAAAGGCGCAGCTCACAACAACAACAACAAAAGCGCTCACCACTGGTCTGGTGAGGAAAAGTTAAATGTTAAATCTGTACTAGTGATTCGAAGCCTGAACACGTTTACAGCGATGATCTTGTACATATACAATGTACCTAGAAACAAATATCAAAATTAATTTCCCCATCATACAGGATATGTTAAAACCGTTATCTCTTTTGGAGAAGAACATTTCTGAAAGCTTACCAGGTGATGTCCATAAGCTTCTAGCGACATCTACCGATCGGAAAAAAGTGGCTTGTGGCGCGAGTTTGACATTTAACAACATAAAAAAAGCCTTTAATGTTGGCATTTAATCAAGTTTATGCACGAAACTTAACGCTGTCAACAATTAACCTATATAAAGGATGTTCGTTCAATTCCAAAACTACGGTGGCCGAGAAGCGTTAAATGGCGAATGACCCGAAATATCTCTCCGCTTTTGACGTCACTGAAATAAAGTCTGCTTGTTCATCCCTCACACGGGGGGATTGATTTGTCTGCAAAGATTGCATTTTTGTCATGCCCTCCTCGCTGTCTACTTTTAAAGCCCCCCGCCCCCCGATTTAGCCCCGACGGCTAGTTCCAATGAAATGCCGTCTTCTTGTCGGGACTCTCCACTGAGCGATCGCCCGGCTAATTACGCCGCGTTAGCTTTAGCATTAGCCCTCAGCGCACCTTCACTGACATCACTCGGACATGAGTTGTCGTACTCATAAGTTTACTTTTCGCCCAAACGACGATTAATGGCGTTACGTCGCGACCATGGAGACCGAGCGGAGTAACTGCAGGCCGAGTTCGGTGGACAATAGCTAATAGCTAGCTAAAGCAAATTGAACGCTTTTCTCCTGGAAAAAAAAAGTAGGCTTGCAGTGGGATTTTGGAGCCGCGTATAAAATGTTAAGGTACGTTTTCTGTTTTAATATATTTGTATGTTTATCGTGTTACGTAGTGCAAGGTTGAGAGAGGAAACTTTTGTTTACTTTCTAAGCTAACTGCTAAATTCAAGCGCGCTTAAGTGGAAATAAATCAAAACCAAAACTTGTGATGGGTGGATAAAATGTACAAATGTCAGCTGTGAGCTCTCACATGAGAATTAATTGCGTCATGGCAGTGATATAAAATGGCAGTGTTTTGAATTGGAATGACTATAAAATCTCTATACTTGGCAGTCATTTTGACACCAACATCACAATAATATTTATTGGTCAAGATTTTGCTGACCTTTGCCAGAGATTGATTGACAGGTCAGGCTTGATAGGCACCATCTTACCCGTGACCCTGAACTGTTGAGGTCACGGTTAAGCGGCATAGAAAATGGCTGGATATGTCAAAACGTATAAGAAATGTAAATAATTGTGACTTCAAGTGTTTAAAAACACATAAGAAAAAAACATTCTAACAGATCTGTTGGGATGTCATGCTTCTTCATTGTAATATTTAATATTTATGACAACACATGTTTATATTTATTATTATTTCCAACATTCCCCATCACAGCAGCAGCATGGTTGACAGCTGTAAACACCCTGCAGGCTTTCACCTCTAAGGGTTAGGCCAAGTCATGTCTTCAAGTTCTGCATGGACAAGGCTCGGTGCTGATGACATGGACCTCGACACGTCCGAGGACGGTCTCAGCAACGGTGCCTCTGTCGCTCCCGGGGATCACCCGGCGACCAGCAACGACGGCATGTCTGACTTCTCCACCAGTGACATCTCACTCCCCGAAGTCTGCGTCACCACCAACTTTGAGGAGACAATGAGCCATGAAGTCCATCAAGCTTATAGGATCTTTTCTGGCTTTCTCCTGGACAAACACAAGGCAATTGCCGGACTGTTCCTCCACGCCCTGGGGCATCAGGAGACCCAGTCCGGTGTTGGTGGCGTCTGTGCCTCGGGTCAGGCCAGGCTCAAGCAGTCCATGTGCTTGCGGAGGATAGAAGAGAAGTTCATCAACCTGGAGTATCATAGCATAACGGAGTTTGTGGCTGACTTCAGGCTGATGTTGGAGAACTGCTACCGCTACCACGGCGTGGACCACTGGCTCTCCAAACAGGGTCAAAAGTTGGAGCTCATGCTAGAACAGAAACTCACACTACTGTCCAGGTACACCATTTTTTTTTCACTACACAAGTCAATTCATTTTAAACACTCATAATAGTTGTGTCAGAAGGTTATTTTGAATTTTTTGAATGGTTGTCTAAGTGTTATCCCCCAATCTCCATCTGTCCAATGAGGACTCTTCGTGAGAAGACCACTTTGGCAGTGACCTCCAAAGGGCGCTTTGGCACGGAGGAGGAGCGAGCTCCAGGAGGAACCTCCACAAGGAGGCGATCTTCATCTCGAAACTTGGCGACTATCACTGCGGGTGGGCATGAGTCGGTCATGGTGCAGGCCCTCCGGATGGAAGAGCAACAGAGGGCAAAGGAGGAGAAGAGGTGAGCTCCAATTAAACTGGTCAACACATTTTTTTGAAATAGAAATGCAAATAACGAAAGTTCATTTTCCAGGCAACGCGAGCTGGAGAAAAAAGAAGCAGAAGAAATGTCGGCCAAAGCGGTGGAAGAGTGGGAGCAGACTTTACTGACGCAGGCGTCCCCCCACACGATAGACACCCTGTGGGAACTCCCCGCCATAGGCCACTTCCTATGCCTGGCTCAGACGGTGCTCAACCTACCAGAGATTGTCTTCTTTGAACTGGAGCGCTGCCTACTGATGCCCCGCTGCAGCAGTCTCCTCTCCAAAATAATGTCATCCCTCCTGTCACCATGCCAGCGGCGGACCACCTTGCACCGCCGACCAGCTCTGCCGTACCGCCGTTGGGAGGCGGAGCTCAGGCAGCGCGTCAAGGGTTGGTACCGGAGTATCGGGGGTGCTCGCGATCAGCCGGCTCGGGCCGAGCAACTCGGACTTTGTCATCAGTTTTTCCACAACCTGGGCCAGGCGAGTCCCTTGGAGGAGAAGCCGTTCCACTCGCTGCCTCTCCGCCAGCGAGTGTGGCTCCTCAAAGGCTTGTGCGACCACGTGTATGAGACCCAGAAGGATGTTCAGGATGCCGTGCTGGCCCAGCCCATACATGAATGTAGGGAGTCCATCTTGGGCTATGACAGCAAGGACAACGCCTACATCCATTTCCCCCATTTCTGCGGGGCGGACTTGAGGATCTACTGTCAGAGCCCCAGCGCACCTCCTCCTTTTCCTTTCCCTTCAGCGTTGGTGAGACGGCTCGACCTACACGTTGAAGATACCGACGTGGTGAAAGACACCGCGATGCACATTGACACCTCTGGTGATTTGGGGAACACATTGAAGTATTTTGTCAAAGAAAACGGAGACGGACAGGAACACAAAGAGAAGTTTTGGCCGATAAAGAATGAAGATGTGAGGTGTCAGTCACTGCCGTCGGATGGAGACTCCAGTGATGACTTAAGCCGAAATTGGCGCGCTAGCTGCTTTGTTTCAAAAGGACAAATAAAAGAAGAAACTACCGAATCGGACCGTCAATCCACAACACTAAAAGTAGGCCTTTCCTTGGGTTCTGTGCGTCCTATTAATGAAGAGACTCAAAATCCTTGTTTGAATGTAGGGGAACACACCTACACAGGTAGGTCACCTGCTCGCTGCGCGGACATCGCCGATTCATCGAGCAAATCGTCGAGGGTCAAAACGGAAGGAGAAAACCTGAACACGGGACACCAGCGAACAACTCCCTGTTTGAAATGTCGAAGAACTCTCAAGTCGGTCCGGCGAGGTTGCAAATGCCCGTCTATCCAAAACACCAGCGATGAAGAGGAGGTCCGCGATAGGATGTGGTCTAAAAAAAAGAAATGCAAGAAAAAGCGAGGAAGGGGGCGGCTACGGCAGGGGCAAAACCTTGAGGCAGCTGAATCAGCATTACAGGGAATTACCGCCAGCGTTCAGAGGAAAGATAAAAGGAAAAAACAGAAAGAAGGTAAGAAAAGGAAGGTTGTTCACATGAGACTTGTTCAATTGGTATTTTTTTTTTTTTTTTTTTTTGGCACTGCAAAGAAAAAAAATGCAGGTTCTTAATTGATGTGGGGGTTTTTTTCATCAGGAAAAAAAGGTGAATCTGCAAAGAAAATTAAAGACGAACCTTCCGTTGAGCCGGCGTTTAAGGTAATCAACACAACAAAGGATTTTTATTTTTTTTTTAAATGTTACTTATTTTTCCTACTCTTTCTTAATCATCCACCACAGTTGGTTTGCACCAGTTTGCAAGAGTTACGTGATCTTATCAGCAAAATTGAAGACGAGCTTGACGACCTGGAGAGCACCAAAAATCAATTGGTAAGCTGACCGAGTCGTTTGCGATTCGTACTTGGCGTGAAGAAAATAATCATATGAATCGAGCCATTGTTTCTTGTTTATTTCAACTGGCAGGATCGATGGTTTTTAAGAAAACAATCTGTGAAAGAGCTCCACAGCACTCTAATCAGACTACTGAATGAGCTCTCACCCTGGGAACCAAAACTTGTGAAGGCCCACCAAAGAAACAGGTATAATGAATGACTATCAATTAAAAAAAAAAATCATATCAACAATTATGCCTCCTGTCCAGGCTTCGATTGAAGAAGGAGTTTGACGATTTCAAGAAACATCCAGAATACAATAACTTTATTCGAGAGGAGTGTTTGTCATCATCATCCTCGTCATCTGAAGAAGAAGAAGAAATTCCTTTGGTTGATCGCCAGCGAGGCTCAGAAGATGAAATGGAACACGTAGTTCCGAAAGGTCTCTGGACTAGAGGTAATCTTTTTACTGTTGGATCTGGCAAAAAACGGTATAATTGTCTTATTGGGCAGTTTCTATCTCATTTCTATAATTTATTTCAGCAAGCACTAAAGACTTGGAAGCCGAATCTCTTGGTGAGAGATCACCCACCTTTGGAATCAACCAAGAAACTTCTGAACAATCGTCAAGAGTTCAGGCTGACAGCAGTGTCACCACTTTTACCCCCCCGGACATTGATACAAAGTCTAAATGTGAAATGGTTCAGTCCGACACCGCGGGAAAGCCCGTCCTGGCTTTATCGGCATCCAAACTTCAAGTTGCCCACCTCAACCCCGGACTACCTAAAGGGTACACGCCCATCCCCACCCTGCTAGCAAAGAGCGTGGGCAACAAAGTGACCTTATTAAAACGACCTGTGGATTACTCAGGGCTCAACAACACTGATAGACAAACCAAGGGACCATCAAGCTCCCTGCCTTCATCTACAGCGGCGATTTCAAAACCACATCCACAAACTACTCAATTCATTTCGGAACAAAACTCACTACAAGGTGCAATTCGACAAACCGCAACGGTCAAAGTGTCAGCAGCACCGCTCACGACAGATTGGGCTAAAGGAAGTCAGACTTTATTGCAAGCTCCTCTCCAAGTAGCTTCGAATGTTCCTGAAGGCCCCGACCAACTTGTCAGACAAGGGGGGAGCAATTCAGTGCAATCTGTTCTCGACTACGGCAGACAGGAGAAGATGATGCCGCAGGTGGTCATGATGCCTTCTAAACATGTCATTGAAAATTCCAAGGAGCAACAGTCAACGGGACCCATGTACCTGTCCACCAGTGTGTCTGGTTTTACAATACCTGACAATGTTCAGCCAGCGGCTCCTCCGAAGGATGTCCGGACAGTGAAGACCCCTTCCCTTTTTTCCCCGCCTTGCCAGCAGCACAGGACCCAAAACTTACCCGGGTTCCAGGTTGCGCAACCTTCTCAATCAAGCACTTCAAGTCCTTCATCCATAACGTCGACAAGCACCTTGGCCTCAACTTCGCCCCCTGAACTTCCAGAACATAAGCAGGAACTTAAGACAATATGCATACGTGATTCACAGTCCATCCTCGTGACCACGAGAGGAGGCAACACGGGTATTGTCAAAGTCCAGACATCTTCTGCCCTGAATGCACTTGATGGTTTGTCCACAAGTCCCATCATCACCATTTCACCTCAGTTTAAAGCCTTTCTGGTGTCCAAAAGTGCTGAGGCGTCTTCTGTCCCCTTTCAGAAGAATTCTACCCCCACTACAACAGTAGCCCAATCGCAGAAGCAGGTTCCTTCAGTATTCAAGTCCTCTGCCATCACAAATCTTACGGACCCAAGAAGTTTGACTTCAGTAGTGCCGGTTCCAGGAATTTCAGATGTTCCTACAATTACAAGAAACATCTACCACCCTTCACAGACGTTACCAACCCATTCTCTGGTGGTAAAAAATCCTGCTGATGTTACAGCACAAACCGAGGTAGTTGGTCAGTCCGGTTTGAAGCGACCCAACACAGAGGAGCAATCCAAAGTTGCCAAATTTATTCTGGTTAATCCCTCCTCCTCCTCTCGTGCCTGCACTGTAGCTGTTCCAAAAGAAACATCTACGAATCCGCCGCTTGGTTCAAGAGTCGTAGTCATCAACCAACCCTCCGTGACACCGTCCACTGCTTTAATGGGAAGTGTTATAACACAGTCCAAGACAGCTAGCGTGAAAGGACAACAGATAACTACGTCTTTATCAAATCCAACTCAGAAGATGGGATTAAGCCCCGGCTTCGACTCAAATGCGTTGTCAAAGGGAAAGAACGTTACGCTTCCAACAGGTGGGTTTGATTTATCTTGCGTTGATTTGTGTCATTGTGAAATGTAAATTATTCACAATGAGGATTCTGACGATGAGGTTCTTATGTAAACTTCAATCTTGTGTGTCTGCAGGACTTCAGATCCAGTTGTCAGGGATGACGACAACCATCGGACAGAGCATCGGCGCCCTGTCGCGTTGCACTTCCCAAAGCACGCCGGTATCGGTCCCGGCAACCACAAAGTCAAATACTGTCACCAGCTGTCTTAGCCAACTTGTCGCTAATTCTACTCTGACCAGAACCTCTCAACCCCAGTCCTTCACAATAACCTCCGAACTCGGCTCTTTGATTTCTAACTCTGCTATTCACGGTCACACTCCCGCTCAGGTGACCTCCTCAACTGTTCAAGGCAACCCAAAACCGAGCGCTATGGCCACCCTTCCTCAACAGCCCTCACATGTGCTAGCTCAAGAAGCTAACCCAATGGTAACGCCCCTTCAAAAAGCTCTCCATCAAACCCAATCCGATGGAGTCACCAACTGTACACAATTCGTGAACTCTACCCAGCAAAGGATCGTCATCAACACTTCGAAGCCCCTCGCCGCCGGCACGCAGATCCTCCTTAACAATACATGTTTTGTAGTTCCTCCCCAGGGTTTAGGTCCAGGTAGCCACGTGCTCATTATCTCCAGCCCTTCTCCACAAAAAGTGCCTAAGGCCACCATTAGCAGTATTGGATCAGCAACACCTTTACAAGGAGCAAGTCAAAGTCCAACAAGCCCTCAAACAACAATCTTACCCAAATCCCAAACTAGGTTACCCGGCGTCCCAGTGATGAACTCCCCTTTTGCAGCATGCACCCCTGCTGTTGGTTCGACAAGCTCGCAGGTTTTTACCCCGGCGTCACCTGTGCTAGCCAAACAATCAGCCCACGTTTCCACAGTCCTACCTGGAGGTCTTGGTGTTGCCTCTGGACTTTCACCGCTTCGGGCTAAATGTCCCACCGCCATTTCCCCAGCTTTGTCACGGTTGCCTACTCCTTCATCTTTGCCTAGTCCGGTCGCCCCTCCCCACTCCATCTCAGACACAACGAGAAACTCGTATCTACAACCGACATCTACACTTACAGCGTCCTCCATTCAGGGCATCACCTCAGTCTGTAAGCAGGCACCGTCAGTCATTCATCAACCAATCAAAAGCACCATGGATGCGTTGGAAACGGCATACATGGTCACCTTATCCCCACCCCCCACCCCGTTTCAACCAGTCACGCTGCTGACCACAAACCCCATCGGCCTGACCAATCAGACGCTGGTTCCACCCTCTTTGCAGAAACCCACTTTAGGTATGGCAAACAGCGTAGCGAAAAAGCTCCTCATCAGTCCCGACGGCGCCATTTTGAGCTCCGTCCCGTGCCAAGCCCAGGCGGCTGAGCCGAGCGCGTTTCCAAAACCGACAGCTCTGATTCTCACCCCCAACAGCTCCGCTGGCGCTTGGCATCACCAGCTGACACCTAGTCAACCAAATAACTGAGACCACGAGTCTGGAATGTTCATGCACTTATTAAAACTGCTCGAGAAATGTTGGGTCAGACCCTTTGGTTGGACTATCAAATACTGTTCTTTTTTTTTTCTTGTTTGATAACTACTGAGGTTAATGAATGATCTGTTTTGGACTTCATGGCCAGTAATGACAACTGGGGGAAAGGAGGTAAAATGGATTTCATATTTTATCGTACTTAGTACTTTAAAAGCCAGCTTTTTTGATAAGGTTCATTGGAACAACTCGCTACTACTTTAAATGTTTCATGGAACATGACACTTCGTTTGTTGGAGTTTGAAAAACGGTTTTGCATCGTAGGAAATGTATATAGACCTTGTTGGATTTGTACTACGTTGGAGGACATGTTAAATGTTTTGCAGTCACTTTGTATTTATTTTCTACCGTATAGATTTGGAAACTTTTTTGCTCGGTTCATTGAACAAATGTTGAGGTCAAAGCGTGGAAATAAACAATTCATCCGTGCCCATTGATGGTAGAGTTTTTAATCCTGGTTTGAAACCATTGTGTAAATATTAGACACACAAAATTAACAGTTAGATTGCGGCGTCAGATGAACTCGTGCTTTATTCTCGTCTGGGCGTCCGGTTTGTTGTCCTGATTTTAAGGTGAATAGGGAGGAGGCATTGGACCTGAGGAGATCTTTTCATAGGCTGGAGGAGCATTCGGCATCTGGAGAAGTCAAGACAAGCAGTGTGTAATTTATATAAATATTATTTGTGACGGCAATTAAGTGTGTGACCCTCACAGATCGTAGGCTGCCAAAATCAATCAGCGCCATCTTGTTTTCTGCAGAAGGTCCAGCCTCGGAATATTGGCCTCCCGTGTAAGTCGGTGACCCAGACCTGGAGCTCTGCATGAAGATAGTGATAAGATGTGATTAGGTACTTCACCCTTTTTTTTTTTTCACCCTAAGATGTTCATCATTACAATGAAGGCCTCACCCTTATTTTTTTGTAGCCACCCCTCCTCTTAAAGTACCAACAGCCCAGGAGGAGAAGCGCAGCCAGGATGATGACCAGCAGAATAACACCGACCGCCCTGTACAGCGTGCACAACATCACTAAGACGCTTTCTAGTGAGAAAACAACCCACTTTTGCACATATATTTATGGTTGTAGAACAGTGATTTGCATTTTTTGAGTCAAAGCACATAAGAAAAAAAATCTGATGGCAACCACCTAAAATTAAATGTCACAAAAGTAGTAAATAAATCATAATTTTACCTCATATTTGCGCACTAATTTAGTTTTACTCTAACAAGTGCTGCCCTCTAGTGGATGACCATTTAATTGTTCTGCTTTTCACTATTTGTCACTGGCGTATAGATATCAGCAAATATCTATTATTTGTAGGAAATAAATGTTTTTTGGATCAATTAGGTGAAATCAGATAGTTCCCAAATATCCCAATTTTAGGAATCACAGTATGTGATCATCATTATTTGTTTACTAATGCCAGCGAATTATGAGTTTTAAATGCTCCAGAATGAAGTAAAATGCTTGGATTAAGTAGGACATACTCTTCAGCTCGGACAAATCCACGTCGGCTGCTGGCAAAATAGATGTTGAAGTCTCCTCGAGGCATTCCGTCTGTGCGGTTGCAAAACATTAAGCTGCGACGACAGACGAGGAAACAATTTAAAGCATGTTTAAGTACTAATTTTCAAATGAATACAAAATAAAACTGCTGAAATTTTACAGAGGAAAAAAACGTAGCTGTAGTTCTTTGTATTTAGCTATTTCCCACATATCTACCATTTAATTCTAATAAAATGAAGTTAAATGCATTTTTAAATTATTATTATTGTATTGCGCTGCATCTTACCAACAAATATTTAACCACTTTATTTAGCTAAATGAGAGAGAAAAATATTTCAAACATCCACTGTCAAGGACAAAGTACAACCACAATCATTTAAATATTGTTCTTTATCAGTGTTAATATAGATTTTTAGATTGTGTACCTAATGTAGTGACCTTAATGAGGGTCAAATAAGGTAAAAAAAAAAATAACTTGACAAGGAAGCATCATTAAATGGAGATAATCAACTCATGACCGTCACAGTCAATACACAAACACAAAAAAAGAGCCAAACATCATCTTACCAAATTGGATAATTCAATTTCAGACGAATGGTCCTCTTCCTCCCCGGTTTACAGAGTCAGGCCTTTCACTACTCCCCCGTCTTATTTCTTGTTTCACCCGCCCAGATTCCTTTTACCTCCAAGGGAAAGAAAAGGGGGGAATAAGGGCTGTAAAATCCTCATGACGGTCACGGGTTAGAGGCTCGTGGATAAAGCCATTGAAGCGGCGTAATTACCATGAAACCCCTGCGGACGTGAACGTAACATGATTATCCACTCGTGAGACTGAGCTGAAGTCAGCTGGTGGTATTTTTTTGTGTTTGTGCAGTGATTGTCGAAGTTTTTTAAAGCACCAAATAGCACTTTGAAAAATACTTAACGCTCCAAATATTACAATTATGACCAACAGTAACATTAAATAGACACTTAAAAAACCTGGATCTAAATAATGATTAATCTGAAATGCATTGAAACCTAAATTAAAATTTAAAAAGCAATCAGTTCGTTAAGGATTAAATACAAATGTACGCAACTGGACTGCAGGCAGACAGGGATTCTTTACATACCACTAGAGGGCGCCTGTGTACTTCCTTGATGCAGTTCTACTTTCGTCCAGTAGGAGCTGCTGCTGGCCGAGGTTTTAATGTGAATAAAACCATAAAATATCGATCTATCGGAATCGAAAAGGTACAGAAATGATTGTAGTAAAACGATTAAAGAAATTCTAATTATGAATTTGCTCAAAAGGAAGCTGGGTCCCGCTTTATTGCTCAGGCTGCACTACAGCGTCTATTCACAGGCGCGATCCCACTACTGAGCGGCACGGGGGCTTTGACCTGCTCCGTTTCCGACCTGGGCCGGTGCACCCCTCCTTAGACGACCTGGTGGTCCCGAGCTCCCTCAGGAGCACCATATCGATACCGAGCTTAGTGCGGACACCCGATCGACATAGTCCGATGCAGCTCAGAACTCCTGAGCTCAAACGATCCGCCAGCCTCAGCCTCCCGGTAGCTTGGATTACAGGCGCGCGCCACCGCACCCGGCGAGAACTAGTAGTGCTCATTGGACTTTTGTCTTTCACAAAGATGACGTAGGTTAGTGACGTCGGCACCCGCAAGTACTCAGCAGCCCCGTCATGTGGCAACTCAGGGGAAAACATGTGCTATGATAGTAATAGATGAATGACATGATAAATGTCGACGGTCATGGGAAAAAAATGAACCATCCTCCTTCCTTCAGTTTCTTATTAAATTGTGAAAGGTGGCTGAATACAGATTGACATTTAATAATTTACTTTATAGGTAACCAGAAATCTTATTTGTATGATACGTCTCTACACAATTTTACCGTATTAAATTGAAACTGTGCATCTCAAAATCTCACTTAATCGTGGCCGTATTTAAACGTGATGCATTTTAGCTTAAGTTCCTAATGTTTACTCTCTTTGAAGCATCTTGCTTTCACTGAATTCTGCTCTTTGTTCTTATCTATATGCATTGAATACACAAATGTTTAGAACCGTAACTCGTCTTCCACCGTGGCTTCCAATAATTTCACAGTTCATTCGTGCATTAAATATAAACTATTAGAAAATTATAATCCCTTCCTTGTTCCAATTAATTTCACGGTTGAATCACCAGTTATTTATGAAAATCCCATTTTATTTTTGGAAGTCTTTTCCCAATCCCCTGCTTGTTAGTTGACTGCTTTTGTTGGGGGAAAACAAAGTTTTTGTTTTTAATGAGGCTGGTTTATTTGCAGAATTTCGTTATTGGTGTGTTTTCCTGTCAGTCTTAATCTGCATTGCCTGTCTTTCTGTCAGGCTGTCGTCCCTGATGTGTCTCCAAGCGGCGGCGGTGGTGGATGAGAGTGGGGGTTTCCGTGGTCCCCGCGTCCCCCTGATCCACCACCCCTCCCGGTCCCAGAGGAACTGTTCGGACGGCGGGACGGAGAGGGAGCTAGAGTCTCCTCTCTCCAGCTGCCATCCGACTGCTGCTGCTCCTCCCCCTCCGCCGCCACCACCACCACCACCACCACTACCACCTCCTCCTCCTCCAACGGAGCCACTTCTTTCTCATCACATCCCGAGATAAATAAGAGCGGATTTAAATCTTTTCACATACAAGGGCTCCATCGCCACCCCGTGGAGGCCGCCTCATCGTGTACACCAGGCGGCCCTTTGGACGGTCGCTCTCCGACACAGCTAGACGGGAGAAGCTCCCGGACGGTGATTTTGTGCTTTTGTACCCCCTTCAACGTTTCCTCCCTAGTGGTCGGGTCGGGGTTACGCTTCCTCCTCTGGCGAGAGACGCCAGGTTTTGTGAGGGAGGTGGAGATGCGACGTTGAAAGGCCACTGCCGAGCAAGCGAGGTGAAAACCCCGAGACACCCACCCGAGCCTGGCCGAGATTTGCAGGGCTAAAGCGGCTAGCTGGTTCCGATCCGGTGCCTGGGGGGGATGCAACTTACGGGCTAGACCTAGCCAGCTAGCCAAGCTACAGCTCCAGGATGTTGCTAGTCGGCTAACCGACTTACTTTTTCGGGCACCGCTTATATTATACGTCCACTACGACATTTAAGTCACAATAAACAACTCGTTACGCACTGTCAAGCGGCGTTAAGGTGAGATACTGTCGCCAATGCGTGCTCGGAGCGTCCCCCGGAAAAAGCCTCAGTGTGACGGCGTAACAAAAGACAGGAATTGAGACATGGTTTGGTGGATTGGCCATCCTTTCTTGTTTTGTTGTTAGCACGGACATGCTAAGCTAACTCGAGACACTAAGGCAAAATCCTTCACTTTACGCTTATTACCGTATTATACGCGCTACCAGGTTCCTCTAAGTTTATATTTTGTGGAAGACTACCCAATGGAGCATACAGAAGGATGAAAACGCTTATGATAGCAGCACCTTCTGGGCCAGATATCCAAGTTACCAAGCAGGCTAGCTTGGAAGGCCTCTACACACTGTTACACGTAGAAATAACACAAAGTAGTAATAATTATTGTTATTACACTTTAATAACACAGGGTGTTTCTGAAGTCACTACGTACACTTGTCTTTTATTACCCCACATATCAATATAGAATACATATGTACCACCAGTCCATAATTTTATATTTTTGATTCGTTGTCGCCTTCTTAAAAATTCTAAAAAATATCAATGCTCTTTTTTTTAACCCTAGCATTTTGGAGATGTGAGGAACGGGAAGCCCCTTGGTGATATCGAGCAGCATTTTGACCTTATCTTCAGTATGAATGGTGATATGCCTCATGTTCCCATCACTACTCTCGCCGGAATTGCAAGCCTCACGGACCGTAAGTCGGCTTCCGTCTCTTTCCAAAGTGGCATTTAATGAGCATCTTTTTATAAATAATTTTGGTTTGTCGTCTCACCCCCGCCCCCCTTCCCTCACCTCAGTGTTGAACCAACTTCCACTACCTTCACCTCTCCCTGCCACCACTGCCAAGAGTCTGCTGTACAATGGACGAATCTCCGAAGAGGTCAACAGCCTGTTGGTGTGCCGCGACGACAACCTGGTAACTCAGCTGGCCCACGGCCTCAACCAGGTGTCCACGGAACACATGTGAGTATCTGGTATTATTGGTTTGTGGATGGGATGACCATGCGGGTGGTGGGACCAAATCTCTTCCCTGATCAGAAATCACAATTGTAGACCGTCTTCATTGTGTGACCATCATCTTCCTTTTTGTTTACTTTACAGAGAGCTGAAGGACAACTTGGGGAACGATGAGCCCGAAGGTGACATGCCTGTGCTCCTACAAGCTCTGCTGTCCAGAAACCCCAAAATATTCCGGGACAAAAGTATGGCAGCCAAAGACATCTTAGATAAATTTATTTTTTGTAAGCTATTCTCAATAACCCCCTCCCTCTATTTCTCTCAGGTGTAATCCAGCAACCAGCAGTACAACAATATAAGATTTCTCCAAACCAGGTCCACAGGAGCCCAGCACCAAATTATCAGCAGTCCCCAGTGACGCAGAGGACTTCTGGGTAAGAAAACACAATAGCGGATATGCCACAATATACATCTCTTTTCTTTTGAACTAAAATGACATGATTTGATTTTACAGATGCTTCAGCTCGCCACAGTCTGGGTCCGGAGCCCGGTTCATATCACAGCAGCAGCATTCAAACAGCCCCATCCCCAGTCCCTATACTCCTCAAAGTCCTGCTGATTACATGCAATACAGTCCTCCCAGTTACTCGCAACACCAGCAGACGCAACAAGGTGCCCCCCCACGTCCTCCATAAAAATCGACACAATGGCTCAATCACTAACTAGCAATCACTAAAACTTACTTTATGTTTCAGTTGGCGGTAATCTTAGGAATCTTCACCACAAGGTGTCAGGACAGCTATCGAGCAACACATCCAATCATCATGCCAAAGCAGGCTCGGATGACGACTATGTCAACATTGCGCACAGACTTGGGAATGAGGTATAGAAAAAATGGAGAACAATTAATTAATGAGAGAGTATAAAAGCCAGCCTGAAAGAAAACAGGAATCAAAGTTGTGTTTTGAGATCAAATTGTGTATTTTTTTTATTTATTATTGAATTTTCTTGTAATTTACAAATAATTAAATAGTATAATTTTCCAAGCCTCTTTTATTGACATTAATGCTGAAACACGTAAAAGAAAAACTAACCATTTTGAATTTTAACAGGAAAATGAGCACTCCATGATGGCCGCCTTGTTTCCAGTCAAGTCACCGCAATCTGTGTGTTCCCCGGATGAGAACGAACCATCTAAATGTATGTTGCCCTAGAAACCATCAAAGTAGACAAAAGACAGTGTGACCTTTGACATCACAACACACTGCTTGACCTCCCAATAAATACATTATTATCATTCAATTGGACAAATAAATGAAGTCAATCCAATCATAAGGCATATTTTTCCAGAATTTCCACCTCTCCATTATTTCCTTGTTTATCAATAGGGTCCAGATCTCTGCTCATTATGCAGTCGCCTCCTTCCGACGTCCCCCCCAGCATGGCTCCCAACATGCTGCTCTCCTCCACGGAGCGAAAAAAGAAGCAGAAGCAAAGGAGCAAGGCGGCCGATGAGCACCTGGAGAAAAATGCCTTGTATGACATAGTGAGCACCCCCGTGAAAGACTCTGCCAGGCTGAC
This sequence comes from Syngnathus scovelli, assembly GCF_024217435.2. Lineage (NCBI taxonomy): Eukaryota > Metazoa > Chordata > Actinopteri > Syngnathiformes > Syngnathidae > Syngnathus > Syngnathus scovelli. Next base: position 10,984,488 of record NC_090859.1, on the reverse strand, counting down.
GTTAAAGCTGTCCAGAGTGAAGAACGCACACAAAGAACAGTACGAAGTGTATTCTCCCAGGAAGGACGCGACGCCGCAAGCGTGCCTGACGAACAGTAAAAACACCATCCTGAACTCTAACCAGGACTCGCCGTGCAAATTTCCCGCGGAGGAGTCGCCAAACTGTCAGCAAGTTCCGTTTCAACCAAACGAGACCACCGCTGCCGTCTCAGCGGTGGTGCTGCTGGATGACGCCGAGGCCGACATTGAGGCTTTGGCGGAGATCGAGAGGACCGAACGTGAATCTGGTAGCGAGAGAGAGCGATGGTCCAAAGAGGTCCAGGATAAAGGTATCGGAATATTTTACTTCATTGCCATTGACGCCTAGTTCTTAATATTTTGTCATTTTGCAGACAAACCGCTGAAAAAACGAAAGCAAGACTCATACCCTCAGGAACCGGGAGTGGACCTGACTGACGGTTTCGCTGTACAAGGCGGCAACCAGATAACACCCAAGAAGAAGAACGCGGCCAGCAACGGTTCCGGTCGTCCCGCTCTGATGGTCAGCATTGATCTGCAGCAGGCCGGCCGAGGATTACGGCAGCCCATCGTGGTGCTCGAGGCCAAGCAGGTCCTGGGTTCTGATTCCGAGACGGAAGCGGAGAAAGATAACACCTGCCAACTGACTGTTAGCAAACAGCTCGTCGATGACTCCGCAAAGTCCGACCCGGATATCCGTCTGAAGGAGAAGAAGGAAAGCCTGCGGGAATCCAAACACAGAGCCGACGGATGGTGCGGAGACTCGCCGAGGCCCAAGCAGAATCGAGACCCGGAGTCTCGGCACAGGGAGGAAAAGAACGACAACGGTCACTGTCAACCTGACTCCCTGAAAACCTCCAACAAAGCAGACCGGAACGCCGATTGTTATAACGAAGACAAAGGTAGGGAGAAGAAGAGGACGAAAGATCACGACGCGGAAAAAGTTTGGAGTCGGGAAAAAGAGAGGGACCAAGACCCGGATGTGGGGAAAGAAAAAGAGATAGACAGGAATAAGATCAGAGATAAAATCAAAATTCGACAAAAGGATACAGACAGAAATAAGGATAAAGAGAAGGAGATGGATGGGGATAGAGTCCGAGACCGGGAGAAGGAGAGAGACGTTGACAGAGTGAGAGATTGTGAAAAAGATCGAGGCAGGGATAAGGATCAAGGTAAAGATCGCCCAAAGGAAAAGGACAGAATCAGGGAGAAAGTTCGATCTAAGGAGAAAGAGCTGGACAAGCAGCTAGACAGGGATGAAACTCGATTAAAAGAGAAAGAGCGAGATAAGGATCAAGATAGGCAGAAAGATCGGTTAAAGGAGAAGGAGCGAAATAAGGAGGCGGATAAGGAGAAAAATCGATTCAGGGAGAAGGAGCAAGATAAGGAGAGGGATCGATTCAAACAGGAGAAAGAGCGATTCAAGGAGAAAGAGCGAAATAAAGAGATGGATAAGGAGAAGGACCAATTAAAGGAGAAGGACAAAACTCTGGAGAAGGAGCGCAATAGGGAGAAAGCTCGGGAAAGAGTGACGGGAGAAGGTAAGGAAAGAGTCAGGGAGGACAAGGCCAGGAAACACAAAGCGGCCATGAGTAACAGCAACAAACATGAGCAGTCTCCGGATGGGACGGCCAAACTAGACAAGGAGCACAAAATCAGGCAAGATGGTAGCAGACACCTCAGTGACCTCAGCGCTCGTGAAAGGACAGACAAATCCAATTTTTTGATCCCGCAAAATAAAAAAGAGAGGAAAGGCGGCGATGAAAGTAAAGAACCCTCCCAGGTGAAAAAAAACAGCGAATTTGAATTTCCTTCCTACTTACTGGGGGGAAACTCAGGAGCGCTCAAGAACTTTGTCATACCCAAAGTGAAACGGGACACCGTGGAGAAGTGTCCCGCCGTTTCGGGCGACTTGCTCGATGTCTGGAAAGAACCTCGCGTTGTACTGGAGAGGAAGTCGCTGGTCGAAAACCTCAGCAAAGGCCCGAAACCTGTTGTGAAAGTGAAAAGGCTGAATGTTGATGACATACAAAGCATCAAGAAGGAACTCAAGGAACCGGACCAGTTGTGGAATTTGTCTTCTAGTCACAAATCGAAAGGTAACAATTGCCAGGAATTTTTTTTGGGGAGGACCGCACATAACGATCTACCATTTACGGACTTGGCTACAGTATGTGCATTTTTTTTTTTTTTTTCTTACAGATGTCAAGCGGCGGCACAGTATGATTAGTAAATCCCCAAAGTATACCGAACGCTCCGATGAAGAGAAGGAAGCAAGCGATGATGACAACGACAACTCGGAGGATGAAGGTAATCCACCAAAACTCATTGCAGCTCTGCTTACCTTTGAGGTTGTGTTTCACTGGAAATGAATGGAAGGCCCTCACTGGAAATTTTAATCATATACTCAAGTCAGAAAATGATTATTGTTGTATAGAACACGATTGTCTTTGCTGGGTTTTAGTGATGAAAAAAAAGAGAAGGAAAGATCAGAACAAGTCGTGGAAGCGCGAGTCTAAAAAAGGTCGCCAGCGGCAACAGGACTGGAGCTCAGGGGAAAGCGACGGTGGGGCACCGCCAAATTTAAGCGACGGTGAGTCACTCAAAATGTTCTGTTTGTGTGTTCATTTTAGATGCTCACTGTGTTCCTTTTTTTTTCAGTGGCCAGAAAATTGAAGAAGAAACATAAAGAGAGAAAGGCGTACGAAAAGATGCGACCTGAGGGTTAGTATTTTTTTTTTTTACATTTTTCTGTTTCATTTTGGAACTACTGTTTTTTTTATTATTATTAATTATCTATTTTTTGGTGGCCTTAGCATTCCTAAATAAATTGTGCATCCTGATGAAAATGCCCAAAGTGCAGTTGTCTAACTTTTATGCCGCAGATTTGATGGACACGTCCACTTTCAAGAGATTCGTCGCCAGCGTGGACAACATCTTGGAGAGTCTTGAAGACGTGGACCTAACTGGCGCAGGTAAATAAGCCTGACTAAAAAAAAAAAAAAGTGAACACCAAAAAAAAAAAAAAAAAAAACCCTGGCACTCATTTGAGAACCACAGCAAAATATTTGTGCACCCTCAAGCTACGCTCCTCGTGCCTTTCTCAGGTGACGACGGTGATGATGAAATACCAGAGGAGTTGCTGCTCGGAAAGCACCAGTTGAACGAGTTATGCAGCGATTCAGCCAAGATGAAAGAGATGGGCATCTTTTATAAGGTAGGTGCATTATTTTCCTTGAAATGTAAGAAAACAACACGTGATTTGTATTTGCTTCTCCTCTCCAGTGTTCATCTCAGAAATTGGTGAAATTCATGAACGTCCTGGAGAAGAACATTCAGGACAGTGTCAAACTGTCCACGTTGATGAACCATGTAAGTTATTATTGTAATTTCATTAGTAAACAATTTTTGGTAAAATTCCACTTTGTCGTATGGAAGGGTAACGACTCCATGGACGAGGAGCGGCTGTGGCGCGACCTCATCTTGGAGCGGGTGACCAAGTCGGCCGACGCCTGCCTGACGGCGCTCAACATCATGACCTCGCCGCGCGTGCCCAAGGTGGTTTTCATCGAAGACGTCATCGAGCGGGTGTTGCAGTACACCAAGTACCACATGCAGAACTCCTTGTACCCCCAGTACGACCCCACCTACCGATTAGATCCCCACGGAGGTAAGGAAATCATCAATCACCCCTTTTGGCTCTTTTCACAAAGGTCCTTGATGATGGATTTGTACTTTCGCACCCAAGGTGGTGGGCATAATTCCAAAGGCAAGAAAGTTAAAAACTCCAGCCATAAGCAAAAGACGGTGCTGCAGCTCTACGGCAAAGTGTGTGACATCATCAGCAACCTTTCGGAGCTGGTGGAGATCCAGCTGCTGACCGACAACACCATTCTCCAGGTGAGACTCTTCAGCTGGGCTGTTTTTTCTTAAAACACAAAAAAGTGTCTGATTGTCAGTCTGGCCATTGCATAGGTGTCCACCTTGGGTATCACGCCGTTTTTCGTGGAGAACGTCAGCGAGCTGCAGTTGTGTGCCATCAATTTGGTGACGGCGGTGAGTGTGACCTTTCATCAACGCCATTTCAAAATCATTTTCCATCAAATGTCCCCTTTTTGCTCCTCTGCAGGTTTTCTCCCGCTACAGAAAGCACAGGCAGCTCATTCTTGAAGAGATCTTCAACTCTATGGCCAGGCTGCCATCCAGTAAACGCAACTTGAGAAACTTCAGGTAAACCTCAGGAGATTGGAGTGATGGGGCGCCCCTCCTCTAAATGACTTCTTCTGATAGATTAAACAGCAGCGATGGAGGCAGCAAGCATATCCAGATGGTCACCGCCTTGGTTCTTCAGCTCATCCAGTGCGTGGTGCAGCTTCCCTCCTCAAAGGACGGAGACGACGAGCACAATAAGAAGGCGGGCAGCGCAAAGCATCATCAAGTCATTTAATCCAAATATTCCTAATCGTACTCACCATCTGTTTGCTTTTTGCAGGTGGACAAAGACGTCCTCATCACAAATTCCTATGAGACCGCCATGAGGACTGCTCAGAACTTCCTGTCAGTGTTCCTCAAGAAGTAAGTCCGTTATATCCAAGTGTAAATTAGATGTTGAGTAGCAAGATAAGAGCTTATGCTCCGTTGCATCAGATGTGGCAGTAAACAGGGCGAGGACGACTTCAGGCCTCTCTTTGAAAACTTTGTCCATGACCTCCTGTCCACTGTCAACAAACCCGAGTGGCCCGCTGCCGAACTGCTGCTCAGTTTGCTGGGTCGCCTCTTGGTAAGCGATGATGTTTGAATCACACGTTTTGGAGAAAACAACCTTTAATGTTAATTTTTTTTTTATCTGATCATCCTCCAGGTGCACCAGTTTAGTAACAAGCAGACAGAGATGGCGCTGCGGGTAGCGTCGCTGGATTATCTCGGCACTGTCGCTTCTCGTCTGCGTAAAGATGCCGTCAGTAGCAAGATGGACCAAAAGGCCATTGACCGCATCCTTAAAGAGGTACTTAAAAAAAAAAAAAAGTCTTGTAGCTCTATAGTTGTGGTTAATTAAAAAAAAAGATGACATCAGACATTATAAATGTAGAAGATTAGTGGCTACAAAAAAAAAAAATCTTAAATGTTGATCGTAAGCGTTTGAAATTTAAAATAAATAGTCTCTAATCATCATCTTTGCAGTTCCCCGGGAACGACGAGACTCATCAACTCCAGAGGGCCCTGTTGTGCTACATAGAGGAGAGCAGTGAAATCGATCCCGCTCTCGTCGTGAGCATCTTTTAATTTCTCTCGTTAATCGTTGGCGCTCAGCTCGTAAAACTCGATGCTCACCGCTGGCACCGCGCCTCCCCGCAGTTTGCCAGGAATTTCTACATCGCCCAGTGGTACAGGGACATCACCAGCGAGGCGGACAAGGCGATGAAGTCGCACGACGACGACGACGACCCGAAAGCTTTATTTGCCGTCAACGACGTCGACTCCACGGAAGAGATTGTGCAGCGGGCGGAATCGCGGAAAAAGTTATTGCGCAAGATCATCAGAAACTCTCACACCAGGTAAAAATCATAACAAGACTTTCTCGTTCAGTCACCTTGATTAAACCGTCTTATTTGTATTTCAGGATCAGCTCGGACGCAATTGACTACAGGGACTCTTGTTTGATTGTCCAATACCTCGCCTCTATGAGGCCGTTCTCACAGAGTTTTGATGTTTATTTATCACAGGTAAAGTAGTCATGTCTGTTGTAGCATAAAAATAGCAATATTTAAATGTAGCCTCACATCACTAGCCCCGCCCCCTTTTTGAGTTTTCACGAGATGCATTGTAAACTAGATCAATTCTGAACATAGCGTTACTTTAACAATAAAAGGTATCTGAAGTTTAATTTCTTTGGATGTACAATCAATTAAAATTTAAACTGTCAAGATAAAAGCGATGCTACTTTGTTGTAGATCCTGAGAGTGCTCGGTGAGAGCGCCATCGCAGTCAGAACAAAAGCCATGAAGTGTTTGTCCGAGGTTGTGGCGGTGGATCCGAGTATTCTCGCAAGGGTGAGACACTCGCATATTATTAAATCCATAAGTCTTTCTCAAAAACTGACAAATCTAAATTTTTTTTGTCCTTCAGCCCGACATGCAACGTGGCGTTCACGGCCGCCTCATGGACAACTCCACCAGCGTGCGCGAGGCCGCCGTGGAGCTCGTCGGACGCTTCGTGCTCAGTCGCCCTGAACTCATCGAGCAATACTACGACATGCTCATCGAGAGGATTTTGGTAACTTAAATTTGACACCCGTGTGCGGCATAATTTAATTTAGGATATGTTCACAATTTAACCTTTAATCTCAATAGGACACGGGCATCAGCGTGAGGAAGAGAGTCATCAAGATCCTGAGGGATATTTGTCTGGAGCTGCCAGATTTCCACAAGATCACCGAGATGTGCGTCAAGATGATCCGAAGGGTCAACGACGAGGAGGGGATTAAGGTTTGTTTGAGTCAAAACAGTCTCAGAAGCTTTTTTTTTTATTTACCTCTATTTACATAAGATGATTTGATCTTTGCAGAAACTGGTGAATGAGACCTTCCAGAAAATCTGGTTCACGCCAACACCCAGTCATGACAAAGACGCCATGATTAGAAAAATCCTGAACATCACCGACGTGGTGTGTAGTTGATTTACGTGCAGAATTTTATTTTGATTCAAATGTGTGATCTTGTATTTCCTCTTTGACCACAGGTGCTGGCGTGTAAAGATTCCGGCTACGATTGGTTCGAGCAGCTTCTCCAGAATGTAAGCTATATTAGATCTGATCATCCATACCTGTGATTTATGCTAAATTATTTGTCTTCTGCCATTTTTTCCTTCCCAGCTTCTTAAATCAGAAGAAGCCGCTTCTTACAAACCAGCTAAGAAGGCCTGCAGTCAACTGGTGGACAATCTGGTGGAGCACATCGTGAAATATGAAGACTCCATTGGAGGTGAATAGAGAAATGGATTTGTTTTTGTGCTTTAAATAAAAAAAATAAGAGTCATCAAGCAATTTCATAATGTGTGTGTTTCAGAGTGTGAGGACAAAGGCGGCAACTCGGGTCGCCTTGTGGCGTGCGTCACCACGCTGTACTTATTCAGCAAGATCCGACCGCAGCTGATGGTCAAACACGCCATGACCATGCAACCCCACCTGAACACTAAAGGCAACGTAAGGAGCAACTGCTGATTTCTTGTATCACAGCGCCCTCTACTGGCGACAATAACAAACTGCCTCCATCCTGTTGCAGAATCAGAATGACTTGATGTTGATTTGCAACGTGGCCAAGATCCTGGAGCTGGTCGTGCCTCTGATGGACAATCCCAGCGAGAATTTCCTCACCACCATCGAAGAAGACCTCATGAAGTTGATTATCAAATACGGAATGATGGTTTGTTTCATTTTGCGACGTTGGTGGTGCGTGCGAAGATGGTGGTAATGTCAATCGTGCGGTTTTCTTCTCAGGTCGTGCAGCACTGCGTAAGCTGTCTCGGTGCCGTGGTAAACAAGGTCACACACAACTACAAGTTTGTTTGGGCTTGTTTCAATCGTTTCTACGGTAAGTCCATTCTCCCTTTACTTTGGCCACCACGCTCCTTCATCCTTGATGGGACGCTTCAGTTTGAAACTCATACCTTGCCGTTAGATAAAAACACAAATCAGCTTTTTCCTTCCCCGAATTCTAGGCGCCTTGGCCAAACTCAAGACCCAGCACCAGGAGGATCCCGACAGTCCCACCTTGGTGACGAACAAGCCCACACTTCTCCGCTCGCTATTCACGGTCGGTGCTTTGTGTCGACACTTTGATTTTGACCAAGAGGAGTTCAAGGGTACCAATAAGGTAGGATTCATCACCTTGATTATTTAATACTGATCATTAACTTTTCCAACTCTTTGTGTTCTAGCTCCTCATTAAGGACAAAGTCTTGGAAGTTCTTTTGTATTTTACCTCGCACAAAGATGAGGTGGTCCAAGTCAAGGCCTTGATCGGTTTAGGTATGTCAGCACATCTTCTATTTGTTTTCCCCTCAGCATTTACATGATTTCTATCACTTGAAGGCTTCCAGTTCATCATGCACCCGGAGCTAATGTTCGCGCAGGACGTGAAGATTCTCTACAACAACATTCTGTCCGACGAGCACAGTCTGGTCAGTTTGAAGGTCCAGGTGCTTAAAAACATGCAGACATATCTGCAGGAGGAGGACTCGAGAATGCTGGAAGCCGACCGTGACTGTGAGTTCAAGGCTCGATCCTTCACGTGTTCTCCCTCTTCGTTCCATCACCTTATCATGTTTGTTTTTTGCTGACTCAGGGAAGGAGAAGGCCAAACAGGAAGATCTGAAAGAGATGGGCGACATCTCGTCGGGTATGAGCAGCTCCATCATTCAGATCTACCTGAAGCAAGTGTTGGACTCCTTCCTGCACGCGCAGTCCACAGTCCGCCATTTTGCTCTCAGCGTTATCACGTTGACGCTCAGTCAGGGCCTCATCCATCCTGTGCAGGTACTACTTTTTTTTTTTGTTCAAAACATAACCCGCTTCTATTGGCAGAAAATCCTGCCTGTTAACAATTTGCTATATGGTTCAAAACGTTAAATAAAAAAAAAAAAAAAATCCCTAATCTTAAAAAAACAAAAAAACAAATTTCTTTATAACAACAATTTTTTTCTTTTAAGTGCGTTCCCTACTTAATTGCCATGGGAACTGATCCGGAGCCAACCATGAAGAACAAGTCTGATCAACAACTGGTGGATATTGACAAGAAGTATTCAGGCTTTATTCATGTAAGTGTTCTCACGAAGACCGTTGTTCAAACATACTAGAACTTCTGAACTCCACACACGAGTAGCTCTCCCTTGATTATCTGCGGGTTTTATGAACTGACAGATGAAAGCCGTAGCAGGGCTGAAGTTGTCCTACCAGATCCAGCGGGCCATCGCCGGATCCAAAGAGGCGATCATCCGAGGCTTCCGTCACCAGGACACCGACGCGGCCCTCTGCGCTCATCTGTACACTTTGGTCCGGGGGAACCGCCAACATCGGCGAGCCTTCCTCATTTCTCTGCTCAACATGTTTGACGACAGCTCCGTAAGTCGAAGATAGTCATCGGAATGCTAGTCGGGTTATTGATGAATGGCTGAATCTTTGCCTTCTTCAGAGAGCCGAAGTGAACTTGCTGCTATTCGTGGCGGACAATTTGGCGTGCTTCCCATACCAGACGCAGGAAGAGCCTCTTTTCATCATGCACCACGTGGACATCACTCTGTCAGTTTCTGGCAGCAACCTGTTGCAGTCTTTTAAAGAGGTGAGAAGATTTTGCCCAGCTCCACGTGCAGTATCAATTTGTCTAGACGTAATAAATAAAAAAATCTGATTATTCAATTTATTTTTATCCCTACTTTGCTCCCTGTGTAGTCTTTAAGAAAAGGACCAATTCCAAGGCCGAAGAAAATAAAGAAGAAAAAAAAGAAGAAGGAGAAGAAGGCCAAGCCTCGGAAGATGCGAGACAGCTCTGACGACAGCGAGGAGAGCAGCAGCCAATCCAGTAGCAGCAGCAGCAGTAGTAGCAGCAGCAGCAGCAGCAGTGAGGAGGAGGTGGTGGAAAAGCTCCACACGCAATCTGACTCCGACATGGATGACGAGGATGTGGTGATGGCCCGCCTACCTGAGGACCAGAAGCCTCTGTTGGACTTTTCCCTGGCTTCGCAGGGAATCCTACTGCTGCTCATGCTCAAACAACACCTCAAGAATTTATACGGCTTCTCAGACAGGTAGGCCAGCACTGGAATATTCCACGAAACCTTATATGGTAGTCTTGCTTGAATGATTTGATTTAAATCAATATTATAGATGGAAAGTTTTTGACTGTCAGTACTCCAGTTCGAAAAATATTTTGCTTTTATCTGACAGCAAAATCCAGAAATACTCACCGACGGAATCGGCCAAGGTGTACGACAAGACGGTGAACAGGAAATCCAAGGTGCACTTCAATCCTCGCCAGACTCTGGAATTCCTGAAGGTCGGTCTATCCAGCTCTGACATCAGCTACGAGACCAGGAAGTCTATCGTCAAACAGTATTTACACGTAAGAATTCTGTTTCCGAGAACTCATTATCCCCTTTCGGTTCAACCGAGTCATTAAATCAACGTTTTGGAGATTTTTTCAGGGGTTAGTTATGACCTTTTATTTTCGTCATAGTTCAAAGTGCTGATGGACCACCTGGACCGCGAGGAAGATGAAGAGGAGGGCGAGGCCAGCGCCAACGCCAGAAACAAAGCAATTACCTCGTTGCTCCAGGGCCCCAAATACCGAAACCACAACCACAACAATCACAGGGCGCAGATCGAGTCTGAGGATGAGGAGAGCGAGGATGAAGATCCCCCGGCGGTAGAGAAACATCTTAGATATTTTATAAAATCCCTTTATAAAAAGCCAAACAGCGTCTTGACAGCTTCTTTTTACCCACAGCAGAAGTCACGACGAGGCGACGACTCTGCCGAGGACTACGGCCACATGAACGAGAGCGTGGACGTGACGGACGTGGTGGCCATCTGCTGTCCCAAATACAAAGACAGGCCGCAGATCGCCAGGGTGGTACAGAAGACCAAAAGCGGCTACAGCGTACACTGGATGTCCGGCACTTACTCAGGGCCCTGGGTTGTGGCCAAGAAACGGGACGGTCGCAAAAAGGTGCCTTGGTTGGACAATATTAAGGAGGCGGACATTATTTATAAGAAAATCTCCTTAACGAGCGGACAAAAGCTGACTAACAAAGTGGCACAGACGTTACGAGCACTATACGCCGCCAAGGACGGGACTAAACATTAGACAATACTCTGGCAACGCAGCACCACATGGATCCGGTATGTTACAGAGACGATCAAAGCTCTTTCTATTTAAGGACCTCATAGACCAAGTTGAAGTTAACATACCAGGAACAATTGTTTCAAAACAAACATTGGGTGGGAGCTCCTTCGCTGTTGTGCAGCAACCCGGTTCGTTTTTACTCCCACTGACTGTATTATAGTTGAACTAAAAAAAATATGTTTATATCTGAAAATAATTCTGTAAAAAGAAGAAAAAAAGAAAGTGAATGTTGGAAATTAGTGTATTGACGTTCTTAATAAAGTGTTTTTGGACTTTAAATGAGCAGCAAGCCTTTTTGTTTTGCATTTGTTTTGTGTGTTTGTCTGGTTTTGCAACTTTGCCTTTTTGCTTGCAGCATTTCTGCGTTCTATGTGTTTGCAGCGCCACCGCATTTTGGACCCCCTCGACCACCGTAGAACATTTTTTTTTTCTAGGTCAAATAAAACAAAAAGAACAAAATTCAAAATGTGTTCAAAATTAAACATAACTTTCACAACTGCTTTTGAAACAATATAAAACCCTGTGAATTAACCTAGAACGTCATTACAAATATTTTGTTATTCTCAAACATCCGGAAGTAAACACTTTGACCCCGGCGCTCGCGCATGAGGTTGGCGGGCGGCAGGTTTTGTGTTTATCGATTTGATCAATTACTTTCCTCTACTTTCTTCACATTGCATACTAAAGCAACTGCCATTGGAGGATCAATTCACTTAATATCTGGAATCATTCCCTTTTGGGTAAGATGCCAAGCTCTCTCAGAATGACGCCTATTCACACTTAAACCACGCTAGCATTTAGCATCCCTGCTAACACTCCAAGAATCTCAGCAATTAGTTAACCACTCATCAACTTGTTTTAACTAGTTCCACGTCATCCACGTCAACTCAGTTTTAAACACCAAGTGACGTACACAACGCGAGGTGTATTATTCAATTTTTCGTTTAACTGAACATTTTTATCCATTAATTTATCCATATCATTTAGCTTCGTCAGCCAGTGGCAGTCTGAAGTCATGCCGTCCACCGCCGGACCCAGCAGCCCCGCCGCTGCTCTTGTCGAGGCACTCGACAGCTCGGCCCGGCTCGTCGACCGGCACCTGCAAGATGACCGCAGTTTCCCGGACTTGTCGGAGCTCCTCAGCGTGCCCTCTCATAGTGAGTTACAGCCAGATTTACCTGGAGGACATAAGAGTAGAAAGGACTAGTGACTAACAAAAGGTTTAAAAAAAAAAAAAAAAAAGTCAATTCAAGTAAAGAGAGCTAAACATTTGACTGAAAGTACAGTACAGTTACTTCCACCTATTGATGTACCCATTGCCAAATTACCACATAAAAAAATTATACTGATCTCTCCAAGTATGTTAAAATGATGTCATCTGTGTTATTAGATATACCGTCCCTCTCCGGAGTGTCCGACATGGACTATCCCCTTCAAGGACCGGGTTTACTCAGCGTGCCCAACCTGCCAGAGCTCAGCGCAGTGCGCCGAGTCCCGCTGCCGCCAGAGCTGGTAGAGCAATTCGGCCGTATCCTTTTGATTGAAAATGGTAGTTGGATGCAGAAGTCTGGATTTACATTGTGTTACACACTTAATATTATTTCTATTCTGCTCTCAAGGGGCACATTTATAAGGCAAATACGATTATTGCATTGACTTGCTTTTACCCCTTAACATGATATGTAGATATGCAGTTCAACTGCATGATGGGAGTTTTTCCCGAGATTACTCGAGCATGGCTCACGATTGACAACGATATCTTCATGTGGAATTACGAGGACGGGTTAGTACGATCGCGAGCGAGCGATTGAAAGGTGTACCTGATATGTGAATTATTTGTGGTAATGCCTCACAGGGGAGACGTCGCCTATTTCGACGGTCTCATCGAAACTATTCTGGCAGTGGGGCTGGTGAAACCAAAACAAGGTATGTTGTGAGCTGTCGTACACCTATTTGTATCTTTGTTTCCCTTTTCAATGCAGTGTGTATTTTTGTTTTGATTTTCCCAGGGATTTTGCAGCCTCACATCCATTACTTGCTTGTGTTGGCCACGTCCGTGGATGTCGTCATCCTGGGTGTGAGCTTCCCAACGGTCCATGGAGGTGAGTTTGAGGATCCACACCACATTTCTTGTATAAATGCAAATCATTGCAGCTTGTGTATTTTTGTGTTGCCTCAGGGCTGAACGACAGCATGTCAGGCGGCATCCAGATACTTCCGGACCACCTTTTCTCCATCCCCACCGACAACACCTACATTCTCACTGTGACCTCCACCGACCTGGGTCGCATCTTCATGGCGGGAAAGGACGGCTGCCTGTACGAAATCGCCTACCAGGCGGAGGCGGGTTGGCTGAGTCAGCGCTGCCGCAAGATCAACCACTCCAAGAGCTCCCTGTCCTTCCTCGTCCCTTCTGTGCTCCAGTTCTCTTTCTCTGAGGATGGTGCGCACACATATAGGAAATAATGAGTTTGTATTTATTCATCAAAAATGTTTTTTTTTTTTTGTGCTTTCCAGACCCAATTGTGCAGATTGCTGTGGACAACTCCCGCAACACACTTTATACACGCTCTGAGAAAGGAGTCCTGCAGGTATTACTGCAATTTAGCATTTTTGGGGAAAAGCAAATTTTAGAACAGATGCATTTTATGAAATAGGCAGATAAATTTAGAAAATATTTACTATGTAGTTTTAATGTCAGCTATTTGTATGCAAACGGTATTGGCGGTTGTCAGTGTTCCGGAGTAAATCACCCTCATTTCCGTCTGTCAGGTGTATGACCTGGGCGTCGACGGACGATCTATGAGTCGCGTGGCCACCATGTCTCAAAACGGCATTGTCGCAGCCGCCGGAAACATTGCCAGGTATCTTCGCAAGGCAGCAGACTTCACCAAGTCCATTTTTTACCCTTCTATTTGAAACATTTTTTGATGTTTTGCTCCCATGCAGGACCATGGATCGTTCTGTCTTCAAGCCCATCGTCCAGATCTCTGTGATAACCAGATCAGAGTCATCCGACGTTCACCTGCTTGCTGTGACGCATTTAGGTAAATACGGGGGGGGAAAAAACACACAAGAACAATGTTGTCATTATGAGTTAACACACGTGCTGGTATTATTTTCATTTTTATTCCACAGGTGTGCGTCTCTACTTCTGCACTACGCCTTTTGCGCCACCGCAGAAAAGGCACACGCCGGCCCGACCTTCCTTGCTCTCTCTGGTTCACGTTCGCCTACCGCCGGGCTTCTCCGCGTCGTCCACGCTGCAGAAACCCGCCAAGGTCCACAAGGCGCTGCACAGTAAAGGTAAACCCCGACCGACTACGCCGGCATTTCTTCAGCGGGAATTTTTCATAATCTCAGATAATCCCCGCAGGTATTTTGCTGATGGCGGCTTCTGAGACGGAGGACAACGACATTCTGTGGTGCATCAATCATGACTCGTTCCCCTTCAAGAAGCCCTTGATGGAGACTCAGGTGGGACCAACAAATCATTTTTGCTACCTTTACTTTAGTCTCACCATGTATGCTAGGTAGCGTACTAGCCCGAATAACATTCTCACTTGATTTTTTTTTTCAGATGATGTCGAATATCGACGGACGCACATGGGCTATAAGCGCCATCAACGAGGAGAAGCCAAGCAGGATTTGTACTCCCCTCAACAAGGAAATGATCCCCGTCACTGACTTGCCCGTGGTGGTCCTGCAGCACAACACCCCCCCGCAGAAATTTGTCCTCCTTTCAGCAAAGGTTTAAAACCTCTTACCGCACAAGAGTCATTATCAAGTCCCGGTTTAGAATACTGAAGGCGGACTTCTCGCTCCTCTACAGGGAAGTCAAATTTTCCAAAAGCTTCGTCCCGTGGACCAGCTCCGTCACCTTCTGGTGAGCTGCACCGGAGGAGAGAGCGAGGAGATCGAACGCTTCTTCAAGCTGCACCGGGTAAAACCTTTCCTTGATGAGCGCTCTCGGAGGACTTTTAAACATCTCTTTGACTCTGTTATGTTCAGGAGGAGCAGGCCTGCGCTACAGCCTTGATCCTGGCTTGCTCCAACGAATCTTGTAACCGAGAAGTCTCGCAGTGGGCCACCAGAGCCTTCTTCAGGTCCGATAACAAAGATACACTTAGTGTAGAATAATTGAGCATACCTCATTATGATGGGCAAAGCTTGTTAAATGGATGCATGTGTCGTCAGATATGGAGGAGAGGCACAGATGAGGTTTCCCACTGCTCTGTCACCACCCAGCAATGTTGGACCCATGATGAGCTCTCCAGCACCAGGTAAGTGTTTGCTCAATCCGACTGTATGCATGTAGACTGGAAAAGAAGTGTGTGATTTTTTTTTTTTTTCCTTCCCCCGTCCATCAGGCGTTTTTCCCCCACCTCTGGCCACGCCCTATGCGCCAATGCACACGGGGTCCGCCCCCATCACACCGATGTCAGTCGGCCCGGAGGTGATTTTCTCCGGGAAGCACAATGGCATCTGTGTCTACTTCGCTCGCATTCTCGGGTCAGTCTAATCGAGATCCACACGATAACGATTCATATGCGGTGGTTGTAGAGGACTCATGTTCTCTCCATTTTGCTTCTTCCTTCCACAGAAACATTTGGGATGGGAGCCTAGCAGTGGAGAAAGCAGTCAGCAAAGGAAGTCAGACTTTCTGTATTGTAAGTTTCATTTATAAACTGCCTTCTGGTGCCATTTGATTTGTTGAAAGTACAACTTGGTAATCTTCTTTTGTAATTTTGAGTAATGCTTTACTATTCCTCCTCAACATCATCACAGTTGGAAAGCAGCGTTACGTCTTTTGATCTGGAGTCGGTCCTGTTGGAGCTCTACAGGCTGAAGGAGTTTCTGGATAAAAACTCTCTATTCAGTCCCTCCTCTCTCGATGGTGCAAGGTAAGACATGATAAGCCAACATTGTGTTCTTATTGAAAATGCTCACCATAGTGATTGATTCTGATCCCTTTGTAGTTTCAGTTCCCCTGGTAAGTTGCAGCAAAGGCTGCTGGGATTTATGCGGCCGGATGGCGCCAGCTCTCAGCAGGTCCAACAGGAGCTTCAGAGGAAGTACCACAGTGAGTGTTTGGACAGTTTTGCCCCCAACCCCCCCCCCCCTCCCCTTTTGTCATGTAGCTAAATCACTGCAAACTACAAACCTAATATTTTTCTTTTATCTTACCATCATTTTATCATTCTTTTTTTCTAGCCAAGGCTCAGGTCTACGAGAAAGTGTCCCTGCAGAGCATCCAGGCGTTAGTCCATCGCTCCTATCAGACTCTGGCCCTCTGGAAGCTTCTATGCGATCATCAGTTCAGCCTCATCATGTCAGAGCTGCCCAAGGTAGCATTTTCACCAACAAGCATGTCACTCTACAAATATCTCACTCCTTTTTTTTTTTTTCCTTTTAGGATTTTCAGGAGCAGATGAAGGCAACAAGTTTTAAGGATGTGGTGATCCGGGGGAAGGAGCTCATAGGAGCCCTGGTCACGGCGCTCATTAACGTCTACATCAAAGATAACACCTCTGTGGACGCCATTAGCAATCATCTGCGGGACGTCTGCCCGCTGCTCTACAGCACAGAGGACAGCGTCTGCTCAAAGGTACACGGCAGAGCCAAAAGATTTGTTTACGGTTTGAGTTTACAGCTAGATCAGTCTGGTGGCGCCCTCTGCTGGTTGTTGCCAAGTAGTGTGCTCCATTTTGTTCTATATGCCTCTAATGTCATGTAATACTCTATATTTAATTTTACTTCCATGAACCCAATCCAGCAATGGATGAATATCTGACGCATGCCCTAGTAACGATTTCATCACGCATATTCCGGGGTTTTTAAAATGTTCATATTTTCCCACCAAGGCGAACGAGTTGCTGCAGAGCTCCAAGCAGATCCAGAACAAAGTCGATAAGGAGAAAATGCTGAGGGAATCACTGCGTCTCTACCAAAAAATCTGCCAGAACACTGACCTGCCAGCGGTTTGCTCCCAGTACAGGCAAGGTAGCGTTGAACCCGACACCGCCGTCGCCACCGCTCACGACCGCCCTGTGTTGAATTGATGCAAATGTGTCTTCAGTACGTTTCTACGAGGGCGTCCTCGAGCTGTGCCTCACGGCGGCTGACAAAAAGGACCCCCAGAGGCTGGGGCCCCATTTTTACAAAAATGGAGAGCCTGAGGAGGACCAGACGGGACAGCTGGCCTTCCAGGAAAGGTAAGATATTTTTTAATATCCATACACACCTTCACTCCCTAGCCTAAATAGCACGCTAGCACACGTTGCTGTGACATCACAGCCAATAAAATAAGCTGTCGATAGCTTTTGGTGCTGACATTTTCTCAACCCCGCCTGCAGGCTATTATGTTATAAATGCATCACGGACACCATGCAGGAGCTAGTGAACCAAAGCAAAGCGGCTCCTCAGTCCCCCAGCGTCCCAAAACAGCCAGGCCCTCCTGTCCTCACCTCGGATCCTAACATGCTAAGTAACGAGGAAGCTACGGCCCACGTGAGTGAGACAGCCATGTTTGATTCTGTATTTTTTTTTTTTTTTTTTTGTGTATGCATCTTTTTCTTAAATGACAACCGCTTTCCACTGCAGTTTGAGCAGATCTTTGGTCTGGCTCAGAGGTCCCAAGATGAGCTGTTTCACATCGCCCTGTACAACTGGCTCATCCAGGCCGATCTAGAAGACAAGCTGCTCGAGGTACCCAGTGTTTTATTAGGGCCACAGTACTTGAGTCCTGTTCCCAATTGGATCCTCTCTTGTCCAGGTGAATTCGCCATACCTGGAAGAGCATCTCTTGCATATGATCAAACAAGAGCAGAGCAAATTGCACAACATGGACCTGCTGTGGCGCTACTACGAGAAGAACCGCAACTTTGGCAAGGCCGCCCACGTACTGGCCCGCCTCGCCGACATGCACAGGTTTGTCAAGGTGTCACGCGTCTAATGACGACCATGTCACCAAGATTCATGCCGTGCTCATCTGTCCACACACGCAGCACTGAGATCTCCCTCAAGCAGCGTCTGGAGTACTTGGCCCGGGCCATCCTGTCCGCTAAAAGCTCCTCTTGCATCTCCGCTCAAGCAGCAGACGGCGAGTTCCTCCATGAGCTGGAGGAGAAGATGGAGGTAGATCCTGTTTATCCCGTGAAAATAAAGTTTAAGTAGTGGGAGGAAGAATCATTCCCATAGCTGCCCAAAATATAGAAATCCTATTTATGGACTGAAGTAGAATTAAGTTTATTTTTGAGACAAGTACAAACCCACCTCCACACATAACAGCGCTTTGCTTTCTTCTCCTAGCTGGTGCGCATCCAAGTTCAGATTCAGGACACGCTAATCCGACAGTACTCCAATCACCTCTCGGTGAAAAACGCCATCTCTCAGTTGGATTCGGATCTCATGGACATCACCAAGGTAACATGCAACAGCTCCATGATTTTTATTTTCTTAATAAACAGTACATCTTCAGGTGTCGACTGTATCCATGCCAGCTACATATAGTGACAGTTTTATTTATTTTTTTAGTACTTTTGCATCTGTGATTAACTTTAATTAGTGTTCATCATTTTTTTGTTTGGTGGTGTGAATATAAAATCTGCCTTGGCTCCATACGTGCAGCTCTACGGGGAATACGCCGACCACTTCAAACTATCCGAGTGCAAGCTGGCCATCATTCACTGCGCGGGACACTCGGATCCAATTCTGGTGCACTCGCTTTGGCAGGAAATCATAGAAAAAGGTCATTGCCCTACAACACAAAAACATGGTTGATTTTTTTTTTTTTTTTGCTTTCATCATTTTTTTATTTTTACTGATTTGCTGCTTGCCAATCTTGTCTGGCAGAACTGGCAGACACGGTGGCCATGAGTACCGTGGACAGGATGAGATCCCTCAGTTTGAAGGTGGTGTCGCTGGGCAGGATCTACGCGGGAACGCCGCGATATTTTCCACTGGGTTAGTGTTCTTCTCTCATTTTGTGGTAATAGCGACGTAATTATGATTCCTCTTCTCTTGGGAGTGCATTACAAGCAGCTTGTTCAAGCATGTTCTCTCTGCGGACTTTCATTGTGTGTTTGCAGAATTCCTGGTGAAGTATCTGGAGCAGGAGGTGTGCCGCCTCAACTGGGACGTGGGCTTCGTCACGTCCACCATGCAGGAGATCGGGGTGCAGCTGCCACGCCTTCTGGAGGTCTACGACCAGCTTTTCAAAACCAGGGTACACGCCGCAAATCACGTCCCCGCGCAGTTGGCCGTCATTTTGAAAATAAATGTGTCTGGTGTAGGATCCTTACTGGCAGCGCCTGAAGAAGCCTTTGCATTTGGTAGAATGCATCCACGTGCTTTTGTCGGGTTACGTGGACGACCCCAGCAGAGTGCCCACGTATGACAGGTGAGCCACTTCACTAGCAGTTCAACCTCTGACCTCTAGAGGGAGCCAAAGAGTCAGACATCTGTCAAATAACCTGTTTCTCACTGGCAGTGTATATTGATGACATTTCTTGTAAAATTCCTCTTTTCCTTTACTCTGTTCCAATTTTTAACAAATTCAAAATTCTGTCCCAGACGCCGCTTCACCAACGTGTGCCTGGACAACATCTGCGGCTACCTGGTGGAGCTGCAGTCCCTCAGCCCCAACGCGGCCCTCCAGCACACCATCGGCAACTTCAAGTCTCTGCAGGCCAAACTGGATAAACTTCACTGACGCTCTCGAAGCTCCCTCCGATGCCTTGAATCGCTTAGCGATACATCTGTCACGTTTGTATGGTGGCGACGGGATTTAGGTATCTATCCGTAAAAGTTCTGGGTACGTTTTAGGTTCATCCTGAAACATACTGCGAAAAAGCCCAATTTTTCCTCACTTCTTGTGAATAGTGCATCATCTTGTTTTCTACTAAAATGCCCAGTCTGACTTTTCATTACAGCAAAGTGTTAAGAGACTGAAGATGCAGGTTTTATAACTTATTTTATTCTCGATTGTGTCCCAAAGCACAACATTGTTAAGTGTGTAAATACAGATCAGACACTCTTATGCGTTTACAAGAGGAGACAAACACATCACCACTTATATTTCTTATTGACAATGTACATAAAAAACATTTGATTATTTTTTTTTAACGTGTTTACGTACAGCTCTCGCCCTTAAAACGGCGGCCATGTTGCTCGTAATGTGACACCGCAGAGGGATGTCACTTTTTTTTTTCTGTTCGCGTAATTACATTTAATTACAAACGCCACTCAAGGCTTCCCGTACAGTCATCACAAAAGGGAGAGCTCAAATTGTTTTTTCATACATTTAGCCACCTTGATTGTTGGTGGAATCATGTTTGCTTTAGTCTGGTAGAAATAAAGAAATTTGGATTTATGTTTTGTTGATTATCAAAGCGTCAAGCGATTCACAACACAGTGAAATAGTTCCGGATTTTATTATTTTAACGATTACAGCATAAGCATCTGAATGAGAATGTGTTGATCCAGATTTTTTTTTCTATCTCTTGCATGAGCATATGAGCTTTTTGACTCCGTGCAGGAATATGTATGGTATGATGCAGGTGTAGGAGGCCGCGATGTAGCTGGCCACCTCCACCACCAGCGAGGAGGTGTGGAAGTTATTGGTGATGCGAAGCAGCAGATGAGTCAACCAGCACACCAGGAAAACGCTGGCCACCGCCACCACGCTTTTGGCCGCACGCACTTGAGAGCTGGCGTTGGGCTTCCCCGACAGCACCATGGACAGCTTGGGTGGAGCTCCGGAGGCGTTGGCGGTTTCTGTGCAGGATGAGGCGGCGCTCGGCCCGGCAACTCTCTCTCCGTGAGCTTTCTCCTTGCCGAGTTCGGTGTTGCGACACCGGATTCGCTGCTGGTTCTTGAGCAACGTCATCACGATCTGACCGCTGGCGAAGAGCATCCCGGCAAGGGGAAGGGCGTTGGCCAGCGTCAGGTAGAACACCTCATAGGTTTTTCTGGAGATGGCATCCGGGAAGACATCTATACAGTCTTCCCCGCTCTCGTTGGTCGCCTCCACGCTCACAAAGAAAAAATGCGGCACGCTAAAAGCCAAAGCTGTGAGCCAGCTGCCGACCAGCAAGGCCATCACCAGGCCCACGTTGTCCATCTTCACGGGGGCGCCACCCCGTTTTAGAGAGCCCACCAGCTTCTGGTGCCAGAAAGCGCTAATGAAGAAAGTGGTGAAGATGCTGCTGGTCTCCGACAGGTCCGCACAGAAGCGGAAGATGCCGCAGTAGGCCTTGCCTAGGAACCAGCGACCAGCAAAGTCGGCGATGGTGTCGGGAAGGTCCACCAGGTAGTTGGTGATGAGGTTGGACACTGCCAAATTGATGAACAAAAGATCGTTGGTGCAGATAGCCGATCTCTTGGAAGGGATGGAGCTGATGGCCAACCAGTTGTTCCCGATGATCCCCGCCAGAAACATGAGTGCTCGGATAATTGATTCAACCAACTCCTCTGTGTCCATGCTTTCCACACAGCTGAATGTCTCGGAAGGATAGATTGACAATGAATCCGACTTTTGGACTTTTATAGACGAGCAGGAGACACCTTTGCACCAATCAGCTTGTTGTGAACACACCCTAAGGTGGCTTTGACCTGAGGGAGAATCATTTTGTGATGACAGATCTGAACAGGTCACAGCAAGGCTGGAACACAATCAAAAACGCTGATTGACATTTACAACCTAAATTCAATCGTGGCCCGAGTCATGTTTATTTCTTAATGTGTCAAAAAATTAAAATATCAATCAATATACCCGATTGATTGTTAATTTGCAAAATACGTCAGTGCAATCCATTTTGCTTTTAACTTTTTTGCCGTGAATTATGTCAACCCAAACACATTTTTATCCTGAGGTGGAGTTATATATAAAAACACAGATTTTTTTTTTTCCCAGTCAATAAAAATAACACATCGGAGGCTGGAAGAGCAGCGTTGCGTGGTAAACTTTCACGTCACCCGCGAGTGAAAGCTCCACCTTCGGGCTGAGCCGGAGGCAACGTGCCCGCTCCGCTGGAGGCATGAATCCGGAGGGAGCGAGCGTGCGCACAGGCAGTCGCCTTTCTCTCATCCTCCGCTTTTCACGACCTCCTTTTTTCTCCCCTCATTCCTACCGGAACACGTTTAAACATGTCTGTATTGTGCTTTGAGGGACTTTATCCACACGCCGGCCAGTCTGAGACTTGAGAAGACGGAGGATGGAGCGGACGCATAGGATTGCCGGTAGCGGCGGCGGCGGCAACTCGCTCCGAGCGTCCGCCTTCATCCCGGTGTGCACGGCCGCCTGCCTCCTGGTGGGCTCCACCTCACTCTTCTTCGTCTTCACGTAAGTGACTCACTTGATTATTCTTGCAAAAGTGATTTAAGGGTATTGAGCTATTGGTCGTGCAGGCTGCATCAATTTCACTCTTGTGTGTATTTTAAATTGATATCAAGTACAGTGTATTTTTTTTTTGTGGGAAACTAACTCTATTGCATTTTTCTGGAGTAGACCCCCTGTGGAGTACTAAAAACACCAAATTGGACTGAGACTTTTGTAAAACACGTTCTTTAAAAAAAAACTTTTATGAACTAATATATAAAATCCTCTTTGCTTCTCCTTTCTCCGTCCTAATATAAGTTATAATCGAGATCCAGTCAATTAGCCTAGCACCCCAGCTTTAATATTAACACAAGCACATGACACAACATCCAGCTCGCTTCTCTCGTTCCAATTCAAATGAAGCAGGGGCGTGTAAAATCTGAGGGTGGATGGATGAATAATTATCACGTGCCCCCCATCCAAAAAGGAGCATATGCCGCCTGGGTGCCGTGAAACTGACCCGGTTGGCTGTCAGCGGGTCGCCCTGAGGACCCACAGCTATGTAGCACACTTTTACTGATCAAATTTTTCCCATCAGTCTGTCGCAGCTCTCCTTTTAACACGTTTGAACTGTGACAGTTGGTATAAAGGTTGTAATCATTCCTCGGAGCTGTATTTTGACCTATTTGTAGTGGGAGCTTGGAAAGAGTCCACTAAACAAGATTCGGGTTCGTGTATTTGGTACCTGTGACCCTGCGAGTATTCATTTAAAAATGATCAATTGCTAATCAATTGAAAGTTTCATGGGATAAATTTTGAATGACCGTTGTGACCCCACTTAAGATCCATTTCAAATCGGTTTTGTTACATTTATCTTTAAATATGGAGATTAACCGCTACAAAGAAATGGCTGTAGTCGCTTTTGGCTTAGTGCATGAATTGTCCCACCTCTCCAGCTCCACTCGGGAGTGACCTTTGAACTGCCCCACTTTCTCTTATACATATACAATATGTCCAGGCCTTTTTACATTGAAGCATGACAGCAGGTTGGGAATGCAGAAGGATTAGGATCTGATTTATCCACCCCCCTTCATCTGGGAAAAGTTGAAACTGGAGTCTTTGACTTTGGCATGATGCAAATATAATTGCTTGTAGATTTTTGTTAAATCTGCACTTTCCCACAACCCCCTCCTCTCTGTTTCAACAGATGTCTTTGTATAAAAAAAAAAAAAAAAAGCAGCCTTCCTCTTAACTCTTCCTTGCTACCTTCCTGCTTTTGTTCTGCAGACCTTGAACTCCTTTTTAATATCACTGCCCACCCCGCCCAGAATAAAAAGGAAATAGGAAACATAATTCCTTTGCTTCTGGCTTTAGTTAAACCCTTTTAGGAACAAGTAAGAGAATAGTCGGGGTTGCACCACGAGGATAATCGTCAATGTGTGTATTCTGAATTAGCCGCTAATATGAACTGGACGTTGTGCATGAGTGTGTCATCCAACAGTGATGTCATTAATGTAAGAGCGATACTATTTGACCAACTTGCAGCTCGACTGACTGTCTGCTGTGCCACTGACCCACTGTGGGGATGAGGGCGACGTGAGCAGCTTACACTGCGTGAGTGTGTGTGTGTGTGTGATTTAATACAGCTCCGGCAGCCGGGCTCTTTTCATTAGGTGGGGCTTGTCTTGTTGGCGTAATGAAGTGTCCCTCCCGCGGTCCAGATGGTCTCCGGGTGGGCCCAGTGGCGTCCGTCCATCCTCATTGTAATCTGGTCCTCAAGAAATCAGTCCACTGATTTGTCACAACGTGATCCAATTAGTTAACGGTCGAGCACAAGCGGCAATACAAATCATTTGATTGGAGTCACTTTTGTGTACAAATTCGAATTTTATAGTGTAATAATTAATTGTGGCTTTTATTTTTCAATTTTGATGCAGCCTTAGTTGAATGGATGAATCCGCTCCCCCCTGAAAAATAATAAATGAGCAATGATGTATAGGAAAGCGTATATATGCCGTATAGACGACAGATCCACTGTGAGGATTCCACAATGGACTGTCAGAAAGGGCCTGTAATCCAGAGTTGATAATCCGGTGGGGAAGGAGGGGGGGGATTAGTGGGTTTGCATCTGGCATGGCATCAGCAATGGGGACCCCTCCCCCGCTGCTTTACCCTCCCATTACCTGCACCCCCATCCCATATAACCCACGCTCGCTTCAGATTGATTGACAGCTGCTTAACAGTACTGAACACTTTAATTGTGGTTTAAACTATTTTCGCCACTTTATTCATCTCAATTTATAAACATTCCCGGAAGGTTCTTTTCGTACTCCCCACTGTGTAACCTGATTACTCAGATCCGCCGTCTAATCTCACACGCTGGTGACATCATCAAAGTACTTGCATGTACACGCCACGAAAATAAAGCGACGGGCAATACTCAATACAGTATGCATGTATTTTATCACTTTTGTTAACCGTTGTTTACTTTATTTTTAATCCATGAGACAAAAAGCGCCTCGATAAGCAATTAGCATATAATCAACAGATTAATCTGCAGTGAAAATAATTGTGTCGCCGCAGCCCGGAGGGTCCCTGGGTAATCCCCGTGATGTGGGAGCAGTGATGAACACGCGCTAATACTAGCTTAGCTTTCACTGTAAACAATTACTTTTTGGATACGCTGCTACTGCCGTGGGAATAAATGGGATAAAGATTATCCTCACGTAGTCTTTGTTGAGTTAAACTTAACCTGAGCGGGGATGGATACACTTTTGTCAACACATTGTGGGGAACTGATTTTTATTCAAATTGGAAGTCGGCCATTTTGATCTGAAACTGCCATTTTGGGTTTCTTTAAAACATATTTAATTTTTGTATGGATTTTCCAGTTTGGGTAGATGTTAGGCTTCTTTAAAATATTGTTTGTGTTTTTATATGAATTTTCAGATGCCCGTGGCTAGCGGTGACCTTCTGCCCTGCCGTGCCGCCGTGCTGCGCCGTCCTTTTCCTTTTCGTGCTCGCCAACTTCACCATGGCGACATTCATGGACGCCGGTGTTCTTCCGATGGGTGTGTGAACAAACTGATGCAAAACCCAACTGTGGTGTCATATGTTGAACGTTGTCTTTTTTTGGCAACCGGCAGCCAATGAGGATGAAGATAAGGACGATGAGTTCCGGGCGCCTCTTTACAAGAACGTGGACGTGAGGGGCATCCAAGTGCGGATGAAGTGGTGCGCTTCCTGTCATTTCTACAGGCCGCCACGATGCTCGCATTGCAGCGTGTGCGATCGCTGCGTGGAGGTCAGTCAAGTCATGTATTTATTATTATTATAAAGATTTTTTGCTTTTTACCATTTTATCGTATTGCATCGTATCGTATCACTCATCGACGTAATGTATCGGTCTACAGATTCGGTTAATACATTTTTGAAATGAGGAAAAAAACAAAAAATGGAGGATGCTTGTGGTGGAGCGATAAGGATTTTTTTTTTTTTTTAAAAGAGGTAGGCACAGTAGGCTTGTATTTTGTTTTAGGGAATAAATCAATAAAAAGTATTTCTGTTTTGAAAGAGCGTGATGAGGGTTGAGAGAGAGTTAGCGATGTCATTAATCAGGTTAATCCTTTGCTCCCGTACTTTGGAGCCTCGCTAGAAATTCAATTTCTCAGAGAGGTGGGATGGTGATATTAAAAAAAAAAAAAAAATTGTTTCCTATCCACTGCAGGATTTTGACCACCACTGTCCGTGGGTGAACAACTGCATCGGGAGGCGCAACTACCGCTACTTCTTCCTCTTCCTGTTGTCCCTCACCGGTCACATGGTTTGCGTGTTCAGCCTGGGCCTGGTCTTTGTGCTGCACCACACGGACCAGCTGTGGAAGCTGCACTGCACTGTCACGTATCCTTGCCGCTGTCACGTGGAGGACAGCTCAACTCAGCCTCACCTCACTAAACAGTTTTTTTCCTTAACGTCGGTCCAAACAGTTTGGTCGTGATCAGCATATCGGGTCTGTTTCTTCTCCCTGTTCTGGGCCTGACGGGCTTCCATCTATTCCTGGTGTCACGGGGACGCACCACCAATGAACAAGTCAGCCCTTATTGTTATGTAGGCAGCTATTTAAATATGGACTAGAAGTGCTGAGTACAATAGTCGACTGCCCCCTATATGTCGGAAGTGGAACTAAAGCCTCATTTAGACTACAGTGTCAAAAATATAGACATGGTTCTGAGACCTCATTTCTGCTTTTGATGTTTCCACAGGTCACCGGGAAGTTTCATGGAGGACCAAATCCGTTCACGCGAGGTTGCTGTAACAATTTGGAGTACCTGGTGTGCAGTCCCATCTCTCCAAGGTACCACATTCAAAATCTCACAATATTATATAGACTATAGCAAGGACCGTTTTGATCTCCAGGTACTCAGCCAGGGCTTGCAAAAAGTCTGTGATTCACATTCAGCCTCCATTCCTGAGACCAGAGCTCGACAGGCTGTCCGTCAAAGTGAGCGACAACGGCAAACATAGCCGAGCCACCGCCGGACCGGAAACACAGAAAAGTCCGCCCCCTTTGCCGCCTAAACCAGAACACGGGTTGTTGAAAAGTCACCTCGCCGTCATGGAAGGTACAAAATCAGCCCGGCCTTTTGTGCTGTACATTCCTGTTCATATTTTTTTTCTTCCTTTCTTCAGAGATGGTCCTGCACACCAAAGCCATCATCCCCGTCTCCATTCCCACTGTGCCTCAGCTTCGACCAGTCCTAGAGGCCATTTCCCGAGGATCGTCACCCATTCCTCCGGAGCAGGTCTGTCCATTTTCTGTTCTGCTTATCCTCATCGGTGTTGCGAATAAACTAGAGCCAATCCCAGCTGTCTTTGGCAGTGGAGATGTTACAATCCCTATTTTTGTCTTGATTTATGGGTTACTCATTTGACCCACCTTTTTAGTTTGAGTTATTTTTTGATCCTCTCCTCCAAACATCAGCTGGGATTGGTTCTAACTCTGTATGGTTGCAATCTTAGCAATATTTTCAATCTCAATGTGTAGCTACTGAAGACCTCAGAGACACCGGGAGACAACAAAGGTCCTGACCTCCGCTTGAACACCAACGGAAGTCCTTCCAAGGGAGCGTTGCCCCCTTCCATGCCCCCCTTGCAGGCCGCCACCCTCTCTGGGGCCATGACGCTCAGTTCACGTTCACTCAGCCTCAAACAGGGCGGCCGGCACGTGAGCGCCAAGTCGCAGGCTAATCATAACACTGGCAGCAGCGGCTCCTATGAAAACCTCATCGCGACTGTGGACCCCCAGTGTCGCCCCCACAGAGGGCCCCCTGCGGTGGGATATTTTATGAGCCTGGGTTCCGACGTCGGGGCAGTGCAGCGCGGCCCTCACTCGTACAGTCCAGTCTTTATGGGTGTGGCCCGACATTCCCCTCAGCCCAGAGACCCGTCACCTTCTCAGCACGGTCTCTCATCCAGAGACCCCTCCCCTTCATTCCCGGGATTCATCCAAAGAGAGCCTTCGCCAGCTTTCCAGGGCCTCATCTCCAGGGATCTCAGCCCGGCGAGTCTGCCCCTGAAAACCCAAAGTCTCCGAGACAGCCTCAGGGACGGGACCATCGCCGCCCCCGCCACGTCATCTCGAATCGATGGCCTCTCTAAGGCCCTCATGGCGTCCATTCATGAAAGGCGTGAGATGGAGGAGAGAGAGCGGATGCTGCGCCTGCACGTCCGATCCCAAGCTTTGTACGGACCGGATGCCAGCGTCTACGACATCCCCTGCCGGCGGAGTCTACCGCTGGATCCCGGGCAGCCTCAGGGCGCCCGGGGACCCACCCCACCGGCTTACGGCTCCCGGGAGTTCCTGATGAGCACGGGCCTCCTGGGGTACGGCCCCAGGACGTCGCCCCTCTCCGCAGCATCCACATCGTCGCTCGCCCGAGGACCCAAACCACGCTCCTCAGCTGGGTACCCGCCCTCCGAAAGACCGCCCGCCCCTCCCTCCACATGCACTCTGCCCCGTTTACCCACCTCCTCCACGCCTCCTTACGCACTTTACGGGACGGCCAAACGCTCCTCGCTCACCACCTCCACTGAGGGGAAGGACTCGTGAGTAAAACTGCTTCTAATGTTGTCAAGGAATAATCCGTGCAGTGTTTGTGAGTGAAGAAAATATATCATCATTTGTCAGTGTTAGATTAGGGCTCTTAATATTTAGGTTGGGGAATTGAGCCAGGCCGTTCTGTCACTGTGACCTTTCCTCCTGGCTGGGCATCTTCTTATCTATGACATCCTTAAGGCCGGAGAGCCACATACAGTCTGCCCCCTTGTGGGTGGGAGGCCAAGAGTATAAGAATCCTGGAGGCGGGGGTCGACCTCTTTTGTAGTCTTGCAGAAAAGGCTCCACGGCCGTGTCTCGATCTTTCTGGTATCCCACTGCAACTGAGAATATGGAGTCTCTTGGTAGTTAATGAGCATTGAAGGAACTTAACTCAGAACTTTGATGGTAAAAGATGAATTGCTGGACCAAAAAAAAAAAAAAAAAGTTACTGCGGGAGTCTCTAATACAGAGAGAATACAATCTTTTTTTATGTGTTTTGATATTGCTTTTTTGTTGTCTCCCAATCCATAGAATTTGATAGTTGTTTATATGAATAATAAAAATTATGTAACTCATTTTTTTGTTTTATCTTTCATTTTTTCAGAGTTTAAATACAGTCAATCAAAAATGATCACCATTACGTTGAAATGATGATTAATCTTTCCTATTGGCTCTAAGATTGACTTGATAAAGTAAAAATTACAATACAGAATTTCAATTTATACTCAATGAAGTTCCAATTGTATAAAAAATATATTTTTTTCTATTCGTAATGCTATTGTTGCAGTTTTAGAAGTTGGCATTTGGCTCCCTCCTGTGGACATTTAAGGGAAGGTCGTGTAGCAGCCATAAAGTATTGAACAAAATGGACATATGGAAAATAAAAAAGAAACTAATATAATGACTTTTATCAATATATATTGTTTTAGCACTCAAGCCGCCGCTCAAATGACTTTTTTGTGTTTTGAATTGTGAGTAAATATTTAAAATAAATACATTGTAAGTGAAGGCTGCAGTGAGCTCAACTAAAAGTAGGCTATTTCCAATCCCACCAATCCTCAATATAGTAACATTTGACTCCCTTAAAAGAAAAAAACACCTTTGATTTTCCTCCTGTAACAACCTGTAACAAGTCCCCCTACTAAAAAGTGTTGATACCGCTCGCTGACCTAGATTTGGGCGGCTGACTGCTTTGCTCAGGGCTCATTGATATGCTTGATTGTCATTTCCCTGCATCTCCCCTCTTCCCCCATCAGACAACACAAAGCTGCATTAAAAACACGCTTGGATGCGACAAATCAAAGCAATCAAGATTCAATGACTTTATACCAGTCATATTTTTCCAACCTACTAAAATATACAGTGGGACCTTTTAGTGTATTCAAACCAAGTGTGACCTTCTGCAGTGTTAATATGCAGCAGTGGCCTCATATGAAAGTGCACACTCGCTGATTGTTGTGTGTTTGTGTGTGTTAACAGCCTCAGTTGTTCATGCCAGTCTGAGCACAGCACAGCACAGCAGAGCAAGGGCATTGTGTGTATGTGTGTGTTGGTTTAATTAGGACAAAAATCTACACTGGGTCCACAGGAAAGAAAAGAATGAGAAAGACCCTGCGGAGTCTGTGTGGGCTTTTCATCGCCATTAAACTGCGCTCTGATGTTGCAGTTATTCGCTGGCAGATTGTCATCGTGCACTTGTTACACTCGGCTGACACATAATGGGAAAATATGTATCATATTTTATTTATACAGATAAATATGATACGTTGGATATGATACACATAGATTAATAGCGCCATTGCTATATAGTTGCATTCACTTTTGCACTTTCACTTCATTTGACATCTTTATTCTTATTTTTAATAGCGTAGAGTGACGTCAGCATTTTTATAGCCTCTGATTGGTTCGGTTAAATAGCGCTGATTGGTTGAATGCGCGCATTCATTTTCAAGGTGTACTTTTGATGATGATGATGATGATGACTTTTATTCGTTTCAATACTTTTCGAGAAAAAGTTGACTTTATGAGGCTAGGTTAACCACAACGTTGCTGAATTGTTTGTTTCAACTCGTAAATTGAATTTTGGGGTACTTTCAGAGCAGCATGTTTACGGCTAGTTTGCACAAGAGTGGAGGCCTGGTTCATCTCTGCATGGTGAGTATGAAGTATTTTATTTCAAAGTTTTTATAATGTTAAATATTGATAGTGAATTGCTATACTGCAGTGTGGAAAATTGGAAAAGAAATGTAGCATTTTAATGGTGAGGGCCTCAGCCCGCCATTAAATTCTAATGTGCTTTTCTTCTGTTCAAATAAATGTGTTTTGATGATGATAAGCACAATGCCGAGTGTGAGAAATAAAAGACCAATTGCATGCAATTATCCGTGTTTTGTCATTCCAGTGAAAGGAGAAGAAAAAGCAAAAGAAGCAAAAGACACATTTGTGCATGTTAAAAGGAGTCTGCTTGGCCCTGAATCAAAAAGAACTACAGCAAATATAGAGCTTGACATGTCCTTCATCTTTTTTAAGGATTGTGCAAAACATTTCTTTTCACAAATCGAACAAATTCCAGTGGAAACATTCCACTGCACATATGGAAAACGCTCATTTGTGATCTAGTGTGATCAAATTGACAAAAGTTTTGGTACGCCTTGTCTCTTGATCTAAACAGGCACTTCTTGTATTTTAAGTAACTCCGTATGATGCTTGCAATTTTTCCCAGAGGATAAAGAATATATGCCCTATTGATTATAAAACGCAACTATCAACGCTAACCAATTAGCATGTCAATTGTGCTAGCCTTAAGCTCGTGGGCCATTGTTAAGGCATTGACTCTTAATTCCCAGATAGACAGTGCTTTTGATGTTGGGATTTCAGATAGAAAAAAATTTGAATAAGTGAGTTTGTGAATTGTGGTTGAAGAATATGCGTGGGATGACCGTAGTGCAAGTTGTGTTTCCTCTCCATGGATGCAAGTTGCCATGTTCATCCTCGCTGCCTCGCAACCAAACTAGAGCGGGCATCTCCGGGGCGCCAGCTGCATCTGCTTGCGAACCCTTCGGGAAGCTTGTGTGTTAGTGAGTGTGTAAGTATGTGTAATTGTGTGTGTGAATTTGATTGCTCCTATGTGTGTGTGAGCAGATTGCAGGGGAGGTTATTTTTTTTGCACTCACCCTGAGCCATTCCACACTGTGGATTCAGCACCTTGCTAATAGCGCACGCATTAACTGCAGCTCATATCAAGAAGGGAGGTGGGGGGGGGGGAGGTGGAGGAGGTGGGGTCCCCTAACTCCCACCCCTTCACATTTGTGTTGGACAAAATGTGTGCATGCCTTTGCGTCTGCCTGCAAAGTGTGTGTACTGCTGAGGGAGGGTGTGCAGCAGAGAGGGAGGTTGTGTGTGTGTGTGTGCGTTTGTGTGTGTGTGCACTGGATGATGTTTGAACTGCCTCACATGCTCACAGGCAGGAATTAGGCAGAGGAGCGAAGGAGGAAGAGGAGGAGGAGGAGGCACCTCGTGCATCAATCTGCAAGGGAGAGCGGAAGGAGGTTCCACCATGCCTGCACAAGTCAAGGAGGTACGTACATGTGTGTGTGCGTGTGTGTCCTCCTCTTCCTCCTCTTCCTCTCCTGCAGAGATGGGAGCGTGTATTGTGCCGCTGTCATGCAGGAGGCGTCAATTGCCTGCTGTTCGATGCAGTCTCCTTGTGTTGCATGAGGAGGAGGAGGAGGAGGGGGGCATGATGCTCACATCTTCATCAACTGTGTGTGTGAGTGTGTATGTGTGTGTGCGCAGAGCGCATAAAGAAATACAGGGTGCTGATCTTTAATTGTGTCATGAGATGTTGCCCCAATAGGTAGAGATGGAAAGGAGG
Organism: Syngnathus scovelli; assembly: GCF_024217435.2. Classification (NCBI taxonomy): domain Eukaryota; kingdom Metazoa; phylum Chordata; class Actinopteri; order Syngnathiformes; family Syngnathidae; genus Syngnathus; species Syngnathus scovelli. The sequence continues at coordinate 10,952,282 of NC_090859.1, read as the reverse complement.
AATAAAATAGTGCACACACATGCACTAGATGAGTGTGAGTGTGCTGCCATGATGTATCACATTAAATCTGACCATGCAGCATTTAACTATTTGAGGGCAAGCCAAGCAAAGTGGCAACAATGGCAACTTTTACTGGCTTTTCGCTCATGGGAGGGCAGAAAAAGACGCCATTGTATGTGTGTTGGGGTATGGAGTGGGCTGTGATGCCAGTAAATATCATTTACGTTATGACTTGGAATGCTTAGCATTAAAATGTACTAATATCTCTTTTTTTTTTTTTTTAATTTCTTATTTTATTTATTTTTAATTTTTATTTATTTTTGAAATTTTTAATTAAAGTGCAGTACATTCGATTGTGATTTTTGTATTTACTTTTTAATTAAATTAAAAAAAATCATTTTTATTATTTCCTGTTAATCTTTATTCATTTTCTTCTTTTCTAGTCGATTTGAGTTAAATTACCAACATAATAATTACTGACTGCAAAGGCAATTTTCCACAATTCTTCATTTAATGAATTTCTCATCAAATGCATTGTAGCTTTTTCTAATTAATTTCACGGCATATTAGACGACAGATCCTTTGCTTCCCCACGAGGCGTTCAAGGTCCAATTTTGTTTCCGAATTCCCGCATTGTTACGTTGGAGGCGTGCACGTCGCTCGACGTGAGCGAATCGACGGATGGCGGCGCAAAGAAACAAGTTGTGACATCATCACGCTTGAGTGAAATGAACAATGACACCATGACCGACTGTTCAAGCTAATATGCACGAGTTTTTCTTCAGGATTTATACTGAGTTTGGAGGTTTTATATGTTAGCCGTGCCCTTGGGCTGCATACTAAAAGTTTATCTAATAGACTTGCTGCAGCTGGTTTCAATAAAAATCCTCCGAATTTTCCCTCATCAGCATCAGCAATGGCAGACTAATGCTTATATTTGTGTTGGTTAAAAAATACATGAAGAGGACTTAAAAAAATAATCACGTTAAATCATAATATTGAGCCGGAGGGGAGAAAAAATGTGATTAATTTTTCCAAATTTTTCCCCACTTGTTTTTTCCGAGTTCTCGTCAGGGATTGTCTCGACCCGTTTGGACTTTTTAGTGACGCTGCAGTGGCTTATTTGAATAAGCTTTGACTCAGAGCTGGCCCGGCGTCCCCTCCGGAGTTTGACTCATCAGTCCGAGGGGACAAGAGGGGCCCTTGTCTGACCAGACGTTATCGCCCCTCCAATCCCTCATCATCCCGTCTACAGATGATTTTTTTTTCCCTCCCCCTCATAAAATACCCAATCAAACAACCCTTGGAGGTTTTTTGGGTCTGATGGTTACAAGATACTCCACATTTGGGTTGAGGGGATGAAAGGAAGAAGTGAAAGCTCTTGTGTTCTTTTTTTGTCATGCAGCAGAGTTGGCCACTTTAGAACCGCGAAGCGAGGAAGAGAATGAGAGAGGGAGCGGAATTGGTGGATTGGATTAGCTTTTAGCATTTTAGCCACACGCTTGTGCACTCCATTGCGCCTCTGTGCATATAAATGATGAATTTTACATTCATCTGCTTGTGTCCAGTGGGATTTTGTTTTATTTAATTTTTATGACCACCTCCAATCTGTTTTCTCTGGCAGCAAACCTCACACTGAACAGTCTCATTATAAAGCCAGCCATTTTTTTTTTTTGTCTATAGTTTGTCCTCATTAGGGTTGGCCTTGTGCTGGAGCGTAGGAAAAAATCTGATTTTTTTTTGCTGATTTTTGGCAGTTACCAATTTAAAGTTGGCGCACATGATTTGCTTTCATGGGCCACGATAAATGATGTGGCGGACTGAATCTGGCCCACGTGCCTCATGTTTGACACCGATGCTTTTAGCATTTTCAATTGAGTTTAGGTGACAAAAATGGCAGACTTCCTGGATTGGTCACGAGCCATTCGCAAGACACAAATAAAGCAGTAAAACAGGCTTAAATCCAAAATGGTGGGCCACTGCTCACCTGTGCTGTGCCTGCTTGTATTAAATTTAAATCCATATAAAAACAGAGTCAGTTATTTTCCCCCGCCACAGCTCCATCTGCTGGATGGATAGCACTAAGCCTTAATATAAAATCAATGCAGCATATTTCTTATGGAGCTGTCAGGTGTTATTTCTTTTCACATTTGTCCGGGAAATGATATCTTAGACTCTACGTTTACTACATTTAATCATCCCTCACCGTAATGGTGTCATGGATCATTTGTCTTCGATATTCAATGGATGCAATCAAAAGGCTGTCAAGAGTGAAATGAGTGGAGCAGACAATCAGATAAGGATGAACTCGTTAGTGCTCCAAAGAAGTTTTCCTCCCACATACACAACACGAAAAAAAAAAAAAAGTGACACCTATTTAACATTGATTGACTAGGATTTTCTAAATCCTCATCGGTAGACACAATTAATTAATTGATTAATTTAACTGGACCCATAAAAAACATAATGTGCAAAGACTTTTTTAATTCCATTTTTTTTCCCTCAGGTGCTTCAATTGAAATCGTTTTTAATGGGCCTTCATTTGTGATAAAACACCAAATAAATCATCTAGTTTCTTTAAAAAAAAAAAAAAAAAAAAAAAGCGGGGTTTTTACATTAATTCCCCAAAACAAGGATGAGTCAGTTGAAGTCAAACTGTGCAAACGTTGCTCTATAGTTGGTTGGCTGTTTCTTTTGGAAAAAACCAAAAAAGATATTCTTTTTCTTTTCTCGCAGCCCTGCTAGACGTTTCCTGTCATTTTGAATTGCTATCAAAAGAAATGTGCTCAGTCGAATCACTGTGCAAAGTTTGGCAAAGTGCAACGAAAGGACGCGTTTCTACGCTTTCGGTATGAAAGTTCAGTAATAGCTTGTTATGCCTCTAAAAGGAAGAACACCACTTTCCCAATGTTTATCCGTCCAATTGCAAAATGTGTTTGTGCTGACAGGGAATGTTTCAAATGCTGCTGAGCTGTCATCCCTCATCTGCTCACCCATGTGTGTGTGTTTAGGAGGAGAGCTCAGAGGGGCCTCCTGCATTGTCACCCTCGCAGGTGAAACATGTGGCGGCCGATTTGCCGTCAACCAACAACAACAACAACGACGAAGTGGACACGTCCGTCGCCTCCGCCATGACTTCTACCAACGATAGCTCCACCGAGGCTGACACACCCCTGCAGACCGACGTAGAGGTGAGCCGCCCGCCCGCTCGCTCATGACTGATTGCATTTGAAATCAAAATCAACTTTAATACAATTCACTTCAATTTATTCAGTCCAACCACTTTAACTAAATTGGACTGAACTTAATTCAAGTTCCTTAAACTGGATTAAAGACCACTTTTGTTGACGTCACTTCCTTCCCGGTAATATTTTATGACATATGAGCAAAGTACAATAAAATGACTTTTCATTGAGGCTAATTAAGACCCTTGCTGGTGGCCATAGCAACCAACTGGTGTAAAAGCAAAGCATTCACCCGGCAATCAAAATCTAAAAGCAGACATATTTATCCATTTTCATCGTCTATGGAACATTGGCTGGACCTTGACATTTTCATTAGATTCAAACATAAAGTTATTTTCAATTAAGACGGGGTCATTACTCCTTGGCAGCAGAGAGGGTCTCGTTAATTAACGGGAGCACGCATTAAGCGAGGCAAGATGATGAGATGAGATTGTCGCTATGGGAAATAAGCAGGAGCTCACGGTACAGTTCAAATGTGCCATTGCAAGTTTCCTATGTTGAACTATGTAAATTTCTGGGGTCAAGGGGCATATTGGATTTTTAAAACAGACACATCAGCTAGGCATTTAATTAATGATTAAAAAAAAAAATTAAAGTGTGCATGCAAAATGAACAAGCAAGATAATTCAATTTCATTTTTTAATTAAAAAAAAAAAATTAAAAAGTGAACTCATTAATTATTCATAAATAATAAAATTTCTCAAAAAAGACATTAAAACTCTTGCTAATGAAAATCCGGTGAGCCAGATTATGGAATGGAGTGGGCCTTAAGTGGCTCCCGCTCCACACGTTGCTCACCTGTAACATTTCTGGGTTTGCAGGAGTTGAAGGCTGTGGATCAGGAAGTTGACCAGAAGCCAGAAGAGCTGAACCTTCATCCGTTAGATGCGCCAGTCCGAGTCGAGCATAACCCCCCCGCAGAGGAACCAATTCCTGACGCTGAACCTTCTCACACACCCATCACAACAGCCACTCAGCCGGTTCCTCAGACTACAGATCCTCAGCCTGCCAACCCGGACAACCGGCTTTACTCCCTCCCTGAGGGCTATAGAGCCCCCGGGGGGGATTTACGCGCCGGCTACGGCAGCCTGTCCCGTGGCAGCAGCGCCCTCCGTGGCTACTGGCCAAATAAGAACTTCCAACCTGGGGCGCACTTCACGTTGCCCTTCCTGAGGGACAGCTACGCTCCGGCGGGATTCAGCAGCCCGACGGGCGACGACGGGGATCAGTCGGACAACCCCGTGGACATGAGGAACGACCACCCGGCGGCGACTTACGCCACCTTGGGAGGGATTCACAACTTGAGGCCCATTACCACCATGGAGCTCCTCAGGGAGCCCTCGAGAACCAGGTTTGTCACATCCCCACATATTTATCAATAGGTCCGACTATCAACGTGTTGTTGGATGAATCTATTTTTGTGTTCCTCAAGAAGCGGCTACGACGAAGCCTTCATGGCGCAGCTGGAGGGCAACCTGAACCCTTTCTTCCAGGCCATGTGCCGAGCACAGACCTTGCAATTTCCCCACAAGCGCAGCAGCATGGTGAGCCTGGACAGCATCCGCAGGGACCCCCGTTGGAGGGACCCCAACCTCCACGAGGTCATCTCCATGCTGGGTCACCCCATGGACCCGGTCAAGTCCAACGCCGCCGCTTACCTGCAGCACCTGTGCTACGAGAACGACCGCATCAAACAGGAGGTCCGCCAACTCAACGGGGTGCCCATGTTGGTGGACCTGTTGGACCACCCTAAACCCGAAGTTCACCGCAAGGCCTGTGGAGCGCTGCGGAACATATCTTACGGGAAGGACCACAACAACAAAATGGCCATTAGGAACTGCGACGGCATCCAGGCTTTGGTCCGACTGCTGAGGAAGACGAGCAGCATGGAGGTCAAAGAATTGGTCACAGGTACAATTTTAGTATTGTGAAAAACTAGTAGGTTGAGTCACTCGTATCCACAAGCGTTTTATCTTCTTGGCTTCCAGGTACCTTGTGGAACCTCTCGTCGCACGAACCCCTCAAGATGACGGTCATCAACCACGGCCTGCAAACGCTCAACGAAGAAATCATCATACCCCACTCGGGCTGGAGACGAGAACCTTGCGAGCCGTCAAAGCGACACAGCGCCGAGTGGACCACCGTTTTCAAGAACACGTCGGGATGTCTGCGGTAACCTTGGCTTGCCTGCGAGCGATAAATAATATGCGGCCGTTAAATTTTTGTGATGGATAAGGATTTTCTCGGAGGCGAACGCTTTTGATGAAAGACCATGTCGTCGCCGTAGGAACGTCAGCTCGGACGGAGCCGAGGCCCGACAGCGGCTCAGGGAGTGCAAAGGACTCGTGGATGCACTCCTGCACGCCCTCCACTCGGCTGTGGTCAACAAGGACACGGACAACAAGGTCGGTGGACCAAAAAAAATCACTGCAGATACCAAAAGATTGCTAAAGATTCATGTTGAAATAAATCAGTGCCACCGCGTCCCCCTCTATCTCCCTCGGCGCTTACTTGATGTCAGTATCGGTGGCTGGTATCGGCAGCCTTCATCAGTACCCGATGACATATGGGTTGGCGACGTGTCCATTTTTTTTGTGAACAGCCAGCTGGGTTAGCCTCCAGCTCACCTCTGCTCTAAAGAGAACAAGAAAATGGAGGATAGATGAAGTCGCTGGCAAAATTGACCATTTACTGGATATATCGGGTCACCGTGTGATTCTTACTCCAGTATGGACATTTGCTAGCAAATGATGGAAGTTGATGCCAGAGAATGAAAGAAGGGGCTCGGAAGGGGGGGGCAGGAAGTGTCACATCTCATTGCAGTGATGTTGTTTTGGATGCGAGCTACCAGAGGGGCGGGAGGGGAGGGGGAGCAAATGTTAAAATCCTATTGGCTCAAAGTCAGGAAGCATTACTTTTATGTGTCATTAAAGCATCACACTCCATCAAGTTAATTGAGACTATGCGCCAAGGCTGCCAAGTGCAATGCGCTCCGCAAGCAGGCAAGCGCTATATCGCCATGCTGCAGGAAGGCAAATTAACGAGACATTTCATTGACGACGGTTAACAGAGGACAATTCTTCTTGTCCCTTATCTTCCCCTTTTTAGTCGGTGGAAAACTGCGTGTGCATCCTGCGAAACCTTTCCTACCACGTGCATAAGGAGGTGCCGGGTGTAGAGCGCCTGCAGGAACCTCACGTCACGCAGATTATGAGGTCGGTGGCGCCACACCGGAAGAAGAACAACGAGCCTGACTGCTTTGGAGGGAAAAGACCCAAAGGTTGGTGCAGGACATAACATTGATTGCCATTATTATTCCACGCTTCCGGGAAATTCGTTTGCCAAACTGCAGGGGGGCTCATCTTGCTGTTTCTTCACTTCAGTAATAGCATAGTATGAGGTTTTTATGGTTGGAGTAATATTAATTTGAATAAAAAAAATAAAAATATATATATATATATAATATAATAAAAAGAAGTTGTGTAAAAATATATATATATATATATAATATATATATATTTTTTACACAACTTCTTTTTTTTTTTTTACAGTGTAAAGTCATTTCCTTAATGTGTGCCTGTCCTCTGTCTTGATAGAGGTCAGACAAAATTAGATTACTTAATGATGGGGAAAGTAATGCCGTCATAGATTGTCAATAATAATGTCTTTTAATTAAGGCATATAAGCACTGAGAGTTTCGATCGAATGTTTAGCGTTCGCTCTAATCTCTTAACATTTGTCTTTTCTTTCTTTCACGCTCTTCAGAGGAGTGGTTCAGCCATGGTTAGTACCTGTTTTTTTATATATTTTCCATTTTCTGACATTTTATTTGATCTGTGTGGGAAGCAAAAGAGAATTCCACACCGCATATTTAAATATTATAATCGTCACCTTTGTACAGTAGGTGACTATCAAACACAGACGGTGCCGGCCGGTCGGTCGGCTCGCTTGTTTGCTTTGTATGCATGGCGCTGCGGTGAGCTGCGAGCGGGAACTCGTTGAAATGCAAGACCACGCCTCAGCACCTGCCCCGCTCGAGGACACTTGCATTACTGCAACGGAACGACCCGGCAGCTGAAAGACCACCACTATCCCCCCCCCTCCCCGCCCCGGCCTCGTCAATATACTGCAATTTCCACCCCTTAGTTTATTGTTCAAATATCTTTTGTCGTGTTAAAATGTGTCTGGAATGAGATGAGTGCAGATGTTATCCCACGCTGAGGCCCCGCCAAAGTAAATCAAACATGTTGCACTTGTTTGTTTGGCAAGCAAGCAGAAGCGTCTATTACCAACGGCCATTTGTGAACAGGAATAACCTGATAAAAAAAAGATAATTTTTCTATTGCCTTTGTTCAAGGTGGAAAAAAATTTTTTTTTTACGTAATAAAAAATGCATTTCATCATCACAGGTTTGAAGATGCTGTACCAGCCCGAGGTGGTGAGACTTTACCTGTCTTTACTCGGCTGCAGTCACAATGCCAACACCTTGGAGGCAGCCGCCGGAGCCCTGCAGAACCTCGCCGCCGGCCATTGGACCGTAAGCGCACGCTTGCTTCTCCACATACCAACGAATCCCCTTCGAACTATTCTTTTCTCTTCATAGTGGTCCAGCTACATCCGAGCCACCGTGCGAAAAGAGAAAGGTCTGCCCATCCTGGTGGAGCTGCTGCGCTCCGACGTGGACAAGGTGGTGCGAGCGGTCGCCATCGCGCTCCGTAATCTGGCCATGGATAGACGGAATAAAGATCTCATAGGTAAGTGCCGGGAGGTCTTCTTCCTAGGATTTATGTTCATGAATATATTTATTCATGCCTGCGGCACCGTAGACATAATATTTGTGAGCTTGTTCTTAGTTTGCTAGTTAGCTAGCTTCTATTGAATTGGCTCAATTAAATTATTATGATGAAATTATAATTATTATTAATTATTGAATTAACTATTTTGAGTCTGTGTGCGCTTGAGAATGTTTTTTCATCCCACTGTGTAGGCAGCTACGCCCTGAGGGACCTGGTGGCCAACCTGCCGTGCGGCCAACAGCGACCGGCCAAAAATCTGGAAGGGGACACGGTGGTGTCGCTCCTCAACACCATTCACGAGATCATCACTGACAGCCAGGAGAACGCCAGGGCGCTTATTCACGGACACGCCATCCAGAAACTGGTGGCCATCAGCAGGTCCAGGTGAACCATCCATGAGGGTTTTTCGTTTTAGCCGGGTGATAAATGCTTTTTTTTGTTGATTCAGTCAATCAACACGTGAAACCAGGGCAGCCTCCCATGTGCTTCAGACTATCTGGACCTACAAGGACCTGAGGAACACCCTCAACAAGGCGGGTTGGAATAAAAGCCACTTTAAGGTATTAATGGATCCATAATATTGTTGCGCAATTTTAAACAGTTCACTCTTGAAAGCACTCTGCAAATCACACGCCATTAAAAACTCAATTTTCTGTCATAACTAACGTAAAGTGTTCTTTATTGTAAATACACCAAAAGTGCTTTTTTATGATTTTTTTTTTTTTCTCCCAAAGCCGACAACAACCGCAGTGACGAAAAAAAAAAGTGTGAAGCAAAGCGGCGATGACATCACTTTGCCTCTCATGGACAAATCCCAAGGTCAGCTTTTTCATGAATATCAAATGTTATTTGATAATCTTCGACCAAAGCGAAATGAGCACTGAGAAAGCGGAGTTCAAACAGACCAGATGGGGGGCTGAAGTTATTAGGGAGGCGTGAAAGCAAGGTCACTGATGCACAGACGTGTTAGCACTCGACTGGCTGCTTGCCAGAGTTCAGAAGTGGGAGTAAGTCACATGACATGGTATTAAGGCATTCAAAACAACTTTGGGAATTTATATTAAATTAAACGAAACCTAACAACAACACCAAAATGCCATAAAATGGCTTATTCCGATTTATCGCAACTACTAGTACATTATTCCGATGCACCACATTTTGTTTTTCAGATGTGTTTTCCAGCACTTTAGAGCCAAACGACAGAGTGGAAGATGGAATGGCACCTGTTGTTGAAAGAGACCCTCTTCCGGTAAATAATTTATTGTTTATCATTCCAAATTTCCATGTGCAGTGGTGCCTTGAGATACGAGTGACTCCACTTACGAGTTTTTGTTTTTATACTAGCCATAGCTAGAATGATTTTTTTTTTTTTCAACCAATTAGCAGTCTGCTATCTTAATGCTAACTTCAAATAGCTCAAATCATATATTCTTTATCCTCTACAAAGAATGGAATATTAAAGAATAATATCAGTGGCGCACTGATGAGCAGACAAAAAGCAGCTTGATAATTCACTGCACCATCAAACATTTTTTTATTTATTTTTATTCATTTTAATATGCACTGTGACAAAATTGTTTATTTTTTTAATTCACTTTAATTGTCATAATTATTTTTTTTTAAGTATAATATTTTGGAGTGGTATTAACTCTTTTTAAACTACCCAATTTGGGGGAGAAATTCATTCCAGTGGGGAAAAAAATGATCCTTGGGGAAAAAAAATGATCCTTGTGTTTTGTGCATGGTCACGGAATAAATTAAAATTTGTATCTCAAGGCACCGACGTGTTTTTGCATACTTTGCATACTACTGCTGCTAATGTACTATTGTGTCGCCAAGCCTGTTTGTTTACACCACGTCCAATAACGTTTGCATATCTGTCCCTCCCACCCCCGCGCAGGCGATAAGCGAGAGGAAACACTTCATCCGAGCTGGCAGGCCCGCCGTGGGCCTCATGGATAACAAACCTCCGCCGCTGGACTCGTGGGTGTGAACGCCACAACGCGGCCATTTAACAGTCCGACACCACCGCACGCGGTAGAGACACTCGCTCTCGTGGCCCACATGCACATTTATGCAAATCGAGCCGACGTGTCATACCAACAATTCCAGTACCAGTAGTTTTTTTTTTGTTTTGATGCTAGGAAATGACGTGCCAAATATTTATCTATGAGATGCTTATTTGTTCATAGATGTGATGGGATTCCCATATATAGAAGGACGATCATGTTAAAAAGCATCATGTAAAGTAGTCGGAAATATGCAAATGGCGGTAGATGTAAGACTCCAAAGACAATTTAGTTTCAACACACACGTAAGCACTTCAATGAGATTAAGATGCTAGTTTTTCATTAATTAAAAAAAAAAGTTCTATCTTCTAATGAAATATTATCATCCAGATATTTTGGATCTACTATGAAATATATATTAGAATTACCGCGAGTCTGATTGTCAAGGGTGGTGTTGTATCACTGCCAAAATAGATCAATAGTTTCCATTCTGGTAATAATTACGCAAAATATAAATAATTATGAATTTGAGGTGATTACTCACAAACTAGCCCCCGTCCATCTTTGATTCCTGAGCTAAGATGTGTAAATGTGTAAACAAAAGGACTGTTAATAAGCTAAATGGATGCATTTATATTGTGATATTTATTATATAATAGCCATGTTACAAATATGAGGTCAATCAATGGTCCTATACGTTCAATATAAAATCTGGTTTGTAGCCGCTCGCTCCCTTTTTGCATTGCAATGTTGAATGAAAGTAAACTATGTGCAGAATTTCTCATTTTTATCTGTCTTATCTTTTACACTCTTTGGGCGAGATTTTTTTTTTTCCAAGAGAGACTTTTAATGGCTTTAATTAGAATTAAAAGCAAAGTAACCAATTTGGGTTAGAAGAGCAGGATGTGTTGTTTGTCGAAGCTGCTTATGGTAATTGGCGGTCACTGGGCTGCAACATTTTGAAAATACGAAATAACTTCCTGGTCACAGGTAAAAGGTAAAAATAACTCACAAAAATATTCCTGTAATTTTAAAAATTCTAAGACTGTATTAGACTGTTATTTTTTTTAATACAGTCAAACACCCTCTGTTTATTTCAAACTATCTAAATGATTTAGTCTGTTCTGACATTGGCATAATTAATTGGAAAAATTCCTTTTATTATCCATTTTAATTTCAAAATAGGACATGATTAATCGCGTTCAACAGTGACGGATTACCATGATTAAAACCTTGTATTCCCCCCCCCCCGCTTGCCTGTTTGCAAAACACCTAATTGAGCTCATTGAATTAATTTGTCTTGAATTAAGCTGATGAACTGCAGAAGCCTTCCCGCATCCTCTCAGGGTATTAAAATAGCACAGCAGCAATCTTTATCGTACAATAAATGGTAAGATATTGGAGCTTCGTGTATGTTTGCGGAAATCCCCACCCCCCCGTGCGTTTTTCTTATTTGTCTAAGAATGAGTTATTATTGTTGCTCTTTGGTTCTCCTAAAGCGAAGGCTTATAGGACAAACTAAACCCTCGAGCCATTAATCTCCAAATATGAGGATGATTTATTTGTGACGAGACAAAGGGAAGACTATTGTGAGCGGCAATATTTTCCTTGGGGGAGGCTTAATGACTTTGCTACTAAAGGCATCTACAGTGTGGTGATTCAGCAATGACTCAGCAGCAGATTATGTTGGAATTATCATTGGCGAAGCTCCTCGAGGTACAGATGCAATATTATGGGCTGTATTTTACCATTTTGTTTTACTGATAGCGCATAAAACTTGACAAATCAACATAATTTAATGAGCGCAAATACAAGAGCTGCCTTAAAAAAAAAAAGGTAATAATGTTGTTTTACGATAGAGTTCCATTCCTGTGGCGACAATGTAATCTGAATTTTTCCACAAAATTGGAAAGCGCTATATGTAATTTTTTGCTAACCTATGCTAACGCTAAAAGATGAAGTTTGAAACTTACATATGTTTTACAACATTGCATGCTACAGTTATAAATCTTTGCTAGGTCAGAGGTAAAGTATTAATTAGAGTAAATAACTATTAAAAAATGGCGGTCACATGACCAATTTTTGTATTTAGCATCGGATAGGTTTGCTGGAATGTGCATTCAACATCATTGTCAAAACGAGAAGGTAAGAGTGCCATGCAAGGGGTGGGTTGGGGTGTTTTAGAGGAGGGCCGAGCAGGACCCTGATGACATCTCCAAACATGTCAGCAGCACACATTGGGCAACATAGCCCTGCCCTCAGAACCAAAGCACACCATCGACAAGGGCGAAGCTGTTTTGTCTTGGCCTCGACGCCGACCCCGTTTGAATCCTTCCACTCACATCTTGTCATCTGCTACTTTTTGGATAACCTTACACCATGACCCTCGAGTCTGTGATCCTCTCCTTGAGTGTCTTTCTCGTGACGTTGATCGCCTTGAGCTCGAGCAGTCCCGTCAGGCCGTCCGAAAGTCGTCCCCAGAGGCCTTCTCTACTTGGAGATGAGCGTGACAATGCGCTGCTTGACGCGCACGACTTTCTCAGCCACTTTCTGTCTACCCTGAACCTCACCGGGCAGATGCAAGTGGAACAAAAGCCCCAGGTCTTCCCGAAGGAACCACCAGAATACATGTTGGAACTCTTTGAGCGATTCGCCAATGACCGCACGGCCGTGCCCTCCGCCAGCATTGTTCGCAGTTTCAAGAACGAAGGTACACACACAAAATCGTATAATATTTCGGCTTTTCAGAATGGAGGTTTGTTAAAGTTTTGAAATTTATGGTTGTAAAACTGTTTGATATCAAAGATACAGAAGTCTCATGGGTCCAAAAGGAGCTTCTCTGAGAGTACCAACCCAAAAACCCTAAAAGGTTCCCTGAGTTTAAATCCTGAAAACCAAAATCTGGAATGCAGAATTCAATCTCAGGTCTTCGAGGGTAACATCCCAATTGAAAAATGATTATAGCCCTGAAGATTTGATCTGATTTTCCAGATACTGAGTTTTGTTTTGATGATACTGCCTCTTAAATAAGTCATTGTCGACCTCAAGATTCACTAAACGTATCCTACAAAGCTACTCGCTATCTCTGTCACTTCGAGGTATGTTTACAAAATGTAAGAATCAAGAGTCAAGGGTACAATAGCTTTTCTTTGAGGGTATTTCTATTTATCTTTGTCCCTAAAGCTTTAGTCCGATAAACTTGTTGTTTTGATGGTACCATCCAATAAACGAATCTTTGGCACACTGTACCAATCTGGAAATTTAAATGAAGGTACCCTATTAAGGGTTAGAGTTGAAGTCCCAGTATGTCGAGGGTGTCACCCCAATTACAAGACTTTAAACCCCACGGTATTAAGAGATATTTGTTGATATTTTCAGATTCTTCCCCCTACGGAGTGACAGTTAGGGGCGTAAGGACATTTCCGTTGCTCTTCAACATTTCCGTGCCCCACCACGAGCACATCACCGTAGCCGAGCTTCGCCTTTTCACCCTCGTCCAGAGAGCCCAAAGACCCTTTGACTGCAAGGTGACCATTTACAAGGTGCACAATGGCGTAGTTTGGACCAAGGAAGTCGGGAAAGAGGTGAGAAGGCGGGGTCAAGAGGAGGAGTCCAGAGACTTGGAGGAACTGGTGACGAAGCACATCCACGCCAAAGATAAGAGCTGGGTGTCCTTGGACCTGACTCATGCCGTTGCAGTCTGGCAGAAGTACGGCGTCGCGATGCATAAACTGGAGGTCCACGTCGCCATCTTGGGGCCTGAAGACCCGGAGGCGGTTATGTGGGATGAGGTCTTTGTCGACATCCAGCGAAACGTGGACGGAAAACACAACGCGGTGATGATCGTTTTCTCGGACGAGCCCAAAAAACACGATAATTCCCGTCCCGAGAACACAGAGCAGAATCCGCTCTGGCCGTTTGTCAACCGTGACCAGGACGAAGTGAAGCTTCTCTACAAAACCCCCGCTCGCATCCGCCGTGGTGTCAAGGGCGAAACCTGCAGGAGAACGCCGCTGTTTGTGGATTTTAAAGACATCAGCTGGGACTCATGGATCATCCAGCCGGTAGGCTACGAGGCCTACATGTGCAACGGAGTCTGCAGCCCGCCCATGACCTCCGAGGTCTCACCCACCAAACATGCCATTGTGCAGACACTGCTCAGCGTGAAGAGTCCGGAGAGGGCATCGCGTGCCTGCTGTGTACCCACTAAGCTGGAGCCCATATCGCTCCTTTATTACGATAACGGGGTGATCACCTTCAACCACAAGTATGAGGGCATGGTCGTGGCAGAGTGTGGCTGTCGATAGTGACGCACACGCATACACACACACTCAATCAGAGATAGAGACTGTGCACCGATGGAGTCCAACATATCCCTTGTTGTATCCACACATAGTCACACTTTAACAATCGAAATTGTATAAATGAAAATCTCCAGTTGTTATTTTTTAATGTCATTTTATGTAACTAATTTCATGGAATTGATTTGAAAATTATTTATTTTTTGTCAGGACAAAACCTCCTATGTCCACATTTTCTCCACATGTGAGATTCCAGGAAAGCAATGTTAGCAATAATTCAGTAATGCTTTAGTTGTCCTTCATCCGTCGATCATACCTGTGCAATTATATGGAAAATAAACAGATTTGATCGGATTTATCTATTGATTACCGCTTGCCTGACAAGCTTAATCCCACTCATCCCCTTGCATCACATGCCTGGCGGGCCTCTCTGCCCATTGCCATGCCTCAGCGATAACGAGGTGTCAGAGCCTGGAGTCTTGTGGGCCGTCACTCAGGCCGGCACGCCGCTCCAAGTGGCAACGTTTGTGAGAGGGTGGTGTCAGATTCCTGGTCCCCATCGCCAGCGTTCTTTCGGCGACCCCCCGCCGTCAGGTTGACCTCGAAGCCCTCACGCTTACTTTTTCGGACTCGGCCCCGCACGGAACCTTATCGAGGTTCCCGGCATCCGAATGAATGGAAAAAAAAAAGTGGCACATCATCACTTCACTGGGGCCGTTAACAGTCGGAAGTAGATAACAACGATGGAGGAATATCTCGGTGGAAACAATCCGAGGATCAGCGCTCTGCTTCTAGTAGGCCAAGTGGATGTCAACTAGATTTGATTTCAGTCCGAGACACATTCAAAGTAATCCTGATGTGTTTTCCTTTTAAATTTAAAAAATTTAAATTCCAAGACTCGGACTGAATCGCACCTTGTATAGTTTGCATGGTCCTCCTCTCCCAATCCAAAAACATTAATTGAAGACACAAAATTCTCCAGAGATGTGAATGTTTTTTATTCTTGAAAAATATGTCTATGTTCTTATTTTTTTGGCAAGTCCTTTGTGTTCATTTAAGCAGTCCCACATTTCACGTAAGTAAATAGGGACGAGATCATGTTTTTTTTAAAATTCAGAATTTATTTCATCGTTGTGGAATATTTACTTGGTTGTGTGTGGTGAACTTTTTCCAATGTTAAATAATATAAAGTTTGATACGGATTGATAGATGGACATTTATTTCCCCAGAAGAAGCACTTATTTTCATATTATCTGTAAAGAAAAATAATATTTTTTTTCTAGAATATCAGCATATCAGGACAAATAAAGCACATCTCAAGCAGAATAAAATATTTCAGTATTTTTTTTATAAGCAAATGTAGATATGATTTTTCTTGGTGGATACTATAAACAAGACAAAAAAAAAAGTAGTGTATATTTATTTTTTGTTTGATTTTGACGCCAGCGAGCGCATTGATGACGCCTGTGGGGCGGGGAGGAGTTTGTTTATTTTTGTGGCGACTACCTAGCTAGCTGTACCACAAACGTGCTACTTCTCGTATGGCTCGCCATTTACACTCTGGACTATTGTTAAAAAACATTCTTAGCACACTCGAAACAACCGACCCTCAGTAACCACCATTCCAAGGACCGTCCACCAAGAAAGGTTAGTGAGCTCGAAGTTGCTTTAGCCTAGCATTTAGGCTAGCAAGCTGTGTACCTTGCGACACTCCTATCATAATTTCAAAAACTACCTGTTTATTCGCTTATTTTGAAACGGAGCTATGTTTATTGACGCTAGGTTTGTAAGTAGATGATTCGGTATTTATTCGGCGTGGGTTTTATTGTACAACGTTAGCGTTGTTAATGTCAAGAAGGACTTTTAAGCAAACGATGGGATAACTTTGGAAGCTTCACGCTACCCCGGAGCTTAATTCTTATGATGACTGCGTGGAAGGAGCTAATTTAAAACATTATTTCTTGATTAAAAACAACATTTGCAGTTTTTCCGCTGATAAGTGTTGGTATTTGTGCAAGGGTCGCTCTCCAGGTGTGCAGGACGACTAATTTGTTTGCATATGTCCATTTTAACTCGTGCAGTCAGATTCATGCTTAAAATTTGTTAGTTGGCAAGTTTGCGAATGCTGAAATGTGAATTTGTGGGCCTTTGTGGTATTTGCAATCTTAAATCAAGTTTATGCACTAACTGAAGAGTATTTAATAGGATTGTAGAGACTCTGTGTTCTTTCACATCCATTGTATGACAGAATTACATCTGAATAATTCACTCGTGTCTCAGCTTTCCAGACCTGCTTTGTATCGACTGCAACGGCTCAGAGAGTGCGAGCGAGCCTCCCCGAAGGCTGAAATCTAAGGAGCAGGATGTCCATCGCCAACACCCCCACGAGCAATGACGCCTGCCTCAGCATCGTGCACAGCCTGATGTGCCACAGACAAGGTGGGGAGAGCGAGAGCTTCGCCAAACGGGCCATCGAGAGCCTGGTCAAGAAGCTGAAGGAGAAGAAAGACGAGCTGGACTCCCTCATCACGGCCATCACGACCAACGGAGCGCATCCCAGCAAATGTGTGACCATACAGCGCACATTGGACGGCCGCCTACAGGTCAGTATTGTATTGAATATTCCTATGGCCTTGAATAAATCATAACACAGATGTTGTTTTAGGTTGCTGGACGTAAAGGTTTCCCTCACGTGGTGTATGCACGATTGTGGCGGTGGCCCGATCTGCACAAAAACGAGTTAAAACATGTCAAATACTGCCAGTATGCCTTTGACCTCAAATGTGACAACGTTTGCGTCAATCCGTACCACTACGAGAGAGTGGTCTCGCCAGGCATCGGTAAGTTCACACACCAACCCCCCCCAAAAAAGTCCATCCAAGTAATTGCTAATTCCATTAGCTTTTTGATTAAACATGGAGTCATGTCTTTTTTCTATTTCTCTGCAGACTTATCAGGACTGACGCTTTCAAGCACAGGTGAGTTGTTCGACGTGTTTGTACTTGTTACATCGCTGTCGTCAATCTTCAGCGCGCTTGTTGTTCATGCTCAGCAGGTCCACTCATGGTAAAAGACGAGTACGACTACGACAATCAGCAATCTCACCCCAGTGCCGACAGCCACCTGCAGACGATCCAGCATCCTCCGTCCAGGCCGGGGCCGCCAGACGCCTTCGGTAGCCCCACCCTCCTCCCGCCAACAGAGGGCAGCAGCTCGGCTGCAACATCCGCATTTTCCGCCATTGGCGCGGGACCCTCAAGTAAGGCTTTCAGGGTTTCAACAGGTGGGATTGTCTCCAGTGAGTTTGACAGGTTCTTTCGTTTAGATTCCACCGCCAACTGGAATCGAAACAGCAGCTTCACGTCTGCGGTGCCGCATCAAAATGGCCACCTACAGCACCATACGCCCATGCCTCACACAGGACATTACTGTACGTCTTTTCCCTATTTTTGCTCTTTATTTTGCTCAGGATATTTTAAAGTAGACCCGCTGTGCGAAAAGTGACACTTGGCTCGAAAGCAGAGCTGCAGTTTTAACTCTGCCTTGGTTGTCATGGTAACAAAAGCCCTAACTGAGCGAGTCGATGAAGAGTGCAAGAAGTGGAATAGAAAGGAATGTAGCAGAACTTTTATTAAGGCACAAGGGAAAAAGAAAATCACGGCTTCTTTGAAAAATGTAGATCAATTAGTCAAATCAGAACATTAATTATCATAAATTATTTCACTGTTTCCCTTTCTGTGATATCCACAGGGCCTGTTAGCAACGAAATAGCATTCCAACCACCAATATCCAATCACCCTGGTGAGTTTTCTCGTCAATCATAATACTTGAGATGTCATGGACAAATTTTAACCGCTCGCCGCTTTGTCGCAGCTCCAGAATACTGGTGCTCCATCGCGTACTTTGAGATGGACGTCCAGGTCGGCGAGACGTTCAAGGTGCCCTCCACGTGCCCGATAGTGACGGTGGACGGTTACGTGGACCCCTCGGGAGGCGACCGCTTCTGCCTGGGCCAGCTCAGCAACGTCCACAGAACGGAAAACATTGAGAGAGCCAGGTTCTTGACCACATCCAGTTTTAATGGTTGACAAAATTGGGCATTTTCAAACAAAAGGTCTTTGTCAGCCTTCTCATATAGTTTTTCTGACTCGGTCCAACACTTTGCCTGACCTTATTGAGGCTCCTGGCAACTGTACAAATAATACATGGCACATTATCACCTAACTGGTGCTGTTAACAGCTGGAAGTAGATAACAGCAAGGGTGAAATTTAACTCCTCTCAGTAGGCTAAGTGTGTCAGGTGGATGTCAACTTTGATCTTTGTCATGCCAATACACATTCTGTTTTTCTTCTCAAAAGTGCTGCTTTATTGTATGTTGCATTAGATGAGAAGTTGGCTTACCTCCTCCTATCTTTGAAAAAAAAAAAATGTGTGAGCAGCCACTCTGGAGACCCAATTATATATGTACACAAGCGATTAAAAAGTCAATATTGCATAATTACGCCTTTTTTGCTTTGCCTCTCAGGCTTCATATCGGCAAAGGCGTTCAGCTGGAATGCAAAGGCGAAGGAGATGTGTGGGTACGCTGCTTGAGCGACCACGCAGTGTTTGTGCAGAGCTACTACCTGGACCGAGAGGCGGGGCGTGCCCCCGGGGATGCCGTCCACAAGATCTACCCCAGCGCTTACATCAAGGTGAGACGAGAACCTCGCGCCATCCTCGTGAGCCGCTCAAGTTCTCACTCAACCCGCTGGTGTTTGTCTCCACCAGGTGTTTGACCTGCGTCAGTGCCATAGGCAGATGCAGCAGCAGGCGGCCACTGCCCAAGCGGCGGCGGCGGCCCAGGCAGCAGCCGTGGCTGGAAATATACCCGGCCCGGGTTCCGTGGGCGGAATCGCTCCCGCAATCAGTGAGTGTATTTCTCCTGAACTGTTTCAAGCATAGTTGAAATTTCCATTCGCATAAATTGCTACTAGGTGTCCCTCAAGGCTCTTTGCCTGGTTCCCTTCTGTTTACCATACAATACTAGACATTGTAAAATTTCCCCGTCATAGATATTAGGCCTGTCACAATTTTTTTTTGTAATTGCGATTACTCGGGGAATCCACCCAACCCAAATAGTTATCACCATTTATTTCCCGCAGGTTTGTCAGCGGCGGCGGGCATCGGCGTGGACGACTTGCGCCGGCTGTGCATCCTGCGGATGAGCTTTGTCAAGGGCTGGGGGCCCGACTACCCGCGGCAAAGCATCAAGGAGACACCCTGCTGGATCGAGATTCACCTCCACCGTGCTCTGCAGCTGCTGGACGAGGTACTGCACACCATGCCCATCGCGGACCCACAGCCTCTTGACTAATGTCGTGGTTGCAAGATCAGGAGGCTGTGGCGCCGCCGGGTCGGGCGGTCGGAGTAGAAACCAGGACACGCGTAGTCGCCAGTTTAGTCCAGTGGCATCTTGAGCGCCATGGTACACTGGAGACACGCCACTGTGCGTACTGATAATACAAGTCAGGATTTTTAATCCAGCGCTCAGAAATGAATGGAAGAAAGCATTCACTGTGATACCACCAGTGTGTGTGCCCATCTCAACTAATTAGAAGATGGTGCAATTTAGTCAAGTCGTTGAGTTCAAACTGGCATCACGTGACAGGACGAATTTTGTTGTCTCTGAATGCTACAGTGTTACACTCCTTTGCTTGCCACTCTTCTGTTTTTGCTCCCGAACCTTTCTTTGTATATAAATCAAAATATTGTCAATCTCTACGCTATAATATTACAGCCAGTAACGTCATAAAAAAGCAGCAAAATATTTATATGGAAAAACACTAGGCCTTAAGTACCGGACAATTAAGTGTTACACAGAAAGTATGATGGTGAGCGTTGACTCGCTCTACTTGTTTCTTGCTACTTGCAATTATAAAATCCGTGCCGTGTCGCCAACCCAAAGAGAATTGTGAGAGGAAGTACAAGCCATAAGCCAAACACAATCATTTCAGTGTTACGCCGAGTGTGGATTTTTATTGCGGATGCAGAACTGACAGCTATTGCAGTATTTTCTACTCCATTTTGCTATATTCGCAAACCACTGTACCGCAGGGCAAAAAAAAGTGCTACTTCCGGCGTCTACTTTGCATCACCAATACAACATGAATCTGAATGATATTAGTGTTAATATGTATGAAAATTGTTGAATAAAATTTATGGGCTGACAGCATCGTGTTAAGGTGAAGTTTGTACACACAGGAGACGTGCTTTGGACAAGAAAACATTTATTACCGCCAAGACAAAGTCACAAAATTGAAGGAGGGGCGGAGGGGGGTCGGAAACAACACTAAGCTAGCCTGAGCTGAGATCTGAAATATTCAGAAAAAACAAACTACATGTGTCTTTTTAATAATTTTCTATATTCAGCAATACGACACACTAAAACAATGTCTTTGTAAATACAAAAAGTCCCCCGGTCGGCCTTGTTTCAAAATACAACAATACAAATCATCCTACGTTCTTGCCAAGTTGAAAAGATATATGAAGAAAAAACAGCACACAGAGAAAGAAAGACATGGAAATTGTGTGGATAATATTATATTAGATATTATACATGATCAAAAGAAGGACCCCCCCCCAAAAAAAAAAAAAATCGATCAACCAGGACAAATAAATATACCTTCACTTGGGGTTATTTACATTTTTCTTTTCAATCTTGGCTGGATTGAGGGAAAAAAACAACAGGAAAATTCTCTTGCCATAAAATGCTTGTGCTTGCATTTGAGCGTGCTACAGATGAACGCACTAAGATGGCACTTGAAAACAACCAAATACAAATCACAGCAATCAAAATAAGAGCAACAGAAATTACCATCATGAGGAATAATCAAACAAAGGTTTTACTTACAGCAACTTTCTTGATAGTTCTGTACAATTAATTCAAAAGAAGCTTCATCTATCACACTCATGAACTACTTATGAATAATAAATAATAATCCCATGCCGTGGTCAAAACAAAATGTCTCTCAAGGGCGTCCGTCGGGCTTGGGGCGGGGCCGAGTTAAAGGCACTGGAGTCTTGCTGAGGGTCAAGTGAAGCTGCCTGTTCTCTCTCTTTTTTTTTTTTTTTTTTATTCTTTTTTCTTTTTTAAGAAAGAGTTTACGTGTGTTCTGCTTGGGAATATTTAGCTCCAACAAAAACATTTTTAAACGCAACACAAAAACATACAAAAATTGTGTTGGCAGCTTTAGCGTAAAAAAAAAAAAAAAAAATCACTGTCTGGCACTAAATATTAAGAAAAAATAATAATTTCTAGCAGCACAGACCAGAAAGCACTTGATGCTCCTAAAGCACAACTATACGATTTGAAGAAAGCAAAGCCTTTTTTTTTTTCTCCTCATGTCAGGCACAAATACAAATTTACCATCGACGTGTTGTGGATTTATACAACAGACACCCCCCCCCCCCCCAAACCTTTTGCGTACAGCCTTATCCTTCGCAAATCTCCCCTTTCAACCAATTACAGCAGTTTTCAACAAAAACAAATCAACAAAAGTCATCACGCCGAGACTTTCTATACAGTAGTTTTGCACTTTTGTGGGCGTATCGTTCCCTAACTATACCGCGGTCAAATGTAATAAATATCAATAAATAAACATGAATACAAAGAAGTGGTCCAAACCAAAATAAAGAGGCTTAATCTCAGTAATGTCCACAACATACGCCGCTTTTAACAGTTCAAGTATAGATGGTACAGTCCACGTGCCTTTTTTTTTTTTTCCCTTTTCAGTCCACTTCACACAGCTACGTCCACAATCAGAAAGCAACACGTATATGTAGTGTAGAAGTATTTATATATTTATATATAGACTATACATTTGGATCTATATTATTTATATATCTCTTTGAATATCAGAAAATATCTACTTTTGGTCCGTAGTGTACAAAGATGAAGTGGGAGGGGTTTGGGTGTTTGTTGGGCGTAAAAACGGAAATGAAAATGTGCGAGAAAAGCAAAAAGCAGGTTTTTCCTCTCTGTGCGGTACAGTAGGCCATTTTTTTTTTTTTTTTGAGCGTGTGCAATAAGGTTTGGACAGACAGTGCTGCAGGTGTGAAAGGAGTGAAGGGGGCTGGCACCACTGGCTTGAGGTAGGGTGACTGATGGATGTGTTCCAACAACACGCAGGTCAAAAAAAAAAACAGAACAAGGCAGAGTGGGAGTGAGAAATAAAAGCACAAGCAGTTGTGAGGACAAGCGGAGAGGTGGTGAATGCCGATAGAGCGCAGCGGGAGGTTGAGGTGTCCAAATGAATGGAATCATTTTAAATTGTCCAAATCCTTGTGATATACCCCAAAAAATAGCAGGAACAGGAGCGAGGGAGGGAGGGCAGGAGCAGGCCTGGCAAACTGAGCCGGAATAGGAGCGAAAGGCTAAACAGTATGATGCGATTCAGAGAATTAAAAAGCTTAGCCGCGCTAATCCGGACCAAAGCAAAAGTGGCGGCATCCCCTCAGTCAATACGGCCCAAATCCAAAAGACTTCTCTGTGGCCAAACTAAAATGTAGGGGAATAAAAATAAAAGCGGGTGGCTGGATGGTGTGTGTGTGCACTCGAAGAAGAGCTGCATGTTAGGATAAGGCACTGTGATAAAGCCGAGGTACATTAAATCCCTGACATTCCTTCTGCTCTGTGACATGGCACAACGATTGGCGCTCCCTCAGTTACCTCTTGTTTACATTTTTTTTTGGTCCTTTTTGCGAGAGATTTGATTGAGACAGAAAACTGCTAAAAAGAGGAACGGACGGGGGTCAGGGTGCAGGGGGGGGTTATGTGTCCAAAAGGCTGATTTCATGATTACATGGACAAAGGCAAACGTTACGTTCCGAGTGCATAATAGTTTAGCGGTAAGGATGTTGGGGTTTGTACAACCAGGTCGGCCTAATGGTATCGCTTCTATTTACAGGAGTAGCAGCAGCGCACATATTCCTCGTGGAGGGGGAGGGGGTCCGTCTCACATTAGGGGTGAAAAATCTTGACGATGCAGCTAGTGATACAAAGGCTACCGCTGGTCAAACTCCGCACGTACGGCTACATACAATCCTCTGAAAATAATCAGTCACGATAACTCAGTGATTCCCAAATGCCGCGGGAAATTAAGTTTCAGATAATGTTTCGATAATTATGGATGAAAAAAAAACAAACTTTTATCTGAATGTCAGGCAGAATAATTGCAAATTGACATGACAGTCACTTTTTTAAGTTTGGCTGGTCCTGCAACTTATACTCGGGTGCGATTTGTATAAATTAAAATGTTACTTAAAATTAAATTCACCTGGACAGGTTATGGAGTAGTCTAAGTTCATCCTGAAGTTTCACCCAAAAAGTTGAATATCCCAAACTTTTTTTTTTCATAGTGTGTACTGTATATGCCCTGGCTCAGTAAAAGATTGGGAAACATCTAGTCTTCTAGTTTAACAGACCACAATGATAGCACCATGAGTTTTTTGGGTTGTACTAATTAGAAGGAAATCTATATACAGTGGGCCGCGTTTGAGCTCGTAGACATCAGTAGTAGACAGTCGATTTTCGTAAGACCCTGTGTTTCATGTGGTCCTCTTCCTTTAGCAAATTCCGCAAAAGGCTCGAGGGAGGACGCAGCATTCAGAACGGATACGGGAAAAACCGCATCGATCCCTTGTCGGACTCGAGTGCAGAAAGACAGATGTAAACGTGGCGGATGACAGATATGTCGTCGAAGCGAGACGGGACGTCGGCATCAAACGGAGGCGTAGGTGTTGCCCGTGGCGCTGCAGTGGCGGATGGTGGGGGTGCCGGCCGAGGGGGTCAGAATGTGCTCGCTGTGGTCCCGCGGAGACTGAGGGAGGGAGTGAAGGATGCTGGGCTGGACCACGCCCACTACCGGATGGGATCCGTCCTCCAGGGTGCCCACCTGGATCACCTGGATCACCTCGTGCTCCGACTTTTCGCGTTTGGCCAGAGGTTCCCCGGATTCCTCGAGGTCCTCGTCTAAATCGCTGTCCATGCCGCTCGTTTCATCTGGGGTATCACAGAAACTGAGTGTAAAGAGGCGAATATATTTGAGAGAGCAGGACAGGACGCGAGGAAGCACGTACCTTTATCGACGTTTGTAAGCGACAGGCTGTTCAGGCTGTCAAACTGAAAATGGAAAACAAAAGCATTTTTTTAGCCTTCTCTAAATCAATTTGATGCCCAAATTAGATGTAAACAAGGCATACCTCGCCCATGACTCCGATGGGAGTCTCTCCGGTAGCTTGGGCCACTCGATGCTCGACCAGGTAGAACATGTACTCGTCGTAGAGCAGACGGATCAGGTGGAAAGAACCGAAGCTTGCGGCACTGCGCAGGGTCAGGTCCCGAATGACCATCGAACTGTAATACCCAAGAATATTAACGACTTTCCTTTTCTGGGCTGACTGTGTGTGCTTGTCTTTGCTCACCTGTAGAAGGACCACTTGAGTAGGAACTGCCGGGCCGCCTTGGGGAAACTGGGCCGCTGCTCATAGGGCTTCAGTACTTGCGTGACCACGTTGTCCAGCCAGGCCGCCCACTGCTCCAGAGAGCTTTGCTGCTGTAGGGTAGCCTTGAAGTCCTGCTCCAAGTGCTGCACCATGCCCTCCTCGCACTGGCACACCCACGAGGCTTGCTCCTGTTCGTGTTTAGTAATTCACAAATTGTAGTTTACTTTGCAACGTACAATACAAAAAGTGAACTTTTTAAAAAAAAAAATCTTGCACTCAACAAATACTCCATATCCACCGACCTGTACGTTGGCAAAGTCGACGCGGTTGAGGTCGCTTAGCATCTGGTTGATCTGCGACGTGTTTTGCAACACGGCGCGTGCCGCTTGAGCCAGGTGGTTCAAAGATGTGTATCTGCGTAGGGTTTGCGCAAAGGCACTAACAGCGGCAACCTAATTAAAAAAAAAGCGTGCTTAGGTCAGTTATACTGCGACAATCTTTTCTGTTGTAAGCATTACCGCCCTCTACAGAACCGGAGTGGAACAAAATCCATACCTTGGTCTGGATCATCCTCTGCGGAATCGCATTCATGGCATTATTGAGCCAGCTTTCCAGGCTTTTGGCAAAATTGCGAATGGCTTGAGTCAAGGCACCTGTCAAGTCAAATGGAAACCGAAGTCAGCTCAGAGCGTTTCGATGTGACGACTCGTTTTGATGGCTCACTGGGAATGGGTCTCAGGACATCGGGGATGAGGATCTCCACAAGGGCCTGGTACATCAGATGGTCGCAGGTGCTCATCCACTTGAGCACGGCTTCGTGTCTGCACAGCGCCATCAGCCGCGGCTGCGGGAGTCGGGCTTCAATCTCACTTACGCTGCTGTGCATCGGACATAAACGCTGACAATTTTCAGCAACGCAGCGAGATTCTTACAATTACACCATCCCCGTGCCCCTCACCTGTTTTCCGTTATAGTGGCGCCCTCTACAGTGTCGGGCGGAGTGTAACGCCAGAACGTTTGCCAAAGCTTCTCAATGAGACTAAACTGCAGGTTGATGACCACGTCCAGGATAGCCTGAGAACAAAAGAGAAGTGATTATGAAGTCATGGTTTAAAAATCATAAACTCAATGACCTGATCATGATTTTCCCAAGCAACAACTTGATGATGAGAACGTTCTAAATGCCAGCAGTTGGCATTTCAAAAAAAGAAGTGACTGTCAACACACACAACCTTTTCACAGTGTGGATCGTGACCACATTTGATTGTGTGTGTTTATTGCTTTTAGTGAACTTTGAACTTGATGCGGGAGTATGTGAAAGAGATGCAGTTAGATGTGGAATTAAACAGAGCAGTGCGGTCGTGATGTTGATGGCAGGTCATTCACTCCATATTATATCTTTCAGGAGTTAACCTCCACGTGTTGAGGCATTTTCAAAAAAAAAAATCTGTTGTACCTCACAGTGCTCCCTGTAAAGTGATTGGAGAGCCTTGACGTCCTCCGTGCTGATGTTCTCCGGATTACTCTGCCCCAGGTCCAGCTCCGCAAAGTCGGGGAGTGCCCGTGATGCATCTGTTGCCATAGTGACAGTTAAATCAAGGAGAATCCTTTCGAGTGGTTTATGAGATTTCATAGCAAGTCAATACGGACCCAAGAACTGCTGGTGGTGCTGACTCTGTGCGATGACTGTCTGCTCTGCTGCCCCTGGCTGGTTTTGACCCCCGCTGGAGTAGTTCTCTGTGGGGCTGGTGTCAAATTTGGGCACTGGTTTGAACCTGAAATTGTGGGATGGGTCAGTTTCCAGAAAAAAAAAATAGAAGGCATGAATTTGTGACCTCGCTTTACCTCTGTTTCTGCTGAACGGGTTGCTGCCTGAGGGCCATATACTGCATGTCCTCCTGGAGTCTGTTAAGCGGGGAGTCGGGCTTGACGCGGATACCATAGTAATGGTATTTGGAGTTCCCCCTGTAAGGCATAAAAAGAATGTCAAGCGACAAGAAACGCCGGTTATCAAAAGGAGCCAACGAGAGCCGACCTCGTCCCGAGGCGCCTCGTGCGGAGTCCCATGAAGATGGAGCGAATGAGTTTGCCGAAGGATGCTGCGTTGACCGGGTCTAGTTTTTGCTCCTGGCAGTGGCGCAGGTAGTGATTGTAGAGGGTGGATCGCGGTAGACTCACACCCTCTGCTGTTTCGTAGTTGTCCAGCAGCCACTGCAGCTGAAGGGAAAGACAAAAGACGCATCTTAAATTTCTTTATTGCAATATATGGACGTGGAAATTTGGCTCCAATTGTTTTTGGAATCGTCTAGAAGTCATGTTTGATTTTTCCTTAGATTTGGTAAATATAACTCGGAAAGTGCATCAAATTGTTGTAGTGAGAAGGGATTAATAACGCAGAAAAAATAAAAGATGGGAGTTGAGAAAAAGAGGCAAGCAGAAAAGCGGAAAGAAGGAAGGCACAGCGTTGCAACTTACATGGCTGTTGAGCAGCGAGCTTCTCTGACTGGATAAACCCTCAGATTTTTGGAGCGTCTCAATCGCCATTTCAATCTGACAAAAACCACCAAGCACAGGACAACAAAATGTAAGAAGAGAGAAACAAAAAAAAACAAAAAAGACAGGAAGGCCAAGTAAACAAATGAACATTTAGTAGCCGGTAACTAAAATAAAGAAAGTCTAGGAAAGACCACAAAGCAAGCCAAGCAGAACTCAAAATAAATTCTGTGACGCAATTTGTAGGAAGATGGTTTCTGATTTATTTTTTATAAATGTATTTAAATTAGATTAGAAAAAATGCTACCTCAATAACCTTGAAGAAACAATTTCATACTAACTCACTGAGATGCACTTGTTGATATATTTGTTTCGTTAAGACACGAAACAAAGTTGAAAGGCATCCAACTGGCACGGTGAAAATAGAATGCTCGCAGATAACCAAACCTTCTAGATTCCTCTGTGACAGATCCAACCACCACAATGGCCGTTCAAAATTTCCCACTTGTATAACCATAATGATGTAACCATTCATTCTAATTTCAGTCAAACATTGCTGTTGCTAAGGAGTAAAAAGGCTGACTTTCTTAAAACGGCCGTCCGCTTCGCAGTAGCAGTTCTTGATCGGAGACAAATCGGATTAGCGATTCATTTGCTTACCATGAACTGCGACAATACTATATGTGAAAGTTTGGAAGTGAGGAAGCCATAAGGGGAGGGAGGGGCGCTGGTCGGGCCACTTACAGTCGCCGGGGAGGCCCGTGCAGTCTGGGCAGCAGGGTGGGCGGCGGCGTTGTCCATGAGGTAGGCCCCGGAACCGCTACCGATTACCTGAGCCCCCGCCAGGCCCATGCTCATGCCTCCGTTCCCCCCGCCGCCGCTGTTATTGGCCATCCCATGGGCGGTGACCACCGTGGACACTTGGGACGAGCTCCCTTGCGTGTCAAAGTAGCTCCCGCCGCTGTTCTGGCTGTATAGCTGCGGCTCCGAGTACGAGTAGGTTCTTCTGTTTGGGAAGACGACTACTATGAGTGATTTTATTTAACACTTATTTGGGCTTGTGCGTAATTGTAGGCGTGTAAAGCCACTCTGTGTGCGGGCGTGTGTGTCAATCAATAGTTTCTGTGTGTACGTCCACATGTGTTTATGCGGAGATGTTTGAACACGCACCAGCGGCCCAGAGTAGAAACCGCGGCACTTAAGAAAACAGGAGGCCTACTTCTGGTCATGTTCAGGTGACTGCGCGCGATGGAGCACAAGCGCGCCACCGCCGCCATGTGCTTGTGACATCAATGGCGGAGCCAGAAGACTCGAGGGGCGAGTCGGCAGGCTGTTGGGACGTAATCCCTCCCTGTGTGTGTGTGTGTGTGAGCAGGCAGGGGCGGAGGCCTGACTCACATGTTGCCGTTGGTGTAGACGCCGCTGTTTTCTTCCACGTACTGCACCTGCGCTGGGTAAACATGCTGGACCTGTTGAACTGTCTGCGTCTGGAATGCAATGGCCGAGAAAGGCATTAAAGATTCCGAGGCGAACTAACTTGGTGACGGCGAAGGCGTTACCTGTTGCTGGACAGGCAGCTGCTGGGTCGAACCGGCTGGCTGGACAGGCACGCTGGTCTGAATAGGGACGGTGGAGGTGGAGTCAGCGCCTGCTTCGGGGGTCTGCATGGCGCCTATGAAGACAAAATTGAGTAGTTTTAATCAAGATATCCCAAAAATGGCGTACGATGCCTTTCCCGCGAATCCTCGACGCACAATCTGACGTGGCCACTCGTCAGACCGGCAAAACCGGTCACATCTTAACTGACACCTGATAGGGATGGTCAGAGAGAGCGAGGCGCTGACCTAGATTTACAACCTAAATTCCAATATTTGGTCAGTTACATAGTATTAATATCGTTTTTATTTCTCTCTCGCAAAGTGTTGGCTGGTCAAACCACGCCGAGGCCCGGCGCCATAACAGCCTCATCCGTCTTGGCAGAATCGATGGCACCTGTTCTGTGCCGCGTGGTACTCAATGTACCGAGCAGCTCATGCATCAGCGGCACATGGCCCCGTCTCCAGGTTAGCGGCCATAAAGCCGGTTAATATGTAACAAACTCCAAATAGACGCGGCTCCTCATTGCTTTGTCAACCTGCGCGTGGACACGTTCGAACGGTGATAATGGGTCTAGTCGTTTTGCCGTAAAACTAGTAAACAACAAGAATATAACAGCTCGGTGATAATTCGTAACGGTGAGTTAATAATAGAGTAGTATTTAGAAGTAAGACTATGACATGCCTCCTGGGGGTGGGAGTGGGTGAATGGGGGCGGGGGCGTCCTCCCCATCACAGTTTCCATGAACAAACCTCTCTTGGTTAATTAAGCCGGGTTTCCTTACAGCTTCCACTCTCTCCGGGGACGGACTTCTTCTTCCCTTTATCTCACGTATCACACTGGGCCTTTTTTCTGCGGGTGTCTTTTTGAGCTTTCACTTGCATTCGCAGTTAGTACGGCTGACCTCCAAGTCGGAATACAAAGACGAGTCAATGGCTGCAGCGAGGTGCAGGAAAAACGAGTCTCGCTTATTTTCTTCGTATAGTACGATTAGGCCAAATCTCCAGTGTGCAGGAAATTTGAATGTTGGACCACTTGATAATCCAGTAGTTGTTTATAAAATAAGATTTTTTTGACACCTCTGCCTGACCATAAATAGAGATGATGCAATTTTGGAATAAAAAACTACTCAGCCCGTCAAATGATGTTTTTAAAGAAAAAAAAAAGAGAACCCCCCCCTGCACTCAACTGAACTCCCAGGTTGCCTCACCCCAACCCCCTCCACACACACACATGCACTAAACACACCTTCTGCCTCACCATTCAGGCACACTACACTCCCTTGTGGCCCACTTAAACGCTGTGCTCCGCCGAGCAAGTGCAATCCCTACAAAGACACACAGGAACAAAAGAGACAGAGGAGGGCAACATTTTTGTGCCCTGCACCCGCCCGACCAATTCAATTCCTCTCGCTAACGTGACAATGACGACAAGGGCCGAGGTTCCCCCTTGGAGAAAATGCTTGCTGATGTACTTTTTTTTTAGCAAGTTAGCTAGGTTGAGTCATGACTTTTTAGAGCAGTTGCACAACTTTAAGGCGAGGCAAGGCAAGGCGAGGCGGGGATCTGTTGACAAGGACTGAGGGGACACAGAAGAAAAAATATTGTTTAAAAAAATATGAATACAAATATAATTGTATGAGAATGTTTTTCTCAGACTAATTTGTGTTGAATAAAATTAAACATGCTTTCACTGTGGAGAATAATGAGCACTTTATTTTTGTAATATTAAACTTTTGTCATTAATGAAGTTGCAATTTTATCAGAATTTCTGAGAATTTAATGTATTTTTTTTTTTTAGAATTTGTGATTCCTGACTCTTTGTCATAAGATCCTAGTCATCTTAGACCGGCAGATCCGGCTTCGGTCTAGAAAACCGTCTCCACTTTCACTGCCAACCTAAACTGTAAGTCTGTTTGGGTCAGGGCAGAAAGCAAACAGAATACAAGCTGCATTCTGCTGAGCCATGAAAATGGATGGCTGCATAATTGAATTAATCAGCCCCCTCTTTTAGTGATTGGAAATGCAACAGGATCCGGGCGGCAGGTGGCACGACGCAACTCCTTCCCAGCCAGATGACAGGTAAAAGGTAACATGAGCTGATAACTAGTAGTCCCCCAAAACTGAACAGGGAGGAGAGTGCACGACCCATTTTTTGATTGCAAATGCCAACGGATCAATACGCTTGTATTATTTCTATTCTGTAACTTTGGCTATTATGCATTTGCAACGACTTGGATATATTGCAGGTCTTTTTGTGATGCGTTCAAGTACATCGAGGTGAAGCCACCTGTTGCAGCCAACAACCCCCACCACCTACGACGTCACCTGCTCCTGCTATACCCTCATAGGAAATAAGCAACAGGTGGTAAACTCACAATGTCAAATTTTTGTCTAAAACTCTATAACATGTATTTAAATGTGCTCAGGTGTGAATCGATAGATCTTTTCCAAATTCCAAAGTCTGCTGTTAATAGGTTCCAAATTGACCCTGGTCCTAAAATTAGACTCCACAACATTATCAGGTATTTTAACGACATTATTATATCGCCAAGTACAAAAATTCATATAGTTGGCTTCCATCAGAAAACAACAATATCTATATATCTATATATATTATGTATTGTCATATTCCAAGTGTAATGGATTGGTTGCAAATTGGCTGAAAGCCACATAAATATTATCAGGTATTTTTGCGCTAACATCACAATCCAGTGCCAATATCTGACAACAAAAATCACTGATTTCAAATGTATCCAGGAGCAATAACAAGATCTCCAGCTGATGCTTATGTATCGATGCTATGTTTATACGATAGATGGCGATATCGATATTTTGTCAGTCCCTAAATCAAACAGAATCGTTCCCAATTGAGCGTGGTCCGACACTAAAAAAAGCCAGACCGCCATTAAACAGGTGTTACTTTTAGAAACGGCCCTCCATATATAAACACGTAACTTTAAACCTCGCGTTATCAGTCAGATTATCAGCTTCCGAAACCACAAAAGAGGGGCAGGCGGGTTGAGGAGCTAGCGACGCTGCGATCTCGCTTTTGCCACCCATTAAGACAAAAGGGAAAGTAATGACTTAGCTATTATTAGAGGCACGGAGAACCCCTGTTTGAAAAATAATAATAACACTTCGCTCCGGCGTGGCTGTTGTAGTTTATTGAGAAATGGTGATCACATATCTTCCCGATACAGGCATTGTGAGTGGGGAGGGGGGGCGAGACACCTGCTCCAGCTGACCAGCTAGCATGGGAGAGGGGGGGCACCCGGAGCTAGCACCTGACTAGCGAGGTTTATTTCAAGATTTCTGTCTAAAAATCAACGTGGCCTCAAAGCGTATTCGGAGCGATCGCCGGTCGGCACACGATCTCCACGCCGCGGATGAGCAAATAAACCAGGCGATCGAGGCGGCGTTAGCGCTGAAAGCTAACACGTTACAAAGAAGCACCATCGCTAGCAAAAACTGCTACCAGCCAGCCGAGCGAGCGAGCGAGCGAACCTCCGCTGGACAAAAAAAAAAAAAAAAAAAAAAAGAGAGAAAAAAAACAACTCCCAAACACCGCGATCGCGTCTCAAAGACTAAAGAAGAAGCGTTTGAATGTGAAGGAAACCAACAAATGGGAGAAGGGCAAAAATAAAAGGTTGTTTCCAAACCTGCTTGTGGAGCGGCGGGTGAGTATGAGGATGGTGGAGGAGGTGGTAATGATGAAGCGAGAGCTTGTTGTTGGTGGGTTACAGTCGCCACGACTACCGTGGCTATGGCGCTGCCTCACCGGGCAACAGTTGCTAGAAAACTCCCAGCCAACTGGGAGGAGATAAGCTCGCTCACACTTGGCGGAAATAATAATAATAATCATTATAATACTACACGCCTTTTTTGTTCATTGGATAATACATACATACGTGGGCAGTGCTTTAATATGTCGCTCAAACTCCACCAAATGGTGGTTGAGATCAGACTGGTTTTTAATGGCATTAAATCAGCAACGATCATTATTCTAAAACGCTGAAATACATATTTTTAATATAAGCAAAGGTGGGGAAGAAGTAATTGAACCTTGTACCCCCCCCCACCGCTCTTTTATCAAAAATAAATTAAAATTACATCATTCCAAACTTAGAGAAGTATTTGAATAATTTAGTTCTGAAGTTGTCTCATAACATGAAAATAACCTTTTTAGCTTACTGAAAGAGAAAAAAGTGAGTTACGACTCAGCAGAAATGACATCACCTAGCTAATGAAATTATGTTTATTACACCTTTTACTTGAAAACTTGAGGGGGAAAATGTATTAAATGGTCTATTTAGGTTTATTTTTTCTATTTGTTGGAGCCAAAACTGTCCAAATCTGGCCTTTATGTACAAAAAGTTGTGTTTGTGTAATGCTAATTAGCCTACTAATGATGCAACTTGCCATTATACCGCAAGTGAACATGATGGCCAATAATATTTTAATAACATTTAATAATAATAGTTTTTATATAAATCATATTTTCAGTCGTAAAACAAAGCAAAGATTTTTAGCTAAGCAAATGGCTTTTTGGAAAAAAAAAGATGTTGTTGCTAAGCAACAAGCCAAACTCCTGCCTGAATTAGGACTTTCTTGCTGAAAGTATTGTTCTCAAGTAAAACAGTTTGTCCTTTCGATTTCTAGAAGAAGAAATAAGCAAAAAAAAAAAGAAAAAAAAAAGAGGGATGCCTGCGGTACTGCTTCGCCTCAGAAATGCCTTGTCCAGGTATTCCCGCCCGCCTCTTCTTCAGCCTGTAAAGTGATTGTAAAATGAAAATTGGTGGATGCCCTTATACCGTATGCTTAGGAAGCCCTAAGCAAATTGAGGTTACTAGTGTCAAAATTGCAAATACGACCAGTATACCCATGTTTAAAAAATGTCAATTTAATACCTGATAGCAACAATAGCTCAAAAATAAGGCCACCAGTCACAGCAGCTCTAATTTTCTGTTATACACTGTATAAAGATTCTTTCATTTTTATAATAACAATAAAGTGCCTTGTATAAAAATCTCCTACAAGAAACCATTTTATGTTCTTTTTTTATTTTCCCCGGCACAAGAATGTGTCGGAACCCTGCAGTGAAATAAGTCTATCTTGTTACTATAGTTACTAATGTATGCCTCCACAACGAGGGGAGAAAGGAGGAAATTGATGTACCAGATGCGGAGACAAAAGTATTCTACATCCAAATACAGTTCGGAGCATGAAGTCCACATGGACTCCTACTTCTGTAAGCACAACGAGGTGCGTGAATTTGCATAGATATGTGTTAGACCAAGTTTTCGCAGAAGCTTGCTATTGACATTACGTCCCCGAAATAGTGCAAAGAAAGGAATGCCGCAGGAGAGTGGTGTCATTCCTCAGCGGGGTTGCGGCACACTTGACCGGCGAGGGAGGGGATCCATCACGTCAAAGAAGTCGCCTCCTGACGTTTGCACGGCAAACCCTGTGAGTGAATCCACACGGTTGGCAAAACATGGCAGCTTGTGACGATAACATCCTCAGGTGGTCATCACCTGCGTTGCAGGTTCCGCTGATCCCGAAAGCCGGCATGAGGTGACCAGACTCGGCCCGTGCTGACATCCCATCGAAGGGAAAAAGCGCCTCCATCTGCCCTGGGAGATCTTCGGGTAACACATTTTGATTTATTCCCAAATTTATAACGAATATCCCAATTTGCAGGAATATTTTTTTGTCACAGTGAAAATGTATTTTGAGCCAGATGCTAAATTGCTCAGCTTGTCTACCTGCGTCGTGTAACAAGTTAACTTAAGTTTGATAATTAAAGAATTGAAGATTCATCATAACAAAGAGGGCAGAAGCCCCTTTGCATCACTACCCGCAGTTTTAATTACCCATTGTGACGCAAAGCCATCTTTTCCTAACCTTGTTTTCATCGCATATTTTTTTTTTTTCTTTTTACACCTTTCTTTTCAAACCTGAACTAAATGTCTATTTAAAGGTACACAGAAATTGAAACACTTGCCCACCTGTCTCACTTCATTGCCATCGTTAAGGTATGTGACAATAATCTGCTCAAAACAGATTGTCAAACCGCCGCCCACACGTTTGCTAATAAGCTCTTCGCATGCCAAACTCGACCTTTGACCTTTTCTTTGGCAGCGCGCCATCAGCCTCGAGGATTTCGCTCGGCGATGAGCTCCCACAAATACCTGGGCTGCGCTCGGCCGCCGATTCGGGGATCCGACCGGGCTGCGCGGAAGCGCCGCCGGGAAGATGCGGGAGGCGGGAGAGCGGAGGGCGGGGGTCAAAGCAGAAGAGACGACCAGGGTCGACAAATCTGAAATGTCACGTAGGTACAGTTAATACTCACCAATACATCCTTCTATTTTTTTACACTGCTTTTTCCAATTTGGTAGCTTATCCAAACCGACTGGGCGAGAGGCGCAGAAAATAATTGCAGATTTATGGAGTCACTAAAAACTGGAGTCATGTGATTGGTCAAATCTGGCAACAAAGATTTTGTGACGACACGCAATCGCTGGTGTTCCCACAAAGCGTTTTTACAATTAATTGAACCTCTAAGAAGTAATTTCATCACTGGCCTCAATCCCCCACTGATGTTTGAATGGTATTATTTTTTTTCTTCTTTTACATTTTATGATTGACAAATTCCTCGGCTGCTCCCGTCGGTGGCTATAGCATCCATTAACAGCGTCTAATGTCGACCAATGAGGCGAGGCGAGCTCTGCTTTTACGGGCCGATTGTCTACCCAGAATCCTGCGGTGCGGGTTCGGGGCCCACTGCTGCTCGGGGAACAATTGTAAGCAGCGAGGAGCCGTGACGCATCTGGCCGCCTTGACATAAAAATCCTTTACTATAGCCTCGGAAGCGCTCGTTGGGTTCTTGCGTATTCCACAAAAGAAATCTAACATTAAGGAGATCCAATAAACGGGAAATGAGAAAATACTAGATCATCCGAACTTTATTTGTCGTCAGTCTGAGGCACGTTAAATGGCGGTAGCTCTGTGCTGCCTCTAATTTAACCGATTTTTTAATTTATTAATTATTATGTTTCAAAAATGTGTAATACTGTCATTTATTGACATTTATTAAATTATTAAAGAATTTATTTAGATTTGTAATCATTCATTTTTCACAGCTTTACTTCACGATCTTACTCTATTCTATTTATAAAAAAATATAATACTCATATTTACAGTGTAAAATACTGCACATTTATTATGTGCATTTAACACACACATGTAAAAAGCTATTTGAAGAACACGTTACCTGTGATTGTCTTGCAGGGTGCACATAAGAGGATTGTGAGGAGAGTCTCCTCCCTGTGGAGCAGCTGAGAGGGGAGAAAAAAAAAAATAAAGGACGACGTTCACTTAAAGTGCAGCCAACCGCAGCGTAAGTCTAATGGCTAGTGTATAAATATCTGCTAGGAATATGCGGAAAGAACTCCCATGTTTTTTTTTTTTTTTTTTTACGGACTTGAGTATGGCTCTTGAGAGGGTGTGGAGGATGCTATTGAGTTGTCTCTTCTGGCTGGTGGAGAGAGGCCTGGGTGCAGATGGTGGATGGTTAAACAGTCTGTCAGAGACTCCTGGGTTACATCAGCTGTGGATTTCATCTTTGGAAATGACACAATATGGATATTAGTGCTAAATGATCAACATTTGCGTGTTAAATCCAAGTCAGCACATACACACAAAGTGCCTCTGATTAAAAATCGACTAAACTTTAGCTTTTCTACGATGCAATTAAACAGGGGTGTGTAGACTTTTTATATGCACTATGATGGATGCATAGACAGATCAATTTGTGTCACCAGAGATGACCTTTACTTCAAAGTAGACAATCAGGGGTCACATTAATATTAGATCTGACTTTTGTGGCTGCGGCATTTTGAACTCGCTTGATTAAAAAACTTTCAAATGAAAGACGGAGCTTTATCCAATGCAGCGATTGTATCTATGGTGACAAAAAAAGTAGTTTACGACCCGCTCGCTCTCTTAACATTCTGTAGGTGGGGATGTTTGAATAGAGAAGCGTTTGATATATTTTCAGCAACACATTCAAGGGTAAAGTTTATTCGCCGAGTTGGAGTTTATGATACTGAACGGCATTATCACAATATACTGAAACAGCATATTTGGTGTTTTGATTATTCAAACAACTACTAAAAAAAAAACTAATGAAAAAAATTGACATAATAATTCATTGTGGACCACCAAGTTACAGTTCAGCCACCCCAAGGGGCCCGGGTACTTCAGATTGAGGACCCCCGATACACCCTGCTTCCTACCTTTTTCCGTAGCTGTATCTCCACAGTGGAATGAGACTTGACGTGCTTCCTCAAAGAGCTGGGATCAGTGTAGCGCTTTGCACAGCCCGGTACTTGGCAAGCGTATGGCTTCTAAGCACACATACCAAAATCTGAGTGGACTTTTTTTATTTTTTTTCATGACAAATTATGTACCACTCACTGTGTCCAGGTGGGTGCGCTGATGCTTGGCTCTGTCACTGGAGTTGCTGAAGGCCTTGAAACATCCTGGATGCTGGCACGGGTACGGCTTCTCTCCAGTGTGACTACGCAGGTGGATCTTTAAATTTTCCAGTCGAGAGAAGGCCTTCTTGCAACCCTTGAACTGCGAGGAAAGAAAAGAAAAGGGGAAAAAAAAGATTGCCGCTTTTATCATGGTACGCTATTTCTCCTGCATGCATTTTTGTTAAGATAGTCTCACAGAAAAAAAGACCTCAGCCTCTTTTGTCCTCCTTTGAGAGGAACTGAAAGCTGTGAGTGTGCTCGCTGGAACTCGCCACAACCCAGCTTGCTTGGCCTTGATGCGTGGGTGGAAATGTAAATTAGTATTTAAAAAAGAAAAAAAAAAAACTTAAAAAAACGAAGCCGAAGCATGAAAATAAGACGTCATTACTCAACACTATCTTGCTCGTAAAGCGTCGCATTTAGGACTACTGTGTGCATATAATGAGTATTTAATACGCAGTGGACTGATTCTTAATTGCTTTTTTTTTTTTTTTTCACAAGTATAATGATGCGACACCATCATCAGTACTGATGCAGTACCATCATACAAAATCATTTCACGTTCGCAAAGCGAAGTGGTCACAATGTTAATGATATTTAACGTCAATTTCAAATGAACGCAATGCTTCATTGTGTGGCCAGCAGGGTGCAGTGTTTATACACATGGCCATTTTCTGTACTCTCCAGGTACTGTGGATAATACTACGATTTAAAAAAAAAAAGTATTTTTTTTGCAATGTCAGGCCAACTTGATGAGCGCATAGCTCAAATATGCGACTCAGTTTTTCAATTCCAAGGCCAGACGTTTACTTTCCGTCTTTCCTTTCGCAGGGGGTTGGAATGTCCTCCCTGTTTAGGGTTGATGGAGGAAATACACAGAGCGTGTCCTATTTTGTTATTGTGCAGATTCCTCACATACTTTCACTGCTCTGTCATTTATAATTGACTAACAGCTTGCCTTCGCTCACCACATATTTGGAAATATTAGAGGTATTTCATTAACAACCTCTAATACCGTATTATTTTTTTTTTTAAAGTTGTCTTTAATACTTTTCCATTGAGCTCGATACTATCACTCATTCCTGTTGTGAGACATTGCAATGAAATTTTTATTGGCGAAATAGGAAAGAAATTGAAATAGTGGCCCAATTTTAATATTAATTTAGTTTTGTAAAATCAGTGTTTAAAAGAAATATTTTAACGCTTGAAAAATAATTCTAAGATAGTCTAAAATATTAGTGGTTCAAACCTTATATAAATCATAGTCACGTTCACAAATAGTGAAGCCAGTCTTGGATTATCTTCACAAAGAAAATCAAACGTGATACCATGGCAGCTACAAGTTTGGGCTTGTTCTTTCTATTCACGGTGTAACAAGAGCGCCCTTCAATTGTTCTCCACTGCTTCTACTTTCACAGCATGCATCTTAGTCTCGACCTGCCACTCATTCCCCAGCAAAATCAGCTAGCCATTTAGCAACTAACATTTCCAACGCAATTTCCCGCAAAAATTGCCCAAAATGTGCAAAGGACTCCAGATTTGATGTAATGTATAAAAAAAAGAATCCCATCAAAGGGTAAACAAAGAGTTGACAGTTCCGAGCAGTGCGATTGCAACAATTTACACTTCAACCATGGCAACAGCGGCAGCTTGGAGAAAAAAGTGAATATTCGCTCACAAAAGGTCGCCAGCCGTTCTGCCCGCTGTTAATAATTGACTGGTTGATGGCGGACACTTGAAGTGTGTCTTGGCCAGAGTGCATTACTCATCTGCGTCCTATGTAATTTCCCAGTGGGAGTTGGACGAAAAGAAATGAGGGTGTAGGGGTGAGAGTCTCCACAATGGGGAAATATTTGATCTAAATGAACGTTGCCAGAAACAAGATGAGATCCTGTTACCCAAAAATCCTAATGAATACAAGCGGTGGATGATTTACCGTACACTTGTTGGGCTTCTCTCCCGAATGGACCCTCATGTGGATCAAAAGCTTGTAACGGGCATTGAAAGGTTTGAGGTTCCGAGGACAGCCCGCCCAGTAGCATGTGAAGTCCTCGGCCTTCCTCTGGTCCACGTGGAGTTTTTCTATGTGTCTCACTAGCTCATCCTTTTGGTCGTAGACTGCATTGCAGTCCGTCCACAGGCAGGAGTGGGCGCCGCAGTCGTCCGTTTCGCCCTCTTCTTCCTCCAGCATGGGGATCTGGGGTAAAAAGCCGAGGCCATGCCGGGGTGGGCCCACGGGACCCTGGTTGAGGGTTTCTTGAGTCCTTATTCTCTGCTGACCTCTAGGAAGGTGAAAGTGCCGATGGGAGTGGTAGGGTGGTGGAGGTCCCCGAGGGAGAGCAGCTTCTTCACCTGAGTGAAGCTGCAGAGTTGGCATCATGGTCTCTTCTTGACAGGTTTCTAAAATCTTACCCAGAGTTCCCACTTCCTTTGAATTTGGAAGAGACTGTTGTTCCACCACCATGTTAGCCATCTCACTCTCCAGAGCCCCGCCCTCTTCTAGAACCTTTGTGCGGTTGCACTCGCCCAGATCTTGTGACGTAGTGTAGGGATGAACCTGGGGGATGCAAGAACCCCTCACGCCCAGGAAGTGGCCGTAGCCCTCGGACTGAATGGGCGAGATTGTCGGATGGGAAGCCGGTGAGCTATTTATGTAAGCCACAAGCGACGTAGGCGACGTTCGTATGATGGAGTTGAAATCCATCCCCATTACGTCCGATAAGGGCGACATGGAAAGAGCTCTCTTCTTTGCGTTAGGCTGTTTGGGGCTCCCGGAATCACCCGTGAAGAGGTACGACGGGAGGGAGGCTGACGTGCTCGTGCCGCCAGAGGCCTCCGTGCTGGACAAGGCTGTTCCCACGTTGTGTTGCTCGCCGCCCTCGGGGGCCAGGGCGGAACACGGTGCCTGCCCCAAAGGGGGAAGGACGCGGTAGCCAAACGGCCAATCGCTTCGTCCGCTAAACACTGACTGGGTTTCGAAAAGACTAAGGGTGGTGGATGCCAGGGATTCTCTGGACAGCACTGACCTGAAACCAAAATGTTGTAAGCTACACTTGCAGGGTTAATAATGGCTGACTGGTGATGTCACTCACCTTGTATCAGACGGGTGATAAGACGTAACATCGTGGAGATGATGACCAGGGACAACAGACATTGGAACGTTGGTTATCGTGAGGTTTGAACCGGCAGGGTGCCCAAGAACTTCAATGGCAGGTCTGGAACCACCTGCCGGACCAAAGACCCTCAGAATGAATACAAATGTCAATCGAGGTACATCGATGACGATAATCGAGCCAGATGGGAGTAGATTACAGAGTTGCTAGAAATTAGTTCCACCTGAAAACACAAGTCCGCCAGGCCGCCAAACAAATATAAATCATACGTGTTTGTTTTTAACTACGGAATTTACCTTGACAACGCGAACAGGCGCAGACACCTTCAGATCTGTTAATCACTAATGAGCGGTTCGTCTCGTTCCACCTTACTTAAGCGATCAGCTTCATGCTTGGTTAATCAGTTAAAAAAAAAAAAAAAAAAGAGACCGAGAGGTCGGACGACATGACCGCATGAGAGTAAGGTGAGAAGAATTTGGTGGTGGGTGATTACATATTTCAAGTTGAAGTATTTGAGGCATGCAGACTTCAGATGAGGTGAGGCATCTTAAGTAAATGAGGAGGATTCTTTTTTACCTGCTAATGACTTAATCGGCAAGTTAAAGACAAAATGAAAAATTTATTAAAAAATTGCCATATTATTACATCTTGGATATTTACGATAGTCTGCCCTGATCTTCTTCAGAGCATATCTGTGAGGAAATGAAATCACTTCTCCCACAAAGCGCAGGATAATCGTTGAGACACTGATCTCATCTTTCCTGACATTAATCACAAGGGAGGCAAAATACTCCAATTTTGCCCGATTATCTGTATTAGTGTACCCGTTCTAGGATTAGCATTGTTAAACCTCGGATGAGGTCTGCACTGCAGTTACCTTTTTTGGAAGAGCCTCCTAGAAATGTTACATCTTGTGTCTCCACGTCCTGCTTCCCATTTGTCAACACCTTCCTGTGGAGGCTCAGGCTCGGCAGGGTCACGGGGGCGCCGTTCTGCTTCCCGCTGCTCGCTTTGTTCACGCCCGAGAAGGGAAGGCCGCCCCACTGAGGGGAAGTCACGGGCACCTTGACTGCCTGGGACCGGTGCCCTCTCATCTTCCCCAGCGACGGTGACACGCCGCATGGCGACACCAGGAGCTGGCAACCCTTTCCACTCATGGCCGAGGCCGAGCGCTCAGACGGAGCTCACGTGGATCCGGCGTTTTTGAGGGGAAGCATGCTGCTTTTGGGCTCAGATGAAGAAGAAAGTAATATTAAACCAGCTCGGTTGACTTTTGGACTTTACTTGGCACATATTTTTTTGGAGATCCATCAATTCATCCATTTTCTATAGCGTGTGTCCCAGCTGACCGACATATGGAATTGTCTTTTATTGGACTCCGCCATACCTTCTGAATGAGATATATATATATACCATCAGGTATGAATAATAGCGGCGAGAAGAGTTAACTCACTTGTTGTTGCGGCTGTTCCCCACGGTGACATGTCTCCTTCGCTCTGAGTGTAAAGTGAGCAACGGTAGCGGTGTACCAAGCAGTGTTGGGAGGGGTGGGCGCACAAATCTCAGCGTCACTCTTCTGTCTTCAGTAACTTTTTTTTTTTGCTCCGTGTGAGTTAGTAATATCATTAACGTCAAGGATTTTTCTCGGCACCTTTCGACATGACATTAGAGAAAAGTAACCTGGACAACTTTAAAAAAAAAAGCTACCTTATGAAGTAATAATATCCTCTCTTTGTTAACTTTATTTATTCTCTTAATATTTTTATTTCTGACTCTGCCTATGCTGTATATTGTAATGCTAAAACTTTTTTTTTAAAATCATTAAGTTCTGCTAGGCCTGTCATGTTTCCTGTGTGGAATGTGCTCCTGGTTGCCATGGTAACCAACCTTGAAACCAGCCTTGATTGTATTGACCAATGAAAGATGGTTGTACTCTCACCCGAACAAACGACTGACATTCAATACCAGTAGCTGCATCAATTATTCTGCTATGACAAAAATCCGCTTGGTTATGACTGACAGTGTCGTTTTGATAGTTTAATGCCAGGTATTCAGTAAGATAATTGATAAACAAATTGTGAATCAATACTTTTTTGACTCAGCCAATCAAAAACGAGCATATTGATTTTCAAACAGTTCAGCTCGTTCCGGTCATATAGTTATATATTATGATATTTAGAAAATTCCCAAACTTCCAAGATAAAATTCCTGTGTAACTCACATTTTACATTTAAATAAATCAATTAATTGCAAAATATTCTTTACTGCATCTCCTACCACTCACGCATAGATGATAATTAAATGCAAGTTTTCTTGACTGTCCTTATGAGATTTATTTCCTCTTTCACCTGCAGGGGGCAGTATTGGCACACCGATTGCTTGACAGCCGTGGGAGTTGATGGAGAAACTCAGCAGCAGCATTCCACATTCTAATGAGATCCAATACGACGCTGTCAAAGAGAGGTAAGTATTAATTAACGATATGCTTCTTATGATGCTTGTAGTCTGCACAACTGCACTGCAGCACGGCAAAGTACAATTTTGGAAATATTCCACTGTTGTTTTTGTAAACTTATAATTCATTTTATTAGTTTTTTTAACAGCCACTGATTCAATTTTTGAAAAATTGCTTGAAATAAGGCGTCCTGGGCCAAAACACAATTATCAAGCAAACCCAGTTAAAGGAAAACAAAGCTTGTATCCTAAAAATAATTTGGCATGGGACCTTTTAAGCAATGCAGCTTGTCCATCTTTCATATTCAAAAGCACACATCCAGAACAGATGAAGTCGACATATTTGTACAGTTGTCTTTTGCGTCCTCACACCAAAAAGCACTCCTTGGCTCCCCTCCATTTTCCAAACCGAGTGTTGCGTTTTCCAAATGTCAGAGAGTAACAGGAGGGAATAGCTTCAGAAGCTGCGGGAGGAATAACATCGCACGTGTTCGCTCTTCTAGTCAACATCCAAACGCCCGCAGCAGTGCCTTGGCGCATGTTCTCCTGCAGTACTAGACAAGCCAAGTGTTATGTCCCCCCCCCCCCCCTCTCTTTTCTCTTCACCTTTCTTTGCAGCCCTCACATAAAAGTACAATATGTCGGA
The DNA here is from genome assembly GCF_024217435.2 of Syngnathus scovelli. NCBI lineage: Eukaryota > Metazoa > Chordata > Actinopteri > Syngnathiformes > Syngnathidae > Syngnathus > Syngnathus scovelli. The sequence goes on along the minus strand of NC_090859.1, from coordinate 10,908,601 downwards.
GGTAAAATTCGAGGGAGATGATTCATAAGCACAGAGTTAAAAGCTCTGCGGCGAAATTAATGCACTAATACACTCTCTACCACTCACAGGGATCCATTTAGGCGATCTGAGGTGTCAGGACAGGCCGATTCCCGTGGAAGTTAAACTACAACAGTCACTTAAGGTAATGCACACACACACACCGAGCAAGCGCCCGTGATTAATTAATCTACTTTTGATTTGCTAATAACGCAAGGTTATTGGGAGCTGAGTCAATCCTTTTAAGAGGGCCACACTTAAGTGTGGGAGATGTCAGCATATTGGCGTTATTCCTCTTAATAATGACGCGGGCGAGGGCTACGTTAAGCAAGTTACACTCTTTCGAATATTTCTCGTACCTATCCAGCTTTTTTCCATTGATCCACCTCCTCTGCCTCTCGTCTGTCACATGATGGAGATGAGTGTGCGGGAGATGTTCTTCTGAGCATCTTCCATCTCTATCCATCAATCCAACGTGAACATCTCTGACAACCTTTGCGGGAAAAGTAATGTCCTCTGCAGGCTCGGCTTCTTTATTCAAACCTCCCTCGGTGAAACTCTTATTAAGAAGCACCGTTGACTGTTTGGAGCTCGTCGTTATGGCCATGGGCCTGATTTTTAATTTTAGCGCACAATCGTTGAGGTGAGGCCTCGGGGTGCAAATGCTGCACGCTCACACTTCTTCTTGATTGTTATTAATGGCGGGGTAATGAAACGATGGAGAGCACTGAGGTACAGCTCATCATGATATCAGCCGCGCTTTGAGACTTAGGAGTTTCATCAGGGCGTTTTTTTTTTTTTTTTTTTGACAAAGTTGAAATATTAGCGCTGTGTGGTGGCAGCAAATCAACTAGTTTGACAAAAAGTGAACACTTGAAGAAACCTGTTTTTAACTTTCAGCAAAGGTTCAACTTGACATAGATGGACATAGATGTGTCATTAGACCCCAGCCTGGAGCTCCCACGGTCGCCCCCCCCTCTCATCCGTCTTCATTAAAACAGGGCTCTCTGAGCAGATGGTCATTAAGAACACAGCACCCCCAACCAAACATTTTTTTTTTTTTTTTTTACCTAGAGGACACCCATTACGTGTCTGAACCCCAGAACATCTTAGCTGACATACCACCTGCTAAGATATTCCAACAAAGAGCCAGTTTTTGAAGACTATCCAGAAACTTTCTTGAAACTTTAAATGGCACTTGACTTGACGAATAATACAAAGCCAAATTTTATTTCAAAATATATACCACACAGCATAATATTTCTACGAAGCTATTGTTGCGTGTCAGACAGACATCAGGTAGACAGGGACGTACGCACCGGGGAGGGGGGTCAAAGGTGACACAGCAGAGCAACGGAGAGCGCATCATTTGTCTTGGACTGATTGTTATCCTCTGCTGTCGCCCTAACAAGAAGGTGACGGGTATACATCACACACGCACGCCATCACGAAAACGCACACACACGGGTGAAGAGGGCAACTCGCTGCCTGTTAGTTACCGACTGTATGTGTCCAGACGCTTGTGTATTCCGGAGAGTTCCCTCAAACAAATAGCCTCATTAACGTGACCTCGAAAGGCAAATGCTTCCCGAAAGTACCCCTAAAAATGTACTTTATAAAAAAAAAAAAATTCGAAGATCATCCGGCATTTACATATTGTGTGTGAGAGGTTTGTTGTTTTGGCAGGTAAATGTTATTTTAGCCTCTTTAGACTCTGTTTTTCAACACTTTCTCATTTATAATTATGCTATTTCATTAGCATTAATTTAGCTAGCTGATTCCCTCTTGCTTTGTAATTTTCTTTTTTTTTTTTTTTCTACATTTTTTGAGCACTACCTATTGTAATACATTGTGAGTGACTGACTCCCAAGGGGGGAGACGAAAAAAAAATCATGTTGGAAATATGAAAAGCAATCACATTTTCTGTATCAGTAAGCAGGTCTGATGTAGCCGGGGGTCATTCTGGCTCTTTGCCGTTGCTTGGGGATGCGTTTTTGTAGCCCCCCCAAGGCTTACCTAGTTAATTAACTTTTCCACCATTTCTCCTATTAGAAGCGTGCAACTTTCACGGCTAAATTCTCCACACGGTGAATGAAACACGTTTTTTTTCTTTCCTCATTATACCTTTTGTTTGTGCGGAACACGGCACCACCTCAAACTGTGTGCTGGAATTGTTGTGTTGAAAACACACTGTAACAATTCAAATGCATTCAAGAGTTTTAACACAATTGAAGCAGTGTTAGAAATCTGATGAAAAAAAATGAGATGCATTTATGCCAAGAGGCAAACGTGAAGAAGGCTGTGAAGAATTAAGCCGTTCAAGTGCGGGTGCATAAGTGTGATGTGTTAAAAAAAAAAAAAAGTGTTGACAAACAAACTTTCACACTCGCTTGTGCATATGGACGTCTATATAATGTGCAAAAATAGCTTAATTCCTTTACATTCTATTTGATTATATAATTACTATGTTTTAGTAAGCATTAAATCATAGTAAATAAAAAAACAATTTATCACAAAAACGTTTGAGCAGAAACTGGAATGGATTTAATTTCCATTTGGGATAGATGTTACGAGCATAGTCATGGAACAAATTAAACTTGTATCTCAAGGCATTATTCTACTTGGTTGATATTTCATAATTGCGGATAAACGAGAAAATATGTTCACGGTCGTCGGTATTGTTGGCAAAATGCGCAACTCGTCGTCATTCATTAAAACAAACATGCACTTGAGTGAGTGCCTGATCTTTTATTTTATTCTACCATAGTGCCTTGAATAAAAAAAAAAATTGGCTGCGTTAGCCTCATCTTGTAGTCATGACGACACACGTTTATGCCTTTTCGATCGGCATCTTGTTGAATCAATGAGACAAGTGCGCTCCAAATGGAGTCCAAGCGCCATGTTAATGGAGGCAAATGAGCCCCCCCCAAACACTCTCTACGTGCCATCATCCTCGACATCATCCGTGACCTCGGCGTGAGTTCAAGTGCCTGCCTTTTTGCATTTGGTCACACAAGGCAAAGGGAAAAGTACATTCCAGCAATGCATAAATTGTGGATAAGATACACGACATCCACCCCGAAGAGCAATTTAGCGGCGCATGCCTCGTAAAAAACGATGACATCTATCATAACAGGACGTAGGAACAAGTCTCAAGGTACTTGGAACTGAAATTGAACAGGAAGTCAGCCATTTTGTTTTCAAGCGGCCATTTTGAACTTGCCGAGCTTTTTTGCCTACGCCATCTTTTGGCGTAGCGTGAAAGTCATCTTTCATGTTATTTAGTTTTCCGCGTGGTTAACTTCTTATGACTCTTCGGTTCATAAGAGCTTTATGGAAGAAACGAATCGGAATTGACATGATTTCCCACGGGAGCAGTTGCGTTGAACTTGAAAAGTGAAAACGATACACCGACCGCTTGACACGCCGACGCCCTTGACAAGTCCGTTATCGGCCTGCTCTGTTAATCTTTATCAAACCCGCCGGGCCGGGCAGGGCGGACGCGGCGTCCGGCGTTTTACGACGTGCAGAGCCGTGGCAGGTAGAGCTGTTGTTCACTACCTTGCGCGGGAATAATAGATCTGTTTAGCGTTAATCAATGTCTCGCGCGGGCTCATTGAGCAGTGCACTCAGCATCCTGCTTTTGTGTCAGAGAGCCTTTTAATCTAATTGGACATTAAACTCCTGTCATTATTCCTCATGCGCCCGAGACTTATTTACGGCGCCGCCGCTTGCTTGTCTTTACCTTTTCATTACAGCATGACAGTCTACATCAGCAAAGTCATTAAAGGGAATGAATCAAGTAGGCACACGCTGACGTGTGGCTGAAATGCGTAATTTAATAAAACGCTCGCCGGGCCCGCACATCATTCATGTTGTTTACGGCGGCGCCGGCGAGCTTGCAGGTGAGTGAGGCTAGCTGCTAAAAACAACAAATTGTGGATAGAGAAAGTTTGACCCCGTTCAAATGCCAGATTTTTTGTGATAGAAAAAAAAAAAAGAAAAGCCTACTAGAACATCTGAATTACTTTTGAGGTCACAATAATAGTTATGCTAAGTAATTCACATTTGTCTGGGTTAATAGAAAAAAAGAAAGAAAGAAGAAAACAAACAATTGTGGTTGCATAAGTGTGCACACCCTCCTAACTAGGCATCGCACCAGACAGGATTAATGATTAAAAAAATACTATATATTTTTAAAAAATAATTACGTGAATACTTCAATTAAATTAGCCAATGGTCTTGACATTTGTAATTTTAAAAACCTTATTTAATTGAATTTTTCAACATTAAACACCCCAATTGGGCATTTAATGTGATAGCAGTGCATACTTTTAAACGACTTCCTCTCAATTAAAACTAACAAACAAAGAAATACACTGACAGATGCGCTTGATTAATTTTACGAGGAGGGAATTAAGCAAACAAAGATCTGTACACCTCTAATATTAACCCGTTTAACACGTGCATTGACATTCACTGTCTCTCCGGTCTTGTCTAATACAATCGCACAGCTCGAGGGTCTCGGGGAGCGTCGTCGTTCATTTCCCGGCGTGCACGTAGCAGCTGGAGATCGCCTTTCATGGCTGTTTAAGCAAGCACTTTAAATGGAAATGTACTTGACATATAAAGAGGGTGTAATCATTGAGTGTTTGAACTCCACTCAATGTCTGTGTCTCTCTCCGATGATTCACCTCATGGACAGCGGACCGGAGCTCTCCCCGCTGCGTCCTTAAAAGCCATTTTTCGATTTTTCATTCTGATCTGAGATTTTTTTTTTGGGTGTCCTCAGCAACCCTCCATTGCTGTACAACAATTACAGCCAGTGAACATTTCATTAGGCTAATATGTCTTGGCAGAGTTGGCTGAGACTATTGTGCTGAGCGTACTGTTTTTGTCACATTGCAAAGCAATAAAAAAAAAAAAAAAATCCCACCCCACAAGCTCCTCAAAAAGCTACACAATTAATTAAGTGTTTCAGTGTGTAACGCCTTCTTGGGAAATTAATTTGTTGCAGGCACGCCAAGCTGCTTGTAGATAGTTGTTTGTGGCTTTTCATCACCACTGCAATTTTGTAAATTTGATCTACATCGGAATTTATAGTGCTCTTCTATCGTATAGTCGAGTGATTCTCAAAGTGTTGCTAATTACAGCAAATACAAAAATAAAGTTTCCCAACAACACCATTGATTTCAAAAAGATATCTGACAAAAGCTGGCCTCACAATTTGAGCCGATTAATCGACTGGCCAATTTAATCGGGCGATATTAACTCAAATTCTCAGTAAGCCGGACGCTGATGTCAGCACTTTTCTGTCCTCTGATTGGTTTATCAGAGCGATCCAACTTCTGTAGCAATCTATGCGCTTATACTCAAAACAATTAATCCATTGGCCGATTTAATCGAATCATATTAGCTCTTTTATATTTGGTCAAGGTGATTGTCCATCCGCCCCTTTGCACAGAGTTGATTTTACAGGAATGAATTAAACTTCCAAGTCACGGCACCACTGTCTTCGAAATTGCCCTTTATGATAAATAAAATCAGCATCTTGTAAGGCTATAATGATTATTTCCGTTACACTTTTCCAGCTGTTTTTCTCTTCGTCGCTGCCTGGAGCTCACTTCCCATGCCGCGACGCTCAATCTGATGCACTTTGCACGGGAAATTAATTCCATTATTAAACACGCCGCACTTCAGAAATTTCAATTAGCGACGGCAGCTTGAGGAAAGGCAAAATCACGTCGCCTGCCCCCGCTGTCGCTCTTACGCATGAATATTGTATCGGCGAAAGTCAAGTGTCCGGAGGTTATGGATGTGTCTTGCGGTGGGCAGATGGCCACAGACAACAGGTCGTCAGATGAAGGCTACTTATGCAGCCATCAAGAAGCCAAATGTATTTAAGTGGTCAAGAGTATTGCCACCGAGAGCTCTCGCACAAAATGGCCACTTTAGTTAATGGGCTTACGAGGCGTAATAAATGGTGGAAGCATACATGAGTGGGCCGCACGCATATACCTGAATTAACACCAATGACCTGCGTGCTTGTTAGGAGGAGAGATGCGACAAATTTTTTTGCTGACTTATGCTGTTGATTATTTGTGGATGAAATGTAAAAAAAAAAAAAAAAAATTCAAGAATGCAATTGTAATTTATGCAAAATTTTAAATAGTATTTTTTCAATTTTTATCATTTATTTTTATTTTACTACATATGGGTTGTCACATCACAACTCCAATGCTAGTCGTTAGCCCGGCAATGGTATTTTGTATTGTTTGTTAGCATTAAGCTAAATCAGAAAACGGCGGCTTGTATTTTGAAAAAAAAACATACACATTGTGATTTAGCTAATCAGCCTGCAAGCTTATCTATCACGTCTTGACAAAAAGACAAAAATAATATTGTTTTCCCAGTGTTAGTTCATGTGAAAGTAATGCTCAATTGTCAAAAGCATCATCATGATGAAAGCGCATGTTTTTTTTTTGACCCCATAAAGGACAAGCAGCTCCATTAATTTCTTCATTTGCCATTCGTTTATGTTTTTGCAGACTCGAGCGCTCTTTCCAGTCGGCTACAACGTCCCTCGTCGCCACCCGGCCACGAGGAAAAAGAAGAAAAAAAAAAAAAGGTCAAAGCAATTTATATGTGACACATAGACTTTGATCGCTTTGTCATCGCCTCGGGGGCCGAACTCGCCTCTCTCACCGGTACCGCCGCCTCCAACGGCACGTACTTATTGACACAGACAGATGGGCGCACGTGGACGCGCACGTACGTGCACACACGTCAACTGCAGTTTGCATGAGCAGGTGAGCAACTCAATGCAAGCCAGCCTTTGTTGTGTCTCTTCTAATACAGAAAATAAATAATACAGAAATGTTGATTAAATATATGTACAGAGAAGAAAACACTATTATTTTGCAATATTTACCAATTTAAAGTGGTTTGATAACACATTTTGAACCAAGTGATAAGCTCCGCCCATTTCCTCATTCTAACGAAGCAAGCCGTGCGGTGTAATTATCCAATTCGAACACCTGTTTTTTTTTCCTTACACAATGGCTAAGATACATTTGTCACCGCTAGCCTTTGTTTTTTTACAATAATGACTAAAAATAATAAGGTTAAATACATTACAGTAGATTTTTTTTTTGTTAAAATCAATCTTTGCGCCAAGTACTCAACAAAATGTCTTTTTTTTGCCACAGTCTGCTGAGAGCACGCTGTCATCAACCACAAGAAGCATCACAAGTCCTGAGGTGAGTTTTTGTGTATTAATTTCATTCATTATATCGCTCATGGCTTTGAAAAAGAATTTAGAGTGAAATGGATGGTATGCTGTATGATATCTTGAACCTGAAAAAGCTAGTGTACATTTTTGGGGAGGCTTGAATGAATGAATGAATGGCATTTCTATTCATTTCATTGAGGACAGATGGTTTGATACAAACATAGTCAAAAGGAATTTTAACTCGCAAGTGTCACTGTACTTCCATTGACTTCATTAAAATGTCAAGATTGTAAAAAAAAAAAAAAAAATGAAGACACGGCAAATCTACCACCGGCGCGATGTAATAGATGATGTTGTCCATATGTCGTATTATTTACTGGACACATCTGTGCAAGTTACAAGTGACGTGAAGAAGTGGTGGGGGGTAGTTGGATATTTGCGGGAAAGACCAGGAGGCAGGAGCTGCCTTCATGAATACCCATCACGCCAGTTCCTCTGTGATTTATAGTGAGCGCTGCCAAATAGAGAGGAGGGGCGCCAAATGACCTTCACACACACACGGGGGAATTGTGCAACCGAAACATGTTCACTGAAGAGGTTAATTATCATCATATGGAATAATGAATAATGTTGGCGCAAAACCTCCTGGGATAAAAATAAATAAATAAATCATTGATGTTGTTTATTTAATAATTTCAAAAGCAATATATCGTTGGACACTCGTAACGTCATCACGACACGAAATGCATAATATCAACTTTTCAAAGGCGTCTTGGAACGCAAGCGACCTTCTGTAACGACGCCGATGTTGTTTTGGCTCGGCCCGTCTGCTGCTGGCTGTTTGTGGACAGCATGCTGCTCGTGTCCAGATGTTGTGTGTCAGCAGATTGTCGTCTTCACCAAAGTTCAGCTCAATTGTAGCTTTGTTGGACAGTGACAATAAGAAAGATCCTAGAATGTCTTGAAATCAAATTTGTACACAAACGGTGGAGCAACACATGTAGACAATGTATTTTAATGTTAATCTTTACGGAGCTATTTTTTTTTTTTTTTGAGGTGGCGCGATGTTTGAGAACCACAGTGCTGATCAGTTTTATTAAGAAAAAAATATATTGTACTTGTGTCGTGGCCCCTTCTCGCCGGTGCCGCCTCAGCGCTTTCCCTCGACATCTCCCATCTTCTTTTCCTGTGATCTTTATAACTGCATTAAGCAGTGCTGGAAAATAAGCGTGTCCCATTTGCCAGACCTTTTTTACTGGAGGCTCTTAACGCTCAAGTCCACAGATCATGAACCCAATCAAGCTCAGCAATTTGTGTTCAATTTATTACACCCGGGCCGCCTCGCCATTGGTCCGACGGCTCCCCCGGTGACACGGCCCGGTCCCTTTGAAGCGCCGTGGTCCTTTTTTGTTATTGGTCTTTTGATTTATACGATCCATCGCATCGGGAGTGGCCAAAGACTAGCGAGAGTGCCTGGTGACCACCGAGAAGAGAATAATGTACTCGGCCATTATGAGCTCCCTTGTCAGCTCGCGGCAATATCATGAAGAAGGAAGATAGAGTGACTCATTCAACTGCAGATATTTGCCGCAAAGTCGCCAAACGGGGCGAAAATGATCAATAAATCGGATTTGCGTTTACACTCGAAAGGATGAACCAGTGTCGACATAAAATCTTAATTCACTCTACAAGCAATTTTTACAGTAACGCATCAATTTGCAAGTATAAAAGTCGTACATGTTGGTTGTGACTATTGCACTCCAATGCTGTAGGTGGCGACGATGTGCATGACACCCTGAACCAAACTTTGCTTTTCTACTTAGTGAGGAATTTCAAAGTGAATTTTGGACATGAGTCCATCATACAAGAGCATATTGACAATATATTTATTTGTATTTATTATAATTTATATATTTAATTTGGGAATCCATCTTTATTATGCTAGCATGACTTATTCATGCCAAAAAACATCAGTCCTTTGATGGCTTTGTCATTGCTGTCACTCAAGTCTTTAAAAGGCAATATAAAGTGAATTTGCTGTCTCAAAATGGCTTGTCTAAAGCATGGGAAGTTCTGTATAGGCAATTTGCCGGGATGAAAGTACACGGCTTTAAATCTTTGCACCTGAACCTGTAAGTTGAATAAGCATGATAAATGGATTAGCCGTGCACAAAAAAAGGACTAACAATAGACTTTTGTAGCGTGTGAATTCACACGGCCTACCTGAAGCAGTCGGGGGAGGAAAAAAATAAAAAGCATTCCGACGTAAAACGTGGCAGACTGTCTGCGTTGTAATTCCTCTCCTTCAAATCATAAATACAAGCAAAAAGAAAGTGAGGAATGATGTGAGGCCCCAAAGTCATCCGTCAGACTGGCAGCCTTGAAATGGAACAATAGCGTCGTCTCCTCCCCACCTGGGCCGCACGCTGCTTTACTTTAAATAACTCTTGTATTCATGAGATTGCTTCCCACCGCCAAAGACGCCGTATGGCGATCGGACCAAACGCCAAGAAGAAGAGCAAAAAAGTTTCGCCTACCAACATGGAGGCATAGCATGATTTATGAGATGCGGGGGAAAAAAAAGTTTGAAAAGTGTTTTGAAGCACTTTTATCAGTGAAAGGTTGAACAATGGTTCTAATTAAGAAAAAAAAGTGCACTCAAGTGGGAAAGCTGTTTAGTGCCCCGACTAAATCAGGTTGCCCAAATTTCCCCGTAATCAGGCCAAATTGAGAATTAAATCTTTTAGCAACACTAATCACCTGTCAGTCTCGTGTAGACGCTCGCCTTCGTAACATTGCTCGTACATTAAGCTGCTTTTTAATTCATCCCCAGACGGCATTAATGAGATGTGACGCTCCATCAGGTTCTTGTCCTTCTAATTGTCACCCCTACGGGCTCCGTCATTTGTCAAGTGCCCCAACTGTCTGTCGTTTCTTTTGTTGAAAGAAAATGGGGCTTGGACTCGGGCGGAGGAATTTGTTGGAGGCGGGGAAATTTTCCATGCAATTTATGATCTGTGAGCTTGAGCTTATCCGATAAATTTGAACAGTCAAGACAACTCCTCCCACTGCCTGGAATTTATTTGTAGGCCTCCATTTAATTCTAATGTATTGTCACACCAGCAAGATTCAAATCCCGAACCTCAAAACCGAGAGTCAGTACCACTCACCGAGCCGCCCGCAATAAATCACACTAGGATGAATTTAAAACACGCGTGGTGACCACCGAGCAAATTGAACCGTGCAGAGTACACGCGGCTGTCAAAAAAAAAATGGTCGCACACGAGCACCGGCGTTCATTTTGTCATTGGCGAAATGAACGCAGGTTATGTCAATTTTGACACATTTGCACTGACGCTCGTGTGCACCCAGCCGTAGTCGCGCCGCATCACAGCGAAAGAGAGAGAGAGAGACCCATCTGGTAGCGTTGCAAGTGTAGCACTCAGCGGACTCTGATTTCATTATCTCAGCGTGCTCCCCGTGACCCGCAGAAAAAAAATGACATCTGATTTACCTCAAGATCAATTTGTATGTAAATCAGAATGGAACTGGAGGGCAACCGAGGTGTGGCACAACAAAAGCTGTTTTTTGGACGAGGGGAACTCCACGAACAACACGTTAGTGAGTTTCTCCAGCGAGAGGTCTTAATGGAGCCCATTTTCAAGTGATAGGACCCTTCGGTGCACTGGATCTGCGCACACCATATGGTCCATCCTAGTTCTGCACTAGCGTGTTGCTGGAGGAGATTACACATGCAAAGGAAATTGCTCTTAGGCGACAAATTTATTCAAATGTTTATCAGGAGCTTGTTGAGGAGAATGCTGGTGGATTTTCGAGTACTACTTTAACTTACCGTGATTTCCTGTGTTGTATTTCTGTAGATTTGATTAGCTGGGTGCATCTTTTTAATAAAATACGATTCAGTGCTTTCTCGATACATAGGGTGTAATATGTTTTGGAACGATTCAATTCAGTAATTCAATTGGATAAAATATGGCGCAGTTTTAGAAGGTGTGTTGGTTAGGTATGATTTTTTAAAAATATTTTTATATATTAAACTTTAACTCAATACATTCAACTTAAGACAATGATGACATTCAACCACAAAAAAAAATCGGCATACACATCGAGTTTTGCTAATTTTTCTCTGTTGTAAAATTACAAAAAAATTTAAATATTGTATAAGAGTGAAATCATATGTCTGCAATTCATATCTTTTTATGATGGAAGCCATCAGGGACCAAAAACAATAGTTTCTTTATTTATTTCCTTAATCAAACGGCTAATTAATCGGTTCAGAATATCTGCATAAGCCTACAAAAATCAATCGATCGTGTCAGGGATGATACTGTTCATCTATAATTTACCCAAATAACTATTAAAAAAAATCTATAAACAATTGATTTTTAAGTTTCCCTATTTCATCAAGTAAATGTAATCTATTGCCTTCTATCCGATTTAATTTGTCAGTTTTCTCCCCGCTGTAAAGCATAATGAATTCACAGTGACATTTAGCTCTTACAGCCACACATGCTGTTCTCAGCGGATACTCAATCTTGATTCATTAATGAACAATGCTTGAGTCCTAATCACAAAAATCCAGAAGAGACTGGAGGTGGTTATCTATAAAAGTGTACAATTTAGAGGTGATCCATATCAAGATAAGTGGACTCCCTTTGTAATGTGTTTGTCTTCATTACGGCGAGAAGACGGCCGCACAGAGTTCTGGACAATCTACTTAAAGCCTGCGGTAATGTAAATAAATGGTTGTTGATGCGATTTGTTGTGGCTAATGCGAGTTGTTTCGGTGGTTTGCTAGGCCGGTCAGGGCCTTTCATTTGTGCCGCTGATGGATGGTGAACTTTCAATTCGATATTATTTATAGAGCACTTTAAAAACGCCCACAACTGAAAGAAAAACAAAGGATAGAAAAGCATAAAATAACAAACCACATTAACAACTCTTTGTTTCGTTAAAATTCAGTACTGTCATCTGCATAAGAGTGAAAAAGAAATACCACGTTTTTTTTTTTTTTAGATGGAACCCAAAGGCATCAAAACAATAAAAACAACAGGGGCCCTAAAATTGAACCCTGTAGAACACCATAAGAGGTGGCAATTATTTTTTTTCATTTACGCCCCCTCCGATTTTTGCCTCTACATCCATACATTGTAAATCCATCTTTACAGACTACTAATTTTCTCGTCGCTTTAAAATATAATATCTGCTTTCATTAACCTTCTACACACGCACGCATCTTTGCCTATAAATTATAGCTTGAGGTAGTTTGTTCAGTGATCCAGCCAGTCACTGCCAATTTTCCATTCTCAGGGCTGAGGCCATAACACAAAGGTTCTTTCTATTATTAAATGGCTCCATCATCTCAGCCTGACACTGATGGTGGACACCACCAATGACTCGCAAAACAAGCCAGGCAGAGGTTACTGTACGATGATCACGTCCATCCCTCATTTGTAGTCAACCTGCAGTCTGTGTGTGATGCAAATGAGAAGAAGTTGTCAGATTGTTGCGTCCATATGCTTCTTTAGATGTTCCCCCTGTGTGGCGCCGAGCCGCCTAAAGGCTCTTCGCCTCTCGACGTCAGTGCTTTCCTCGGGTCATAAATGAAGCACTTTAAGCATGGTGGCCCATCGTGTCCCCTCAGGCCATTTAACTCCTCAGGTAGCTTTTGACTCCAGGGATAACTGGCCTTGCCTGCAAAGTAGACTCGCATATTAGCACACACACTCACAGTGGAGCTTGAGAACTGATGATGACCTGATTCTCTTTATATCGCCCATAAATTACGCCATTAAAAGCTCCTTAAAGGCAGAGAGGATTCAACATCTGCTTCTCAAGGCTGCCAGAGCGCGCCGCGCCGTCTTTGGCTCATCAGACAACCGCGACCCGTCCGTATATACAGTACGCACGTGTGTGTGTGTGGGTGTATTGCGTTTATTATCTGCTCCCTGCTCAGGAGAATGGACGCCGTGAGCCATGCGGTGTGTGATGGACTGCTAAAAGTTCCCTGGGAAAAGAAATGAAATGGATAGACACTATTAAAACGAGGCAACTCAGTTCAGCCACGAGGGATCAGTTCTGCTATGAAACATAAAAGTCCCATAGTGGAACGTTACCTATTGAAAGCCACTCGCACGTAAAACGAGAATATGATGTCCGCCACAAAAAAGAAAAAAAAAAAAGGTAAAACAGGTGGAAATTTTAAACCTAACTTCTGCCTTATGTTCGTCTATATTATTCTGTGTGTGTTTGGGGGGGTTGTAGGCACTTCTCATCTTTGCTGTTTTTTTTTTTGGGGAGGGGGTGTCTAATTATTGCATGTTAAATGAGCATCTGGCAAATGGTGCATATAATGATGCGCTTGCATAGAATTAAGTGGCCGCCCGTCCTGCTGCTCGTGCCGCCGCCGCTGCTGCTGGGGGACTAGCACGTAAATTGGCCTCCTTGTCTTCTCCCCTCCACTCATCCCTCATGTTTTTTTTTGGGGACGGCTGTGAACGCGAACAGAGTCGTGCCTCCGGTTCTGTCAGGATTAATGACACCAGGCTGAGTTCAACTTTGGTTTATAGCCCTTGTCAGTGGTGTAGAAGAGGAGGGGGTGTTTAAAAATAGCTAATTAATTACCAAGTAGAAGTACGTAACTTCTATTAGACAGGTAAAGTAATACTTTGCCGATATTTTGTATCGTTTTGGTGCGAAGGAAATAAGTTGAAGAGGTGCTTCTGCTAGATACTTTAAAGCATGTAGTGCTTTGGCGCCCAAGCCTTGTCTAATAGTAAAGATTTGCTTTGGCGCCATCTTGTGACTTCTTGCTGCTAAGGAAATAGGTTGAATTGAGGGGAGGAGCTTAAATGGGCTGATAAAAAGAGTGCTTTGGCGTCATCTCATGGTTAGGTTGTATTAAACTTTCAAGTACAAGAAGTAAAACGAAATGTTTTTAGACTCTGATATCAAAGTGCATTATCTGAATGATCGGTATAAAAACGTCCGTGATTGACATTTGTCTTTCCGGTCGGGTTCCGCTTTCTTGCCATTGATCATCTTCACTTAAATATCAGCGGGGATCCTTTCATCCGCGGCTTCTGAGAAAAGCTCAGGCAAGGTTTGCTGACATTTATATATCTGAGAAGAACCTTTATAAGTTCTGAGAGGCTGTAATGGGCCTGTCTGTTTAAATGTCGTAACACCAAAGTTCATTAGAGACACCTCGGTGGCCTAATGTAGAATGGAAGTCAAGAGAAATTAATATGAATCTTGCGTTGAGCAACTACAATCTTGGCGGGTGTTATAAAATGGAAAAAATTCATAGGTCGTTAGAAATCATTTTCATCTTGACATTCCTTCATTCGTGCATTCTTAGTATTGTTGACATTGTCAGAATGGCAGCACATGAAATGACCTTGACTTTTATGATTAATGACAAACACAGACAAGGATATTATGAGTGCTTATCGTGTCATTAATGGATGTGTTCATGAATCATAAGACACATGCTTAAATTAGCCCTCATTAATTATTCCAAGATTAGAAGAGAAAGACTTTTTTTTTTTTTTTTCGGGGGCCAGTGATTAATAAGATGGTGTATGTGCCTTTGGTGCATGACAGGTTAGCTAAAATGTAAATTTCTGCCATTTTTCTGATTTAATTTAATGGGAACACAAGTCAATAAAAATCGATGTTTATAAACTACGCACTCGCGTTTAATTGCATGTTAAGGATATTTATACATATCAGTAAATTGAAGTACTTTCAACAGATGGACTATAAAACACGTTGTAAAAATACTACGCATGCTATAAACGTTTCGCACTTGTGTTTCTTTACCTTCTGTGTTTGTTTTTCGATTGCATCACACGTCACTTGAAATGGAAAAATAATAAATAAAATAGTAAATAAAATAGAATATAAAAAATAAAAGTTTAATCATAAATAAACTATTAAAAATAATTATTTAAATTCAATTATAAACATAAATATTCAGTTAGGATGGTGAAATTATTTGGCAAGTTTAAAAGTTGGGTACGTGCAAATCAAGCAAGCAAACGAGGCTTAGTTTTTTTGAACAAAAGCGAGCGCAGGGTGACCGATTCGTGCTGGCCCGGCTCGGCTTCGCCGGCTGGCGTTCCCGGGAGCGGGCGGCGCCGAGGAAGCGGCAGACTGGAGCTGCACACTCGAGTGCGTCCGCCTGCTGAGCGCAGCTGACGCCGGCCACTGCGAATTCGAGACGAATGGCAGTTGTACCGTTCCGGCGAGGTGAGTGAGGCCTCCTCCCGATAAAGCCGCCTGTCCTGGCGACGCCTCTCACCTGTCCCTCAAGCGCACGCGGGCGGCTTTGCCGGTCTCCTGGCAACGGCGACCTGGCGAATACGCTTCGTCGCACAAAGACAAAAGGATGCCTCAAAGAAAACTCCGCAGGACATATCTGGCTGTCTGCAACCTGGCATCAAAACATTTATACTTTTTCAGGTATTTAAATATATATGACCAAAGTGATAGCTGTACTTTTTATTTGTCAAAATACTACTTTGAGGACATCACGTTGGCATGTTTTGCATTCTGTTACCACGCAAAAAAACAAACAATTTATCGTGCAGCCAACGGCTGTGACCGAGCACATGTTCCGAGCTCATGTATTGATCGTATCCTTTGACCCGGAGTGTGGCTTCCATGGGGTCTTTTAACTGCGCCGCCCCTCTGGAGCGGATTACGGGACAGCAGGCCTAACAGCTTGGGCTGGTGCTGTCCTGCGCGGCTGCCATGCTTGCCTTCAGCGCTGCAGATGCCGCCTCACTGGCGGGTGCTGGGAATGAGCTGCGAGGGCCTTGTACAACCCGAGATCGGACCGCTCTCTTATCGCTATAGCCCCGAAAATAAATTCGACGTAAATTGTAGAGTCTTTGAAGATCGGGAAAATGATTTGGCGGCAAGTTATGTAAAGCAGGTTGACTTCATTGTTGGAGCAAAACAGACGGCCTGTTTTAATGCCATATTTGATGAAGGGCTTTTTAAAGAAACTCAACTTGACTTAGCCGCTGTTTGAAACCGCCGCAGTCCATCCACGATCATCATGTGACTGAGTTTGTGGCTGTTTTGAGTGTAACACATTACCCAACAGAAAGCAAACAAATCTGACAACCCTCCTTTGATACTTTCCCATGGGAGTCTGCTAAAGATGCCTTTGCTGTGAAGGTCACCTTGAGTTTTTTTTTCTTCCTTTTACCTGCATTTTTGTAGCCAGCATGAAATCCATCAACTGGCACCGCCATGGTAATGGACTCATTTTTTTTTTTTCTCTCCGGTTGTTGGGAGGTTCACGAGGGACACCGGTGTGGTTCTGCTGCTGTGAATTATTGACCCTGTGCCAGAGGGGAAGGTAGAGGTCAGAGTCACCAATGACAAAAAGGACACCCCCGAGCCTTAGACCTGAGATGTGGAGTTGCTTGGGGGGGGTGCACAGAGCAATCAAAGGGGACATGCTAATCATTAAAACGCTTTAACAACCCGACCGATCAATCAGTAGAACACATTAAGAAATGCCTTTAGAGCAAATGCCAGATCAACCGTTGGTTGGAATGTGTTTCTGAAGGAATGTTTTATTATAGAAGTGAAGTCCGTAGGTCACAACTCTTCAATAAGTCGCATTGAAATTATTCTTCCCAGAGGATAAAGAATATATCTGTCAGTGTTGTGTTCTCAGATTTTCAGAAAATACTCAAATAAGATACAGATGCCTATCGACTTGGATACAACAAACAAATACTTTTACTTTGTTAGTTCCCACTACCAAAAATGGATTTATTTATTTGGCCGTCAACCGGACTGCTAAGAGATGAATTAACCGCTCAGTATTTTTGGCTGGTTGTGATGGTCACCATTATTCTCTTTTTGCAAAATCCCCTGAGCACTTGTATTTATCTTAGCTGCCATTTTCTCTTGCCAAGCAGCGTGGCTCCACATTTTTAACCACATTACACAACATTTTGGCAACACTATCTGAAATAATCTTTGTCTTTTTCATGCTATGCTGTTGTGGAGTAGTTGAACATGGACAGAAAAGCAAAATTGGCACCCGCTCGTATATTTTCCACAGACCAGGAAGATGCTATTAATATTTTGTGAATATGAGCATGCGACTGAGTTTTGTTTGTGTGTTCATTTGCCCAGAGGGTGCGTCAAACACGAGGTTTCTGAGTTCCAGGACTGGAATGGCCAAGGAAGGACAACTTGAAGAACAATCGGTAAATAAATACATTTTATACTATCTCTATCGCTCTCTAACTTTTTAACTCTCTAACACCTATCAATTTAATTTGATTTAATTAACAATCAAATCTAATCTAGCCACCCAATCCAGTCTAACTATATAATTGAATCTAAAATCACTACATAATCCCTTCCAAGTTATTTTCTAACCATGCATCCACTCTCAGGTACTGTGTGCGAAATATGGGCCATAACTGCTTGGGTTTCCATGGTAACAACACTCTCGAATGCCCACAAGCGAGTGACAAATGCGTCCAATATGCTTCGGTGTCTCGAATGTGTAAACAGAGTCGCTCTGCTTCTGTGATTTGATCGATGATCAATAGTTATAGTTGTCCTTCCATGTACAATATTTTATGCCAGCCGTTGTAATATAAATATCAGTAAAAAAAGACTTCGATTGATTCAATCGTAATGTCTTGGGTCTACTTAATGAGGGATTCAAACCCAAAACTTCTACGAGCCAGATGGGCTAACCACTACTCCACTGAAATCAAAATCCACATTATTATTTGTATGCCCAGCAAGAGTCATCAAATCAACCCACCGGACTCTTGATAATCCGACGGGCAGACAGATGATTACTTAGAAGTTACGTTCCGATTGTTTTGGGCTGACAAATCGCCTTATCTTTCTCAAAGCAGCTCCCTTCTGACCTTTTCCCGTCGGCGAGAAAGTCCACCCGATAGCTCCTTTTGAGGGACAGCACCTGAAATTTAACGACGCTAATGATTTCACACAGAGTTATTTACGGCTTCTCTCCACGCAGAACCTGTGATTCGCTCGTCGTCTTAAAACCTGTCTGGAGATTTTTTTTTTTGGCATGCTCGCAGGTGTTAATAAGCTCGAGAGCCAAATAATGAGGTGCTCCTCCTCGTTCATGTACTGTGTTCTGCGCCTTCTGCTGCACTTCCCTTGCTGTGATGTTATATAGACCCACTCCCCCAAAAAATCTTGTTCGAAGTCTTACAAGAGGAGTACAAGCTTTCACTGAAGCTAAAGTAGTTCTAACCACCCACATGTCCCAAAACATCTGTCTAACCTGTTAGAATCATCCAGATTTTTGCATAAAGAGGATAAAGAATATATGCCCATGAATATTTCAGATTATTGCGTCTATCTGGTAGTGTTAGTCTCAATTTGTGTTCAAATATCCGTTGCTTGAAGGATTCTAAAATCGTGACTTTCTATGCTAAACATTAGCATGTCAATGGTGTTACCCATTATATGTTAGCATGAAGCTAGTGGGCTAGTGTTTGGTTGTATTTAAATACACAATGTATCTTTGTTTTATGTTTCGTTAGACAGTAAACTTGCTTGAAGTCTTTTTAGGAAGAATTATTCCGTGTTAAATCAAGTCCCGTTTGTCATTTTGTCGGAAATTGTACTAAATTCAATTGAAAAGCGCTGCTTGATTTGAACGTGACGTGACAATTAAAGCCCAAGAAGTAGAAGCTTCTTATTTGGCTTAAAGCCAAATTGCAAAGTTTCTCAAAGTGAAACCTATTAAGTTTTTATCTTCTTTGCACACTTCAGAGAAATGTCATCTCATCGCGCATCTTGTTTTTTTTCCCCTCACTCGTAATTACACTTTATCTTCCCCCAAGTAAACACGGAAGCGCATAGTTGTTGTTTCTGAAATGACCAGCCATGCGCTATCTGCAGTCTCCTGCTAAGCCGCATTAGCTTAGCGCGGACCTCACACTGCGACATCTCTGAGGTTCTCCGCCACATTGGGCTCAAAAAGTCCTGATAACGATGAAGCATTAGACGCTGAGCTCGCGCAGATGAAGCTGGCGTGCTGTAAAATTGGTCCGATCGGGAGGGATGCGGCTTTATTAGAACAATTGGCCACCAAAAAAAAAAAAGGGAAAAAATCCGATTAGGGGGATTTTGACCCCGCCGCTGTCTTGGTTGCGCTCCCGGATGAGGTTTGTGGAGCCATCCAAAGGTCCAGCGCTCCTTGGAATGCAACGAGAGGAATGAAGCCTTCCGAGTAGATGAAAGTGCTTGAAAAGTTCACCGGGACGTGACATAAATTCTTTTACTGTACACATGCAACAGCCAGAACAATTTTGGAGAAAAGTGTATTTGCTCTCCTCCAGCCATATTTACAGTCGTCGTGCAAGTTTTATCCCAGCAGCCCGGAACTGCAACGTAGAGTATTTACGCCGACATATTTTACCAGTGCATTATGTTTTATGCGAGACGTTCTTGATAACTTATTAGCTCCAGTCCAAGGTCCAAAAAATAGGGAAGAAAATATAATGTGAAATTTACATCACAATTTATTATCAAATTTATCTTTTCTAAAGTTATAAAGTGGCCTAAAGCTTTTATGTTAATGTATAATTATATCCGCGCATAACTAAAATGAGTACACCATGTGTGTGTGTCGTCAATTTGTATTTGTTTTTAGCATTGATTTTTTTTTTTTTTTTTCCCGCCCCCTCCCTCACCCACTTTTTCATCTATTAAAGAGATTTACAGTGCGGTAAATGATTTTATAGAGCTTTGGTGGGCAGCGCGACGCAATGCATCATCGGACGTCTGTTAAGCACTTTGCATGGATTCATACACTGTACACTCAGCCCGGGTAAATTATTCCAAATAGTTGCGCGCGGAAAAGTCGCCGCGCTGGTGATGGACTGCCTCCGGAGCTGACGCGTCCTTGAACGCGACATGATTTGTGGCGCGGTCTTCTGGCCTTATATCATATTATATCGACTTTTTTTGACAGCGCCACAGTTAAACGGCATCATGCTTTACACATCACAGATCAGACAAGGACTCGCTAGAGAAAAAGTTTCGGCACAAATCGCTGCCATTAGCTTGTTTGGCTAGTCCTCAAATAATGTTATTTGTGTAGTATTAATTGTCAATAATTGATTATTTTGAAGATGTTTTTTATTATGGATTTGAAAAGTCTACACACCCCTTTCGGGTCAAAAGGTTAGTTGAAAACACAAAGGTTATTCACAACCACCTTATCACTGGAAAGATTTGCACACCAAAAAAGCATTTGGAAAAACTTGAGAGATTAAAACACCTGGGAACTCTTTTAAATTGGGGAGAAAAAAAAAAACCTGTCCCATATAAGAAATACTATCCCATCCCTAATAAAAATCCGAGTGAGTTAAAACATCGCAACTCTGTCCTCATTTCCTCTACCGGCTGGCGTTGATGCTTTCTGCAATGTCACCTTCACAAAACCATTTCATCATACCTTAACCAATCTGAATGCGTGTGAAAGTATGATAAAGTTCCCCAGCACTGATGTGAAGAAGGATAAGACTCCATCAGATTGTCATTATTTTGCCTCCACTGTCAATTTCCTCGGGAATATTCCAAGTCCGTCCTCTTTAAATCTACTTCGTCCTCGTCGGTTTGTGGCTTGAAGATGGAGCGCGGCGCCGCACGTGGGTCGGGACGATGATTGTCATCGCGTTGAGGGGAGGTGCCGCTTGCTGCTCTTGTTGCTGCTTCAGCTGATCTGAAGGATAGCAAAAAGACAAACGTGTTCTTCTTGAATAAAATAAAATAAAATAAAATAAAATAAAATAAAATAAAATAAAATATATTATAATATAATATAATATAATATAATACAATATAATACAATATTATATAATACATAAAATAGTATAAAATAATAAAACAACAATAATAATAATAATAAAATAAAAATTCCCCATGTTCGCATCAGCCCGGTTCCGTGTGTTCAAGATTCAAGAGTTTTTTGTTCGCCATGTTTGAGCGTGCCAAACAAGGAATTTGACTTCGGTAAAGTTGACCAATCGGCTCCCTCAGCCACTCGTTGGCTCATCAGTTAGCTTTTATTCGGTTCTCAATTTTCTATTTTCACTCTGTGTTTTGCAGTCACATAAATTCAACTGCGAGACAAACCCCGATGAGAAATGGCCTAAAATTTCAGATCAACAGCTAGGGCATCTTGTTTACTATCGTTCGCTTGCGCTGCCATTCATTTTCAGTGTTTCCCCTTCAAAGCCATTCTGGCACATTTGGGGCTGATGAGGTGTTTCCCCTCTTTCAACGCAGCCCTGCCGGCAGTCCATAAATTAGCATGCCGACGTGCTGTTCACTTTAGGATATTATGCAGAGAAGCGGCGACGGGCTGACTGGAGCAACATTACGGTGATTAATGCCGCGTTTAGCCCCTCATACAAGAAAAGTCCCCAAACTACCGCTTGTCCTTCCGCTAATGCAGCAGACACTTTGACCTAAATGCGACTCGTCTAAGTAACTTTCACTCATTTTGTCTTCAAAGCGTTTTGTGGTTAATATGTCTGGAAAAGTGCGTGTTCAGAGTAGCCTGAACATCTCCATAAAATGCTGCTGGCAGGCAAAACATTTATTTGGTACAGTTAATATATATTTTGGAAGGCTCATTTATATCAGTGTAATTCCACTGTTGACCACTTGATGGCGGTACACTTAGTTTGAGGTGGTTTAAATTTGAAAAATGAAGTACTGTTTCAACACAGCCTAATTTTTGTTGACGTATTGCTTTTTGGAGTTCATTTATAGTGTATTTCTACCTCATTTTGGATTGCATACTGATATTTGTGTGAAAATCAGCATTCATGCTGTGAGAAATTGTGAACGCTTGGACGTGGTCACCATTAATTATTATTTACATAGATCGATCGAGAACCAATTCTGTCTCAGTTAAACGGATTAAAAAAACATTTATTTAATGAAATCAGCTGAACGTCGTGATTAAATGATTTCTACCTCTCGTTGACCAATTAGCTACACGACATAATCCGTCTCGTCATCCGGTCTAATACACCAGGCGACAAATACGGGCAGCACAAATTTGAGAATAAATAAAGCAAGCTGCTCCTCTCTCATCTCAATATCCTGTCGGGTCGGACTGCCAAGAAGCAAGAACACACAATGCGCCATCTGCTCCAATCCACTCGCATCAATATGGACTCACTCAGAAAGGAAGCAATGCTGTCATAAAAGAAAAATGGAAAAGAAATGCAGCAAACTTGGAGTTCATGGCAACGATACAAGTACAAAATAAAAATAAACTGCAATTTACCTCGATTGAAATTAAAATTTGGTCGGCAAATAAGTTTAACCCAAGCAAGCTCCGATCCCTAAAACTATCGACTTAAGTCCGACTCGATTCAAGTCAAGCGACTGGAGTCTCCCGCCTCCGCACGCCGGGATGTAATACGCTACGATGAAGGCGACGGTAACATCGCTAACCCCCGAGGACTTAACATCAAAGCTACAGGAAACATGGCTAATCTCCCTCGTCTTCCTCCCCAGTGGGCTACTTAGAGCACAATGAGGGAGAATGCTTGTGCCTGGCGGAAGGATAAACACACTATGCGCACAACACACAAATCAGGACCGCCACACTTGCGTTTACAGCACTTTTTTCCACAACAAACGATGTACAGTAGCTTCGTGAAAGACGTCATCAAAACGGTAATATGCTCGTTTTATCCAACTGCTTGATGCGTCAACATTTTTTATTGAGGCATTGCACAGACAGCAAAGGGAGATAGACCAGGATATTACACAAAAAGCGCCTGAGAATTTTTTTTCGTCTCCAAAATGCGACGTGGCATAGCGGGTGGCTAACTTCTGCCACGTCGACTGTAACGAGAGAAGAAGAATACAGCGCATTTGTTATTTTGTCTTTCCACATGCCACACATCAGCGCACCAAGACTCAACAGGGCTTAACGGCCTTCCTCCTCTGACACAAACCTATAATTAAACTTAAGAAAGCATTTTGGCCGATAATAAGTGCGGTTTTGAATTTGCCACCCCTGTGTTGGGGGTTGGGGGAGAACCTTATCTATATGACCCTGAGGCCTGTGGGTACTGCGCTATATAATGCTGTAAAATGCTCTGGTAACGCCCTTCTTCCCTCCCAGCCCGCTGGCGAAGGTTGAGACCCTTCTGTTTCAGAGGGGAAAGCAAGCCGGGGGGGTGGTGGGAAGATTAGGTTACTGCACTTAAGTGTTGCGCTAATGTCAATGAAACTGAGACGCACGCTGTTTGCATTGTAGCAACAAGATGGCAACAGGAAGAGGTGTGGGAACTGAAGCTAAGTCTTCATTCCTGCTGTTTTTTGCAAAGAAACAAGGGAGGTTTGTCTGGAAGGATTTAAGGGAAAGAAAAGCATGCACAGTGGGGTCTTAAGAGTTTAATTTTTACCCTGACCATACTTGAAAGTCAAAATACTTTAAAGGCAAATCGTCTTTCTCCATTGAAATGAATAGACATGCCATTAATCCGTTCCAGTGGGCATCAATATTACCTAAGAAGTTGATATCACTTTCAAAAAGGTTTCGTGAGCCTTGCTCAAAGGGTTAAAACACTGCAACATAGATGCTGGTTAGCATTAGCATTAAGCTAGCGGGGTCTGTCTTTCAGCAGTTTCGTTTGGCTGATTTTAATTTCACAGAATGTAATTCTCTTTGTTTTATGTTTAGCTTGTCAGTAAACGTCGTCTGGGCGCCATCGCTTTTGCATTTTTTAGAAGGTGCCTTTTGGGATTAAATGCAGCACTTTCAGACAGAAGTGCTATGATACAGAAAATGAGAGGAACTGCTCCGCCTTTCAGGACAACCGTAGGCTACCGAGTGATATTAACTCATCTCCACCCTTCAGTGATAACATTTTCATGCTACAAAATGAACACAAAAAAAGAGGTTCATCGAAAGGGGAGAGGAGCCCCCACGCCACCCCACCTTATTGTAGCTAGTGTAACCTGCAGCGGAATCCGAGCAGGGGTCCGGGGATCTCATCCACCCCCTTGTCCCACTCTTTCCTGTTTTTACGCCCTGGGTGTTGTCTGTGCCCCGTCGCAGCGGGGGTCCGGCGGGAAACTCTCGAGGGCTGCAATCTGGTGCCAAAAAGCGTCCGTAATGCAATTAAAAGCTGCTCTTTTGTTTTCTTCATCAGGCCAGAGTTGAACGCACCACCGCTGGTTGCTCTCCAGCAAGGACGATCGATGACTGGCCGAAGAGAACACCGAAAAAAAAGGTATTTTCCTTCAGCGTACATCATTAGAAGTTGTAAGCAAAGTTGAATTTCAATATCGAAATACTGAAAGTTAACCACCGTTCAACGGAATTCGTTTTCAAACAATAAATCATTCCCGGGAGGCCTTTACCCTAAACACTGCTGACGGAATCGTCCTTCTTGTGTTATTACACAAATACTCGTATCTGATAAATGTTATTGCGCAACCAAAACACAAAGTGTACTGTATCCAGTTTTATGCCATCATCACAATTTTCTGTCATCATTGGTATGTGGTGGCGGCTGCTGCTGTTGTTGTTAAAAGCAGAAATGCCACAGTATGGAAATATGAAAACACTCATTGACCGGGCTTATTTATTGAAGCATTAGAGGATTTTTAAGTGCTTTCCGAGCATGCTCGCGTGTGCGTGCGTGAGGATGTGTGTCGACTTTCATTTTTCCCCCTGCTTGGTTTGCATATCGTTCCCCTCCAGCAGCTTCCTTTTAATGAGACAAGCGGGTCATTCCCCGAAAAGGATGCTTGCCATGCATCTGGGTGCACATGAGCGGACATAGAGTACATTGTTTTTAGCGCTTTTTGCAAACACACACACAAACGGACACACATTTTGTATCCCAAGCAGCAATGGACTTGACATGCGGCTTTTTTGTAAGGCAAGATTTACACTCTGGTACGGTTTTTCCTTTCCAACATGGCCTGAATGGACATTAAAACCAAATTGGCCACTTGGCCCCGCCGTGTAATTCCCGCACTCCCCAAACAGTGCAGCTGGGTGAGTGACACATTAGCGCTGACCCGTGCTGAGTAATGGCACCAGATTGCAGTTTGACACGCGGCGACCCCGCCCTCGTCCGCAGGAACCCCACAGGACGCTCGCTGGGAAATGTCTTTACTGCTTATTGGAATTTCTTTGATGAGTTCGGGTTTCGGGTTACGGGAGAACACGATCCCACTGCTGAGACCCGCGACGACTTGAAGCCATCTCGTCGGGAGAGGAGGTTTCGTATTCTCCTTTCTTGATGGAATAATGCATCTTTTAGCCTGGAGGACTTTTCCTGTGTGGGGAAATCAAGGTTGGAACGTAAAAAAAAAAAAAAAGTCAAACAGATTCCTGAGCTGCCATTAGAGCGTGTTTACAGTAGCTTTTAGGAAGGCGTAGCTTCCACCCTCAGGCCTTCATAAATCACTGTTGACTTGGACTTCAGTGGCAGTCATCGCAAACACAAGCCGGCCGTGTCGTGTCACACGCACCTGGACAAAGAACGGCCGGTTTGATGCTCCCGCACAAGACATAAAAGGATTTAAACGTTGCTGTTTTTTTTCCTTTTGTCTCATCGAGAAGGAATTTGGACTTTTTGCCCAAGCCTGCTAAAGAATCCCAAAGTTAGAGGGTTAGGGTTAGTTTGAAATACACTAATCTGGATTTACCTAGTTGCGTTTTTTTTTCTCTTCCCTATGAAACCTCCCTTCAATAAATAGATAGATAAATAGATGAATAAATAAAGCCACGATTCACCGGCATGGCTTGACAGCTTTATTGAGCTTTATAACAAAGAGGCAAAAAAAAAAAATGCACAAAAGATATACTTTAAGTAGGAAGTCTGCTGCTTCCCTAACAACACCCAAACAATGCTCTGGCAGCCATCTGGCTCGTTGTCGCTCCCATTTTGCCAAGACGCCAGTTGTTGGACGACTTCACCCAAAAAGCGCGTTTGATTCCGCAAACGACATTTAAATCTTTATATCGTACACAACACAACACAAAAGAGAGTCGGGCATGCACACCTTAATTATTTAAACAATAAAGGGTTCGGGTTCCAGATTAATCTTTAGAACGTTAAATTTTCACAGATCACATTGCACAATATGACAGATGTTGATCATCATTGATCCCTTTCTTGCTCCTTTGAAAGCATCAATACGTTTTAAATAAACCATTTAAGGCCGGGAGTGCTATACGGTCTTAACGAGCGCAACCCCTAATGGCTCCGAGACGTGACGCGTACTTCATAAAAGTTAACAAACTGCAACTCGGTGAATCCGTGAAAGGAAGTCATTCTTCTTTGATGAACAATTTGGGCTGCGTGAAGAACACCATTGTTGGTAAACACGCAGTTGACTTTTAATTTAAAAAAAAGCACATGATGGCTTATGAGCAACATGGCTTTTGTGCTCCGCGCAACATAAAACATGTCAAGAGGATACTTTATATAATTAGTTGAGATTTGAAAGTGCATATCATGCACAGCATCAGACCCCCCCCCCCCCCCCCCCTCCTCCAAGCCAAAGTTGCGCCTCCTCCCCTTTTCCGTCCTTGACACACTTAAGCAAGGTGGCCACGCCGACCTCGTCAGCTGGTGCCAAGCGCATCCCAGAAGAGGCCTCGCGAACCCGCGCAACATCTATCTCCAACTCCCCCGTGCCGCTCTGTGGCCCCATTCGAAAGCTTTCGGGCGTCCCTTAGACGATTCCCTCACACCGAGTGATAAATGTCTGTTTACTTGGGAGGGGCCAAACCTGCTCCTGGGATGTCAGGGCCAGGGACCGGGGGAAAGCAGGGTGGCCGAGGACGCTTCCTGTCGAGATATACCGCATTGATTGTGTGATATTTGTGATAAACGTGTTATTGGAGGCTAAATTGTTATCTCGGCTATTCGCAAGGGGTTTGGATCGAATTGTGAAAAAACGCTAATAATTGACGCCCACCTCTCATACTCACTTAACTGATATAGATTTTTGAGGCAGATGTCGATTCCAATATTAGGATTTTCCGATAACTAATTATGTACTCAGTGGATTAGCCTGTGGAATGCATTTGTATCACTTTAACATACTCGCCTGACGCCCGTCAATATACAGTACTGTGTCAGTAATATGATTTTTTTTTTTTTTTTTTTTTTAAAAGATTGAAAACCCTCTCCTCCTCCTCGTTCATCCAATGTTAACATATCGGACATGAGGATCAGGGAAGACGTGAGATATTTGTAGTCATACCGGTATTGTGTGTATTGATAAAGCAGTGGTGCTGTCCATGGTGCTGATTCAGGTGCAGATTCACACAAACATTCTGTGAAGAGAATGTAAATGGATTTATTTTTATGACTTCCATGGGATGGAATAAAACCAGTTTAGGCTAATTTACAATGAATTGGAAATGAAATAAAATTACAATACAATGTAACAGATTCAATTAAAGTACATGTCAATTTACGAAGTAAAACAATGAAGTGAAAATTAAAAATGAAAATAACAAATAAAAACTCAACTAAAAAATTTCATACGCAATTTATTTTATATTGCATATTTTATGCCTCACTGAGTGGTTAATATAAAATAAGATAAACCAAAAATAATATAAAACAATAAATTATTAATAAAAAATGAGTTTTAAAAAATATAAACTGAATAAAATAAACTCAAAATGCAATTAAAGTCAACAATAAAACATAGATTAAAATAACATGTAACCAATGTGCAATTTCTCTTGCAAACAGAAACAAAATGGAATTGCACCACAGCCTTGTGTTGTGGCCTTCAGCTTTCATTGCCTTTGGAGTGTGGCTGTCTGATTTTTTTTTGGGCACTGTTCAGCTTGGGGCTTTTAACCAGTCTGCCCGAGGATTGCGATTACGGCATTTCATAGCGGCTTGATACATTACATTAGCCCCTTTTACGCAACCATTGCACAACGCAACACAGTTCATCACCGAGCCACCTTAATGAATGCTGCAACATTGAGCATATTAAACTCCACGGTGAGGTGACAAACATTTGATATGATGCTTCTAAAAGAAGGGGGGGGGGGGGGGTCTCTGCATGCCACACGGGATACTTTGGAGAAAAACTGGCAACAAGCATGAGCATTTGGCTCGTGTGTGACCTGTTTCTGTTTGCCGCTGTCATTTGATGTTGCTGTAATCACAAAAAAATCAAAAAGGAGAGAGAGAGGGAAAATCCCAGCGGAGGATTAATAAAGCGCTACAACTAATACTACACAAGAGCTTACGTCGACTGCTTGTCGTTGTAATTCTATAGCCTATAGTGCTGCGCTTTGTTCCTCCTCTCAAGATTGCGATTGTGATATAATGTTTTTTTTTTCCCCCAAAATCCTTTTCCCATATATTTTTGAAGAAACACAAGCAATAAACATGTCTGTATTACAAGAAAAGTATCAGTTTTGGTTTTCTGAACCATGAATTACTAGCATAGCATAGCTTAGCATAGCATAGCATAGCATTGAATAACATAGCATAGCCTAGCATTGAATAACATGGCATAGCATAGAATAACATAGAATAGTATAGCAATCATTAATAACAAAATAAGAATATTTTTAAATATTTAAATTTTAATATGAATATTTTGTATGGTTTTTTTTTTGTCTTCAGGGAAACTAATGTGGTGAGCACCACCAGTGGAGGGCCGTTGCCCAAGCACCCTCTTATTGACCTGCCTCACTGTTTTGATGGCGATCCCAAATTTGTTGGGACGAGCTAGCGGTCTGTGACTCGAGGATAAGGCGAGGGTCTCCGCCATTGTCATCCGAACGACGAGGTTTAGCCTCATGTCACTCCTCTCGCTCCATTTCAGGTAAGCATAATCCAGCGTTGCCGACATATTTTAAAAGCCGTTTCCAACTTTTACAACTTCAATGTACTCGCCTTCCTGTGAAATATTTAAACCCTCGCTGTGCCTGGTTCTTTAAAACAAGATAATGAATAAATGACGGTCTTCTCATGTCGGTTGCTTGTTTAACGTTTATTAACATTTGAGTTTTGGAGGGGCCCGGGTAGCAGCTGTGTTTATTATTCTTGCAACCGTTGCCATTCTGGAGGCCTCAACATGCGTGAAACCTCACAAATTTTGCCACGTGTTGGAAAAATATATACATCAAATCAAATCAAAGCGACCCACCTCCAAAAATAAACCCCTCCAGCAAAACGACAATGCTAAATCCAACGGGATAGCCTACATAGGTCACAATTAGATTGCGCAATTGTCTCAGAGGTAAAAACTGTGACATAAAACAAGTTAAAAAATCTGTCTATAGTGTGTGTTTGCGTGCACGCGTGTTTTACAGGAAGTCCCGGCCTTGATGGACAGGCAAATCGATATTTTGACTTTGGCCACAGTTTTTTTCTCCCCCTTTTTTCCCCTCCACTTTCCTCCCGCAGGCGTCGCGGCGGTAATGGAAGAGGACTGTAAATAAGTGGAAGGTTCTTGACAAATGAATCCATTAACATTTGCCTGTGTCGCCTGGTGAGCAGATTTGCTGTTTTATGGAGCAGTGGGGGGAAGAAAAAAAGGAGCCAGTAAATCTGAGGGTGCTGTAAGGGCGAGGCGCTGAGAGCACGCCGGGGAACACATCTCCCATGATGCAGCACTTTATCTCCCTCCCAAATGGCATCTTTATCTGCCTAAATTAAGTTTTGATTCCTTGCCACATACGGCGTTGCAAATCACTTTTAATACTGATATCAAGAGCGGCAGTAAAGTGTGCCCAAAGCTGATGGCGAGCAGCTTTTCTGTGACGCACCTACGCCGGGCGTTCATGCCATCCAGAGGTGGGCGGGGACAACGAGTAAGTCACATGTCAACGCGATCGGACGGAATCGGCGCTCCTCCAAATTTGCTATTTTTCAGAAAAAAAAAAACATGTTGCTTGAGTAACTTAACACTGTGTCGTTCAAACTGGTTTAATATTGCTTATATTGCATTGTGTATTAACATCACTCCAAAAATTGTCACTAATTTGATTTGCAAAAAAATGAACTCACTATTGTATTATCCTCATTCGGGCTGAATGTTTTTTGAAAAATCCAATTGCATTTTTTTCCCCTTCCCTCGGTATTGTGATTTAGTGCAATTATTTTGTACAGGTCTTCATTCTGTCTGGTCTGCACGAATTGGTCACTGGGTGGCAGTATAAAATAATCATGCAAACAGAAGAAGACTATCACCCTACCACGGTAAGTGGCTCAGTATTCTGTACATGTTGTTTTTTGCAGAGGATAAAGAATACATGCCTGTTATATTGTCTATCTACGTGTGTTGCTGCACAGTTTTTGTTCAAATAGCCTCCCTCAAAGGATTAGAACATAATGTCTTTTATTTAGCCAAGCAAATCCCAAATTCTAAAATTGGCAACCTATAGTAAGTCTGACTCAGGTCAACTCATGCGACTCGTGTATTCCTACTGTAAACTTGGTGGACTGAGAAAGACGGATAAGCCTAAAGGTGATTTAATTCATACCTATGATTAATTTCCTAAAGGTGACTTAACTCGTAGCTATGATTAATTTCCTATTGCGTTTTCACTCTCCGATGTTTATCTTTAAAATTAGAATCTCGCCAAGGCATATGTGTGTGTGTCCGTGTGTGTGTGTGAGTTTTTCCATCTCACAAACTGCATTACGTCGGCCGTGCATTAGCATCTTTCATTTTGTTTGTTTGTTTATGGGCCGGTCCGACTGTCTGTCTCCTTGTCTAATTGAGCAATTGCCTGACGGCCAAGAGATGGTCATCTGCTGAGTGGCCAAATGCATTATGGGATGTCTGCCGTGCAGTTAAAACAACAAATTGAGCGGATCCCCACAATTCGCAGGGAATAAAGATTGGACTGGGTTGTGAATAGCTAAAATCTGCATGGTGTACATTACCGCTTTAAGGCTAGCGCTCAATGGAAAGCCTTATTAACCAGCTAGCCAAAATTAGCATTGCTAACACTCTGTCTGTGCGGCACAATTTCTACTCTTTCAATCTCATGCTAACAACTCCCTATAGAGCCCGACTAGTTTTTGTTTGCATGACAATTTGCGAACACATCTTTCAGCACCGTTTCATAATGTGCCGCCAAGAGGTCGTGGTCATTTTACACATTTCCGCAAGGTCGGGACGGTGGAATCCGATAATGCAAAGTGCTCTGGTAAATGCAGTCTAAATTACAGTTAATAGTTTTAGTGATTTTTTTATTCTGTCTGGAGTGAGATAGTGGATATTCTAAGCTAAATGGCTCCATTAGGAAAAGGCAAATCATTTAACACCAGACTATTCTGATGATGCTTATATATTGGACATATTTTGAAATTTTGGGGGCCTTTGTTGCTCCCCCAAGGTCCGGTTTGTCATGCATTATAGTGTCGCGTTTCCTTTGAGATTAAAACCGAAGAATGGAATGGGGAGTGGCGAGGGGGCGGGCGTTTGGGGGAAAGGGCAGAAGGTGTTACCAACCCGGGTGGCATTCACACTTCTGTCATATTGCGCTTTTTAACGCCTACTGTGGACACCGCATTGCTTCGGGGCTCCCACGGGTCAGCTGGAGGCACTCGGTGTGTTTTCTCATATAGATAACTAAGCTTCTTCTATCGATGTTTTTTTTTCTTTTTTCCTTCACCACCACAGCGCCATCTGCTGGAACCGGCGTGACACTCCTTCACGACAATGGTAAACCGTGTCCAAGGTAGCAATAAATAGCTATTGGGTCTCACAATATATAACCTTGAAAAGGATGAACTAGAGACAACCGCAGCTGAGCTCTTTTGCTGTTTTCTTTCCACTCCAGTCAGCGAAACAAAAAAAAAAGATTGTACAAAGCGGAAAAATAAAGTCCAATCGGCGAATTCCCGCTCCGTGACACACCGACGGCAGGGTTAAGTGCATATAAGCGGCCGGAGAAGATGTTTCACACGGACACCGATTCGGGATTGTTTAAGAATGACGGCGACCTCACTTTCCTTTCTCAGCTTTTCATATCGAGCACATATGAGCTGATCTGGAAGGTGATGATAGCGATGCATTCACGCAGGGGCTGGCCTATTTTCACTGCGTCGACGCCGCCACCTTACAGCCAAGGCGTTTGAATGCAAGTGTCCGAAAGTGAAACCATCCGGCGCTCATCTCGGCGTGCCAGACAGGAGTAATTTCCTGCATCGTCCTTACATTAAAGCCAGAAGCTGAAAGCCGTGACAGCTGCCCGCTGACACCCCCCCTGCAAATGGTGATGGAGGGCCGCGGGAATTAGATTCATATTTTAAAAGTCATCACATTTCATTTGGCGAAAGATAGTGTCATGCCCATATTTCACATTAATCACCGGGAGGCGGCATTGCTTCCACATCCGTCATATGTAGAAAATCAGCCTCGAATCAGAACCGCAGGAGTAAATTTCCTCTGTGCAATGAGATAGATCCAAACGGGATGTTTCATTAGGTACACCTGCACAAGCAAAGGAAATCATTTGGAGAGATCTGTTGTTTTTCCAGCCTTTATTGAGCCATTTTACACCCTAGCAAATAAAAATGTCACAATGTGAAATCAAACACAAAACGTGAAAACAGCCGTATCAAGCATAAACACTACATCAACACATTTAGTTTTTCAGTTTAACACTATTCGGGTTGTCATATATTCTTTATCCTCTGCTACTTAAGTTACAAACGCACCAACCCAAAATGTGCACAAACACACTCAACCAAAAGCGACAGTTGTTTGCAATGTTGTCATATATTCTTTATCCTCTGCAACTTACGTTACTAACGCAATCACCAAAATGTGGTCAAACACAATTAGTGTTGTCCAAAATCGGTCATCAATGGCCGCTCTCTCCTGCTTGTTTGCAAATTAGTCTCCCAGCAGCAACACTCCCGTTTCAAAATATCAGGATCGTTCACAAGCTTCTTTCGAGCTGATTATTATTTTTATTTTTTTAAATCAGGTGTGTTGCAGCAGGGAGACATGCAAAACAGGCAGGACAAGGGGTCCATGTGGATCGGAGCAGGACATGCGTAGTGTCGTAACATTGCAAAGCATTGAGGATCAGGTGGTGGGAAACACTCTGTGGGATCATTCCGTACCGAGAGGTGCCGATTTAAAGTGGGACGATTCGATTCGGTTCGATGCAATCGTGCGTTCCATATTACGCGGCTCGCCCTCCGTCCGTTCCTTCTCGTCAGCGTCATCCGCGCCAGGTTTTGTTAACGCGCCGCCACTTTCCACGAGCTTGTGGATTGGCTGGAGAAGCAAAGGTAGCCGCAGAGACCTCTCCTCTCCTTTCTTGACTGTTTCAGTCCACAGCCAGTGGAAGGAGCGCGCACGCAGTCACAGTCACACACACGTACACAAACACGGAGCTTACTCACACACGCAACGTGGAATTTGGGGGAAGCGGCGTGGAGGACTTAAATCGGAGCATGCGTCCGCAACCGGGGCGTCGATCCACAAGTGAGCTGCTCAAGTGTGCAGCAGACGGGCAGAGATTCTAACGCCACCTGGTCCTCTCTAGTGGAGCTCCGCAAAGCTGTTTTGGATTAATTCACGGCAGCATACTTTTTCGGGGCTGTTAAGTTTTTAGTTTTTAATTTATCATTTTTGTGCAAAAAAGAACTGCAAACAGCGCCCCGGGGAGCGCAAAATTGGCTCCTCCGTCATGGGCCACGACGCTGCTAGAGACGCACGGAGAGGAGCGAGGAGGTCCCCGCCGGAGATGCTCACCCTGCCGGTGCTGCTGCCGCTTCTGCTCCTGACCATGGTCCGCACCAGCCTGGCTCAAGGTAAAGTTCGCATGACATTTTTTGGGGACTTGTATTTTTGGGAGGAAAAGTTGGGCTGTGAACTCCGCATGGGAGACGTGCGTGAAATACTAAAAGCTCAGGTTAACTTCTCAGGTAATTAGGATTACGGGATAAAGTGTTTTTATTTTGGGCGTCATCTCGATGACATCATTGAGATGACATAGTTGGGCACCGTTTTATCTGTGAATAAATGTTGACTTGTTATTTGCATGAATATATGCTGTGAATAGTACAATGAGAGGCATTTATAGGAAAAACTGAACTAAACAAATCTTAATTTCACCGACGTCACAACAAATGATCAAACTGAACAAAGCACTGCAAAAGGGAAACAATTGAAGGACAAATTGGAAAAAGCAGCACAAAGCAGAGACATAAATAATTCTTGCCACCGAATTGGTTCAATTTGAATAATTTTCGCATGCTATATAAAAAGAAACATTATAACCTTAACTCAAAAAAAATGTCTTGCTATTAGTCACTGATTTCAAGAAAAACACTTATGAGGGCTTGTTAAATGTCAACTCTAAGGGAATTGGGGGGGGGGGGGGGGTTGCGGGAAACATTCCTCATTCTCAACTAAACAAGTGTGACGTTTCTATTGTGAGAACATTTCCAGGCGAGTCTTTAGTCTTTTTTTTTTCTCACCCCCTCTCTCGCTCTCATCGCTGTCTGCCAAGCGTTGAGATAACGTCGCAAGCCACCCGGAGTCATTTACTTTAATCTGCTGCCTTCTCAAGTCAGATGGGATGTCAAACAATGGGGAACAAGGTGTTGGAATTGGTTTGCGCGGGCGCTCGCTATGCGTGTCACAAGCCTAGCTAGCGTCTTTGTGTCCGGAAAGGACTTCGTAGGAGCTTTCCGGAAAAGGCCGAGAAGTGTAACGTGGCTTTTTACATCTCCAAACTTTTTTATTTTTTTTATTGGAGGTAGGGCAGAAGTTGTAGCTTTGCAAAGACGCTTACATTTGGCAACCAGCAACCTTATCTGGTCGTTTCAGGCCTCCATCTGACTCCTGCATAGTTAATGAGTGAAAAGAGAAAAAGCCGCAATGGATAACGGGTCCGGTTTCTTGAACGGGCACGGTGCAATGACATAATACGCCCACAAGAGCCCCAGAGATCTCATCCCCACCCCGTGTCATTGACTTGATGGGAATAAGGCCCTTCTTCTGGCCATTAAGAGGTCGATACGGCAAGAGAACATTGTCTTAGCTCGGTGTAATTAACGGGCTAATTTAAGCGCGCTGATGAGCTGGAGTCGTTTTTCAAGTCGCTGGAGGTTCACGTCTTTAGTGTAAAACGACTGCGCGATCAAAGTGACTCACCGGGACACCCCTGCTGCTTAAGCGGGGTACACGCCATACCGATAATCGGCCAGATATCGTTTTTTTTGTGCCCCTTTCTGACAGACGTACGATAGCCAAGCAGGTAGTGACTTGAATTGATCAGATAAGCTAACAGGTAGCCAAGCAGTTTGATTTTTTGGGTATTTTCCGGCAGTCTAGGTGCCTTGTGACAGTGAAGATATGTGAGTTATCGGCTTGCCGATTTCCATAATCTGCTTTTCCCCCTCATTTTTGTTATCCTATTTTACACTTTTCCAACATGACATATATTCCATTAACTATGGGAAAAGTGGATGGATGTTAATGACAACAGAAGGTCCTGCCCAATGTGGTTCTAATCTAAATCAGCATTGTTGGGCCCTGGCGGCGGTCCATTGAGAGAGCCATTCGAGTTTTATATTTGTGTGGGAGGTTCCTTTAATCTCATTTTAACGCGTATGGGCCGTCACTGCGGCCCCATCTGAGTTGTGAGTGAGTTCTGGGAAATAAGAGTTCTCATTAACCTTCTGAACTGGTGACAAAGAAGACAGGTTGAGGCAGATAGAAGCTGCCTGAGAGCTCGCAGGGCGCTGCGTGACAGCATTTTGATTGGAAAGCCTTTGTGCAAGAACAGATGTACTTCAGGTGTCTCCGGCGGGGCCCCTCGAAAAGCCCGAGTGTGTACGTGTGAGGCTTAGAGAGTGAATACCTCAAAACATTTGCACTGGTTAAGATTTCATTAGCCGCGGCGCTCATAAGAAGCTACAGTTACAGCTCTAATTTTAAGCACGGTTCTTGGGATTGAAATCATAGGAGCATTTGCGGCTAAAGCGACAAGTGGCACTATAATTTTGTTGTTTACAGGCTGGTATTGTGCATTCCAGGCCACTAGGTGGCACTGTCACTTTTGTGTTAGCCCCTTAAATCCTGGTCTGTCTGCTGAAAAACTTGTATACTTATAGCTTTCAAATATATATATATATATATATATTTTTGTTTTTATACACCTGTGCATTCTTCCATGCATATTATTGATCAGTTTTATTTTTTACCCTAATCCTAGCCTCTTGATTGAGAGTATCTAGTCCCGATTTTCAGTATGGAGTACCGAAAACAAAACATTCAAAAGAAAATAAGAGCGTGCATCCAAATTGTCTCAAACAGTTTTTCTCTATTTCTTTTTGAATATTTAAATGCTCTCCTCTGATCTTTTTTGGCACCAAAGCCACAATTGTCAATTTCATGAATGCTCCATTTATGAAGTCTGAGTAATTCAAGGTGATAAAAACACTAGTTAAGGAAAAGCAAAACACAGAATTTTTTTCTTTTGTGTAAAAAAAAAAAAAAAAAGAATGTCGACACTGACAGTGTAAATTTTGATAATGTGCGCCTGTAGGGCAATGATGACAATGTCGAGCAGGTATTAAATCAAATTCAGTGTGCTGGCGCCCAAACAACAATGGCGTTCTTATGCTCCGTTTTTGATGATGTGTCCTCCGGGTGTTGATTATAGGCGGAAAAGTTAAAGGATCTTTAATATATATAGTCTGTGACTCAGTGCACTTTAAGACTTTACGATCAGCGCCGCAGCGCTCCGGCTTTGACCGATCCGAGAGCCGCCCCGTTAAAAGTGACTGTTATTTCTATCATTATGATTCTTGCAGGCTTTCCCGCCGCTTGACAACTTGCTCCTCGGGGGGCGCTAACATTACAACCGTAGCGGTCACTCACCAAGCACGGGCCCTGCGTGCACAATGAGCGCATTGTGCGCGCAGGAATTACCTCACACGATAGCCCTTGGCCGACCCCGACGGGCTTCCAGCGTGACGCAATTAAAGTCGGCAACGGCATGTAATTGAGGGGATATTATCATTCCGCGTTGTGGCGCTCAGGTGAGCCGAGAGGCTACATGGTAAAAGAGGCGAGCGATGCGATGGGTCAGAGATGCACGGGGTCGGCTGGTAGCGAGTGATAATGAAGGAGGAAAAGCGGCTGCTGAGCTTGCTGCTGTTCTTGATTTCATGGAGTATTTATGAGGGGGGGGCAAAAAGAAAACGTGTTGGCTGTTTAAGGATGCTAGTTGTGGCGTTTGTTCTTTTGCTCGG
The DNA here is from genome assembly GCF_024217435.2 of Syngnathus scovelli. Classification (NCBI taxonomy): domain Eukaryota; kingdom Metazoa; phylum Chordata; class Actinopteri; order Syngnathiformes; family Syngnathidae; genus Syngnathus; species Syngnathus scovelli. The sequence continues at coordinate 10,871,032 of NC_090859.1, read as the reverse complement.
CAAGATCGAAAAGTCTCATATGGAAAGAGTGAACATCAACTCGGTGCCATCTAAATTTCGTTTGCCGCAACTGGAATGAATGAGCAGGGCAACTTTCACTTCAACTCTCCTTTGGCTCCTCCAAGCTCAAATGATGTCACTCCAAATGGCTGTTATATTTTCCAGTCTGAAATCCGTCAAATTTCAAGCTCGTTTAGTCTCGGCTTTGGAAAACCGCAATATTTCATTACAAACACCGGCCTGAATGTAACTCCTGATGAGGTGTTAAGTTGTATGTGACTGCACCCACTGGTGGAACCATTTTTTTTTTTTTTTCCACATTTCTTCCTCTATGTTTGTGTTTTTTAAAGCTGAATTCGACATTCTTGATTGCTTTCATGTCGATTCCCTTCCTGAGAAATGTTGAAGGGGAATGACGAGAACACAAAAGAAGTCAATGGAACAGACCGATTAGCGCGGAGAGAGACGAAGAGGAAGGAAAGGAGGAGGAGGTTGACGAAAAAAGTTAGGGAGCAATAGACAAGTGTGGCCTCGGAGTGTGTGTGTGTTGGGGGGTGGGGTCGCGGGTGTCATTAATCACCCCGATGTGACACTTTCCACTACAGGGGAGCAACATTCACTTCTATTAGCAGTCCATTAGCACGGTGCGCCACAAGTACTTGACAGCCAGAGCGGAGTAGCTGACCTGTGTCCCCTGCGTAATATACACGTTATGCTAGTAGTGCACGCCAAGCGTTCATTCCACAAGCCATGGAATATGTTGCTTTTTCAAACGAACGCTATTGGAGAGGGGATTCGTTGAGGCGGAGCATGATTCCGAATAGTTCGTTGGGAAGGGTCACGTGTTCATCATTGTTTTTAGTTGCTGAGAACTTAACAGACATGGACAAACTTATAGAGTCAGATAATTAACTTTTGGGTCTTTTCGGATTTTTAATCAGAATTAATATTTTTTAAAAGAATTTTTTTTTGTACCTTTTTGTAGGCGTTTGACTGCAAACGGTGCAGCAACACATGCAGACTGACATCTTGTACAAAAATCTTCCCTTTATTGCCACTTAGATTGATGACAGGGATGATTTAAGATAAAAAATTCAATTAAATGTTAAATTAAATGCTCTTTCATGTACAAAATCAATGAAAAAGCAAAACAGGCCCAGGATGAATGGTGTGCTGAGAGTGCAGAGGTTCCACTGTAATGTGCGTGAGTAGGGCAATGATAGGACACTTCAGTGCACATTTAGCTTTTTTCTAAAATGAAAATAATTGTATAATATGCCCCGGTCGCAATCAGTCAGCAGGTCAAGATGGGGAGTAATGACCGTGAGGGGTAGGGGGGTGGCCTCATTTCATACCTGCGACCAGAAAATGGCCCTTCAAAGCGGCGAAGGCCAACCAACACATTAGACGTAGTCATCCTTCATTCAAAGGTCTGCGTGGCCTCTTTAGTCACCAAAGAGCTCCGTCATTATGGGATGCCTGCCAAGGGGGGAATGTACGTGCGTGGACCACTGTCCTCTTGATCCACACTTCATTTATGATTGGAGATCAGAGCAGGAATCTGGAAGGGAGGGGGTGGAGTGCATGGAGGACACTGCCAAGGGGGGGGGGGGGTGATTACTCGCTAAGTGGCCCTCCTCGTGCCATTATAGGCGGTGGGGGCTGACAGAGCACATCGTGAGCGAGCGTAAGTGCACACTCCACTCTTCCCCTTTAATTTGGCAACCTGACCTGAACACACACACACACCTCGACAACCCCCGGCGCTCAACCACTAATATCCTCTTGACAGGAAGTCGCTGGCCGGCATGTCATTTTAAATGGAAATGACTAACTTTGAGGGGCAGGAAAAAAAATAGGAGTAACTTTTGTTTTGGGGGGGTTGTCGCCTGAAATCTGTAGCACATGTTTTTCTTTTATGTTTTTTTTCCTTGCGTGACGACTTTTTTTGAGTTGTCGTATGGCTGCTTGTGTCAAACACGCAACATGTCTTTTTCGAAAAAGGCAGAGTGGATGATGTAAGTGAAAATGTCATTTGTTTTTCTGTTGCTCTGCATTTTCGTGTCGCCTCGAAATGCACTCATTTCAGATTTCTGCCTGCGTAACGGCGAGGACAGAGAAAATGAATGTTGTACCGCTGCCATACATGCTATTCTACCTAGCAAAGAGGATTAGGGATTTGCGATGTACTTTTAAATATGCACATGGATATTACAAAAAAAAAAGGAAAAATGCTTAGACTGCAGATAAACAGCCAAAACCGCTGGTCATTTGGCTTGTTGTTTTCCTTGCGTTAACGTAAAAGTGTGTACCTAGTCTAAAAAATTGACTTTAAAGCAAAGAGTCTCCATAAAGTACACAAAGATTACCATCACTTCTGTTTAATACTTTAAAATCAAGTCCAACATTTTATTCACAATATGTTCTATACAGCTTAGCTTGTGAGCGTCACATGACCAAACCCAAAACAACAGGTAAGCCGTGATTGGTTGTTACCTGAGCGCTTCGGTATCCATTTTCAGCAAAATGGCCGCCTCTTTAGAATAAACACAGGTGGATTTTGCCGCTTTATTTTATAGCCCACAAACCCAATATTCAACAGAATAACGGCTTTAGGCTAGTAGAGCCGCATAGGACACATTATTATACTATTTATGTAACTTTTTTAGCTATTAACAGTGTTTAATTGTGAACTTTACAGAAACTCCGAGAACAAAAAAAGACACGTCCTCCTTTACCCTGTATGCAATTGTGTGAACAATCAGAATGAGTTAAGCACTTTTCTAGTATTCACTGTTTTTTTTATTATTATTATTATGGACCTTCAGTTTTGAAAAACAGCCCCGAGCGCAGCTCCACTCATCCCTGATTCTCTTTTGTTATTCAAGGCAGCCTCCATACTGTATCTTGCGCTCTGGTGAGTCGGTCTATCTTCTCTCCCCGGGTGGAAAATAATTGAGAAGTGAATAGGGGTGACGCCAACACCTGAGTCACACGGCGCCCACGTGGAGGCGTCAACCGAATAATCAGCCTCCTCGCTCTTTCTCGTTCTCTCTCGCTCTCTCTCTCAATCATGCCGGGTTCTCGCTCTGATTGACAACGCTAAACCTTTAATCCTGGTTTTGCGCCCTGTCTTGTGCCGAGTCGGATGCGTACGGGCCAAAAAGCAAATATATAGAATCCCCAAAGAATTAGAGCGCCATTGGTGTGTAATGAGTTATTTGGTGTGGAAACACCACACGTGTAATGGAGCTGAGCGCCGTTTCCCCTCGTGTCACATGTCCGTGGCGTGATGGAGCTTGCTGGTTACCAGACCCTGCGTTAATATCGGCTCGGGCTGGCTTGTGGTCAGTGTATGTCGGTAGAACAGACAGGCAGGCGGGGGGGGAGGCGAGGCCACCGGTCCCAACTGAAAGACGAGACCAGGAGACCCCCACCCTGTCGCCCCCCCTCGTTTCCTGTCTCCTCTTTATCAGCATCCTCGTCTGTTATTTCAGGACTCTTAAAGCGACCTGCCGCTGATAAATGTTTGTTAGTCTGTGTTTGTTTTCGGGGCCTTTTAACAAGGCTCGCATGAGGAACTGAAGCAGTCCTCGCCGGTCCTTAAGTCGAATTTGAGATGAATCCAAAGAAAGAGGGAGGGGCGGAGGGAGTCGTAGCCTCTGGTTTGCATTACGGCTCCTGCAAGATGGGCAGTGTTTGCTCTTTTTGCTATAAATTTGTTGGAGAGGTGAGGGGGGATCGCATGTTTTCGTTTTCAAGAAGCGGAGGGATGCGAAAAAAATAGAGGAACAAAACTAGACAGATTTATAATATCGAGAGTTTCCTTGTATTGGGTTTTAATTGGTTTGGCAATACTCAATTTGTATAATACGTGTTAATGACTTGCAATAGGAATGGAATTTCCTGAAAAAATGTTGGTCAGCCTTCAAATTTCTCAACATTTGGCTGGCAAAATTTTTATTTTATCGTTGGCATTGGCTACCACCAAATCATAATCCGATTAGAAGAGCCCAATTTTTTTGTGGTTCCAGCTAAGTTCATTTAAAATGGGACTAGTGATTTACTGAGTGCTGATCCAAATTTGTTCTTTTTTATTTTACGTCCAACCATTTCCTGAACACTCTGTACTGTTTAACTCTCCTTAAAAGCACAAACTTTAATTTCGCAAGGCGATCCAGGTTTCTCGCGGGAGCCATTCTAGCTTCAACATTTTTTTTTGAACAATCTTCCTCGTAAAATCCCAACGGTTTCTCGCCGTTAAAAGAGCAAGCTTGTAAAATAACTTAAAAACAACACAAACCTTTTCTCTCGCTCTCATTTTAAGGGTGGGACTTGTTTCTAAGAGCCATTTGAGTTTCAACAGTCTCCTTCATTTTCTCTCTTTCTTCACCACATCCAATATTTGCATTTCCAAATCCAGGGTGCTCCTGTTTTTCTTAGCTTTCTCCTGAGTCTTGTTTGTCTGCATATAGCGGTAGTGTGCGCGCATGTGTGTAAGTTGGGGGGGGGGGGGCTTTGTGTGTTTGTTCAATAATAACAGGGAGTCTGAGAAAGTCTGTTTCAGATAAATCTGCGAATACCAGACCATTCATCCTCAGGAAATCAATCTTTCTCATAATTCCCCTCATTTTTCTTCCATCTGTTATCTACATAGCTGCCAAACAGACTTTTTAAAATAGAGCAGACCATTAACAAGGGGGAGCTGGAGGAAAGGAGGGTAGAATTAAATTTGTGTCAGAATGCCAGCCTGTAAACTTTTTTTTTTTTTTTTTTTTACAGAGTGAAATGAGGTGCTAAATTAAAAGTTTCAGCATTTTATATGTAATTAATCTGCTCCCACAGACCTTCACTTTGCACTAATGTGTGTTAAGAGTCAGGCAGGGCACGTGATGAATGTGACAAATTGACAGTCCGCTCGATTTGCGTGTGTAATCGTGCATGCACGAGTCTCGGCAATCGCGGAGGAATACATCGGCGGCTCTTAAAAAGTTAACCCGGCAGGTTTTTTACCATTCAAATTGACCCACTTTAAAGTAAACAGTAGGAGTAGAAGAAACTCAGTTGTTGGTTTTGAACTTGCTATTTGTAAAAAGGAAAAAAGTTTATATATTATCCATCTTTACTTAAAAAAAAAAAAAAAGTTATCTTCAGTGAAGAATGTCCTGGAGTGATAAATAAACTTAATGGGAATGGTTAGTAATGGAGTTATGTCTTTTTTTTTTTTTATGACACTTTTAGAACATATAAATTACATGTCTGGGTCAAACTGACCCATGAACTTTTATTGCTGAGAACGGAACGTAACAGGAGAGCTAAAAGGGCGACTTTCTCAACGAATGACCGAAACCCCCCGCCCCCTCCCAACCTCTCTCTTCACTTCCTGACCTTTTTCCCTTTTAGTTCCAGCTTTTGTTTCTGTGGTTCCGGTAACGGCTCGCAACTTGAGATCGCAGTTGAGCGTCAGCGCTTTTTCTGTGTTTGTACATCGTGTTTGCGAGTGTGTGTGTGTGTGCCGTATCTTCAAGATCAGTCCCTGGTGGGTCAAATACTGGCAGACACTGTTTAACTGGGCCAAGCTCAGTGGTTCTCATTTAAATGGGGGCCCAGACAGAAGCCCCGTGGTGAGGGGGGGTTGTTTTATGACTCCTTCCACGTAGAAAGGACATCAACTACACTGTATGGCTGCACAGCCCAAGCGTGGGTGGGTGCCGGCTCAGCAAAAGAAGTCCAATTGCCTGGAAGGAGTTGTGCTTCTCTTCGCTTTTCTTCCAGCTCATCTAAAGCTCACATTGCGTCACTAGTATTGCCGGTTTTCACCATGACGTTTAACTCAACCTAAAAGCCCCCTTCATCTGGTGAGTGACGTGGGTGGCGCCGAATGAGAGCAAACAGTTGGCTGTTGTCAGGTTAGCGGCTAGCTAACCATTAGCTAGTCTGCATGAAAATGCACTGGCGGCTTTGTCTAGCCTTGGCCAATACCTTTTTTTTAGCTAGCAGGCTACATTATATTAGCAAACCTCAATACCTAATTTTTATACCAAAGTCTCAACCAAAAGAAATCCCCAATAAAACAAGATTGTGTTAAAAATATGTCTGACTAAAGGCTTCCATGTGGTGATTAAATGACAACAGTGATTTGTATGTATTCCAATGAAGTTGTTAATGACAGGAAGGCTCCGGCGTGCCTCGGAAAGTTCACCCCGCTAAATGTCAGCGCTATTAATGAGCCGCCGTCGTCACTCCCCACTTGTCCGACATGACAGCGCGACACCTAAAGCGAAACCAACGCAGCGTCTCCGTGAGACGAAATGTTGATTCTTTCAATAAATTAGGCTTGATCAATCCAAATTTGTCTTGGAAAGACGCTAACAGGATGACTTCCATTTGTTCTGTTTTCAAGGAGAAAAGCAAACAGTTGGCAGTGGGTGAATAATAGATGTTGCTCTAGAATACAATGACAATACAAGTAACCCCCCCCCCCACACACACACACACACACTCGGTAAACCAGGTCACACATTTAAAATCGAGGGGATGGGTGGCTATTTTGTATACAGATTAGCAATCTTACTTGGAATTTCCACAGTAAACACATTTTATGTTTGCTATTTAACCTCCACGGGCTCCCAATCTGCTCAAGTGTGCGGCCCAAAATATTGGTGCGTGTGTGTGGACCCAACACTTTGAGGGGGAAAAAAAATAATACTGTTTAGCTGTGTGCGTCCGGAAAGACAATTAGATTTTTCATTATAGTTGTTTTTTATTTTGTTTTGACGTTTGTGTGTTTTAAATCAAATACTTTAAACCGTGTTTAATTAATTTTTGTAGAGCGCAAGATAAAAGAAAAAAAAACGGGCCAATAAAATAAGCAACCTGCCTTAAGTTAGTAATACATTTAAAATAAACACTGAAAACTCGTGTCGAAATAAATTAGAATGGACAAAGGTCAAAACAAAGGACATTTTAAACCTGGACTTTTATAAGTATAAAATCTGGTTTAAGTTAATTGGCAATATTTAAAAACTGTTAACAATAATGACCTTGACTGACACCCAATACTTTTATATTACACATCTCAAAGACACATTTTCTGATAGTCAGATTAAAAAAAAAAAAAAACCACTGCCTTGATTGTTTAATTTCACACTAGATGAGTGGACAGGCACTCGAGAGACCCGCTTAAAAAGTCAATTTTCCATAATACGTCTAATAAGTTGCCTTCTTAACTATTGGAGAAAAGAAAAGCTACATTAAAAGTTGCTATGACTGGTCCGACTGTTCTTTTGTTATCGTCCTTTGATTATTGCTGCTCGGGGAACAGGTACAAGCAGTAACCTTGGAGTCCGATAATTAACCCCACGGGGTACATTAATATTGATTGTACCATTACGAACAGAAATGGACTCTTAAACTCTGCATCCATTTCTGCCACTTAAAGAGATACGCAAGATAACAACATGTCTAGCCATTTTCCAATATCTCCTCTGGAAATGAGAACGCGTGTGATGGAAACCAAAGCATGATGGTAATGGAGGTCGTGATGATGAAGCATACTGTTTACCCTTCTCCGAGTCCTCCAGCCGCACAGTGGTTGCAATTTTGTTTTTTAAAACTAAATTGTATGGATTCAATTCTGTATGAAATGAAGATAAAGATGCAAATTATCTGGCCAATTAAATATGGATGAAGCTGGAATGGCATGATGTTATTGCACTATAAATCCCGAAGAGAAAGTTTTGATGTAGAGGAGCTGTAAAGACTCCAAGGATGTTAAACCAAAAAAAGTGATGCAGGCCTCTCGGACTGTTTGTCGTACCATCAAATGCTTTCGAGAGAGTTTGAATTTCCTGAATGAAAATCCACTTTCTTCCTAGTAGCATCTCTGGAGTGCCTGTCTAGCCATCAAATATATATGTATATAAAAAATTATTTGAAGGTCCAGGGTTGTACTGTAAGTCGGAAAAGTTGCTAAATGTAGCAACGGTCGCTAAACCGTCTGAGTAGGATAAAAGACTAACGTGCTGTCATTCTTTATCCTTTGTTTATTGTAACCAAAGAACGTTGTAAACCCTTTTGTCAACAAACCTGGGAACTCTGTTTAAACTCAATTATCAGTAAGCAACTGCTACGGAAGCATGACAAAAAAGACAAAAACATAGCTATAGCCTAGCTTGCTACGTTGACGTATATGTTGAACTCGCTGTACCGCATGGCGATGTCTCACTTTGGTACTTTTTCCCAAAGTTTTTTTCACAATTGCTCCACTGTTGAGAACCAGTTTTAGGAAAAACTTCTTAAAATGGCATCTTTCCCTCATTCTGGGTGTGTGTGTGTGTACTGTAACCCCATAGAGGGTCCAGCAGCTGCACTTTTGTAAAGTGATACACCGTAATGGTTTGCAGCAGATATATTAAAGCATGTACAGCGGAAAACGATAATTCAGTAGTGACAGACTATGTGTTTCTTTTTTGGGGGGTTGGGGGTGGTATGAGGTAAGGCGATCTGTCAGGTAAAATGGCGACGGAAGAAGCCGTGCGGGGGTAAACCATACCTCTTGATGGCCGTCTTTCACTGGCCGCTTATTATCGCACACGTCCCTCCCGAGCCGTCACGTTTACACCGCACGTTTGTTTTTACAACACGGCTAAAATGGCGCGCCGGCTTCCTGCCGTAGCCGCACTCGCTCGCGCTATCGCTGGCTTTTTCCGACAGCAAATGTTTTATTTAGCGGGCACGGTGAGACCCGCCAACAAAAGCAACAATGTTGTCCAGTGGGATGGCGAAAAATCGAGGGGGGAAAAAAAAAGATGAGGTTGAGGCCCGGGAATGAAAAGAGATGAGAATTGGGAAGGGACTCTTAAAGTGTGCGGCTTTCACCCACAGGATGAGCAGTCTGCGAGAAGGCCGGATTAAGGCATATTAACTCCAATGCTATTCTTTGTGTGGCTTTTTGTTCATGGAAAAGACGGGCGAAAAAAAACGGTAAACAAACACAAACGGCGCATCGATAGAAAAGGAAACCTTGCATATTTATACACTTCTGTAATTCCTGGAAATGTGGCGCGGTAATCTGAGTCCTATTGTGCCTTGTCTGGCTGCGCAACACCAGATATGTGCGCAACCTGGTTTTGGTTTTGGCTGCCATTTCTCCTCCTTGGCAGTTGTTGCAGTCGTGACTATTTGAACGCCACGGGAAACCCGAGACGGACGATTCGGGTTGGTAGTCTTTCCTTTCGCCGGCTTGGTTTTGGTAAAACGAGGCCTCTTTGAAAGTGAAGGGCGGGCGGGTCGCTCAGGCAGTGGCGCGTTCTACTTTCTTAGTTTTAGGGTTGGATAATGCAGAGGTAGCAATTTTTTTTCAACAAATTTGGCACAATTTTGCATTGCTCAATCAGGTTTTTAATGCCAAAATCAATTAAGTTTTGTTAATGTTCCTCATCTAAGATTTAAGAGAAAAAATAGTTTCTAACTCACTTAACTAATGTTATCAATTTTGCTTACTGATCGCTAAATAATAAATATAGCTAATGAAGTAAAAAAGTACTAAAAACAAAAATAGCTGGCCATCATTCCAGAAAGTCAACTTGACTGTTTTGGATTCAGCACATGAAAATCAGAGCAAATAAATATGTTGTTGACACGTGCGATAACGGCACCTTTCAAAACTATCATCACAAGGTGAGGAGAAATGCTCCAATTTGTCGGCATCTGGCCATCACACCTTGATGGATGTGCCGCGCGGCGAGGACGTCGCCGTCCAACATCCATCAACGTTTCCGCGTTTTCTCCTCACGTCGCTCTTCATTCTGGCGGCAGGTGTCAGTCCCTAGATCTCGTGACAAAGACAAATGAATCCTTACAAGATTATTTGCAACCCGCTTGCCACTGCCGCGGCTCTCTCGGGAGTCCGTCGGGTAAAATCGGCGACAACGCTCGCAGACTCTGCTAAGAGTCACTCATCTCATTTCAGCGCTCGGCTTAATATAATTACGAGCCGAGCCGAGGCCATCTTTTCGTGATTACACGTGTTTACACGGGAGAAGGGACGTGTTTACTGTGGAAAGTGTGCCCCTCGCCCACCCACCATCTTTTTTTTTCCTGCCATTCATTTAGGAAGGGAAGGAAAAAGCTGTCACATTTATTTATTTCTGGAAAAAAAAAATGATGGTCATGATGATGAGGAGGGTTCTCCAGCTAACGCTACTAGCGAGAGGCGCCGTTCCCCCCCCCCCCCCCCCCCAGAGATGAGGAGCTCAAGCTTTGAGCGGAAAACGGTAATAACGTCTCGGCGCTGACACAAAGACACGTTTGTGCAGGAAGGGAGGCGGGATCAAAGGCATCGACCCACATGTGTGCCGACTTCATATTCTGTGTAAATGGCGCTCGGCGAAAGACGCAAAATAAGACGCATTTGATTTATTGTCTGAAAAGAATCACGTTACACCTACAGGCGGCCCAACTGCTTCCCGTAATTCCACAATATTCCAATTTCAAAAATGTCACCTGGCCAAATCCTTCAAAAAAACACAGCCATTGATCCGCGATTTAAAATTTCAAGTTAGTTCAAAACTAGTTGCTCTATGCGGCAGTTCATTCGGGTTCAGCTTCGCAGACTTGTTGTCCCTCCGCAAAGTTTTGTCCTCAAATTCAATTCTACCGCAATAACTAAAGTAAACTGAGTCCTTTTAGGATTATTGGATTGCTAAAGTTCAAATAAAACTCATATTTGTAAAAAGAGTCCAATCCTTTTGTGTGTCGCACAATGGTGGTTTTCAGTAATTGCGCCCGCAATCAGTCTCTCCAATTGCATGTGACTGCTACACACAGCAAATCAAATCACTCCTTTGCCATTTCATATTCGGGAGGAGCCGCCCACCGCCGTCCTGGCCTGGCCTGGCCCGGTCCGAGCGACCGCGTCGGCCCGCTTATCTCGTTGGCTTCTCCGACCGCAGCACTTTGCTTTATTGGCGCGGCGTATGTTCGGGACCATTGTTCACTCGCCGCCACGTTACTTGTTATCTCGGGCAACAAATGGTCGTGTCTTTCCCAATCTTGTCCTGCTTTTGTCTCCTTTCCCTTCCCTCCCCCGCCTTCCTTTTGAGGAGAAGCCATTTAGTGCCAGGGTCAGGGTTATAATTGACAGCCACCACTAAACAAATCTGTCCGTCCCGACGGGGCATTCGCCTCCCCCGCCCTGCCCCGCCCCGCCCCCTCCCTCCCCTCCTCTAATCTAACTAATGCACCCGCGTGTGTACTGGAAAGTGAATTAAGCATCCAAAACTCAATACCTGATCCATCTGACGGAGCTGGCCGCGTGCACATTAGCAGTTTCTCTGCAGCCTCCATAATTGTATTACACAAGTTGGCCGCTCTAACGATCAGGCCTTACACACACTTATACACACTCTTCGCCATCGTCGTTAATCGCCTTCTCTGGAGGCCGAGAGCCGGGATGACGAAGCGAGAACCTCGGCCCGCCCCCTTGATGCCGATGTGAATTTTTTTTTTTCTTCTTTCTTTTCATTGTCTTTCCATCTGCCGCTTTGCTGTCGTATCAGCGCCTCCTTGGCCTCTCGTGCTCTCCCGCTGTGTGGCCGGGGCTCTGGATTTCTGCTTCCATATCTCCCCGCTGGCTGTTTTATGTGCGCTGTCAACGGGCCTGGCTCTCTTCCGGATGGAGGCAACATGATAAGATGAGCTCATGCTCCTCTTCTCACTCCAGCTAATCTCCATTGACCCGTGCAGCCATATGTGAGGCTCGAAACCCAACAGTTCTGTTTCTAGAAAGATTTTTTTCTTTTTAACTTCCGGCTTTTAGCATTTTTCATCTCACGGTCATATATTCTTCATCCTCCTCGAAGAATAACAACTAGTACTCAAGAACTTACTGAGTCACTTGTGAAGAACCTTGAGGATGAGTGGAAAGTGTCCTTAAATAAGATCCTCACAAATATTCCCTTCAAAGTCACCCCACAAAATCTTGCTTTTCCCAGAAGCCTTTATACGACCACTTCATTGACATTTTTACCACAAGCAGACGAGAGCGACGGACCTGGGAGATGCAGATGTAATGAAGCAATACTTTTGGTTGCACGGACATTACTGCACCTCGGCCTGCGTAAAGACTTTACTAGAGCGACGTGCGCGCTCTTTATTGCCAGGAGCTGCGCACGGAAGGGCTCGGACGAACAAAAGGAGCGAGCGGGTGATTAAAAGCGTTGTTGTGTTGATTTGCTGTGTGTTGCCATGCGAGCAACCATTTGGCGCCGCCGTCTCTCTAATGGAGACTTGGACTCGGGGAAAACCAGGGCGACGCTGTTTAAAATTTTATTCCCTCCTAACAGGCTGATTTATAATGATGAGTCGCCCACTCCTTGCGGCCCGAGAACGGGATGGGGACAAAGAGTCCTGGGAGGGGGGAAAGGGGGGGGCTAAATATAGCAAAGACCGCGAGGGGAAGTGGCCGGAGGCATGGGAGAAACCAGAAGATAGACTCTGAAAGATGACCTCTGCGTTTAGCCTCGCTCAAGGCTGCTGATGTATAGATGCACTGTGATGTCCGAGCCCCGCCCCCTCTGACCTCGTCGCCTCTTCCGCGTTTGCCCCTCCCATTCTGAGCACGACCTGCCAGATGATCCTCCGATACCTGAGAAGTTTGTGGGCATAGATTAAATCCCTCAGGGTAAACTTGTCATGCAGTCGGTCATCATTGGTGTGTGTGAGATTGTGATGGGATTTATCATGATGATCTGAAAGGTCACTTTATCATTGTCAGACCCCGCCGCATGGTCTTCTGGGGAGGCTCAGCACTTTGAGGGGACCTCCTAAACATGCCAGAATCTGTTTGGATTTGTAGTCATCCAATTGAACGGCCATTTCGTAGTTAGAAGTTTTGATACAACAAGCAAAACCAGTCCTTTCTCCCGTACTGCTTTTTTTCCCCCCAACCTCACGTCCCATTTTTAAAAATATCACGTTGACAGTTCTCTTTACATCATTGAGCTCATTCATTTGGTCCCACGTTTGCCAAATAACGTGTTTACATGACCCCTCGAGTCCGACGGCGACATGATTAAATGTCGAGCGAGTCCATTTAGAAGCGGAAAAGGGAGTTGCCGGGGATGAGCCAAAGCAAACGGGACTTTTTGCGGTTTGATTCACTTTTGCTGCGGAGAGAGACGCAGATGGTTTGTGTAGCGAGGCGTTCCAATAACATATTCGTTTTATTTGATGATGTGACATGTTCTGTTCTGATTGGACTCAGTCAAAACAACAAGCTCAAGTTCAACTCACTCAGACACATTTTTTTTTTCCCCCTCTCTGTTCAGTTTCACAGCACTAATAAAGAGAATATTCGGATTGGTAAAGGTCCTTCTCTTTTTCGCCCGTTCCAACTATTTCCCGCCCGCATCGGGCTTCTACCGGCACCTCCGTCGGGATCAACAGGATTCCTAATTAAGCTCATTAAATATTGTTATTGGAGCTTGTTAAATCTCTCTCTGGCACTTGGCGCGCCTTTAAGTGTCTAACTTTACTAATTCATACACACACGCATTTACAAACATGCACAAGTCACCCGTATTAAGTGCTTCCGTGGGTGTAATTAAAATCCGCGATAAAAACCTGCGATGGGAAAAAAAAAAAAAAAAAAAGGGGGAGCGAGCAGTAAGCATTTGTTCAGAATTGTTGGGTGGTAAAGAAAATAGAATATTTCTTCCTACTGTGATTCTCAGACTAACTGTGTACCTCCCTGACCCTGTTCCCAGAGGACACATCAATTCCAAATATTGTTCTTTGGCTGCGAACGGGAACAGTATCCCACCGTGATCCCGCCGTGACTCGGCGGTCTTCGGGGGGCCAACCTGAATCGGTCTTTTGACTCCGAGCGACCTAGACGCTCGACAATGTAGCCTTTCAGAACGCACGCACGCTGTTTTCCTTTTTGGCTTTCACTTCCACTTTAATGACTTTCATCGAGAAAGTCAAAGTTTAGTGGAGGTCTTTCGATAAAAGTATCCAATTCCGAATAAAAAATATTCATCTTTGGGATATGTGTGTCATTATCTCAATTATATTTTTATGTGATAAAAGCGTGCATCAACACATCTTTATCCTTGATGAAGAACGACTATTATTACTGCAGCTTATTGACAGGCTGAGGTTAATTAATCTCGATTCAGCGTGAGAAACTCGACGCTATCCCGCTAATGTGAAAAAATAAAAAATGATGAATCGAGAGCAAGGACACTGAGTCAAAGGGCCATTCCTAGTCGAAACAGACTTTTTCCACCGCGGGCCATCTGGTGGCGTAGTGTACAACGGAGCCGAAGAATAAACACATCCATCAATGAATATCATTAATTTGCCTTCTGTGTTCATGGAACGTCACCACCGTGTCATTCTGTGTTGAAATGTAGCGGCCTGATTCAAACGGCAGATTGCAGTCAGGCTGTTGGGAAACATCAATGTGGTTCTGGTGATCCGTCACCTTCCCGTTGCAGTTTGTACTTAAAAAAAAAAAAAAAAGGGCAAAGTGGATCAGAGAAGCGGCTCGTAAAATGTATGTACGCCGGCGGCCGTTATTTGTCAAAGCCTTTGACAGGTAATCAGTGCATGTGCAATGCTTCATTTGGGGGAAATCTCCATCAGTCAAGTTGTGATTAAAAACAAAAGTTGCAGTTTAAAGGCTCATTTTTCCCCAAAAGTGCTTTCGTCAGAAATTTCTCAGCTGTCGTGTTTACAAATGACGCTTCCATCGGGTGAAGCTAGCTCCAGATGTGTTTGGAATATCCACCAGTTGAATCTTTATTTACTCTGGCGATGAATCCGCTAGCCTTAATTAGCACGAGCCCCCGCAGTAATTTTGGCCGCGACATTTTACTGAGACTGACGAAGCTCGACAGAGGTGAAACTTACCCCCCCGGGGGCCGTGACCTTCCTCCTCTAATGAGATCACACGAGACCGCCGTGTTTCTCTCCTCTACGCCGCCAATATCAAAATAAAGACGCGAGCAGTAAATCCGACAATCCGACACGATTGTGTCTCGCAATCTGGCAGAAGAGCCGAGATGCGCAAGCTTCCTTCCGGCCTTCCGAACATTTGTCACCATTAAGATAAGACCGTATTGATTCGGCATCATGGAAATTTACGGCAGGCGATAAATCAATCGAAGGGGCTGCGATGGTGGATCTTATTAGCTAAAAGGAGCTAAAGTGTTAACCGTTGAAAATCCAGCGCAACCTTAAAGCGGGCGGATCAAAATAATCCATCAGAAGCATCAGACAGTCAAACATCCTCGATGTAACCTGAGATTATTGATATTCATTTTTATTGATCTCTAACTGCAACCCTGTCATATCCTCCCAGGGGAAGGGTGGGGGGTAGCAGTTTGTTGACATAGCGGTTCTCATCCGAGTGAGGATGTGGGCACAACAGCCGCCCTGGTGCCTCCCGTAACTCGCTGCCACGTGGCCAGCAGTCTATTAAGCGCCATTGTTTGTTGTTCTTCACCTCGCGAGCATGTGCCGCTAAAACGACTAACCTGAGGCTGACCTCTCCTGGAGCATTGACGTCTAATTGGTGCCTCTCAGCTAGCTTCTGAAACGGCCAGATGTTCAGTAGCCACCTTATCTTCCTGTTCAAACTAACCTTGGACTGCCAGGTGTCTGTTTTTAGGCCTTTTATTTGAGTCACTGCTGGAAAAGATTGAGACAACCTATATTTTGCCTCTGATATATTACGAAAAATTGCACAGAGGTCAAGTGCCGAGTCAACGTTTTGCGTGTTTGTGTGTGTGTGTAGGAAGGATAATATAGTGGAACACTCATGTTGCAGACAGGCTAGCTCATCAAATGTTCAATTCCAGAATGGTAAATGTCAAGTTCTTGTGCAGAAAACAGATGGTTGCCGATGGCCCTCGGCGGTGACTCAGCGGTCACTTTGCCCTCGAAAAAGTCAGGTTTTTAGGCTATTGAAGTCAACGATATGTATGAGGAGTTGAAGCGACTTGTCAAGCTTTCCGTCACTCACAATAAACTAAAAATACGAAGAAATATTTCACGGGAAAATTAGACTGGTAATCAATGCTTCAAATGCGCATCTGAAGTGGCTAATGCTAACGCTAGCTGACCAACAGCTAAATTCACATCCTGTCGTACTCAGAAGATAGACGAAAGTATTTTCCTGTCGTTTACACTTACACAACCAAACGGAGACAAGCCATGGCTAATCAATTTTGTATCTTCATCGTAACAATGAACACTTGGTGCTCCTCCCCACTGTCAGGCTGCCAGTGAAAGAAGTGAGAGACCAGAAATTTGAATGCTTTGTGCTCTCAAGGTCTCAAAGACGGTTATAAAAGCCTTGCAACAATTCACGTAACACAATTGAACGTTTGCCGCAATACATTATTGAAAAGAATTAGCAATTACGTATATATTATTCTTACATTCAGTAGCTAGTAGCGACCCTTTAGTTGCGTTCCACGAACTACCCAGAAGTGATTGTAAGTGCTGTTGTACCAAATCTTATTAAGTTGTCTCTTCAGTTAGCATCTTTAAGCTAATTCCTATCCAGACTACCGTGCAGTTGGTCGAAATAGCGAGCCTGTGTCAAGTCATGTCCGCCGCTATCACTGATCCTTTGAATCTTCCAACTGCATCCTTAGCTCCAACGGTCCAAAGCTCATATCGCAGTCCCTCTGACCGCTCTGCTCGCCTTTGATAGCCAGGCCCGTTTGCATTTCCGAGTCCTAGGGGCTCAGCCGTGCTCAGACACTCCCCGGCCTCCCTTAGAAGCTGCTCGGAGGCAAGTGAGAGGAAATTTCCAATCCGAGAAACCAACGCCGCTAACGCTTGACGCGATGGCGCTCTCCTTCTGAGAGCCTCTTTGCATTCATAAAAAATGTTTGCTTGGCTCTCGGAATAAAGTCGTAAGCCAGCCCCCTTCTGACAAGAAGGCTGGCCGTAGATAAAAAGATTGGTTTGAAACAGGTAGCGACGCAGATGCTGAGATAGCTTGTAGCAGATAAATCAAAGCTCCAGTGGGCAAACCATCCTTGAGTAAATCCACCTTGCTTCTCCCTGGCAGCTCAGATCAAGAAAAATGCAGTTGTGAATGTTATTTATGGGCCTTTTTCCTTTTTTCCCTCCTGGCCCTCCATATGTCTTGATACGTTCGTGTGATGCGCTACCCTCGATGTCAAAACTTCTCGCAAGGGCTGGCAGCCGTTGGTCGATTGGCGAACGGAGACCGCCGCATAATGAATAGAGCGCCTCACTATTTGGCAGCGTTGGGGATAAGGGAGGAGCGTTTGTTAACTTTGGGCAAAGGCGAGGATGATGACACGCGCTAATGCTTTGACCAGCCAGTAATCAACACTCATTATTTTTATTGAACCTTCCTGGAGAGCCAGCTGCTGTCACTGTACATGTGTGTGTGTACTGTACGCCCATCCGGCTGTAATTATCGGACCTATTCGTAACTAATGAGCACGGCCATATGCATGCGGTGTTTGCCCAATTAAGGCTTCACTGAAACTCACTTAAAGAGCCCTCGCTAGTCACACTTTTATCGTTTAATGTGGTCTAAAAACACACACACCGATAAACGGACCGACATTGAGAAGTTTGCCTTCATCTGGATCAAAGTCGAGCAAGGCCAGATTGTCGGATGTGTCTAAAAGTGGTTTAACCCGTGGTGCGGCGTTTTTGGGTTGAAAATTGAAATCACCGTTCAAGTTTTTATTTTTAAATATGAGCGGTATCTTGTGAGCAAACAGCAAGGGGAATAAAATAATGGGTTTCCATAGCACCCACTGTGTTGCTGGCATCCTGTTTCCATATACATTCTGCCCCCTCTTGCCTTGCCATATTTTCGCTTTGCCACGGCGTGAGTTCCTGGCATGAAGGTCCGGCCCACGCTGCCCACCAACCCACCCCCACTTCCTTGCTCGGTGGCCCGGCCGCATGGCGGGAGGGAGCAGGCTGCTCACCTCTGAGGGCAGCTGGCGTGCCTGATGGCCTCATTCATCAGACCTGAGGGCCCGGGATTTCTTGATGGACTGGGGGAAGGGGTGGAGGGGGGGGGTCGCATTGCGGGATGCTGTTGTTGACTGCTTTGGGATAGTTATTAAATAAGCCATGATGACAGGCAAAGCAGCTCTTTCAAGTCCTCTCAGCATGCATGTTGGAAGGCGGGAGTGTGGGAGCCAAACAAATAAAGGGCGTCCTTGGGTAATGGCGGACTCGGCCTACGAGGTTTTGAGGTCACAAATGGCGCGGCTTGGAGAAAGAATGTACAGTCGTTTTAAATTTATTAGCTTCGAAAAATCGCTTTTAGCCTGGGTTGAACGTGGACGTTAGGAGAGTGCATTTTGTCGGAGTCAAGTCTGCAGTTTGGGATTTTGGAATAATAGCTTGTTGTGTATTGTCAATTATCATAGCAAAAAAAAAAATTGACGACCTGAGAATCTATTCATAGTCGGGAACAATCACCGTAGTCATTTGGAGAGCCGCAAACACCAAAGAGGAAGAATCAAAACGTCCTTTCCAAAGCCCAAATTGAGGGGTTTCAACATGCGAGTATTTTGAGTCGAAACAGAAATCCCAGTTTGTCGTCCACTGAAGACAGATGACTCGCCTCGGGCGAGGGCCGACGACTGAGTGACAGAACCCCTCCCGAGGTCGGCCTTTTACGCAAACACACAATCACGCCTGCACACTGAGGCCATTGAGCCACCCGGCAGGGGGAGAAGACACGGCCCGCGGGCTGAGGGGACGGAAGGGGGGGGAGGTGTCCAGAGGCCACTCAGGTCTCGCTGCAGTCATGAAAGAGGCCACCGCGAAACTCCCGTCATGGGAAAATTTCAGCCTGCACCTTCCGCATTCAAGTCCGACAGTAGCCCGCCATTGTGTGTCTTTGCGAGTGTGCGTCGGCGTGAGATGGCGAGATTCCCTTGACCCTCGGCCTGCTCCGCAGCTGTCGAACCGTAAGCGAAAGAGAGAAAGAAGGAGAAAGGGATGAGAGAAGTTGAATGTAGTCCCCGAGGGCGCAGCCAAATGACTCACTGACATCCTCTTGGCGAGACCCACCCGGACACATTTTACGGCTCGTATTTATCTTCCGCTGCTTTATGTTGAGACTGTCATGCGAAATTCTCTTGATGAGGTGAATAGAAGAAAATCACTTTTGGATCATTAAAATATTACAAAATAAAATGTATTTATAAAATATATAATAATGTAAAAAATATATACATATTATTCTTAGTATTTATTTGTTTTTTTTTTATTTTTTTAGGGGACTAATGTTTGCATGAGTCATTCGAACATTTTAACAGAAGGTTGTTCATTCCGTTAAATAGCAACAATTCCATTTATTCCATTTGTTCCGTATGGTTATTTAGTTTCAGTAAACAGCATTTAACAAATAAAATTGTTTTTTTTGTTGTTTTTTTTTGTACTGCAATGACCCGACAGCAAAAACTTGTTTTAAAGAGCCGATTCCATATACAAGTCATTCTCTAATTCATTAATGAGCCTCTCTCTTGACAACAAACTCAGCCGTCGCTCCCTCCGAAAAGCATTTGCAGACACTCCAGCGGCCCCGAGTGTCGCTCGTCCACCGTCGCCTCGCTCGTGTAATTATCTCGTCAATTAGCCCGGAGGTGGAAGGATATATGACACACTCGCCATTTTCACCCCCTTCACCATTTCCTACTGGTTCCCAATTGCTGATAATTTTAGGTTTGCGCTTTCCACGTGCGCCGACAGCCTTCCTTTTTATTTCCTGATGGATTAGCAAACTCTCGTCATTTTAAAGCAGAGTTCCTCTTTCGAGAGCCACCGTATTTTGTTTTTTGTGAGACTATAAGAACAAAATGTACCAAATAACTGAATTATTTTGGCTTTCTAATGTCTGTTTATCTTCACATCTGCGTAGGCTCAGCACTGATGACTAAGTAAACGATTCAGGCTGTTCTTTGCATCGCATGTCAATGTTTTGCCAGAATTCAAATTTTTCCAATTTTTCGCTCGCGTCACCTTGTACGACGTGATCTTTATAGGAAAGCTAAAAATAGGGCGATGAGATGGAAAAAGTCAGCCACTCTATTCATTTTTAACAAGATGGTAAATGGGCTTGCTGGATTTTTTTTTTTGGATGGGAGAAGAAAAATGAACAAAAGTGGAAATGGAATTTTGAATGATGAATGCCTCAATATATCCACCTGCGTTCGCCATAACAATGGCAACGCTGGATATCGTTCACGGGTCCCCGCGGGAACTCTCGGCCACACACTGGCCCACAAACTTGGCCGCGTCTTTTATTGTGCTCGGCGACGCATGCTTGGAGATGTGGCCCGATGTCTCTTAGAGACTTCTTTGAATAGAGATGGACAAAATAGTCGATAGGCCGGAACGGACTTGGCAGCTTGCGGTTCTCTCGGAATAACAGACTCATTAATCTGTAGCTCCTCGTCGGGTTTGTGATGTCACTTCCTGTTTGCTGAGATTTCTTGGCGAATATGCATAGCGGTGGTTCGGTTAAAAATATCCCCAAAAAATTTCTGTTCCTTGTAGTCAGTCTCTTGTTTGCCTTCCATCACGTTGGCAGCGGTGCAGACTATCGCTCCCCGCTAATTGACACCCCAACACGTTTGTAATTGGCATTCTGACACCTTTAGAGTGGAAATATCAACACCCGGGACATAACCGACAGCGGCGCACTCAGTCAAGCGCCGCCCGTGAGCACGTATCCATGCAGAGGGCGAGAAAACAAAGACTTATGAGACGGCGTTGCGTCTGTCCGTTCTCTCTGCAGCTGTTCACCTTGCTGAGCTCTTAATCACTTGAGTTTCGTTTTTGCGTGTGTGTGCGGGAAGATTGTGTGCTTCTGAATGTGTTGCAGGGTTGGTCATGTAGAAGAACAGCAGGTCTTTTTTTTTTTTTTTTACGGTGAACTTCCCCCCCCTAGAAGCCATCGAGGTCTTGGCACTTGGTGCTCCGAGTGCAGCTTCCGTGAGCAGCGGCCTTTAATTTTTCAAGAGCTTGTATGCATGTTAACTTAACCTCAGCGTGACCTCGCCAATGTCAGTCTCCCTGGGCCCTCGAGTCGTGCTTTCGTCTCCCTTTTTTGTCTCCTTCATCCCCGGCTGTAAAATGTCCCGGCGATGAATTCGTCGGTGATTGGTGAGCCAGTGATGGAGAATTAGTTGCGAGAGGCTGCTGTCTGAGAATAGCACCGTTCCAGCAGAGCAGATTAACGGCAGAAAGATGTTTCTTCTAATTCCGGTGTCCGAGGTAACCGTCTCAGGAAAGTTTTTTTTTGTCCGGCTCCACGTTCAGCGTCTCTAGTTGGAAGTTAGTTCATTTTTTTCCCACATCCACAATAAATCCTCAACCCATTCCCCGTCATTCACAAGAATCACGTATTCCCCCCAAAAACAAAAACACATGCTAGGACTATAGTGCCCTTGTTCCCGTCGCCCCCCCCCCACCCAAAAAAAACGTCTCTTGTCGTAGCCGATCAGCGCAAGACGGCGAGTAAAGCAGAGCGAGAGGGAATGAAGGGATTGAATTTGACATTCAGACCCCGCCACCACCCCAGTCCTCCCCCCTTTCCTCCTCCCTTTGCCCCTCCGTGCCCCCAGTCATCCATTTAACCCCGGCACGGAGGCTGGTGCAATATTAATGCCCTTAAACACAGATGAGGTGAAAATGTGTCTGAAGGAGCAGGTCCCTGTAGGCAGGGCAAAAGCTCAGATATTCCAACACATGCACAAGTCATACTAATTCTTTTCCACTTAGACTGTACACGAAGTGGCCAGCCGGCCGGCCAGCCGGTGAGTGTTTGTGCAGTCTCGCTGTTTGAAACTGAAACAGGCTTAAGGGAGATTTAAGGATCAAGGTGCGTTTACATGAAATCCAAAACCCAGAACTGAACCTCCCCCCCCTCGCCCTCTTGAAAACGAAAGCCAGGGCGTTGCGCACTCGGTGTGGAATGTTGATCTGAGTGGAAAAAGAGTGGAGGCAGGTGAGAGGTGAGGTGAGCGGACACGGGTGTCGAGGAGGGGGGCTCCGGGGCAGGAAATCGATTCGGCCCCCGTGTTACCTGAATAATGAATAAGGCGCTGTGTCCAGAGATTGCCGGCAATAGCTGTAAGGCGAAGTGTTGGACGGCCGTAGCGTGGAGCGAGGAGAAAAAGTGCCCTAGCTTGATCTCGACTTTCCATTTTTAATTTATATGATGATTCAAAATGCCAGGAAATGAAAAGTCCTCACCGGTGTCAGTGGGTTTGCAGCACCGCCGCACTGCCAATGTTACCAAAGCAACATGAACCCACTTTTGAAGTTAATATTTTTAAGGGTGGAATGCGAAAGTGCAAATAATGCTTAGCGCCAAGAATAATCAACTCTCTGCCAATATGCAAAACACGCTCAAAAGAAGCGAGGGGCTTTACACTCGAAGACAGTTAAAAGTTTTTCTCGTTCTGCTTGCGGTTTGAAATTGTCAAAACAAAGAAAAAAATCGTTAAGTCATCCTTCGCCATATTGCGGTTTGATTTTGCAATTGTTTTTCGTCAAATCCCCTTTTGTAAAAACAAATGAAACAATAGCATCTGTATTTGGTTACTTTTCATGACTTTTGACTTTATATGCCGTATTTATACCGTTTAACAAAAAGCAGGCGCCATCTTTGACATCGATAGCCGTCAATGGCGGTGAACGAGATAAGATAATTCACCAGAGTTACAACCTCTGAGAGAAACCAAGACTTTGATGCGGCCCAGGCTGAGAATTAATTTGACGCCAAATGGTTTGTCCGAGCCTTGACGTTGCTCTCTCGATCCATTTGTCAAGGCCGAACAGTCTGCCGAGTGTTTAGAGTCGTAATATTTGATAAGCAGACCGCATCCGAGTGTGTGTTTGTCATCAGGATGCTCCTGGCTGACTCTCTGGCTCTCGTTGGAGAATATCAAGAGGTACTACGTTGAAAGAAATAGACGCTGGCATGTAATCTACTTAAAGCATTGATTTATCTCTTTATCCAATTGTGCCGCCTCACGTAACCCGACTCCAGGCTATATCTCGTCATAAAAAGGAAATGTTTATCTCCGCGTATTCAATTAACGGGTCGGGAGGTATTTCCGAGGTTGTACTCCGACTCGGTTTATCCTCCCGCGGAATGTTGTCAAAGATCCAGAGATGTGTTTCTTTTTCTCTTTTGGAAGGGATCCCCAAAGACGTGGTATTTGGTGTCGTTGTTTTCTTGTGGCGAGGAGGAGAAGTGTGTACTGTAGTCCAAATAATTGGCTCAGGATTCCCAGCAGGGGGAAGGTAAACTGAAAGTGACACCGGGGCTGAGAGCGATGCCTTCCTTTTTTCGGCACTCGAAAAAACACAGTTGCTTCGGACTGAGAACGACGGCCGAGTAAACACGTAAACATATCGGAGCTATTTTAGGCCTGATTTTGACACATTTTGAAAAATCCTCACGTGTGTACCAGCAGCGACCCTAATGCTTACCACCACCCAGTTCTCGGATTCATTATTTATACCGCAGGCTACGTAGCAACTGATTTGATGTGATGCCGCATGGAGGGCAGACTGAGTAAGGGAGAAGGCCTGTTGAGGTTAAGTGCTCGGTTGTCTGACTGCGAAGGAAGGGGGGAGGCAGATTGAGGGTCGTAGAGCAACCATGAGATCATCCCAGGAGAGAAGATAGTATATTCCGAGATGCGCTTTAAGGAGCTTGGCCCCCGTGCCACAAGTTTGCCGAGCGCTCCTGCTTGTTTGTCTTTAATAATCCACCAGGTCCTCGCAATGATGTTGGTAGTTCAGAATAGCTGAAGCTAACAAAACCTAGCGCTAGCCTCTTCTACCACCGTCTGGGACCTGCACAGGTATATGAAAATTTTTGATTCGTTGGACCGGACATTCCGCTACTCCTCTGTGTTATCGTCAAAAGTCCTCTGTAAATTGTCAGATTTGAAGATATTAAAACACGATTAATCGATTTTTAAGCAGGGCAACAATCGGCTAATCGGGTTGACCCTTGGCACCGACAGAATATGCACTTCTTCTAAGCTAAAAAAAATGTCTATACAAATAAAAAAATAAAAATAGAATAAAAAATAACAAAAAAATATATGTCTATACAAATTTATTGTGTTACACGTCTTTCTATTTTCTATTTTTTCCATTTCTTTCTGGAAAGCAATGTGATCAGTTGACAATATGTTATTGTGTTACTGTTCAATTTAAAAGGGACTGTTGTGAGCGCGTCCTTACTTTATCTCTCGCTGTGTATTTCAGCACGCAAGGCCAACTTATTAAAAGCCCATGCTGTGATAACAGATTATACATTAGACGCAACTCCGGCACTCACGTGTATGCTCATGTGTACGTGCGTGAAATATAACCCCCGATCATCATATCGGAGAAGAAAAGTCAACACTGTTCCCTGCCACGCTCCATTAACAACAGCAGAATTCATAATCGCATTCATTTTCCAGCAGCTTTATTTAATAAAGTGGAATAGGCCTAGTGCCTCCATTACCATAATGCTACTTAACATTAATCTCGGTCATTAAAGAAGACTGATAGGCAATCCCTCGGCGCTCGGGTCTTAGAGATGAACTCAAGTCGGAAAAATGCTTGTAATCATAACGCCGCCCAACGCAAGATGGCGGTAAAGCGTTGGCCGATAGGAAAGTACGACGTCATTGTGTTCAGCTGAGTAGCGCTAGCTAATAAATGACAACAGTATTGTTGTTTTTTCGTCCTTGTTGTACTTCCGACTTTTTACCTCGACCTATTCCCTCGCCATCGCCAGGCTGTCCTCCGATGCCTCCTCTTTACTCGCTTAATCAATAACCGGCAACCCCCCCACCCTTCAACACGCACACTTGACATCTTCTTCCCGGCAATCCACATCCCGATTTCACTGGCTTCAGCTTTGAAGAAGGATGTCAGCCGGTCTCACTTCACGCAGCTTCATCACTCCAGAGACCCGACCTCGAGACATACCTCTCTTTTTGTAGATCCGCTTTATCTCTTCATTGCTCTGTTTGAGTCATATGTTCGCCCAGCGTCTGCGTTGAAATAAATAAACGGCAAAGAAACATGGAAAAAAAAATCTTTTGATTCCACCAATCTCTTAAGTGGTAATGGACTGACTGGATACTGTTTTAATGTTTCATATTTTTATTACCGCTTTAGTGAGTGCTGTCATTTTCATGACTTGTTTTGCTAATGAAACTTGATTTTTTTTTAACAATGGATCTGTCCTCTCTAATCAATAATTCACCAATTCTTTCCAAGAAAGCAGCGTTGCCATTGAACTTGATTTCACCAACTAATCGGCGGGATTAGGCCACTCATAAATCAATTGTCAAAGTCATTAAAAAAAAAAAAAGTTTTCCAATGCCCCATTACTTGGTAGTCAGTACTAAAGTGTTATGGCAATACATCCAGTATTATCGTCATAAACACCAGGAAAAGAGCAAACGTATTTTCTTACAATGCGGATCATTTGTCTCCACGTTTACGTCGTTACTTTTTGTTAAAAAACAAATTCTTTTGCCAAAAGCCTCCAGCTACTGGCAAAATTCTTTTCCTGCCGCCTGTATGAGTGATACTCATGTTGCTTGAAACTCACCCCAGAAAGAGTGCATTATTTATTCTCCAGTTTCCCTTCTCTAACTCTGGAGATTTGTTCAGAACATAGTGCAACTTTACTTTCGAGATGTAATG
This sequence comes from Syngnathus scovelli, assembly GCF_024217435.2. Taxonomy (NCBI): domain Eukaryota; kingdom Metazoa; phylum Chordata; class Actinopteri; order Syngnathiformes; family Syngnathidae; genus Syngnathus; species Syngnathus scovelli. Next base: position 10,845,274 of record NC_090859.1, on the reverse strand, counting down.
CATCGATACATGGCTGGGTGAAATCTGCTTTTAAGTTTACAGTGACGCCGAGTCAGCGATTCTCTTTGGCATGGTCCGATTATTCTTGTATTGATGCTTTGCAATGGTGACTAATCCTCATACCATAGACAACGGCTGGAAGTCCTAAGAGTAAACCGTCTGGATGGTCTGCTCTTTTTGTTAACATGTTTAGTCAAGTCTGTTGAGATGAGCTTAGTGCGTTTTTGTCCCCCCCCCCCCCGAGAGCGACGCTGTGATCTGCGACAGAGCCCGCAGAGGCACCGGCCTCCCATCAGATCAAGTACCACTAATTAACTTGTTTAAACAAACCAAGGAGCGAGAGTCAAGAGAAAAGCTTTCAGTCTGGTTTTGAAAAAGCCATTAAAAGGCAGCTGAACTCAGTGACACAAACCGGGGTCGGCGTTTAGTCTTATCGACGGCCCGGAACCTGAAGCTTTTGTGTTGTGTGTGTTTATGTGGCAAGAGGAGGGAAGATTATGGCGCTCTGTGTTTATAGTGGACGCCGGACAGGAACGACAGACTTTTGCTGAAGTCTCCCAGATGTGAGCAAGGTGACCTTTGACCTCCCCGCGTGTCGAGTGTGATATTGTCGTCTATGATCAAAATCTACTTTCTGACCTACCTGTGTATTTCTGCATGTAATTTGCCAGTTGGTGAAAAGCGCGATGCGATTCTCGTGCGGTCGTCAGGGCGGTCGCGGGCAACGCTAACGAGCTCATTTAACCGCCACGGCAACAGCTTCAGGAAGTTGCACGTCCCCTTTCGTCTTTGTTGTTTGTGATCATCGGCAATTTAATTAGACGGAGCCGCTTAATAATAGAAACATTCAGGTTGAATGGAAGCGCAATCTCCATGGGGATGTCGGACACACACACACACACACACACACACACACACGTATATATACACTAGCATAATTGGGTTGGAAGTTCAGGTCAAATCAGCTTGTGAAATCAATCCTTAGTAAATGTTATTCTAATATCCTAGTCTATATTCTTAAAGTAAGTCTTTAAGTAAGCGTGTCTTCCTAGACCTGAGCCGGACCGAAAGCCATGTCAGACTCGCTGGGGCGCCTCGGCGTGATGCATGGTCTTCATTTCCCCCCCGTGGCCCGTCTCCCGCTCCCCGCTTCCACCGTGAGACAGACGGCGGAAATGAATGGTGGGGAAGTCATCTCCCACGTTGCCATTGTCTCCACCCGCCGTGCATTGGAATTAACACATTTATTAAAGTGCTGGGTTGAGACCTCCACTTATTGCGTTGCCAAGCGGCGCAGGCCAGGGGTTGCTCGTCATGAGAAAATTGAATTAAAAATGCTGAATGGGTGAATGAAAAGGTTGTTAGATTGTAATTGGGAAAAACTAACAGTCATTAGAGTGCAATGGCGTCATGAGTTTGATTTGCTCTGTGACCACAGAGCTTAAATCACCTTTCCCCATTGAAATGAATGGAAATGCCATTCATCGGTTCCAAAATTAAACCCCTCACAAATTGTAGTAATGCATTTTTGCAGTCTTTCATATTAACTCGGAATTGGTTTGAAGAAACCAAAGGTGACAGCAAAGGTGATTTTATCTGCTGAAGTTTGACGACCCGAGATCAACTCCTGACAGGTCCATTAGCATAGGTATGCGCTAAAATATGCTCCTTGGCATATTTAAGCCTTCCAACAGTCTGGCCAGTCACAACCAGCTGTCAGCATTTTTTTTTTTTTCTTCTTCAGGGAGCTCATACAGGAGGACGATGTTAGAAATTCTTGCTTCATGATTGGATCAGCTCATGAGTCTTAACAGCACTTCCCGTGGTTTTTGATTAGACCCTGCAGACTGTGAAGCTACTGTAGCGTAGACCCTTTGTGCGCTCTCATTTCCTGCCCCGTGTCTCCAGGCTGGGAGGTAAATAGCAGACGCTTTCATTCTGAGGCCGAGCCGCCCGCGTCTCGTCACCCTCTGGCTTCATTTTCTCCTGCGCCGGCTCGATGTCATGTCTCGGGGGCACCTCATCTCCTGTCCCTTTGCACTTGGTCTTCATCAGCCCCTCCCCTCAAAGCCTTTGGGCTACAACATTCTAATGGAGACCACTTACATCTCCTTTTAAATCTTAACACTGCTGGTTAACCCCGTATTGATGTACCGAGACGCCCCGCCCCCCGGGCTTCATCAGCCGTTGGAGCAAAGACAGATCCGGTTCGCAGACAAAGAAAAATAATGATCTCCATCCATCAAAAGCTGAACAGAGCTGCGTTGTTTTTTTCTTTTCAGGCCTTCCGGTGTTTAACGTGTTTCACCTTGCCGTCCGTTTATTTGCGTCGCTGCTTTAAATGCTTGAGGCAACCAGGTCAAGGATCCAGGTCAAACGTTCGCTTGTCTCTTTTGAGGGTTACGGCTTGTAGATTCGAAATGGTTTCGGGTCCAAGGATCCTTAACGGGCGATGTGGTAAATAAGCCAAGCCCAATTCACTGCTTTGTGTTTTAGTTCCAAGATACGACTTGCGGAATGTCCGGAGCCTCCAGTTTGAGAAGCGCTCCTGTAGATAATGCAGATGTTAGCTGATGATTGATTTTCTTCATCAGGCCAGATGCTGGCCATACAAGCGTACAACAGAGCCCGAAAAACCATCAAGCCGCTCTCTTCTTCCCCTCAGGCTAAGGGAGCTTTATGTAGTCCAGAAACGCTTGTCCAAATATCTAATAAGCCATCTTTAGGTCTTTAGGCTACATCCCACCTTCATCTCCCTCATACCTCTCGCTCCCCTGAGGCTTTTGCATCAAAGGAAATGTGTTTACCCAAAGGATCATACGCAATATCCCCGCTCAAGCGCGTCCGTTGGTATTCCCGGAGTATATCCGCACGACAGGTGGCCTCCCCCCACCCCCCTCCCTCCAATAAAACCCACAAGTTTGCTGCGGTCCTTTCAAGGGCCGGCCATACGTATCCTTTTACCCCGGGCAACGTTGGCCTCCCTGGTCTGGGACATGTTAGCAAGCTGCCAAATGAAAGGGGATAAATCACGCAAATGAAAACAAATAGAGCCGGGGCTAATTAAAAGCATTTGGGCTGCTCTGAAAACATATTTGGTGGTGCTCCCGGAAACATATGTTCCTCCTGGGGTCTTCTGAAAGGGAACAGTGTTTGCCCCCCCCCGTTTCTTTTCCTTTACTTGTCATGAATTTTGTGCACACGCACAAAAAAAAGATACCGCAACTCAATGCTGTGTTTTTGTGTGTGGTTGATTTGTGCTCACTTACTAATTTGGTTTTTCTTCTCTCTCTCCCACGCTCTTCATATTTTCCTGACGCTTCCGTCGCAAACAAAGGTAAGTGTATTCAGAAACTTTTTTTTAACCTTTTGTCTGCACAGTAAGAACTACGGAAGAGGATTAGGGCCAGTGAAGAAAAAAAAAACGAGGGGTGACTGGATTCTGACTTTTTTTCTCAGAATTCTGACTTTATTCTCAGAATTCTGACTTTAAAGTCAGAATTCCGACTTTATTCTCAGAATTCTGACTTTAAAGTCAGAATTCCGACTTTAAAGTCAGAATTCTGAGAATAAAGTCAGAATTCTGACTTTAAAGTCAGAATTCCCAATTTCTTACTTTAAAGTCAGAATTCTGACTTTATTCTCAGAATTCTGACTTTAAAGTCGGAATTCTGACTTTATTCTCAGAATTCTGACTTTATTCTCAGAATTCTGACTTTAAAGTCAGAATTCCGACTTTAAAGTCAGAATTCTGAGAATAAAGTCAGAATTCTGACTTTAAAGTAAGAATTCCGACTTTAAAGTCAGAATTCTGAGAATAAAGTCAGAATTCTGACTTTATGGCGTGGGGTGGCGGAGGGAAAGTCAGCGTGGTGTGGTTTTGACCAGCGAGGACATTATGTCGTCAACGAGTGACTTTTTGCGTGCCAGAGGATTGCCGGAGGACGTCATTTCACTCTTGGAGGAGCAGGGGGTGAGTAAATAAAGCATTGAGTTCATTTTGGTGACTGTTGCGTATATAACTGGCTCCGTGTAGCATGTAGCTCCGTTGCTAATTGATAGCTCTTGACGGGATGCGCCGCATTTACACGTAAAGAAGCATTATGCGTATTTGTGTACATTCAGTAGTCAGTTTTATTAAACCGATGACGTAATGTACGATTATAAATATATATATATATATACATACACGTCACGGCAACGTCACAAAGCGTTGGTAAAACATCGCGACTCGCGTCATCAAACCACTTATATGCCTTGCTGACTCCATACCATAATCCGTGGCTAGCTCATTTTAAGTATGTACACACTCACATTAAGTCAACTGATGATTGAAATAGTGCATAAAATGAAATAGTGCATAAAATGAAATAAAAAAACACATAGACTTCAGGTATAAATGTGGTTTAATAAATTCTTAAAGATTAAACAGTTGCAACATGTTTGTCGAGTGTGGATTTGATTTACCATAAGTATTATATTTGTGCTTCATTCTTTCAAATTGATTCTGTGTGACGGATATTTTTTTCAATCATCGTGCAGATTGACAGTGATGTCATCACACTGATGGACGATGCCACTCTTGCCAATTACATCCCTCGCTATGGAGACCGCATTGCACTCTTTAATTTTTGCAAGACGAAACAGCCTACATCCAAAAGAAAAAACGGACTTTTAGAAAAACTACGTGAAAAAATGAAACTCAGGAAAGATAGTGACAAAGAGGACACCACCTCAAAGACACAACCACAAGAGACAAAGAAGCAGAAAACAACAAGAAATATTGCAATCGGATGGATACACAGTGATGGAAAGATGACCAAACAGGTGAGGGAGAAGCAGGGAGGGGGTACCAGAAAACTTCAAATGTCCACAGAAGCTGGGTTGAAAGACATTCTCAAGGAAGGAAAAAACCTATTTTTCCCAGATGGAATTTCTCCCAAAGGATCACAATTAGACTTTGAGTTCGAGGTTTGGGATTTCAAACAAAACTGCCTCACTGATGACACCTGCCATTCCATCGGCTATATGTACGAGGCTGCAAAGCTAACATTGCTGCGTTTTTACATTGCAACAAGACCAAAAGACAACCAAGATGATGTCCACACACACAAGGAAGTTACGTCAGACAATGGCAGTGAATACAATGCCGCGGAAAGTGACAAGGTCTCTGTTTATTCAAATGAAGTCTACCAGCCATTCAACATTTCTGTTGATTCGGAAATTACCTTTGGTCCCACATATGACACAGAGGAAGATACAGAAGTCACAATGATCTACGATGGTCCTGCTATGCCCCTCAATCTACCTGATCCACAGGATGTGTTGACTATAACTGTCCACTCCACTGACACATTGAATGATATGATAAGAGCATTCTGTACAGAGGAAATATTGAACAAAACACTCAGTGTGAAACGCATACTCCCAGATGATAGAGAAGAAGCAGGTGTTGGGTCTGGAGTACTGAGAGATGTTCTCACCTGTTTCTGGCAGGAATTCTATGACCGATGCACCCTTGGTACATCAATTAAAGTGCCATTTATCCGTCATGATTTTTCTGCAGCAAAGTGGAAAGCAGTTGGGAGAATACTTATAAAAGGTTACCAAGATTGTTGCTATTTCCCAAACAAACTTGCATTTCCTTTCCTCGAGCAAGTGCTTTTCAACTGTGTCTACAGTGATCCAAGGGCCCACTTTCTGCAGTTTGTGAGCAGCCAGGAGCGTGACGTTTTGATGGACGCAATGAAGGACTTTTCAGAAGTGGACCAAGATGATCTTGTGGAAGTTCTTGACAGCTATGGGTGTAGAAAGAGAATCACACCTGAAACCTTTCCCACAATACTGCAGGAAATAGCGCACAAAGAGCTTGTCCAAAAGCCCATGTTTGTTATTGACTGCTGGAGGGAGGTTACTTTTCACCATGACTTCATAAGTCCTGACGCACTTAACAAGTTGTGCTCTGACTTGCAACCTACTTCCAAAAAGGTCTGCCAACTGCTGACATTTCCAAATGATTTAACCTCAAAGCAGAAGGAAGTGGTAAATCATCTGAAAAGGTTCATCAGGGAGTTGGATGAACTCAAGCTTCAGAAATTTCTCCGGTTTTGCACAGGATCTGATCTTATTGTCACCGACACCATCCTTGTAGAGTTTCAACAAATGACAGAGTTTAGTAGAAGACCAGTGGGGCACACATGTGGAAAGGTTTTGTACATTGCTGACAGCTATGAAAATTTCCCAGACTTCCGATCAGAATTCAATGCCGTTCTCGAAAGCAATATCTGGGTCATGGATATTGTTTAATTCTGTCAATAACATAATTATCCGTTGTAAGTTGCATCAACACAACATATTTTGTTCACTGTTCTTATTGGTCAAATAGAAACAAACTTTATATTTGTTCCTTCACTGTTTTTAGAATTGTATAGAAACAGCTTGCATTTGGTATTGTTTATTATATAAAAATTCTAGGGTTTTATTAAAATGACCCAAGATGTTATGCATAACCGTTGGATGGTTGTTTTCAGCAGCTACATAGTATTAAGTGAATGCTTCTGTAAAAAACAGTAGTAATATTCTATTGCATTCAATAAACTCACTCTTCATCCACTATGTATTTCCTGACTGCACCTGAATGTTGGTATTTAAAAATAAACTATTATGTTGTACAGATGACTTCCAATGAAAAGACAATTTTTAATATACAAGTAATACATATTTAAGCAGTCAATTTCAGGACATTTCAAGCAAAATGTAACATCTTTGTTTTTGTTAGTCACAAATGGAAAAAAATAACCATAGATCAGGTAAGCATAGTTAAAAAAATAATAATTTTGCAATGAATTATTCTGGAAAATTTGGGTCATTAAGGAATATTCAAAGGTCAAGAAGGCATTGTAAGACTAAAAAAACATAGTAACTGAGTATATAGGCTACTGATTAAAAAAAATCTGAAAAATTATTTTCTGAGGAGTTTATATGTTCATTACATCAATACGCTTGTCAAACAATCTTCAGTAATTCCTCTCTCAACGTAAGATACAAGTCACTTGCATGCAATGGATCTGATGGAGCGTGCCATTCATTTTCCTCCATTAGCAGACAACACAGTTCAAATACAGTTTCATCGCAAGGAAACTGGCATTTTGGAGTGCACTCTTCCATACATGCAGTGATATCTTGCATTCCAGTGGGTTTCAGTCGATCCTCGGCACTGTGCATGGCAGGGAATGAATACATGACGACTGGCCGGCCTGAAGCTGTATCACCGTTCGACCTTGGTCTTATTTTGTGTGAGTTCCATGTGTTCACAACTTCATCCAGCTCATCCTACACAAGAGCAGCATAGTTAAGTATTTAAGTACATTATTTTTTACTACTCATTTATTCATTTCAAATTCAAAAACATGATGGGGAGATAAAATATTTTACCTGCACAAGATTAAGAAAGCAGAACTGGATAAGACTTTTATCCAGAAAATCTCCTGTGTAGTGACCATCCTCCTGAAAAGTTTGAAATAAATTAATCCAGAACTGTGCGCTCTGTTTGCGAAGGATGGACCACCACCCTTCAATGCGCTGATTGGCAGTACTTCTCCCATAAAGAAAACTTTTCTCCCCAGCAAAATTGTCAGAGTGGTTTTGTCGCAAAAACACTTGCATCTGTTCAACACAGCCATTTTCTGTGCCTCTGTCTGCACGGATCCTCTCTGGACATCCACCAATGCGCGAAACTGTTTTGATGAAATAACTTGCAATCACCTTGGGATCATTGTTTGTGGTATAGGCCTCTGCCCATAACACATACCGGCTAAACCCATCAATACAACCATTGATGCAAATCCCATAGGGTTTTAATTTATCATAGCCATCCATGTGCCAAAGAGCATTTGGGCCTCGACAGCTGTACTGACGTCTTCTAAGGCGTCGTGCTCTTCTTAATTCTACGCCGACTGGGTCAACCAATTTTATAATTTGTCTTATTGTATCTTGTGAGACAACAAATCCTTTTTGAATCGCACGTAGATGAAGCCAGCGATAACCTTGCATCTGGCCACAAGTCAGGATTTCATGCTGGACAAAAGCCAACACATCTCCCAGGTCCGACTGATTCTTTCTTCGGAACAGACCAAGTCTTTTACAAGTTCTCTTCAGAGTCCGAATACTTATAATAGTCTGAGCATTATGTGCTAAAACTGCAAGTATTTCCTTGTTGCTGAATGCAAGTCTAAAGCATAGCTTGATTAAGTCATCCAAATCCGGCTTTTCAGGCACTGGTTGAGTTGCACCCTCCATCAGTCACTTTATCTGCACAACAAAGAAAAAACAATTACAATTTGTCAAACAACAGTGGGCATTTTGAAAACATGACTTTATGACAGTATGCTTATTGTAGAAAGTTGTTTTTAATAATAATGTTCTCACCCCTGATACAATGTCAGGTGTAACTTCACTAAACAAGTCTCATCCAGTGAGTAAATAAAGACGTGCGTGTGTGCATGATTATACTTCAAATGATGTAACCTTGAATTGTGGCACGTAGAATCTCTACTCTTAAACAACAGCGTGATCAGTGTATTGAGTTAAATTTAAGGTTCAATGATAGTGCAGCCGGCCACAATCAGCAAGGCATCGTTTATGCCGCGAGTCGTTGTGCTTTAGCGACTCTTTGTGACGTGTGTGTGTGTGTGTATGTGTATGTAAGTATATATATATATATATATATATATATATATATATATATATATATATATATATATATATATATATATATATATATATAAAATCGTATATTACGTCATCGGTTTTATGAAACTGACTACTGAAAGTACAAAAATAAGCATAATGCTTCTTTACATGTAAATGCGGCGCATTCCGTCAAGAGCTATCAATTAGCAACGGAGCTACATGCTACACGGAGCCAGTTATATACGCAACAGTCACCAATATGAACACAATGCTTTATTTACTCACCCCCTGCTCGGTTTAATAAAACTGACTACTGAATGTACAAAAATACGCATAATGCTTCTTTACGTGTAATTGAGGCGCATCCCGTCAAGAGCTATCAATTAGCAACGGAGCTACATGCTACACGGAGCCAGTTATATACGCAACAGTCACCAAAATGAACTCAATGCTTTATTTACTCACCCCCTGCTCCTCCAAGAGTGAAATGACGTCCTCCGGCAATCCTCTGGCACGCAAAAAGTCACTCGTTGACGACATAATGTCCTCGCTGGTCAAAACCACACCACGCTGACTTTCCCTCCGCCACCCCACGCCATAAAGTCAGAATTCTGACTTTATTCTCAGAATTCTGACTTTAAAGTCGGAATTCTTACTTTAAAGTCAGAATTCTGACTTTATTCTCAGAATTCTGACTTTAAAGTCGGAATTCTGACTTTAAAGTCAGAATTCTGAGAATAAAGTCAGAATTCTGAGAATAAAGTCAGAATTCCGACTTTAAAGTCAGAATTCTGAGAATAAAGTCAGAATTCTGACTTTAAAGTAAGAAATTGGGAATTCTGACTTTAAAGTCAGAATTCTGACTTTATTCTCAGAATTCTGACTTTAAAGTCGGAATTCTGACTTTAAAGTCAGAATTCTGAGAATAAAGTCGGAATTCTGACTTTAAAGTCAGAATTCTGAGAATAAAGTCAGAATTCTGAGAAAAAAAGTCAGAATCCAGTCACCCCTCGTTTTTTTTTTCTTCACTGGCCCTAATCCTCTTCCGTAAAGAACACAAATTATTTATACATGGATGTTTTTAAATACTCCACCGCAGGTTCCAGATTTGAGGTCATGTTAGTTTGCAGAATAGTTTTGTGCAATTACAGTATAACTTTTTGCGGTCTGTTAATTTTGAGTGTAATTTCACTGTCATCCACAAGATGGCAGCACACTGTTTTACACTGTGCTGAAAATGATTCAACGCTAAATTCTCTGTAACCCTGCTTTTTATGTCTACAAAAAGCTGAGTTGTACATTAATTTCCTACGCCATCATTGCATTACGAGTTGCTGACATGTTACTCCAGTGCGAGCGAGGCAATAGCAGTTAAGAGGTTCACATAAACAGTCAGATCCCCGCTGGTTCATAAACAAACTCTCCATTTTCCGGTTCGGGCCTCAGAAAGTTTCTCGCGGCGCAACCAGAAGCAGCGGCTTCGCTCCCTGGCCCGCCAAAATGGATCAGCTGGAGGAGGGAAAACAGGAAGGCTCGCTGACCCGTGGACTAGTTCAATTAGCATTTGCTAGGGACACCTCCTCTCAGCAGTGACTAGCTTCTATGTGTGTGTGTGTGTGTGTGTGTGCATTCTGTGGGTATAACTGCACGTCGGCCATGAAATATTAAAACATACGGCTGAGAGTGCAGTGAGGTTGAACCCCTCGTTCCCCTCCCTCATCAAAAATAAAAGAATGGTGCGTAATGTATTTGGAAGACGGCAAGAAGGCTGGCTCATTTGATAGCCATGCTATTTAAATAGAGACAACGGACACAGCATTAGGTACACCAGTTGCCGAGTCTCAATTAAATTATAGTTCAGAGTTTTCACATGAGAACACGAGAGATTAAAACACCTGCCGCAGCCCGAGAGCCGCCCGGACGCAATGAGCGAGCGCGTGTTTGCGAAATAAGGGTCAGAGGTGAGCAAGTTGAGTCGGTTCGCTCGTAATGGCTTTAACCTCTGACTACCAGCGCTGACCCGAGCCGTCTTTTAATGCGGCGTGACTGACGGCTGGGCGGCGGCCTGCATTCTTTGCGTCCTTTGTTCCGAGATTGATGCTACTCGTGCGCTCCGAGTGATTGACAAGTTTTGCGGCTTTTCTTACAACTTGGAACTGAATATAGCTTCTCTATACAAGAATACTTTAAGTAACATTTACTTGCAGGCATGTATTTATTTATTCTACCATCTTTGGCAAACTGAGTCACTTCCAGTAGTTGTGAAACTCTTCTTTGCTTCTCGTGACTGTGTTATACTGCCCCTTGTGGCCAACTCGTGCACAGAAGGAGCCCAAGGCACCAGTGAAAAAAAATAATAACCGATAAAGGCACTCAAATATCATTAAAAGGAATTTCGACCTGCTTGTAAAAGCGTATCATGATGATGGGGATGATGTAAAAGTGTATTTCTGCCAAGCTCCAGTTTGCGCTCGCACAGCAGGCAGCAGCTTTTCCGCTAATGGAGCAAGAGGACTTGAAATATGACTAATTGTCGCATCTATTTCGCTCATAAACGCGCCCCTTGTTTTGGAGGGAGGAAACCAAACCGCTATTGATGTTTCCCCGGCATATTGCTTTTTACATATTTAAAATACATGGCTGTGAGGAGGAACTCGGCGCTATGTGGGAGGTGTGGGAAGAACATCTGCTCCAGCCTGTTGCAAAAAAAAAAATAAAAAGAGCTCCGAGGTGCCGAGTGAGACGTGCGATTGAAAATGCTTCCTGAACTGACCTCATCAACGTGTGTGCTGAGGCTTGAAGACTCTTACAAAGGTCACGACCTTTAATACCACTGTCTAGGTCTTCAGCAGCAGCTGTTGTCTGCGTGCTGCAGAAGCGGAGATGTTGGATCATTTGGATTCAGTATGTTGATGATTGGGCCTTTAATGACATTGATCGGAAGTGAGGAAAAATGCTTCCGTCATCATTAGGCGTTACCCCACTTCAATTATATATTTTTTTGCGAAACAAGGCTGCTGGTGAGGCACATAGGTTGTGTGCTGTGCGGGCGATGTGTTACTTTGCACATGAGTGTGTAGGCGTTTTGTCGAGGCGGATGGCAGCAGACGCCAGCTAATGTACAGGCCTATAAAAGCTAATGGATCCAGTGGGGATGGCAACGCTGATATGAAACTTAGAGGGGTGCTCTTGAGGTATATTGCCTTTAATATGCAATGTTGACGCCACATGGTGCGTGCTAAGCAAGTTTAGTGCAAAAAGCCACAATATGGCTCGGCTGTATTCAAATAGATGCGAGGAAATACTAGAACTGACTCTCAATGCTGTTTTTCTGTTTCGGTAGCATTTCCATCTTCAAATATTCTAATGTGTTTAGAAACATATGTCTGAATTCACTTTATCATTGTTTTGCATTTTCGGATCACGTTGCGGTACTCCATTCCACGTCTCCGGCACAACATCGGTCGTACTATATATTATATAGTGTACTGTTTTGCTTGAAGCTTAATTGCAACAAGCTTGCTTTGTTGTCATGCTTTCAACTAATTAGTGACTAATGCGAAGTGACAGTAAATGCCACTGGTAGCGCTTCTTTCACTGCAGTGTCAAGTAGAAACCTTTCATGTTGCGGGATTATTTGTGACCTAATTTGATGAGCCACGACACGCGTTTCAAAAGTGATTAAAATGAAATATCCAAAACACAAGTCCTTACGCCCCCATTAATAATTAACAAAAAAATATAATGATAATAATAAAATCAATGATCAATTATAATGCTTATAATTATATTATGTATTATTATTTATTTTATTTTATTATTTTTATTATATTATTTCAAGCAATAATAATGGTAATATTAGTCACAATGATAAAAAAATCATGACGATATTAACAGCTATATTATTTTGTCATTGCTAAGTTCGGAGGAAGGGCTGATTATTTTAATCATAAGAATTCGAGAAGCAAGCCTCTCTATTTGATTCTGTTTTTGAATTACTCATTGGCTTGTTTTGTTTTCAACACCTGCTTTGGAAACACAGTTCAGCGGTGCGGAAAAGCCCGACAGAAGCCTGCCGGAGGGTTGCGGATCACAGGCAAAGTCAAATATTTGGGAACGAGGCGGCCGAGAGGCGCACGCCTGAGATCTTTTCATCCCCCGCAGATGGAAATCTGTGTGTCTGTCAGAATGGATAGAATGCTGGGAAGAATAAGACAATAAACAAGCGAAAGAAAAAACAAGTGATTACGATATCAAGTATTGGATTACGTTTGTAATATTGTCTACCATTCGAAAGCGAACACTCGATATCGCTGCAATGCCATCCCGGCGCCATTTTGTAGGAAATCATAAAATAATAATAATAAAGTAAGGCACTAAAATGTAATATGGCGCTTTGGCTTCCTCCTGGATATTCTCTTATGTTCAACTTATTTTATCAACTTATTAACTCAAATATAGCCTCACATGAAAACAGAAATCAGACGAAATTGGCTTTTTTTGTTTTTTTACAATATATGAAAGATGTGAATTTAACATGAATTTAAAAAAATATATATTGCAATGAATGAGACATAATTATTTCAAAAGATTGGAGGTGACTGGAGGTCACCACACAACCCTGCCAAGGTTTCATAAAGCAAGATTGTCGCTCTTGTGGTAAACAATGAGCCAGACGAGATAAGTCGCATTTGATGTCTTTGAATGTTCTTAAATATGTAGCAGCTCCATTTCTGCTTTGGCTGTATCTGCACAAGCTTCAATATGAGCCAGATAATTGGCTTCACTTGCTTTGTGTCCAGCCGCTGTCATCCCCGTTTTTTTCTATTTATTTATTTTTTTAGTGCTTTCCAGATCTGCCACCAGGGAAAGTCATAGACACGCTAACTGTGGAGATGAGAAGAGGCAGCCTTCCACTTATTAGACTGCCACGCTATCTGTCCAGCTATCTTTTTCCGTCTCGGACGAAGCAAAGTTATTTGCATCGCCACCAACCCGCACGGGTGGTGTAATGTTGCTCGGCTTATATCGGCGACGGGGGCTCCGTCCTTGGAAGTGGGTCATCTAGCGGACGGGCTGGAAGACAGAGCGATGCCCTCAGCCTTACCGCCGATCATTAATGCATGAGACGCGTAGTGTCCTGTTCCACTCGAGAGAAAAGGTCAAAGCCACGGGAGACGGCAGAGGGGTGGTAACATGAGGCCCCCCCCAAAAAAAGAAACAAAAAAAGGCGTTGCTTGTTTTGGTTGGCGCGTCCGTCAGGGAAAGTACTTAATAATACAGTGCCTATTCGCAGCGCTTCACTTTTTCCACATTTTATGTTAAAGCTTTATTCCCAGAGAAAGTTCCAGTCCGTCCTGTAATTGGTGGCTATCTGCAAAATTGAGTGACCATATTAAAATAATATTCGCAGTCACATATGATTAGTATTGTGGCCAAGGCCCGACCGATTAACCAGACAGCACATTTGATCTGTTGATAAATTTTATACATAGATTTGTTAAAACACAATTCTTAAATGTATCTGAATGTAAACAGTAGAGCAACAACTGCAGACAGAAAATTTACCAACGCTCACTGGCATATATTCTTTATCCTCTTTAAAAAATTGCTATTTTGTTTTATAAGTAAAATATTCGTTATTTTTCCTTGAAAAACATCAATCTTTTCCCCCCTGAAACATTTTGCTGTTCATTTCTCACATTTGTAAGTTGATTTGAAATGTAAGCATTATTTATCGGGATATTTGGTTAATTAAGCATGCACCGAGACAAATTGACCCAGCAACATGATTAATCATGTGCTATTGCATTGGATTGCATTTCATAAAATGGCCAGTAAGCTTATTTATGAGCATACGTGGCTGTTTGTGCATACATGTGAGCCTGTTTGAAAATATACACGATGGACGAGCGTCTGATTTGGGACCCCGACTCCCTCGCCGATCAATAACTGCATTTGTGTTGACTTCGGGAAGCTACCTATCGATTTGATTCTTAAGACGCATTAAAATCAGCTGTTTACATGACACACTCTCCCTTTGCCCATTAACAAGAAGCGGGAGCCTTGTTAATGCCTGCAGACGGCTGCCCGCTTTATTATTTCGCTCCATCACAGTTATTATGGGATGTCGAAGCTTCAGTTTATCCTGCTGTGAAAAATCACTGATGTGAATATTTACAAATGGTTACTGTTTAACCATGGTGTTCTTATTAATATTGTGAATGTGGGATAAGAAATACATAATGACATTCATCAGTTTTTTTTTATTATCAATCTCAGGCGCTGCTATTTTGTCTTTTACCGCCCCCTACTGTCGACAGAAGTTGACGTCAAGTAGCCCTCGTAATGCTAATGTCACAGCTTACCTGCTTTCTGGATTTAATGTGGGCACTCTATCTGTCTGCATGTGTTGCTCCACCACTTGTGTTCAAATATTAATTCCTTAACCGGTGCTATTAGTTAGCATGCGCATGATGTTTTGCGTTGTTTATGAACATGGAAATCGGCGAACGATGAGTGTTAAAATCCCACGAGCCAGCCAAGCGAGCTCCACTCAAGCGTGGCTCTGTAAATGGTTGTTGTGGCTGCGAGCTGGACATGTTGTGGCTGCTTCGTTTGCATCCACAGGGGCGGAAGGTCGGGGAGAGGGGGGCGGGTGGTACCTTGCTTGCTTTCAGCGGCTGGCTGGTCTTGAGCAGGAGGGGTGGGGGTAGAAGAAGTGGTGGTGATTTGGGGGGTTGCCATACTTGCTCCTCGTTGCCCCGCCATTATACGTGGTTGACCTATTTCACTGGCTCGGAGGGACACGGGCGAAATCACAGGCTGACAGTGGTCCCCTGGTGAGTGGAGCTGGGTGTGTGATTCCCTAATGCAGTCACGCCCTTGCACACACACACACACATGGTTCCCTACTACCAAAGTGTCTCTAACACATGCATTAACAGGTGTGATGTATTTTAACCCTTTTCCATCTCAGATATACAATTTTGTAAGAACGATATTGTACCAAAAGAATTATTGCACGCTCGTGAGCCATTGTGGCTTGCTCACGCAGCCTTCTGCTAGAGAGTGTTGGTATTAGCCTGGAGTAGCCTCAACAGAAGCTTTCCACAAATGCCATCGATCTGCCAGTTTACTCTATGAGAGTGCCAATGGGAACATGATAGTCTGTTTGGGATGTATGCAGCTGATGTATTTTCCTCTGCAAGGTGTGGCTTGAAGGCTTTTGCTGTTTGTATTCAAGCAAACTTTTGGAAGTCTGCTAGCTAAATGCTAACACACACTGCAAAAGCCATAGGTGGGCTAAGATCACTAGCGTTGATATAGCGGTACATTTAACGACAACGGTGTAGCAACACATACTGACAGACAATCTAACAAACCTAACAGGGGTAAATTCTTTATCCTGTGTAAAAAAAAAAAAAAATATTACTCCAGATTTTGGATGAACTTTTTAGTTATGATCATAATGCGCAAACTCTTTCATTTTTCACACTTGATTTTATTATGTTATTACTGCTACTTTCTAATTACCATTTATAGTGTGCTAGTTTTCTTTCAAAAACATGCTGGAACACATTTTATTGGCATTTTTA
This sequence comes from Syngnathus scovelli, assembly GCF_024217435.2. Lineage (NCBI taxonomy): Eukaryota > Metazoa > Chordata > Actinopteri > Syngnathiformes > Syngnathidae > Syngnathus > Syngnathus scovelli. The sequence continues at coordinate 10,828,985 of NC_090859.1, read as the reverse complement.
TTCATCTCAATGTCCACTAATGTATTCAGTTTTTTTTTTTTTTTGGTGCAACTTCCTACAAAAGTAAACAAAATGTTGAATTCAAGCCCAAGCCCCTTATAAATATGACATCAAGCACAGCGGTAAATGCTGTTATAATTTATGGGAAAGAGAGGGGGAAAAAATGTTGATTAGAGGCTGCAACCCGGGGCCTGCGCGGTTGCAATTAAACCTGCAAAACAGTTATTACGGGCTTAGCGGAGCATTTAAAAGGCCGTCTCATGTGATATCAAGCGATCAGCTGTAGTTTTTTTCTCCCCCCCCCCCCGCCGCAGCCGTCTGCGGAGACTCTTGGCAGCGGCGATACAAATCAGCTGGTCAAAGCTTTGTGCGGGGTTTCGCTTTGAGTTGAGAATTAGCGTGTTGTACAACAGGGCCTAGCTTACGCAACACTGCCGAGACGTTAGCGGCGTTACCGTCTCACTTCCAACACTGGAGCTCAAAGCGACGTAATGAAGTGCAAGGAAAAGCGGGTAGACTTTGGTGATTTGTGGATGTAGAACCCGCGTGTGTGTGTTTGTGTGTGTGCATCCGAAGCCTGAGGGCCAGATATACAGTCATGTCTGTTAGGCAATATTGCGGCTGGAGTCTTGTTTTTATTATCAGCGCCATTAGGGTTCCTCATTCGTATGTCTGTGCGTGCGTACCCGTTCATATATCACCTTCTCTCCCCGTCTACTGATGTTGAGGTCAGGATTTATGAATCTGCATTACATGTGCCTTGTCACATGAATTCAGCCATCACCCATGAAGAGCCACACGCACTGTACAAGCACACACACGCATGTTTGAATATATTAGAGCCCGTACTCACTCGCATAAACACACAGACGGGCGTAACTTGGCACGTGGCTTTTTGGCATGTTACATCACAAAGTCTACCAATTATTATTTTTTCTAATTCTATTAGTCAAATGGACAGATATGCAATATGTCTTGGATTTTTTATTTATTTTTTTAATCTGTTTACCATGCCGCTCATCCCGATTGTACCGCTTGGGAGCAAAAAATTGGAATTGTGTCATTTGAACCATGCAGTGTAAATCCATCCCTGGGAGCATGTCGGGGTACTTTGTGGGCTTCCACATGGCGACACACTTCCGGCTTCATGTCCATCGCATGAAGCGCTGTGCTCTATTTTTGCACAAAAGCATCCTATCCTGCAGACATATGGGCACAGTGAAACCTCGGGTTACGAATTTGATTTTGTTCCTCAAATTGAAAGTTTTGCAAAGAAGGAGATACTTTCCACTGAAATGAATGGAAATGTGATTAATCTGTTGAAAGAATGAATGGCTGTCATTTGGATTTTTAATTGTGGGTGTCAGCCATTCGTCAGCTCTAGCCTGGCTGACTCGTGTGAAAATTACGACTCGTGCGTGTGCTTAACATGGGGTATATATTATTATGCAATGATTAATATGTCACCAAATAGAAGCTGACGACTGAGCCTTTGGCAAGCGTGACACGGCTAATGCACAGGGAGGAAAGGCAGGCAAATAAGTACATACATGAGGTCATGCAAGCAAAGGAAAAGCAGGATGAGTGTTGAGGGTGGAGCCGGGTGTCAGAAAGGATTTGGCACCAGCCAGAATGAAGCAGCAAACCCGCTACGGTTTTCACTCGGCGACTTATCAGGCCTCATGTTGTCGTTTGACCCAGAAAATGAATTAGTAATTTGGGGTAAATCAAATTACGCGACTAATCAGCTCTTTCTTGTGGACGGATTCGGGCAAAATGACTTACTGGAACGGAAGATGTTAAAGTTTTCAAAAATAACTTTGTGTAAACTTTGTAATCCGAGTCAATGTGTAAAATTGTTGATTTGGTTTATAATTTGCCATACCTTGGACAACTTTGAAGAAGTTCGTGATAAACCGTGAAAGATGGTTTGTACAAAATTTTATTTTTAACGCTAAGACAAAATATTTAATATTGTAACTAATTCATTTATTTAATATCCTCAACTGCCTAAAATGACTTTAAATTACTCAATGTGAAGATGCTGTCATTCTCCATAGCAGCAGACGGTTTATTATCAAAATAATGACATGGTGCTTTAAATCGGGGTAATTTTCCATTCGCCCTTTGCGTGGTGCCAGAAAGCGGATGCCCGCTGTTCCGAGCCAATTAACCAGAGTACAGTCATCGCATCAAAGTACAGCGAGCACGGCGAGGCATTTAAAGAGTGTGACACGTTGCCTCCTCCTCCACGACCCCGCAGTCAGCGCCAGGTTGAGGTTGACGCATGACGATCTCGGGAGCTTCGGCGGATGTATGGCAGTCGGTGGGCGGTGTTGACGCATATTCTTATTTGTATTGACACCTGCCATGAATCCCCCCGATAGTTTCCCATTTATTTGGAATGGAACAGTTCGAATGCTTGCTCATGAAAATTTCTCAAATTCAAATCTCATTCAAATTACGATTCTCACCATGCCAGAAATGACCATGTACCAAAAAATTCTTTTTTATTCAGCATTTTAGCATTCACATGCATTTATCCGTAAATTCTGTTGCCTGCTCTGTAAGGTGCGAGCTAAGCCCCCGATTCCCCCCCCCCGCCTTTTCACCTACATCCTCTTCTCCGTTCTCCCACCGACTCCATTCGTAGAGTACCGTAAATTAGTCCCGGGTGGTGACACGGTGCTTGCTGGGTAATTTGGACAATGGGCCGTTTGACAGCTCACCCATCACAGCTACAGCGCCCCAGGGAGCCACTACTCCTCTCGAGCTTTTTCCCCCCCTCTTCTCCTATCTGTCCCCCCCCACCCTCATGCCTCCATTTGCACTGACGGAGTGACTCGCTAAGTAGCGGCATCATTCTCCAATCACGCACCAAAATAGCTTTTCATCCAGGAGGGAACAAGGCGAGTTGTACAAGACGCCAGAGTGAAAGCTCCTAATTGCTGGAGAGCGAGCAGAAAATATGACAGACAGAAAAGGATCAAAAAGTAAGATTTGTATACATTAATTTTTAAAAACTCTTGGAAGGATGAAGAATGGAACTTCTAACAATTCATTCCCATAGGAGCCAATGAAAATGTCTTCGTCGCAAATACGTTATCAGCTGTACAGACGATATTTTAAATGACGTGCGGCTTGACGCCTCGTGGAACACATCAGTCCGGCTCGTTTTACAGTCTGCCTATATCATTGCTTCAAATATATTTTGAAGAGTCCTCAGTCGATAATGGTATGAATGTTTAAAGCAGGGGCGTCAAACTCATTTTTTGTCGCGGACCGCTTTGTAGTCAGTTTCCTTGGGCGCACCATTATGATTATCAATTATATACATTATAGGCAACATAAACTGAATAACTCGTTTTGAAATCACAGACTGGTAAAAACTGTTGAAATATTTTAGAAACGTGAATGTAATGAAATTTCGCTATTTTTTTCAAAAGTGAAAATTTGTAATTTTGTTGTTGATTGACACATGAAGTCTATGCGTAGTTTGCGTTTGCGGGCCACATAAAATGATGTGACGGGCCGTAACTGGCCCCCGGGTCTTGAGTTTGACCCCTATGGTGTAAAGTCGATCTGTGGGCATTGAAAATTCCGTCAGCCCTGTTTTAAATTGAATTGCATATTCACATCTATTCACTCCCACGCTGTCTTTGCCACTTTTGTGGCTTCGAAGGCATCTGAAAGCACGGCGCGTCGGCTTTTCGGATTGGCACAACGCTCTGACCTTGCTCCTCCCGCCGACGGGAGGCCACTTGAACATCCAAACAGCGGCCAAAGCCTGGCGTGAAACTGGCGAGCGGCAGCCGCCAGTATGCGGGCAGACAGGGCGGAGTGAAGGTCAGGGATGGCAATCAGAGGGAACATGTGAGCAACGGCCATGACTGATGTGCAAGAAGCAGTTGGAGGAGTTGGAAAAGAAGTCAGAGAGAGCAAGCTGTGGTTTTAAATTGCTTGTCTACGTAGACGTCCTAATTATCGCTTGATTTGCTCCGCTGCATATTCTCGTGTGCAATGAATGGAGAAATGTGCACAAAGTTCAACAAAGTTATTAAATAATCATTTTGGACTCGTGAATTGAACAGAGTCTTCCATTTTGCAAAAGCCTTTCTCCTATGATTAAGCTCGGTCCCATTTATCAGAATCCCTGCATTCGTAGAAGAATAGTTCGTTTTTCTTTTCGAAACTTTTGGCTCCATTTTGGGTCATCGCTCGTTGACCTACGGTGGCGCATCTGTGAAGCGGCTGGCGTGTTTACCCCGCTAGCGTCTGACAACTCAAAAGAGCGTCCTCTTGTTTGTCTCCCCTGGAGAGGAAATATGAGCGGTTGAAAGGCTAGCGGGTAGGATGAGGGAGGGGGGGCTGATGGGGTCGCCGGCCCCTAACAGGAATCAATAAATGGCCCCACTGCAGCCAAGCGTTAGCCGCGGCCCTGCAGATAACGTGCGTACACGCTAATGTGGATATGAAGCACTCAGCCGCAAATAGACGTCCAAGTGGAAGGAAGCCGCCGCTTATTTACCTTCTTATCGTGGAACTCGGCGTTAAAGACAACGGCGGCGCTTATCGATCGGCGCTGGCGGAGGATGAACGGGCCTTTACTTAATCCAATACTAACAAGCATCGACCCGCAGAAAGTCGTTAGCATTGATTTATGTTCACTCAATATAATGGGGAGGTGTGCTGCCGGCCGATTTATAGTCAGAGTTGATTGACAGTCGATTTATGCCGCTTCACTTGACATGACAGGTGAGTGGTTTATTATTCTGCTTGACCACTCAGCTGTAAAGCACCTTGCGCTCTTCTCCATCGCCGAATATCAAAACATTGCCTAGTAAAGCCCCCCTGTTGTCTACTTAACCACCCGGCCGGTTGCTCTATTTTCTTTTACAGTAAACCACCACTATTCACCAGGGGATAGGAGGCCGAGCCCTGCCACGAATTGCAAAAAAAAAAAAAAAAAGCCGGTCAAAAATGTTCAAACGATGATTCCTTAAATGTCTTATATATTGGTGAATTTATTTTTAAAAAAAAACATCAGGAAAGAACCAAAATAATTGCCTGTTAAATCCCAATTGGCAATTGAAGAGAAAAAAAATAGCCATTACATTTTTCAAAATTGTTTGGATTTTCAAAAATGATCATATCACAGCACATATACTTACTTCATTGACACCAATGACTACTTTCCATTTCATCCAGGCACCTTCTGTCATTACAGAAAGCACAAAGGTTCAGCAATGTCTATTTTCCCGCAAGAATAATAATAATAGCCCAGTAAAACAAGTGAATTTTTGAACCACAAATATGTGGGAGTCCGCTCCACTCCACTCCAAAACTATGACGGCAAATTTATGTCGGCGCAGCTCCCTCCCCACTCATCCTCCGTCTTCCTCGGCACAGTAAATCTGCAGGATATATGGAGAGCTTATCTGGCACGGGGGTGTCACAGCACCGACATTCAGACTCTGTTATCACAAGACACTCTCCCTCACACACACATACACACACACAATAGAATATATATGATCTGTGAAAAACACCCCCACAAATATCTCACCCTACAGTGTGTATGTAGCAAGGCGGCAAATAGAGTCAACATTAGATTTATGAAATACAGCGCATGCACGGTATATATTTTGTGAGTCATACGTGGAATTCATATTGTAATTAATAATTAAGTTGAAAATGTATGTAAATGGATTGTCTACATCACCTTAATCAATGCATTGAACTTAAGCTGACAAGACAAGAAAAATGCCAGGAAAAGCCTGCTAAAACATCAAAACTTTCTCCAGAAGCACTTAAAATATTCCCTAATGTGCGCCAACTCCCATTTAACATGACTGAATATGATCGTTTCATTCTGAACATGGCCGCATTCCCAGTTGTCGGAGGGTGTGTACACTTATGCAACTGCGTCATCTCAGTCATTCGTGTTCACGTCCTCATTTTTAGGTCCACCTTCATCTTATTAGATTTCATACAAGAGATAGCATCAATAAAAATTGACTATTATTTTACGCAAAAGCAACTCGGCTCTCATTAAACCGCACCGTCAATCAATTTTCCGCTGGTGCACTTTGATGCACTCATTTGAATGTTTCTGCACGGCTGACCGTTGTACTAACTAATGATCCGTTCTTTCGATTTTCTTCTTCGCTCACAGACGAGACCTCTTAAAACATTTTTTTTTTTTTTTTAAATTGGCCCATTTGATGAAAAATGAAGGAGCTCTGTTAAGCTGGCAGTCGAGCCTACATGTTACGGGTCTTAAAAAAGGGCATAATGGACGATGACGTGATTGCAGACGGGATGTATTAAAGGGCCATCTGGGATCGAGATCACACAGCTTCTAAGTACGCTGCAGTAATATGAGATGTTCTTCACAGAGGATAAAGAATATATGCTGGCGATAGTCTACATGTGTTGCTTCATCGATTGTGTTCACATTTCTTAAATCCCTGAAACGATAAGCTAAATCTCAATATGCTCTCTCTCGTCTTCCTCGCACGGGCCTCACACATATCTTCTCTGCCCGAGAGCACGCTTTAATATGTAATGGTGCCAGCGTTTGGGCTTTGATTCACCCGTGTCCACGCTGTCGTCCTTTTACATTCCCGCTGTTAGGGGAGGCGCTAACTCTGCGCCACTGCCAAAACGAGTTCCCAAAGCTCTTGTTCACTCCCACGTGGCGGACAAGGCTCGCTTTAATTCGGTTTTCTACTTGCAATCTTTCAGTAACAAGGCAGAAGGACAAACCCGTTTAAGGGCAGCGTGTTATTAATCACTCCCATCTTCAAAAATGACAGCCATCTAGCCACTGTGATCAATTTTTGCAAATATTCCCTTTGCCTCTTAGATTATTCCCTAATATGACTTCCGGTGGGTATTAGCAAAACTCACCATAATTACAAAGCATAATACAATCGAAATTTAAAAAAAAATAAAAAAGTGCTGCGAGGGCACATTTCATTAAAATTTTAAAGCCTCGCTGTAAAGATAATTTAGCAGCGTGGAGATTAAAATCAAGCCACATCATCACAAATACAAGAATCCATATTGCATTTTAATCAGACTTATGAAACAAACGAGGCTCAAATAAGAGGAAAGAGACTTTCAAATGCCTTATTGATGAGGAGATGCGCATTAGCATCCGTTTGATGGCTTGTTTCTTAGCTTAGCCGTATCAGCCGTGACTCCTTCAGCTTGATGCAGTTCAGAGAAGGAGCAAGGTAATGATGAGTGGGATTTTTCTTCTTTCTCATATTTTTGAGCAGCACTTCCATTTATGTCCAATGTAAAAAATTCTCTCAGTGAGGAAGTTGATGAATTAGAATATCCGTGGGCTAGTCTGGCCTTTACTGCTTTGCAAGTGTGCGCTCGCTTTCATGGTCGCCTTAGATTTTTGCTGCTTCACAGCTCGACACAAGGAAGGCGCCAGAGAGAAAGAGAGAGAGAGAACGAGTGTGCGAGATGGGGAGATAAAGGCAGTGGCAACCGAAAGACGGCGAACGCAATCTTTAATGAGTTTCGTTGACTCGTTTCTGGGTGCTCTGGTTGAGCACGTGGGCGGACTGGGGACCGCAAAAGCGAGCCAGGGCCCCAGTTGGCGTCTGTGGATTTAAGTGGAAAAGAAAAAAAAAAAGCAAACTCCAATGTGTGAGTGAATGAGTGAATAAGTCGCTTTAGTATGTTTATAGGTCACTTTAGGTTGCATGTAATTCACCGCAGATAAGGTAAACAGGACGCCTCCACCCCACCCCGGTGAGGATGGCCTCGGTCACGCTCCCCCCCCCCACCCAACCGCCCCCCTCGCTTTTCTCGTCTTTTCATTTCCCAGCAATCATCTCCGGGGGGGGCCGTGGCAGGTATGGAGGCAGAGATAACATTAGAGAGACATCACAGGGAGATATCTGGCCGAGAGAGAGATTATTCAGCGCCGCAAAGGCAACCAGGAGGCAACCTCTGTCAGACATCAAGGCTCCGGCATGTCCGCACAGGACAAGGGAGGTGGAGGACACAAGGGCACGGACGAATTACTGATGCACTGATAAACTCACCCCCCCTCCCATCCCCAGTCCTCCTCGACAACGATCAAGTAAAAACAGAAAAATTTCAAACCCTGTCAAAACAATCCGAGCTCATGTGGACACGGGGAAAAAAAGGACTTTAGATGTTCTTGAGGTGGCAAAATGAAACGCGTTTCCCGCAGAATTCTGAAGGTTTTTCTTGGACCTGCATTGTGAATCCAGCCTGAAGGCAAAGTTCCTTTTGGAAGATGTTTCTCAGGTCCGCGTGAAACAAAGCTTTCGGCCAAAAACAACGGCTTTTGGAAACGGTCCCCATCAAAAATCTGGCAGAGTTTGTTTTGCTACTTCTGCTGAATTATTGACGCCTTACTGGATTGACGGTAACAAAGGACAAGTTCTTCAGGTGACAAACGGGAAACAAATAGGCTTCCCCGTCTCCTCTTCAAAGGAGAAGTTTGCCAGTTTTGGTGTTTGCTGCAGTGAGCGTCAGTTGGCGTTTGCGGCGGCGGCGTGCACGATTCAAGACGCAGAGATGAAAGGGAGTTGTAATTACAGGGAAGCGTATCTGTCGACTGCAGAAGTATTAGAGGAATGGCGCAAAGTGGGCCAGGAGCCTCAGGTCATTAGATCTTCTGTGTATGTGTGTGTTAGCCAGTGAGACAAAAAGCACAGCCGAGAGTGAAACCGAAACTAGCTAGCTGTTAGCTTGCAAGCTAGCTCGATTATTCGCCCTACTGAACTTTGTTTCTTATGAATGTAAATCCAATCTCACTCTCCCTTTCTCCCCCTAGTGGACGATGACTTCATAGGTCTCAGCGAGTTGCCGGAAACCTTCCCCTCGGACCCGCCTGAGCCGCTGCCCGTGTTCCTGATGGAGCCCGAGGAGGCCTACATCGTCAAGAACAAGCCAGTCAACTTGTACTGCAAAGCCACGCCGGCTACGCAGATCTACTTCAAGTGCAACAGCGAATGGGTTCACCAGAAGGAGCACACGGTGGAGGAACGCGTGGACGAGAACTCTGGTAAGGAGAACCGCCTGGTCACTGACATCTGCGTCAATCAAAACCAATCACTTTTAATTATCCATACGTGGGAATGGATTTTTGTCTTCATGTAAAGCTTCTCCCATCTCTTCTCGCATTTGGTCTTTGGAAGGTAAGGTTGCGAATCTCCGGCAAGCCTATTTTCCCCACTATATTCTCGGCCCCCCCAAAGGCACCGAAGCTATTACACCCAACATCGCAGGCCACTGATTGGCTACATTCAGCCGGCGTATTGGAAATTGCATTTCTTTCTTTCCCCCCCACAGGTACAAATCATTTCACGTTTAGCGCGTTTTCATCCGGCTGTTTACTCGCCGTCTCCATCACGCACACATCCATAACCCGCTGTTGCACTGAGGAGTTATAGATATGCTTGAATCCGTAACACAGACCTCCAAAAAAAAAAAAAGGGTTGCAGCCAGCATGAAAAGCGAAGGCGTATTGAAGTTTTGCCCTTTTTGCCCCAAATGTTACTAGCGCTTTGTGTTGCTTATTGTTATTGCCGAGAAGGCGTTTGAAGGTTGCCGTGTTTCTTTGGACCTTTGTGTCAAAGGCGTTTGCGCTGAAAGCATCAACACAGAACAACAGCCCACGCGTCAGCACACACCGCAACCCCCGCTACCACAACAGCCCAGGCCCACGGGCTTCTTCCTGCGCAGATATTCCTTCATTTATGCTCTGCAAACACAAATAACACTTGCCTAACAGTCAAGTTGGCGCGCACATTACTAAAACATGATTGACTTTGAGATGAATTTATAAAATAGAGGAATATTTATTTCTGTTCCACTCCAGTCCTGCAGGGGGCCCTATAGGGGCCATTCCACCAAATCAGGGCCATTTATTTTCCCAGGAAATAATGTATAATTGTTCATACGATTATTTACTGCCACTGACATACGCAAAATATACCAATTTATAATAATGAGTCATTGATAACTCTTTTTAATTAATTGTTGATGACTCATGCTTTGCTGTCTAAAGCTAAGATGAGGGCATTGGGATTCAGAACATTCAGGGAGATTTTCCCATAACATTTTTTGTCAACAAAAACTATTGTTTTTGGAGTAGATTAGCAAGAATAAAATATAATTTACTAATTAAAATGCATTACATTTCATACAAGCTGATACTGAAGTTTCTACTTATTTTCTGACGCAGAAGTTTAATCTTTTCCTTTTGGAGCTTCTGTCTCTCACTTTGTATCTTTCACTTGCTCCTTTTTTTTTTCTCCCTCTGTGTCTCACCTTCATGTCGAGCAATAACTCGTGATGTTCTGAGAACAAGGACAAGACGGGAGACACACAGAGGCAAAGTATACATTTTTATGTATCATACACAGACGGCAAAGTCGTTTTTATTCAGATGATTGTCAAGATCTTTCCATGCAAACAATTTGACCTTGAATGAGGCTGGTTAAAACAGACAAAAAAGCCAATTATGAAATATGTTCTTAACATTCTGCTCGTATAAGAAACCTTTGAAATGCAGTGCTGCAAACATAACTGATCAATTGAGCTCACCAACAAGTCAAGAGTGCAGATGGTTCAATGTCAAAGCTGACCAGGCTAAAAAAGATAAGTTAGAATTTATCAAAGTTAGAATTGATCAAACCTAACTATGTGAGATTAACATTCTGTAGCATCAGTCGAAAGAGGAAATGGTAAAAAAAATGTCGATTATATTCACTCTCTAGACAAAAGAGTCATTATCCAAGAAGAGACTGAGGGCAACAAGACAACAAAAACAGCAAAGTGGAGACTGTGGGCTGTCCAATAATAGCAAAGCATTAAATAGCACATTACCACAGCTTTTTTTTTCTCTCTTTTTTAAACACCAGACAATTGCACTGTTGGCTCCGCCCCTCAGGGGGTAGGGGGGGCACTGCCCTACATCAAAAACGCTCCAAAATAATGCAGCCAGCCGCAGCCAAACGTGTCTTCGGAGAGCAAATGGCCAGACAGAACGCGCTCGACTTAGTGGACGCCAGTGGGCAAAGTCACCATACATCATGTCTGATCCAAGCTAGTAATTGTCTTCTTTCCTGCCTGTCAGCGGCTCTCGACAGTATTAACATTGCCTGTGATTTAAAATGCAATTACACGGCGGAGCGTTTATGACCCGTGTTTGAGCGGGTTACCATGGCGAACAGCGAGATTTTTCAAATTGGTTCCGGGAGTTGGAATGATAGGACTTGTTGTTTGTTAAGCAATTAGTGTCGAGGCTGCGGTGTTTGCGAGTGAATAAAGGGGGGCCGGCCACGGCCCGGGAGAGTCTTTAAAAACATGGCGACCGTGCGACAAGCACACTGATGACAACTGCGAGCAAATGAAGTCTTTGATTGGACGCGAGGCAATATTTGCCGGGCTCTCCTTGACAAAGAGAGAGAGCGCCAGTCAATGGCAAGATTGATGAGTTGTCACCTGATTTGCTCTGATCTAACAAATTATAACCTAGCCTCAAAGACACAAAATTGGAATTTGCACACTTCTCAAACACTTCAAGAGTGTCCATAAATTTCTTCTCAAGCGGCATTTAGAAAGAAGTGCTGGTGCTTATGGTCTTACAAAGCTGGATTTATTATCTATGCTGTGATTTTTTCCGCATTGGAACACCTTACCTCCTACTTCCTGCATGTACAGTATCTTTTTCCTCTTTTTTTCATGTAAGTAAAAATGGGTCATGCATTTTTCTCCAAACATGTGATTGCGCTGCGATCAGGTAAGGCGAGAAAGCGGAGCGTAAAGAAAGTACATTAGCATTTTTGACAGAATGAACACATTCACGCAGGCTAAAGTGCTGTTTTGTTGTGTGACTTGGGATTAACAAGGGAGACAATTTGTATCTGGGAACATGGCGAGCATACATCACTCAATCGTGAAGCATGATGTGCGTCGCGGGGGGGTGGATTGGAGAAAGCATATATTCAGATAAGATGATCAAAAGTAGACACGGCAAGAAAAAGTGCTGAATGTTCGTCGTGTGTCATAACAAAGTCTCAAGGACGCGTGACCAAAATGAAACAGCAAGTCAGCCATTGTGGTTTTCCTGGGCTCGTATTTTTTTTATACGGCTAAGCTTTTTTTGCTTAGGCCGTGACATAAAAGTTGAATCACTTTTGAGGATTCACCATGAAAAAGGACTTCTGTATCTCTAAGTGGTCAAATATAGGCGGCAGGCTGAGCGAAGCAACATGAAGTCACCAAATGAGGTCAGCGGGCTTATTTCAGAGCCTTCTGTGCTTTTAAAGTAAAGCACGTGAAGAATCCTTTTCATGTGGCCGTGAAGACTCTTGATGTCGGTGTAGAGCTTGCTGCTATCGACGACGATCAAATTACGATTTTCAATTGAATCGTTGAGTCATCACTTTAGCTTACTCATATGATGCTTCTGATATTCGTCATTGTGTATCCCGTCACTGGTGGGGGGGGGGGGAACTAAATGTAAATTCTTTGTTGTGGTACTTAAAGATATTTGTCAGATGACTGAACCTAATCGAGTGTGCGGTTTTTACAAGGACATGTTTTCTTTATTCCATCTGTCTTGAATCAATGCATCTGATATTTGTTTTAACTGATCTTCCATCTACAATGTGTGTAGCACCCCTTGTTATCCATCCACACAGGTTTCCGATCCAAAACAGTCCGAGCACTCATGTCTGCTCCTCACCGTTAATTTTTCATGAGCACTAAGCTGCGCCGGATCCGAGCGAGGCGTGTGTGTGAAAGCGCTGAACCCGAACTAAAATGGCATGTTCCTTTTCAAAAGCACCCCCACTCCTCACTCAGGTAGAAAATCAAGACGCACCACCGACCCGAGCGCAGATCCACGGATGCAAAATTCCTCGTTATTTATTTTTTTTTTATCCCCGGTCCGGCACATTTGGAGTCTCGCAATGTCTCAAAGTGATTTCCTCACGCGTGATGATGTGTTTGGAATGAGATTTGCGGCACCGATTAGCGTTCTGATTGCGTTAGCCGCTTAGTCACATTATGATGTCACATCAACACGGGCTCCCTTCGGTGTGCTAAACATGACAGATATGCCGAACAAGTATCTCACTTGCATAACAAGTTGGATCTTAATGATGGAAATTAGAACGAGCGCGATAAATTTTATTTAGCACTTGGCAACAGTTGCCTTCATTCTGCAGATGTGTGTGAATACAGCTGTTGGACAAACGGCGGACCTCCGCGTTAAATGCCAAAGGATCGTTTTCAAGGAACACTTGAAGTCAATCGAAGTCTTTTTGTCAGGTTTTGGATGAATTAGGGGAGGTTAAAAGTTAAGTGCTGATTTATGATCTGAATTGTTTTCCAGCGAGATGAGTGTTGCAGCACCTGCAAGTGACTCACTGTGCAAATCTCTGAAGAAAAATAGTTAAAAAAACTTCTCTCTCAAATAAATCACTACCCTGTATGTAATTTTAAAATAATAATACAATATAATTTGGATAAAACTTATAATTACAAAGTGTTGCTTTTCAGAATGAGGACAAGTTTATCGTCCAAAAAGGGAAATTAAGAGCACAAAGTTAGAAAAGGGCAAACATGACATGTTCTTTGGTCCAGAGCTAAAACCATAAGAGGCAATTATGTTCAACTACCACTCAAAAATAAATAAAATTTTATTGCATACAGTCAGAACGGTGTTTGTTTTAAGGCATGGTAATATGTTAAAAAAAAAAAAAAAAAAACATGTCAGAAAAGTGAATTAATGTATTTGTGAAGCACAAATGAACACGAGTCTGCTAAAAATGGCAAGAGTTGCCTGGCGTGGTTTTGTGACACTGATGATAGGGTTCGAATATGGAATCCAAACAGCACCGGCGTCTGCGTTCTAAATGTCGGCTTGAAATGGCACCGGCTAGTAATCCTGCCCTAATTGTGGCACAAAAACCCCTTTTGAATTTCAACGTCGCGTTTCACTTTAACGTGTCTGACGCTTACATCAACCTGATTCGTTTGACTCATTCGAATCAAACGACTCAGCTTACGATTTTATCTTGCATTTGTTTGGCAATTAGTCTCATTGAAATATGTTGAAGTGCGGGCGAAGCAGCTCGATGGGCTATGGTGGCATTTTGTCTTGTGTGTCGGATTTATTTGTTTGAGGCCTGGCACCCAGATGAGCACTAATCAGAGGGGTTAGCAAACGGGATTGTCATCGGCGTAACGCTCCCAATCCGCCCCCGCGGGACCCCGAAGCTCAACGTTGTGGCTTTGGAATCAGGGCCAGATGCACATACACACACAAAGTTGACGTCCATTTGCAATGCTGGAATTGTAAACGCCTCGCCTCCATCTGGCCTCGCAGGTCTGGTGGTGAGGGAAGCCAGCATCGAGATCACTCGGCAGCAGGTGGAGGAGCTCTTTGGACCCGAGGACTTCTGGTGCCAGTGTGTGGCCTGGAGTTCGGCGGGGACCACCAAGAGCCGCAAAGCTCACGTCCGCATCGCCTGTGAGTACTCTCGAGTGAAATCTGTAATGTGAAAATACCCTTTGCACACTTTTGACATGTTTTTATAGCATTTATGCCACTTTGGTTTTTGAAAAGTCAAACTTTTAGATTAATACAAACTCATTTAAAAAAAAAAACAAGACATCATCTGATAATACACATCAATGCATACATTGCAAAATAAACCTACTTTATTGTTGGCATAAAAAGCAAGATTGAATAGGATTTAGTAATCTTCAAAAATCAAATATATCTTGATTTCATAGTTTTTATTTCTGAAATTTGTTCTGGAAGAGACACATTGGCCCAACTGTGGTATCGGGCCACCGTTAATATCGGACCGTTTTGGTTCCTGAGGAAATATGGTGCACTCAATTTTATTGAGAACTTCACCAGATGTGGGAGACAAGTCTCCCTTTGAACAGAACCTTATGTTGCTTTCCTTGTATACAGTTGAGCATAAACAGGGAACTGCAGCAGTGTATACACAGAAAAGAGGCCATCCCGCATGTTTACGCTGTTTTGATGGTCTCGATTTGTTCTCTCGCCACCCACTCTGAAGCCTGGCAAAATACTTTCCAAACGAAAAGAGCCCAAGTTTGTGCCTGTTTTGGGCTTTTTCTTGACTCCTTCAAAAACAACCTGCCAATCAAAGGATGACGACAGCCCGTCACTGTTGACAGATCTAGTTCTAGTTGCGGCATCAAGGCGATGGCGTTGCAGCAGAAAAGCGCTTTACGTAACTCCACGCCGTTGTCATCGTTGCACCTGAAGGGACGTGTGGGTGCACTTTCAACTCCTGCGTTGACTCTGTTTTGCTTTAGCGCTGACCCACTTGCCACCACTTTATCCCTGGTTCCAATATGTGACCAAAGTGGTTCATTCCGACTCGCGGCAAAAGAGAAAGGAGGTCACGCCGACTCGCTTGGCTGGAACGCGGCTATCGCTTGGACGGGCAACAGCTCTGTCTACTCGCTGCCACACTTTTTCCTTCTGTTTCCATCGCTGTTCTTCCACAACGGAGAGAGTCGGATCCACGGCCGTCGGTCCCCCACTGAGCCATCCCCTGCTGCTCCGCCTCCTATAATCACCCATGATGAGCAGCCTGCCAGCGCTAACCTATCCCTCAAATCACAATGGACCCCCTCTTCCCCTCCCATTAGCTCCCGCTGAATGGATTAGCTCCTCGACTGGGCTCGCTCCCGGGATGGGCATCTTTTCACAGCCAGACTCAATCCCGTTAGTATAATGGGAAAAATGGGCTTGTTTTGCTCTCCTCCTTCCATCGTCTGAACATCGACACTTGAATCAGATTGGGAGTCGCAGCCAACGCTGGCGCGCTAAGAGCTTGTTGTGCTTGGAGACGCGCAAAAATGAAAGCGGTCTTAGCGTGCGCGTGTCTTTTTGGAGGACGAATAAATGCAGAAATTCCATGTGATGGCCTTCTCTCCACCCTCCCTGTCCTCCATTCAAGAGATTGCAATAAGTGTATTTTCACATGGAGCAGATGAAACAAATGACTCAAATGAATCAGTGCCTTTGAAAAGAAAGGAAAATTATTGGGTGGAATTGTTTGGGTTTGATGAACAAAACAAAATGTTTCACAGCTCCTAAGAGTACTTGGAGAGGACAAAAAAAAAAAACATTCAAACTAGCCAATAAATGCTCCCTAAGGCACCATATTGTGTAATGACTAAACTTGTCCAACAGCTTTTTCACGGCTCACAGTTGACTCGAGTGTTGTGAGAAGCAAGTGACTAAAACGTGGAATTCCAAATCTCTTTTGCATGTGTGAATGGGCAAAAAAAAGCAAAAAAGTTGAAGAATAAAAACCTGATTTTAAAAGATTCAATCGGCCGGTCGAGTAATCAGTCAGTGCCCTTGTAAAGACCAGCAATAAAATTCAGTGAAAAGTCTTATTTCATATTTTTGATTGGGAGTGAACTGTCGGAAAATAAAAACTGCACTTAAATAACGATTGACTTATATTTTGCACATATATTTTACCCAAATAAATTCCAAATTAAATGCATACGTACGTATTATATTTCGTTGTTAGCTACAACTGAACTGTACTCACTACTTAGCAAATGTACCCTACTGGATTCAAAAAATAGGCCACTGTATTATTATGCACTTTGAATACCCAATTGAGTAATTCTTTTATGTCCCACTAGGGGGAGCCCACACATTGATGTTGCTATTCATACCACACATTAGCGATCACTGATGTAAGACTCTTCTTGTAATGTATGAAGTTTATTGTGAATTTTTCAAGACTTTATACTTTTAAAAAAATATGCCACAATGGAAACATAAGAAACATGTTAGAGCATATGCAGTTTTTTTTCTCAAGTGTATCACAGTGTAGCTAAACACTTCATTCTCTTCTCTTCTTCTTTCATAATTCAATTCCCAGAAGCAGAGAGCAAAAAAAGCGTCTATCGACTTGAACTCACAAAACCCTATTAATGCAAATTTTTGGATTCACCTTTTTTCCACTTTTATTTTCTCTTTTCACACCTCCTCATCTCCTTGCCTTTCTTGCACTTTCCTTTTCTCCCTGTTCCTCTCCATTAGTTACACTATAGTCTTAAATATGCCCCGTCGGTCGGAAATGACTGCCACGTCGACCATTTTAGTACTTAACTTACTTTTACATTCCTTCCCTGAAGACGGACAGTCGATATTTCTGGGTTTGTTTTATTTTATTATAAAGAAAAACACGAATGTTACATTTTATGACTTGCAGCTGCACCATGTGTACAACTTAACGGCCTGGTGAAATAAAGGCTTTGATTTATTCCAAATAATAACATAAAATGTGATTTATTTTTTTATTTTTGTGTATCGCAGACTTAAGGAAGACTTTTGACCAAGAACCGCTGGGGAAGGAAGTGTCACTGGAACAGGAAGTGTTGCTCCAGTGTCGCCCACCTGAAGGCATCCCAATGGCTGAGGTAAGATATGGGCCATAATATTATTGCTATCCTTTATTTTGATTCTTTTTTTTTTTTTTGATTCAATGTATGGACATTCTTTTTCCACCACCGCTTACTATTTCGTCTGTTTGGTTAACACAGCTAATAAAATTTGAGAGGTGGGGAGGGGGGAAGGAAAAGAAAATGAGAATAAAACCAGCTGTGTGTAACTTCCTACAGTAGAACATTATAAAAGTGCATTTGAAAAGGCTCACTTGAGATTGCAGGAACATAAATAGAGGATGAAAGAGTAGATTGATGTGGGGCGGTGGAGGGGCCACTCGAGTGTGCGGGTGTTTTGTGGTTGAGGGGTGTCGGAATGAACTCTGTCAAGGCTTGTGATTGACCTGGAAACGCCGAGTTAACCGAGTGGAACTGCACAACATTTATCCGCGCTCAAAGTGCTGACAGGCTAAATGGACCAAAGTTTGAGGCGCTGCTCGACAGAGTGTCCTTAAACAATCCGTACGAACAGCCGTGAAGCGTCTGAGGCGGTTTCCCCGAGTTTTACGGATTTGCACTACGCGGCGATTAAGGGCACAGCAGGGTGCTACTCGAACTCAAATGGATGATAATGATTGGTCAGCCAAGGAGATGAAGGGCTTGACGCTAAATTAGCCATTTTGCCGACACGTGTTGATATTTCATTCTTTGAAGGCGACATTGATCCATTTATTTGCCGTAATGCCTGTCTTCAATTTCCTCATCAAAGAGCTGAAGGCAATCCAAGTTGACTTTTGGCACATTAGCATTAAGCTAGCAGGCGTTCATTTGATAAAATTATGTAGCGTGGTTGATTTTTGTGCTTAAATTTACTTTAAAATGATTAGTTCTCTTTGTTCTAGGTGTATGATTCATACAAGTCAACTTTTATTGGTAGTTCCTGAATATTGTGGAGTAAACATTTGACTTCTATTGCTGTTACAAGTGCTGTCCCTTCGCGCTTGCCGTACTGCCCTGGCAACTGACTAAAATCCACTATAGTCCACAGCAGTTAGCTTTTTATTTGCTTTTTTTTTTTTTTTTTTACAGATGTGCCTAATAAACAACTTGAACAAAGACAGAAGTACCAGTTCTAAATATATGCGTTATCACGGTGCCTAAAGTATCAGAGCGCATCAACTATTGGCGGATACCCAGCGGGCGATGTTGGGGTTATCAACAAGCATGCGTTTCTTGGCTTGTCTTTCTAGTTTAGCATGTACAGCAAATTCTTTAATGACTCCCCATGACCTCATGTCTTAAAAAAAAGGCAAAGATTCCATTGCATCATGTCTTTTTCCATCCATGAACTCAAACAGCTGGACACAAGAGAACGTTGTATTGAGCGGCGAAAAAAAACAGATGTTCAACTTCTTAGGTTTCTTCTGAATCTCGAGAAATACGTTACAGACGCTGCGACGGAAAGACCTGTCATATTTCACCCGTCGGCAAAGAAAAAACGCGGCATGGAGAAGATGAGATGTCTCGAGCCGGTGCGGTCGCTTGGCTGGCTCCGCGGCCGCCTGCGGTTGAAGCCATAAAAACCTAAACACTCGTAACAATTTTCTTATTAAATCGCGCTGACTGCATACGATTGACTTTGTTGGACTTACTTCTGTAGCGTTCCGATATCATTTGTAGTTGCTTCAAAAATGCTCGTTGCTTACGTTCGTAGCGACGACGTGGTTTCTGTTCTGAGAATTTAGTCGATTTTTTTTTTTTCTACATAAAGTCACGAACTGTCTCGCTGGCTGCCTTCCTTCCATAGCTGATTTTGAAATCCGGTGCTGGTAACACCGTGGTGGAAAAAATGTAAGCGAGACCCCTAAAACGGATTCACATCAACCTCGTTGAAATGAATTAAAGGCGATTTAACCAAAGTTCTCTTCCTCTGTAATGTGGGACCAAAAGATGAAAAGCCAACACGTCACGCAGAACCTTATTCTTTGAGCTCCTCGCCGAGACTCTTTCATTGAAATCTTAAGAGGCTCCTCGTGAGTAACTCCTTTCATACGTGACAATGTGCGGTGGCCTCACAAAACAATCTGCTCACTAGAAGAATGTGCTTTCATTCTTCCTTTTCTTCCACCGCGTCAGATCCGAGAGAAAGACGAGGGTTCAGAGGTGAAGGTGCCGCTCGGAGATGCCTCTGCGCCCGGTTACTATGGGTTCCCCGATGTGAATTCTCGCTCATTCGGGGTCCTGCGGCGTTATCGTGGGGAAAGGCGGCCCTTGCCAAGATTAAGTCCGATGGCATTGCTGAGTAGAAAGAGAATTCTTTAACCAAACTGACATCCAGCAGATGCTGGTGACTAAATGAAAATTTCAGGACAATAAATTTCACGACAATAAAGGGTTGCGATTCTCGACAGAGATCCATTTTGTGCCTCTAAGGCCTCCCCTCATTGGACAGCCGAGGTATGTCACCTAAGTGAGTTCTTGGCGTCGACAGCCGTGACTGTCAAGAAAAACACGGCTCGAGGAACTCGTAAAAGGCGACGTGTGTGTTCATTAAAGTGAGCCCCGGAGAGTCGCCGTGTCACCAGGCCACTTTGAAGCCTATGCGCCAGTCGAGTCGCTATTGACCTCCAGGCGCTCGCTTGTCACTCACGACAAGCTTTTCTTGGCAAATGGTTGCGGTTGACTCTTAAAGTCCTCGCTAAATCGTTACGCTGCCTTTCGAAACAGGAGGCGAGAACGCTACTAAAAGCAAACGCTGCTTTGTTTATGTTTCCAAATAAAGCAGAGGAAAAAAAAATGTTTCTGTTTCTCCCGGCAATCTGGAACACTCGGGAAGGTGAATTGCTTTGTGCCAGGTGCTTGCTTTTTTTTTTTCCCCCAATTTAACATGGAAATGAGGTTTTAATGAGCAAATTTTCCTTCTTTTTTTTTTTTAAGCCAAATGCTTTCCTAATCACCCCAAAATGTGTTGGAGGGTGTTTTTGAACTTGTAAGTCGGTGTGCTTATTTATATCCTCGCCGCTCCTCAAATGACATCCACGCTTTAATGTGACTCTTCAAGCAGCCCCCACAGAAAAAAAAAAAAAAGCTCTGCATCCGTAATGCACATTAGCATGCCAACATATCGTTGTTGCTTAATGTAATACAGCCGACCATCGCTGCTTAAAAGGTACCGCAATGCCCCCGCAAATGATTAAGGCCAGACATAGCCACCTCCACTTTCAATCACTGTTGAATAAATAGTAAGAAAATAAACACGAAGCGTACATTCATACTCGAACTTTCGACGGCTAAAAATCACAGCGAGTCACTAAAACCACAAATTGCGTTAGCCAATTAGCAGCCGGTGAACACTCAACTGTCATTTGCTGACACCCACATCACTCACCAAGTCAGGCCCCGCCTTTTAATGACATAAACAAACATGACACAGCATGACAAAAATAATATCTGTATGCAAAAACACTTTTTTAACTTATTATGATAATATATAGAATACTGAATTCTCAATCAAAATTTGAAGCTTTGACTTGAACAAGCATCTCTCCTGTGTTGTTAATATTAATGTTAATGTCTTTTATTATTTTTTTTTTACTACAGGTGTGTTATTTAAGGTGCCGCCGGGCAGATATATACAGCGAGAGTCTCAAATCCCCCCCACCCCCCCTCCCCCTAATTCTATTTCTAGCAGAACACTGATGAGTAATGAATGGCTTCGTCTCACCCGGGCTCTTAACAAGTCAGTCGAATGTATACCGTGTGATCCATACATTGTATTTGGCTAATTAGAGATGCGTTGGCATGCAACATTCCACGCCGCGGTCGGTGCCACATAGGCCCCCGCAATTAAAAAAAAAAAAAAAAGGTCACTAAAGCAGACAGCGAAATTGTTCCATCCACCCTGTGAAGCTACTTTTGATTATTGCCGGAGAGCAAAAGTTGTCTTTGTGAGACAGCCTTGATCATCACAGCTGACCTTCTACTGGATCTGTTTCCTCAAGCACTTTATTTGCCATGAGGGGGCCGATTCACATTGAATGATCACGTCTTCCTCCTCCGCCATATTGTACAGCGACTTGTTTTTCTTCACTTGGTCCAGTCCGCTCGGTTATGAGTAGTTTCCTCGCGTTTGATTCTCCGTCTGTGACTTGCCGACATTTCACAGTTTTGCCCCGGTTCATGTAAAATGTGCCAATTACCTCTTCCGGAAGTTGCACTGCCAATCAGGAGCTAATGAGGGGGTTTGAGGAGCGGGGGGTGCGATCTGCGGAGAAATGTGATGTCGAGTCGGGCTTACCTTCTCATCTCTGCTTTTATTAATGAGTCCTAATTATAGTCGGGTGTAAAAAAAAAAAATGTGAGGACTGCACCGTTACTTTCTTTTTCTCACTCTACCACTGGCTGTCCCTCTGCCCCCCCCCCCCCAACCCCCCACCGACATCTTCCCCAACAGCAGCACATCTAGACTGAAAAGCTCTTTTGTTCAATTTTTAATTACCCGCCCGTATCAAAGTGCTCTTGACATCCGAACGCGTCGCGTCTGCAGAGGCCGTCGCTGTCATTGGCCAAAAGCAAAATTGGACAAGAAACATTTTTTCAGTCTCGTTGCAGAGAGCGCTGCTCGTCCTTTATTTGTTCCATCAGAGGCACAAAATGGCAATCATAACGTTATTGTTAGTAATCACGCTTTGTTCTCGTTGCACAATGAAGCGCTAAGACTAATGATAACTGAATCTTTGCCAATTTAATGGGAATCTTCGGATGCATTAGGAGTGCCCAGTTCTGATTTCCCACTTGTACCTACGAGTGACCAATTTGGCAAATAGAAAATAATTCCTCAAAAAAAAGGCTTGAGTTGCTGCTCATAGATGAGTCACGATAGCACCAAACCACTACTTTTATATCTTTGGCCTGTCTAATAGGAGCTGCTTCCCTCTGCAGGTGGCGCCAAAGCACTACTTCATATTCGCCTGAGTTGCAACCCCATCTTGTAACATCTGAGCGTTTTTCAGAACGAGAGAAAAGTTTTCCAGACTAGAGTGTCAGAAATTGTATAAGTACAAAATAGCAGTACAAAATCAAAGCCACTATTAGAAAATGATGTGAAAACCGAAGACAAGTCGAACCCGCTTGGGATGTTCCTCCGGCGCCGACTCACAGTCAACTTTTGTGTCGCAATCGGTTAATCTTCTCCTTTGGGAGACGTCGAACAATGCTGCGTCTTTTACAACAATGGCCACAGTGTTTTACCTCGGCACAAATTACAGTGAGCCCTCTCCCTTCATCTCATCTTTTTATAAACATCCTGCTTATCTCGACCTGCCCCGCTTGTTGTCTTATCTCACGAGCGGCGGTTTGGGGGCGCTCCCTGCCGTCGTGGGACGCGACAATGAGCAGGAAGTCGGCATGCCGGGCCCCCTCATGGCTAGACTGCGCTCTTTGAAGATGAGGAAATATTTGGAATCAAAGTGTCTGCAGGGTTCTTTTCCAAATCAGTTTTGTGATTTAAAGCCAAATAAAGATCCCAAACGTTCTCCCCCCCTTTCTGCACGATGAGTTCAATATCAGCATAATTTAGAGAAATGAACTGGTGAGAAAAGGTTAAGAAGCTACTCGGGCTCTTCTAAAAAGGCACAAAAGATGAAATGTTGTCCTTGCGAGGGCGATAACAAAAATCTTTGTCTTGCAAAGGGATTGTGAAGTCTCCAAAGCACAGAAGGGCACTTGACATTTTAAGCAAACGTCCTTTTTTTCCCCCCCGGTCGTAGGTGGAGTGGCTGAAAAACGAGGAGGTGATCGACCCCGCCGACGACAGGAACTTCTACATCACCATCGACCACAATCTGATCATCAAGCAGGCGCGCCTCTCCGACACGGCAAACTACACGTGCGTGGCCAAGAACATCGTGGCCAAGCGACGGAGCACCACTGCCACCGTCATCGTCTACGGTGAGCCGCTACGGTATTTCAAAAAGAAATCCAGATCCCCCCCCCCCCTGCTGTGCTTTCTGGAAGCTGGGATCTCCGCCGCTGTCTCCGTCACCTCGACCAGGCGCGTTTGACGCCGCCAAGCTTCCAACTCTAACGGCCGCTCGGGGCTAGCTGTGTAAATGACACACGACGTGTCCGCTCTTGACTTCCCAGGCGTGTTTTTCCATCAAGAGTTCATCACATGATTTTCGCACTGGGAATTGAGAACCGCACAGCATGCATAAACATAAATATTTCGACAGTATTATGCATCTGTTGTAACACTTGACCTTTGACCCTGATGTCATGAAAGGAATATATTATTCAAATCCACCAAATTGCACCAGTGTGTAGAAACAAGCAAGGCACACATTACTGCCAGCTTGTTTCCCTGCCGATGCACTCGACATCTCGGCGAGGATTCCTTGTCAGCGACGCGGGGAAAGCGCTTTTAATGTCAGCTTATCCTTGATAGGTAAAGTACTGTAATGTCACAACGGCTACGCGTCTCCAAAATGGTTTCATGCTTAATTGTGTCATGTGCAAAAGTACCGCAAAGACAGGAAAGGAGCTTTGTCAAAATAGGTAAAAAAAAAAAAAAAAGGCCAATACAAAGCAGGAATGGAGTAGGCAAGAAAAACATGAGAATAAAGTTCTATTATTACAAGAAGAAAAAAAAAAGTGTACATAAACATAAAGATTCAAACATCTCCTATTTTTTTTATTATTAATCGGCTATCTTAATATTATCCCACCAAATATTTTCTGCCCTGATCGAGCCCTAAAGAAAAAATAAAATGCTCTACGGTTGCAATATTAGAAATGAATCTTGTACATAAATGTTTTCTCTGCCGATGTTCGGTGTGGGAGTTTCAAGGTCTCGGAGCCTTGATGTAAAATGTCAGCGGTTGGTCGGCAGCCACAGTGGCATGTGTTGTCGCTGTGCGCTGGAATTTGCCGGCTGACAAAGACGGATGAGAGAGGAAAGAGAAGCATTAAGTGGAATCGGTGACTGGAAACTAGCCGCTATCTGAACGCCATGTCCTGTTCGGCTGCGTGATGGCCCGAGAGTAAAAAAAAAAAGAAGAGTTCTACATTGTGTTGACATGTTGACATTCTGCTCATGGTATATTTCCCCACCCTTAGTAAATGGCGGCTGGTCGACATGGACCGAGTGGTCAGTGTGCAACAGCCGCTGTGGGCGGGGCTACCAGAAACGCACACGTAGCTGCACCAATCCGGCGCCACTCAACGGTGGCGCCATCTGCGAGGGGCAAGGCATCCAGAAGCTGCCGTGCAATACTCTCTGTCCAGGTAAGGCTTGTACTCAATCAATTATGTGTTCTAGTCGTGAGATGTGATTAGAGTTGCAAAGCGGTGGGAAACTGCTGGTGAATTTCCAGAAAGTTTCCGGTCAATTTCCATGGGAAGCTAAGCAATTCAACTTTACTGAAAAACAACAAAAATTGTGATTTGAATTCAACCAAATAATGTTTATCATAAGAAAGATTGCTAGCTTAATGCTAACCCATAATGTGAAATGTCATAGAAGGGCTAACAAAAGTAGCCCTTCTATGACATTGGGTATTTGAACAAAAATGGTGCAGCAACACATATAGACAGAGCATATGACAATACTACTGTTTTTGTGAGAGCCAATTTTGGCCCCCCACGAGTACTAATGGTCATGAATTCCCATGGAAAGTTACCCACTTTGAAAATGACCCAAATTTTGCAACTTAAGACGTACTTCATCGTCACGTCGGCATAAATCACCCCATGGCCATTCTCACTCGCGCATCACCTCGTGTGTGTTGTCTGTTGTGTGTTAGTGGATGGCCTGTGGACAGAGTGGACTAAGTGGTCCACCTGTGGGACCGAGTGCACCCACTGGAGGAGGAGGGAATGCGGCGCGCCGGCACCCAAAAACGGGGGCAAGGACTGTGAGGGCATGGTGCTGCAGTCCAAGAACTGCACGGACGGCCTGTGCATGCAGAGTGAGTATCTCCAACCACGGCGTCGGCTCATCCGCCATCCCTCGCCAAAATCACACGCTCATTCTGTTTCATTTCACTCACAAAAACACGAGCAGCCATCTTGCTCCAGCTCGTGCTCCTTTGACCTGAGCTGTAAAAAAAAATCTTGCCAACAATTAACAAATTGAAATTTTTAGTGTCACGGCAGCACAAAAGTGTAAATCAACAGTTTAAAATGAGAGGACAGTTTACACTGTGTTCTTACTTTATACGTAATGGCGATTATATGGCGGCAATCACTCAACAAAGAGTCAGCTCTGATTGCTACTTTCATTTTCCAAATATCTGGAAGAAAACCCGAGGCCGCGACATGGCATGAGTTTGACCCGCTCGGCGATTCCGTGTCTCTGGAAGCGAGCAATTATTGCCGGTAATGGCTCTCTCTCGCTTTCACAATCATTTCAAAGTTCACAAACAGCTTCAGGAGTTGAAAGGCTTTTCATAAATGGCATTTTTTTTTTCGCCTCACTCTCTGTATTGGTTTTGTTGTTTTGTTGGGTGGGCGGGTGTGAAAAAACAAGACAGCTTGTTGCGATGCACTCAGAAGCGTTTCCTCGGGCGATGAGTTGTTTAGAGTTATTCTGTCTTTTAGTTGAACAAAAGCCAAGCGGTTGAAACGTTTGCCAAACGTGCCGCCAAGTCTCCCGTGAAATACGGAGTTTGCATTCATGCGTCGAAGTCTTCCCTACGTCTGTGTATTTGTATTTTTTGGGAGGAATGCTCGTTTACTTTTGTCTTATTACATCATCTTCAGTCTTTGTGCCAAGTCGCATTGTCACGGTTGCATGAAAAGAAAGCCATGATGATATAGATTTAGCATCATCCCAAGGATTGATTTTTTTTTTTTTGTTAGAAGCTAAGAGGGTAAAGCCACTTATGTCAATGCTAACGACCATTTCCACTCACATTGCTGAGGAGAAGAAGCCATTATGTGAACGCTCACATTAAGGCAATGGAAGTCGTGGTGGCGCTATCTGAACTCACCTCGGAGCGCTGATTCCTCCCCGCCGTGATGCATGCTGGGAGCGTTCGGACGCCAGTAAATGCGGCTGATCCTATTTTCTGTCTTTGGATCTCATTTCAACACTCTCGTGGCAATTTAGCGCTTGAAACGTGCTGGAGAATCCGATAACGCAAAGACTGTCTGCAAGTCATTTTATTTCAAACAAAGTCAGGCATTTACATGTTGGAGTGGGTATGAAAAGTTTACACAGCCCTGTTTAAATGTTTTTTT
Organism: Syngnathus scovelli; assembly: GCF_024217435.2. Classification (NCBI taxonomy): domain Eukaryota; kingdom Metazoa; phylum Chordata; class Actinopteri; order Syngnathiformes; family Syngnathidae; genus Syngnathus; species Syngnathus scovelli. The sequence continues at coordinate 10,802,279 of NC_090859.1, read as the reverse complement.
TTTTTTTTCTTCTTTGTTAAACCTGCAGTACCTATAGAACACCTATAGGGTGCGCCATCATTTGGCAAAATGTCCAAGAGTGAGTCGCTTTACTTTAATTGAATCTTGGTTTCCGACACAGCTGCTTGTAAGATGCTTGTTTATTTGCTGTGGTTGGCGACCAGTCCAGGAAGTCCGCACACTTTTCCTACCAAAAGTAAGCCAGGATAGGCTGGCCGCAATGTTTGCTGATTACACCAACAAGTGGTCCTCATCTATCAGCTCATTGATTTTTTTCTCTTTTTTTTTTTTTTTTTTGCTGCTGACTGCTCGTCTTGCTGCGGCTCTCTGCCTCGCTGATAGAGATGACATTGTTTGTGTAGTTGTTTATGGAGTGAGATTAAGTTGTGACGTCACCATGCCTGGGAGGAAATCCTCCTCTTCCATCTTTGTTGGCATCAGCTGAGAAATCTTGACTGTGAATTCAATTTGCCCTCAAAGTTTCAAAAAAGTTTAGAATTATCCAGAGATGACCCAAGATGGCGTCAAAGCACTACTTTTCCTTTGGACAAATCTATGGGCTGACCATATGAAGCTCCTCCCCCTCAGTTCAGAATCAGTTGTCAAAACGAGATTTTTATATGAGACACACGGCTTTGGGGTAGGGGCGTGTCAAAATGAATCCAAATCCAAAATCCAGCCAGGATTTCCAGTGCGGTGACACACAGTCGACTTTTTGCTTCTGTGGAATACTGATGACGGTACGGCGTTCCCCCTCACCTGCCTGGCTGCCCGCTTCAGTCCTAACTCTCGTTGAGCTTCTAAGCCGCCTTGATGGATGGCGTCACTCCCTCACCCCAAGCGCTGCGTTCCCTCAGCCGCTCCTCATCGCTCTCCGTGCCCGAGAAGGGAGGGGCCAAATCAAGAAGGATGACTTCCCCTGCGTCATTTTTCCTACTCATGACTTTGTTGCTGTCTCATTTGTTGCGTTTGTTTTTCTGTTGGCTTAAATTTGATTTTCATCATCCCTCTCTCCCGCCATGTTCCAACCCCCCCATCCCCACCCTCTTGACTCTCCCCCGCCCATTCCTTCCCTCTCTTCCTCAAGGTTCCTTATATCAGAAGTCAGCTGAGGCTAAAGGCAAGCTTGATTTGGGAAATACATGTGAGTTCCTGATTTACTATTTTATTTATTCTTTTTACATTTTCATTGCCATGTCTTGTCTTTTCACGCGCATACTCCTCAGAACTAAAAGGTCCATCCACACCATTTTCCCCCCAAAAAAAATGACACCCAATCTAGCTAGTCAGCTAGCTAGCTATGGTATGTGCTACTGTTTTGGTTAGCGATTAAGTTCCAATGGCTCTAGCAATATCACCAATGCACAGAAATAATTCCGATCATATTTCTTTGGTGATTGTCCAAGATTGCAGTTTTTGAGGGAAGCGTTTCGCAGTATCTATTATAGATTTTCAGGCACCTCCTGTTTTATTTATTAGGATGCAGTGGTTATTTCAAAATAAGACAAAATAGATCAGCGGCCCCATCACATCCACTAGAGACGTGAATCAAAAAGCCAATTGCAGCCAAATTATGTTCGTGTTTGTAGATCAATAAGAAGGCTGATAGCGATTTCACGCCGAAAATCGGCAACCCAATAAAAACCTGACCGGGTTGCTGACCCTTCCTTTGTTTGGCCAAGGCTGCTGTTTGTCTTTCTCCAAGTGATGTTTATGCAGCAGAAAAGTCAATATGAAATTGGGCTTTACTAGACTTGGATTTGATTTGTGTGCGAGGAGCAGTGGCTCATTTGCATGGGACGAAACCTGCACTTTAAAACAGGCAAAGAAAATAATTTGTAGCTGTTTTGAATTATGAAACCAAATTTACTAGGCTGCCATTTTCTTTCCCCTCCACAGGAAAATTATTCTTTAAAAAAAATAAAATAAATAAAAAACAGTGGCCTGCCTTTCCCTCGTTGCTTCCCAACAAGCTCGGCAAGCTGTGACTTTATCCAGAAGTGAATTCTCATGTATGCGTCATCGTCATAATAGTAATAATCCCTTTTCATTTCCACTCCTTGTACTTTTTCTGAGCGCTGACAATGGCTCGTGTTCAAAGGGATGTATTCATCTAAGTGATACATTTTAATGTGTACACTTAGCAGGTTGCTGCCTTTATCATCAAAGCACGGACGGAAGATTGTGCCACGGTGGGTGGAGGGGGCGGTGGGAGTTTCGGGGAAAGGGGAATTGGGGGTGTTGGGGAGGGGGGGGGGGGGGGGGGGGCACGTTAAATAACCGCAGGGAAGCTGGAGAAGTGAAATTACATTCTACCGCTTTCATCACTCGGCTCCCCGCTCGGCTGTCGGTTCCCGTCTGTGGCGGCGGAAGGATTAGGATGACGATGTTATCCTGACACTCCAGACTTTGCAGTCTACAAAATAATAATAATTATATTTCCTGTATTTTTCCACCTGACTTAATTGCAGGTTTTAGACATTGTTGTGTTGATGATGCGGCGGTCATGCAGGATTTTATGTCAGAGCCGTTTTCTTGCCCTTTTATCCCCTTTTTGTGCTGGAGACTCTTGACGGAGACACGCGTGGAGTGTCGTTCCCCTTGCAGGCCCATTTAAACGCAGTCTGCCAACTTTTATGGCATCTGCTGCCATCTACTGGCTAACTTGCGAACACCTTAAACTGTCTTACAATTTTTCTACGTGGCTTTTTATTTGCTCATTTAATGGAGATAAATACTATATAATTTGGCAATATCACACTTGAGCGGCTCAGCATATTTGCTGTGACAACAATACAAGCCCCGCTTTCTTGGAGTCTTCCGACGTCACATGTACGCCGCCCGCAGAAAAGAACTACATCTCATTTGTCAACTGAATGACAGTGAAGGACACACACCAAAGAGAGACAAGGCCGTCAGCGGACGTCCATTAAAAAGGTCGGCTCCGTAATGAGTGCCCGTCTCGCTCTGGCGCCCCCGTCATCTTCGCTTGGACCTTCTAATCATGGAGGTTTCGCCAGCTAGAAAGTGGACAGAAATCCAGCGGGGATGAAAGTGGCTGTGAGGAACGCTAGCGACGACATTCCATTTTATCTACGCTGTGTCACAACGGCGACGGCGGCCTCAGAGCCGCGACACCCGCCTGGCAGTTGCGGAGATGAAAACATCCGTATCTCTCCACCCTCAGAAGTTGCCACATGGTTTTTCTCTATGCTGCTCATTAGCACCGGGTCATTGTGTTTGGCTCGGGCCGCCTTAGGCAAGCCATCGTGACCACTGTGCGCTGAGAGTGTTATCACAAAGTGTCCAACCACGACATGGCTGCAGACATTCGAAAGTGTTTGCGTGTGTGTTTTGAATGCTTAATCTGAAAAACTCACATCTTCTGATTTTGTGATGTCAGAAGGCACCCAGCTACTGCCTCTTTGGTTGCCTAGCAACCAGTGAGCATCACCCACCTACCCACAAAAGTGGTCCGGTTTGAATTCCCCATTATGTGCCACAATGTTTTAATATTGTGGCCTTTATCGTGAATTGAATCATCTAATACTGCAAAATGAAAGGAAGAACAACATATTTTGTGTTCATGTTTATTAATATCCGGCTCAATCCTAACCAGGATATTAGTTTGCTTTTAATGGTTTGACGTATTGACGGTTATTAGGGGCACTGACTAAATTAGCTAGACATGTCTCAGGGATTCGGAATGGAATCGGAAGTCGGCCATTTTGTTTTGAAACAACCATTTCTGGCAGATTGCAGTTTTTGCAGGTACCCATACCAGATGGATGATGCTAAATTGTGCTATCCATCACCATCTAAAGTGGGCGGAGCATAGAGTCAACAATTACTTCCTTTTAATGTCTACATCTTCTCTCTCTTTGTCGCCTTCCACAGTGGCCCCCAGCACGGACGACGTGGCTCTCTACGTGGGCATCGTCATCGCCGTGATCATGTGCCTGGTCATCTCCGTGGTGGTGGCGCTCTTTATCTACCGGAAGAACCACCGCGACTTTGACTCGGACATCTTGGACTCGTCCGCCCTCAACGGAGGCTTCCAGCCTGTCAGCATCAAGACGGCGCGGAAAGGTGCGGCCTAAAATATAGCGTCCGACTTTCTCAGCCAAATTCTTTCTTGAAGAAAGTTTTAAGATGACGTAAGGATTTGGTTTGAAGTTTTAACCAAACCTTTGAATTTCAAATGTAGCTGTTAAAACGTTGAAAAGAGTCATCTGTTCATTTGCACACGAGCGAGTGGCGGGCCTGCGTGTCTTCCCGCCCAGACGAGAAACATTCCTCCTTGTACCTGGCAGCTAAGCGGAGCCTTAGCGCTGCCATCTGGCACTCCCGATTCCCAGCTGTGCCTTGAGCTCCTCACACTGAGTAATGTTGTGTTGTGGCAGACTCGACTATACTAATGAGTGAAAAGTGAACGAGCGAAAGCAGGCAGACGGGCAGGCGGCAATCCTGCTGATTGAGGCTTCATTTCCTCCTGGTCCTTTTTGATTCTCGCCACCAAATTAAATGTCATATGGTCTGTTTTGTTCTTTTTGGCTTCTCATTGCAGCCGATCTCCTCACGGCACCCCCTGATCTGACCTCGGCGGCCGCCATGTACCGAGGCCCCGTCTACGCCCTGCACGACGTGGCCGACAAAATCCCCATGACCAATTCGCCCCTGCTGGACCCCCTGCCCAACCTTAAGATTAAAGTGTACAATTCGTCCGGCCTGGTGACGCCGCAGGACGACCTGGGAGGCGAGTTTTCCTCCAAGCTGTCGCCCAAGCTGCCGCACTGCCTGCTGGACAACAGCGACGGCACCATGGGTCGGCGCACGCAGACGCTGTTGCGATCCAGAGACCCCTCCTGCACCGCCGTGGGTTCCTTCAGCTCACAGGGCGGACATCTTATTGTCCCAAACTCAGGTACGGCGCGCAGTCATGTCATATTTGCTCAGCCAATATTTGCCCCGGCCACTTCTGCCAAGGTTTTATGTTCTGAACTATCATCAAATTATGACACATGCTAAAAATTTATTATTGAGCACTAAAAATAAAAAAATTAAAAATAACGTTTTTAAAACCGATGTCAAAAACACATCGAGACAGGCACCTTTTACAACTTTAGTTCATGTAGTTTTTGACGTATGATTTCAACCATGCTAACCTTTGAAATGACCCGCTGTGGCATATGTAAGCGATCAGCATGACTCGCTTCGACTTCACTCGTGACGTTGAGTGATAGCAAAGGTGCGCCGTGTAGAAGTGAAGGATCAGAGGGGCACGCTTGCAGGCGGCTTTTCCTGCCGCTTGCATGTCCTCGCTTCAAACACGGGCTGTCTGTTTTTTTTTTGGTACGGCGACGGTGACAGGCGCAGATAAACGAGCTACGACATTAAAGGATACAGCGTCTCCTCCGGTTTCTCAAAGTTCTCAGCGCTTCGTTTTGATTCCTGCTAAATTGTTCTCAGCTGTGTTTTGGAAAAGTCGTCTTGTCGTGTTACACAAAGGGTGGAAGACTTTGGACTTTGATCAGTTCGCATGCCAAAGTCAAACTGAGGCCCCCGGATCCCCTCAGGGTCCACGAATTATAGCTTTAGGGTCCACAGAATCTATTTTTTCTTCATTTAACTGGCTATGTATTTTGGTTAATGTTGTAATATTACCAGTATTTGGGAGAAAAATATTTTTTTTAATTTTGCGAACTCCTAAATGAAATATTGTGGAGGAGAACTGTGAGTAAGAAAAGAAAATAAGCCTTTGAAAAGTTTCTTGCAATGAGGTCCCAATGGCTGACTTGTGATTACTTTGCCGGCCAGGAAGAGAAGCCAACTTGTCACCCCCCCCCCCCCCTTTTCTTTTTTTTTTTGAAAAGTTCACTTCAAGGACATGAAGAAATCAATGCGCTATCCGACACAGACGTGTGTGTGTTTGTGCGCGCACGAGGGAATCCTTTCAAAGACCTTTTTGACAAGACATCATATGAAATCAATGTGAGATGGAAAAATGTAAATCACCCTGCGAGCAGCAATATGAGAATCGTATGACGAGAGGGAGAGATCATTGATTTTCTAATGAAATGTCACATCCCTTCCACATTCCTATATGGGCAAGTACATCCAAGTAGGATCTTTCTTTTCCATTTTCTTCACATTATTGTCAATTTGTGACTCCCAGGTGCTATGGCGTTTTCTTCAGATTGCAAAATGTACTTCCAAGAATTAATGTCACCCACAGAATTCAAAATCCACTAAGCTCCCCTCACTCACCCCAATTAATATTTTCATTTTGTTTTCTTTATTCCAGGTGTGAGTCTGCTTATCCCAGCAGGAGCCATCCCGCAGGGTCGCGTGTATGAAATGTACGTGACCGTCCAGAGGAAGGAAAGCTTGAGGTAGGAAGGAAGCAGAAAGTCACACAACACAAGCTTTGAGTGCCTCAAATGCTAACCATACCCTCGTCGCTCGCTCTCCAGGCCCTCAGTGGAAGACGGGCAAGCGGTTTTGAGCCCTGTGGTGAGCTGCGGCCCGCCGGGCGCCCTGTTGACGCGCCCCCTGGTGCTCACCATGCATCATTGCGCCGTGTCAGAAGGCCAACAAGACTGGTTGATCCAGCTCAAGAGCCAGTCACCGCAGAACACATGGGAGGTAAGGCAGAGGACAAAGTCTAGTCCAGCATTCTTTAATGGTTTCATTTCAATTTTGCTTGACATATTTTATATTTTTCCAAGTCGCCACCTCCCCCATCTGCAGTTGAGAAGTTACTCTTTTCTGACCTGCAGCATATAACGCTAACTTTGACCCTATTTTGGAACAATTAAAAGATGAAATAGCTTTCATCAGTCTTTCCTGTGCATGAATGGTGTCCTTGCACCTTTATGAACACATCGTTTTGTGTTTGTGTGCGTGGGAGCCATTTTGTGTGCAGTTTATTTTGCCATCTGCCTGCAGGCCGTGTCATTAACATTGCTGCCGGCGGCTGAGGTGTGTTGTCAAGGGCAGCGCTGATGCCGTTTTGAATATATCCCCTCCGCGCTTCTTTTGTGACACATTCACACAAACACGAGCGTGTTTGCAGAGGACAATGTTTGAAGCCCTAACCCTAGCTTTAAACCCTACTTTGAAACTGTAACCGGAGCTTTAAACCCTAATTTGAAACCCTAACACTAGTATGAAACCCTACTTTGAAGCCCTAACCCTAGCTTTAAACCCTACTTTGAAACCCTAACTCTAGTATGAAACATTACTTTAAAGCCCTAACCCTAGTTTGAAACCCTAACCATAGCTTTAAACCCATGTTTGAAACACTAACCCTAGCTTTAAACCCTACTTTGAAACACTAACCCTAGCTTTAAACCCTACTTTGAAGCCCTAACCTTAGCTTTAAACCCTGTTTGAAACCCTAACCCTAGTATAAAACCCTACTTTGAAGCCTTAACCCTAGCTTTAAACCCTAGTTTGAAACCCTAACTCTAGTATGAAACCCTAGTTTGAAACCCTAACCCTACTTTGAAACCCTAACCATAGCTTTAAACCCATGTTTGAAACACTAACCCTAGCTTTAAACCCTACTCTAGTATGAGGGGGCGGTACTTGGATTTCCATTCATTTCATTATGGCTGATAAACAAGGATTTTCTGTAGACTTGGAACTTTTTAGTACGGCACAAAGGACCATAAACTAACTGGCCGGCCTCCGCGATTGACGGTATTGCTTGTGTCAGCTTGCTATTGAAGTGCGTCTCGCGTCGTGCTCAAGTCATTTGCCAATACAGTCGCCGCCGTGTGAGTTTATGGGTGCGCCGGAGCGCCTTTGTCAGAGATGAATTACTTGGAGGCAACCAGTATTCTTAAGGAAGTCATAACCATTGATCAAATCTCGGACCTGTCGGAAATGCAGATGCTACAGTTCGATGCCGTGCCAAGGTTTTTACTTTATGAGCTCTTTTTCTTCCCATTGAGAGATGAGGCGTCGTGAAATATTGCTGAATTGAATGGATTGTCTGTCAAAAAGTGTGTTTGTCAAACGGACTCACTCCGCGGGAGGGGCAATTTGTAAATCCAAATGATAGACTGGCATTTAATACTTACAGTAATACTTAATACTTACAATATTCTTTCATGATTTGCTTTTTAATTCGTTTCCACTGTTGAACACACACAAAATGAAGTCATACAGCAAAGGGAACTTTGGTGTCTTTTTTTACTCTTCCTGCAGCTCAAATGAACGACCTTGTTCGGCATCCCAGAACATTTTAAGAGCCAAATGATTGCCGCTGATGCGCCGCTTAAACGGCCCGGCTCACAATCGAATCCTTAAATTTCTCCTCAGTCTCTGGTAATAGTCTGATTTAATGCCGCGTTGCTGCTCGCATGGATTTTACCGAGAGAGAGGAGAGATCAAGACAAAGCATGGACAAATAAGCACTTCTTTTATTAAAAGACACTCCGGGTGAGGTTTAAATATGCTCAGCTTTTATAGACATCATCAACATGTCAATTGTGAACATTGTGCTGCTGTCTCGCTGAGCTAAAAGCTACTTGGCCAGGAGTTGACTACTTAGATTAAATCTAGCAGGAGAGGAAAAATCACACCGGGCGGGCTCACCTCCTGATTGTGACTGACACTTGGCAGGATGTGGTGGTGGTGGGCGAGGAGAACTTCACCACGCCGTGCTACGTCCAGATGGACGACGAGGCGTGCCACATCCTGACCGAGACTCTGGGCACGTACTGCCTGGTGGGTCAGTCGCTCAGCGCGGCCACCACCAAGCGCCTCAAGCTGGCCATCTTCGGCCCACTCACGTGCCCCGCCACCGAGTACCACATTCGGGTCTACTGCCTGGACGACACGCAGGACGCGCTTAAGGTGTGTTGGTCTAGGAATAGTTGTTTCAGTCACTTTTTTTATGTCAATAAGTCAACAGTGGTGTCCTCTCAAGGCTCAATCTTAGGTTGTAGGTTCTAAGTTGTATTTGATGAAACACTAATTGATGTTGTGCGCATGTGTGTGTATTTGTGTCATTTTAGGAAGTTCTCCAAATGGAGAAGCAAATGGGCGGCAAGTTGTTGGACGAACCAAAGACGCTCAACTTCAGCGACAGCACACACAACCTGAGACTTTCCATTCACGACATTCCTCACACGCTGTGGAAAAGCAAGCTGCTGGCCAAGTACCAGGTGCAAACAAAATCTTTTATATGTGTTTTTTCCTAAGAGGATGTATGAAAAAGTATTCCAGGCTTGTATGTTGACAAATGCCTCCTGAGAGCTTGGCATCAAATTTTGAACATCATTTGCAGGAGCTCTGTTTCCAGCAAGTGTGGGACGGCTCCCAGAGGAACCTCCACTGCTGTTTCACGCTGGAGCGCTTCTCCACCGCTACTGTGGACCTGACGTGCAAAATTTGTGTGCGCCAAGTGGAGGGGGAAGGTCAGATCTTTCAGCTGGACACCACGCTGTCTGAGGTAGGCATCACACTTGTTACATACATGAACGTATTTCTTTTGTTTTAGTTTGATAGACACTTGTATTGACGCCACATTTGCATCCCACGCTGTTCCTCGCAGGACTCGCAAAGCATCGACACATCCCTGCTGGACCCGGCCAGCAACATCACCACGCTGGTGGGACCCAACGCCTTCCGCATCCCCGTCTCCATCCGCCAGAAGCTGTGCGGCAGCCTGGACGCGCCGCAGACCCGCGGCAACGACTGGAGGATGCTGGCTCACAAGCTTAACCTCGACAGGTGCGTGGAGAGTTTTGGTGCGACAGATAATTTATGCATAACATATATACTCTACATTAATCTACCTTATGTTCCAGGCTACATATGAAGTAAAATATGTGAAATGTTCAAGAGAACATTTTATGACCCAAAAGCGAGAAAAGGCTTTGAATCAAAAAGTGCCTTCGTGTGCATTTCTGGGTCTACAGCACAGTGGGGCGGCATGGCTTATCTCAAGCAGCAGCTGTAAAGCGATGACACCCTGATTACGTGGACACGCTTCTTGTTCAAAAATGAAACAGCACATCAATAATTTGATGAACAAAGGCCGTGTCCGTTTCACGCTAACCAATGAGAAAGTCTGTCATGCATGACTCTTTTTTTTGGCTTGTCATGTTCAGGTATCTGAACTACTTTGCCACCAAGTCCAGCCCGACGGGGGTCATCCTGGACCTGTGGGAGGCGCAGCACTTTCCCGACGGCAACCTCAGCCGCCTGGCCCAAGTCCTGGAGGAGATGGGACGCCACGACAGCCTCCTCCCCGCCGCCAACGAGCACTGATGTCATCAAGGCGCTCGCTCCTTCGTGTTATTTATGGCACCCGTCGTCATGGAAACAGGCCTCCACTTATTCACAATCCCGCGACGGATGTTGAGGAGGAAGCATCTCGGTGTATGGTTTCCATGGCAACGAGGTAAACGGACTCATGTTCTGTGATAGTGTAGTATTTAATATGAATAATGATAATCCCATGTATGCTTTTGTTTTTGAAATGAGCGCCAGTGTCGTCTTACACTACTTTTGGCGGTTTTCTATAATTATTGTTTGCCGTCTTTCATCCCACCATTTGGCAAAAGAGGGTTGATAATGTGGATTTTTTTCTTATGATTGTTTGTACGTTGTGATAAAGGAGATGCTAAGGAGAAGTAATTATGTCCCAAAAAAAATCTATTTTTCTAGGACCAAATGTAAACAGTACAGTTGCTTTTTGCCAAATAATTGACACATGTGCAAGGCTCACTTTAGAAAGTGAGAATGCAATTCAAATGAATGATTGTCGCACCAACATTAGTAATATTTGTGAATGCATTTTTTTGTAAAGCAGTCTATGCAAACTTTCTTTTCCCATGTATTACAGGTCCTTGTGGGGATAGCAGTTTTTTTTGTTTTTTTTTTATCTTATTAATTTGTCGTGCGGCTTCGTGATGCTAGCGTGTGTTATGTACAAGCGTGGATCCTTATCCGGCGTGCCACTCTCATCCGGTAAAGCAATTGTATAAAGTGTAAGAAATGTAATTTTTGAGACTAATAATAAATTATATTTATATGCAACACTGACAAAAATCACACACTGCAGTTGTATTGTTTTGCAATTAATTTAATTCAAGTGATATTTATCCATAAACAATGATCTTACTGAGGTCACTGAACATTGTGTTTTTAGGCTACACCAAATTAACAGTACAAAAGACTGCACGTACAAATACTGCTCTGTGGCTCAGCTCCCCTTGAGAGCCACTAAGCTTTCACAGAAAGCACAGTGAGCCCAACACAAAGGTAAGGTAAACTCTCACCCTTGTCCAATGGGTCTTAGTAGTTCTTTCTTCTGTGTGCACGTCACGGCTTGATATCCTGAGACTCCAACATCCTGCCGAGTGTCTTCTTTACCCGCAAAGCAGTGAGGCGAGACGCCGGCTTGTGCGACCAGCATTCCGACATCACTTTTGTCATCTGATGTAAACACTGGAGAAGGAAAATTCACACATAAATGATGTATCTCTGTTTCTTGCTAATGAGAGCTAGCATGCTTTTCTAATTGTCTAATATTCTGTTTTGTTGCTTATCACAGACTTTATCAGAGTGTATAAATACCTCATCAGTGGCCCAGCGGTTGGCCAACGCTGGTCTTTGTTGTTTGATGCAGACCACATTCCTCATATCGTCATAGGAGGGGTCAGAGGTCACCAGGTCGTAATAGGGAAGCTGGTAGTCCTCCACGATGCCTTTGCACATCACATACACCAACAATTAATATCAGATCAAATGCATTCAATCCAATGACTGTTACCTCCGGAGACGCAGCGTCGCGCCATCTCCCACACGATGAGGCCAAAGCTGTACATGTCGGCCATGATAAAGGACTGGAAGTGGGTCCTGTTCAAGGTCTCATCTAGCACCTCGGGGGGCATGTAGCGTTTGGTGCCCACCCGCAGATTGGGTGGCACGTCCAACTCGTTGGTGTTGCTGACGGAGAACAAATAAAATAAGTATATCTAACATTTCCTCGAGCCAATCCAAGACCAAGAAAACAACAAACGAGCACTTACCTGTTGAACTTAACAGCCAGGCCGAGGTCGGCGATGCAGCACGACCCGTTCCTCTTGACGAGGACGTTCTTGCTCTTGAGGTCTCGGTGGGCGATGGCCGGCTTGCCCTGCGTGCCGTAGATCTCGGTGTGCAGGTGGCAAAGGCCCGAGATGGACGAGTACGCCAGCTTGAGCAGAGCCGTGGCATCCAGCGTGTTGCATTTGAGGTAGTCGTACAGCGAGCCGTTTTCGTGGTAGTCGGTGATCAGGTACAGTTGCGTCCACGAGCCCGTGCCCTTAATGTCAGCCGCGATAAAGCCTGATGGTAGGAAAGTTTATTAAAAAAAATATGCATGAGTACAATGGAATTCAGGAATTCCAGTAATCACTTTTTTGATACATTTCTTAATTTTCTAACCTATCAATCTAGCGACCTCTCACCCAGAATGTTGTCGTGCCGCATGAGGAACGTCTGGTAGATTTCCGTCTCCCTGAACCAGCTCTCTTCCTCTGTGGTGAAAAACACTTTGGCGGCCACTCGCTCGCCTCTCCACTGGCCCATCCACACCTCCCCGTAGCGGCCCTTCCCGATTTGCTTCACCATCTGAATCTGCTTGGCGATGGTGCGCTGAACCTGGTGACGCCGCACAAAAACATCCAGAAAAGGTCACATAATTTCTCTCGGGGGGCCATCATTGGCTCACAGAGGAGGCCACAATGTTCATCAGTGATGATAGGTTTCCTGTACAGGGTGCAGTGATTGTATCTCACCAGTAGGGGGAGCCCTGACCCCGAACCAGAGCCAACGCTGTGGGAATGTTCAATGTGGTCCTTGAGTGACTCCCCTGGAGGGACGTAAGAGTCGTCCTGTTCCAAGTTGATGCTGTAGCGCGGCTCGGACTCCTGTCGCTTGTATCTAAACACGTGTAGGAAATAGTACAGATACTGAACAGGAAAAAAGAAAAGACAAAATGGAGTTGAGTATTACCTGACGCAGCAGATGATGAAGACAATGACGATAAATACGCTGCAGACTGTGATGGAGATGAGGAGAGCCAAGTAATGGGCACCACTGTCCACATATTCTAAAAAAATAAATGTGATTTAGAGTCTTGAGAACATTTCCCAAATATCCCCCCCACAGGACTGAGTTTGAGTTTGTGCAGATCGATCGCATCCCCTTCCTGAATCCCAAAGATCACATGTCACGCTGACATGTCTCCAGAAGCAGCTCGGGGGCTCTAAACTTTCAGCCGCTCATGATCCTGTCCTCACACACTGGTAATAAGAGCCAATATGGGAATTATATTTTTAAAAAAAAATCACAACCCTAACACTGTAATTCAGCTCACAACCAACAAACTCTGCTAACAATTCAATCATTGGTATTTTTTTCTGACAGTCGGTCAAGGCTGCAGCAATAAACTCAAACAACACCTCTGCTGTCATTTCCTTCCAAAATAGTGCAACAAAGTGAAGCGCAAGTGTGCTAGTGGGAAAAACATGTGCATATGCGTGGCCGTGCGCAAGGGCCTAACAGATGGACTGACAGACATCTCACATCCGTCTCCAGTCAAGAAACCGAAGTAGGCCCCGGGGAGCGGCTGTCCTTTTCATTCGGGTGTCCAAGTCCAGTCCTCGAGGGCCACGTTCCTCCATGTTTTCCAAGTTTCCCTCGTTAAACACACCTGATTCAATGATCAGGCTCCTGCAGAACGTGAGGATGAACTGATCATTTGAATCAGGTGTGTTTAACGAGGGAAACTCGGAAAACATGGAGGAATGCGGCCCTTGAGGACTGGACTTGGACACCCACTGAGTGCCAAAAGTCCTAATGATCGTGAGCAGCGGGGGGGGGCCCCATTTCAACCCCTTACACTGAGTGCCAAGCAGGGAAGAAATGGGTACCATTGTTATAGTCACTGGTATGACTCGGCAGGGGTTTGAACCCACAACCTCCCAATCTCAGGGCGGACACTCTCCTCTTAGGCCACTGAGCTGGTAAACACTTGTATCGTAGTATAACACTTATAGTCGTTTTTAAATAACGTGTATACCTATATACGCCTAAATATTGTTATCCAATATATCTACTGCAATTTCACATTAGATTGCTGGTTTGAAATTTGCTTTTATTTATTAATTTACATTTATGTTAAAACTTGTCTGGCGTCTTATTCCTTGTTTTTATATTCGCCAATTAAAACATAAAAATCAGACATTTGGTTAACCGCTTTATATGACAATATGAGTAGGTACACTACACGAGGTTAAAAATAAAAAAGAGAATAAATAAATAAAGGGTTAATTGCACAACAACGGCATTTCCTCGCACCTGGGATCGAACCAAGCTCTTGCTGAGCAAGAGGCCGAGTCACTAACCAGTCGGCTATTTCGACCGGCAGTTTACAATTGCTTGCACTGTTTTGTACTAGTGATGTGAATTCCAGTTCTCAAAACTGAATCTTTAGAATCGGTTCACTCAAAATATTTGTTCAAAAGAATCGTTCGCTACACTTTCTTATTTATTTATTTTTTTACCTCGTGTAGTGTACCAAAATATCCCATAATAATCTGCCTAAATAATTGTGACTAATTTAAAACTATTCTGCTTGTTAATACCTACAAAATAACATATTCTAACCGGAGATTGCATTGACCTAATTTTCACATGGTCCTTGTTTACATTTTGCATTTGACACTGACAGCTGTCAAGTGCCACGTTAGGGCTCTTCTTGTGTAAGTTTTATTTGTTATGGGTTTTCTTTTGTAAGTTTAACTTTGGGTACTTCGAAAGTGTCATTTTAAATTGTACTTTGCTAGATGTTCGTGTACACAATGTGTTGTGATGACATCTGCTGTGGAGTCTTCAGCTAGTCGCTTGTGAGCTGCTCCATAAAACCATACATGTTCCATACACTGAGAGCATGGGTTCCATAGGGTAGTGATTAGTGCTCTGGGCTTGCGACCCAGCGACCCAGGTTCGAATCTCAGTGGGGTCCAACAAATTTTATCATTGAAAATTTGCAACACAGGTGCTCGTCTAACCATAAAACCATACATGTCCCATGCATTGAGAGCAAGGCTTCCATAGGGTAGTGGTTAGTGCTCTGGGCTTGCACCCCAGCGACCCAGGTTCGAATCTCAGTGGGATCCCAAAAATTTTAGCATAGAAAATTTGCAACACAGGTGCTCGTGTAACCATAAAACCATACATGTCCCATGCATTGAGAGCAAGGCTTTCATAGGGTAGTGGTTAGTGATATGGGCTTTCACGCCAGCGACCCAGGTTCGAATCTCAGTGGGACCCAATAAATTTTATCATAGAAAATTTGCAACACAGTTGCTTGTGTAACCATAAAACCATACATGTTCCATGAACTGAGAGCAGGGCTTCCATAGGGTAGTGGTTAGTGCTCTGGGCTTTCACCCCAGCGACCCAGGTTCGAATCTCAGAGTTAGTGTTAGGGTTAGAGCTAGGGTTAGGGTTAGAGCTAGGGTTAGAGTTAGAGGTAGGGTTAGAGCTAGGGTTAGAGTTAGAGCGAGGGTTAGGGTTAGAGCGAGGGTTAGGGTTAGAGCTTGGTTTAGGGTTAGAGCTAGGGTTAGAGTTAGTGCGAGAGTTAGAGTTAGAGCTAGGGTTAGGGTTAGGGTTAGGGTTTGAGCTAGGGTTAGCGGTAGGGTTAGAGGTAGGGTTGGAGTTAGAGGTAGAGTTAGGGTTAGAGCGAGGGTTAGGGTTAGAGCTTGGTTTAGGGTTAGAGCTAGGGTTAGGGTTTGAGCTAGGGTTAGCGGTAGGGTTAGAGCTAGGGTTAGAGTTAGTGCGAGGGTTAGGGTTAGAGGTAGGGTTAGGGTTAAAGTTAGAGGTAGGGTTAGGGTTAGAGTTAGAGCGAGGGTTAGGGTTAGAGCTTGGTTTAGGGTTAGAGCTAGGGTTAGAGTTTGAGCTAGGGTTAGCGGTAGGGTTAGAGCTAGGGTTAGAGTTAGTGCGAGGGTTAGGGTTAGAGGTAGGGTTAGAGTTAGAGGTAGGGTTAGGGTTAGAGTTAGAGCGAGGGTTAGGGTTAGAGCGAGGGTTAGGGTTAGAGCTTGGTTTAGGGTTAGAGCTAGGGTTAGGGTTTGAGCTAGGGTTAGCGGTAGGGTTAGAGCTAGGGTTAGTTAGTGCGAGGGTTAGGGTTAGGGTTAGGGTTTGAGCTAGGGTTAGCGGTAGGGTTAGGGTTAGAGTTAGGGCTAGGGTTAGGGTTAGAGCTAGGGTTAGGGTTAGAGCTAGGGTTAGGGTTGGGGTTAGGGCTAGGGTTAGGGTTGGGGTTAGGGCTAGGGTTAGAGTTAAGGCTAGGGTTAGAGCTAGGGTTAGGGTTAGAGTTAGAGCTAGGGTTAGGGTTAGAGTTAGAGCGAGGGTTAGGGTTAGAGGTAGGGTTAGAGGTAGGGTTAGAGGTAGGGTTAGAGCTAGGTTTAGGGTTAGAGTTAGAGCGAGGGTTAGGGTTAGAGCTAGGGTTAGGGTTAGAGCTTGGTTTAGGGTTAGAGCTAGGGTTAGGGTTTGAGCTAGGGTTAGCGGTAGGGTTAGGGTTAGAGTTAGAGCTAGGGTTAGGGTTAGAGCTAGGGTTAGACCTAGGATTAGGGTTAGGGTTAGGGTTGGCGTTAGGGCTAGGGTTAGAGCTAGGGTTAAGGCTAGGGTTAGGGTTAGAGCTAGGGTTAGAGTTAGTGCGAGGGTTAGGGTTAGAGTTAGGGTTAGGGTTAGAGCTAGGATTAGGGTTAGGGTTGGGGTTGGGGTTAGGGCTAGGGTTAGAGCTAGGGTTAAGGCTAGGGTTAGAGCTAGAGCTAGGGTTAGGGTTAGAGTTAGAGCGAGGGTTAGGGTTAGAGGTAGGGTTAGAGGTAGGGTTAGGGTTAGAGTTAGAGCTAGGGTTAGAGTTAGTGCGAGGGTTAGGGTTAGAGTTAGAGCTAGGGTTAGGGTTTGAGCTAGGGTTAGCGGTAGGGTTAGGGTTAGAGCTTGGTTTAGGGTTAGAGCTAGGGTTAGGGCTAGGGTTAGCGGTAGGGTTAGAGTTAGAGCTAGGGTTAGAGTTAGTGCGAGGGTTAGGGTTAGAGTTAGGGTTTGAGCTAGGGTTAGCGGTAGGGTTAGGGTTAGAGTTAGAGCTAGGGTTAGGGTTAGAGCTAGGGTTAGGGTTAGAGCTAGGGTTAGGGTTAGAGTTAGAGCGAGGGTTAGGGTTAGAGGTAGGGTTAGAGTTAGAGCGAGGGTTAGGGTTAGAGGTAGGGTTAGAGGTAGGGTTAGGGTTAGAGTTAGAGCTAGGGTTAGAGTTAGTGCGAGGGTTAGGGTTAGGGTTAGAGTTAGGGTTAGAGCTAGGGTTAGGGTTTGAGCTAGGGTTAGCGGTAGGGTTAGGGTTAGAGCTTGGTTTAGGGTTAGAGCTAGGGTTAGGGTTAGGGCTAGGGTTAGCGGTAGGGTTAGGGTTAGAGCTAGGGTTAGAGTTAGTGCGAGGGTTAGGGTTAGAGTTAGGGTTTGAGCTAGGGTTAGCGGTAGGGTTAGGGTTAGAGTTAGAGCTAGGGTTAGGGTTAGAGCTAGGGTTAGGGTTAGAGCTAGGGTTAGGGTTAGAGTTAGAGCGAGGGTTAGGGTTAGAGGTAGGGTTAGAGGTAGGGTTAGAGCTAGGCTTAGGGTTAGGGTTAGAGTTAGGGTTAGAGTTAGAGCGAGGGTTAGGGTTAGAGCTAGGGTTAGGGTTAGAGCTTGGTTTAGGGTTAGAGCTAGGGTTAGGGTTTGAGCTAGGGTTAGCGGTAGGGTTAGGGTTAGAGTTAGAGCTAGGGTTAGAGTTAGTGCGAGGGTTAGGGTTAGAGTTAGGGTTAGAGTTAGAGCGAGGGTTAGGGTTAGAGTTAGGGTTAGAGTTAGAGCGAGGGTTAGGGTTAGAGGTAGGGTTAGAGGTAGGGTCAGGGTTAGAGTTAGAGCTAGGGTTAGAGTTAGTGCGAGGGTTAGGGTTAGGGTTAGAGTTAGGGTTAGAGCTAGGGTTAGGGTTTGAGCTAGGGTTAGCGGTAGGGTTAGGGTTAGGGTTAGAGCTTGGTTTAGGGTTAGAGCTAGGGTTAGGGTTAGGGCTAGGGTTAGCGGTAGGGTTAGGGTTAGAGTTAGAGCTAGGGTTAGAGTTAGTGCGAGGGTTAGGGTTAGAGTTAGGGTTAGGGTTTGAGCTAGGGTTAGCGGTAGGGTTAGGGTTAGAGTTAGAGCTAGGGTTAGAGCTAGGGTTAGGGTTAGAGCTAGGGTTAGGGTTTGAGCTAGGGTTAGGGCTAGGGTTAGTGCGAGGTTAGAGTTAGAGCTAGGCTTAGGGTTAGGGTTAGAGTTAGAGCGAGGGTTAGGGTTAGAGCTAGAGTTAGAGCTAGGGTTAGGGTTAGAGCTCTTTTTTTTTTTTTTTTTTTTTTTTTTTTTTTTTTTTTTTAAACTACCATTTAATGGTAGTTTTTTTTTAAACTACCATTTAATGGTAGTTTTTTTTTTTTCAAAAAAAAAATAAAAAAACTACCATACACGGTAGTTTAATGTAGTTTAATGGTAGTTTTTTTTTAAACTACCATTTAATGGTAGTTTTTTTTTTTCCAAAAAAAAAAAACTACCATACACGGTAGTTTAATGTAGTTTAATGGTAGTTTTTTTTTAAACTACCATTTAATGGTAGTTTTTTTTTTTTTTTTTTTTCAAAAAAACAAAAAACTACCATACACGGTAGTTTAATGTAGTTTAATGGTAGTTTTTTTTTTTTTTAAACTACCATTAAACTACATTAAACTACCGTGTATGGTAGTTTAAAAAAAATAATAATAAATAAAGAAAGTTTTTAAAAAAAATAAAAAAACTACCATTAAATGGTAGTTTAAAAAAAAAACTACCATTAAACTACCATTAAATGGTAGTTAAAAAAAAACCAAAAAAAAAAAAAAAAAAAAAAAAAAAGAGCTCTAACCCTAACCCTAGCTCTAACTCTAGCTCTAACCCTAGCTCTAACTCTAGCTCTAACCCTAACCCTTGCTCTAACTCTAACCCTAACCCTAAGCCTAGCTCTAACTCTAACCTCGCACTAACCCTAGCCCTAACCCTAGCTCAAACCCTAACCCTAGCTCTAACCCTAACCCTAGCTCTAACCCTAACCCTAGCTCTAACTCTAACCCTAACCCTACCGCTAACCCTAGCTCAAACCCTAACCCTAACTCTAACCCTAACCCTCGCACTAACTCTAACCCTAGCTCTAACTCTAACCCTAACCCTAACCCTACCGCTAACCCTAGCCCTAACCCTAGCTCTAACCCTAAACCAAGCTCTAACCCTAACCCTACCGCTAACCCTAGCTCAAACCCTAACCCTAGCTCTAACCCTAACTCTAACCCTAACCCTCGCACTAACTCTAACCCTAGCTCTAACTCTAACCCTAACCCTACCTCTAACCCTACCTCTAACCCTAACCCTCGCTCTAACTCTAACCCTAACTCTAACCCTAACCCTCGCACTAACTCTAACCCTAGCTCTAACTCTAACCCTAACCCTACCGCTAACCCTAGCTCAAACCCTAACCCTAGCTCTAACCCTAAACCAAGCTCTAACCCTAACCCTAGCTCTAACCCTAACCCTCGCTCTAACTCTAACCCTAACTCTAACCCTAACCCTAAGCCTAGCTCTAACCCTACCTCTAACCCTACCTCTAACCCTAACCCTCGCTCTAACTCTAACCCTAACCCTAGCTCTAACCCTAACCCTAGCTCTAACCCTAACCCTAGCTCTAACTCTAACCCTAACCCTACCGCTAACCCTAGCTCAAACCCTAACTCTAACCCTAACCCTCGCACTAACTCTAACCCTAGCTCTAACCCTAACCCTACCGCTAACCCTAGCCCTAACCCTAACCCTAGCTCTAACCCTAAACCAAGCTCTAACCCTAACCCTACCGCTAACCCTAGCTCAAACCCTAACCCTAGCTCTAACCCTAACCCTCGCACTAAGTCTAACCCTAGCTCTAACTCTAACCCTAACCCTACCTCTAACCCTACCTCTAACCCTAACCCTCGCTCTAACTCTAACCCTACCTCTAACCCTAACCCTCGCTCTAACTCTAACCCTAACCCTAGCTCTAACCCTAACCCTAGCTCTAACCCTAACCCTAGCTCTAACTCTAACCCTAACCCTACCGCTAACCCTAGCTCAAACCCTAACCCTAACTCTAACCCTAACCCTCGCACTAACTCTAACCCTAGCTCTAACTCTAACCCTACCGCTAACCCTAGCCCTAACCCTAGCTCT
This sequence comes from Syngnathus scovelli, assembly GCF_024217435.2. Classification (NCBI taxonomy): domain Eukaryota; kingdom Metazoa; phylum Chordata; class Actinopteri; order Syngnathiformes; family Syngnathidae; genus Syngnathus; species Syngnathus scovelli. The sequence continues at coordinate 10,782,005 of NC_090859.1, read as the reverse complement.
AACCCTAAACCAAGCTCTAACCCTAACCCTACCGCTAACCCTAGCTCAAACCCTAACCCTAGCTCTAACCCTAACTCTAACCCTAACCCTCGCACTAACTCTAACCCTAGCTCTAACTCTAACCCTAACCCTACCTCTAACCCTACCTCTAACCCTAACCCTCGCTCTAACTCTAACCCTAACTCTAACCCTAACCCTAGCTCTAACTCTAACCCTAACCCTAGCTCTAGCTCTAACTCTAGCCTTAACCCTAGCTCTAACCCTAGCCCTAACCTCAACCCCAACCCTAACCCTAATCCTAGCTCTAACCCTAACCCTAACTCTAACCCTAACCCTCGCACTAACTCTAACCCTAGCTCTAACCCTAACCCTAGCCTTAACCCTAGCTCTAACCCTAGTCCTAACCCCAACCCTAACCCTAACCCTAATCCTAGGTCTAACCCTAGCTCTAACCCTAACCCTAGCTCTAACTCTAACCCTAACCCTACCGCTAACCCTAGCTCAAACCCTAACCCTAGCTCTAACCCTAAACCAAGCTCTAACCCTAACCCTAGCTCTAACCCTAACCCTCGCTCTAACTCTAACCCTAACTCTAACCCTAAACCTAGCTCTAACCCTACCTCTAACCCTACCTCTAACCCTACCTCTAACCCTAACCCTCGCTCTAACCCTAACCCTAGCTCTAACTCTAACCCTAACCCTAGCTCTAACCCTAACCCTAGCTCTAACCCTAGCCTTAACTCTAACCCTAGCCCTAACCCCAACCCTAACCCTAGCCCTAACCCCAACCCTAACCCTAGCTCTAACCCTAACCCTAGCTCTAACCCTAACCCTAGCCCTAACTCTAACCCTAACCCTACCGCTAACCCTAGCTCAAACCCTAACCCTAACCCTCGCACTAACTCTAACCCTAGCTCTAACCCTACCGCTAACCCTAGCTCAAACCCTAACCCTAGCTCTAACCCTAAACCAAGCTCTAACCCTAACCCTCGCCCTAACTCTAAGCCCTCGCACTAACTCTAACCCTACCGCTAACCCTAGCTCAAACCCTTACCCTAGCTCTAACCCTAAACCAAGCTCTAACCCTAACCCTCGCTCTAACTCTAACCCTAACCCTACCTCTAACTCTAACCCTAACCCTACCTCTAACCCTAACCCTCGCACTAACTCTAACCCTAGCTCTAACCCTACCGCTAACCCTAGCTCAAACCCTAACCCTAGCTCTAACCCTAAACCAAGCTCTAACCCTAACCCTCGCTTTAACCCTAACCCTAACCCTACCTCTAACTCTAACCCTAGCTCTAACCCTAACCCTAGCTCTAACCCTAACCCTAGCTATAACCCTAACCCTAACACTAACTCTGAGATTCGAACCTGGGTCGCTGGGGTGAAAGCCCAGAGCACTAACCACTACGCTATGCTCTCAATGCATGGAACATGTATGGTTTTATGGTTACACGAGCAACTGTGTTGCAAATTTTCTATGATAAAATTTTTTGGGTCCCACTGAGATTCGAACCTGGGTCGCTGGGGTGAAAGACCATATCACTAACCACTACCCTATGGAAGCCTTGCTCTCAATGCACGGGACATGTATGGTTTTATGGTTACACGAGCAACTGTGTTGCAAATTTTCTATGATAAAGTTTTTTTGGATCCCACTGAGATTCGAACCTGGGTCGCTGGGGTGAAAGCCCAGAGCACTAACCACTACCCTATGGAAGCCCTGCTCTCAGTTCATGGAACATGTATGGTTTTATGGTTACACAAGCAACTGTGTTGCAAATTTTCTATGATAAAATTTATTGGGTCCCACTGAGATTCGAACCTGGGTCGCTGGCGTGAAAGCCCATATCACTAACCACTACCCTATGAAAGCCTTGCTCTCAATGCATGGGACATGTATGGTTTTATGGTTACACGAGCACCTGTGTTGCAAATTTTCTATGCTAAAAGTTTTGGGATCCCACTGAGATTCGAACCTGGGTCGCTGGGGTGCAAGCCCAGAGCACTAACCACTACCCTATGGAAGCCTTGCTCTCAATGCATGGGACATGTATGGTTTTATGGTTAGACGAGCACCTGTGTTGCAAATTTTCAATGATAAAATTTGTTGGACCCCACTGAGATTCGAACCTGGGTCGCTGGGTCGCAAGCCCAGAGCACTAATCACTACCCTATGGAACCCATGCTCTCAGTGTATGGAACATGTATGGTTTTATGGAGCAGCTCACAAGCGACTAGCTGAAGACTCCACAGCAGATGTCATCACAACACATTGTGTACACGAACATCTAGCAAAGTACAATTTAAAATGACACTTTCGAAGTACCCAAAGTTAAACTTACAAAAGAAAACCCATAACAAATAAAACTTACACAAGAAGAGCCCTAACGTGGCACTTGACAGCTGTCAGTGTCAAATGCAAAATGTAAACAAGGACCATGTGAAAATTAGGTCAATGCAATCTCCGGTTAGAATATGTTATTTTGTAGGTATTAACAAGTAGAATAGTTTTAAATTAGTCACAATTATTTAGGCAGATAATTATGGGATATTTTGGTACACTACACGAGGTAAAAAAATAAATAAAATAAATAAATAAGAAAGTGTAGCGAACGATTCTTTTGAACAAATATTTTGAGTGAACCGATTCTAAAGATTCAGTTTTGAGAACTGGAATGCACATCACTAGTACAAAACAGTGCAAGCAATTGTAGACTGCCGGTCGAAATAGCCGACTGGTTAGTGACTCGGCCTCTTGCTCAGCAAAAGCTTGGTTCGATCCCAGCTGCGAGGAAATGCTTTTGTTGTGCAATTAACCCTTTATTTATTTATTCTCTTTTTTATTTTTAACCTCGTGTAGTGTACCTACTCATATTGTCATATAAAGCGGTTAACCAAATGTCTGATTTTTATGTTTTAATTAGCGAATATAAAAACAAGGAATAAGACGCCAGACAAGTTTTAACATAAATGTAAATTAATAAATAAAAGCAAATTTCAAACCAGCAATCTAATGTGAAATTGCAGTAGATATATTGGATAACAATATTTCGGCGTATATAGGTATACACGTTATTTAAAAACGACTATAAGTGTTATACTACGATACAAGTGTTTACCAGCTCAGTGGCCTAAGAGGAGAGTGTCCGCCCTGAGATTGGGAGGTTGTGGGTTCAAACCCCTGCCGAGTCATACCAGTGACTATAACAATGGTACCCATTTCTTCCCTGCTTGGCACTCAGTGTAAGGGGTTGAAATGGGGCCCCCCCCCCCGCTGCTCACGATCATTGGGACTTTTGGCACTCAGTGGGTGTCCAAGTCCAGTCCTCGAGGGCCGCATTCCTCCATGTTTTCCGAGTTTCCCTTGTTAAACACACCTGATTCAAATGATCAGTTCATCCTCACGTTCTGCAGGAGCCTGATCATTGAATCAGGTGTGTTTAACGAGGGAAACTTGGAAAACATGGAGGAATGCGGCCCTCGAGGACTGGACTTGGACTGCTAGAGGGTGAGAGAACAAGCCGAGCCAGCAGGTTCTGTTTCGCCTGCACCCCACCCCCCTCTGGACCCCAACCACTAGCCATCCCTCACCGCTCCACTACAGCCGAACAATAAGCTTTCATTTATTTTCCCACATGGCACATTTCGTCAAGCGGCGGCTGAGTCGAGTTTGCCCTGGCTGCACGGCTGCGAGACGGCCAGGTGCGTCTCACCTGAGGTCCGCAAGGGGGGAAGAGTCGGGTGAAGGTTGCGGTTGCAGTAATCCTGATCAGCACAGCACTCCAGAACTCTCCTGAAGCGAGTGGTCCACGTGTCCTAGCCGAAAAGAAGACGCCTCACTCCAACCACCATTTGATTCAGTTCGATTCAATATGGTACGCCTCAGTTCGAGAGGGTGCGATGCATCGAGTCTTTTGTTTTTGTGACACCAGAACACACAGAGAAGAAATCCTCACTTTGCACTGGAACTCTGAGCCAGCCAGTGCCAAACAGCCTGACGTGAGCACGGCCAGACCACCCTCCTCTTCTTCCTCCACCATGGTGAAACACGAGCCGTCCGTCCTGACAAACAACATTAAAAGCCAATTGATCTAAATGTGACACTTCCCTCATGTCTGGGTAAAGTTTTATGTTTGAGGGTGTTGCAAATGATTGCGTCTGCCGTACATGCAACTGTTGTTAGTGGATTCCTCAGGGCAGTGCTGGGTGCAGTGACACCACAAAACGTTTTGGGTCGCCCCGCTGCTGTTGCCGCTCCCCTCGGCTCGCCGCTCCGACTCCTGCTTCCAGCCATTCCGCAGCAGCATGTTGTCCAAAAAGTTGCCTGAACACAAACAGACATGATCAAAGGTAGGTGATACAAATGGGAAGGATGATGTCAACAGCTCAAGCATAAGACTCATTGTAGCAATGAAAAATCAAATGACGCACCTTCTTACGCTAATACCCCTGCTTGTTTTGCTTCTTTACAAAGAGTCCGATTAGGTATAAAAAGAAATAAATGGAAAATTAAATACCATAACATTAAAAATACTTGTTTTGACTATTTTTGTTTATTGCTAGTACTGGAGCACTCTGGTGGATAGAATGAGAGTACAATATGCAAAATTGCTATTACACTAAAAGTAAAGACTTTAGAACGATAATAACATGCACAGTGCAAGTCAGAGTTTTTATGAATCCTCAGTATCATCCCATGAAACATCAAAATGATGAGCATTAAATTTTTGGAAAAACAGTAGGTCACATGTTTAAAAAAAAAAAAAAAAGACCATGTGATGCAAGTCACATTCGTTGTGCTCTGCGCGTTCTTCTTAATCTGCAAATTTTGCATGCTCCTGATCTCCCTGGGTGTCTGTTTTTCATTTTATTTCATTTCAATCAGCATCTTCAAGTCTGCAAAATGCACGCAAATGCAGAAAGAGGAATGCTTCATGAGGTCATCCAACCCTTTAGATACACTTGGCCTGGAATCAGTGTTTGTTTTTCATCAACGAGCGCAGTGGCAGGTCATTCAGGAAAAGCTGACATCATATTTTCTAGAAGAGTTGGCACATGCAAAGCAAAAGCTTATCAGGGAAATGATACTCCCTCTTATGAGCCTGTCTGGAAGCTCAGGGTAAGGCCGCAAATGTATGCCAATATGTGAAGGTGAGAGAATGCGGCCATGTTCACACTCCGCTCACTTAAAAAGGACCATCACTCAAGTATTATTCACGGCCGTACCGCTCGAGTTACCAATTTAATTTTTTTCTGTGACCTGACCCCGTCCAAAACGTTTGTGAATCAAAGGAACTTTTCCCACTGTAATGAATGCAAATGCAATGAATCCGTTCCAGCCTCCAAATAATCAGTGTACTATTAAAAATAAAACTTCAAAATATTTTTGTTTACAGACATCATACAAAAATCAAAGCTAAGAAGAGTTGACATATAAGATGCAAAATATGAGGAACAGCTGTGGGTAGACGACATTGCACAGCAAACTACAAGCACAAAAAAGATACCTCAAACTGAGAATTGTTGTCTTTGTCAAGGCAGCACTTTTGGAATGGATTTCAAATCCAACAAAAGGCATTCTGATATTGAAATGTGATAAAAGTAACATGAAAGCTCATTGTTATGAGGGGAAAAAAAAATGTCTTCCTCAGTCTTTTGACACTTTGGTGTTATGCGGAGCCAACAAACAGACTTGCTATGTCAGCGACGGCCGCATTCAAGGTCACCCTGAAATCTGATCTACATCCCCCACGCATTCCACAGGCTTCTCCTCCACACACACACACACACACACACACACACTGAATGTATGTTACTGTGACATTTCTCCACTACCCAGTATTCTCCACAACAATGATAAGCAACACCAAGACTTTGGATGTAACCCATCTGAAACAATGAGTCATTTTTAACGTGAGTGAGTGAGTGAGTGAGTGAGTGAGTGAGTGAGTGAGTGAGTGAGTGAGTGAGTGAGTGAGTGAGTGAGTGAGTGAGTGAGTGAGTGAGTGAGTGAGTGAGTGAGTGAGTGAGTGAGTGAGTGAGTGACAGCATTGCTGCTAAAACCATTGCCAGCCGACACACCAATTAGATACGTTTAATCTTCTTTGCTTTTATGAAGTTTAATTCCACCCGTCCGTCCGTCCGTCCGTCCGTCCGTCCGTCCGTCCGTCCGTCCGTCCGTCCGTCCATCCATCCATCCATCCATCCATCCATCCATCCGTAAAGGTTGACTGACTGACAGTTTTGGAAAACGGTCACGCTCGTTTCCCCTGAGTGCCAATTTCCCACCCTGACTAACGCGCGTCTTCAGAAGCACGGAGGATGACGAGCCAGATAAGTTCCTCCAGGTGGCCGTCATAAATCTCCCGCTCAAAGGAGACATCTTCCATGTGTCTCAGGGGTGTAGTCGGACCCCTCGAGGGGATGGCGAGCAACCTGCCAAGGGGCTCATTCATCCTCAGGCCTCAGCCTCATGCCGCTTAACCCCTCAACGGGCTTCAAAGATCGGACGTATGTGTCGGAAGAGCAAATTCCAATCCATCTTCCACCCCCCTCCGGGTCATCTGTTTCTACTGTTCCGGCAACCTGCCCCGTGTTTACCAGCCGTGACCGTGCAGCCTTGAGGACGAAGGAGATGCAGAAGCGCCTGTCACCGTCTGACAATCTGATTTGGGAATTGGCCACCCTTCCATCCCGCGCATCCTCGGACCGACAGATTTGAACTGGCTGGCAGAGAAATGTGACGCGCGGGTGTCAGTTTTACAGAGAAGGTGCTAGATACACAAGACAACACAAGTTACAAACTGGGACAATTACTAGGACAAGCCTCCACATTTAGCTCATATGGACAACTATTTAAGAACAAAGCATCATTTTTGTAATCGGTACTATGCTGTACTACGAAATTCCACCTATAGTCGCTGGATGTGGATCACATCGATGAACGGGAGATACACACTGTCGTGATAAAAAGCAAAGCTGCTCCTCCACCCACAACTACTGACATTTTGTGCTAACCATTTAGCTCACTTTGAATGAAAACAGCGCTCGGCTTGGAGGAGACTCATGGCCGCCGCCACTTTGGTCGTGCGCCCGACTGAAACTGAACAAACTACGCCTCTGTCAAAACACACAAGAATCTCCGCAAGCAGCCTATAGAAACAGGTGGCTGGGCCGCTCAGATTTATGGCCATTCTCCCCATATGTTTAGCTCGTTTGAAAGCGCGGCTACAACGTATCACATCACAAAGGATGCCTCCTTTTGTAGGAAGGAGTCACGGAAAGAATCAAAACAGTTGTAAGCTGGCTTGTTTTAGTAGTAGCGCGTCATAGTATATATAGTGCAGCACAGTCGTTCCTAATCACAAAGCCACATGGATATAAGAACGACTAATTCAAATGTATTTATAGAGCACTTTAACAGCCGCAGACGTAAGAAAGTGCTGTATGTGACTGATATTATTGTGCTGAATGCGAAAGAAAGCGCAGTGATAAGAGACGATGAGGCACTCATCATCATCATCAGCAGCACGGGAGGTATTTCATCACCAACTGTGAAAGTTACAACCAACTCCCAGTCACTGCCTGACTGTTACAGCTATTTAGCACTATTCCAGCCACGTCGGTGCGCAGTATAAAAACAGTTGTACAGAAAGGACTGCAAAAGTCATTAGAAACCTTGACTGTGTACAGTTATAAAAAAATCATGCATGAGTATCAAACTTGAAAAATGAAAATAAATTTTGTTACATACGTACGATTTGCTACTTTAATTCCCACGGGAACGCGCGAGTCGTGTCTAATGTGCCGCTGAAGTGTTTTGAATGCAAATCGAGACGGCTGTCAATCATTTTCCCGACTAGAAAGAGAACAAATGCCGAGGTGCCTCACTTGAGGGGCTGGAGGCTTGAGATGTTGAGGGGAGGGGTCGCGGACCCTCCCGCCTGTCACAACCTTACGGGCCAGCAGGACACTGTTGGCATTCATCGTAAAAAGACAACTGGCTGTCCATCTTCAAACGATTCAAAACAGGAGTGCGCAGCGGGACATAAAAGCGTTTTTAATGCCATACAATACATGCAAGGGATGAACTTTTCACAGGTTTAAAAAAAAACATTGGCGTTGACAAAAAAAAAAAAAAGTAAACCTCATAAAACCTGGTTGCCTTTGATGGCAAAGTTGCCCCTGCCAAAATGGCCGCCACAGTCACAGCAGTTTGCTGAACTGCAAACGTGCGCTTGGCATTTATCTGTCATTAAGATACTCTTGAAAAAAGAGGGATAAATCATTAATTTGTTTTTTTTTGTAAAAACATCTACTAAAATTCCGAGTTATTATATTAAACAATGACTCCAAACGATTAACCGACTACCAAAACAGTCGTCAATTATTTCGATAATCAATGAGCTGTCATCGATTAATCGCTGCACCTCTAAATTATTGTAAAGATAAAGTCATTGTTTTTTTTTGTATGCATATCATAATCTCACGGGAATAATGTCTTTAAGAAATTATGAAGATAAAGCCATAATCTATAGGTTAAATCAGTTTTGTTTTTTTAAGTCATAATCTTACAAGATGAAGTTGTAAATTTCTGCTAATGCTTGTACTTGCTGACATGATTGTCTTGACTCACCTTCCGACTGTGTGCTCAGCAGTGTGATCAGAAGCAGAGCGTGCCAGGCCAGCATCGCGCCACCGCTGCCGCCGTTTTTTCAAATCCTCCGGCAGCAATCAAGAAGTAGTGGAAGCCGAGTACGTCCTTAAGACCGCCACAGTCCTCCCTGGTCCCTCCGGTGCCACTCAGACACTGACAGTCTAGGAGGGAAAAGCAAAAGGGTGGGGGGGGGATACGAGGCGGGGGTGTTACTTCTCTCTGGGTGTTCGGCCCTTTCTGCCACTCAGGCAACAGCTGAGCGCATACGGACCCCCGCAACAACAGAGCCACTCCATGTTTATACACACATCCATTGGATTCATCGATTCAAAAATATCCGATAGTGACAGCTGTGTCAGTTATGAAAACAGTAAAAAAAAAAATCACTAATTAGGATTAAAGAGGTTTACATAGCAGGTTCGCGTGTGTGCGCGTTGGAGGTGTGCGAACGGTGCCGAAGCAGCGGCGTAGCGTCAGGTGATGGATGAGGAGGCGATTAGCGCTCACACCTCCAGGCACTTTGCAACTCGCCGCTAATCCGCTACGCAGACGCACACGTTAACAATGGCCGCACATTCCTCAACGCAATATGTATGTCGTAAAAGGATTAACCAAGATATTAGACAGATTACATCGAGTTCACTCGGGGGAAAAAAAAAAAGAAATCACAAACATGTCACAATGTATTCTTCCAAGTGGCTGAAAAAAGTAAACTGGTGAATTCTTGGTATGAAATAATATTTTAAAAATGTTAGAAAAATAAAATTGTGGAAAAAAATACTAATAATAATGGTTTGTTTGTTGTTGTTTTTTTACAAGAGAGAAGTCGTACTTGACAAAGTAGCGATCAAAACGGAATAAAAGCCGTAATCTTTCAAAAGTCCCGTAATCTTGAGAAAATCCCGTGCAAAAAAAAAGTCCTAATCCTACAAGAACTACTAACAAACACAACGGCTTCTCATAAACTGCATTCTCTACCAAACGAAGACAAAGTCAACAGAGTTGAATTCTTGGTGGTGTTAAAAGCGTATAAAAAGCAGCAAGAACCAAAAGGGCCTCCCTCAGCACCTTGCCACATGGAGTGTGAAGAGCTGCACCTCCAAGGACCTTGGAAGCTCTAGAGCCGTCACCCCCACCCCAACGCTCCATTTGTGCTTGTGCAGCCTTGGCACATGGTGGGGAGGGGGCGCGCAAGAGAATGGGTCAGTGCACCTCACATGGTCTTCTGCGCTCCAGCACACAACCAGCGTGGAGCCCCCACAGAGGGGCCGGAAGGCGGGAGTGAGCGTCACTAGGTGTGTGTGTGTGTGTGTGTGTGTGTGCGGTGGGGGTGGGGCATCACTCCATCACAGTAGATGGCTTGGAAGTGAAAACGTCCTTTTATGCTAATTGGAGCAGGACAATTTTTAAGTGATACTGTTTGTATGAATTAGACATTATTATTGCTATAACTATATAAATTCAAGATTTATCAGCAGGTTGGACGAGTGGTTCGTACCATTACCTCCAATAAATGCAAAGCCGTTAATGAAGATTCATACCGCTGCTCTAATGTTCACACGCCTTCGCAGAAAATCCATCTCCATTTCTTTGACAAACATTTTCTTATGAAACAGAGAACCTGTACTAATGCTTACAGTATTAACACAACACACCGTGACAATCTTCATATTTCATTTTCGGGGCAAAAGAGCCTTTCATCGCCATGGCGCTGTCGTCTATACGGGGACCCATGGGAGTGATCCCCGCCAAACAAAAGAGTTCAGATGATGATGTCGGAATGCGTGTCGGACGGCCGACGTTCCGAGCCTGTGTGAAATCGGGAGGATTTGCGAGGTTAAACGTGATGTCATCAAGAGAAGTTTATTACCGTGGCAACGCAGCTGTCTGGTTGCCAAAGGCTCCAAAGTGGAGCCGATATAAGAAAAACTGGCGGTGTGGTGCAAATGCCAACAATAAGACTTAAATTCATCCATTTTTTTGTAACATGCAACCCATAGTTTGAAAAACAATTCATTTTGTTATATTTTTATATTCATATTTTATAATAAACCACTATTTTACTCTATTGGTGGCATAACGTAGATAGCTAGGGGAACAATACTAATATAAAGCCAAACAGAACGTGAAAGGAGCATTTAACGATGGCTTTTTGTGTTCTCAGCGTTAGCTAGTGCCGCTAATTAGCGACTTCCTCTGCTGGTCAGACCGAGCGGACGGCGGGGGTCGAACTGCAAACTGGCCGTGACCCTCACACCTGCCTGCTCTCATTAAACCTCAGCGTGTCAGACACATGGGCACATTCAGACTATCTTAACACCTTCATGTCTGGCACAAACAAATAAAATAAAGCGACGTAAAAGAAAAATGTTATTTATTTGAACAAATAGATTGCATGGCTAGTTAAGCGCTAAGGTTAGTACTGGAGGGTGGGGGGGGGGGCATATGAGGGTAAAGGGTTGGGGTCAATGGTTCATGCCCACCCACCCCTGGCAGGGGCTACACCTCCACTTGCACACTCAATGTGTTGCACCACCTGTTTGCAGCAGGTGGTGAGCAAGCGGCAGAGAGGGGGATGCTAAGGGGGAACAATATTATGAAAATAAAAACGGCTTGTATACACCCGCCAATTGTAAAGCGAGACAGTCCCTGGTCATGAACTGATCAGCTAGACTGGGGGAAGTTCCAGATCCACTTTCAAGAGAAAGTTGAGACACGAAGAATGGCTTACAGATTATTTGCTTTGAATAAAAATGCACCAATAACTCCATCATTACTGATTGTTTTTACAACGTACGAGAATAAAGAGTGACATTTTTCGTATTAAACAGATTTCTTTTTTTTTAATTATTAAATTCAATTGCACAGCTTCCTGCTTGGTTCGGGCAGCGGAAGAAGGGCCGTCATTAAGGGAGAAAATTGCAGCGTATTTACCATAATCACGCAGGCCTTAACAAGCATTAATTGGTGTCCTTGCGCCATATCAGAGATGCAGGAAAGCTTTAATGAGGGAAGACGAGCTTGCTTGTGTCAGTGACGGTTAGCAAAAGATGACAACATGATGAGCACAGGGCTGATGGATGCAACCTTACGAAAGAAAGATTAAAAAAATCTTCCATCATGTTACGTCACTTCAATTATATGCTGCTGGAGTGACTGAAATGGAAGGGGAGGGGAGGGGAGGGGTGGGGGTCATCTTCTGTGCATATTTTCCGTGGGCAGTCCACCTCCCCTTCTGCCCTGCGCAGCATAAAGCTCCTTTGTGTGAAGTATGTTACACCGATGTGGCAAACAGCAGCCACGTACCGCGTGATTACTTTGCAACATTTGTCGAAGAAAAAAAAAAAAAACACGCCCACCTGTCAGCCATCATTGATGGCGGTTAAATATGATCAGAAAACGTGAGCAGGAAATTACTGACGCTGATTCCGATATTTAGCAGAATAGATTTTGATTTATCAGCCAATCAAGAAAAAAAAGTGTTTTTTATTTAGGGGTTGGGGCCAAGGCATCAACCTGTTATGATGATTTAGGTGAAAATAGAATATCTGCTTTTAGTGCCTTTACCGTCTCAGCTCGACATAAAATCAGGTTGTAAAAGAGCTATAATTATTGATCTTCGGGGTATTTGAGCTAAATTATGTCAGAGACTTGTTATGAAGACACCTGGGAATGGAATTAAAATGGATACTATGTCTCAATCAAATGGGGGAATGACGTGTTCTTGTGTGTGTAGATACATGGAAACACACGGCAGCTTACAAAACATCCTGCTCTTTAAAGAACTTACAAGCTGAAACACTAACTGATTTAAAGGCACTAAAATATCCACGCAAACCTAAATTAATAGATGGTGATTATCAGCAAGAATCTATTTTAGGATTTTATTGCATCGCAGACAACATAAAGCAGTGAGTTTCGTGTTTGCGATGACATTAAGAGCGACACAAACTCCAGCATGACCAAAATCTCGTTGTTAGTTAGCAGGCTACTTTTGAGTTCAGGGAAGGTGACGGAGGAGGGCGGAACATTACTGAACCGTACGACTTTTTTTTTTCTTATTCTGTGGCGATCAGTGCAACTCAAGGAGCCGCACTGAATTCCTCCTCCATGTTGATGTCTCGGCTCAAATAGAAGCAGATGAGACTGGAGTATTTTCCCACCCCCAGTAAGGTCGACGTGAACGTTAAACCATCTGTTCCGGGGAAAACTGATGGCAAAGCCAGTCTGTGTTTTGCTCATTTGTCAATGCGAGAAAATTGACTTGATTAGCAGATGCACTTTGACAGCGTGTGGATTGAGTCTCAGCAGGCAGTGGCAGTAGCGCAGCTTCTTCGCTTTTTGCAATTCACATGCCGCACCCACACACCTATTTCCCCTCCGAGTCTAGCTACCACCGCCCTGGACCTGCTTTTGCTCAATGTTTTCCTCCTGTTGCCAGTCTTGGGACATTTCAATGAACGCACGTCTGGCGACTCGACACACAAATCCCAGACAGTCAGTAAAAGCAAGCAAGGCATGTTCAGTGACTAATTAAAAAAAAAAAAAAAAAGAGAGAAAATGAGCTCCTAAAGTCACCAGTCATCCAAACTCAATCCAAATCCAATTTCAGACCCGGAATGTCAAATGTGACCCATACGCAGGTCTTTTCCAGCGCACTGCTGCGTCATCGGACATCATTGCGAATGCGACTCTCCCTGGAGACGGCGCGGCATGAGACACGTAGCAATTGCCAGCGTTGTTTTGCCCTCCTGCAATGAAAACACAGGAAGTAGAGCACGGCACAACGAGGCCTCGGGATCGATGCCTGGCTTCGGGATGGCCACGTGTTTTAACATCTTGCCCTCCGCACTTGGGAAGCCACTCTATTCTTCAGGAAGATTGTCAAGTTTCCCCCCACCACCCCCCTTCACACACACCCACGGCTAATGTATCCCAACGCGGTGTCATGGCGGGCTGCCGCCGACCAGTCGATAAGTGCTGGAAATGCTATCCATCTCTGAAACATCACTCCTTCACTTAACGGGAAGCGAGCGGGAGTGCCGGCATGGTCAAAGGGTGGAAAGCTGAAAGCGGGCACGGTCAGGCAGTTGCGAGACGTCACTTAAATACAAACTTGAAAACAGCAACGTTGTCTTAATGGGCTCATCTGAGCCAAAACCTGAAGAAGCACTCGTATAAATGCACTCGCACGCTCTGATTTTAGCATATGATTTACTAGCCCTGTCATATCAGAGCATATCACCTGATATATTATTTAGCATTTTACTCATAGCGCTATAGTACTTATAATGTGAAGCAGCGCTTAAAAAAAAAAAAAAAAAAAAAAATCACATTATACAACAACCGGATGCCTAATTTGTCTCAACACTATGTGCCGTGTGATTGGCTCCCAAAACGTTCCACTACCAAAACTCGAAATTGTCCACAGACGTGAATATGAAACAACCGTCGCTATCTGTGCACATAAAAAGCAGGATTGTAGAGAATTGACATTCAATAATACTATCAATAAAAACTATCAGTACTTCCTGTTTTCATTATTCTACTTAGTGTCACTACTATAGTGTCATACAAAAATGGTGTGTCACTATCTAGTGTTTGAAATTGGAATTACACCCAAAATTAAAAAAAATATATACATGGGACGCAGAAAAAAAAAAAAAAAAACCACAAGTCAGCTGTGATAAGCTCCACGACAATCGCTATAGAAAATGGATGTATGTGTGACCGCAGGGTACGCAATGGCGCCACGGGTCCTGGGAGGGAACGACCAGTTGCGTGTTATGTCTTGTCACCAGCCGCACTCTCGGTTGACACCTTAGGCCACATCCCTCTTTTCTCGTGCCAAGAATACTGGCGGAGCGCGGCCCCGAGAAGAAGCGTGCCCAGCCCGGGAGAACAAACACGATTAAGGGCCGGCGGCGTGCCCCCGTGCCCATCCCTCGAGGGAGGGGGCGGCGAGCGCTGCCAGCGTCTGTAACTGGAGAAGACGCAGCGTCAACAGCTGCTCCCTGTTTGTCCCGCATCTGCCACCACTGTGATCTCATGGAACAAAGCGAGAATGCCAGCACGCCGCCGACAATATAACATACTACGTTACGTTTTATTATACGATTAAAATAGTCCTGCGATTGGCTGAGCACCAGTCCAGGTTGTACCTCCAGCATACCTGCACTGCCAATCAAGACTAACTGATGATAAATCATCAAAAGAGAAGTTCCCCACAATGTGAATGTTTACTTAAGCACGGTGGAGTGTGATTACAAATCAGAGGTGTACGGCTGATTTGGGGGTCATTTGGGAGCACTGATTGACGCTGGGGATCTCTCCGAGGGGTGACATCATGGGTGTCGGGTTGCCCGTTGCGGCTTTAGCTCCCGGGAGGAGTGAGGGGGGTGTCAAAGAGGCCAAGTGTAGCTGTGGAGAACAGAGTGTGTTGTCTCCTTATCGCCCTTCTCTTGCAACGGAAGCAGATTATTACAGGTACCAGAAGGGGCGGGGCCTCTTTTACTGTACAGTTGTGCAATATAATGAAATAAAACATAGCTACGATATAAATATCGACTACCGTATTGTATATATTCTAGATTTTCAGGGGTATTTCCGAACGTGCCCTTAAATATATTTCAATACAGTACTACTTGTCTTAGCCGTTCTGGAGGGGTGGGCTGATTAACGAGCTTGGCGAGAGCAAATTAAACTTGCAAGTCAAGGGACCACTTTCAAGTGTTACTTAAAGCATTTTGTACGATCAATATCGGCTACATGACAGTAATAGATTTCGCTATGCGAAAATCTACACAAAAAGGGACGTCAACAGATTGTGTCGGACCTTGGAGGTTCCGCCGTGCTTTTAAAGTGTGAATTACACTTAAGGGGGGGTAAAGCCCGAGTCGCATACCAAACGCGGGAGTCCAGCCAGACACTTTGATACGATACCTCAGTCATGCCTCCGCCTCCAGACCGTGTGAGCTACACTTCACATGTAGTGCACTTGACACACACACAAACACACGCACCACGGGGAGCAAACTATTCCAGACATGTTTACTCAGACAGAAGTCAGATCCCCGAGAAGGAACCCTCGGGGCTTGTGTTGACCAGAGAAACCAGAGTTTTTCTCCTTCCACCTCACATCCCATCTTGTCCTTTTGAACCCCCCAATGAAGGTTCAATTTAAGGGACTTAACTCCAGCGCGGCCCCTCAGGATTCCGTCTCCAATCCCCCCCCCCCCCTTTTTTTTTTTTTTTTTTATTTGCTTGATCTCAGGCAAAAATTTACTGCCTCCGGTGATAGGGTTACCGGGAGAAAATCAAGCCGGCGTGACGGCGTTCCCACAAGATGGGGTTCGCTCTCTCCCGAGTGACATGATTAGCATCTCCATGCAGACCAGCTCGTGGTGCATGAGCAAATAGCCTGCGAGCTTTTACAGTGCCCCCAGATGAGAGTGCGCACAGACAGTGCAGGTAAACTCCATTACGGCGAGATTACAACATCCACTCAGAAAGATACTCGTCAAAGAATCAGGCTGCACCAAAGAAAGCCGTACTAAAATTCCTAAGTCAGACCAGTCAGGCGCGACCGTAGCTCCGCGTATGGAGTGCTTTGACACCGAACTCATGACCTGCTGAGTCTGCCCTGCCATCACACCTGCAATAACAATTTGACCTGTAGCAGGTTAGCTCACTCATTTTTTTTTTTTTCGGTATTGTCATCCGATCCAGGCTACCTAAAGCTCTCTGAGCCGCTGATGCAGCCAGACGAGGAAGAGGGGCCCTTCTCGGGTTTGACAGCAGCGGAACTAAAGATGAAGCTTGCAGCAGATGAAAGCACAATAATGTATGGCTCAGTCCTTTTTTAAAAATATAAAATATTTACATTCTACATTATTGTCATTACTGCCTATTGTTTAGAGTGCAATATTATGGCATGCATTTTTTTAAATTTTTTTTTTTTAGGGGGGGCTGAAACGGAAAATGAAATTTTTTATTCATTTCAATAGGAAAAGATTATTTGGGTTTCACGGTGACGGAAAAACTGGTATCTTAAGGAAGTGTCTAGTTGTTGTTTCACATTTTACAATGCTTAACATCTTTTAAAAACAAGACAGGTTGTGGTTGAACCTCTGATGAGGTTACACAAAAAAACACCGTGACCAAGCCACTGGAGAACAAGGACACTATTCAACATCAACAACATTCGGCCTGACACCCGTGAAAGTCACTTGAGGCCAAACCGCGAAGACTCTGCCGAGACGAAATAGGGAGAAAATTCATTCGGCCTGTCGCTGGAATCAACAAAGAGACGCAGCTGTCACAACACGAGCCGCACACCGAGGAGCAAACGGGAGTAAACAGGAGCTGACATCTACCAAAAACACACTTGCAAACTCTGCTAGCACGACTCACCTTTGGAGGACACTTTTGGCTTACAAAATCATTTTGATCAATTACCAATGAATGAAAAATCAGGACTCACCCAAAGCAATGTAATGACACCAGGCACTTTGTCAATCGAACATTTTTCTTTTCTTCTTGTCGCTACGGTTGCTTCTTCATCAACTCGGCATGTATCTGAATGGAGACAGATGGAAAGTAAAAATCTGATTGCACTTATGTGGTCTGTTTCTGAACATCGAATAAAACCTTTGGAAACTAGTTTATAAAAAATTCCAAAGGCATTTAGGCTTGCACATTAACGTGATTAGTTAGCATCCCTGAAAGCTGAGGCTGACATGCGAGCAAAACAGGTAACCAGGAGTTCATTTCGCATATAAAAAAAATGGCCTGCTGAGTCACAGCTGTACGAACACTGCAACGACTGTTACGTGGGTCGAATTCAGACAAGTTGACTCGGGCAAAAAGCGGGTGGTCCCACTGACACATGCTCTTTATATGAAATAGAGAGCATAATTAGGCCTGACGACCCGTCTCGCATTAAGAACTTATAGAAACACATTTATGACGTTCTTCACAGTTTTTATAAATCATCTTTTGTCTCCAGGCTATACGACTCCGCACACAGCAGGTGACTGTCACACAGAGTGCAACGTCGAGCGGTTGTAATGGGACTAGAAAGGGAGTGTGTACCTCACACCGAGAGACTATTACTGTCCTCTGTGAGAAGAGTTGGACTATTTTATTATTCACAGCAGCCCTGCGTGGCACACTGGAGCAGCGCAAGGCCCTTTTGGTGTTTATGATGGTTTCCTGCGGAGGCAAGTTCACTGCTTCATGGTGAAGGAATGCTAATTAAATGAAACCACACTGCACCAATTGACTGTAGTTCACACCATCTGCTGGGATTCAAATTGCTTTTTTTTTTAAACAATACGATGATGTGTCGTCTCGTCAGTAGAACATCGTGTTTGGTCATTTAGAAAAACACGATTCTTGTCGTGCGGTTTATTTTACAGAGTTAATTGCTAATCGTGTCCAGCAGCAAGTCAATTAGCACGCCGCTTTTGGAGGTCAAACACGCCACGTACACACTCATCAGTTTATGCCAAAATCTATACCTCCCACTAGCCCGGCTGAAAGAAAATGAACACCCGGTCTGGTCGGATCGATACAGCTTTTAGCTTTGGATATCACTTTCGTCACAATGCTGTCAAAGTGAAACCACTCTAGTGTGTTTTCCACGGACTATGTGATACCTGTCAATAGAGTGCAGACCTAAGTCTTCTTTTTTCCGTCTTATTTTTTTTTTTAGGTTTAAAAGAAGACCGTCGGGGAGCTTCCCATCAAGTTATCAGATTAACACAAGTTATTAAAAGGAGCTCATATGTCGGTGATTGAAGTAATGCTCTTGATTTGATCTCGCAGTCGCCGCCTTAAAGTCTTGTCCTTGACTTCTTGATAATATTGGTCATAACTTAGTCAATACTCCCTAAATTCTTGGTTGCTTTGTTTTGACATCTCCTACATTGCGGTCTAGACTTGGTCTTGGCTGCTGAAAGTCTTGCTTAAGACTTCTCTTCTCAGCCTCTTGTTTTTGACTCAATCTGGACTTGTTAAAGACCGGGTCTTCACTGATTCTGCCCCTTAAAGGCTTAAGTCTTGACTCAGTCCTGGCTAATGTGGTCCTGACTCCAAACACTACTCCTATGTAGTCATGCGTCTTTTCAATCTTCAATCCATTCTCCCACATGTTGTCAAGCTTCCAGGTTAAAGAGTAGAGCAGCTTGAAGTCATTGCTGCCCTTTTTCTGCTTTTGTTTCTTATCCAGCACTTTGGGAGGAAAGCGTCTGCTGTTGACTTTTAAATAGCAGATGGCCGGTGCAGGTAACCCGTGTGCTTCCTTGTTAATGGGAACCAGAGTGGACTTTGCATAACACCGCAGGGCTACGAGGCAAAATCTTCAATGAGAATATTTACAAAACATGTAGACCAAATCCTTGACAACAACCACATTTAGACCTTTATCCATCAATCATTCTAGTGATGGTCTCCGTCTCGGTGGGGATTTTGATCACTCGGGGGGGTCTCCCATTAGTTTTGATCCCTCCCTCGGGTGCAGCCCCAGGAGTGAAGTTGTTGATGCGATCAGAGTCAAATGTATTACACACTGCAGTTTCCATACACGTTAACAAAAGTCCAATACCTTAAAAGAGCCTCACTTTTTGATATTTCTGCTCATGCCCTTTTAAAGTCTTGATCCTAACTAATTTAGGGACTAAGACCAGTCAATTGCAGGGGAAATATGAAAAGCAGAGTACACCTGGGGATACATACGTTTTTGAAGGAAGCCCGGAAAAGTATGATTCAAACCCACAGCATCTACTGTGAGCCTTAGATGAAAATAACTACTATAGCATGCTGTTTGCATTAAGTGTACATGCTTTCACAATTTGCAGTGCAGTTTTGAATAATTAATGCACAAAGCATTAAAAGACCGAAAATCAAAATTGCCAGATTTTTGTCTAGTGATGCATCGCGCAGGTGTGCCTAATGAAGCGGCCAGTATGTGTGTATATTGCATTATGTCGTATTAGTTCGACTACTTTTAACGTAAAAACTCAAGAGATTTGAATTTTACCTCGACCTGACGCCAAGTGTAAAGACAAACAATGTATTTATTCAATATCATCATCAAACTCACCTTTCCACTCTCCTACGAACAAGTAACCGCGTCCATTCACACTCTGGTCACAGACATTGCAAGCAAATCTTCTTACCTTCGTATTTTCGCTCCAAAAAGATGCAATTGGGACTTAAAAAGTGGTTCGGCACTGTCAACGTGCGCGAGTAGCGTCTCGTCCTCCGTGTTGTGTAGGTAAGAGTTGACGCGAGGAGTCGAGCAGCTTGCGTTTGCTTTGCTTCTTCGAGCCTGTCAATTGGGGTCTTTTTCCTGCGACAACAGCGACAACCTACGGCGACTCAGAGAAGTGCATATACTAATACAGCTCGGATGATAAAGTACAAAGCGAGAGCCACTACAAAAAAAAAAAACATTTTGCTACTTTGACTTAGGGTTTTTTACTAATTTCACGACCATGCTTGTAACTAACTTAATTTACTTATAATATGTGAATATGATGCAGGGTATCAAATGAACCTTTTTACAGGGTCACAATAATGTTTTATTTTGCTACACAGACATATATACAACAGTATTACATAAGACTGGTTTTATTCCACTCATAAAAGTGTGCAAGGCGCATGAAACATGGCAGCTTTGGGAGGAATATATTAAGAGTTGTTTTATGTTAATACAAGAAATGATGCTGGAATAAATTTGCAACATTTAAAGCAAATCCATAAAGATGTGGTATGGGCAATATCCGAATCCAAAAATAGGCAATACCATTTACTAATTGATTTAATAACAATTAATGGAAAAATATATTATGAAATAATACTAACAACACACAATCATCGGGTATTTTATAAAAAATAAAGGATGCTTGTATGTTTAGTCTGTTACAAATTGTGCTTTCAGTTTAACTGTATTGTTCATATACTGCATAATAGCATAGAAATATTTTCGTGACCCCTGAGAGGCTGGACACATCATTACGCCATCATATCCTGCTCTGTGGGAAAGCAAAATGTCCCCCATGTTAAAATTAAACCAAGAACCGTAAGAGAAAGTTGGCAGACTCCTGAAATGCATCTATAAATTGCAAGAAAATAGAAAAGGAAAAATACAGGACCCGTTATCATTTAACCTGTATACATGTGAAGTAACTTTAAATATGTCGGATTTGACTCTCATATGAATGTAGCTATTGCTGGAAAACATTGCAAGGGGAAGGTCAGATATTGACAGTGTGGGCATGTTTCTTGCACAAAGGCTTGTCTTTCTTGGAGAAGAAGGGTTGACCTTCCAGATTGGCGGTGCACACCTGAAGAGAAAGCCACACGTACACACAACGTCTCGGTTGTTATATGTCTCATCAACTTGCTTTAGGGTTAGTAATGCTTGGACGTTTACTCATTCTTGGGATTCTGGGTAATATAATCTAAGAGTTTTTTTTCCTAGCTATTTTGAATATGTTCCAGAAATATTTTGAATGAATTCATCTCATTTAATCCACATGATTATGTAGTCGTATGAATTTTAAGGTGGGGCACCTACCGCGCACACAAAGCAGGTGTCATGCCATGTGAATCCTAAAGCCTCCAAGAACTTGTCTCCCGCCTCAATAGGGAAGTCACAGCCATGGCAGTTTGTGCCAAACAATTTGTAGTAGTCTGTATAAAAAAATGGCAGCACACAAAAAAAAATAGAAATAAAATAAAAAGCATACACAGCATATCATGAATGTCCTATTTGACTGTACCCATTTCACAGTATGGCTGCCCATCCTCCATATGAAACATGTTGCCCCGGATTGGCTGCTGACAGGCCGAGCAGACAAAACAGGACACGTGCCAGGTTTGCTTCAAGGCGTTCATGATCTCCTGTGAACCAACACCGAGAAAATGTTAGAAAGAAATGACTCAAAAAGAAAAGAATATATATACACACCGCTCTATTTTTGTATCATCTCAACAATACCAGTTACTACTTTCCTATTGACAGTTGCCGACCGAGAATATACAATCCAGCAGCTCACCCCCAGGATCTTCTGCTGGCAGAGGGCGCAAGTGGGAGCAAAGAACTGCTCGTAGCAGTGTTCGCAGTACACCTGGCCCTTCTCCTCCACAAACCCGCAGTCTGTCAGGGAAGAGTGGCAGTGGGCGCAGTTGAATTCTTCGGGGTGCCAGGACATGCCCATGGCTACTAGGAAGGGGCCCCTGTTAAGAAACCGGCAAATGTAAGCCTCAAAACAGGTGTCAGAAAAGTTCCAGGACTGGTGTTATAGAAGGGTCAACATCGCTTCTAACAGTTCCTTTCTATTTCACTACCACAGATACGAATGATTTTGTGATGCATGTTCTGGAACCTTGTGCGATGCTTTTTATTTGAAATGTGTCCATGACTACCTGATGACGTTATTGCACTTGTTGCACATGGGGGTGCGTGTTCCGGCCGGGATGTGCTCGGCTCTCTGCACCACAGAGTTGAGGTCCTGGGGGTGAGGCTGCGGGATGGGCCGGTCTGGGCCTTTGGGAGGGGGATTGGTAACCTTGCCGAACGAAGGGGCTGCACCACCCTTGAGGAAGCCTAAAATAAAGAGAAGGATTGATGAATGTTCGGAGGGAGTTGTTGAATTAATTCGACTACGTCATCTTTAGGGTCAGAGGTTGCGGTATGGAAACGGTTGAGGTGGTTAGGTTAGTTTTGTCAGAAAATGTTTGACAGTCTCCCGTCTTTCCTTGCGTGATTCACGAGACCTCTCGAGCTCGCAGAGCAACCCCACCCACCACAGAAAGGAGATCAAATTATTTTTCCCACTGAGGCTAAAAAACATTCCCGCAGTCAGCGCGGACACCTGCGAAAATAACGTCCCGGCTTTCGGCTTAAAACAAATGCAAGGGATGCACTGTGCTCTGTCTCCTCTCCGCTTTCAAAAACATTTCCAGGATGGAGGTGGCTGTTTTTCTGCCCTCGCACAAAGAGCTGGAGGGAAACGTGACAAGACCCACCGCTGGAAAGGAACGTTACGAGCCAACGTTTGAGAAGTCAAATAACGAGTGTTTCCTATACTTCCTTCCTTGAGTGCGGACTGTAAAGATTCAGTAAATAAAATAAGATACGATTGACGGGATGAGTAGACCTGGTGAACAAATCGTGGATAGCAAAACGACTCTTATGAACAGTTATGTGACGGCTTAAATGATTTTAGGCTGAAGATACCTCTGCTTTAAATTCATTAAAAATATCCAAGCAGTACAAGTGTAAACGAGCTGTTTGAATCCAAGTTGGTGATGAATATCTCACTCGGGTACGCTAACATACCTTCAAAGTGTATCACGATTGAAGCGTCATTTCGATAAAAGTGTCACGGTTACTTTGAATGTCTCCATGCCGAATGTGCACCGCTGGGGGGAAATTAGCTTTCGGCGAGGGTTCTTATCTATGACAAAAGTTGCTACGCTGAGAGAGTAAAGAGCACAGGGTGGGAGGGAAGGCTTGGTGGGAGCAATAAAGCAATGGTGTCATAGCAGTCAGGCTGCGTGAGTGAGATAAGGCGTGCGAAGTCAGCGTGAGACGACAACAAAACCCAATCACAGCAGGAGTCGCGTCTCTGTCTGCTCTGCTCAAAAGTATCTCCGTTTGATTACAGCTGCATTTCTTATGAAAGGATTATTAGGCTTATTCCAAAACATGTTTGAAGTGCTCCCATCTGGAATAGGCATTCATTCTGCAACTCATCTATATTCTGTCTGTGAGCAACTTTATGCTATTTGTTGGCCCATCATTTCCCATGATATGGAAGAATTACGACAAAGTGATGTTTTAAATACACAACTTGTAAATGTCTTTGTTTGACATAAAGTCAAGCATGTGTTAAGATGGCAAAAGAGTCTTCAACTGTGGCCTCCCTCTGGTATCTTTCAGCAGCCACTCCACAAGAGGCCTCACCATGGAGGCATCTTGCTCACTTCATTTTGCTGAATGATGCTTTTCATCAAGTACGAGGTCTGGTGAGAGTGTGAGGCCTAAATAAACAACAGCGTTCCTAATTTCATAATGTGTTTAAATAAAAGGGATCTGGAGGAAAAGCCATCTGAGCTCATTAACGGAGCACCTCAGAGTTTTCATACCGCCCGTAATCTTTAAATGGTTTAGCGCTGGGAATTAACCCTGCTGAGATTGTTATGGCTGAGCTGTTTGGAGGAACCACAGCGCCCTCTGGTGGAAAGAAAGACTAACTACACTCAGTTTGTATATAAAACTGGTTGTAAAACTTTAACACACGAGTTTTAATCAATTCAAAAAAAGAATACTGAATGATTTATTGTAAATATATACATATATATTTATGTACCCTGGCTCAATAAAGTACCTGACGGACCCCCAGGCTGATAGGAGAGGTTGTTCTGGGCCACGGGGCTCTTGAACGCAGAGGGAGCCACCACAACGTTGCCGTTCCGAGGAGGCGTTTGTTTGGAGTATGTTTTGGCTGCAGGCAAGGTGTGCACACTGGGAGAGGCTTTATCCAAGACATCACTAGGAAATAAAATAATAATAGAAATAAACACACAATCGGAATAAGACATTTTGTACAGACTCACTCAAGGCAAGGTCAACTTCGTAGAGAACTTTACTCCCCAAACACAATACTGCGGCCTTTATGCCTGGTCCGTCTATCAATATCCCCCCCAATAAAGTTCAACTGTTCTAGTCTTTCTCCTAATTTTTATATTGATTTTTTTCTTCCCTTGTCCAAGGCAGTCAGAATTTTTTTTTTGTACAGGTTATATGTCACAATAATGAGAAACAAATTAAATTATTGATCTTGGTCTCTGTCAAAAATCATCTTGCTGTAAATTATATCATGTAAATTATCTTGCTATACACTAATAAGAATGTCTTTAAGATGTGTGATTCCTTATGACACACATGAAATCTTTCTCTACACCATCTCACATTACAAATAAAGTCACACTAGATATACATCACTTTTTTAATATGTCTCACTACCCTTTTCGTCAAGTCAATACAATTCATGTCATCATCTATCATGTCATATTAAATATGCTATCTTGCTGCGCCTGTCATGTTAAAAATGTCTTATGCTACATCACGTCACAAAGAAATTGCCTCACCATACAATATGTCAACATTAAATATGGAGTCATCCCGAAGGACTAAAAGATGAAGCAAAGACAATAGGAAAGAATAAAAGAGTTTATTGAGAGGAATTTGTCAAGAATTGACAAACGTATTCTACAGTGGTTAGAGTAGAAAGGCTTCAGAAAGAAAACAATATATAAGAAAAAAAATAAGTGTGAAAGTGAAGGAAAAAAAACGTACTACTTACAAATATGCACCGCAATACACTGTTACATTGTATTGGGTCTTTTGTGTGCGTTTGAAAATAATCAATCAGGTTGATATGCCGTAATATACAAAGGAAAATAAATAAACAACTCCAAGTGATGCACAGCTACACATTTAGCACCTTTGCGGAGACGCCATGATGCCAATCCCTGAGCTTGTTGTACTTGAGCTCTAAAACTTCGGGGTCCAACTTGGTGGCCCTGATTCACACCATCACACAGAAATAAAAGACAAGACAAGACAAGAGAGGAGAAAAGATTGGAAAGTGAAGAGAGTGAAACCAAAGAGGAGGCGAGGCAGGGTGACAGGCCGCCATGATGTCATCAGTGACATTTGCCGGTTGTTGGTATTGAATATGGTTTGTGTTTGTTTTGGCAAGTCTACTTAATTACTCATATTTTCTGTGAATGAAAAAATAATGGCCTTGGCAGTCAGCTACAGAGAACATTCAATTTAAAACAAATCAATGCTGTCAACCACCAGAGAGATTTCTCCAAAACTAAATTAATTTAGGCATTATAAACTTGGATGAAGAGACAGACACACTTACTTTTTTCCATTGTTCTCGGCAGCGAGCTCTGCAAAACAAAAAAATGAATTTATACAATGTATTGATATATATGTAAAATTTTCAACATTTTTTCCATACAAATATTATATTTACAGTAATAATGGTCTACAATTTCACTCTCACCATTTTCAGTACCAGTGAGCTGGGCCAGGATCCGGAAGGAGCGGGACTGGGCGGTTCCGGTTTTCGGGTGCCAGTCTTCCGTGTCCTCAATTAGTCGCTTCTTGCTGGCTTCACTCAGAGCAGCTGCGTGGTTCATGTCCAAATCTTTCCTGTGTGTCGATCACAAAGTTGTGTTAGGTCAGTCGGCTATTTTATTATTTATCAGACATGGTGAACATGCTGGAACTCGTGCTCACACTCACTGACGTCAAAGATGTGGAATTTAATTTACAGGGTATCTTTAGGTTGACGAAGCCAGTTTTAATTTTACAAAATATGAACTTAGTGTTTTATTTTTTTTTTTTTAAATCATATTGAATACATTGCAACGTTTCAAAATCTGAAGATACCCTGAATTTAAAAAAATGCCAGTGATGGTGTTCGACCACAAGATGGAAACAAAGTGCTTCATAATACTTCACTCGCTTCACTCTATAAGCAAAATTTACACCTGCACACAGGCATGCGATGCAAAAAAAAAAAAAAACGCATCCAAAATTAATAACACTCGGTTTTATGTTGAATTTCTACCCTTATGTAAACACGCCTGCCTCACAATCGAGAGCTTCTTGGTTTGAATCTCCGCTGAAGCTCTTTTTGTGGCGTTAACACGTTCCCCTCCCAATGCACAATAACATCCACGTTAACTTCCTGAAGCATTTCTTTCGTGTTTCCATGCACGCAGTCTGTTTAAAAGATCACGTCTGTGTCAAGTGAAGCAAAGCCACCACCAAACGTCTGGCCGCTCTTAACAGAAGCAGTGATTGCGTGGGCCCTGAATAAACACGACACGAATAGAAACAGATGGAGCCGTTCGTGAGCTTGTCAACACGGCTGGCTGTACATGTCCATATTTAATATATCTAGTGATCAGTCTTGAGCGGATAGCTGCCTGTGGTGTGTGAATATATTAGAATCAAAACTATATTACATTTTGACATTATTATGCACAGTCCGCAGGTTGCTATGCAAGGGAACACCAATAAAAAAATTAAAAAAAAGTGCAAACATGCCGCTGTTAATCATAAACCACAGCAATGTGCAGAAAGTTACTGTAGAAGATAAATGATCATTCACAAGACTAACTTGTCGGAATCTCCTTGCACCTGTGAGGGGAGGAAAAAATGACAAAATTGGGAAGGACTGAAGCCAAGTCAGCGCATTGATCGTGCCATTTGGATAAAGAAAAAAAAAGCCCTTCTGAGAAAATGTGAGCACAGAAAAACCACAACAAAACATGCACGCATGCAGCAATGGATGATAAATGACGTGATAAACTTGGTTCTTCAAATGTGGATAGACACATTTTTGCTTTCATACCCTCAAAGTGTGCCCACTTAAAAGCTGTGGTCATTGGAAATGGAGACCATAGAAGAAAAAACCTTAAAGACTCCACTTACCCAAAAAAATACACAGCTGAGGTCTCATATTTGATATTTGAACCTAAACGGGTAGACGATGATTTTTCCATGGACTGCTTTGGAAATTGCATTTGGAGAAATATTTCTTAGATCGATGTCTGAAAGCTGGTGCTATATACAGCAGTCCTATAAATTATCCTGAAGGCGGTGTCAGAATAATTTGATCTCCTGCTCACTTTTCAACATTTGTTTCACCTCAAAATGCACAGGAATTGTCCATTACACAATTTCCCACATTCACATGCCAAAATCATGTAGAAAGCCTCTACTACGTACGTCACCCTTATATTCTGGAATATCCTAACAATATTCTTGTCCATAGAGTCTGATGGAACTCTGAGGGGAGGGAAAAAAAAAAAGTCCTCACAGATATTTCACAGACATTATTTATGACGGTAGTATTAAGCCCACTGCAGATGAAGCAGTCGCTCCAGCTTGTTCCGAAAAGAAACTAAGCTGCCAAGATTGAGCTAAATCATAAAACTAGTGCCAAGGCAGCGGTGAGGTAGCATGAAGTCCAACGCTATGTTCTCCTGCCAGGACCAATCCCCTGCCCAATACTTGGACAAGATGAGCATTGTGCCTCGTGTGAAAACACTGGTGATGATTGAGGCTTTGGGAAAAAGAGGAATACGGGCGTGACGCTAGACAAAGCCGAGCGTAACGTTTCGATTTCTCCGGTAGCGTAATATGCGGCCTCAGTGAACCGCAGCTGTCTCTGAAACCACCTACTAGAGCACACTTAACATACGTACCAATTTTGAACTTGACTGACTTTTATGATCCGCATGACAAGGGAAACGTTTACTCGATGTGCTTACTGTGCGTCAAGTTCGTGGTTTACGCCAAATGACCGACACAGCTAGCTGACCACCACGCTTTAACGGTGTATAGTACCAAAAGTGGCCTGTGGGAGGCAGTGTGGTGCCACAAACTGCCAGAAAATACAAAGAGCAAGAAAAAGTTGGCAAAGGAGAAGAAATGAAAGTAATAAAAAACAATCAGTCTTTAGAGCTTACAGGGACACAGGATGAGGGTCTGATTGATGGTACCTACCCATTGAACTGCTCCGACAGCCCCTGGCTCTCCAGGAGGCCTCGCCTTTGCCCCATGGCCACCTCGCAGGCGTTGTTGTTGGAATAAAGATTGATGGGGGAGTTATAGACGGACGGCTGCGGCACAGAGGGCTGGGAGGGAGGGGCCGTCACTTTGCCAGGAGAGGACGAACTGGACGAGGAGGAGGACAGGGAGCTGATGGTGGAGCGAGTGGGACTAGCCTGGGGAGCCGAAATGGGATCCGGGGCGGCGAGGTTGGACTTGATCGGGAACGGAGGTTGCGGGGGTTGAGAGAGTGGTTGAGCTGGCGTGAATGCCGACGATTCGGAGGGGATGAAGGCCACTTTGGGGGCGGAGGAAGGAGTGGGAGAGCCTCTGTCGCCCCCAAATGGTCGGGCTGTCTTGTTGTAGGCGGGACCGGCCTGGCTTGACGGCTTTGAGTATGTGCTGCTCGGAGCCGTGTGGGTGATTGGGACGGGCTTAATGATTTCTTGAGGCTCAACCTGCGTCTAGTGGAGGCACACGGCATGCAGCATACACAAACACACACACACACACAACAAAACATTGACACAACACAATGTGGCATGCAAAGCACACCGACATGAACTCAGAAGGGCACAAAGTTTGTGAAGAAGAAGTCACGCTAATATTTGACACCATACCTGAGACCCGCCTTTAGCTGCACTTGCGGCTCTGTGAAGACAGAAAGAAACTCAAATGAAAACAGGCTCTTTTTATAAACTAAAGGACAACGACGTCGGCTTATTAGCGAACCCCGCTCTGGGGTCAGATGTTGACGTCATTTGTGCGCGCACCTCCACTTGCTGTTTCCACTTAGCAGCTAATAGAGACAAAGCGGATTTTCCAGCGTACGTACGGAGCAAGGCCACGCTGAGCCAAAAAAAACAGCAAAGGGTGTCGAGATCAAACGGCGCACATTCCATTAGGAAGATGATGTGTGTGACATCAGAGTGGCTTTCACACCCTATCTTTTCTCAGAGCAGTCTGACAAAACACGAGTAGGGTGGTCCCGGTGAACATCTGCTCAACCAAGCCTCCTCTGCTTATTGTCTCCCCGACTTGACAGCTTGGACCCAACAGGACCAAGTATCCACACGGACATACTGTACTTTGGGGAAGGGAGAAGGATCATGCGTGTGGAAATAGGCGCCCATTACGTTATGTAACGATGCAGTGTCGCTATTAAAATAGTTATAATGGAATACAGACCATCATTTATTAGTCATTACTACCACCACCTACTGTATGTGATTTTCTCTGGACTTCAAAATTTTTTTTTTTTTTTACTGCTGTCAAGTCATAATTGCGTTTTGTCTTAACACATTGTATCTGAGTATTTTTTTATTTGAACATCTTTGAATTTGTTCTGGAAAATTGAACAAATTGTAGAAATTTGGCTCAAACGCTCCAATTGCAAGGTTGAACCAATCCGTGGCTAAATAGCTCCATTATGTCACTCAATGTGGGGGCATGACAGCTAAGAGACGTTAAGTGCTCCTCATCAACCTTGACTTTGCAATTCCGTCACGCTCACGCACGCACGCGGACAAAAAGATACCCAAAAGGAAAGACTGGGGAGGTTAAGCGAAGGAATAAGCCTTGAGGGGGATAAGGCAGCATTTCCATCCTGTCGGCGTCTCGTCGAGAGCCAAGAGAAACAGTCTGGCGTGCGGCATTTGACTAAATGATGGAGAAGGTAGCGGACACGCAACCCAAGTTGATAGTCGACTGATTAGAGCGGAACCTCCGCGTAGCTCTGACTTCAAACATCTGCCACTGTCGATTATCCTCCATTAACTGGCATATTTTGACGCAAGCGTGATTTGCATTGGAGGCCCGAACAGGTTGACGAATAGCGCCAGTTGGAGAGGCGGGAGTGTTCCATTATTGGATGCGCTCCCGTTCGCTCATTTTTGTCTTCCGACCGCCACGCCACAAGCGGAAGAGGCAGCCAGGAGTCAGTGGGGGATTCAGGCATTATTAGACTGTCATCTCCTCCACCCCCAAAGTGGGAATTGTGGCCGAGCCATGGCGGTGGCGCTGCACGAATATTCAACCCGCAGCTGCGTAGGACCTTCTGACTCGGGATTACAACGCAGTGTTTCGGGTCACTGATTTCCATCGGAATGTCAGCGAAATGTAAATATTTATGAAATCCTTTCATGGTTTTGACCTAGCATCTGCAACACAAGTTTCTTGTTCAATTTGATTATGTGTGTTTAAGCAAATCCATGTTTGGGGAAAATAGAAGACAACGGGGTTGAGAGAAAACAAAAATGTTCTTATGGATAAAGTTGCATTTAAGAGAGGGTTTTGTGTTTTAGCTTGCTAACTAGCTAGCTCAGATGTTTTTTCAAACAGCAGCAAAGTGCAAAAATGAAGTGATAGAAATTAGAGCATTAGAGGAAGACAAACAAATTTCTGAGATACAGAAAACAAATCGATTTTTAAAAGTCATACAGGCTGCTAGTATTCAAATTGTAAGCTTACGACACATTTAGCTAAGTAACGTCGTATAAAAGCCGAGGATGTGGTCTGTATTATCTGTCCCAACCAGGTGCTGCCAAATGCAACCTCTGGGGAGAGGTGTTTGATTACAGCGTGGCGCATAGTTCAATGACAATAAATAAACATCAATTATCATTCTTTCCTACGGCTACTTCCCACAGCTGGATTGCGTAACTCAAGTGTTGGGACTACGACAAAGCACAGCCATTGAAGTGCAGCGTAAACTTTTGGTCGCATCAACTCAAAGCACAATTCAAGGGATCATACTTCTAGAATAAACACAAATTTTAAATTTAAATTCTTGTTATTATACTTGCCCGTGACTCTATGAGATACAAGCCATCTGTTCTTCTTTCCTATGATTATTTCTTAAGGTCTGATAGCCAGAGAAGATTAGACAAAGTCAGAGTCCAAGTTTTTTTCTTTCACCTAGCAACAAGGGAATAACATCAGCATCAGTGAACCAGAGCTCTGCCCAGACAGTATATGGAAAGACTGCTCCGTTTGTAATACCTCAATGCGTGCAGGCTACGCAGTTTTGTCTATCTTAAAAATGCGTGTGACAGATGAAAAATCGAAATCATACAATTTATTAGTTGCAAGTATAGAGCATGTTTGTATTGTTTGTTTGTGCTCTCGAAACGGTTATTTTGAGGGAAAGAGCTATTTGAGGGTTAATTTATGAACCCTTAAAGTAGTGGTTGGTTACATGATCCGTTTGGAAATGGACAAAGGTAAACACGTCTAGAGGCTGAAATGTCTACCTCTCGAGAGTTGGAGCCTGGGACTAAACCTTACTCGCATAAATCATCTTTTGGCAGTTTGGACGAATGTTATTACAAACCCGAGAGTCTTTATCTGTGAGGCTAAAGATCCTAAATCACATTCTGGGGACCAAGCTGGAGAAAGACAAAATAGCGTTTGCTTTTGGGGGAGAATTTTAATGACACCCAAATGTAATGGTGCAAGGAGTCTTAAAAGAGCCTTGTGTGTATATATGTGGAGACCTGCACTTTGTCAACACCGTGTTTGGATGTATTGTGCGTCCGGTGGCCATAGAAGATTACATGCAGATGTGGCACGGCGCTATTTTAGGATCATTTTCCCACCATTAAGTGGCAAGGCTCTTTTCTAATTCCATCTGCTGATAGAACAGGTCATTCGAAAAAAAACCTGGGACTTTTTTTTTCTGTCATCACATTTTACAGCTTTGAGCGTGTGCGTGCCATGCCACTTGTTTTTTTTTGTTTTTTTTCCGTTGAGCAATGTACTACTACGTTTGGCACAAACAAACTGCTCGTGAATGCGTGCCATTTGAGTTTGTTAGTAAGTCGTCATCCAGCGAACAGCCCGCTGTTGTAATTTTGGGAGATGCTGGTAAAATCAAATCACTAACAACAGCACAGTCAGAGGCTAACACAACCATGCCAATGAATATTAAAGGGATCCTGTAGTGGAAATTTTACTTTTTAATTTTTCCTACATAAAAAAGTATTTGCGAAATTTTGGCTAATGTAAAAAGTACCACAATTACACCGACTAATCTGTCTGAAAGACTAGCTCAAAGCCAAAAACTACTGTAAGCAGAGCTGCAGATTAGCATTAGCCGTCAGCGCTATCAGCATTAGTTTCTGATAAGTCGCACATATCAGAATCAGTGGCGAGTTCTGGTCAGAGTTGCTCATGTGGTGGATGACGGTCAGTATCGTTTTACTATCGGCAATGGAATTCCAGGTCTCTTCCTTTTCCTAATGGGCAGAGCAGAGGAACACTTGATGCACTCGGCGCGACTTGACATAAAGCACAGCTGAAACCCCAGCTGATGACTTCAACAGATTTTGGGTCCGTGTGTGAAGCCGGCCTCTAAGAGCCTGTCTACAACTGCTAATTAAGAGTGCGAAAAAGCAGACATTTCATTGCCTTACAGATATATAGCAGATTCTTACTTTTGACATATTTTAAGACCATAATATGAAACGCTTGTGTCTACTAAGAGCATGAATTCCAAATGTCAACCCACTAAAACTTGACTGTGTTGGTTACCTCTGTAGATTTAGGCTCAGATTGCCCGTGCAGGCTTTAATCTTGTTCTGGGCTTCGAGGTGGTTCATGGTGTCGGTGGAGATGCCATTTATGGAAAGGATGACGTCTCCCACGCTAATCTTGGCTTTGGCTGCCTTTCCTCCATCAGTCAGCTGCGAAGTTACATGCAAAAAAAAAAAAAAAAAAGTTACTATTTGCATCAAAGGTTAGAATATGTAGTGATGGTGCAAATATGATTTGGCAAAATTCTGCTGTGTTCAGTTATGTAATTTTCCACGCAAATCGGACAATTACGATCAATAGCCGATTAATCGGAGCACAACAAGGACACAGAAAAATGCTGAAACATGAAATCCAGACACTTGGGATCCAAAAAAGTGATCACATATTACAATGAGAAGCTTGTCTCCAAGGCGTGGCGTCGTCAGGGCAACCCAGCGTCGTGACTCACTCAACAACGCACCTTGTTTACGCACTCGAAACCTGTACAGCCATGCTGGCTGCCATCACGAAAAGAACGCTGCGTAATCATGAGTTTTGCTCTTGCTTGGTTTCTACATATCTATGTGTGGCATCTCTCGAGCCTAAAAGGCAAGGACGGGCTTTAGGATTTATTCTTTGCTGACTGAGAAATAATTTTCAAAAACAATTAGATTTTTTGGTGTCGGGGGGCTATAGCAATTTTTTTTTAATTGTTTGCTAGTATTTTTACAAGTTGAACAACAGATTTAAGGATAAAGTGTAATTTTCAAGGATAATTAAGAGTTCCCCAATGAGTCTGTTGTTTTCCCACGAATATCACCAATTAAGAAGTCCCATTCCCACCATTACATAGTTTATGAAGAAATTCACACCTTTTCTCTCTCTGCGTTCAGATTAGCTTACGTAAGTGTTTCCACGGTTTAAAATAAGAAGACAATGGGGGCAAAAAACAACGTACCATTGTTCTCGACTTCACAATAGCCCAAATAGGGAAAAAGGAGCTGGAAGGAATGAGGAAGGGACAGAGGTGGAGGCCAAAGCTTAGAGGGACACTGACTCATTTCTTTGGAGTCACGCTTCCTTGGGTTCACTCGGTAGCCTCCGAGGGGGTGACGGAAGCTTATGTAAGTCTCTCGGAAAACCATGATGCCATAAAAGCGAGTCCTGAGGTGTTAACCGGTCACGACAATGACTCAGCCGGCTCCGGCGTCTGTCCTGATTCACTTACTCGTAACAAAACGACATACTGGCAACGGGTGCCTCTTACTAAAACAGGAAACTTAACGGTACAGGGGCAAAGAAAAACCGCTGAAAGGCCGCTGAATGCGTTTGGATGGCTGGGTCCTTTGTCTTAACTTCCCAGCATTAGCGTGTTTGTGGGTTGTCAAGCTAATGGCGAGGGAAAAAGAATTCTCCCCTTGTAAGGACCAGAGAAACAACAACAATGTGTAGCGCTATATAAGGGAAATTTACTAGCAGACTATTTGCGGGCACGAAGGGGAAAAATGTCTGTAATGTACTTTTATATATAGTCGTGTTTAATGCCCAGCCTGCGGTGAACTTAATGGTCAGTTTTTCCTCGCAAAGACACAAAACTAATGAGTGTTACTGGCAGGTGAAGTCTGTAATAAATTTGAATGACAAGAAGATAAGTGAAGTGGAAGTTTGGCTGTAATGTCTGACAAAAGGGAGGAGGATGTTTTCGCAATGTGGTTTTGATGAATATCAGTGGATTTGAAAGATTTTTTTAGTTCAAACCGGGACATGAGGAATGAAACAAAGTTATTTTAATTTGATTTTAAAGTGGCTTCAAAACCATTTTGGATGAACAGAGGAGCTTGTATTTATATTTTTACCATCTGTTCAATAAAGCGATAAAAGTTTGTTGTTCTAACTAGCGGTGGTAGACTTAATGAAATCAGCTAACATCTACACCTACTGTGTCATTCATCATTACGGTTTAAACTGCATGATTTATTGTTTTTACATTGTATTTAGCTGTTTTTTAATTTTTTTTTCATTTGGAAGCCTGTTCAAATACCAAAACCAAACAAATTAAAGGTGAGCCAGCGTCCCAGCGCAGACTCCCAAAGAGTTTCCCACTGTAATGCCGAACAGCCACAGTACTTAAAAGTTGGATTCGGAAAGCGCAAAGGCTGTTTGAGAGGCTTTGTGTTACTTTGGCCAAAACCTTTCAAAAGCTCTAAAGAGTCTCTCAAAGTATCTAAGGGATTCGACTCACTGCTGTGGTCCGCTCCGCACATACTTGAAAAATATTGCACAATACACGTTTGATTTATCCACTTTAAATCCTGTGACGAAGCACGATGAAGATGATTAAATTAGTACCTACATTGCACTTTGATGTATGCGCATTTTCCCCGACTGTGAAATATAGATAACATATGGTTGTTTCTGTAGAGGATCCAACGAAAAACACTTTACCCGACATCAAATGATCCCAGACAGATTAACGGCCGCCCGCCATGTGTCTTCAATCCGACAAAAACGACAATAAAAAGAATAATATAGATCTATTTAAGTGTTTACTTAGAAATACTCTAAAAGGAATGGCGTAAACTTGCACGCAATAAATTTCGAGTGGATGTTGGTGAAAGTTGTTTTTTGGCTTTTAACAGCTCGATCTCTGCTCTGTGGAGCACGCCGCTTCCAAAATGGAAATTCTTCGCTATGCAGACGAGCACGCTCGGGACTTTTTCACACAATGGAGAAAGAAAAGAGGGCATTAAGTGAGATGAATGAAAGTACTTCCTGTGGAGGACACGGGCAACAGACGATATATAGCGAGCGCATCATCATTTGGAATGTTCCTAAGCTTCCCCGCTGTGACGCTTCCTGCCCTCCCGCCAGTGAAAGCGCGACGTGAGGAAGAAGGCCGCCGTCACCTCGAGAAGGAGAAGTCGTGTAACAGGAAGTGCTTCGCGATACCAGCCCGCATGCTTAAGTCGACTAAGATGGATGACCTTATATGGAAGAGTTTTTTTTCTCCCCCACACACTGTTTGTTAAATGCACTAATGGCGAGGCCGAACGCAACAATCCAGGGGGCGCCAAATACTTCAGTATTCAAACATCCCAATTAAGACCTCAAAAAGCGGGTTCAACACATGGTTGTCATGGTTTGACGACAGCCTCTTATTACTTCAATGAAGCCTTTGGAAAAGCCGCGGCGACCTTAAACAGGAGCGCTTAGTCAAATCGCCATGACAACACAAACAAAACAACACAAAAGCAGCGCGACACGGCGCTTGAACACTGAACGCTCTGTAGTCCGCTTCAGAAACAACCCAGAGGATATGAAAGCAAAGGGAGTACGCAAAGGGTTCCAATCCTGAATTCCTTTTCTTTCCCTTCATAACACGATGTGTGTTTGAGCTTATGTGACAGGAAGCCACTGGGGAAGCCAAGACTGCCGTGAAGGCAAAAACAGTTAATTGAATTTATCTTCTGGCAAGTGGGCCTCCTGTCGTTGCCCAGTTGAGCTATAATCGTCGTCGGTAGCTCACGGCTTTGCATTCCCTGTGTTGACAGACAGACAATGGCGGTTAATCGGTGTGTAAAAAATTAAGAGCGCTATTTATAGACCGGGCAAGGTTGTTGTGTTGCGGAGCTTGTTTGACTGCGACTGGAAAAAAAATCTCTTTCTTGCTGGTGGTGGCATTGAAAGTTTGGCAAACAGCTCACGCTCGCATTTTCGAGTCCCACGGAGTCTCAAGTAACCGCATTAATTGTCACAATCCTCCAGGCCGAGTTCCAGTTGAATTGTCTTTACTTGGACTCTCATTAGAATTAAATGTTAGCACGAAATGAGCGAGCGAGAGCCGTCTGAGTCAACAGAGTCCTGTTTAATGAGTTCAAGGCAATTGCTAAATCAGGAAGCGTACATATCCAAGTATGGATGCAGAGGCTTCAGAGGAGTTATGGCAACCACTCAATGGCAATTTATTTTGGCTATGTCTAAGAATGAAAACACGAGACAGATCATGCTGGGAAGCCACTAAATACATAGTGGTAGAAATGACAAGTACACAGACATGGTGACTAATAGCACGGAAATCAAAAGATTCCAAATAAATGGACCGGCAGACAGCATGTAGTCTGGGAGCAAACATACAAGCTGTTTATCTTAATGTTTTCCGATAAAAGTCCGTAATTTTGGTCAGGTGGGGGAAAAAATGGCTTAAGTAGGTCTTCATTACTTCATGATAACAAACAATGCGCATTACCATCAATGAACGGATGAATAGCATCGGTGTTATACTTGAACACAAAGAGTGGAGCAACACACGGAGACAGAAAATATAACAATACTCACAAGCCTTCGATAAAAAAATAAATATTACCGGAACATCGGACCACCCTCATACATTTTAAAATTTCTGTGTTATTAGCTATACAATATAAATGTATATGTATGCACTGAATTTCTCACATTACACTAAAAAAAACCGACTAAATTGGGGAAACAGCATAAAGGACTGATTTGTTTGGATTTAATACATACAGTATTTCTGAAAAACACTTTTTTACTTAACTGGTAGATCTGCCGTGATATTGTGTACAGGACGCATACATTTCCAGGAAATTTTCTACCGCCTCAACAACATTTGACTTTAATAATAGTGCTACGTGTAATCCGACCTATGGAATCCAAGCACATACTAAAACACATACAACAGTGGCTTGAGTCTGGCTATTTTTTGTTAGTATAGTAAGGTGATATTTTCAAACCCAAACACCTATTGAATGTCCACTTTGCATATTTTCCCAGCGGAAAGTTGGCCAGAAATTTAAATAACATGATGCACCTCTCTAACATGAGTAAAGCAGACAGCACACACTAGCATATATATATATATATTATAACCACGAGTAATTTGGTCTGTAAATCATCCAGAGGACACGGCGGGTTCTTGGTATTCCATTCACAGAGCAGATTGCGCATATGTTTATGATCAATACTGATCATTTGAAACAATGTCTGGTCACGCTGGGACACCGCACTCATTATCATATATGGTACGTAGACACATCGGGGTTCACCCGTCTGTGGTTGGTCTTATACAAGACCAGCCTTCCATAATTCGGCCGAGATAATCAAGTGGCTGTAACATGTGGCGAATGACATCATAAATCTTGTTCTCTATACTGTACTGCGAGCGGAGTCTATTTTGCACCGTGAACCGTGAAATAAACTCGTGGTCCAAGCAGTTTTCTCCTCACTCATCAAAATCAGGAAGTAAATGAATGTTTCAAATCAATGGCAGATGTTTCCATATGTCAATTCTGGATACACGCCTGACTCTTGAACAAACAACACAATCGCTTTCGATTGACATCCAGGTCATAGGTCATGTTCCCTTTCTCTAATGACAACTTGAATGTTTTGAAGGCTTTAAAACTTGTTGTATGATGTGTTAAGCCTTTCGAAAGTATCAGCTGCGGCACTCCAGCTTGCCCTTGTTTTGTTTTCAAATACGAATGACCTTCAAATACATCTGACCCATGCGGGGCAGCCCCTCCCCTTAAACGCAAAAAAACACACTGCGCTTTGGGCCCCACCCCTCCATAGGGGGCCACATTGTTGAGTGAGGGGACGTGTTTGCTCATATGGGCAGTGGCTGTGCAATTGAGGCACCAAATTTAATTCAATGATTGCGAAAGTGTTAGCCCCCCCCCAAAGAAAAGAACCTGAAATCAAATTGCTCTTTCCAACAACACAAAGAGTGGGCCCATAATCCTTCCTCATATTTACAAAAATGACTCGCATTCTTGTTTTTACGTCTCACTTGGGAGGTTGCATTTTCCGATAAGCGAAAACAAACAAGAGGAAGACTCCTTCCTGGCAAAAATGACAACAAGCGGAAATGTCAACCATTCACATCCACGGAGAAGAAAATATGTTGAACACAGACTAACTACTTAATTCAAGAAATGTTCCCCACCATTACTCCCCCTTGCAAACTCAGCTGACTGCTTATTTTTAACCCAGTGGCAAAACACGACAGAGTCAATCCCAGTCACGTTCTTAACAACTCGTGAAACTTTTATGAGTCCCTCCACATGCCTCGCGTACGCACACTACGGCACCTCCAGAAATCCATAACAGTCCAACCGATACGCCATCAATCCACACGTGTTTCTTTTATAATCACATATTGATGACAAGTATGCTGCGTGCCGGCGCGACAACATAATGTCACGCATTCCAAGTTTATCTCGGTGGAAGCGGGACCAAAATAGGCCGAGCTGCTCGGCCCGGCCTGCTCGAATCATGTCGGCAACTTTGTACTTAGAGACGCTTAAGTGTTCCTCAAAAGAAGTCGAGCTGTAACCGATGCTGCCGGCGACAAATAAACAGCTCGCGACCTCGGCTGTGACACCGAGATTACGACTTCATAACAGGAAGCAGTCGACTAAATAACGCGGCGCATTCCACAAGAATCAGATCCTCCTTTAATTCCTTGGAACAATCAAGCGTGTTGCACTTCAAGCCCTCACACCAGCGACATAAACAGTCGAACTATGTATAGGCAGTAACTCCTCCCTTAATATTACTCTAAAATCATGCGGCCCCCGATAGTTATTACTGAACCGCAGCGGCTTTCTGAAGTTTCCATCATATGGCAAATTTAAGGAGAATTTTTAGATGCTCCAATGTGGACCTAGCATTTAAAGTTTACTGTTTTTCACATGGGGGCCAAGCACTAGCGTAACATCCCTCATTTAAATGACCAAAATCACAGCAAATTGTGGTTCATAGGAGGAATTCATTATGCTCGGTAAATGCATAGAGGCGCTTAGAAAGTATAACAATCATGGCGGAATTTGTAGCATTGGAGTTCGTTCTATGCCCGAGCTAGTAATTCACTTTACTCGTATATTAAATCAATTTTACGCCTTTGAAATGAATTCAATTGTCATAAAACTATTCCAGCCGCGACGTAAAAAAAAAACGCCACATAAAAAATCGTCAAGACAGTCAACCCAGTAATATTTGACGTCTATTCTGGTCAATGGCAGTGAATGAGTTCGAGGTTTCTTTAGCACTGAATATCACACGCAAGTGTAGCACGGATGGGCCACATGCCCGAGAGGTCACGCAGGAGGCGTCGTCGCCACTCACCCGTGAAATCGTAAGGGGAAGGCCGAAGTCCTTTCCTCCTTGTAGTCTAAAGCCCCACGGGGCCGAACCAGCCAGGGTGACACTGTAGTTGCTCATGATTCACCTGAGGGACACACAAGAAGATTTCATTAGATAGGATCCATCAATTTTATTTTTACTCGATTATTTTTCCGCCTTGGGTCGCTGTTTGGCTATAAAGGGAGGAGCCTGGCCCGGTGAGTGACGTGGGGGGTCAGGGGAAGCTGAATCAAAAATGAAGACAGTCATGATATTTCTAGATGGCTAAAACAAGCCAATATGGAGCCAGATATCGTTTAGAATGTCGAGTATGGAGTCA
Source organism: Syngnathus scovelli (assembly GCF_024217435.2). Taxonomy (NCBI): domain Eukaryota; kingdom Metazoa; phylum Chordata; class Actinopteri; order Syngnathiformes; family Syngnathidae; genus Syngnathus; species Syngnathus scovelli. The sequence continues at coordinate 10,741,694 of NC_090859.1, read as the reverse complement.
AGGGAAGGATTTGGAGATGAAGAATGGCTTGGCAATAGTATTCTCTTCCTTTCGACAGACTGGGGGACGCTTTGGCTGCAATCTCCACTGTGGTCTAGACGATATCCTGGTTGCTCTGCATCCATAAAATCCATTTTGTTAGCATACAAAATTGATGAAGAAATCAAAGTGTGGGTTGGAGACACACCCCGGGCAAAAATGGCATGCCAGGGCTCGCTTTCCACTGAGTGCCAGCTTCATTTTTTTTTTTTGCGGGTGGGCCAATTTGAATGCATAGAGAAAAAAAAGATTTTCGACTGACTATGCACATGAATGGGACAGCGCCAAATGTACACACACATGTGCACCACTCCGATTATTTCACGCGTGATTAAGTTTCACCGGTTTAAGCCCTGTTTTTGCATTCCCCCTGAAAATTGCAAGCGCTGGGACAAGGTTAAGTGCTGTCACATGTTCACAGTTGAAGACTTGGAAAGAAAATTGCCTTGTCATATTTACAGAACACCGCTTGGGTTTTAATACGTCGCCGTGTGGATTTTATGACGGCGTCCAGCGGAGAGACTGCGTGAAACCTGCCGCAGCGCTTGTGGAATTATTGGACCTGTGACCTTTCTGGCAGGAAGGGTGGAAGCTGACATGAAAACATGACATCAAAGTTATTAACGTCACACATGACCAACGTAATTACATGGAAAAAGGGTCGAGTTTTCAACAAACAATTGGGACTCCCCTGATTTTGCCAAATTTGAAACCTGCCCACGGCTTTCACAACACTCTGGCAAGGACTTAGTCATGAACGATGCCTTGTCATCTTCGGAGAATGTCACGTTGTGGTTTTTAAGTGCCTCCTTCTGGGGGCACGCTACCATCTGTCGCGGTCGGTCACCTGGTCGGCCTCATCAGAGAAGCCTGAAGGTTCTTCCAAATGGTAAATGGAGGGGAGGCAACAAGAAATTAAATCACATGTGAACATCTATTGACTCTATTTATATCTCCCACTTTTACTGACAGTCTTCATCCGCAATGTGACCTTCAGCCGTGGTGGGACAAAAAGTGGGATTTCTGTCGTAGTTAACATAATTCACCTCTATAGTAATTTTGGTAGACATGTTTATCATTATATTAATCTCAAGAACCAATGCCCCAAAAGACACAGAAAGTCTGTTTTGGTTCATTTTGTTTTTCCTATTTTTGCTTATCCCACAAAGTTTCTGTTTACTACCAAATTTGAGCTGAGTAAATTGGGCGGGTGAGGCAATACACCAAAACATTTGACTTTTCATCATTGTGTGATGAGACAGATGACTCGCTGGAAAACAGGAAACTGGATTAACGCAACTACAAAATCTTCCACGCCACACCCTCCTTCCAGTAGTTGTTATGGTAACGACAGTTATCCTTGACCCTGCAGTACTTAATTCAAGGTACAACTTTATTCTACCATATAAGACCAAAACGTTTATGTTTAATACATTTTATATTTAAAAAAAATCACACTATTTCAAAATGGCTGAGCCCAACAGATGACTGAGACAGATGCCTTTTTATGAATAGACTACAACTATGTGAGTTATAGTCCTTCTGGATTGCATTTCATAACCCACTGGGAAATGAGGCACCTAATCTTGATAAGAACTAAACTGCAGTCTATCAGATCCCACTGAACCAGGCCCACATATCATTTCACAAACTCCCTAATATGGAGAAGACAAACATTGCGCTCATGTCGCTGCTTGCTTTTGCATTCACCAACAATGTCGTGCGTAGACATGAGCGGTCACGCCTGCCGAAGAAAGAGGGCAGTGCAGCGGGCATATTCAACAAGCGAGTTCCACTTCACTTTCCTGCTTAAGCTCCACGTCAGCCTTATCTTGAGGAATAGCACTTTATATTTCAGCACGTTCACACCCAAATAAAACAGAGGTTAAAACAAAAAAGACATCTGCCTATTTTAAAAAATGACAAGAGTGATTATTTCGCAATACATGTGCATTTAAGCAATCTTGTTCCTAACTTCGGTGGATTCTTGAGTTCTACACGCAATTCTGAAGTTGCAAGTATTGCCAAATTACATTTTTCTCTACCTTCGAAGTTCCACTCTGTATATTATTAAACCCTACATGCTTGTGTAAATCTGTAATAAACCCAATGAAAGTTCCACACATTTCTGAGCAGTTTATTGAAGCTATAAAAACTTCTCAAGCCACTCAAACAATATCGCTCCGAGTGCTGTTCCCATTAAAATTAACGCACTCTATCAATTCAAATTGAGCATAACGTTGTTGAAAGCAAAAAACATTCACAGCCTTGACATTATTGGCCCGCTCCATTGCATGTGCCAGATTGCCTTCAGGAAGTATTGATTAAAAGGAAAACATCTGAGTGAGTTTCGGTGGCTGTGCTCATACGTCATGCGCATTCCACATGTCAGGTGGCAATTTGGCCTGCTTACATCATTTTATGTCCTCACAAAGTTCATTTCACATTCCATTTATGACTGTTACATGCTGTGGATTAAAAACAGAACAAGCCTTATAGTTCTTTTCATTAATCAACGCCACAACCAGACCTTGTTAGACTAGAAACCGTCAACCAACCATGTTTGGCAGCAATTCGCGTTGTTCATGACCTCCGGTAGGACGTGTTCTAACCTGAATTTACGAGACGGCCTTTGTGCATATTCTGATAACACGGATGTATTGATGCCAGATTCTCAAATTCAACACATTTGTGCCAAAATTCCACCTGACCTCCATCACTGTGTAATATAGAAGGGGGTGGGCTAGACTGTGAGGCTGGATTTGATATAATATATTTTTTGGGGGGGGCTCTCAAGTGGGACACTTGGGACGTGGTCCATAGCAGCTTAAAAGGATGAAACACATGTAATGTGTGTCATCTTCAAATCATAATCCGGTGTCTAAAAATCTGTAATATAAAGTTTGGAACCCACCCATAAAAACCAAACGTTGATGTAAAACTAATATTTGTACTGTAATATTTTTTATCCCTGTCGCTGACACTTGTCGAGTCATTTACTTGCAATTTGTACTTTGCTTCATGTGATTGATCAGTGTAAATTAAAGTTAAAGACAATAAAATTAAAACTAATATGTACTTTCAGAGGACCAGGCACGCCCACTTAAGTCATGAGACGAAGTAATAATTAAATTTCTGTTCACTTGTTTACACTAGGATTTAGTGCAACTTAGTAAACTTCTTAAATTACTCATCAAATTAAACCAAAAACTTTCCATTTGGCTTCCTTAGTGAAAGTAAAATGAAACTACTGTAATGACATTAATATTGCTTACCCTTGTCCATAAGTCATTCAGTCGTTCAAGTGAATGAAAATGTCCAAAATGAAGCAATACGGAGGCAACAGGAGCATATACAATTCTGCCCGAAAATGATGCCTCGTGTGGGGCTTACCTTGCCTTGCGGAGCCGCTCTCTGCCGGTGCTCGAGAGAGGAAGAGAGACGCGTCGGGTCAGTCGGTTCTCAGCTTGGAGGGCAACTTACAACTGACTCCAATGAGCGGAACTAAGACTTCCGCATGTACGCCAGCCTGCCGGTAGGAGGGCCGCCGCCAACGAGTGAGGCGGAGAGAGAGATAGCTTGCCCTCGGGCGACACACAGTGGCAGGCTGGCGTCAATGAGCAGAAAAGCACACTGGAGAGGACTTTGTGTTTTCTTTAAATATATATAAAATATAAATATCTTCATACCTTTCAAGGGTGACTCCACAAGAGTTCCACAAGAGGGCACTATTTCCCCCGTAGAAACGACGATACCAATGGCAATCGTAGAAATAGAAAACTATACGTACTGCATCTTTTTTGTTCATTTGGGGACACAAGGCGGCCTCACATGATGTTTATGACCGCAAACCGTTTTCCACTGCTCCCAACTATACCGGAGCTTACTCACAACAAATAAATTATATTTGGCTTTGCGAGGATTTGGATTTAAGACGACGCCAAAAAATTAATCAATAGAGGGAAGTGTAAGCGTGCCCTCTAGTGGTCACCACAACAATTGCAGGCAGAACGTAATAGGATTTGGCTGCTTTTATGTTGCTCTTAAAAAAATAAAATTCAGATCTAGCAAGAATGCAGCTGGCGGGAATGAATATAAATTCCTTGTAGCTATGCCATGACACTTTATCAAAAGTTTTAAAGCTTACACAGACTCAGTACAGTCATCTGATTTGAGATGCATGTGAGCCATGTCAAATGGGAAGCTCAGCGAGCTGCAAATTCCCTCAGTGCAAAGCTATCGAACCGTTGAAGTGTAACAGTTCTTTACGTAAGGCTGCATGGAGTGTTCAATAAAAAATGTCAATAGGCCCCATTTAAAATAGGATTTGTATTCAATTTGCAGAGACCACAATGGAATTTGTCACTAATTTGAAATCAATTGGATGCAATGGAGCAAATTATTGTCTAGTAGCTTTGTTAAGTAGTCGACACATACCGAGATGATAAAGATGTCTACAGCGACACACGGTGGTATAAATTGTCATAAAAGCACCACCTGGAAAGGGAAGAGGGCTTCAATGGCTGGATTTACATTTAATATGATGGCACTATGAAATTTTATTGACCATTATTGCGCTTATCGTATTTGACACCATTTGATTGTCTATGCTTTCACTCGCATTTTGATTTGCAGCTTCTTTTACAGTGGCGCTCACTATTTGAGGAAACTAGTCTTCCAAGTTTATGTTGGTGAGGGAAAAAAAACAGTCCACTTACTCCAAGACTTGACTTTAACAATCCAGACTAGATATTATTAATCTAGTAATGATTGCATCTTTTTTCCCCACACAGTCCAACAGGTCTGCCACTGATAATGGCTGGAGAGAACTTTCACTTCTCCTTTCGCCCTGGGCTTGCTGTGGCCCTCTTTGGTTCATGTCTCTTGTAGAAGACCAAGTCCTCATGCTCCGCTTCCCTTTTCCTCCACTGAGTCTGGAGCGGGACCACGACTCAGGTCACACATTTGGAGTGCGCTTCGCTCTAGGATATGTTATAGAATTTCAGTGGAAATCTTGATTTGCAATTTTGAGCTTGACATGACAATCGTTTTAATCCACGATTGATGATGTGGCTTTACCTGCGCAATCATTGTGGTCTTTTGTCCTGGCTTTGATCCTTTATTGCTCCAAGGGAGTAGCTGGACCTCAGAGAAATGTTCTGATTCATTGGATCCAGCTCCACATCACTGCAAACCTGCTGCATGGGATGGGGTGGGCACATTTATAAAGATAATTTTGTATGAGTGAATTACAAGTTCCCAGACTGACAAGTGCTGCTTTCCTATTTTGACAGGGTCGTGAAGACTCACAGTGTCTATTGTGGATAAGGATGAGGAAACCTGTAGAAACTTGTTTTTGGAGACGGATGATTGTCTGCTCAGCATCGAGTCCCTGAAGGAGGACTGGCTATGTGACATTGACATGATGTCCCTCCGGGGGGGCTGGGCTAGGAAGTGTAGACAGGGGACTTTTTCGGCAAGAGTGTTCCTGTTGAAGCACAGTGATTAGTCAGACAAAGGCTTTGTATCAGTTTCAAGCTCATATTACTTGATTTGCTGAAGATGGCGCTCTCACCTGTATTTAGAGTGAATGATGGCATAGATGAAAGGGTTGTAGATGGCCGAGGCCTTGGCAATAACCGCCGGCACGGCTTTGGAGTAGGGGTTCAGGACATTTGCATATCTGAATTTTTTTTTTTGCACGTCAGAACCTGTACTTTGCCAGTTTTTAAAGTTTTTTTTGTGTGCGTGGCATATTTACCCTGCCCAGGCAATGAGGGTGACACACGCGTAGGGTGACCAGGACAGTACAAACACGATGATCACGACAAAGGCAATCTTGGCCAACTTCCACTCGGACTTGATAGTCTGCTGCTGAATCAGCGTTGACTTCCTCACCTGGGAACCCAACTTTTCCACTTCCCTGGCAGGACAGAAGAGGCTTATGAACTGACTTTGGAGTTTTTCGAGAGAGGCTATGAGCCTCAAAAAATCTTTTCTGAACAAAATTTTAAGACACTACCTTCATATGTATGAAGTACGATATGAAAGAGCAAACATTATACAAAGAGTTTTTTTTTTTCTTATTTAGAACGGATTAATGGCATTCCCATTCATTTCAATGGAAAAAGATTATTTGCCCAACACATACCTGCTGGCATGGCGAGTAGCGAGGAACATGCACAGATAGCAGTAAGATATGATGCCCAGTGGGATGAAGAAGACAAAGCAGCACAGCATCAGGGTGTAGCTTTTATTGGCGGGCGTCGACGTCACGTAGTCCCACGTGCATGAGGTCATCAGGCCTTCTGGTATGTAGGAACCTTAGAGACAAACGTGGTATAGTGTAAGTTTTTATTAGGGGACAATTTGAGTAAATCAGTTACGTACTCCACCCGAGAAGCGGTGCGAGGCTCCAAGCCAAAGAGTACAGCCACACCAGACCAATGATGAAGCAAGTGCGTCGCTTTGAGGTCCATTGTAAGGCCTGCAGAGGCTTGGTGATGACGATGTAACGATCCATAGAGATGGCCAGAAGGTTGATCATGGACGTGATTCCGAATAAGGCCCCGCAAAAGGCGTAGATTTTACAACCTGGGAAGACAGCATTTCTAAATGCAATCATGTCAAACGTCTTTCTTGCTAGGTAGACCTCGCTAGCTAGCTAGGTAGCGATAAACAGGCACTTACCCGTTTCCCCAAATATCCAGCCCTTGTAGAGGGAGTTGACAAAGAAGATGGGCGACTGAGTGATGGCCATGAGAAAGTCGCTGACGGCCAGGTTCATGATGAAAAAGTTGGGAGGAGTGCGTAGCTTCTTGTTACTGAAACAACAAATCGTCTCATTTTTAAAGAGGACATTATATGGAGTTTTGAGAAAGCAAAGAGTGGAGAGCCTCTGTCGTTTTAGCGTTAGCTAACGCCTATTTGGTCCGAGTCAATATGTCAGTTGCTTTTAAAAACAGATTTAGTATTGATTAGTGTATTAGTGTTGCTCTAGTGCTCATGATTTCTCCATCTCCCCTTTTTTGCCTGTACATCGTTTTAGTTTTAACAGCTCACCAGTTAGCAAAGTCAGGGGGCAGCGTTGGTGTCACAAGAATCAATGACCTTTGATTTAAAAACGATCTCTGGCGGACAACCGAGGTCCAGCACCCCCCAAGGATTTCCAAATGAAAGCAGTATTGTCAACACAGACACTCATTGACCCAGTCTGGTAGAATGCGGTTTGATATTCCACATTTCCACTGGAGGGTGTTTATATGTTGACCTATTAGGCAAGTGCTCGAGATCCCCCCTCGGAGAACTTAATGCAGTCTCTGTGTTGCGCCTGACACTCGGTTTGTGCTCGCCGCTCTTCTATCGGGTTACTTGTCGATGGCCATCGACCCGCTCGACCTTTCAAGTGGACCTCTTAACATCAGAGGGGCATCAGGTCAGACCTTCACTGATTGTTTTTTCTCGCTGGGTGTGCTGTGTTTACATATCGATGAATACGATCAACGATAACCGTTGCATAACATGACTTTAGAGATGGTAAGCGCTCCCTATGGGCGACCGAGGGAAATGTGTGTGTGTGGGGGGGTACTATTAAAACATCAGGAACAAAACCCTGAAACCCTACACAGCAATTTTCTTTCCATCCGTAATCCGAGCTACAATGAAACACTTAAGACACAAAAGAGGTTATTGATCAAATGATCAAATGTTTCCACGGCCCCCGCAATGTGCTCACATACCAGCCATTACTGTTTGACGCATTCAAAGAGTTTTTCTATGTACTTCTTAGACGCCCCACTGTGTGAGTGATCATTGAACACACCTCGAGCTGAGCGGCGTGAGTAATTACTTTTCTTTTATGTTAGTTAAGTTGACGGCATGTAAAAATGGAGTGTGTATTTTTTATCGATTTATGCAGCGCAGCTGGCAAACCACTCGGTTGCTTTCCTGGTATTGAATGCCCGCCAGCCTCTGCTGAGGCCATTGTGTCTGAGCTTGTGACATTGGTATCCCGAATCAAGAACACTGTTTTTTGTTTTTTTTTGTTTGGAAACTATAAAATAAAAAAATTACTACAGAGGAGATAGTAGCATAATTGTTATTTTATATTGGTACGTTCCAGACTGTTTCTGTAAGAGATGTACAGTTGACTTTTTTAAACTGTATAATATTTTTTTTAAAATACATTTGAATGGCAGTCAGCTAATTGCAAATAAGCAAAGCAAAAAATTCTTACCAGAAAAACGCATACATGACCAAGGCATTTCCGGTCACACCCACTGTCCCGATTACGAGGACAAAAAAGGCGACGATGTAGTGGACGTGGTCCTGAACGTCCACTTGCCGATAGAAGCTGTGTTGTCGGTCCATTTCTGTAGCAAACACACAAATAAAATATTGTCACTCTATATGTGTTGCGCCACTGTTTGTGTTCAAATAGACTTAACGCTAAAACACCGATGCTAGCCATTAGCTTGTCAAGGGTCTTTTGCAGTGTTTGATAGCGATAAGCTAAGTGGACCTCTCAAAGCAATGCTGCCGGTTTTCCGTTTAATTTAAAAGTAAACATCAACAGTATGAAAGATTATTTCATTGTCAGCCAAACCGCTGCCTGTTTTATTCACTGCCACTTAAACAGGAAAGGAAGACTTAGTGGAATTGTTTTCAAAGGGTCACATCTCGGACACGAACAAAAACGAACATTCGTAGTCCAAATCAACTCAAGTAGGAACAAACCATGACAATTACCGATGGGCCGGATATGCGGGCACTGCAAGTCTTCAATCAGTTATCGTTATCCAACGCTACGCGGCCTCCAACACATTTACCAAAGAGGCGATTAAGACTTTTGTGATGATGAAAAAAGGAGGTCGCTTTTCCGTGAGGACAATTCGCAGCTGGAGCGCTGATTATAAAAGGATTTCCATGTTTTGTTAATCTGATCGACGGTGAGTGCACATGCGCCGCTTTACACAATATTATCAGTGTTCCCATTATGTTATTAGACAACATCAAACAAAATTTGGTGAAATATTTAAGAGGTGGCAAAAACAGTACACAGACTTTTATAAGAAGTGATTTTGATCTGGTTTCATACAAGTGTACAGAAACTATCTAAAGTCTTCCAGTACACTTAAACTGTGAGTATTTACTTCCCGCCAGCGCATGCACGTGCACACGCAGCATCTCATGGTCAGACCGAGAGCCCACCTCTCACCCCCCCACCCCCCCCCCCCCCCTTTCCCCGCTGTGCTCAGTGAAGGCTCGTGCGTCAGACGAATTCTCACTCACCTCTTCCTTCCACTTATTAGACTGGCACACGAGACGCATAAAGCGAGCGCATGTCTGCCCGAGCAAATGCGTGTCAACGGAAAGAGACTTTCTTACTCTCCAGGTCGTTTTAATTGTCATATGGCAATGACAAAATAATAAATAAAAAAAAGTGATAAAAAATTTAAATACATCAGAAAATAAATTACTGTTTATCTTCTAGTTATTTATTTAATTGTTTAATTTTGGGACTTATAAGAAAACTTTACATATTCACACTGGTATATATATATATGTCATTGCATATTTTTCTCAGTATCATTCTTCAATAACTGTCTCGGTGAATTTTTTTTTTTGCTATAATTAGCTTGAAGAAACCATGTAGTATGTAATTGAAATTAATATATATTTTTGTATATTTCATAACTGTCAAGCATGCAGTTATAATATTGTAATATCAAACCAGCAAAGTACCTAATACTTGGGTGAAATAAGGTCATGCTGTAATTAAAAAAAAAGTGACTATACCTTATTTTTGTGCGAAGAATCTGAAGCTTGTGTCTGTCCGCTGTGTGCAGACCTCTCTGATCCCCAAGTGGGAGATTCAAGTCAGACAGTGAAGCATCGGTAAGCTGCTGCACACTGAGAGAATATGAAAATACTCTGACAGAAAACAAGCAGCAGCACATTGACCATCCCCCCCCGCTGGCAGCCCATCACACACAGCTCACATTTGGCACCATGCATTGATCAAGCCAGTGTGTGGTTTTCTGAGTGTGTTTGCGTGCGTGGCAACACACATCTATTAACTTGCAAAAGTGGAAAGAGGTTGAGATTTTTTAATTTTATTATATATTAGTGATGAGTAAAATCGAAAGAGAGAAACGCATTAGCTTGATTAATCAGACTATAAAGTATTATCTGATTCCAAAAAGTGACTATTAAAAGATAGTCGGCTCGCTTGTAAGAAAACTGATTGCAGCAATAATGTCATATTTTGACCCTCAAATATTGTTATGCCTCTTGATAAAAAAATGACTTTGGGCATTATTATCACAACCTTGTCTTGTGTCTGATGGGTGGAGAGGACGGCAGTTGTTCACTGCCCACCCTCGCGGCAACTATCTCAGCAAACAAAGAGCTCTTTTTATCAAGAAATTGATTTATAAAAAAAAAAAAAAAGATGTTTACATTTAACAGTACACGCATTAAGGAACTAAAACAACCAATTATTTACACATTATATATATATATATATATTTTAATAATCATCCAATTAATCAGTTATCAGAATTTTTTTTCAACCAAATTTTAGCATGTTAATGGTATTTTCCATTATATGTTAGCTTTAAGCTAGCAGTTTGGTTGTTGGTCTTGAACACACTCTTTTGCTTTATGTTAATTTGACAGTAAATTTAAAGCCTTTTTTTTTTAAATAAAAAAAGCTGCTTGTTGTGACAAGTCGAAGCAAAAAAAAAAATCATTTAAATGCTGGCTCATATCAAAACAAATGGATTTCTAATTTTGTCATGAAATGCCTCATAACAGCTTTCAGTGGGGGAGATGGACGATGCTGCGTCTCTCAGTCAGGTGCTTTGAGAATTGCGGAATCTCTGGTGGAAAGGGACAAAGCTCATCCATAGTATCAGATTTGTTCACATGTTTAGCCGTGTGTAAGAAGAATCCCGAGAAAAGCACTCAGATAAAAGCGTCCCTGTGCTAATCGGCTCACGCACAACTGAGCAGACGGCTGAACCTCTTGGCCTTTACCTTTCTCTTTTTCAATGCCTCGTCTGGTTAAATTTTGTTTAAAAAAAAAAAAAAAAATCAAATTTATCCGATTTATTGTTAATCTTTGAAGAAATTCAGGTTCACTAACTTTATTTAAGCCAAACTAAAATTTGGTAGATAATTGTTGGAGAGAATTACAGATTTTATACTTTCATCTGTACGCAATAATGAACATGAAAAAGATTTTTCCTATCATTGATTGATCAAGGTCATTTCTTAGAATGCCCCTCCCTTGTTCCAAGAAGGCCGAATAGATGCAATGAATTAGAAAATGGACTTTCTTTTCACACGGGTCGATACACTTGCACACGTTACTTTTAAACCACTTGATTACATCATGTTGCATCACAGGAAATTAAGAGCTACATTTTTTTTCTTTTTTAATCAATAATGTTGACTGTCAGTGTGATGCCCAGCTGATACTCATGTGCACTAAGCGCATTTGTTGTTTGTATGAAATGTCGACAAAGAATGCTTTGTCAGCTTCTGCCTTGCTTTAAAGACATATTTTCATATCCGGCGTTCGGGTACAAAACATGAGCAGCGAGGAGAATGTGGCCTTAATTTTAAGGTGAAGAACTCAAGGATGCTTTTTATGAATAAGACTAGAATTCATATGGCTCAAATCTTACATATTACTGAGTTTGTTTATCTGGAGACAAAAACAAAATTGGTGTCGAACGTACCGAACAGGAGTCTGTAGGTTTCCACTCCCGAGGAAGCCTCACATCATGACCATCAACCGCCCAATTAACGCCAACATGGTCTGTCACCTTTGCGTCCCCTCAGGGGGTGTGGAAAGGGGACATAACGAATGCATGGTTGTAGTGGTCCGTGTGCTTTAAGAGGTGTTAGGAGTGAAGAAATAATAAAAAAAAAAACACTATAAATGTCACTGAAACAACACTGTCCATCCCGCTTGTCCTCAATAGCGTTGCATGGCAACCGGGACCTACCTGGCGACTTCGGGTGGGCTTGTCGCCCAGGCCGTCACGAGCAATGTATTATCTAATGGCACGTCTGATCAGCCATTTTGTTATTAAATCAAGCTCACTCCACCGTGCAAGTACGTATAGATTTAGTGGAGCTTTAGTTAAAGCGAGTGAGGTTGTGTGATTATTAGTAAAGCTCACAATGTTGAGTAGTAGGACAAACTAGCTGAATAGCACAAAAAAAAAAATAAAACATAAATATGGTGCATGTTTTTTTTGTTTATATATGGTAGTTAGCACTTTGTATGTGTTGAGATCTGGGCTGCATGGTGACCTCGACCTGTTTACGTCTCCCAAAGGACTTCCACTCACACCTTGTAGCAAAACTTTCTCCGGAAATATTATTGGAGCTTAAGGAAGTCTGAATTGTTTCAAATGGCCTGGTCTAGTTTTTATTACTTTCCAGCCAAGTCGAAGGAAGGTGTTAAAAGTGTGAACAATGACCTGGGGCAAATGAGGTGAGCAAGAGCTGAGTGACACATTGCAATGTTATTTGACAAAAACATATCTTACTTGTCCAACATGATGCAACAAGAGTAACGCAATGTCTCATGGCAAGTGGATCAATAATCACTCCGCGTGTCCGTCCTCTCACTTAAAAACATTTACGCGAACTTTTGACTTGAGATTTCCTGTAATTGTTTGATGTAACTCGAATATGTTTACATATGTTTACAAGGTCTATGAATGCTTGATGCTCCATGACTCAACTGTGCTTGGAAGCATCTTAGTGCTTCTCCCATCCACATCCTCTTCCTGTTTTCCACAAAGGCGGTCGCTATTGTTTCGTCTTTTTTTGTACCGAAACGACTCCGTCAACGCGGCCGTGTCCTCAAGTGTCAAGCAGTGGCCTTTTATATAAAGCTTCTAAAAAGCACATTCACAGACAGCCTTCATAATGTGCAGTATTGAAGTTTTTCAATAAAGGATACAAATTAGCCACCATAGTTCAACGGATCTGTTCTTACCTTTTGCTTTGATGTAGGTTTTTTTTTTTTTTTTCATCCCTCTGCCAGACTGCAAATGAATGCCACTTGCATCATGGGCAGGAACTCCAGACAATATCTGTATACAAATAAAAAATAGCCAATTTGTCCCACTTAAAATAATCCTTATTTAGACCACCAGTACTTTTTGTCTGTTTTTTTTTTTCAGGTCATCAAGAAAAATAATTAAATAGTCCACTAGAGGTCGACAGAGTTCTTTTTTTCCTGGGAGACAGCTTTTCATGAGCCTCTTAGTTTTGCCGTGGATGTTTAACGCCCTCTAGTGGTCTATTAGGTTTTTGCTGATTGACTATATCTCCCCATGGGGAGTTCAGCAGCTGGTGTGACCCCACAGCCACCGACATCACAAAGTTTTGCCGTACCACAGTGTGTGTGTGTGTGTGTGGGGGGGGGGGGGGGGGGGGGGAGAAATACATTAATTTTTTTATCATTTTAAGACATTTACAACTGTGCTTTTTTTCCGCAATACAATTGTTGCCGGAAATGAAGAGATTGCAGCAAGGTAGTTCGCGTGGCGGCCTTTTTCCTTGCACACGGTTTAAGTTACACATTTGTTTACGTCCTCATCCGCTTGTTTACGTTTCTTAAAAACAGCCAGTAGGAATGCGTTTGTCTCCGCATGCTATAATTGTTCGACGTCTTTGACGCTCTGCTTCGAGTGAGGTTCCACTTTGATCCTCTTTAATCCGCCGGCGTCCCGTTATGCTCGCAATGCCAAGTGACGGATTACGCTCATGTCTTTGTGACCCAGGAATCTCAACTGCATTCAGACCTTGCTTATTTTGAGTTTAAGAACATCTGGGCTGTGTTAGGACTTTGGCTGGGGTTGAGACACACTCTCACACATACACTCTCATATACACTCTCACGCAGTCATACAATACACACGCATAGACACGCGTGCAAACCCCTCATAAAAGTTTATCATTCAAGTTCTGAAATGTGGAGATGGGCCTTTAGTCTGAATAAGACAGATGGTGACAGACATTGGATGCACAGGTGCGGCATTCAGAGAGAGGTCTTCAGGTGCGTCTTTTCATCGACATGATGTAGTGCACGTCTGCAGCGAGTCGGCCGCCGAGCGCAACGATCGTATCGGCGACCTTTGATGGCTGCCGTCATTGCTCAATTTAACCGCGTTGGTAAAAAGATACACGGGCAACAATAAGCTCCGAAACGTGGCTCACTCCCTTCGCCCGGCCCCCCGCTCTCGTCTTCATTGTCTGCACATGCAAGCCTGGAACAATGGCGAGCAGGCGGACTGGGCGGAGGCTCAGCCCAAGCCCGGTAACATGAGGACACACCAAAGGCCAGGTGAGTGAAAGCCTCCTCCGCCTCATGGGACATGTTTCACGGTCCGGCCGCGTCTGCCAGCTTTTTTGTGGTCGCGCTCGTCGTCTTGGGGTCTGGACGCTCCCCTGCGGCCGTAACCAAAAAGCTCCCATCTGCTGTGGGGGGCCGCGGGGGGTTGGCGGTGGGGGTTTACAGGTCTTTTCTCTGCCCAGAACCGATGGCTCCGAGCGGTTTGGTCGCACAGGCCGATCTCGTTTCAATTTTGACACCTCTTTGTTGTACACTTGCAGCAGGTACAAAGATTGTGAAATGTGTTGGAAATACGATCAGTCGTCTTTCTCCGAAACTTTGCCCTCTGCACCCCAGGTACCGTTTCTTTTTTTTTTTAACAGCAGAAAAACCTCAATGAAGGAATGCGTGATTGATGGGGTTGACTTGTAAAAACAAGGTACTGATGTTATTTGCCGAACTATCAAGATATATCGCTGCTCAGGAATACCACCACCCGTGCTCTTTTTGCAATTTTTTTTTTTTTGAGTTCCTAAAGTCCAAATGAGAATTCGGTTCAATACAAAAATATACTCTGGCAGCTCCATATCTGTCCGTTCCATCCATTTGTCCACAAAGCTGGGCGGGTTGTTGTTCCACAGCTGTTTGGACATGTCAACCAAGGCCATTCTGCTCACAAACCGGCACATGCCAACAATCGGTAACCTGAACCTGAACGCAGCATCCTAACCTGGAGCCAACTCGCAGACAGCCGCACTCTGCGTTCGAGAGCTTAAAATGCCGGCGACGCGTCTTGGATCTTGTTACAGTGGAGGAAAACTGTACTTTTGGTCAAGCCGTCAACCTTTCAAATATGTTTGACCAACATCTTCCAAACACACACCGAGCGGGATGACAGTACGCCCGGAGCCATTCAACATTCCGACACCCGAACCGGGACCTACGACCTCAGTTGATGTATTCGGATCCTTGAACTATCGGGTGGACTCACAACAACTATTGAAAAGGGCTCAACGTGACTCACTTCATTGTTTGCAACATGTCAGTGTCGCCCGTAGGGTTGAACGCCTTTAGAGATTAATAAATAAACACCAGCCCGATTATGATTTATTAATCAGCAGTTTACATCTGATGACTCACCCTCGCTCCAGATGGCACACCTACATTTTCTATTTTTAGCTCATGCAGGAAGTTGTTTTGAACATGACGCCAAAGATATAATATTTAATTAGCTTTTTTTTTTGTTTGTTTGTTTTTAAATCAACAACACCACAGCTGCCTAAATCTACAGTAAGACCCAATCCAGGGACGCACTTATACAACCGGTAGCTATCACTAATTTCTCTGACCTTGGAAGTGGAGTTTCCCGTGACCTCCACTCCCGAGTCAACTGATTAGATTATTGTAGCATTAAGTCCAATTGTCTGTTATTCTAAGTCGCTTGTAACACCCTGTACAGGAAGCAAAGTTCAAGGCTGCCGCTGCGTTTTACTTTCCATTCTTTGAATACGAGCGAGTACTGTTTTTAGAAATGAAATTTTACAAATGAAATTCTCTAAAACTGGATTTTTGTGTCATCGCTGTTGGCAAAGGGATATATAACCTCATCGGTGTAGTCGGCGGGGGGTAAACGCCAGTCGGAGATGTCGTGGTGACGATATCAATAGCTCCTTCTGGGAACGAGCTCCAAGGTGACAACATGACGTGATTTGGCGACAATGCGGTCATGCTGCTCTGATCAACTCTGCGACGTGATACGCTCTTGTATTACCAGCCGCGTGTGCATATACTCTTTCTCACAGGCCCGTTTGCAGGAGGTGCCAATATGTACGTGTGCCGCGTCGCATTCGCGCGAGACGAACGAAGAACACGAGTTTAGCATTGTGTTTCTGTCGCCGGGTTGGACGTTCGCGGTACGGCAGAGAAAATGATGATTTATGGGCCTCCGGTGGAAGCGAGTGCTCTCAACACATACCAGGCGGGATTAGGACGGGGAACTGGATCTGAGCCTCGCCGCTGTCACTCCGGGACGTTGGCTCGCAAAGACATCGTTCTCGCTTGCTTCTCGGGTCCGAGTGACCTTGTTACGTTGGGGACGGAGCAGCGATTAATCTTTTGTTGAAACTGTAAGAAGAGAAGGAACCACAATAAGTATCTTTGTTAAGAACTATCTGAATATAAATTCTGAGAGAAATCTAACAAGTGTCTTTTCAAATGTGTCATCTTTGATCGTTCAGCCGATTCAATAAACTGGGATTAGTTCTTAAAAATAAAGTCTGCATTTTTTGTCACAATTAGCACAATTAGCAGGTCCAAAAAACTAATATTATTAAATCCATTAAATATATATATATTTTTTAATCTTTTAATTTAATCTCTAATTTTTAATCTATTAATTGGTTATGAGAATTTTATCCCAATAAATATCTGAATCGGCATTGGCCTCAAGAGAATCCATATTGGTCTGGCCCTGAATTTCATAAACTGCAATATTATAGAGTGCTTTTTTTGAAATACACATTACAATAATGTTTGTATTTTGCCTGAAATTAATTAATTATATTTCTAATCATTTTAATGGTGGGAAAGGCAAGTTGGTGATGACTCAAGACACCATTGTATGTATCGGAATATTTAAAATAGATGAAAAAAAAATTCACAACAGTGCCATCTGTTGGTTCTCATGGGGCACTGCCCTTCTTTCCCTTATTGCAAAATGGTCACTGGCAAAGGTTATAATAAAAATAGCTCAGTCCAAATCCGTAAGATGAGACACTTAAATAAAACGCGAGCTCACTTCCAGCCGGAGGTGCTTTTCATCTTTTGAGGGTTACTATTTGTTTAGTAAGACAGTAGGCAGCCGCTCTTTGAACACTAAACACGATAAAGCCGGCACAAAGTCTGACACCGCGCCACCTCGGGGAGGGTGCGGGGTTGGGGGGGGGGCATATCTCATCAAACGACTTTCCCAATAGAGTGCAAGCAATGGGGGTAACTCCATACCTTCTTCAATTTTCCCCTCAGAGTGCATCATTTGGAACCATTTCTCTTCTGTCCCGATGAAGGAAAAGGAATCTTGACTTCATTTCTATTGTGACGGCCGTGGAAGCCAATGGTCCGTGGGAGAGAGATTAGCAAAGTCACAGTCACTGCTGGGGTGATAATTCATCCTTGACCAATAGAGTTCTTCACACGCCCTGCAGGAAGTCATGTGAAAGCATATTGTCAGTCAAAACAGAACAAGAGCAAAAATCGCTTCCGATATTAAACATCGGTATGTGGGAACCCGATTGACATTGGAGGGTCTCATTTCGATCCTCCCTCGATGCTTTTAGTATCGGTGTGTAAGAGATTTCACCTTACTTCCTCTGTGCTATTTTTACCCGCGTCATAGTCCCTCCTGAACTTTGATAGTACCAAGTGAGCTCATTTACACACACAGACACACACACAAGTGTGTATTTTTGCAAGCATACAATCTGAGAAGCCGCGGCTGAAAGGTCTGAGCAATGAGCGAAACAGATGGAAGCGCGGCGCCGACCTGAGTGCCACAATGGCTCGGGCATCTGGCGCATTGCCACCTCTGAACTATGACATGTGCCAATAATGGACCAGCTGACTGGACTTCCTGCTCCCCTGTTTTATGTGCATGCCGGGTGACATAACTCGCCATGCATAGGCACACACAGCTTCCAATATACTGCCAAGGAAAAAAAAAAAATCTAGCAATGCATTCTTGATGACCACATGATGTTTGAAGCATCTTAAGTCATGCTTTTTGTTTTAGTCACACTTCCGCTGCCTCGGATGAGTTCATGTCAAACGACCTTGTGGTCCGAGGGTCTCATCTGCACCAGAGGGGTCTCGTATGACATATGGGCGAGTCACAAACCAAAGGGGACTTCTTGGTGACTCTTCTACATTGAGACAGACAATGTAGCCTCTGTGCGTACGCCCCGATAATAAAAGTGACACGTCAAAGGCTAGTGACATCATCGCATCAATGGGGGTTATCCAAAAGTGCGAAAATATTAAGGGCCACATTTTCCCTTCCATTTGGGACATGTCATGAAGACACCTGAGAACTGTTTCGGGCGGGAATATTAATGGGCTATTGTAATTGTTAAGATGTCTTACAAATAGTACAGGTGTCTTACATGCTTTGACAACGTTGTTGTGTAATAGCATGCTGTTTTCTCTGGGACATTCGTACATCGAGTAATTTGGGTCAAGCGTTAACTGGAAGAACCTACGATGCGTCATTTGCAGTAATTTTGCAAAACAATTAGCATGGGAAAAAAAAATGGAAGAAGCCCTGCAAGGCAAATTACAAGTACACGATACATAGAAAATGAGCGTCGTCATTTGTTTGAAAGTAGCCGTGTGCGAACTTGACAGCGTGGAATTCATACAATGAGCATTTGGCTCATCACCACACAGACCTTTATGAAGAGGGCACGGCACGTCGGGATCCCGTAAGGAAAAACATGTCTTAACAGGAAGGCTTATCCTGGCAGCGAATGGAGTCGGAGCTTTTTAGGCAGGTGGAACTTTTGTGTAGTTGTAGTGTTGATGTTTTGGGATTTACACCAGCGTGCAAACAAGACGTCTTTGGGAGACTTGAATGGAAGCTTAAAGTGTACCTGGAAAGATAGACACAGATTTTATTGGTTTGATGATCATTAGGTGTGCTGAGTCACAACTTCACCCAAAAATAAGTAGTGTAATTTCTGACACTTTTGGATAATTAAAACGCCCCGAGTGATCCTGAATCACTGACAATCATCTCCTGAGTAACTTAAAAAAAAAATCATGAAGGTTAAAATCCTTCCAGATTTTCTCTTTTTTTATTATGCTACGTCTCGCCGCACCCCCCAAAACTGTTTGTGCCCCAACCAATTTTAAAAATGAAATGCAGCACAGTTGGCAAGCATGCAACTTTAGAAAGCTACATATTTACAAAATCTTAAACATTGCATTTAGCCAAGAGCAAGAAGCCACGCAGAAGGGGAACTCGATGCTAGTGATGAGGTTCCAATCATGCCCAGATCACATTCCCCATGCTGACATCCAAATCCAAGGACATGGGGATGTGTGACATAATCCCCCAGATATCTGAAAACTGCAAACAGGGGGGTCTAGTGAGGGGGGTGGGCGGCCAGGGGGGTAGCCAAGGGGGGGTGGGTTTAGCTAAACTACAAGTTACTATTATCTGCCAAACTACTATTTAATTGGGGTGTGACATGAGTTTAGTTGAGTTCACTCCCAACACGTCAAAGCAGAAAAAAAATGAAGAGCTCGTATCTCAAGGCAAATTTGTCTTGTATTTTTTTTTTTTTTTTTTACTTAAATGCGGTGTGGGGGGGGGGGCTGTAACGGACTCATTTTAAAGGGAAAAGTGTATTTGACTATAACCATGTCCAGTGTGTGTGTGTATTTGTCTGTGCGCTTTTATCCCTGAGGGGCGGACACCGAGCGCGCGCCGACTATAAATGGCTCCGGAGTGCCGCGGAGCGCGGCTCGGCGCTGCACGGCTGCGCGATGAGGACGACAAACCGACGCGTGGATATGGAGACCGCACGACCCTCGCCGCTCTTTTCTGTACGCGGGATGTGACGGCGGGGGGAAACTAACTATTTGCGCGTCTTTTCCACCCGTGGAGTGGGAGGTTGCCACTTTTGGATTCCCAGCGTGGAGCAGCTTGTTTCATTGATCAACGAGGTCCAAAGTGCGCAC
Organism: Syngnathus scovelli; assembly: GCF_024217435.2. Taxonomy (NCBI): domain Eukaryota; kingdom Metazoa; phylum Chordata; class Actinopteri; order Syngnathiformes; family Syngnathidae; genus Syngnathus; species Syngnathus scovelli. Next base: position 10,721,557 of record NC_090859.1, on the reverse strand, counting down.
ACGTTCTGGAGCTGTGTGACATTTTGGGTATTTTTCCACCAGTGGACATAAACTGTCGCGCTAACAAGTGGGGATTTTTTTTTTTTTTTTTATCGTTTTGGATGCACATGAGGAAAACGCATGACGCTTGGATTTTAATCGCAGCGAGGTGCAGGTCTGCATGGACCATCTTTGAGGTGAGTGTCTAGTTATGTAAATCATAACATCAGAACTAATATAGATAACATTAAGTTTTGCCATCGTGCAAAACAAAGCCACAAAAGTCACATTTTCGGAATTGGACTATTTTACTACTTTACAAGATTTCTCACATGAATTTAAGAGTGAAATCTTGGTCAATTATCTGATTGGCAACAGGTTGAACACACAATTATTGCATATTTAACATGCAGTTCTGGTTGGCACGACAATATATGTCGCTTGCGGAAATAGAGAGATGCACAAACAACCATAAACAATTTTCAGACATATGAAATGAAATTGGATATTTTCTCCCATAATCCCAGATAATCGCTGTCGGGACAGTTTTGGCCTGCGGGCCGTATATTTACAAGCCCTGCCATGAACACACTTTTTATTGCTTGTATTTAAACTACACGTTGCCATTCCTACTTTTAGCGTATAAACTGTTGTCAAGACTCGTCATAGGGCAGGACGATGCACGTAATTTGCCTTTTGTGCCAAAATTCAAATTGCAACACTCCCTTAATTGGATGCAATTATCTTGGATGAAGGCATAAATTATTTTAAGTGTTTACAATAGATGTAATCTGCACATGGAATACGACATTCTGTACACACGTTCTACCTGGGACTTGGTGGCTTGTTGACTTCTGACAGGATGTCACATGTTTGATCTCTCCCCTACTGTTTATTCCAGCTCTCCTCAGAGGAACTGAGTCTAAAATGAATTTATGGGATGTGGCGGCCATGTGTTTGTTGCTCCTGAGCTCTGTCGCTACCCGGCCCCTTTACCAAAACACCCAGCCAGCCAAGAGGACCTTGTTCTACTCTGATTCACTACACCAGTCCGCTGAGGACCAGGGGGCCAACTTGATGATGCGCAGTGCTGAGAGCAACCTGCAGGAGATCTCCAAGGAGGATCAATGTAAGCGTTCCACTAATGTCTGCACCACACTTGTGTGTATTATGTAATCTTTCATGAAATGCAAAGTAGACTGCTGGCTAGCCAACGGACAGACGGAACTGTCGGGGGTTTTAAAGTATTCCTTAGTGTTCTAAATTTAGACTTATTGTAAAAACAAACCAAAAAAGGATTCCATTTGGGTCAACAACGCAAACAGGTGTCAAAGGGTTAGGTCTTAGGCCGAGTCTTAAGGATTTCCCACTGTTATCAGTTTGGTGGAGAGTGGCCCGCGGATAAGGACGTCAGAAACTTATCACGCAGCAGGTATGTCATTTGTGTTTTATTACGCGTTACATCACGACGCTTGCCAAACACTTGGCCTCTCTTCCGCTGTTTACATTTACCGCCGCCACCGCCGCCTGAAGTTAGAAATCAATGGCGCGCTTTTCGCCGCTCCAACGAAAGCGCGTCGGCCAGGAATGGAAAGTTTGAAGCGTTTTGTTTATGTGTGCGTTTAACAGCCACACTGGGCAGGAATTTTAGTTTGTTTGGAGTTGCGTGACACTGGATCATCTTCACTCGGGAGGCGGGATGGGGGCCAAGAAGTGGAATGGAACATTTGGAGCCAAGCTTCAACCTGCTACCTTAACTTTTGTTTGCGCCAGGTTGACATCACCCGTGTAATGTTAACGCTACTACAGTCATGTAAACCAACCTATTTTATAGACTGCATAAATAAACATTGAGGACTGTTTTTTTTTAGGCATGACTAATTTAATCGGCGATATCGTTTTTTTTTTAAGTCAGGGAAAAAACTCGATTTTTTTTCTACATTTTATTTCTAACAAAAAATGTTGGAAGAAGCAATGTGGAGAAAAAAAACAATGTTGAAATGGAAGCATTGTGGCTCCGATAGCGCTTGTGTGCTACTGATTAGTTGCAGCACAACTTGCGCAAGCGGTTGTACTGTGCTAGCTAGCGGCAGGTGCACGCTGCCCGTCAGTCTTAAGATGGCATTTACACCGCAAGTGACCCACTTCACAGTTTTCACTCCTGTGGGGCCAACAGTTTGAGTAGAAAAACATATTCCCAGTAGCTTTCCAAATTAAGTGGATAAATCCTGGGATTCATTGTTTTGGAATTACGCTACACCCGAAATTAAAGGGAAAACAAGAGATGGTCTAGAAACAGCTAGACCCACTTGGATTCAATTAGCAGTGGAGCGCGGGGGAGATCAGGTGACGCGGAACATGTGCAAGCAAAGTCCGATGACACCTAACCACACCGTCGACTGCCAAACCTCACAGCCCGACACCGACGCCTGTCATCGTGGGGTTATTACGGCGGTTGATACGTTGCGCCCATTGTTCTTTCATCATCTCACTGGAATATTCTCTCGTGTTTACGTACAAAGTGTTTTCTTAGGAATTGGCGCTATATAAATAAAACCGACTTGCCTTGACACGGCAGGAATGTCGGACTAATTGTTTCATAGGAGAACAACGTCGTCTCCATCGACGATTTAGCGGGAGGTGCGGATGCTTGTGTTATTGGCGTGAAACAGACGCAACGTGCAGATGCCAAAAAGCTTTTTGGACTTGCTCCGCATCAGCAGATGTTTTCCGCGTGTGATCGTGCTCTTCCTTCTAAATTATTCACACATCAGTTCCTGGTGTCGGGACCTTTGAAGAGGGCACCAAACAAAACAGCGGCAGATGTCCCTCGGTAGCGTTACGACGCAAGCTAATATGCTAGCTCGGTTTCACGTGTTTTGTTAAGAAATAGGAAGCAGCTGGGGTATAGGTGAACATTTAGTCGTTCACAACATGAACACAGTTTGAGAACAGGAGTTCTTTTACTTGTCAATCAGATTTTGGGTGTTTTCAGGCCCCACATTTGTACATCTGATTCCTTCCTCTGGTGGAGTATTTTTTTTTAAGGCGGTACTTTAAAATTGAGAACTGGTGATCTGTTCAAAATCAGCATTCCCATGTTCTCTGTGTCTTGCAGATGATGTAACGAGTCCTTATTCTGAGCAGTTTGACGATGTCATGGACTTCATTAAGGCAACTATCGGCAGATTGCGACGATCCTCCGAGTCCCGGGGCCCGAGGGAGCGGGAGCAAAGACAGAGGGGGGCGGCAAACACACGAGGCGAGAGGAAACGAGGCCGGAGCAGAGGTGGTGGGACCAGAGGCAAAGCGGGGCGAGGCGAACGGGGTCGGGGGAGGACATCGGCCCGTCCCGGTCGAGGCTGCCTCCTAAAGGAGGTCCACCTCAACGTGACGGACTTAGGTCTGGGCTACCAGACCAAAGAGGAGCTGATCTTCCGCTACTGCAGCGGACCCTGCGCCGAAGCCGAGACCAACTACGACAAGATCCTCAGTAACCTCAGCCACGGCAACAAGCTGGACAGGGACGTGCCCTCTCGCACCTGTTGCCGGCCGGTCGCCTTCGACGACGACTTGTCCTTCTTGGACGATAACGTGGTCTACCACACGCTTAAGAAACACTCGGCCAAGAGGTGCGCTTGTGTGTAAGACACGTTCAACGATGGAGCTAACAAAGAATATACTGTTACATTTCCTCATTTTTCTGTTTTTCTAAAAAAAAAAAAGTTTCTTTCATCTGGAAAGCCTCCCAGGATTAACCCTTTCTTTCTTTGTTTGGTGAGGACTCTTTCGGACTCAACAGGATTCAGCAGACTCCACACACCATCATATGAATATTTAGACGTACTGTATATAAATCTCTCTCTAAATATACAGTATCTATAAATGTATGTATACGCTTGTGTGTAAGAGGTATATTTATTAAGATGGAATTAACTTATTGTTATTTATTTCACTTAGGACACAAGTTGTTGTCTTTATTTATTGAGACGCTTGGTTTGGACGTTGTCATGATGTTCGTGTACATTCTGGAAGCTTCCTCCTTTCAAACTCCCCCCGAAAACAAGTTACATTTAGATGAGTGAGGCTAGCTAAGGATTTTTCGTATTTTCACCCCGTTGCTGTTTCTTGTCAAAAAACAACCCGCAAATTTTCCCGTCCTCTAAGGGTAGTATCAGAAATGTAAGAACTGACCACTAATTTGCAGACTTATCCGAGCATTGTTCCATCTTTTACCAGTTTGACGGAAAGTCTGCAAGAAAGGGGAGAAAGACTCAGGACCAAAAGACAGATGGTCAGAAATGGTTTTTGTTTGTTTTGTTTTTTACTTTTTGTTTGTCTTTACTTTGGATGTAAGACTGATGTTTTGGCATATGACCAAGTGGAAACATCTCGAACTGTGGAGTCAAAATTCCTTTTCACACATCAAATCTTTTTTTTTTCCCGCGTCCTGTCTTCTCTTACGTCTCTGATGTACCAATTTTGCGGAAAGTGGCTAGAGACTCGGGACCAAAAGAAGCAATTTTTTTTTTTTTTTTTGTCTTCACAGTCCTGTCCACTGGTTGCATGTTTACAAGGAGTCGTAAAAAAACAAAAACCTAGCTGTAGTCTATAAGGACTTTGGAGTCAAAGGAGCCGCCTGTCAATCACCGATCCGCATCCTAAATACTTCTTCTTGCCCCCCCTCTACTCCTCTACTCTGAAAAGAGGATTTGAAAGTGATCCCCCTTTAACACGAGTCTTAAGCAAACATCCCCCGCCGGCTGAGGCAGTTTTAAAGGAGACGCTCGCTACTGTACGGCTGTCAGCGTCAAAGTGACGTTCCAACAAAAGCAAAAACCTTTAAATGAGACGCAACGGGGGGCGGGGGGGGGCCCAGGGTTCCCTGCGTGGTTTCTACACGTGATAACATGTTCAGTTAGGGGGAATAGCAATATCCCGGATAAGGGCAGAGCTGAGAGTCGTCAAGAGTCCTCGGGGAGGGTCTTGACGTTTCCACGGATTAGGGACCAAGGTATCTGTGCCCACCCGGCAACTAGCAAGGCAGCTTTACAGCGTGTAATCCCCCCCCCACAACACACACACGCGCAAATCCACAACATGGAGATGAATTTAGGCCAAACACAAGAAGGGGGGGAGAAAAAGGTTGCTTTTATCACAGCATACCTCATCAATTGGATCATCTTCCCTGTTTGCTTTCCAGATGACAACTATGGAGACTTCCCAGAAACCCCCCCCCCCTTGTGTCCTGCTTCTTCATACCAGGGGTTCTCAAACACTAATTAAACACAAGTATCACGTGTAGCCATAAATGTAATCAGAATTGTTGAAGAAAATGTCACGATGGAATTGATGTGGTAAATTTGGTTTTAATGGTCTTAATGTGAAGTTATGTTATTTCAAAAACAAAAAATTGTTACAAATTATTTAGTTTGAGAACCCCTGCTAGAAAAAGCACAAGCTCAAGTGTTAACCTGCGTTTCTTTGTTTACTAGCTGTCTGGTGAAGAGTTTGTCACACTTACGGTCGGGTTGCTACTTGTGTCAGAGTTGATGTGCAGTATTACGTCCATGTTATGGCAAAACATCATCCATTTTTTTATGTACGTTAGGACCCCCGAGGAGGACCTAGAATTGGGAATCGGATGCAAAAGGGGGAGCAAATCAGCTGAAATGAGGCCTGTTAAAGGGAAAGTAAAGACGTGCAAGTCCTCGGTGTTAAAAGATCCACTTTCTGTCGTCCCGTGTTCCAGAACCAAAGCTCTCTGCAAACTTTATTTTTGTACAATATTCATTTTATAAAACTTTTTACAGAATAAAAATGTGTTTCTACACGTGTGTCTCTCTGACTTTGAGCCGTGACGTATGTTGACACATGGTGCTAATTTGCTTCGCTGTGTGTTTATAGCAGTTCAATGTAAAATTGAGGATGGGAGTTGATGCGAAATCACAGCCCCCCCCCCTCCCTTTCCTGAGCCGCATTCCTGAACGCCAGCCCACCCAACGGCCCACCCGCTCGCCAGGGTCGTACAGTAAACACAAACGTGAGTCAGGGGGCTCAAGATTTTTGTTTCTATGGAGTAAAAACAATCATGTACAGCACATTCTGATAACGCAAATTATCACATATAGCTTGGTGGCAAAATTATTTCGATGTAGCTGTTGGATGCACCTGACCAAGTTTTGTTTTAGTACCAAGTTACAAATAAATGTTAATTTTTGGTCATAATACATGTAACCTCTGCTAGCTGCTTTGTTAACTGGTCAAGAGAAAAATTAGCCATTGAATGAACAAAAAAAAAAATTAAAAAGTATTTTTCTGAAAAACGTGACACACCCCAAAAACAAAAAATATGAAACTTACCTTATGTCTGCCCAAAGGGATTAGCTTGAAGTCTGATGAGTCATGTAGCTCATATTTTTCTTTTTCTATATGGCTAAAAAGGTTTTAGTAATTGTTAGTAATAAAAAAACCAACTTCAGAGCATAATAACATATTTAAAATATGTTAGTTTCCAAAGATGTTAATGAGGAAGACGTGAAAAATTCTTACCAAAAAAATTAATTTAAATGATTGGAGGTGGAATAAATGTCGCTGGACTCAAATTGGGGAAATGATGATTCCTCAGCATCCTTTCGGTTCATCGGAAACGCTGGCATAAATATTTACTGATGTACTTGGGATCGATGAATTGACTTTATCTGTGAGGGGAAACCTAAAAAGCCTCATTAAGTACGACTTACCGTACATTCTTGAACTGTTCCCAGATGAGCGAGTTGCCGTCAAACCACCAAATACAAAGTGACCAATCATACAGGGTGTTGTTGGTGAATATATTGCATGGCATACGCAAACTTGTGGTGCACATTTTAATAGACCAGGAAAAAAAAAAAAAAAAGCTTGTAAATGATTTACTGACGTCAGCTTTAACTAGACCAGACTCCACTCTAAGTCTGCAGGGATTTATGGAGTTGAGTCAAATGAATTCATATATTATTATATTTGACATGTCTGTCTGATCCATTTATTAAAAATCTAAAGAATGAAGGACAAAATTTGTGTTTGGTTTTTTCGAAGCATAAAATTTTACTTACACTGAGCGCACGATTGCCAACTACAAGCACACCCCAGACAGTACCTCCGTTCTGGACCTTGAGCAAGTGTTGTAGGTAAAGCAACCTCGAGTCCGCTTTAGAGTCTGAATGTAAGAAGCGCTTATATCTTCAGATTTTACGCTTCTTCCATTCTGGTTCCTTTTCGGCTTCCTCATCCTCCTCTGAGTCCTCTGCGAACACAGGATTGGGTTGCGTCCTGCAATCACCAGACAACCAATCAGATTTCAGGATGAAGATATTTATGCTCAGGTGAAACCTTTCATTCAAATATAGAAAATAAAGTGACTCCAGCCTGATCTTTAATGGCAAAAAAAACAGCGGCTCCTATCTGACTAGCCCTAACGTTCCTCAAATGGGGAACCTCGCTTTGTTGAACTTCTCCAAATTGTATTCCAAATGTTCTGAATGACTTTGATCTCCTGTTCCATCAATCTAGTGCCACATGTTTTGACAACTCGGAATGTTTCTACACATCAGCTCCAAGCTCACCTGCTTCTGCTCGGGAGTGCAAACATGAGGACGTGCGACCTGGCAGCTATGTTCCACCTCTGGCGTGCGATAGCCATCTAACAACGTCCTTTCTGTTCCAACCATCTAAAGCCGTCCATCACGTTTGAATGAGGACCTGCGCAACTAGCGCGGCTCTTTAAACATTTACACGTCGCCCAGGTGTGAAGGAAAAAAACCCGAGTCGTCACGTCGACACATTGGATGCTCTTACTTCTTGTAGGCCGGGGCCACCCAATACGGGTTCTCGGACGCTTCCTTGGCGTGACGCAAGATGGCTTCGCGAGCGTTGCTGTCGTCCGTCTTATCCAAGGCGATATTCTTTACGATGAACGACGACAGGGTGCCGCCGTGGGCCGCCACTCTGCCGCCTCGGCCTGGAACAAAAAAGAACAATGGGCAAAAATGAGAAGACAAAAGGGAACATTAAATGACTTAATTCGATTTTTAAAAGGCACATTTGCTTGAATTGGCCACGGGTGTAAAAAGATTCCTCAGTTGTGTTTGAAAACAATGAAAGAATATTTTGCTGAAGCTTTGTCATAGTTACGAGCATTTGGATCGCATGTGTGGCTTTTGCGTGCTTGAAATATCTCTTTGCAATGCTGCAGTTCACAGTGGAAACATCAGGAGACGGCTGCGAGCGTGAAACAAAACACTGCGCTGACGGGCCAGCTGGACGTGGAGAAAGTTGCCTTGGCGCTCGTGTGGCTGGGTGGACGCCCGTAGCGCACGCACACGCTCAAAGCAACACATCCACAATCCGTGGTGGGATGGAACCAAGTACAAATACTATCTTACTGTAAAAAAACACATACAGGAGTAATTTTCTACCACGAGCGGCCTCACCAGGTCCAGACACTGGAGGTTCGGGTTTGCGGGACTTCTTGGGGTCCAGTCGGTCCTTCTCCAGCTGTTTGCGAGTGCTCCTCTGCCGGGGTTCTCTGAACATGGGCAAGGCGTGCGCTGGCGGGAAGAGCAACAAAAATGATTTTCATTTCAACATCGTAATTCATTCATTCATTAGCGTTCTGAGGTTACGCCATGTTTGGGTTGTCCTTTCACACCTTAGTGAGCGATACCAACACGAAAAGCCTCTCCAGCACTTAACGCCGCGAGTGTGCGTGAGTAACAGAACGATTCGTGTGTGTGTGTGTCCAGAGGCTCAGATGAAGTGATTTTCCATCGTTGTTAATTCTTTGCCACGCCACATTTAGCAAAAAGGTTAGCGTTAACAGATTCCCCCGCTTCTCTCCTCAATGGGCCCTCTAATTTTCCAGCGGCAGGGCACCAAGTGCGTCACTTAGAGCGCCACTCCACTTCCACTCCGCCGTCACATGACCCAAACAAAAGAGTCTAAATCGTCCTGACAGTCTGGTGTGAGGATGAGTGGCCCGTCACGCCATAGGTGTCAGGAAAGGCGTTTGTCCTTGGCGTGATCGGCTGTTAAGGGGACACGTGGCGTGAGGATGGCCAGCTACTCATGCGCGACTGGACGCTCCATCAGCTAATGGAAGGCCGTGGACGCCACGTGGTTTCCTCCTGGTTGCGGGCTCAGTCTTTTAAGGACAACTTCAGAGCTAGTATTGGAGCCATTTTGTATTATGCCTTGATCATGCTTGTGACATTGAAAGCAAAAAAAAAAAAAAAAAGAATACTGCTCATCACTAAAAGATCATCTTCTCTATTCTTCAGATGGAATTGGGCTGATGGAGGAAATTTCAAATTGCAGTTAGTGATAGCGTTTAATTTAAATAAGTTTTGATGTCGTTGATTAATTAGGAACATAGCCACGTACCAGTTGTTAACGGGTGTGTGTAATTTCTTAACTAAATTCATTTTGTCTACTTATTTGTGTGTAGTTGTGTAACCATGTTAATTCAGTTTTTTTTTTATTTCCCCTCTGAATTTTTTTTTTTTTTTTTTATTAAATCTATTGATTTGTGGATGTCACTAATGGTGGGGGAAAAAAAATCTTGGAATTTTTCGCTACAATATTATAACGACTACTTTCTCTTGTGACATCGGATTTCACAGCGAATAAGGCTTAGCTCAAACTCACGTGTGATAACGTACTCCTGGGTTAACGCCTCGGCGTGCTTCTGTTTGATGTTGCTCTTCACCACGCAGAGCTTAGCTCCCCTGGACGGAAGACGCACATCAATCATTGAGCAAAAATATGGATTCCTTGGAACGCATCAGAATGTGTGTGTGAAAATACCTGTGGCTCTTAATGGGGTCATAGTAGACCTTGGCCAGCCCGTTTCCGGTTCCCACCATGATCTGGTTGAGCTTGGGGTGCCACAGACAGCGCACTGCACTCTGTCATGACAGAACACACACATACATATTGTTTGGCGGATGGTGCTCATCATACCTTTCAGGCAGTGTGTGTGAGAGCAGGTTGGTGTTGGTAGAGGTGGGGATGAGCCCCAGAGTGCTGTGCTGCTCTACTTGACTATATTTGGTGGTTGGGGATGAGGGGGCCGGATCCCTCGGCATGTGCGTCTGTGTGTGCGCGTGCGTGAGTGTGTGTGTGACAGATGGCCCAGTGCCAATAGGCAAATGTGACCACACTTATCCAGGGAGTTGTGTGTAAGTAAAATGCGCGCGAGGCGACACGAACAGTGGCAGAAGAGTGGAAAACATTTCCTGCAACTGGAAATGACTATGACGCAACATGTTGCTTGTATGTGCAATTTGAAAGGGACAAGGAAATCCTAAAAATGTGATTTCGGCATCAATGGGAATGTCCCGGGTTCTGAACTTGCCCATCAACATGTGTGACGACCCACTGAGATTTGTAGGTGAGCTCAAACAGAGGGCAGTGTGGGGGGTGGGTCGGTGGGCTTGGACACTCGTGTGCGGGATGGGATGGGATGGGGGGTGGGTAGTCCAGATTCGGTGAGGGTGGAAAGCTGCTTAGCGTCCAGCTGTTCAGCTTCCCACCAGGACACCAGCGGAAAAAGTGTCAATCTTACACGCACACTCATTCATCATAACTCATTTTCTACAACTTCCACGTTAATATTAGATGTTATTAGGATCATTTAATAATGGCTTTCGATTCGAGCAGTTGTATTCAATGTATAATAAAAACAATGATCAGGGTGAATGAGTTCAGATCAAACTGAGAGATGAGGGGTTAATCTGGTCAAGCGTGGACTTTAACTGGCAGGATGTGATGCAAGCAGAAGGAAATTGAATATTCTTGAAGACAAAAAAACTTTAAAAATAATTCCAGTTTCTCTGTATAACTAAAATTGTCATATGTCCTAAAAAAAAAAAACATCTAACAAAGCACAAAAAAAAAAACATCTAACAAACCACTATTGTTATTAATGCCAAGTGGAATTTTGGTGTGATTTTTTTTTTTTTTTTTTTGTGAATGAATGGAAATTTACTTCAAAATTGGTTTTTAGATGACTGGATTATGAGGACAATTTGATAACGCATCAACCCGACACATAAATCTAATCCCAGAGGTCAATCTGAGGTGAGCATTGTGTTACATTGGTAATTACTAAATCTCAAGTCACGTCGAGTCGATTAAGACTCATCAATTAATCAAATTCAAATCGAGGTTGCGATGTCGGAGAATGCCAAAACATTTATGTATGAAGAAAGGTCTGTTCGTTATAATGAGGATTAATTTATTTCTTGTGTTTGTTCAAAAATATGTGAGAGGAAGGCTGCATATTAAAATCACGTTAACTTGATTTGATTTCACAAAGTTGTTCAGTGCGACAGAACATACACGTTAGAACACTGGGGCTGGATTTAAGCTTGACCCGCTGTCGAGTGATGGTATTTCCAACCAGACCCCAAAAAAAAAAAAAATCCTCTTGCTGGCCAAAAGGGGAAACCTGTCCTTGTTCTGGGCCCAGCGGCGAGTTCTGTGTGGTGGGAATTTGCGGTGTTTGCAAATAATCACCGACCTCTTCGTGTGCGGTGGAATAATCAATCACTCACGCTCTTCTACTCTGGGGCCAAAAAGTTGTTCAGAATTATAGTTTCTCAGAAAACCAAAATGTTTTTTCCAATTAAATTGTACAGGTTATTAGTCAGATTTATGACGAAAAAAAGTTCTGAAAAGAATTTAACTTGGTCAATTTTTTTTTTGTAATATTACAAAAACTGACGTTTGAATTAGGGGTGTGTAGACTTTTTATATCCACCGCAGAGCAGTGGCAAAAACACAACGCAGCCTGCAGACAGGTGCGGCTTGCTTATGTGCTGGCAGAGAGGATCACCTCTTTTGTGGAAAGTCGAAAGGCTGAAGCGCTTGTTTATAAAACGAGGCCATTACTGTAATCTCACTTGAGTGCATTTACATGTCACTTTTTGTTTCTGGCATGTCCAATTGACTTTTTAGACCCGTTGTCTTGAATCTACTTTGTAAATTTCCTTCCAACTCACTCGTCGTCACGTTACCAATAAGCCAAATATTAGTAGTAGATCTGCCGGGTTTTGTCAAACTAATTTGAGTTTTTTTTCTATTTTTTTTTTTTTTTTTTTATGACGCAGGAGTACACTTGGTGAACCTGATGAAAGAACTATTTACAATGTTTACACCAGCCACCGCTATCTCCCACGGCCGAAGAATTTAAGTGCAGTGCAGTCCGGGCGGGCGGAGGAAGCGAAATGAAAAGGGCCACCAATCACTTGTAACTCAGTCACAATCCACACAAGATCAGAGCTCCATCCCGGCCCGGCATCCTCCTGAGAACGGGAGTTTACGCAGATACATACATCAAGCCTCTTGACTCAGATTATTTTAACAGAAGCGGCAGGAATCTACAAATGAGTCTTAGGGCCATATTGAAAATGGATATAAACGTACCGTGACAAGAAAAGTTGTTGAGCAGGATTTTTTTTTTTTAAAGTGTCAACTCAAGCCCAGCAGAATTCAACTTTCTTTTTGTGACTAATACTTTGGGCACCGCCAAGTCTAACTGTTTCTGCTCGTACGTCTTGAGCTGCTCAGTATCATATCGTGGCCTAAGCCAACATTAAAATCTGCCGACTTGTTGGAAGAGCAATTTCTCCTTCCCGCATGACTGCTGCCCACCACAAAATGATGCTTTGATATGAACTTCTGCCTTTTGTCCGCCCTATGAATAGTGAAAGCTCGAGAGGAGCTCATAATCCTTTCTTTTGTCCGGCTATCACTACAACATTTACGATTATTTTCAGAGCAGATCGGTACATGCTTACGATGGATCGGAAATACTTTCATTGCCAAAATTTTTTAAGGGTCCAATCGGTTAGCTCAGACGCCATTTTTTTTAGTTCACGGCTGACTTTTTTCTTATATTTTGACGTCTTGCAGGACTTCAGGAATGACACTCTTCATTCATATAATCTCACATGACAGGAAGTGAGTTAACGCCGAGTCAGACGCAAGCGCCGTCGCTCCCCTTGAGGCTGCTGAGCTTTGGCTAGCGAGACTTCCAAACTGTCAGAAGCACATTTGGATCCACTCAGCGGCCACTAAACAAGAAACACAGCTGTGGCTTTTCCAGTCCCCGTCCGTGTTCGTAAAAATTTCTCAGCCAGCGTTGGGCGTCGGCAGACAAAAAGGCTGTTGCGGCATTTATTTATTACATTGCTATTTTAATGAGATGAGACAAAAAAGGTTGCTACTGATGATGCTTCTCTCTTCCTGACGTGAGGCCATTTTTAGACATAAATGAGATATAAAGGCAACTTTTTTTGATATCTGGATGAGTTCCCCGCTGTTGGACGGGCCCAGTTGTTCTTGGATGGACTGAAGTGTGAACTCGTTTTTTGTTCGATTTGTTCCACTGTTGTGACTCATTTGGCGGGAGGAGGCACTTGAGAACCACAACCCAGCGCCGCCCAAGTTTTTATTGGTGGCTGTCAGTCAAACGGCGTGCAATGAACGACGTGTACTTTTACCTAGAGGCCACCTGCGCAATCCAAAGAGATCCGATACAATTTCTATCTTAGAAGGCCACAAACAGTAGATAGACCAATTCATTATCTCCTGCCACCTATAATGTCCACTTTGAATGTTCTCTTTAACGTTACACAGCCAAGTTCACCCAATGGCCAACGTTAACGTGCCAAAGTGCTTCTGACTTGGTATTTTGTAAGACGTCCATGTTTTGACTAGTTACCAGCTACGATGGACCGCAAAGAACTACATGCTGATGGAGACTTAACATAATTGGATTTGAACATTCAAAGTCATCACCTCGAATAAAAAAGTGTCAATAAAGCTGTCTTGCCAGGGCTTCGTGGTAACGGCGTGCGTCAAGACGGATCCAATCCAAGACGATCCGATTACTTGACTTTCTCCAAGTTTGACGAGCTTGCCGCTTTAAAAAGTTTCCCCCCGTGCCGCCTCGAGCGCCCATGTGTGAATAACATTACATGGCACCGTCAATCTTTCATCTCAGACAGCGAGATGAATTACTCATTCCGTGTGCTAAATCATCTGAGTGGCTTACGGTCAACTGCTTTGAATTACAGCGACTTACCGTCCATAATAACGAATGATGGAGGCTTCTGCAATGCAAGCTGACATTTAGGAGATGCAAGGTGAGATGTAATACTCGAAATATTTTGTTTAGTTCCGTGTTTCACAGCAGGGCTGAATTAAAAAAAATGGTTTATTTTGGATTTTTAGGAAAACTTATTTTTTTAATTTAATATTTTTAAACAAATTTTGAAGCAAATTATTTGTATTTTTTTCCATTTATTTCTAATGTATTTTTTTTATTATTATTCACAGCTCTTTTAATCAATTTTAAATGGCTTCTCATTCACTTGCTCCACTTCTGCTATTCATATTTTGAATCCATCTCGCCATCTCATATTTTCTCATGATAGCAAAAACTACTTTCAACGACTTAATTAGGCGTTTTAATGATTTTAGTGATTTTAACTATGTTAATTTGACTTTTTACTTCGAGTTCATTATCAACAAGATAAGATGATCTTACCGCATTGGTGACCTCTATCTCGTAGACCCGTTGAAAGGTGGCTCGGTCAAAGAAGACCAGCTTCCCGCTGCCCTCGTCTTTCTTCACCGAGGTCCCAGTTACGACGAGCTGGTCGTCTGGGCTAAAGCAGCAGTCGGTCCTGCTCAGGGAGGAATTAAAAACATGAAATCGTTGCCTTGTGGCGGCGCTGAGGTACATTTTTAGAATTGCGACGACTCACATCGCAAAGTAGTTAGTCAGGCCGGTGGCCATGTGTAATGGCTTCTTGAAGCTGCGAATATCCCAAATTTTCAGTGTGTCATCGCCTAGGAGACAACACAACAGGTGAATAAAAAAATAATAATAATTTCAAGGAAAGCCAATGTTTATCTGCAATTCAACTTCTCACCCCCACGTGATGCCAGAATGGTTCCGTCGTAGGAGAAGGCAATGCGGGAGATGTCGGATCCTGGGGTGTGGGCTTGTCGACAGTGGAACTTGGTGTGCACCTAGAATCATGAGAAAAATCCATATAATTAATACACACATCAGAATAAGAATATATGAAAAGCTCTTCCTGGTTTGCTTCTTTCATATCTGTAAAGAAGGTAATCAGGGCCTACTACCTCATCAATTGGAATTGCAAAAATAATCCTACGGTATGGTGACATCGAATTTAAAGCCAAGGGATGAACTGTACTCGCTCACATCCTCCGTCCAACAAAACTCAAATGTCCTTTTGAAGTCTTGTACAGTAAAATTGTGGATTGGTAATACCAAAACAAACACTTCGGCCTTCTTTTTAACACGTAGACACAACGCCTGGAAAAAAAAAAAACCTGGAAGAATTGTCGGGCCCTCCTCTCCTCATCGGAGGCAGATAACAGCGATCGATCATTAAAAGCTGCCTGTGAAGCAATAAGCTAGGCAAGCGGACTTGCTAACACCCAAACAAACATAACCTCGGTTTATACCGCTCCAATTTCATTAATTCTAAGCGCAATGCAAATAAACGAGTGAAAAGAAAATGGAGCAATATGAGCTTTTTGTCTCGGAAATGCGGATGAGGAATTTTAAGTGTGCCTGCGAGCGATAAGATAGAGAAGAATAGAGAAACGCTGGTGTGGCGAGTGTGAGGTGAAAGAGTGATGTGCCCTCATGATACTGGAGGGAATTGAGGTCACTTGCTGCAAAGTAAATGGAGTGAGGTTATTAAGCGAAACAAAAAAAAAGATAACCGTGTCACCTTGAACTGTAGATAACCAGGATTCCACTTTTTTTTTTTTTTAGAGGCTTGGCCTTGGACAAGATTTGATTTTCCCTGTCATCATTTTACTTGTCTTACCACAGACTTTTTTTAAATCGCTCATTATCTACTGCCTCTTTTGCATACGCCGGTATAAAAGTCAAGGGGTCAGTTTAACATGATGAAATGACGGTTTCTCATCTTAAGGCGAACTTTATTCGATTGTCCGTATCTTCTCCAAGGTGCATCTTTTGCTGAAAGCAAATTACCAGTTTTGATACTCCGATATCTATTTTTCCAAAAAGTATTTGTACATTAGGCATATGGAGATGTTTTGCCATAGATACGCTGCCAAGCTGTGATATTTCACGCAACTGTCCAAACGCTTTATCATTTATACATAAAGTTTTCAAAATCTCGTGTTCTCCGCAGGCACTGTTTTTTTTCCGTGTTCGACCAGTAAGTTATGAGAACCTTTCATCATGATCTTTTTTTGATTTGATGGCTTTCTTCCTAAAATGAATCCCATCTGCGGTTAGCACCCGCTGTGTTTCTGCCTCCTTTTATGTGGTAGCCTCGTGCACGGTAGCGCTAAGTTTGCCGCGTGTTTTGCGGCCTCGGAACGGCGTTTCGTCTACATCTGTTGAAATGTTCAAGATATGCACTCGGGTGGCAGATAAATCCAAACTGGTGTTCGTAAATTGTACGAATCTGAACGGAAGGTATGACTGGAATGACCCAACGTCAGCTGGGCTCGCTCACACTCCTTCCGAATCTTTTCCGATTAATTGGCCTTAATAAACTCATTAAGAGGTGTGTAATAAAGTCAAGACAGGTAATAACGGCTGTCAATCAAAGTTTTGCCAGTGATGGGCAGTTACATACACCCTGCTGTGGCTATTTCGAGCTCTTATACTGTTGTTGTGAAAATGCGGAACGTTTATTAACTATGCCGATGTTGGCCGGCTTCGCTGGATGCCGGGGCATTTGCTTCCTGTGATAAGCTACACGGTCGCTCATGAAACCGGAGCCCTCGCTGTTCGGGACCGTGTGACAAGCTCGGTGAACCAAGTCCTTCATTTCAAATGGATTTCTGTCGTCCTTCATGAAAGCGGACTGATTATCTTTGTGTTTAATCAAAACAAATATCTTTATAACTATCAACATTTGTCAACTTTCAGACATTTAATGGAGCAAACCGGTCATTTACTCATTTTATCAAATCACGTTTGTACGTTTTTTTTAAATGTCCTGTTTTTTTTAATAAAGGGATTTAAATTTTTAAAATCCGATTCATTGATTAATTAACAAACCAGATTATTAAAATAATCTTCAATTGAAGGGTTGATGTTTTTATACAGGACAAAACTCATTTGGGGAGTTTTTGCGGGGGCCCTTTCGTCATCTAAACATGTCGGACGGCGAGAGTTGATAAATCGCGGAGGGAACAGTGCGTCGGGTTTCAGTAGTGATACCCGGTCGACCGCTGAGGCCAACTGTTCTTGCCAAGTTATCCGAGTATCATTATATGAATACCTCCCCCCTCACCCTCCGCCACTTGCTCCCCCCCCCTCCCTCCCTGCCGCCACCACATCAAAACCTTTACAAGCGCACACCTAAGAAGCATTCGACGACGGCCACTGTGCAGCCAGTAATGACATCTCATGCTGACCTTTGTTACTTTATGGGGATCAAGTGGCCAAACCGCGGGCCGGGACAGCTGCTCGGATCTTTCATGGAAGTCAACAAGTGTTGAAGTATCACAGCGCCCACATATGCAGTCAGTGTGTTCGCTTGAAGTTACTGCATCGGCAACACGCTCGGCAAGAGAGAATTCTTGACAAATCTTCCAACCAGAACCGTTTTGGTACTTTCCAGGGGTAAGGTACGTTCCAAGTCGAAGACCAAATCGGAACGCTGATTGGTTGACGACAGGCGGCAAGAAGCCCGACAAATGTTTTGTTATCGATCCAAAAATTTTGAAGCTCATAACTCATCAAGTAGTCTTTAGTTACGCGTCTATGTTGTGATAGTTTTCTAAACATTTTCGTTGGACCTAAAAAGGACGGCGGCGCTCGCGTAGCTTCATCTTTTATGAATCTCTGCGCGTGCAAACTTCTACAGACCGCCAAACACAAATATCCACCGATCCTAATGTTGACAACTTGTAGAGCCAACACAGTTCTGCTCACCTTTAGGCTTTGATATGATTATTTTTCAGTCCAAATCAATTTCTCTGTAAAAACAGAACACTTCAACATTGCGTCTTCAAGACCAGCTCCTTTGGGGTCCTTCGTTTGAAATGTGGAAATATCTAAGCCCATCGATGACCTCACCGCATTCCACCGATCTCTGGGGTAATGTTTTGGAACCAAGGCCCGCACCCTCCACGCACCAAGTATCAAGAGAACTGTTTCTTCTGATTCAGCCCGACCCGATTGAGGGCAAGCAATTACTCTCTATGGGAGTTCACCGGGAGGACCGACTTGACTGGCGATCGTAGGATTAATCAAGCCCATGTCACCCCCAATCGTGCAGCTCCACATCAAGGTGATGCGCATGATTGATCGTGATTGATCTGCCCTGCATAGTCTGACCATGAGTAATACAGGAGACAGACAGACAAAGGGGGGAGGGCAGCGGCAATAAAAGAACAAGGTCGACTCCTTTTTAGGCTCGTGGCTGAATTCAAGTCAGGTTCCTGATTAGGGCAGAGGGCACGGGCGAAGAATTCTTGAGCCATTCAGACAGGGGGCAGGCTCCAGTGGTCAGGGAACAGACATGACTATTGTGAGCTGCTATGGGACGCACGGTAAATATTTAGCTTGGACAAGGAGCGCTCGTAAATTTTGAGCGCTTTAATCCAATCTCTCAGGAGTGTGCTGCTCCGAGTAACTCCGCCAGTGGAATGAGGAACGAAATCTTTGAGACTAATGAAAGCACAGCCAATCAGGACTAAAACTACCGCACATTGTTAAGTGTTGTTATCTGATTAGAATTGACTAGAATGAGTCATTACGGTGTAGCCTACTTCCCATTCGACTAATCTGGATTAGCCCCTCGCTCTAATTGAGCCGTTCCGACTCGCTAGCGACGGTTTAACCGTCGCCGTTTTTGTATGAAATAACAGAAGCGGCCAACGTTGTCCGCATTGATTGCTTGTTATTTTAATGGTTGCTGATAAATACTGGAGGAGGTTTTGGCTGGCGTGAGGATGTGAAATAATCCAATGAGCAACAATGCCAAAACCAACCAATGACTTCAACATTCTTAAGGAATGCAATCTCTAATTGGGCACTAATAGTGGAAAATGTAAAGAGGGAAATGTTGATTGTGCCTTTCATTGACTTGCATGCTTCTCAACTAAAAAAGCAAGTCAGAGCCACTTACATAACTATTTTGTTTTTTTTATACTTTTAAAGCAGAAACTGCAGTGAGTCAGTGAAGTGAGTGAGGGCCCCAGCGATGCGCCGTGCAGCCCAGACATGAAACATCTAAACAACTGTAGGAGGGAGCATCAAGAAATTTGGCACAGACGTCGGCGGTGCCCCAATGATTAATCCTAATGACTCCGGGCTTGACCTCTGGCTTTGCCTCTCGGAGCACCAGCAGGTGACATACCCTGACAACGAACATCTGCTTGGATGGACAGGCCGACATCTTTTCTATGAATCCCAGATGATGTTTCAGAAGGCTTGGATGAGAGCTCATAGTTTTCTGTTTTGGGGTTATTTTTAAGAAATTAAAAGTGGATGGGAAGATTTTGATATTTGTTGAAAGAAAATGTTATGAATTACATAAATGAATTAAAACGCAGTAACAACACAAGCATGACACCAGAACCATCTTAAACATGATGGTGATGTCATTGTTGGCATTTTATCCAAAGCACTGCAGTGCTTAAGCGCAGCTGCACAGCGGAGAGAATAAAAACAAACTCCGATCCAAGCCTGGTTGTGGTCCATTCAATAAATTCTCATCTTCGGTTTTGGACCAAAGCATTTTAAAGCAGACCAGAAACCTGACCACTGTGTGACCTCTGTAAGAAAACAAACTGTACATGGAGTCCCGGGTTTATGTTTTGAGGAGCCTGGCTTAAGAGAAGACTAAGAGGAGCAACCCCCAAAGGCAAACAAAAAATGAGGGGAAAAGAGGGTGGGGAACACAATTGGGTGAAATCCAACTCGGACTTAAACCCTATAGAGGATATATTTCACCTGCTAAAGAGGAGACTCAAGAGAGAAACCCCTAAAATAGACAAATGACAAAATGGCTGCAATAAACTTAGGCCAAGTTCATCCCCAGATTTAAACCCGACAGTGAATACATTTTAATCGTGGGTTCCATACACTGTATGAATTTCTAAGCACATACTGTAGAAGTGAAAGAAGTTTAATACTCACACTGAGGTTTCTGTCCCAGATCTGAATGGTTCCGTCCTGGCAGCCGGCCGCTATGAGCTTTCCGTCACGGCTGTAGGTGCAGCACGTGGGGGTGACCTTCTTCCCTTGGGCTGAGCGAGGTTTGAACACGGACTTGTGATTCTTTTCCGTCGTTACATCCCACGTTCGCACGGTGCTGCGGAAAGGAAACGGGAATGTCATTGATCTTCAACCCAACGGCATGAATCAAGTCGTAAAGAAGATACCGGTTCAAACATGTGAGGTCATTAGAGACATCCCTGTGGTGATAAATTAAAATACTAAAGAGATACAATGAGCATGAACATGTGGTTAGGGAAACGAAATCTCAAAGGTTGTAGGCGAGGTTGATCAGGCTGGTGGGGCCTGAAGCTGCCATGAAACCTAAATGTTCCCCAACATCTGCTGAGCACCACACACAACACGTAAAACACATTGGATTCTAGCGTTAGGACGTGGTGAGATGGTCGTCAAAACTGAATAATAAATTAACTGAATACTACGAAGTCTTGATGAAGAACCATTTAAAGTCATCTTGATCCATTCTACAGAAAATCATTTTAAAGCCATTCTAAGCAGTTAAAGATACCATATCATCAAAATATTATCTGGTAAAAAATAAATAAATAGAAGACTATTGACTATTGAAAGACTGAGCAGGGAACAAGACTCCAAATGTTTCTACAACCCACCATGTCCTGCAGTGAACACTGGGACCGTTCGGGTCATGAGGTCAGGCCGAGGTGCGTAAACACACAGTTGGGGCTGCTACTACTAACAGAATTCCTCCTCCGCTGCCGCCGAGAACGTCGCAGACATACACTCTGGAGCCCGTGTTTGGACAAAGTCTAACAATGTGACACAAATGCCAGCTCAAGACTTACGGCTTGAGTAAGAGCTGGCAAGGGTCAACGAAAACTCTGTTTGATCCATCGTCGTGTTTGAATCAACACAAAGCAAAAAAGAGTTAACGAGGCGAACGAGAACAGCACTCAGGCCTCCACCAACGTGGAACAATCCTAAACATGTCCGTCTGATTCATTGAAAAAAAATCTCACATGCAAAACAGTAATGTTCCACTCCAGTCCTGTGGGTGGCAGTAACAAACATTACAAACTACCACAGACAAACAACTTTTTCTGGGTTAAAAAAAAAAAATGCTCGGAATATTGTTGGGTTTTTATGGTTTTATAAATTAAGAAGCTGATCCATAAAAATGTCAGTGTCTACTTCTTGTATCTCTTCCAGTCTCTATCTCTGCAGCAATCTGCTCTTGACACTCTAACCACAATGGCCACTTCCCTCAAAAGTGAGACATCTTTTTGAGACACTGAAGAATGTGGCTTATTATGGAAAAGTAACACCAAGTCATACATAGTATGTAGAAGCCAGCAAAAACATTTTGGTCCCGTTCCTTATCCCTGCGCCCTTGTTTTCCGTTCAGTCAGCAGTCCCCCTGTTTCTCCCCGTTCCCTCAACACAAAGGCTTCAGTGAATGTAATAAAATGAGGACCATACATCTCCAGCCATGCGTGGGCACTTTATGAGGTAGACCAGCGGTTCACACATCAACGGAGGAGAGACAGTTCCCCCACTGGCCTCCCAGATTTTATCTGTCCATCAGGTTACAGACCGGGCGATACTGACCCGAAACACTTTCTTCGATGTCGAGATAAGTGCGCACGGGTTGTACGAGGGTTATTCATTGGTCACGTTCTGGTGACTGGGTGTGCTGTGTAATGGCAGGGTGTCTGACCGGGGCTATGTTTTGGGAAAGGGGGATTAAGGAGGGATATTTGAGGCTTGTCCATACTCCATCACAAGCGGGCAAAGTAAAGTGGGGAGGATTTAGGAGGTGCTCAAGCAAGAAAGCTAGAGAAAACCCACTGTGGTCCAAGCAATGTTATAGGAACTCAGAAAAGTCACAGCGGTTTTAGGGGTTAAAAATACGAAATAAGATACACAGTGGCAGAGTCCGCAGTCGCACAGGTTCGAATTAGACTATAAAACCAAAACAAGAGTTGATCATCCAGCCATGACTTCGACTGAACAAGGACAAATTCCCATCTTGATGGTGTTTGGCATGTGAGTGTTGTCAGGATGGACATGGAAGACTAGCAATGTATAGCGAAGCATCAACCGAGAAGCACTGGACTGTAGATGAACCTGACGTTCAGACTGAATCACAGCGACGTACCGTTAATGGATTTCGTTCTTTAAGTTCAGAAAGCTTGATCTCACAAGCCAAAAGACACACTGTAATGAAACAATTGTAAATATCTTGGACCTCTATAGTCGAACATTGTCCTGGTGAATCTCGGCCTCGTGTTAAAATCCAGCTGCGGCCTTGTAAGCAGGTTAGAATGACGGGAATCTTCGGAAACATTCCTCAAATTGTATGTGTTTGCGGGTGTGAAATGTGTGTGTGTGACATGTGGGTTCCATTAGCTAGTGCCCATTCGCCCTATCTTCGCTTGACTCCCTCATGGCTGCGTGAGTATGTTCACCTGGGGCACCAAGAAATAACATACAAGGACTACACGTCTATCTTGTTACAGATGTTTCTATAAATACATGAAGGTTGTTCGCAATCAAAGGTTTGTTCAACCATGTGACAAGATCCACAAATGGTTTTGGGAGCAGGCTTGTCTTTTCAGTCTTTTCAATTCCGCGACTCTTTATAGATGCTATTTCTTTGATTTAAACAATAATTGCAAGACAATCGCTACCACCCACTGTCACTACTTCCTTCCAGAAGAAAATGCTCGATTTCCGAGTAGCCGGGGTCACACCTGCTATGAATGCGAGTGGGGGGCAACGGGAGCTTTAATTAAAAGGGTTTGGGCGGTCCAGTGGTCACGCTTAAAAAGCTATTGAAATAAACAACAAAAGAGGCTCTAGCATTGCAGCAAAGACAGAATGGTGTCAGAATGAATTTTTAAAGCACATAGAAGGTTGTTGCAAACACCCACTGGTACAGTTGGCTGACCAGGGTCCGTTGGAAAAAAATAAAGGCCTACTAATGGCAGCCATGGACAATAGCATCCATACGTTCAATAGCATCTTGGTTCTTTGTCCTCGAAGGATTCATTGATGATAGAAGTGCAGTTTTGCAGGTGTGTTCGAGGTCTGCACTGTGATTTGTTTTTATCAAAATATCCCAAGAATGAAGATGTCGACCCAGGCTGCATCTGTGGCCTCTCCCCTGCATGTAACCCCCTTTTATGCTCGACCGCTGCTAACGTGCCAGGGGAGGATTTCCAGAGCCTCAACGAGAACTAAATAAACAAATCTGGGAGGGTTGTCGTGCCTCGAATGAGCGCGGGCAGAGGCCTTTCCTGTTTCTAATTAATAACCACCGCGGTGAGTTTCGACACTGCTGTCCCAACTCGCATTCTTAAAGGGGATATATTATGCAAGATTAAACTCATTTTGTTTAATGCATGTATGGCGATAGAGTGAAGTGGTATATTTTGGATTAGAGGACTCCCTGCTGGCGGCAAAGAAAAAATTCCCCTTGCAGTGTTGCTGTCAGGTAAGGAGATTTTGGGAGCAGAAGAGTCCTTAATGGGGCACTTAAAAAAAAAAAAAATGACATGGAGGCTTACCCGTCATTAGAGCATGTCATGAATTCCTCTTTTATTTTGGGATGCCAGCTGCCGTCGTTGAGCATCGCCGTGTGGCCCTGATGAGAGCAAGAAGGGGGGAAAAAAAAAAAAACATTTGTATCTGGCAATGTCTGAGGAGAAGCTACACAGGGTGTGAAAGTGCATAACTTAGTTGTGTCTAGTCCTGAGCTACGCTTAAGTTTAATGTACCTGCAGGCTATTTAAAACACACGTCCGGTAGGAATTCTGCAAGATTAACGACCAAATTGGCCGTAAAAAAAAAAAAAAAAGAGAAAAAAAACGTGTAAGTAAAGTGTGGCGTGACCTCTTTTCGCTGCTTCCTCTGCGGGAATTCCTCATAACAAATGGCTCAAAGTGGAATAACAGAAGGGTAGCCCCTTTGGCCCCAACCCACCCACAGACAGAGAGAAGCGTTTCAGTGTGCGAGGAAGAGGCAAGTGATGTTTTTTTTCTTCATTGAGGTGCAGGTGATGTGTTGGGATTTTGCTAGAGTGGCTCCATAACAAATCAATGCAGTAAGGCCCATCCAATTAGTCGGCTAATATTAGTAAATTGATCAAAGCAAATACAAATTTTGATTAGTCATTAAAAAATACTCCCAATTCTCAAGTCCCTTTAATGTGAGAAAATGACTTTTGATACTTATGTCATCAAATAAATTGTCAATTATTTTCAGATCACTTTCAGGTTCTTTCTATAAAACTACATGGGGGGTACCAACCGTTTGTGGAGAACATTAGCCTAGTAACCAACAATCGACTTGTTTAAACACAGTAAAGCCCAAACATCTTTGTACAATTGATCCACTGTTGACTCCTCTCGCCAAGTGTAAAGCATTACGTTTTGCACACAATAACAACAAAGCACTCGCTCCTGGGTCCACCTTGCTACATTTATGCATTGGCATGGTTTCCCCCCCAACCCAACAACACAGCAAAATACGTCCAGGTTGTTCTCGGTCGCAGTAACACAGCAAATCAAAAGTGGTACCTTGGTGTTGACCATATCGACGATGTACTGGTCTCCCTTGATGCACTCCATCACATTGAAGCCGTCACGGTCTAAGACTTTGGCCTGTGCGTTTCCCGACACCACCAGGATGCGGTCCCCGGTGATGCTGTACTGCAACGCTCGGATCTGATGACTTCATGAGACACCGGAAACCCATCAGCACAATCTCAATAGACCCAGCACAAGTGCCGTTCAGTTATATTTTACTTTTAAAGTTCAATACCTTTAATTGTTCATTTGCGTTTCTAGTGGGGGAAATGGAAAAAAAAAATTTTTTTTGTGAAAATAGAGATTTTATTTCAAGGCCATTCTACCCAGTCCAAAGTTGCACGCAAGAGCACGCCAGTGCATGCGAGCCAAGTGGGCACCACTTAACCCGAATGAGATTAGCAATTTAGGTCACGATCAAATAGCATTAACACAGCGGGACGCGGAACGGAGCATCAACATATCGGCTGCGCAGCGTCAAAAAAGTTCAAAGGCAGAATGAAATTGAGGCTCAAATGCTAAATCTTTGGGTCTGAAACATCTGGGGAGTCGGAAGCACAGAAGCTCCCGGAGAGAGATGTAATCAACTTAAATGTTGCGTTCGGGTACAAATCGGGGAGGCCTGCTCCAGCTCTGGAAACAACAAATACCATTTGGACCTTTCATTTTTTTTTTTTTTTTGTGCCGGTGAATCACGGCGTAAACACGCAAACAAACATCCACTACCATCTGCTTGGAGGATAAACAAATGTGTGTGCATGGATGCTGTGGATGTGGCTGGACACGCACATGGGTCAGAGCTTCTCGGCAGTTGTGGGGAGTAAAAGTCAAACGCTACCTTGACTTACGACTTGAATTTGTTCTGTGACCAAGCTTAATTTAGTTGTGTATCGAATCAATTTTATTTTACGAATGTTTTAAGTATGCTTCACAGAAAAGTGGACTCACCAGTCACATGGCTGCAGGGAACGGAAGGCCTGCAGAGCCCGGTCCATGCCAGCAAAATCCCAGAAGCGCACATCAAAGTCGTAACCGCCCGTCACCAGGCGGGCGCCCGACGGGTCCAAAGCCATAGCGGACACCTGAGAAAATGCATGGAAGGAAGGTCAAATGTAATTTACAAATGGAGATTGATTATGCTGGAAGATGGTGCCGGGTACCGTCTTGGTGCCGTGCTGCAGGGTGATCTCGTGAGTGTCCGGGATCTTCTTGAGAGGATTCTGAGGCGGGACAGAGGAACGTAGTTGTGGATTAGTTACTTTCGATAACTTAACTGTTGGTTAAAATATCTTTTTTTAAATATTTTTAAAAAATCAACAACAAATAAGCCTGATTTTGGGGAAACAATTTACACGAATCTCTTATATTATAATTAAATAGTATATATTTTATTATTCTTTCCAGTCATCTTAATTGTACTTAGACACACTTGGTGTCGTTTTATGGTGCTGCCATCTTGTGGAGACACCTTAAAACAACAGCACACAATCTGGAGGCATTACTATCCACTTTTTAAGACAGCGTGCACGTGTCACATACATCATCATCATCGTCGTCATCGTCGTCGTCATCATCATCATCATCTTCGTCGTCACTGTCGCTTTGAGTGGCACCATCTCTGTAACCTGGAGGAAGTGGGGGTCCCACTTCATCATCATCATCCTCGTCTTTTTGGGGGTGTGGAGGGCCGATAGGTTCTGAGTCTGAACCGCTGTCCATGTCCTCTTTTCTATAAACATTTAACAACAGTCAGGATTGAAGACCTAGTTTGAAACTATAAACCAGGCTTGAAAACATATATTGAAGGCCTAATTCAGTCTCGAAAGCTTAATTTAAAATCTGAATTGAAATGGTGAAAGGGTTACCTGGAAGTGGCTGCTGCCTTTATTTCATTTTTCTGCATGTGGACTGATGTTGAGCTTTTCTCTTGTGTCTCCATTTCCTTCTCCCTGTCATCTGAACAAAAGAATGTTAACAACAGTTGAAATATAGCCAGACAAGCGTGCGGGTTTATTATAGTCACCTAACACTTGGCGACTCCTCTGGATGGCCGTTCGCCGGGTCTGTTCAAAAATGGCGTCCAGGTCAAACGTGCGGGCCTTCTTTCCTAGTGGAGGCACATTTAAAAACATTTAAAAAGCAGTTTAAGCACCCCCCCCCCCCCAACCCCCATGTCATACGTACCAAAACCAGAGAATCCCATAACAGATGAGATGTCCCCATCGTTGTTCATGTTGTCTGGAAATTAAAATTGTAACAGAACTATGATGGATAAGTGAGACATTTCATACATTGTAAATATTGCAATATTGGGGGTAGAAAATTTATTACACCATGATACAATTAAGCATAGTAAATAATGAACACCTGGCAACCACGACTAACCACGCTAGCTTAAATGACATCCTAATATTCGTACTTTGGTTCCACTATAATTTTAACAAGACTCTCAGGCTATCCAGCTATTTATTCTTGCGATTTTAACTGTTAAATACACAACTTATGTCATGTTTGTTGCTGCAGACCGGTTGAGTTGAAAAAAAAAAAGCGCCCGATAGTTTGAGGAAAACGGTTGCTAAGCTAACACAATAAGGGCTAAAATCGTTCGAAAGCGCCATTTTATTTCGCGTATGTAGTCTTGTACAATGACAGGACATAAACGTAAGCAAGTTTTATTAACGGGGAGTTACATAAAGCCCCTAATTATTATTTATATGGACTGTAAACAACAAATAAGAGCCAAAGTGAGTACCTTCGGTGTTGTTAGAATCCATGTTGAAACTGGAGATTCTTCTTTTACGGAGTTGCTTCTCGTGTCAATAAAGCAACAGTGCCCCCTAGTGTTTCATAAGCGTTTGGGATATAAAACAACGAGTATAAACCAGTGTTTTTTCAATGTATTACTGTTTTTAATACAATTTTAACTAGTTTAAAACAATAATAATACAGTATAACATTTGATCAGAATCACTTACTGTATTTAATTTTGAAAAATATTTTCAATTTAGATCGATGAGTATTTGAATTACTGAGTTTTTATCCAAAAGGTAACTGTTCAAGAAAAAAAGTCAGTATTTTTGATACTTAGTGGCAGAATGTTTTACCTTTGTATTCCAAATAAAGTCTTTGAAATAATGAAATGATTAAAAGTGACATTTATTCAAGACAATGTGTACAAAAGTGAGAAAGTAGAAATATTCAAGCAGAAAGGGATTAATTTTTCTCTCCAAATTCTACACAGAAAACTGACAAAATAATCAAGTGTGTTTGTGGGGGGGGGGGTCACACGTACATAAGTATTTATAGCCTTTGCTACAAAGGTCAAAAGACATCATGCTTCTTTGTCTTTTCATTCCATTTCTTGGAAAACAAAATCATGTGCAAATACCTGCACAAATGTGAGCGCAACTGTGTTCACGGCAAGCAACAATACCGCCACCTAGTGGTAGGGTGCCTGATTTGCTTGCAACACAAAACAAACATAGCAGAAACAGAAATTAACCAAGCAATGACTCTGTACCGTGCTGCTTTTTTTTTTTTTTTTTTTTTTTACCTGAGATGCAGACATTCAAGTCCCCGCCGTGGCCGCCATCCTTTCAATGGCCGCCCAGTCCACCTCGCTGAGGTTGCCGCCGCTCTCCGACAATTTGTCAAGCCAGTCCATGCCTGCCTCACCCACCTCGATGCTGTCGTCCTGCTCGTTTATAAGTTCAGACAATAACAAACTAACGCTCTGCTGTGTGATATGCTCGTCCTCTTGGGCCCTGGCGGAAGGGACTGGACGCTCCCTGGACAGTGAGGTCCCTGACATCGAGAGAGAACCTCACGGAATTAGTGTGAGGGAAAATACATTCTAAAAGCCTCGTAAGGATTGTGATGCTACTATCGAGGTTTACGGATGCTACCTGGCCTTGGCTGGAGTTCAACCTTCTTGTTGTGCTCTGAAGGTCTTCCAGGTACTTCAGCAGTCCAAGGACGACGCTGGGCGCGTGTTTGGCCTGAGGGACGCTTCAGATTCTTCTCTGTGCTGTCAAACCCAAAGAGAAGATTTGGATTCAATCAAATCCAGGCAAGACCATTTTAGACATTAATCAGCCTCACACCAAGTTTTCTGCTGGAATTTTTTTTTTAAAAAGATAGCAGTACCTGGGATTGCCAGCTGTGGGTGGAGCAGAGGATGACCTTACGGTGGGACCATCAGTGACTAAAACACGAGAGCCGGGAAAGGGACTGGTGCCAAGTTGATCCGCCAACAAGGCGGCGTCACGAAGCCTCTGGTTGAATTGTTTCAAAAGCAAGTCCCTGGTAAGCCAAAGAAAAGAAAATTATGTTTACAAAGTACGTTGTTAATAAATATGCGATTGTGATTTCAGATTTAACCGGAGTAGGTTCTTACTTTTGATTTTCTTGTGTGTTTTTCCTGCTGATCACTTGGTTGGTGGATTTCTGCAAAAGAAGAAGAGCACAGATGAGCAACCACGTGGATGTAAGATGATGGAAAGTTCTTGACAGCGGATGAATGATCCGACCGATGTTCTGGAGAAAGGTTTGGTTTCCCTCTCGCGGAGGCTGGCTCTCTGTTTTTGATACACCGAGTGTCTCTCCCTCTGCTTGCGTCGCATCCAGATCTTCAACTCCCGCCTGTAGTCTTCATCGTCGGGGACAGCACGCCCTGTGGAAATCTGCTGACTTGCTTCTCGCTGCTCCTTCCTGCACCACATTGCCGCTTTGAGCTCCACGATGCCCTCAAATCGCTCGCAACTGAGCGAGAACTGTACCTGCTGTCAAGCGTGTTTGATAAAGATGCGTCCAGGTCCATCTGGGATATGTAACCTTCTCGTACCAAACCTTCCAGGATTTCCGCTGTGTCGGACAAGCCCGTCTGGTCCAGACTCTCTTCGACCGTCCTGCGGGTGACACGAACACAGCAAGACAAATAAAAAAAAAATTGTATTGTGTGTCAAGTGATTAAAATATCTCATACTTACTCATCAAACGTTTCCAATGTTACAGTTGACAGATGCTCTGTTGGAGGAACATAATAGGATAACAAGAATTCATTGTATAAACATGGATGGAGAAAAGGTCTGAATGAACTTTACTTAGAAGGCTCTGGTGGCCGGGATGAAGCTGAGAGGAGGAAGTTAGATGCGGAGTGGACGGTTTTCGGTCAGGGCTGTGGTTGACATTGTGGAATATGTCTTCTTCCTTCTCGTCCTCCTCGCAGATGTCGGGTTCTGGTGCGGTGTGAGGTTGGAGCAGTGGGGCTCCTTTGTGATTGATTCAAAAAATTCATTTTCGACTCGTTTCATTTGATTCCCTTTCTCATTATGTGTTAGGAAAGTTAAAAACAAGAAACTTACTGCTTTCGAGGATGTTTTTTCTCACAACGACGTGAGGAGTGTGTTTTGGCTGTGCTTTGGGCTTTTCCTCCGGGAGAGACAATCTTACTGTTTTTCTTACTGTGGGCTTCACGTTCGGAGATGAAGCTGGGGAGAATTGCTGTGGCTTGTATGGCTACAGAAAAAGAAAATCATGCCAGATTTCTATATCTGAATCATGAGAATGAATATGCAAATGATAAAATACCTGCTTTGGAATTTTGGACTGAGGCAGGTCCTGCTCCAGGCAATCGGCGATGTTCTGCAACGCAGCCAGCTGTGAATCCAGTTTGGACAAGTGGGACGAGAACCAAACCGCGGCGGTTTCGGATGGGAGATTGCAAGATTCGTCTATTCGTGGGCTCTTGATGGCTTTCGAAAGCTCGGAGCCGATTGAAACTTCACTGTCGGACGGAGAGACTTTCTCTGGTTCCCTGTGGTGAGGTCCGTCTCTTTTTGGTGTCTTCATCGCTGTCGTCAGCTCAGATAGTTCAGTAGAGCAGATGCTCTCCGGTTCCACGTTGTGAGGTCTCTCTCTTCTTGTCCTGAGGGCTTTAATAAGATCTGCGTCATGTAGCTCCTCCGAGTAAACTCTCTCTGGTTCAGTGGTGCTCTCATGGTAATCTAGAACATTCATACAAATAGAGTGGAGCCTTGAGCTATGGGTTTAATTCATTCTGTAAAAGTCTAAAAATATTCACTGATGAAATAATTATAAAAGATTTTTGGGAATCAACAGTTAAATCCAGACCTGTTGGGGTGACGTTTTTGGGAGTTTTCTCTTCAGCGGGGCGAGCACTCTTGATGACGGAAGTGGCGAGAATGTGAAGCTGAGCAGGCGTGAGGACAGGAGGTATGGAAGAAGCGTCTTTCATTCCGGAGCCAGCTGGAGGTAAATCACGATGTTGCGACCCCTCTTCGATATCCAGGATGCTTAGGAAGTTGCGACCGCGCTGATCCTGGCACAAATTGGTTTTCTCAATGTTACACAAGATACACACACCCTGTCTCAGATTGGCATCTTACCAAATTCTTCTTCTCATCTATCTCATCTTCATCTTGAGAAGGGCTCTTTTCTCGGGATAGTTTCTCTGAAGTGTGT
The DNA here is from genome assembly GCF_024217435.2 of Syngnathus scovelli. Taxonomy (NCBI): domain Eukaryota; kingdom Metazoa; phylum Chordata; class Actinopteri; order Syngnathiformes; family Syngnathidae; genus Syngnathus; species Syngnathus scovelli. The sequence continues at coordinate 10,690,228 of NC_090859.1, read as the reverse complement.
TCTTTTAACTTGGCCGTAGAAGTTGTGGCTAAGAGCGAGGCAGACACTGCTTTGTCCACAAGCATGGGAGAAGATTCTGGAAGGGAGGAGGGGGAGTATCTTGGCACTTTTTCATTTTCTCTATTGCTTTATTAGGGTCATAGATTAGCTTGAGTCTATAAAAGTTGATTTACTTACTTGGATCAGTGTTGGTGAAAGCGTCAAGGCACTCTGGGGGTCTTTTACACGTGGAGGCGAAGGCATGGAGCTCAGCTGAAGTGGCTCTCGCCTTGTCTAATAAAAAGCGACCAGTTGGACCGGTGCTGCTGGATCTCGAGGAACTATGAATGACTGCTGACAAGCACAAAGATTTCATGACAGTGAGGTCAACCGTCAACGTGCTGTGGATCTTGGAATATTTGGTACGAACCACTTTGACTGGGTGCATCACCTGCTGGGGTGATTTCTTCTTGCTCCACGTTAGGCTACAAAAAAAAAAAAAAAAATTATGAATGGAATTTTAAAATTGCTTTTATTTAAAAAAAAAAAGAAGCTCTACCTCCTGTTTAGCGATGGGCTCACTTGGCAGATTTGTACTTAGTGATCGCTCTCGCCTCTTCTGCCTGTGATCACAAATACTCGGGGTCAAAGGGCTAACATGAAAACAAATCGTGATTATTACATGTAAGGTAATCGTGCCTTTTGCTGGAGCTGGAGGAAGGCGTCACGCCACGATGCATTTCGCCAGAGTCGTTGACTCGCAGCAGCTGCAGCCGAGCTTCTTCCGAGTTGCGCCTCCCTGCCACTAAACCCGCCAACTCCTCCAGGGAGATGAGGCGAGCCTTGTGGGACGAGCGAGGAGCCGGGGTGGACATCTAAGGAAAATGTTCACAAATTAAAATAAGCTTATTTCTAAGTCTATTTCTGGGGTATACAATACTCACCATTCTTGGACTGGGGTCTATGTGAAGAAGTTGGAGTTTGGGGGTTTCTACCAGTGGCACTGCAGGGACATAGAAATGCTTGGGGGGAGGAGGAGGTGTTGCTGGTAGTTTGGGGAGGTTGATGTGTTCTTGTGCACCAGGTTGCAAGCGCAGCAAACGAAGGCCTTGTGCCGCCTCGGACGTGGGATTCTGCTGACGAGAGCTCCTTGTCGGAGACTCGGTTTGAGTGCTGTGGTTAAATCGAAGAAGTCTTCTCCGAATTGAAGAAGCGCCTTTATTCCTTTTCTTGTCTCTCTTCTTACCACTTTGCAGATGGAGTAATTGGAGGGTTGAGGCTTGAATGGACAGGTCTGTATTATTACCAACAGGGGGCGCTGTGGTATTGCTGTTAGAGGCGATCAGAAGCCCGTCGGTGGATGGGATTAATTTCGTTCTTTCCTGAAAGTGAATGTCTCTTGACTCCGCTTGCACAGAGAGGGGTCGAAAATCCTGAAAACGAAAAAGAGATCAGACGAATCGCTTGAATGTGTTTCAAAAATTAGTTATAACAAAGGAAGACGAGTGGCTCCAATGAAGCACAAGTGAATGGGAGAAATTAGTGCACATTTAACTAGTCGTTCGAACATAACAAGAAACAAACAAAACGTCACCTCACGTCATCTTTTACAGATATGAGCATTAACACTGTGACGTCACTCCACATCGAATGACGGCTTCATTGCGATGCGCGGGTGTGTCGGGAAAAATGAAATGCACGTTCGGGAACGAATGCAGAAATGGAACCAACCGATACGTTTATGAAGCAACGGCGTAAAGTTTTAAATTGGACAGATTACGTTAAAATTCGCTCTGCGCTGTGCGTAATTACGCACGCAGCTCCACAACATAATACGCACATAAGAAATACTTTAAAAAAATTAGGGGTCACACGGGCTGCTTAGAAGATGTTCATTTTCACCCACAAAGTCGATAAATAGTTTGTTATCAAGTAAAAACACACCTGATGGCTTCCTCCTGCGTCATGACTGGCATAGGTAAGATTGCTGACGTAATTAGGTTCTTGTGTGCCGTGGATGGGAGTCTGATGTGCATACATGGGTGCAGATGCTGGGTTGTTTGAGTGTGAATTAGGCACATACATTTGGGATTGCGACACTGCAGGGGTCTGCGCAGGTTGGGGATTATGTTGAGGTGGTGCATAGGGAGAAGGCACATAAGGGTTCATATTAGATTGCGCTAAATAGGAATTCTGCTGCGCGAGTTGTAGATTGGAAAATGAAGCTCCCAAAACATCCATCAGGCTCATGTAGTTGATGTTCTGCAAGACAGGGACAATATTTAAATCATCAGGTGAGCTTCAATGCATCTACGGATGCATTGTTACCTGGACCAGTCGGTACAGATCTTCACCCAGACGCTGCCTCATTGGCGGAGCCTGAAAGGAGTTTGGTTGGCCAAAAGGATCCAGAGCGGGTGCACCAGCTGTGGTAGGGTGAGGTCCAGAGTGTGGATGATCTAATGGCGTGTTGGTGTCCAGAGTTGCTCTTGAATGGGGGAGCTCTGTGTGAAGCGACGCTTGTGGCTGAGCAGATGGAGGGATTTGGGAGTTTGGATCACTCGGTGCCCGGGTCAATGGATGGCTTCCTGCCTGACTGAAGCTTAAAGAAAAAAAATAAAATAAACAGGTGATGCAACAGTGATGCTATATTATTTTATAAAACTTGGCAAAGTCAGGAGCTTTAATATAATTGTTTTAAATGCAGAATAATTTGCCATTGAGAACTTACAGGGATGAGGTGGGCTCCATCAGTTCTCCAAGTTTTAAACTCTGTGAAAAAAATAACACACTTGTTTATACTACATGAAAACTGAAATGTATAATAGCCACAAATTCATACTGACCGCTAAAGGTGAGCAGAGATTTTCAGACGGGATGTCGTTGGAGAGAGACGACGACTGCTCCGTGCGGTCATCGTTGCTTTTGACTGAGATAAAAACACGTTGATGTTAAGATGATTTAGTACAGCTGACATACTGACTATCATGGACACCGTGCCTTCTTTTTCTGGAGTGACGTCCAAATCGTCAAAACACGGTCGCTGTGATGTGGAGCTCGGGACCGGAGCGCTGGAGTTGAGTTCGTCTGGCTCGTCGGGGAGAGGCGACATGTGAGACTTCAACTCTTCTGCTTCGTCCGTGTGAGAATAACTACAAGAGTGTAATACACACAGTGGTACCTTCTGCCATACATGGTGGCATTTTTTTAGAAAAAAAAAAACACTCACACAGACAGTTCCTCTTTCTCTATGTCGTGATCCAGACCAGCAGCTGATCTTGGGGAGCTGATATCAACAGGGCTCTGTCTCTCCAGCTTTGGGACGGCCTCGGATTGCAACACCGGGGCGATCGTCCATCTAGCTTCCGGGCAGCCTGGCTGGAGCAGATGCGTGAACCTGCGCTCCAGCAGGCTCAGCGAAGTGAGCAGCGCCGGCGCAGAGGTTCTGACACGGATGACTATCCCATCTTCACACGCTACGTCTCTTTTTGTTTTTTTCTTCTTTGCAGAATGCCCAAGGAGCACCCTTTTATCGGCCCAACGCAACATCCACTCCAGCAGTCTTCCCAGGACTGGGAACTGGGCTTCTAATTTAGAATCCAGGACCTGTTGAAGTTCTACGATGGCTTCCGGTGTAGTTGTGGAGGTGAAAGCCAACACGCTTTGATTACCGACAGAACCAGAGTCTCCCTTCTGATGTCGGAGACCAAACAAACCCAATTGTCTCCCTGTCTTAAGCTCCGACAGAGCGGACGCAGAGACGTTGCTTCGAGATTCGCAAGTATCCGGTGCGGTTTGCGACTCGGGGGTCGTACCCGGATTCACCGGCCTTCGACAGCAACCGGCTCTGAAGACCGGGAGCTCATTTCCGCAGTGTTTCCTGGCCGGGTCTCTTTGGCGACGATGCATGGTGGTGAGCACGTCGAAGGTGAGCGAGTTTAGCTCCCTCTCGCGTAAAGCCGAGCAAAAAGACTTGAGCAAAGGAGGCTCGCCCCTATCGCTGCTTTCCTTCTCCAGCATGTAGCTGAGAAAAAGCTCGAGGAAGTTGAGATACTCATCATCCTCTAGCTCAAACTCCCAGGTGCCAATGACTGGAAGGGAAGGTGGCGATACATTATTTTTTGCTCTCTTAGTCCGAACAGCAGTCTTCTTTGCTTTAATTTTGACCTTCCTGTAAGAAGACAACAGAAAAATTCACAATTTTTTTTACTACCTTTGATTACTTTTTATTCCACAGACAAATCAGTTGGGACACACCTCCTTTAATTGTACACCACCTACCTGGATATGGATGAGTTATGAGGGTCAGATGTGCTCTCCGTTCTTTCTCCATCAACGCCATCAGTTAGAGTGCTGACGCTCGTGACCGGCGAGTGTGATCTCAAAGCGGTCGCCTCGTGTTTGTCTTCCTCATCTTCCTCTTTCTCCCACAACCAAAGCTCCATGGGGGCCAGGTGCCTCAGCAAGCGACCCAGGTGCTTTCTCCTCAGCCTGAGTTTTTCTTGGATCAGAGTCTTCATGGTCTTAGTGTCGTCCTCTACGGGATGGAAAACAGAAGTTCTACAGTTCTGCATGTTAATAAAAACAGGGTTGTATACTACATGTTTAATAATTTAACACTTTATATTATTATTACTCAAGGCATCACTGTAATACTTTGCATTATTAAAGTTACATAAAAAGAAAATTATCAGATACAGTCCAGTTGTACAAATGCAAACTATAATTACAAATCATTAAACTTTATTATTGAAGGCATTTTTTTATTGTCCGGCTATACCTAATAAAGTGGTGGTAACACGAAACCCACATACTCAAATATGAATGTCTGCATTTTTAATTGTATATAAATTAAATATACAAGCACCAATAATATACATAAATCTGTTTGGCTATGATGTACCAAAGACGCTGCATTGCCTCAAGCTCGTCAGCAGTGAGTTATACTTCTCCCTCAGGGAGACTCTGACAGACTCTTCCTTCTCTGGGAAGGCAAGAACGAGCGTGTCTGCCACCTAATGAGGAAGAGTAATAAAAATACAAGTTTATTCATTGTGGTTTTTCCAAACATGGATAAAAAAAAAAAAAAAATCACCAAAGCAAGGGGTGGCAATTCCGCCAAAAGGCTGAGCAGGAGATCCTGCAGGACTTCCTCAGCATTCAGGAAGTGAGAGAAAGTCAAATAGCGATGGGCCCAGAGAAGAGCATCAATGCAGAATGAATGCACTTGTGAATTGTCAGGGGTCTTTGAGGACATAAAAACAAACCAACATGATCAGGCCTTGCACAGTTAAAAAATAACTCCACACAATGCAACATTATTATGATACCTGTTGCATTCTAGCAGCTTGAAACCTCCTGCAGGCAACAGAAAGCTGATCCCGAACATGAAGCATCCAGCATAAACCACACAGCTGCCTGAAACAGACTTGAGGATGAAAATAAAGTCAGGAACACCAAGTAGAATTGGCATTCTCAAATTGAATGTGGAGTGGTGTCTTACTAATAGTTTGACTGGAATCAGGCTCTAGATCTTTGCTATGGCTCCTTCTGAAGAATCCGCCATGGCTGGCAAATTTCATCAGGCCTTCTGGGAGAGGCTTTTCCTCTTTGGGGAATGATGGGTAGGCATACTTTGTCTTGATCTTCAAAAAAAAATACATATAGCAAATCTATTTTCAAAAGAGGACTTTCAAATAAAGCTTCATCTAATGCCAAAGACGCTCTACCTTGTGAAGTAGGTGGCGGGCCCGCCTCACGTTGCTGACGTACCACTGAGCGACAGGGTGGCAGCATCGAGCTGACCTGAGGAGAAGCAGGATCCTCTGGAGAACGCCTGACACTTTGTGACGTGTCGCCAACTCTGTGAGTTGTCCCAGTGTCCCCACAGGATCCTGAAAGATGCATATAAATTCTTGTGAGTGAGATAGGAAAAGAAAATGGAGATTTGGTTTCAAGGCCAGTTTACCTGAGTGTTAGGTGACGGCTGAGGACAATAGAGAGGCGGGGACGGCAAATACAGTCCACTGTGCACCAAAGCAGACAGACTCGAGCACAGATCTTTAGCTGATTCCAGTAAGGAAGTTAACTGCGACGTTAAAACGTCCACACCAGCGACGACGGATGCTTTGAGGATCTCCTGGGCGGATGCTTCCAATGCATCTAGGTCTTGTCCTTCCACGGGGTCTAGTCCAACAAATAGACACAAGTGGGTTGATGGATTAAAGAGGCTGTGTTGTGATGTTCACAAACCTGCAAATGTTGACTCATTGACATCGCTGTGCTCTCCAGCGTCATTGTCCAGAAGACACTGCAACTCCGCCTGAAAAATGCTTTCAGGGAGTAAACCTTTTGGAAGGTGAAGGTCTTGTCTATTGATCCTGTTTGGAAAAAAAAAAAAGGTAAAACACATCTTAGTGATGAAGTGGAAAAAAAAAACACAAAAACAATCCAGCACACACTGACTTAGTCCTGTCCAAGTGGCTGGCGCAGTCGTAGACATAAGCGAGGCTAACGGAGGCTGCCGTCTTCCAGTCTCCGAGTTTGTACGCCAACCACGCAGTCTCAGGGAACAGACCCCCGAGAAGTAGAAGGTCCACAGCGTAGTCCACGGTCCACTTCTCCGACATTTGTTGCTGGCGAACCGCTCGAGCCGCTTCCTCCTGGCACAGAGGCACCATGCGTCCTACATTTGAATCTGGGTTAAAAGAGAAAATGTGTTATATTTTATTTTTTTTCCACAAATATTTGTATTTAAGTATCCACAAACCATGAGGTAGATGTAACGGCGGCAAAACAGCCACGTGGTGTGCAGGCAGGATGTTGAGAGGCTGATTGGTAAAATAAGAAGCCATGAACCTCGCTAAAGTCTGAATGACGGCGATGACTGCGTCGCTGTGAAGGTTTGTCGGCAGAAGGGGGTCGGCTGCAAAGCGCAAGGTTCGATCTGAGCACTTTGGACACTCTTGGCTGCATTTGTGGATTTACTGACCTGTAGTGCAAGTGGCATGATTATTGTGGCGTTCAGCGTTGTGCAGCGCCAAGTGGGCCATGTGTTCTCCCAACTCCACGGCTTCCCTCAGATGGTACTGGGACAGCAGGCTGTAGAGGAGAGCCAGACAAAGTCGGGTTTCCTGGAAGGCGCTGCGACGACAACCTAAGAGAAAAAAAATTGTACTATTTTACAGTATTATGTCCATTTGAGAAAGGGAACAACATACTTTTTTGACTCTCTTCCCAAATTTGGGTCCGCCACGTCTCAGAGCTGTTTTGGTACAAGCCGCATAGGAAGAATTCTTCACCTGAGAAGACAATTCATATTTAGGTTGGATTAAAGAAATTGCAACAGTCAGAGTTGTTTCTCACCTGTGTGACTCAACAGTGCAGGACCCTCTTCGAGTTTCTCCCCGATCGCTTGCAGAGCTGCTTGAATCTTGGACATGATGATTGACAACTGCTCCCCGTCATCGACCTCCTTAGGGCCTCGTGTGTCATCCTTGTAACTCTGGCTCGTCTTGTAGACCCAATGCCACACTCCACACAGTCTGGCGGGTGGCCATGTGACATAAACATTCAAAACATATAACATGAGAATGTCTACTTCAGCATGTTTTTGTGAATGAGTATCAACCAAATTCCACATAATTTGTAAAAAAAATTCAGCCTATCTCCCTTGTCTGTTCTGATGATGAAAAGACAAACCTGCTGGATGGTCGCTGGGATAGGGGTAGAACCGGATGACCAAGGTCATATTGGACCTCCCCGTACTCCTGTAGCAGTGGCACATGGTGGACATCTAAAGCTGAGAATTGAGGGTCCTTCTCCGTCGAGGAGCAGAGGGTGCTTTTCTGCAGGCTGTAGGCACAGTCGAGGGCATCGGAAGCCAGCTGGAGGATGAGCACAGCTTCGGATAGCCTGTCGATACAATGTGGTGGGGGGGAATCTGGGGGCGGAGCGAGTAGCAGGTGGACAAGCCGCTTACAGAGCTCCACCACCATCGCCAGGCCAGGAGATCCATCGGAGTGAGTGATGTCCCACGGGAGGATTCCGAAAAGTGCTTTGAGAAGCTCCAGGATGCAAGCAAAACCGGAGGGGCCACTTTTCCCAGAGTCAGAAGAACCGTTCGGCATCAAGTGGAACAAAGCGGCGAGTTGCGCCACGCGGATGACGGTACACTCGAGCAGTTGGGCTCGGTTTTCCACTGCAGCTCCCAGAGACATGCAGAGAGCCCACACCGTCAAAAGCCCATTCTGGATTTTACTGAGATCCCGTCGAAGACAACACATGGTCATCTCAAGGTCCTCTTCAGGATCTTGGTCTAGTTCAGTCTCTGTGTCCAAAGCGTGGAGAGTGTCGAACATGGAGGCAAACTCCAAGCGTCCGCTGTCCGCCAACTGCGAACCAAGAGGAGGCCCGTCTACATCGGATTCATCCTCAAAGAAGGACTGGGGGAAAAAAAATCACAATGCTCATAAATAAGCATTTGGAATTAATGCGAGGGCCACGGCACATTTTACAAATCTCGTTTGGACAAACCTGAAATCGATCAAACAGCTCCTTGGTGCCACCGAAGGTGCCCTGGTCCTGCAGAAAGAAAGGCAAAGTGGAATCGTGTGTGGCTGCTGATACAATGGAGTCTGCAGGGTGACGTCCACTCGTGGTGAACGACTTGGCGTCCGGACTGAGGTACGACTCCAAGCACGTTCTCACGTCCAACTAGAGTGAGCAATACAAAGTCATGAACAAGAAAATTAAATTCTGTAACACAAAATGGCGACTAGAGTGCATCAAGCGCTGATAAAAAAAGTTAAAGTTCCTGCCTGTGTACCTGAGATGTATCCAGAAGTTGGCAGGCCTTCTGAAGGTCTTTGCTGCTGTTATCCAACAGAGCTTTCACCAGCATTGCGGGAGAAGGCCTGTTGAGGACTCGCAGCACGGTGGCCATGTAACCGTCGGACACGATGCAGTACAGGAGGCGTGGGTGCCAAGTGACGGAAAAGCGCTGCCTCATGGTGTCCCGTGCCGACACGCTCGAGCTGGACAGGTGGGCCTCCGCTCGTCCGGTTGGAGGCCTGGTTAAAAACAACACTTCTTGTCATCTCATTTTGTCTAAAGGTGGAGTAATCAAATGAAGACCAACCGGTAAGTGACCAATGGGTGAAGGGGGAGAAAGTGTGCTGGGCCAAAGTCGATTTTGCAGCCAGAGCTGGTTAGCGCCAGGAGCCCGCCGAGACGAGCCAGGATCAGGAGGGCGCCTCTCTTCAAAACGCAGGCCAGGAAAAGGCCGTCATGTGACCAGCTTAGACTCCCAACCCAGTATGACCTTGAGAAATTTGTGTTAAAAGCTTTCAGAGTTTTGCGGAAAATCGAATCAACCGCTATTCCTGTTAATCCACCTTGTGTAGTTAGAAGGAACCCGCTCTGTTTTACACCCGCATCGTCCAAGTCCGCTTGACACGGAGACAAAATTTTGCGTGCTCACGAATAGAACCTGCGTGGCCTACATTCAAATCAAAAAAATTTATAAGAAAAGCGCAATCTCACATAGAATGGCACAGGGAAGGTGGAGATGGTCACCTTAGGCTGTTGCTGGTTCACCACGACGGCTAGCAGTTGCCCGTCGGGGGAGAAGTCGACGACCAGCGCCCCTCTGGACTTGACCGATTGGCAGGGCGGGGTGAGACGTGACATGAGGTACATCTTGGTAGCCCATTGTAGGCTATATTCCACAGAGCTAATCCAACAAATATGATGTTTACAAGACGCTGAATTTACTTGTATCTGCGCCTTTAAGGGGTGTGGCCTTAACCCCTCTCTCAACATGATGGCACACTTACCCAAAGCACAAATGTTGATCCAGCCATTGGATTTTGAGGCAGGTGATGATAAGTTTCTTCCCAGATGTGAACACAAATCCCAGTAAGCACACATCACCCATAGTCTGGAATTAAAGCATACCAGTCACAACACTGGATACACGCACCAACTTTGGGGGACTATTAATCCCATTGATGCATTAAACCTTGTTTTCCACAAAGACGCTGCAATGAGTCGCTTCTTTGTCCTTCAAAGTGGGCAGAGGGGTGTCTTGAGGCGGCTGCATTTGGACCCATCGTCCTTCCACTGAGCCGTCTTGCGTCAAAGTCAAATACTGAGGGTCTGTACATTCCCACAGGAACGCTTGCCCCAACGTGGTGACCAAAATCACGCGCGACCCGTTACCCGATACATGGACGGACAGTCGCGTGGGACTCCCTGTCCAAAAAATAAAAGTTGCATTTCATGTTTTAAGGTCCCAAGATTGTTCAACGCCTACCTTGAATCGTAGTGATGATGTTAACGACTTGAGGGGCCGCTGAGACAGTCTTCAATAAATCGTTGTCCCTGTTCCATAAAAACAGCTCGCCCGTGGTCAAAAGTCCACAAAACCAAATCCCTGAGAAAAACAAAAGTCACAGTGTTTTATGCGAAGTAACTTTTGACACTTTTGACTGCTGACATTTAAACTTACCATTGCGGGATGGAGCCATCGTCACCACATTGTTGAGCAAAGGATGGAGTTTGGGGGTCTTCTTCTTGGTACGACCGGACATCATGTTGATCTCGCTGATCCGTTTGTCATCGAACAGAAAGACACATTCCTTCTCCTGACCCAGCCAGCAAAATCGTGGCCATGGCTTTTTTCGTTTGATTCTGGAGGAGATGACCACTTCTAGCGTCAGCTCCATGCTTGTATCCAGAGCGAGACACCATCAGTGATTTAACCCTTTGAATAATCAACTAGAAGACCACCTGGTAAGAAAAAAACTAAAATAATTTGTGTTTGGCTCCTGAAAGGAGAAAAAAATGAATATTAGATGCACCATTTTAGGGAATATGAATTTTTTAACAATTTTAAAACACTGGGATGAACAGCATTTTTCTTTACCTTACACATTGTTTAAACAGGAAGTAAACAGGTATTTGAATTAGGATTTATTGCCAAGAAGTATTGTTAAGAAACAGTTTACCAATTACAAATGTCATTAATATTTGTGCTGTTTAACAAGCTTGTACATACCCCGGATCAGGATGTAACGCCCTCTTCTTCATCACTGTCATCGTCGCTGCGTCATTCCCGCTGGCTTCGACAACACCGAATCTGTGGCATTTTTAGTAAATCAACAAGTTTCGCTTTTTCGTCTAATTTCTTTGTTCGCCCATTTTGTTGCCCCTGACGACTCCACACAGTGGCTGATAGCATTAGCCACCTAGCTAATTGTACGAAGAAAAGGAAGGCCGAGTAAATCGAACATATTCGTTGTATTTATGTTTTTGGTTAAACGTCGCGTTACTTAAATAATTAACATGTCGAGTGCTGATCGTGTTTAACCGCAGCTAATGTAAAATAATTCGAAACTCCCTCCGTTTCAAAAACACCGTTCACTTCCCATGATCCTCTCTGGGAGAAGCCTTGCGCCGTTACCGTAGGAACGCGAGACGTGGTGACGTCACCATCGGCCATTTACGCGCTTTAATAAAGTTTAGAAATAGACAGTTTAATTTCATTAGGTTAAATTATAAAGACACCTAATATTATTTGAACGTATTTAAAGTCGGTTGTAACATTTTGGGAGTTGGGAATAAATCAATTTCAATTCGCTTGGAATGTGTGGCACATGCGTTTATTCTCCAGTTGGGGGCACTACAGCACATCACATTGAAGATAATTGGTCCCAATATTTTTAGCAACAGTTAAAATCTCATTTCCATGTCTGTTTAATACATTAACCCCCCCAACTTGTCTATTTCATACCTCTCTAATCACTCATTTTCATCACAATAGTGCTGAGTGATGACATCTGCAATGACAGACAATAAAAACGGGATATTTCTCCATAATGCCCATTAATGGATTCATTTGCTCGTGTCTGCCAGGTGCAGATGGAGCTCTTCATTGCTGTCATGACCAGGTTCTGATGGGAAGTAGCTGAATCAGTCCTTTGTGCTTTTGTCTGATGCTCCACTTGTCCTTGTTAAAATGCATTCAGTTGATCTTCAAAATAAGCAGTTACCTCACTGCTGGGTGGAATTTTTATATTTGACAGTCTTCATTATTCATTTCAAAAGTGCAAAACACTTTAAAAAAAAAAGAATGACAGAATTTTAAAAAATATATGGCAAATCTTCAAAATAATCACATTTTGATGGCATGGTCCGAATTTTGAGGTCCATGCAGACTTTGAGGTTGCTCTGAGCGAAGCAGCAGTAGGTAACACATAGTCATGTGTTGCCAAGCGGAAAAGCCGTACAACAACAACATGTAATTAAGTGAACAATTCCCAATGTTGAATTCAATATAGGAAACACGAGTTGGCATGGTAACCTGTTTTGCCATCTGCAGCTCTATTCATATTCCATTGACACTTGGAGGGGGGGCTTGTCAAGAAACAATTTAATCATGTGTCTTACATGGCAGTGGGTCAGAGCTGTCTTGTTGGAAAAACAGCGCGGTACACTAGTGGTGAGTGTGAGACGGGTGTGATTGTGAATGTGAGTGAGAATGCTTGTTTGTCCATGTGCCCTGCGACCAGTCCAGGGTGTACCCGACTACTCCAGTTGTGTCCAAAATGACCAAATTGGGTAAAAAATGGCCCAACCTAACTTTCTGGGTTTATTTACTTAACCTAAAAAGTTTGCGTGAATGGTTTAAGAGGGTAAAGAAAACGAATGTTCGGTATCCTCGTTTGCCCTTAAAGTTACACCCATATAATGGCTAGAGTTAGTCATTCGTGTAATTGGCCTTTCCTCCTTCTCTCTTTATCGATTCATGACAATAAACTTGTGGTCGCCAACGCCTTGTATCATTGTTTACTTAAAACTAGTCCATCCTGCTCTCCCCTCCTATCCTGGAGACGTTCTCACGTGCTGAAATAAGTCAGTATTTACAATAACAACCTTCTGTCCCGTTTCCCAAAAGAATATTCAACGCAAAATATCATCAGCTAGAAACCACCATTGCCTTGGTTATATTTCAATGTTTTTTGTTTTTTTTGGGGGGGATTAGAACATACATTGGTATTTTCTTTTCATATTTTATTCATAAAAAGTACAACCAGATGAGTGAACAAGTAAGCGAAAGGAAAAAGAACCAAAACGTCAATCAATGTTAACCTTTAGCATGTCACTGGCATTTTGCATTACTTGTAGCATTAAGCTAAGTGGACTTTCCTAAAGTATGTAGTATATTGAATCATGGTGATGGCTGAAAATTAATACCGTTAATAATGATTTTTGGTTTCTTTTTTTAAAATCCCTTTTTAGAGGTAATGCCCAGGAAATAAACTTGTATGACAACAGCAAATGTTGCCTGCCAGCCCTGCAGTCTGTGTTTTAAAGGAGGCAGGTACAAGAGGCGTATTGATTTTCTCATTTATCCCTCAATAAGAGGCCAAACAAGAATGTTATGTATGGGGCACTTTCAAGGCCGGGTGTGGTGACTGGCCTGGAAGGAAGGTCCTCGGGTTGCCTAGCAACCTCTTGGCCATGACAAAAATTCGAGGTGGCCGATAACATTTTTTATTCCCTGCGCGCAGGTTAAAGAAATAACAGTTCTAAAAAAAAGTGCAACATTGAGAAAGAAGAAACTCGACACCTTAATATTTGGACATCTTGCCTGTAATATTTTCATCCACAGATATTTTTTAAAGCACTTGTCTCTATTACATTTGGAAGAGAATCGCAGGGCACATATAAATGACCTCAAGTCTTGAATCAAGCTGCTTAAATTTGATTTGGCAATAAAGGCAGGGTGCACTGGACTGGTTGTTACTTAATCAATCTAAAATGAATGTTTGGGTCAAAAACAACCCACAAAAGGGACAAGCCAACTAATCTATTATTATTACTTACAGTGGAACACACCCTTAAAACTTAAGTAGAAGTGACGTTGCCTTTTAACACAAACTTTAGATTTTTTTTTACCCGTCATAATTTACGCTTCCTTCCCCTTTAAGCGTTTCCGCGAAACAGCAACGTGCTTAGTTTGACAGGGTGACGTCACAACCCTAGACCCGCCTCTTTCGTCCCCTGATTGGCCGAACCGTGGGAATATCCGCGGAGGCAGCCTTGATTGATTGGCTCCGGGGTACGGAGCCGGTTTGGCCATAGCGCCGGGGCTGCGCTCATCATTTTCCCTCAGCTACGTCTCTTTGAGCGGGGGAGCCACCACTAAAACACCGGCGCTTGCTCCGCGGAGCTACGGAGCTGCACAAGATCGGGGAGAGGTAGAAAAAGGATTAAAATAATCGGGGTGGATACGTCGAGGAGTTAAATGGCATCGCGGAATCTTTGGCAAGGAATACACTGGGACTTTCATTCCAGCCAGACGCGGAGAAGATAAACAAGCCGCATGAGAAGAGAAAACTCTGTAAGAAAACCCTTTTGGGGACGACATATTACATCTATACACACGCACACACGTCAATAAACCGTATAATAGAGAGAGAAAGCCTGGCAGGTGTTTAATGCTTATTTATGAGTGCTATCTGATTTAATAACCGTAAATTAGAAGCTGGCGCTGCACATATTTTGTTGTTATGTGACAAGCGATATTTGCATCGAGGCTCTAAATGGGTCTTGCGGGGGTGGGCAAAATATGGCCTGGGGGCCCACACATGGTCCGCTCCGTTCTTTAAATCCGCCCCACCAAGTATTCACATAATAGTGTAATGACAATATACTTAATGTTTATTTTCGTATTATATCCATATTTTTTTCGTGTTCCTGTAAATAATTGGATAATTGTTTTGTTGTAAGTAATAAAAGTTTAATTAAGAATTGATTTAAAGTTTTATGTTTTTCATTTTCATTAATTTGCATAATTAAACTAATTGTAAATATAAAGAGAAATACTTAAAGTAAACAATTTTAATATTTATTTACTATAATGTTGAATTGATTTGTTTTAAATTAAATATTTGTAAAATACCTATGTATTTGACATTTCTGTTTCTATTTTATTGAACAATACCTTAACTGTTTAAAAATGAATACTTGTATTTTTACATAATTAATTAATTAATATAATAATTGGCACATGAAAGGAAAAAATCTTGTTACAATAAAAATTATAGACATTTTTTTATGAATTTTTCAAGTAGTTGGTTAATTAAATTATTATTTTACAAGTCAAGAAATAACTCAAATAAATAAATAGAATAAGAACAGTGTCACTTCTCTTTCCCCACTTAACTTGTTTACTAATCAAAATTTGCCCCTGTAGCTTTAAAGTTTGCCCACCCCTGGTCTTGCCTGTCAGCAGCACTAGTCCATCCCGTGCATGTGTGTGCATTAGACGCTGCCTTTGTGCCCCCATTGAAAGGCGCCTCATGTGTCAGCAGCATCTCCGTGGATCCGGGAAGCACTTTGAAGTGTTTTTATCACGGCCCATTCACCACCGGGGCGCCCCCTCCACCCCAACCCGCCTTCCCTCAAAGCGCCTTTCCGCGTCCATTGTGTGCAGGCCGGAGGTGGCGTGCTCGCACTTCGCCTTCTGCACAGGGTGGAAGGCTGACTGGAGGCGCTGGAGGAAAAAAGGGGCTCTTTTTTTAAAAGATGATTACTGGCCAGGTGTGAAATCCTATCCTGTTTATGGCCGGCAGAGGTGGGGTAGTGCACAGCGAAGAGGAAAAGTGCAATTTAGTGGGATTACCGGGCTGCTTTGCCACCTATGGAGAGAAATGTGCAGGATGTGACGAACGACGACGTTGTCTTTGCCATAAAAGCTTTCAGATTGTCATTTTTATAGATGCTTGTCTACTTAGACTGGCCAAGTGTGCTCTTAAAATTGCCTTTTTGGAAGGACAAAAAGTTAGGGTAGAATATTCAATATATTTTTCTTTTTTTAAATAAATCAGCCAATCGGTTATTAGAATTTTTCCAGCCAAACATCGCAGCGGCAATTCTACTTCTGCAAGAAAGGACACATTTGTAATTTAGCTTCCTGCTTGCTTGCTTTTTGTTTGACGATGGCGGCTGACGCCCGTGGTTAGCTTGCTTAGCGATATACGCCCTTGTGTGATCACCTTTTAGCTGCCATGTGCAATTAGAGGTTGACTGCCATCTTTTGAAATGTGTCTAATTAGTCTTTTCTTTCCAGAGGCAGGGAAGCAGGGGTTAAGGGTGGGAGGTTAAGGAGTAGGAGAGGCCCCCGCGGGTCACCGGGGGAGGTGGTGGGGGACTGTCGGGCTAATCTTTGTTTTGCCTTGCGTGCCGGTGCCCCCGCCATTACTTCAAATTAATAATCCAGGCTGTCAAATTACAATCAAAGGCATCACTATTCGCCTCTCGCTCAAGGTTTCGCAGGGTGGGTCAGTGACCCAATTCCCCCCCCCCACGGCCCCCTCCGAATCGTTCCACGAGGTTATCATAAGGTTATCGCCCACAGGGAGCATTACATACACAGGCTGCTAGGATTTTAATGGTTTGAGGGAATCGTTGACCTTTTACAGAGAAGCAGTAAACTGAAAGCGGCCTGAGGACAGAGAAAGACACATTTATTATTATTGTTGTCATGGATGGGTGATATGGCCTTCAAATTAAATCAGCTTGTTTTCACTTTTCCACCATACTGAAATTTGATTTTTACGGCGGGCGCCCAAAGAGCTTTACAAAAGCCGCATTTGCCAATTTGAAAACTTAACTCGAGAATACGGAACGCTGAAAGTTGAGAGGACAATCAAATGTTGGGATCTTATCTGTCTGTTAAACATTTTTACCATCTGTTTGCGTTTGAAGTGAAGGTTTTTTTCGCAAAGGTTGGATCGCGTAGCCGTTGTCCTTCGACGACGAGCGCGCAGGGATGAGGATAAGATAAGCCCCCTCGCTGTGCTCTGCTTTTACCTTGGGCCTTCATCACAATTCCAATCAACCATCCCTACAAAAATACAATGTTGTGTTCCAAGACTCTTGACTTGTGTTTACAGTATTTAATAAAATGCGACAATGCCAGACAAATCTCTGTATCTGCTCGAAAGGAAAATTACTTGTGCGCCGTCCAACTACAACTTTTATAAACTGCTCGGCAAAAATAGGAAGCTAAGACTTGCAAAGTAGTGGTGATTTTTTTCAGCTCAGGATGATTAACATGCCACGGAACGCTCCGGACATCTGTTCTCGCGTTGGCCGAGGCATGCATTTTACATACATTGGATAGGAAATGATCAGCCTTGGCGGCGTTGAGAGCAGGTTGTTTGATTATCCTCTCGGCAAACCTTAATGTGACTTAAAAATATCTTCCGCAGAAAGGGAAAAAAGAAAAATTGGCTGCTCTTCTAGGGCGCGCTGATAGCAATTATGCAAACTATTATAGAATTTAAGCAGGCCGGCTCTTATCGGCTAATCCAGAAGTAATAGATTCTATTAAAAATGTATGAGGGGTGTAAGGGGGGGGGGTGTTGAATCCAGCAGCTGCACTGCCGTCTATTTCAGTCAGTGTGTGTCAAACTACTTGTCTGCTGCCTCCCATTATTAAGACAGCATCCTGCAGCGCTTCCATACATAATAAGCAATTCATTACACAATAAGAAGCTTGTTATTCATCGATCGCACCACCGTCGCTCATTGTTAATCGCTTGCTTCCAACTAAATGAGCTTTTTGGGGTTTGCATTCTATTATAATTGTCGAATATGTTTGACATGATATAAAAGTGGGATCGGTGTACGAAAAGTCAGCTGGGATAAATTTCTGTTTACTCGTGCTGTAAAAAATGTCTGTATGGACTAGTGACCTATTTTTTTTTTGCGGTAGAACATTAGCATAGCACTCATATGCTAATCCAGCCATCGAGTGAAAAGCCTCATCTCAAGTCCTTTTTTTTTTTTTTTATCTAATCATCAACCAGCTTCCCGAATGAGCATGGCGCACATCCCAGATTAGCAATTAGTCGCTATATTTGCCGTGACCCCTGCAGGGTCGCCGGAGGCCACAGGTGAGCCCGCAGGGTCAGACAGGTGCGCTGCTTCCTGCATAATTTACAAGAGCTCTTCTGACCCCCCCCCCCCCCAACTTTGACGGATGGCGCTGCATGCAATTCTATGTAATTTTTCGGGAATCGTACCGCTGAGCCTTGCTAGTTAGCATAGCGGCGCACAACAGACACATTATCAAAATCTTTTTTGTTGTTGTTTGTTTGTTTTTCCACTTTGAGTTTGAACACAGATTTTTAAAAAATTGTTTTAGTCTACTTGTATGGTAAAGTACATTAAATGGCAAGATTTTCTGACTATACGAGAAGCTAAATGGCTGATAGAAGGTCCATTGTGTGCGACTTCACAATAAAGGCCGTCCGTTCGTTGCCATCCGCCGCTTCGATCTTGCCAGGGCACACGCTGCGGATTGCGGAACGCGCCAACCCTGGCGGCGGTCCTTGCTCGAGTGCTATTTTGGTTATCTCAGCAAAAAGCAATTAGATTGTCAGCAGCTTTCTTACTGCCAGTTTGACGACACATTAATAGCCGGCGGGTATATTTTTTGTCATCAAAATTTAGTTAGCATTTAAAGCTTAATACAGCCGCTATTTAAAGCGCCCCCTTACTGCTCGCCTCCTGACCTTGTTATCGTCCCACAAAGTGCCATCTCATAATCCGTGCGGGGAAAAGATAGAAAAAAAAATCCAAATGACTGCTAAAGCGTCCTTATCGGAAACACCGTAGGGGACAGCAGATGGACGGCAAAGCGCACGGTCTTTATCGCCCCCGGTGAGCCTTCTACGGGCTTCATTGTGCTGCTTATCCCCTCGACGGATGTCACTGGAGACGGATGAAGATTAGTCGCCTGTGCACCTTAAACTTTAGAGGCTTTTCAACCTTATGCAAGACAGAAAAAGAAAGACTTAAGATGAACTCAGGAGACCTCGCATATGTGGTGGATGGAGGACAGGCCTGACTGACATTTTTCTAAGAAAAAAAAAAAAAATCTCCAATTTCTGGCATCATGTATCCAGCACAGATTATCTACTGATTGAAGAGGACCCACTTGGAAGCCCGCACCGTAATGTTATTGTAACAGGAAGAGCGCCCATTGACCCTATTAGGGAGGATGTGGTAGCAACTAAGCAAGCCTGTGTTACATGCAGAGCCGGCAAAAATGGTTCCATCAGAGCAAGGGCTGAGCAATTTTGAAAAAAAAGAAGTCATTTTCAACAAATAAGAAATCTTAATCTTGATTTACCAAATATGGCAATGATCACGCAATATTAGCATACGCTAGTTAGTGTTAGCATGAAGTCCTACAATATTAGCATACGCTAGTTAGTGTTAGCATGAAGCGCTACAATTGCTATCGTAATGTTCCAAACTTGGTTAGTAAATACCGTTCTTATTCCTGAACCCATTTCAGTTAAGAAGACAAAATGTCATTGCTTGTAGTGATTGGCGCCATGTATGTTCTTGGCTCAATTATAGGCTAATGGCCACCCTGTTGTATTCTCTCCCCCACTCCATCCCAGTTTCAAATTATGGCCATAATGAAACATTCACGTCTCATTGTCTGCCAGTAAAAGGGAATTCCCTGGAGAGAGCCTTTCTCCATCTTGTTCCTTTCCCCCTTTCCTGGCACTCCCTAATGGAGGGCTTGTTTTGACATTTCAACATGGAGTCTTTGCTCCCTTTGGATATTAAAAGTGTCGACTTGGAAGTGGGTTTGTCTTTAGTGGGGGGGGGCAAGTACGCCTGGAAGAGATTTTAATGGTCGCTATCATAAAAGCTAGTGGTACTCAAACTGCGCTCCAGGGACCACCAAGCCATAACTTTTGGGTTTGCGAAATAATTTGGAATAAATTAAGCTATGAATATATATTGTGCCATCCTGGAAAAGCTGAAGAAGGAAGCAAGCTTATGGTTTAAAACAGTAACTCCCAAATTATTTATTTCCTATTTTTTTTATTTAATGACAACCACTCAAGTGTTGCCAATTCTCAAATCCCCCGTGAACAACTAAAAAAGTTCTACCAAGGTTTCCCGTGTTAAGGTCTGGCTTGTCCCGCCCCAGCAGGTCCACCTGGGCTGTGTGCAGCCGTGAAGCTCCATCATGCTGGCCTGCATTCAAAGACGGCAGAACCTGTCGTCGCAACATTTGACCTGCGTGCCTAAAAGCCTGGATGTCCTCACGCCGCCATTGCTGCTACCTGCGCCGCCCCCACCGCCGCAGCCACGTACCCGTAAAGGTGAGTCTGAATCTTTTCTGTGTACTCTTCCAATCAAATTTAATCAGTTGTGACATTTGATAGTCCAAAAATATAATGCACTATAATTTCCCTGATGAATCACTGCACTATTGTTTGAAGCCTCCGCTCAGTGTTTGTGCTGCATTTGAGGTAATTAGACCTCATTGGGTTCCAGTTTCATGCTTCCTGAGGTCACGGAACCTATTAAAAGAGCCATAAAAGCTCTGATGTAACAGGTTCAATTGGAGTAAAGAGACTTTTCCCCTCCCTCGTACGCACGCTCCCATTTCTGCTTCTCCCTCGGTGAAGTCTTTGCCTTCCCTGTTATGAAATATTAATTGGGAATCAGTGGAGAGCTTGTCTGCTAAACGTCGGAACAGAAGGGCCCGGTTGGCCTCGGGGCTGAACGGGTGGTCGAGGGGGGGGTCGGTGTTCTCATCATGTTTACCTGGGGGGATGCGGACGTAATCCCCCCCACCCCCGCCCTTCCCCTCCGGGATGTGCACAGCACCCCTACGGCGGCCAAGCTGACATTTGGAGCACGAGCACGGCGGCGGGAACTCGCTCTGTGTGGCCTCCTCGCTAAATGAGTCCTTGTTGGATCCAGTTAAATGGGGACATCCTTTCGCTTCGCTTTTCAAAGCCATTTCCATTTTTAGCTGTCAATAAATGGAAAGGGAACGGACATGAAAGCTCGCAAGCCCAAGAGGCCCATTTCTGTGAAACCACTGTATAAGGAATTATGCGATCGGCAGTGAATGAACGACCCGCTCTCTTATCTCGACTTGAAAGCCGGGCCTGAAAATGCATCCCCCCCCCCCCACGCTTGCCCTCATCCCTCAACGCTCCCCCCCCCCCCCATGCTGCTGGCCTTGCTTGGACCCGGTTTAGAGGGGAAACTTTGCCCACGCTGGGCCAGGCGCCACAGAAACAAATGAAGAGTGACACGGGCGCTGAGGAGCCTCCTGGAGTGCACACACACACACACACACACACACACACACACACACACACACACACACACACACGGGGCTAAGTGTTCGAGCCCGAGGTCATGCTGCATGCATTTGCCGAGATGCAATGGAGACAAAAATGGGGAGCACAGTAAACACTCGCCTCTACACATTTTTTTTTTTTCTGGAACATAAACTATCAGATGAAATATGCACCTTGGTCATTCCAAAATTGGGGGCCGATTGAGGTTTTTGAAAAATGCCAGATTTCCAAAATAAATCATTTACAATTTAATCAAATTCTTCCTCTTTTTTTGATGGGCATTGCACCCGTGAGGATCGGCGGTATATTTCTATTCCGCCGTGTTTGTGGAAGACTTGTCATACATAAATAGAGAGTTAGTGTGAGGGACATCCAAGAGCGTGTGCTCCGGTGTCAACATGCCCCGGCCGGCGTCTGCTTTTTCCATTTCCCATTTCCCGTCATCGGCGACGGCGAGGTTGCGACGACCACAGGGGAGACGTGAACAAGCAACCCTACAGCAAATAAATATTAATGCATCCTATCTTGCTCTAGTTTTGATATATTTCAAGCCTTCCATACTGCTTGGGTCAATTTTAGCTGTCATGAAAAATAACGTGAATGTCAATCTTTCACCGTGAATTCGGATGACTTTTCTTGAATTGGCCAATATTTATCATTGTACAGGTGCTCGTTGATTTTGAAAATATGCAGCCCTCTTAAAATTCTTAAAGCTTTCCAAACGGTGAACCGCGACTTAGCGGGTGAACGCCGTTTGCTATCGTCCATCTGGCGCACCCCCCAACGGGCATAATGGGGTACGAGGGCCCGTTCATCACCGCTTGCCTAGCTCGGCATTGACAGGTTGAGGTGCCGACTGTTATGCGGCAAACAACAGATGACTGGAGGGAAGGCCAATTAATTACAAGGTTTTAATGACCGGACTTACCGGGGCCAAGCGTGCGCATCAGGGAGGTTGTCATGGCAACCGTTCCAGGTTTGCTTTTTTTCAACGCGTTACAAATGCGCAACGCTCCGTCTCGGGCCGTTATGTTAAATATCACGACTCGCTAAATACGCCGAGCTGTAATTAAGTACGCTCCGAGTCGCTCTCTTGTTATCACAGCAAAAGCGCTCGGTAGAAAGATTCGGCGTGAAATCAAAAAAAAGAGCGGCGCTCGTGTTGGGGAAATGATTATCACGGAATAATGCATGAACGCCGGTGTTATCTCGCCTGAGAATCGGCGGATCCAGCGGGCCCTCGGCGTTAAGCGTCCCCTCAGGGTAACAGCTGGAGGTCGTGCAAAGGGCTTGTTTTGCCCGTAAATCAGTGATTAACTCTTAACTGCTCCCAAACAATGAGGTATCCGCTCTAATCTGGAGAGGAGGGGGTGTAGGATTCAAGTGTGACCACGGGAAAAAGATTAGCCTGTTTTTAAGAGGCAGAAAGCATGGCAAGGGTTTGTTCAGGGGGAGGAATAAAAGCTTATGAAAGACTATTTACATACCAGCGCCAACAAAAGTGCTGAATATTTCCACGTTCATGTTTGCATAACTTGGAAGCGTGCCCACAATGCACGGCGGTGGTGAAAAATTGATTGGATGAAATCGGGATTATGGGAAAGTGCGCCAATCATCCAACGGACACCAATTAAGTGACATCGTAAATTTGTTTGGAAATACTCTTTAACGTGTTTGACTGTTTATTCCGTTAAAGAAAGAACTAAAAAAGCTGCGTGGGGGATTACATTGTTTTAATTATTTCATTTTTAAGGATGAGATGACCCCGTAATGAGAACTACTTCTATAGAAGGAGCAATTAAATACCTCCTGTAAATCTTATCTACTTCAATCATTGTGGTGAGGGGGCGGCATGGCGAGGTCAAATAATTAAGAATTTGTCAGCGCTGCATGATGTCGTCCGCTATTGCTTGTTTTTCCACACTGTTGTTTTCCCCCGCCTGTGACGCAGCGTGCGGTCGGGCGGGTTCCTGGGTGATCAAGGTCGGGCTGTTAATTATCTTTGCGTGCCATTTCTTTACCTGACAACGCTTGATGGTTGCTCAGGGGGACCTTGGCTTTCTCTTGCTTGTTTTTGTTGCTTATCTTTAATTGATGCGTAGTAAATATTAGCAAAAAAAAACTGTGACAATCTGCCAAATAGTGAGACATTGAAATGTATTACAACACTTCTAAATGGATGAAAGCTTAGGTTTTAAAGTATTGCGACGAATTTTAGGCAATTTATAGGATCCCACCCACTGCAGCATGGGGGGGGGGGGGGGGGGGGGGGGCTATTAACTAATGAGGTTTCCATAGTAGCGCAGCCATGCAGCCACAGTGGGAAGTGCAGCTGTGTTGTGTCTGGGCGGCTCTGACATGGCTCTAATCTCTGGCCTAACAAAACAAGACGCCCTGCTCCTCACACACACACGCACACACACGGCGACATTTTCACAGAGAACCACGTCTTTTGATTTTCTTCTCGCTAAATTAGCCATGTCTTATAATTGGCCAACATTATCCAGCATGGAAAATAAGAGCACTTTTCTGCAATTAGGCTTTAAATGCATCATTGGACGTCCAATCATCATCCCATGTGAACAGTTTTATCCCTTACGTTCATAAATATTAAATTATTTGCCAAAGGCTATAAATGTTTTTGGCATCCGACGCGGATTATCACACAAGCATAACTCTATTTATTATCAATAAAATATTATTTTAATCCTAACCCTAAGGATGATTTAAAAAAAAGGATTATTTATACTTTAAGGATTCTCTATAATGGAATATTTGAACCTCAGTGATTATATTACGCCTAAACTGAAAGCATGACACTCCCTCGGGTTGCGCAATTTTCAATACAACTATTCAAACAAATAATAAAGTTCAGAACACAATGACTGAATTAGGTTTGTTAAGAAAATATAGACTTGAACTATAGGGCAAAAGTTCATCTTCAGACCTCAAGAGAATGAAACATCATTCCGATTACAAAGCTGCATTCAAAACCTAACTCCGAGTTTCCCAATGACAACAATGACCTCTATTTTTAATTTTTCCTACGGGTCAAGAGGCAACCAGCGATCCGAAATGGATCGTCCGTAGAGATTCCGTGAGTATTAAGGTCTCTCCCGACATGGCGGATGTTATTGTTTTTGGTGGTGGTGGTGCTCCACATACTAAGCAATGTTTTGCTTGGTGGTGTTTTTGTTGAATTCCCTCCAGGATTGAACCCTCCGTCCTCACCCCTCCATTTTAAACACCTAATTTCTTTCTTTCATGGGAAGGATCGTGTAGATTGAATCATTTTCACAGTCGTGGTGGGTGGTAGAAGGGGAGAGGGGGGTGGGGGTAGTCTCACCCAGCGTGGGCCTGAAATGAAATAAACTCCTGAATCAATTTCAGACGGGAGCAAGCTCGCTCGCCCCCGCAAAGCTGGAATTGGTTTTGTTATTGAGAATTAAATGAAGTGTAGTTTTTATTCTCATTGCACACCCGCAGTCTGCTGATCCCAGCTGACTCGCATCTACTTTAATAAAAGCGACACCGCGAGCCGGCCGTAATTTACAGCCCGGTCTTCGTTTATTGTTTCAAACGGGGCCACCTTTTTTTTCAACCTTTACATCATCGCTTGGCGTTAAGCAGCCTTGAAATTACCCCAGCTAATGACATTTAAATCAAGTCGCCGTTTGTCCCGCTGTCGACTTCTCCGCTCACGATTCAATCTTTGCCTCGACGTTTTTTGTCACGGTTTGAGCTCAGCGGCTGCGGACTCCGTGGCGATCCAGCCATCCATTTTCTATAGTGCTCATTTTCATTTGCTGCAAGCCATCTGGGCGCACTTTGGGCAAGGAGTGGACTGACTGAATACGAGACTTATCGCTCACTTCTGTCTTCCTCCGTTTTCCAGGCGAATCACCCTCGGCGGCTTCCCGGTACCCGTCCCCCGCCGAGCTGGATGCCTTTGCCAAGAAGACTGCCAGCAGTCCGCTGTGCATCAAGATCTTTCCCTCGGACATCCGGGTGCCGCAACACAAACAGCTGAACAAGACGGTGAACGGCTTGGACACCACGGGCCAGAGTTATAGTCCCTACTCGCAACCCTACTCTGGAGGCTACCGGGGTTTGTTGGCCATCGGCAAGGCGGCAGCGGTTAAGGGCGTGCTGAAAAACTCCGAAGGGAAAAGGACCAAACAGGCGCACAGCCAGGCTTGTCTGACGCCGTATAAAAATCCAGTGAATGGTGGATTTGCCGTCAGGCCGGGGCATAAGGCCTATCACGTAAACTCGTGTAAGTCCGACGTTCCCGCGGAGACGCTTTGTTCTAGCGGAGATCACGGCTTGCTCCCTCGCTCTGAGCTGGCGGAGGTTCAGAGCCTGATGAGGCAGCTGAACAGAGTCACCAGGGCAGGGGGCGAGGCGAGGCCCAGCCCCTCCCTGCAGGCGGTGGCGGCCGTGGCTCACTCGGATTTTGGCGCCGGCATCCCCCCGACGCAAAGTAGCATGGCATTCGGCGGGGCGGTGGTCCCCACGCAGAGCGCCGCCCGCGTGGCCCGAGCCGACTACGCCGCCTGGCAGCACAGGCATCAGGTGTACCAGCAGGGAGCCACCAGGATGTATAACCTCGACTCCGGCGTTGCGCAATCTCCCGAAAGCTGCCTGCCTTTGGCGTCCTCTACGTACGGGGTACATCCATCCATGCAGGGTCACTTTTCGGTCAGACACTTCTTCACGCCGCTGTGGGACGGCCTCACCGCTACACCCAATAGCGACTGCTACGCTTCTCAGGTGCCGGGCACCATGGCGCCCCCGCATCCCGGACTCCACCACCAGACACATTTCCACCCTCCCCCTCTTCCAGTTCCTGTTCATCCTCAGGTAGCGGTGCAATCTCCGAATTGAAATGTTCGATTAACAGAAATGTATGGAAATTTACTGGAAATTTCTCCCTCAGGTCTACGGCACAGAGCAAACCGCCTGCTGCGGGCCGCCGAGCGCGAGTCTGTGCCACGCCGCAGCACTCAGCAGAAGTCTGCAGTCTCTGGAGTGCCTCATCAGTGAAATCCAGCCGCCCTGCATCAAAGAGCGCATGCTGGGCCGCGGGTACGAGGCCGTCGGGACGCAGCAGATGCTGGAGCAGCAGCAGCAGCAGCAGCCTCATCATTCTCATCATCCGCACGCCCACATTCAGCTTCCCGTCTACAGATGAGTTGCGACGCGGCCGACGACGTTTGTACAGTGGTCGTCGAAGTCGGAGTTTGACCAAAATATTCAGGAAGTCCCACAAAAATTACCTCACTCTAATTCACAACTATAAATGTTTTGAATTGGATGGATTAAACCTTAAACTATGACAAACTATTAAACAACAGTTTTCAGTTCCCCAAGCGGCGTAAGAACATGAGGTCACGAAAAACTTTAAATATTAATACTGCACTTAAATATGGGGGGGATATTTAAATAATAATTCAAAGCATTGCACGTAAATTTTAAATAAAAATGATACCTAAATAAACACTTAAAAACAAACAATATTGAACTTCAAAGTTAAATACAACTGAACTGTACTCGGGCAGGGATTATTTCGTAAACCACTGGAGGAGAATATTAGTCGTATATACATTAATCTATTTGACTTTTCCCCTGAAATTTTTGGTTGAATTCCGAGTTCCGAAGGCCCACTGACTGTTCTCGGTTTTACGTGTCAAAGGACTCTGAAGGAAAACGATAATCATGAGCCAGAATGCTGATTCCTCTGCCATTATATCATACTGATGTAGAGCGCCTACAGTGACCATTGTCTGCCATAATAATAATATAATAATAATTATAAACAAAGAGTTACTGTACTTGAAATTGCTTGCCCACTCCCCAAGAATCATGAACACTCAGGCTTCTCCAATATGATTCTCATTATACGGAGGCATGGGGGTAAAGATGTGAATATTTTTTTGTGTCATACATTACTGAGAATGAGTAAAGCTTTTATCTAGAGTATGATAAATATTCTGTCACATTTTTTAAAGTCTTAGTTAATTTTAATGTTGTCCGCCGCAGGTCAGGTTGAGCAGAATTCGATTGTGTTTTGACCTGATTTTTGTTTGTTTCGGGGTCTTTTTTAAGAGCCAAACCTTCACTGGACATACTGGGTGAACAGTTTAATCCAACCCAATATCAAGAGCTGTATTGGAAATTCACAAGATTTCTCCTGAAATTTGAATGCTGCTCTTATATTGGACCCCATTAGACTGTCCAGGTGTACCTAATATTGTGGTTTCCTCTCTATAACTGTAACGAGGCAACTGCACACAATCGCTGGTACTTGCTTGTGTGTCTGCGCTGCTTGTATAATATTTATTTATATTGATTTGTATGGAGGCTGGGGAGGGAAAAAAAAGTGTGTCTATCATTATTAAGTGCAATTATTATATCTACGGACATTATGAGGTATGTTGTTGAAATATGTATGTACATTATGACTTGTCCCTTTTTTGCCCTTTGCTTCCTCATGAGGATTGTCAAGTAAATGACATTTTTGTAGATCCAAATAATTGTGGTTTTCCATTCATTAACTGACTTTAATCCTATTTTTCCCCCATGAGAAAATTCTTTTGCTAGACTGACTATAAATAATGCAAATCTCAAAGAGCTCATTGTCATACCTTTGTGGCCTTCACATTGGCCATGTGAATACACCACATAAATGAAATTAATGCCAGCATTAGCCGGTCTGTATTACAAAACAAATGACCCAGATGGAAGCTGTAATAGTATTCCGCTCACTGGTTAGGGGGCTAAAACAGCAACACGGGCTTGATAAGTAATAATCCGAGCCTTAAAGGTCAGTGTTGTTGTCATTGAGGCGCAGTTGTCGGGGGGGTGATTTGCTGATTTGAGCCTATTGTATAGCAGGCTTGGACGTGGGGCGTTTTTCATGCTATTTATCTGTCAGGACAGGCCCCGGCGCCGTGCTGATAAACCAACCTGGAACACAGACGTGCTCTCCCCCTCTTCTCTCCTTTCTCGCTGACGATTAGTTCGGGCCCGGCTCCTCCGGGAGGGGAACAGGAGCCGCTCCGACCTCCTGGGACATACTTCAGATAAGGCGGCCTGCAGATGGAGGAGAAGGAGAGTTGATCTGGTGGGATTAGCGCAGGGAAATGAAGGAGAAAGGAAAGGTGATCCTAATCTCTTTTTCCACGAAGATGAGGAATTAAATTGTCTTCCAATAAAACTCTTAAACTGACTGAATTATATAGACGTAGAATAAATGATTACATAGTGCAGTAGTGCCTTGATATGTCTCAAAGGTTCAGTGACCATGCTCACAACTTAATTCTCTCATAGAACATAACAATTACAGAAATGTAAACAATTAAACAGTTTGTGCATCATTCATTTATTGCGGGTCCTGTTTTGCGTGATTTGGCCAATGGGGGGCAGTATAATACAGTCATGCTGATTCAAACGAAGGATAGGCTAGCAAGTTTGACGGACGAGATCTGTACCTGCAAAAAGTACACAACCATTTTTGTCGGACTATTTTTACACTCTGAAAATAGTTCATACTTTGACAAGCATCGTGTCCACAGTCGTAAGGGGCAAAAGAAAATAATTTATATTTACGTGTAGCGTTGTCGCTCCAAAACGTCACAATTGTGACGTCACTGTAGAGTAGCAAATCAAGCCAACACTGCCCTCTAGAGCCCAAACGATGTATAGTCTAGTATAGTTAGAAAAGGAATTTCTAACGCTCGTAAACATAAAAAAATCTAACCAAATCTTTATTTTTTGAAGAAATTAATGTTGTTTTAGCAATAATGCTGAACGCTGGTGACGCCACTCCCAGCAGTCACCACATAAAACAGGTGAATCGAACTCACTTTTCAAGTGTACAAAAGAACTTGAACTGCACTCGACTATTAACTTCCTGCAGCCTGGCAAACGTCTTTACTTTAATTTATCAACAATTTTACTGCATGTTGGCGTTAGTGTTCATTTTACTCACATTTCGGTACTCCGTAGCCTTTTTCCGGTTTGTGTTTTGCGCCAGCACGCAGCAGACCAATAAGAAGGAAGCAACGTCACGTGGTTTTCTGTGACTCGCTTAGAACCGCTTGGATTTTATTTTTATTTTTTTTACCACAGTCTTATTTAATTTGATCAAGGATGGAATTAGGTAGTTCTAATTACAGTTCTAAAAAAATTAACTAAATTTAAACAAGCACAACCTTTAATCAAAACACAGCATATGTATATCACTTTTAGGAAAATTGTAATTTTGTTATAATGTCTGTCACAATACATCTTAAATACTTTTTGACAACATTGTCCATTGGTCCATTCATATTAAGGCACTTGTATTCATGAAATAATGTTAAGGAGGGCTGCATTAAAAAGACACTAAAATGCAACACTCAAGTGTAAAGCTTCACAAATTCTGTTATAAGGGACAAAACAAAATAAATAATATAAAAATGCACACGGACGGCAGATAAATGAGGCCCCGCTGTCCTCCGACATCAAACTGTGTAGTCCATCTCTGCATTGAGCCTCACGTACATCTCATAGATAGCATCAACAGTGGCAGTGAAGTTGACCAGGAAGTGACGCAGGTTTTCTAGACATTCTTCCTCTTTCACGTTCTCTCCTTTTGACAGCGCCTTGAGGAGGTCGGCGCGGTAGGGGGCCGCGTACAGCGCCGTCTGGAAGATAGGAAAAATAAACAAGCGATTCATAAAATGTAGATCAGGGCTGGGCAAACTTTCATGCCCAGGGCATTCTTAAAAGATTTGAACCAAAAATATTTCTGAATAAATATTTTAAAAAAACAAAGAGTTTTAAAAGATTAAATGGAAATGTTTTGTTCTTAAAAGTCAAATACAACTGAACTACACTTAAATGTACTCAACCCAATTTAAAAAAGTTTCAACCACAAAGTTTGGCTATTTATTAAGATGAGTCTTTTGCTTACCACTAGGGGGCTCTGCATACCACTATGTTGTATACAAACAGTACTACCGTCTGATGTTCTCATGTTCTGCAGATGCTTGTGTGGGTTTTCTCCTAATACTCACAGTGAAAATCTTCTGCACAAACCACCCGTGGTATTGCTTGAGCGCCTGCTCGTAGGCTTTGGTAATGTTAATGCGAATGAGGTTGGGTTGGTTCATATCTTGTTCGCCGTCGGCCAAACTCTGTAGCAAAACCTGGATGAAACGGAGACCCCTGAAACGGATAAATAATGAGGCATGTTGCGGACACGCCTGCCGAATAAAAGTGATTTTACTGCTTTGGTGTACCTAATGTAGTGTCTGCTGCCTCACCTCTTGAGCCACATGAGAGCCAGCGTGGCTCCCGCTTTGGGCCACTCGGCCCCAAGGTCTTGCCGCTCGGCCTCCAGGATCTGCTGCAGGGTGACGTACCGCTGCGGGTCTTTCATGTAAACTTCTTTAATTTTCTGTGGACACGTATTCACACAAATAACACAACCATTTCCATGATCAAGTCACACATTCATCTCAATCACACTCACCGTGATGTTGCCAGTAATGTCTGACTTGATGGGCGAAAAGACTTTGGAGCCCAAACAGTCTGAAAGAAAAAAGTGACATTTAAAAGTGACGTTTTGTTTTTTAACATATAGAGGCACATTTATAAATGGCGTAATCTTCAATTAAGTGCCCAACACGGGGCTGTCAACCCGTGAAAAAACAAAGTGTAACCCGTCGCCGGGGTCACCAATGACATCATTCATTAAAACTAGTTCAGAGTCATATAGCAAGTGAACTATGATTATTTACCAAAGAAGGACGGAAGGTGAGAGACTGTCTCCAGGAAGAGTTTGGTGTTGACGGAGTTGTCCGGAGGCAGTTCTCCGAAGCTGTTGTCCAGAAGAAGAGACATGTTGATCGTCCTTCTTACAACTAACTAGTCTTCATGAGCTGCTCCCGTACAAACAACCCGGAAGTTGCCTCTCACCGGGTAGGAGGCGCCTGTCGGGCCGCCTTTGGGCTCAGGTGTCCCTCTTTTCTTTCGAAAATGCATTTAAAGCACCTAAATTTGTTTCTATCCGTCTTATTAAATTATATAAAGCAAATTTCGATGGTTTAACTTTCGAAAGTTGTTCTCAAGTCGCGCGGTGATGACGAAATATTTCGGTCACAAAATTAGGGACACCTGTGTCGTCATACTTTTAAGCGACAGGTGTCAATGGAATTTTGTTCCAATTTATATAATAAATTTCTCATTAACTATACACTCAAACATTACATAATTCATTAAATGAGACATTTTAAAATTCTTTATATGTATTTTTGTATGCTATCGATGCCCTAAAATTAATATACACTGCTACTCACAAAACATAATGGGTAGAGATTTGTTGTTGGGTAAACTGAATTTAGAAGAAAAAAAAAATTCTCCCATCCCAGAATAAATATGGTAAGTTGCGGCAAACAAATACAACAGGCTGGAAAGTTGATGGCACCTGTTAAAGGCAAACATTTTATATTCATAGTTGGACACAATTGTGTTTGACAATGTTTTCTTTGCATTACAGTGCATAAACAAAGCAAGATGACATTGAATGGCATCTCTTCTCTGCTGTTTGGAGACTTAATGTAACTTAGACCAACTGGGCTCCGTGGGGCCGAGGTATTCTGTTACTTTTTCCATCGCTGGCATTCGGGACTGAAAGTGACACGTTAGATCAGAGTTGATTGAAGGGCGCATTTACCTGGATCCGAGTTTCCCAAACTAGGGCTCCAAATAGTTTGGGTTTTGCGTTGAAAACACTTCAGAGCACTTAAAGGGGACTTGAGAAAATAAACGCTGGTAATTTTTTCCAAGAGGTATGACATGCACTTTCATAAATACAACAAGAGCATTTGGATTAAATCTGATAATTACATTGATACATACATTTTTATACACAGCGGAACCTCCACAGTTGGACCAAAGTGGTGCAATTCAAGAGCAAAAAAAAAATTAGCTTATTTTAATTTTGTAACAGCTTGATTGTATTCCATTTTGAAAATGACTTATTTCAAATAAGCAAATTTGTTCAATCTATCTATGCCAGCAACATATAGTGGCAAGCAGAACATTTCAATTATTTTCCACAAGGGGGCAGTAGGCATAATGACTTTACCCTAATTGACACTTTTGTTTGGTGTGCTGTCTGACATAAAATATGCCCCTTGACTAAATAAAGGTTATGCTTCTATAATGCTAAAATGTGAACTGAATTAAGGTGTTCCACTTTGGAGGTTCTGCAACATTTGCATAACTTGATATAGATTTCACATGAGCTGCTGAGGACATCTCCCACCCACACACACACAAACACACACGTGTATACACACTCACACACTTTCAGAAGTATGGCTGTACCAAAAACACTGATGCAAGATACAGTGAACCCTGACTGATATTCACAAATTCACCTATTCACGATTTTCCCATGGAACCTAAACCGGGCTCTTTGTTGAAAAGTTCACCTATTCCCGGCTCAGTCCGTCATGCTTTAAGAAGCTTTAAGATCCCTGGATTGTTAGCGAAAGTTACAGAGAATCTTCACCGCATGTTTTTTCTCTGCTGAATATTGCAATAAGCACAAGCTAACAACTGGTGATAATTGATAATTACTTTTTTCCAAAATTAAATCTTTATATGTTGGGATCCTACTTTAGAACTATTCATCTTCAAAAATAAGGAATTTCTCCGCTCGTTTGTTTGCTATTCGCAAAAAGGACTCTGCTCGAATAGCGAGGGGTTATCGTAGTTGCCATGGTGATATATCCTCCCAGCTTTGTAGCAAAGGGTTGAAACTGGGGTTAGCCACAAATCCATGAAATATCGCCATTGCTATCAGTGGAATGCTAATCGCTAGCTGCTGCAGTTGTGAGGTAACCTATTCTCCATCTAAAACCAGGGGTTTGGAAACTAGGGTTTGTAAACAATTCTCCATAAAAGATTGCGTTGTATCATTTTCAAAACGTCGGAAAAAAAGTAACTTAACTGTCATAAGATTAGACATTTTCTAAATAAAAAAAAAAAAAACATTTTTAATTCTATTCTTTCTAACCTTGACGTTTTTTCACCTCTCACAAATAAGCAACTGTTCAATTCCTATGGCACATTTGGTAATTCAGCTTACTTGCCGTTTTTCTCCGCTGGAACTGAAAGCTTGTGAACCCCTGGTCACTGTTCGTTATCAAGCTAAGAATAAATACTGTTCAATTTCCCAAGTTAAAGGAATGTAATTCTCTAGGACGTGAAATGATCATTTTGGGGGGGGAGGGCTGGAGGGGATTCTAGCTAGTTGCTATTCTCTTTGGTGGTTACGGTGACGAGCTGTTTGGCAGCTTTGGCGATGTCGTAGGCGCACTGGATGACCTGTTGTGTGACCAGCTGGACATCGGCGGCGGCGGGAGGGCACGGGCCGCGGCATTCGCCGTGTAAGCGGCTGGCGCTGGAGGTGAGCAGCGACAGGGAGCTGCGAACCGTCTCAGAGGACGGCCTCTGCCAAAGAAGATATCAGAACAGGTCATATTGTCGCAGAGGGTGGCACAATGAGCAAGAGTCTGCACATTGTGTAGTGTTGTTTGGTAAACACATGCGAGGTGTTGTGTTACCTTGGGAAACAGAGCGGCCATCTCCTTCACAGCCACACAGATTTTCTCTGAACACGGGAGGAAGCTGCCCGGAGTCACACAAATGCATGGTCAGTGCTAAAGCCGTGTCATTTACTGAATGCATATATAATTATTTTCATTTATTTATGTACGTATTAACATTTATTTGCATCAAATGGGATTTGTATGTTTTGTCATTAATTAATTTATTTTTTATGATCATCCTAATAACTGAATAATGGTTTTATCTATTATCATCTATTATCCTGTTTTATTCTCGACAAGAGATTTGCATTTTCACACTGCTGCACGTGCAGTAAGTGTCGCATCAACTCCAAACAAAGGAGCTGATTCACACAGGCCAGAAAAGACAGCGATGTCACGGCGATGGCCCCATTTTGTCTGTTACGAGTATGGCTCACGCTGTATGCATTTTTTCCCCCGAATTTATTTAAACTGGCAGCGAATATGTACAGTTGAATAAGCATTTAAAGAAGGCTTAGTCGGACATGCATGAAATGTAGCGCACTAATGTGAAAGTGAAGACAAATGGCAGTGAGCACACGAGCTGCAATGAAAAGTTTCTTGTAATTGTTACATTCTGTGATAAAAAAAAAAAAGTAATGTGTTCCAAAGAATACAGCTGCTTGCTTCTCTTTCGCAGCATTTGCCTTGATGCTCGGGGCGACCAGTATGAATGAGTCCCGGCCAGTCATGTCTATGCCCTCAAGTTAAACATTACTATGTGCTGACCTAGAAACAACGAAGATGTAGGATGCACACGTTAAAAAAAAAAAAAAAAATGGTTTCGCTTCATCTGGTGTGTTGGCTTTGGCCACCAGGGGGCAATATAATACAAGCAATCATAAGTAATAGTACAAAAAAGAACAAGTTCTCAAAACAATTAAGTGATTAACAACATATTTACCGACTTAGCGGAATTGATTAGTTGTCAATTAATTTTGGCACTTTAGTATTATTATTATTAAAAAAAAAAAAAACTGTGGGATGCCGTACCTTTCGTGTTTGGTCTCCTGGG
Organism: Syngnathus scovelli; assembly: GCF_024217435.2. NCBI lineage: Eukaryota > Metazoa > Chordata > Actinopteri > Syngnathiformes > Syngnathidae > Syngnathus > Syngnathus scovelli. The sequence goes on along the minus strand of NC_090859.1, from coordinate 10,655,387 downwards.
CGGCCCTTAGAAGCTCCTGAATGTTCTTGGTGATCTGCTCCGTCTTACAGATGACGTCCTCCGTGCAGGGAAGGGCGGCGGCGTCTTCCTCATGCTCCGTCTCACCCTCGGCCATCTCAAAGTTTGCCAGGGGGCCACTGAAAGCGCACAAAATAGGGGGAGAGGAGTTTAAACCATATAGTGTCGTTGAACTTTTGCAGTTCGACCCAAGACATTTCTTACCCACTATCTTCTGGTTCACAGTGGCTCGGCGCAGTCTCACAGTTGAGCATGGCACTGTATGCCTCCAAACTGCAGCCCTGTGGGGACACCAAGACAGTTAGCATCCCATCCAAATGCGCAAACAAAACCGCACAGTCATGCATTGTCGGTTGCAAATAGGACGACAAGCGAAAGGATGCGATTAGTCGATGCAAACAAATGCTGGCGTGAATAATGAATGTTTTCATCGAGGGCCAAGAAGCACATTTCAGCTTTTTTTCGGGGGCATTTAGACCCTGTGGCTTTAATCAAAAGCGATGGTGCGGACGGCAAGACAAGCCAAGCTGCTTTTAAAGAGACGCACGTCAGGTGAGAGCGCAAAAAGTGGAGGGCGGGGGTGCTTTTTGCGGAGCCCTCCGGTACTTAACCCTTCGAGATCTCTCGTCCCGTGACCAGGACAGGGAAGAGGGGAAGGATGGGAGGGAGGAAGCGGCCGTTCCCAAAGGACCCCTCCCCATCTAGAAAAGGGTCACACCAAGTTCAGCCAACTCCAATCAAATGAATGAATGATCTCACAAAACCACCACCAGCTCCAAGCCAGGCATGTATACCGAGTCACGTCAACGGCCGAGCGGGAGCCGCAATGCCCCGGCGGCGCTTACGTTGGTGGGGAAGGGCTGTAAAACGACACCGTCCTCCCGCCGAGCGGTGGCGTCGCGGTGGGGGGACTGTCTGGGGATGGAGCCCGTCTCGTACATGGACATGGCGCGCACGCCTCGGGTCTGGCGCCGGCCCGCGAGCCCCTGGACCTGGTGCGGCGCGGCGGGGGCCTGCCACCGTAGCGTCGTGTTCTCCGTTTGCAGGGAGTTCAGCTGAGGGAGGACAAAAGGGGTGACATGAAAAAGTGGGGTGTTCATCATGGAGGAAATTGCAGCCAAACCTCAAGGAAAAAGCATTTCAGCTGATACAGATAATTTATTACTTATGTTTGTTTTAAAAAAAAAAAAATGTGGCAAAAGTCACAAAGCTGGGCTTAAAACCGCCGTGTGAATGAACCGGAAGTTAAGCAAAATAGATCTCCCTGGCAGGAGAAAAAGGAAACGGAAGCTTTGGGTGTTTCTGAGCAGCGCAGCACAGGAAATGAGACAACAACAACGTCTGATTCACCAAGAGGTTTGGCACTTGACTAACCTTGCCCTGCATGGCTCGCAGCTCTTCACTCAGGTGACAGTTGACTTTGAGGAGCTGTTGGATTTTGGCTTCCGAGGCGGTGAGGGCGCTTTTCACGTCCATGAACTCCTGCACCGTGATGGGGCCTCCGTCCGACAAGTCGGATGACTCGGAGCTCTGATGCGCGTCAGCCAAATTCATTTGATTAGTGTTGGGTGAAAGAAAAAGAGAGAGAGAGAGCAGGCGGCTAGCCAAACCTTGGTCCTTCCATCAGTGCCGTTGTCCCTGCGGATGGCATCTTGGACCGGATCTTCATCCGAGGCCACGCTGTCGTAGTCGGGCTGGTCGTTGTCTTGGCTCTCGCTGCTGTGGCGACTGTTTATTCCTTGCAGGATCAGCTCCACGCTCTCTGTAGACACAGACATTTTGTAGAGACGTACAATAACAGGAAAATAATTTTCTATACGCCAATTGAGCGCGACCCAAAAAAAACATCGCACCTTTGGGACTGTCACAGGAATTCCCCCACTGCCGACGTTTGGCGTCCGTCAGAATATCGATGACCAAGGTGGCAAATTCATGGGCGCTAAACCTCGCCAACTTCTGACGACCCTGAGGGAGGAATTCACTAACTAACAACAATACACTTAAATATGTATTTTTTTTTTTAAATGGGGGCAGAACTTACTTGGTTTCTGGTGGAGGAGTACTCTGGGTTGACCGGCAGGAAAGGCACCACCGTGGTGTCTGTTACCAGCGTGCTGTGGTTCTGAGTGGCCAAACACACTAGAAAAAAAAAAAAAACACACAAAATAAATGGACGTACTTGCCACTTAAATTTATGACTATACAAATTGTCTCTGGAGCTTTTCCACCTAAGCTTTGTTCCACTCACAAACAATTCAGCTAGAATTTCATTTGGCCAATTGAGGATCAAGCCGGGGAGTGTGTGTGTGTGTGTGGGCGGGGGTGATCATCCATTAGCAGCATTAGTCGTGCTGCCTTCAAGGTCATGTTGTTGTCACAGGAAAAATGACGACGACTCGAAGTTGATTTCTGAAAAGTCACGGTGACTGTGCGCTTTCATGTTTTTGTTCATTTTTTCTTGATGCATTAACGACTGTATAATAATTTTTTTTTTTTTTTTTGCCGCATTCTACCTGCATCGGTTTCTCGTCTGTCTACTTCGTCGTAAACATCCATAGCAAGCTCCTCAAACTGATGGTTACTTAGCTGGAACAAAACAAGAAGAAAAAATAAAACAATCAAAAAAATAGGTAAAACAACTTCAAAATAAATCATCTAACAGGAGGACTTACAGACTGGAGCTTCTTTTTAGCAGCTTTTGCAAATTCTGACAAATCTAGACTGCTTTAAAAGAGAACAAAGTAAATTAATTCAAAGCAAACAAAAGTGTGTAACAAAGGTCTCCAAAACATGCCGGATACTTACTTATTCCTGTAGCCATCAAAAGAAGGCAATGTTGGGAAAGTATTTGCATTAATTGCTGCAATTAATACAGTTTCTCTGATTTTATTTAAAACTACTAACAACATAACTCCCAAATTGTTTTATCGCGGAATTGACATACATGCTTAACCCGTGATTTTTGTTTCGTAGCTCTACATAAAAGCAAGAGTACCTGTCAGCCATTTGGGGAATGACGAAGTGTTGCCCAAATCTGTGATCTGCAACAACAACAAACTCTCAGCCACTAAACAGAAGTCACTTTGATGCTTCTCATTCTTACCTGGTCTTCGTCCACAAAGGTAAAACGTTAAGCGGTCAGTGAGTTCGTATTGGATCTCCACGAGGCGCTCGGCCAGCTCCTGATGCCCGGCTTGCCTGTGATAACAAATTTGGAAGCTGTACAAATACTTATTTATGTATGCTCCTGTTTTTTTAGAGTTTTTTTTATTTTTTATTGTCAGGCTGTGCAGAATTTTGGAACCCTGGCATATGTTTAAAAATAAGAGAACTAATGCAGGCTGGCCTACTGAATTATGCTTCAGTGTTACACTCATTGAATTAGTCAGCCATCATGTGACATCATCATCTTGTATCCATTGTGTCGCACAACATGCTCATGGCGGGCTGCTAGCTTGAATTTTTTTTTTCACCTTCTGGCTCTGGTTAGCACACTAAAATAGGAATATCATACGCATCTGTTTTGTTTCTTCCCGTAAGACTGCAAATGACTCACGCTGGCTTGGCTTTACCTCGCATAGTCAATGGGAGTCTTCCCACTGGAGTCGAGAGCTCCCGGATCAGCTCCGTACACAGCCAACAACTCGGCTTGTAACAACTGCCCCGCTTTCGCCGCTATATGCAATGGCGTATTTCCTTTTTCCTGTGATCCCGTGGAAGAAAAACAAAGCCATATTATACGCAACATGATATCACCTGAAAAGGAAATGACACCAACAATCGACTGGAGCGTCTCACTCACCGGATGGAAGAAGTTGGCCTGCGCGCCGAGGGATAAAAGTCTCAGGCAGGTCTCCAGGTTCCCTGTTCGAACGCTGGAATGCAGTTGCTGCACAGAGAGCCGAGTGAGTTTGGCAAGGATTTACACTGCAGGTCAAGTTTTTTTATTTTGTGTGGGAAAAATTATAACTACTGAATTCAATGCTTCAATAGGATTTTGCATGATTCAGTGGAATGTTGAATTCTTACCTTGCTAAGATCTTTGGCGGTCACGCTGTCGTCCTCCCGACAAGGCATGCGATAGACAAACGCCAACATCTGGTATTTGGCCTTAATAAACTCTGTCTTATTGGGACTGGACACAGCATATTTGATTTGATTCGGTCTTGTGGTGTTATTGAATGATCAAGAATTGATTCCTAAAACAGATACTTACTGAACACGGTCTTGAGGATTGGCTTTACGCTTGCCGCTAGTTGAGGATGAGAAAGAAGGGTCCAGAAGGCTGTGCTCCCATATCGAATTGGCTCCATTGCCGTAAAGTGTCTGCACCATCTAAAAAAAAAAAACATTAAATGCTCTATTCATGTGTGAGATTGGACAACAGCTACACAAGGCGGTAGCACCAGTCACCTGAAACTGGGAAGGGGGCCACACAGAGTGGGTCAGATGTCGGACTTGGGAGCTGTGTCGTCCCAGACCTCGATGGATGCTGCAGCACTCATCGCAGATCAACACGCCTCGGTTGACGGAGGCCCAGCGAGGTTCTGCAAAACACACATGAAGTAGAAACTCAAGTATTTGGATACAGTATACCAACATTAAACTTAAATTGTCATGGATAATGCGAATAAACAAATAAATAAGACAGTTAAACAGTTCTTGACATGAATGGTTGATTCATCCCTCCTTCCTCTGGAGCATTAAAACTTCTTAGTTTCTTCTCACTAACTCATCCAAGATTGCACTAGTAGATATTCCTCGTGCAAATATCGCGAGAAGCTGAAAAGTTCGTAACATCTCGCGGAGAAACGAACGTAAAAACACTACCAAGGACACAGTTAGACCACAAGCGTAACACTGAGAAAAAAATGTCTCTAAAATGAGCTAACTAGCAAACTGGATCACGATGTTGCTGTATTAAAGACGAACAATACACGGTTTATAACATTTGTGTTAAAGGCTAGCGGGTTAGCACTGTAGCTGAGCAGTTAGCTTGTTTGACATACCCGGAGCGCTGCAGTCCGCGCAGACCTCTTTGCTTCTCACTCGCTTTGACATCCCCTTTTAGATGTTTATTATATTATACAAACAAAACAGAAGAATAGTTGGCGATCGTTCCTGAGCCAGTCGAGCAGCAGTCGATAATGGCTGGTGGGAAAAAAAGCAACAACTCTCTCTTGCCCATCTGCCCTGCCTACTGTTGAACAAAGATGAGATGAGACCGTTCCGTTTCTCTCTACTGCCTCCTTGTTCGCTTCCTCAGTCACTTCCGCGTCCTCGATGTCCATTTAACCTACTTATAATTGAAACCGTAGCAAGGAAATTTAGAATTAACAAGTAAATTAGACTTTAATTAGTAATTTTCACACCGTAGTACTTGAATTTAATTCGTTCTGTGACAAAGTATCTGAAATCAACTCCTCCTGAAATGAATATTAGTGCTGTACAGAGGAGCTGAGAAGTTTCAAATAGTTTGTCAATACTGCCCGTTCAAAGTGTTTATGAATTGGCTCCCTTATGTTCATCCATCGTCCCTGAAAAATAGGGAACATATATATTCTTGAGTCCCATTTTTATCATCATCACCATCTTGCACTTGCTGTGGTTGCACAATAAATTCTAAAACAATACTGAGAACTGAGATTGCCTTGTTGCAGTTGCGTGGCATCCCCGCGCCACTTCATTAGGAAAATTGCAACGACTCTGCTTAATGAGACGGCATGAGCAGCTTCTTAACCCCCAACCCGTGCATGCTGCAAAACAACCCCCCCGCGCCCGCGCGCTGCACGACCGCTTATCGGGGGGCTACTGTAGCTTTAAAGGGGTGTTGGTCGACGGAGAGGTAGCACATAGGTTTAATTTAGTCGCAAAGGAACACGGAGTACGCTTTTTATTTTTTTGGGGACAGTGTTGACCTCTAAGAAAGCGCGTGCAACCTGCAGCCATGGGAGGTAAGCCTTATTATCCTTTTTATTATGCATCGAAGATGATCATTGCCTAAATGTACACACATGCTGTATTGATTGTTGATCTGTCGTGACAGAAGAGGAGACTCGTCAGAAATTGCTGCGCAGTGTGAAAAAAGAGGTGCGTTGTGTTTTTTATTGGATTTATCTTAACGTTTTACTATCACTTAAATCGGCGGAGGTGCTAAAAAAGAATGCACACCGTATATAGCTGTGATGGTGATGATGCTGGTGATGACGACGGTGCTGATGATGCGCGCACACACAGGCGCGCGCGCGCGCACCATTTTCCATTTCGATTCTATTGCCATGTAAATTATGGTGGCTTTTCTGTTCTTAGTCAGCTTTGCATTGAAACGACAGCAGACTAATCATCTCAGTGTTGATTCCCCATAGATAGATAGATGGGAGCGATAGAAGAGAGAGAGAGAAAGGGAAAACATGGCTGTTTTTTTTCTTTTTTTCTTCCCAAGTGAGAAAGCACGGTACTTCCCCCTCACCTGTGACTCATTGCATCTCAAACATACGCACAAGGAGGGGCTGCTTTTTTTTTTTTGCATTTTATATACCATACATGGATATAACCGTTTTGGGTGGGGGAAAACATGGTCAACATGCCAAAAAAATGCTCAGTTTTAATTATATTTTATATTATATTTACTATATTTTATTATATTTAATGCCACAAAGAAGTCTAACATGTGCATCATCCCCCCCCCACACACAGAATATATATTTTCTCCTGAAAAAAACTTGATAGAAACAGTAATAACACAAATACAACGTGAAGAATATAACAGTCTGAGTATCATAATTTAATGCTGCAATATAATTCATTGTGCTGCTCCATCTGATGTGCCCTTTTAGTCATGTTTCATTTATAACGGTGAGTATCTGTCTACATGTGTTGCTCCACTGTTTGTATTCAACTAGCTATGCTAACTGTTAACATGTTAATGGGATTAAACATAAATGGTTTGTTTTAAATGTTTGGTTTGGAACTAACTAAATGTAAACTTGGAGTGGCGTGAAACAAAATACAGTAATATAAAATTGAATACATACTGTACCTTTTTGAATGCTTTGAGGGTTCTAGTCAGGATTTGCACAGCAGAATCATCCAACTTGCCGCATTTAAACATTGTGGCTATAATTTGAGGCGCTTGTCAAGGTCAGAATAATGTCCATCATTGGTTTCTCCATTTTGAAAACGATATTAACACAGCATCCTGGAAAGCTATAAGAGACTGATTTGATGGAGCCGCAGTGGCTTGAGGGCCATGAATGAGCGTTGATGTTTCTCTCCTGCAGGTGAAACAGATCATGGAGGAGGCGGTGACGAGGAAATTTGTGCACGCCGACAGCAGCCACATCGTCTCATTCTGTGGTAGACAAGTTTGCATATTTTCATGGAACATTCTCACGACAGGATGGCAATGGAAAAAGCATCCTTACCGTTATAACCGGGTCCTATTACACAATACGTGCACTCGGCAGCTTTTAACCCTCTCGTGTATTTTTTGTTAGGTTGAACGTGTAATTACTTCCGCTCTGTGACAATTAATTAAAATAGCGCTGCCAGTTAAATGGCTTACAAGCACTTCTCCGTTAAGTAACTGAGGTTCTTTCGCAATAGGTGGCCAGACAAGAATTTTGTACAATAGTCGGATAACACCCCTCGGAGGTGTTAATGCTAACCAGGTGTGAGGTGTGTGTGTGTGTGAATTCACGTCTCTCATATCCTAGCAACAGTGTTTTGGTTCATTGTGCCACCTGTGCTTCCCTTTCACCTATTTTTTTTTTGACGTGCAGTTAAGAAATCACATCTAATACTGCGGCATATTGACTTAGTTTGTTCTGTGACCAAGCGTGGAACTTAATTTAAATTTGAGGGTCTAGATTTTTTTTTTTTGGTCAAGGAACCACTGCAGTGATAAAATTGTGTCTGTAGCTGTGGTGGAAGCCTGTGTGTTGCACGGGTTAAAGCGACGAATCGCGGGACTGCTGTGCAGCAACAAAGTGGCAGCGCTCTTCATGAAAGTGGCTAAAAGCTTCACGCCCGCAGAGCAACTTTGTCACAAGGTCCAAGAGCTGGAGCAACTTCTGGAAAACAGGTGAACTAAGCAGTATGAGTGGCAATGAACGCATGGCGCTTATACCTTAACGTGTCTTCCAGCAAACAGAACAATTCCTCGCAGGGCATTGAGCGAAGTCGCCGGTCCAAGTTGAACAACCTTCCGCCTCAGGCACTCAAACACTTGTGGATCCGAACGGCTCTTCTGGAGAAGCTCCTGGACAAGATCATTCTATATTTAGTGGAGAACTCCAGGTATCGATATGCAAACGTACCTGTGACGCATCACAATGATCCAGCCATTTTCTTTTTTTCCCCCCGTAGTATCTTTTATGAGAAGGAAGCCATGTTGATGGATCCTGTGGATGGACAAATTCTTGCCTCACTTTTGGGTAATGGTAGTCGACGTTATACAGCAGATAGACATTTTTGTGACACGTTCTTTGACCTTACAGTCGGCCCCTGTGCTTTGGAGTACACCCAAGTGAAGACCGCTGACCATTTCTGGACAGACCCGTCCGCCGACGAGCTGGTACAGAGGCACCGCATCCACAGTGGCCATTGTCGACAGGACTCCCCCTCCAGGAGGCCTGCCCTGGTTAGTTAGCAATCCACTCAGTTCCACTTAAGCGTCTAATCCTCCTTTTTAATAGATTCAAAAGAGGCAGTCCAGTGGCAGCATGGACGATCGCCCTTTGGTGTGGGCGAGAGAGTATGTGGAATCGCTGCACCAAAACTCCAGAACCACTTTGCTGTTTGGAAAGAACAACGTCCTGGTGCAGCCGGTATGTCGGCCTTCCCGCGATCCCATGAGATCCAGATCCATGTTACTACTGTGCCTCTCCAGAGGGACGACATGGAGGCCATTCCGGGCTACCTCTCGCTGCATCAAACGGGAGAGCTGATGACACTAAAATGGACGCCCAATCAGCTAATGAATGGCAATGTGGGGGAGCTGGATTCTGAGAAGAGGTAAGGCCTAACCGTGGGTTGGTCCAATAAAGATTAAAGATCTCCCCCTCACACACAGTGTCTACTGGGATTTCGCCATGACAATTCGCTTGGAGGAGATTGTATATCTCCACTGTCACCAGCAAGGTAATTGATTTTTCATCTTCTAGTGTTAATCGACATTAACTTTAGGACCTTGCATCCCAGTGAACAGTGGTGGAACCCTCGTGTTGGTGAGCCAAGATGGCATCCAGAGACCCCCTTTGCACTTCCCCAAAGGCGGCCACCTGCTCCAGTTTCTCACCTGCTTGGAGACGGGCCTTCTTCCTCACGGCCAGCTGGACCCACCGCTTTGGAATCAGAGGGGGAAGGTCGGCCATTAGTGACTACTTCTTGGATGTCATGTACATGGATGAAATGGTTTCTTTTCATACATAGGGAAAGGTTTTCCCCAAATTGCGCAGGAGGAGCCCGCATAGCTCATGCGACTCGGTGTCTGATAAAGAGGATGACGAGGCAACGGATTACGTGTTTCGGATCCTCTTTCCTGGGATTCAAATGGAGTTCAGTAAGTGTCCACAATCGAGGAACTGAGTAACTCGAAATTAGTCTAGGAGACACAGATGGCCGCTGAATCACGAGCTACTTGACTTTGTATCTTTTGGCAGAAATCTATGGACAACTGTTCACTCATGTCTGCCGTTCTTTGCAGTGCCTTTAGAATTGATGGACCAGGGTATAAACATGTGGCAACCAACACCCAGGACGTCCTCTGGTTCCTCTTGTTCACAGACAGGATCATCCGATAGTTCTCTGCCAAGTGGCTGCAGTCAAGAAAGGTGACCAGTTCCTCCTATCCAAATAAAGTTCTTATAGTGAATCTCATGTAATTGATCAGGGCTCCTTTGAAGCTCCTCTGTGACACCATGAAGTACCAGATCATCTCCCGTGCATTTTATGGATGTGAGTGCAAGTTTCACTCGGATCTTAATGACTACAACAGTTCTCATAGTTTTTTTTTTCAACTCCAGGGCTGGCGTATTGTCGTCACCTGTCCACAGTTCGCACCCACCTCTCCGCTCTGGTCAACACCACCATAGTCTTCCCTGATGTGCCCTCGAATGCACAGGGGGGTCTCTCTGCTGACGTCTGGGCCAGGTTTCTCCAGGACAGTTCTGTAAGAGTTACAGGACAGACAAAAATGGGTGAAGTGGGATCACAAAGAAATCTGAATTTAATTTCAGGCCTTTGAAGAGCTGGAGATATACAGGTTGGTCTACTTTGGAGGTGTGGCACCTTCTCTACGCAAAGAAGTCTGGCCCTTCCTGTTAGGACATTACCGTTTCACAATGACTGAGAAAAGCAGGCTGGAGGTATTTCTTTTTTTAGTTTTCAAAATGTCATGGATGCTGCATTTTTTTAAAATATTCTCTGTGGTTCAGATTGATGAGCAGATGCGGCTCATGTACGAGCAGACCATGAAAGAATGGCAAGGCTGCGAGGCCATTGTCCAACAGAGGGAGCGTGAGAAACACGCAGAGGCCCTCGCCAGGTGTTTGTCCGGCAACAGTGTCGAACAAGCGCCAGTGGTGGAGCAGGACTCGACCATTAGCACAGATGTAAGTTGACACGAGAGGAACCCAACAGTGACCTTGGAACTTTTCTGATACAACTTTTTTTTTTTTGTCTTATCACGCCAGTCATCACTATGCAGCAGCTCGGATCCACAGAATACGCAATCGCAGAGTGACTCAAGCAGTAGTGGTGTACCGGTAAGATTTAAATGCGACACAAGGGTGCGTTACTTTCAGGAAGCTCTATTTAAAACTTACTTGCTAATCATCACGTCCAACATTACCGCAGCCATTTTCAGAAATGGGAGCAAACAAAAGATTTAATTTCACACTTGATTGTGCAGGCAGGCACTCCAGAGACTTAATATTTGGATTTAATAGAAGCCATCAGATTTGTTTTGCTACACTGCCTAATAAAAGCCGTTTTAAAGCTCCCATCTGGGACAATTACCAGAACTTGGGAACGACTTTCGCATATTAGCAGAGCAGTTTCTTCACTTCAATAAATGACAACCATAGTAATAACCATTAGAATTAGTACATGGGGACAAATTTGTACCTTGAGCACTGACGTACGATGCATAATTTCATAACAGTCTGTAATTGAACATTTACCTTAGCATTTCAGGTTAGCATTTAGTCATTCCCCTTTCTTCCATTCATTAGGTTTTTGTATCAGTTGAAACTACGGATCCCACAAGACCTGAAGATCAAATAGAGCACAATAGTCCAGTAAAGGACATCTCAGCTGGTCCTTCCGGGTCCAGCAACTTATCCAAAGTGGATGTGACGAAACCACCACCATCAGCCTGCGATAGCTACCTTCTTTTAACTGAGCCAGCTAATTCATCGGGACCCTCTCAGGAGTCGGTGAAGCCATCGGACGTCTTGAGTGAGGAAACTACAGCTGAATCACTGCCAGGCACGGTCAATGTACTTGAGTCGGTGCCAAAGGACAGTCTCTTAGGAAGTGACAAGATGGATAGGAATGAAGCTGCTGGGATAATTGAGCTCTTAGAATCTGAGGAAAAAGCGGAAAACAAAAAGACGGCAAATGCGATCGTTGACGCAAGAGTCCCACCAGACACTACTAATGTTATTCGTCTGGAAAAGGAGATTCAGAATAAGTATTTCCAAGCTCCACCACTCGGACAAACTCTTCAAGCACAAAATAGAAGAGCTCAAGAAAAGGATTCTTCTGAAATGAATGAAATTGCGACAATCGGTAGAGATCCGGAAGGTTTTGAACAAGAAGAAACGTTTAACAACCTGCGCTCGCAATTGTTGACTGCCTGTCTCTTAGAGGTAGACAATGCTGAGTCGGCAGATTCAGGATCGTCCGAAGCCAGAAATGTGTCTGGCGTATCAAACTCACCAGTCCGACAAGTACTTGACGCTCTACAGTCGGCATCCCGCGGAAGCCTTTCGCTATCGTCCCATCCCAGGCAGTCCCCGGATTCTGAGGACTCTCCCTCTGCCCTGGAGATGGAGGACATCCCTGTCGGGGTGGCCTGCCTGAACGTCGAGGAACTGAACACAAGGCCCTTAACTAACCTAGCCTCCCCGCCAGCATATCTGGCTCGGAGAGCCAAGCTAGCACGCGAAGACCTTGTCCTAGACATCGCTTCCAACACCAGTCCTGAGGACACCGACGCAGGATTGTCTGAAGACGAGCCTGATGTGGAAAACGAGTTAACCGCACCAGAGTCTTCCGAGGTGGTCACAGAGTCCAAACAGGAGGACTCCACAGCTCAACAAATATACTCTGTAAGTTTGAACCATTTACATTACGTCATGCAATCGGAGACAAAACAAAATGCTAGTCGTGAACACATCCGCCATTTTGGATTATACACTGTGGTTCCACTTAATAAACTAAACCTGCTGACCTTTTTTTTTTTTTTTTAACCCACTGGCAGCAAGAAATCATGGATATGTACCTAATCAACTTGCATCGTATTGACAAAGACGTCCGACGATGTGACCGCACATACTGGTACTTCACTCAAGAAAACCTGGATAAGTTGAGGAATATCATGTGCAGGTAACAAAGACTACAATTTTAGATTTATTTTTTTTTGCAATTGTCTTTACTCGCTTAACTGTTTTGTAGCTACGTGTGGCAACACTTGGACATGGGTTACGTCCAGGGCATGTGCGACATACTAGCTCCCCTGCTGGTGATTCTGGATGACGGTCAGTGTTTTTTAATAGTTATTACGCTCGTAACATTTTGTCGTCCAACCTTACGATTTGTTGGAAGTTAGAGGTTCAATTTTGGAATCACTTTATTTGGCTGAACTAGAGGTGATGGCGTTCAGCTGCTTCACAGAACTGATGAAAAGGATGAACCTGAACTTTCCACACGGGGGCGCTATGGATTCTCACTTTGCCAGCATGCGTTCGCTCATTCAGGTAATCCGCATTTTGTTTAAAACGTGCAGGATTTGTTCTCATTTCTTGACGGACACTAGATCCTGGACTGTGAGCTGTTTGAGTTGATGCAGCAGAACGGTGACTACACTCACTTTTACTTCTGCTACCGATGGTTCCTGCTGGATTTTAAAAGAGGTAACGTCAACGAAACTTTTGATGTTGTTCTTGAGCTAACCAAGGTTTGTCGATCTAGAAATGGTGTACGATGACGTTTTCTCTGTGTGGGAGACCATCTGGTCGGCAGCGTACACCACCTCTGAGCATTTTGTGCTTTTCATCGCGCTGGCCCTGGTGGAAACGTACAGGGACATCATCTTGGAGAACAACATGGACTTCACTGACATCATCAAGTTTTTCAATGGTAATATCTTATGAGTTGAGCAAGTAGGTATGCTTGGAGTAAATTCTTTTGGATGACACAATTAGCATTTTATTAGGATTATAAATATTTCTTATTTTTATATTTGGTATTATTTATCCCCCCCCCCCACAACCTTTCTGTCTTCTCAGAAATGGCCGAGCGACACGACATCCCACGGGTCCTGACGATGGCTCGGGACTTGGTCCACAAAGTCCAGACGCTCATCGAAAACAAGTGATTCTGGACTCGATTGTTCTTTTGCCATTTTCTTTTAAATAACAATACAAAACAAAAACGGGGTAAAATTGCAGTAAGTGGTTTAACTTGATTGTCAGTTCAAAACTTTCAGTTGCTCCTATCTCGATTGAGGCAGACGATAAAGGCCAGTATATTGATTTTTTTTTTTTTAAAGTGTTATTGTTCACATTGTGAATGTACCCTTGTTGAAACAGCTTCAGGATGTTAATTTTGCCTTAAATGTTGCCATTCTTTTCAGGGATACAGTTTCATTTTTTTTTTCAGTCATACCTTACTAATGTCTTGTGCTGCTTTGTTGGGTTTCAGGATACCTAAAAGAAACAAACACGGAAAGTCTTGAGTTTGTACAATATCCTTGGTGCTTTAAATGTTTCTTTAAGGCTTTTAAATCAGAAGCACACATCTTTCTGTGTTGGTACTGCTTATCTGCAAAAACATCATTCCACAATTCATTTTAAAGATTGCCCACCAGGCTTTTAACCAAATAAAATATGATAGATTCAGGTGTCCACATTAGGGTCTGGGTAGATGACTTAATTGTAAGTTGTTTCAAAACATTTCATGCCAGATAAATATCGCTGCTTAGACTAACCGGTCAATGCTGTCCCAAAGTATTTCAGTGGCTCCCAATTAGTTCCAAAGCTTGTTTGGTGTCATCAATGTTTCATGATCATTGCTTATGTGTTCCGCCAAAGCGCCCCAGTGTTGTGAATTGCTGTGCTCCTTCTGTCAAAATTGCTGTATACAATGTGAGACCCATTGTACAAAGCTAGCACATTTATTAAATGCAATACAATGTCGATATATATGGGCTTCACCTGACCATGAACAAAGCTCAGAAAAAAAAATTTCACTGGAGACAAAATTTTATTTTTTTTCTGTCTTGAAAATGTAACTTGTTAGAATTTATTTATTGTGAATTAAAATATTCTATTTTGCATTTTGCGTGCCTCGTTTTGTTGGTTGAATGGTAACTAACTATGGCCTTCAATGAAAGATTTTTTTTGCTCAGGTACTGCACATGAGGAAGCTGATTAAATTTTAATCCAGTGGCATTTTAAATTCAACGTTTCCTGGACAAATTTGCCAAAGGTCTAGCCGCATGACATCGACAAAGTAAAATTAAGTTTTGATTTAATGATAAAGTCACAGTAGGGTAAATTAAGATTTTATTTGAAGAGAAAAGATTCACACAAAATGATAATTTCACCTACTTCAGTCAAACACTTACATAAAAAAAAAAACAATACGGCATGCAGTCAAAAATTGAAGTTTGACCAACTTGTACTAAATCAGAATTTTAACATCAGACTCTTCATGAAAAAATTTTATAAGGTAAAGCTGCAAAACTGTTTGATGCTTTAACATTACAAAAACTAATTTCAACATTTACTACGTGCATCAAATGGATCAAAATTCCACTTAGAGACAAGACGCGAGAGTTCTAAAATTAAACAAACAAAATCAAAGGGAGTAGCCATGGAATGTATGCAGCAAGAAACAACGAGTCTTACGACGGCGGCGGTAAAAAAACGAATCAAAATCAAGAGAGAATTCTCCTTGATTTCCTCAATGAATCCTGGGCCTTTAGCGGTAGTGACGAGGCGGCGGGCTGTGGTTGGAGGATCTCCTAGGTGGACTATGGCGTGACATGCGTGGAGGGGACTGGTAGCGTGGCGGCGGCGATCCTCGGTAGGGCGGGGAAAAGCGGCCTCTGGATCTGGAGCGGGACCGCGAGCGACCCCAGTTGGGGGTACCCCTATCCTCGTAGACGCGGATGTAAGCGGTCTCACCCTGCAAACGAGGACAACAGTGAATGTGTGCTCCAGTGGCTGAGGCCGGAGGGGGCGGCGTATCACGGGGTCTTCCACTCACTTGGTGAGAACGGAACTCTGTGCGATCCAGTCGGCGTAATGCATAATCCATATCCTCTCGGCGGAGGAATTCCACCACGCCCTCACCGTCCCGCTGTACGTCGGCAAAGCAGACGTCGCCTGCCTCGCGCATGTGATCTTTCAGATCCTGCCAACTGCCACTTGGTGGTAATCCTGAGATGGCAAACACTGATTATGAAACTAAAAAGGTCTAAAAGAAGAACTTCCTACTCAACCGCATTTGGGGGTGTTTGTCTACTCAAGTGAGGCCCTACAAGAATGCTGACTAACCCTTGAAACTACCAAATTATCAAACAGGATTGAACTTTGACATTTAGGGACAACTGTAAAGACCTTAAGTACAAAGGGTTAAAAGCTAAGATTGATAAGGATAAAATTAAGACCTACCAGTCACTGGTATGGTGATTATGCAGATTTCAGTAACTCTGGCCAATGTGAACTCCATTTAAGTCACCTTGACCTTCCGGTCTGCCACACAACTTCCTTCAATCTGCCATCAGTTAGACCCGCCTTTGATTTGGGCATTCGTCTACTAGTCCCTGTCTTTTGGTCTGCCATGAGAGTGATTGCCTAAAATTTTATGACTTCCAACAAGTGCCTTCATTCTGCAGCCCGCCTTGAGAAACGTCAATGACTGCAATCCACTTTTCTACTTGTCCCCTTGAGCTGCAGTCCGCCATCAGGGAAGGAAACCATTTCCTAAGACTTTGTGCGCTCATGTTTTTAGTGGGCCCTTTGTCTTTCAGTCCGCGATTTTTAGGATCTACTTATGATTCATGATGTCCAGCTTCTTCTGATGTCCTCTCTATCATGAAAGTCAAATACCCACACAAAATATAGGACACTATTCTTATGAATGAAAGAAAAAGCTCCGCCAAAGATTCCCAGTAGTCTCTTCGGCCCACCGTTAACACAACGGTCCGCGTATGATTTATGACATCTTTTACTCGTGCCTTAGTCCTCCAGTCCGCCAAGAAAGAATTATCTGACTACAACCCTGGACATCCATCTACCTGTCCCTTCCATCTGCTGATAACTCTGCATGTCCTCCTTTATACCGGGCTCATCCTTCAGTCCAGCTTAAGCAATCGTGACTGACTTGTGAAATCTATCGAACCTTTGTCCTCCAGTCCGCCATTAAGGACCAAGGAAGTCTGCATTTGAGTAGGGTGACAAATCGCTATACGTCCACAAAGTCCTTTCCTCCTCCAGTCCGCCACGAAAGAGCAAGCAAGAAGGATGTGTTTATGATTTAAGGGTTTCTCTAAGTCCCTTCACACTGAAGTCCGCCATGGGAGCCAGAACCATCCGTCTCTGAATGTCCACTTTTCTACCAGTCCTTTTGTCCTGCGGTCCGCCATAAAAGAATACTTGACAGTGACTGTAAATCCACTTTCCTCTTAGTCCCTGTATGCCGCCTTGAAAGAAAAATATCTGCCAGTGACCTTGGATGTCCCTTTTTGACCTTCCGCCTGACTATGACTTTTGACGTCCGAATGCTTGATCGCTATCCTCCCGTCCGCCACTGAAGGCCAAGGGGGAACACACTGCCAACAATTCTTGCCTTGCATCCTACTCGTCCCTTAGTCAGTCGGTCCGCCATTAGACACGAGTTCCTGCAATTGCTGACTTCTAACCACAAGTCCCATTTCCTGTTGTCCGCCATGGCAGGGCAAGAGACACCTGAGACTCTGCAAGTCCACTTCCTAGAGGTCCACTTGACATCCAAGGGCTACTAGTAATGGGCTAGAACTGTAGATGTCCACCTACCGGTCACTACAACACGGAATTCAGACCTCCGTGTCGGGGGTCCAAATCTTCCTCTGGGTCCGCCTCCTCTATCACCACCACCACCTCCTCCTCCTCCCATTGGATTAAATTTACTAGAGGATCGAGGATACTCCACACGCAGTTTGGAGTCTCCATATCCATATCCATTCCTTCCATAGACCGCATCATCTGCATCCCTAAGAGAAGAGAGCACAGAACTCTTTACCGTGGTGGGCCGGTTGCCGACTGTTGAGGATCCACTTCCTGTTGGGAGTCACTTGAGGTGCTACTATTAAAAAAAAAAAAAAAAAAAAAGAAACCCAATGAGGATGAAGCTGGATCCATCCCCAAAACTCACCGTGGGTCTTCAAATCGAATAAAGGCAAATGGGATAGTGCCTCGGTTGTTCTTCAATTCAATCTCACGGATTTTTCCATATTTGTAGAAGAGATCCTCGATGTCCCTCTCCTGGACGTCCATAGGAAGATTCCCGACATAGATCCGGCCCTCGGACATGGTGAAGGAAAAAGATGCACTGCTGCTGACACAGAGAGGGAATGGAGGGGACCTGTTGACTTTAAGTTCACTTATTAACTTTGTAGCAGTAGTTGCTATCCTAATGCTAGTCCAGTCCTCCAATTCCTTATTTTAGTCACAGATTATAAAAATGAAATGAAAACAAGGCTTTGTGTGATTGGATGAAGAGCTCAGGACAAGGGGGAGAGTTCAGACCTGAAAGTTTTAAAACACAGCACATCACTTGAGACTATTTTTGATTATGGGTTATGTTAATGAATTTAAATTGACTCACCAGGTTTCCTGGTTTGGGTAAAGAGTGAATAATCACCACCTTTAAGCATTAACTAGCAATACATGAACTGTTGAACCACAAAATGGGCCAAAGTCCAAAGTTAATTACAAGTCAAATTAACTCAGAACACAATCATTAAAAGCATTAAAAGGTCATGAGTCTTGGGTGGGGCGATGTCAGAAATTACAGCAGAAGGAGTGACAAATGTAGCATTTACAAATTTAACGTGAAATGAATAAAATGCGAGAAGAAACTGAGACGT
Source organism: Syngnathus scovelli (assembly GCF_024217435.2). Classification (NCBI taxonomy): domain Eukaryota; kingdom Metazoa; phylum Chordata; class Actinopteri; order Syngnathiformes; family Syngnathidae; genus Syngnathus; species Syngnathus scovelli. Next base: position 10,637,008 of record NC_090859.1, on the reverse strand, counting down.
GGTAAATGTTTGACTGGGTGCTCAATAAACGTGGCTATGGCCGACACGTTCACAAAAAGACGTCGGCCTAGCCAGGCTTGAGGCGTGGCTTACAAATAAACTCATGCTCGCGTCGCTTTGTGCTAAAAGTAGCCTCACATTTCAAAAAGCGCGCATAAAATAGAAACAGAAAAACGTCCGAAAATAACACAAAAGCAAATGGCGAGGCGCGAGTGCAGGCCCTGTATTGTTCGTGTAACTGCTTTTTTTTAATTCGACCTAGCGTCTTATTTGAGTAACGAGAGAACCTACCAATTCGTACACCGTTAGTTTACACAACAATAAAATACATTTTTACATGTTGAGTAATTACCGTTTAGAATGAACCCCACCTTTTACGATTTGACACGCTTCCGTGTCAGATAGCTAGTTAGCAGCCTTGACTAGCACAAGAGCGCCACTGACTTCTTCTACGGTTCATTCCAGGCGGAAATGAGAAGGGACCGCTCTTCTTCTACAGCTCATATTTGGTGGATGGACGTCAACGCTCACGCAGTGCTGCCACCCTCGTCAGGGGCAGCTTTTGTTTAAAAAACGGAGAGTGCTGAATCAAAACGACACATTTTATCGTTTAGTTAATCGTTTGATTATTGGTATAAAATACCAGTAGTGCCAAAAGTGCTAACACAATATACTTAATTTGAGGTATAAATAAAAAATTACTTGGGTAGTATACACAATACCTTTGTCACGACAAATAAAATTGTTTGCATAATTTTCCGTTTTATTAACTTTGTAACTTCAAATTTTAATATTAGTTTTGTTTCTCTTTACCGACATATGGAGCCCCACTGGGAGTCTGTGATGCATTTCTTTATTTATTTCTAACCCCGCGATCAGGAAATAGTAGTGAAATAGATGAATGAATTATAATCTTTACCCGTGTTTACGATTTTACGCTGCTGCAATCTGGTAGTTTTGATTTCCCCTGAGGGAACCACTAACTTTATTTTCTATTTATTCATCTATTTTAATTGCAGATGTTATTTTTGTTCGAGAATGCCGGTCTTCAAATGAATTGGCGTGTTTAACTAAGGTTTTATTCAGGAAAAAAACAACTAACTACTACTTGCTGATGTCATATAACACCGAAGGGTAAACGTGTGTATAAAGTTTTACTTTTTGACGTCATTTGAAGCTTTGGTTATTTTTAAGAGGGTGGGAGGGATGTTGCCATTATATAACATGTCCGACCATGAAGGGACCACCCCCATTTTGAGAAGAACATTATGCAACTTGCCAAGTAAAAGGCAAACAGAACGTGCCAGTTCCATCCCGCACAGACGAAAATAATGTCGTGCTCCAGCAGGATCCTCCCCGCTCTCGTCCGGGCCAACAAGGCTGGCAAGCTGCGCTGCTTCTCGGCCACGAGGTGCAGGTCCACGGCGGCGTCCACCCAAGAGAAGGAGCAGCAGCAGATGGTGGATGGACGATGCGCCGTGGTGGAGGCTGAGCCCGTGGAGCTCATCAGCCCGGGCAGGAGCTTCCAAGGTGGGCAGCCGCAAAGCAAAATCAGCGTGGACTTCAACAACACAGAAGAAGCTTACAAAAGTAAAGACAACGTGGAGCTGCTCAGGAGTCTGCTGGTTTTCAAGCTATGCACCGTGGACATGTTGGTGGAGAAGAACAAGGAGGTTAGGAAGACGCACTTTTTTTTAGGATTTTATTAGTAGCCTACACAACAATTTAATTCTATTATTGTAATAAGAATTATATTTTCACTAAACTAAATCATTTGATTTATTGTTGCCATTTAATGGATTTAAAAAAAAAGAAAAACTTTAACTTAATTTTATCAATGATTTATTCAAATGAAATATTAAAAAAAATTCACTTTACAAGAATCTGACTAGTTAACTTAGTTAAACAAATAATGTTACTATAATTAATTTGAGTGATTGTTTCTACTATGCATTTTCAAATTACTAATAATTTAAATATATGATGTATTAATTTATATATTTTAATTTCCAATAAGATAGAACATGTTATTGTAAAGATAAGTTTGACTTGGCTTTGATTTTTTTTAAACTTGACCACTTTGTTGTTCAGTTTCCTTTGTTTGAACATGCACGTGTTTCTACTTTTCAAATCCCAGCAGGAACAGTGGTTGCACCCATTTGGCAAACATTGTCAACAAGAACAGTCTCATGCATAACATGTTGCGCAATATGTGACTAACTTATAATGAAAAGCATATTTGTCAACATTATTACATATTTACAGTTGATGGATCTGAGCAAGAAGGTGCTGGGTAAGTGGCTCTTTGAGAAGATGATGAAGATGACCTTCTACGGTCAGTTTGTGGCGGGCGAGGACCACAACGCCATCAAGCCACTGATCCAGAAGAACCAGGCGTTCGGCGTGGGCGCCGTGCTAGACTACAGCGTGGAGGAGGACCTAACTCAGGAGGAGGCCGAGAAAAAGGAGATGGAGTGAGTTCTTGTTTGACTAGACGCGGTGGAATGTGTTCCTTATTTATCCCGGTCACGTGCTGCTGGTTGAAACTAAGCGTGCCCATTAAAACGCCCGTGTGGTGCAAGTTATGCAGTTATGTAAGCAAAGTGGGGAGGGGGGGGGGGATCTTAGTGGATGTAACAAAAACATGCTTGTATTTTAAGGTTAGGGTTAATAACATACTATTATTTCCTCTAATGACTTCTTATCACAAGCCGCATGTTCTACTTCCTGCATCACTAAGCACAAAAACAAATCATTTGCTCACATGACGTTCTATTGGCTGGCCAGGACAGACCCCTCTCTTCCGATTGGCTAGTCGGAATCCTACGAGACAGAACAGAACTTGGCAGAATGACAATGCTGATAGCTACTATCATAAGTTATTTTCATAATCCGTAATGATTCTTTTTTTGTTTTTGCAGTTCGTGTGTGTCTCAGGCCGAGAAAGAAAGCCCAGGTGAGTTGTTGGGCTGTTCCTGGACAGTTAGTCCAGACTATGTATGTTGTGTCGTGCAAACACGTGATACTGCAGCGATAGGCTATATTTGGAGGCTTGCGATGATGAGGCCATTCTAGATTCTGAGAAGAAGTTTGGTTTGGGTTACATGAATGAAGCAATATCGTAAATTATGTCTTTACCAAAATAGCAAACACATCTCACTTTAGTTTAAGTCAATGAGAAGTGCAACCATGATAATTGAAACTGATTAGCCATTCATTTTCATGGAAAATTTTTAACATAATATTCAAAATTCTATTTTTACTATTTTTGTTTTTTGACAAATTCCCCAATATACCATCGAACTTTGACACTCATGTATCATATTTTCCTCATAGCTGCTGATCACCGTGAGAAGAAATACAGGGCCCATCGGCAGTTTGGCGACCGACGCGGCGGCGTCATTAGCGCCCGAACGTATTTCTATGCCGACGAGGTCAAATGCGATAACCAGCTGGAAACTTTCATCAACTGCATCAAAGCCTCAGGTAATAACAAATAGTTGAATTTATTTCGACTCCAGCATGAATACGACTTTACTTTCAGGTGGAGCTTCTACTGATGGATTCTCGGCCATCAAAATGACAGCTCTGGGACGCCCACAGTTCCTTGTGAGTGGAACACAATGTTCTCTATATTAACCCAAATGTGTTTATATAATTGGCCCTGAGCCACCAAATTGGTAGCATTAGCATTATCTCATTCACTAATGTTAGTTCATCTCGTTAAGGCAGTCAATGATTGTCCATTTATCTCTTGGCGGTATGTCACAACTTTTTTTTTTTTACGATTATACTTTAAAGTTCATTTACACGGCGTGTTATCAACCCCCTTACAAAATAAAAAGATAGCAGCTTGTTGTACAACAATAAAAATAAGTAGAAAAAGCTGCTACCAGAATTACAGTATTTTTTTTTATATTTGTTTTGTGTCTTTTCTTCGGACAGCTCCAGTTTTCCGAAGTTTTAGTCAAATGGAAGCAGTTTTTCAAGTTCTTGGCAGCCCAGCAGGGGAAATCAGAAATGACAGCTCTGGAGCAGAAACTGGAACCGGAACAACTCAAAGTGCGTGGAGAGGAATGCTCATGCTAATTAATCCGTGAGCGTATTTGAATATTTTGGTTTTCATGAGAACATGTATTTTTTAGGAGACCTTGACCAAGATGGGTGTCGCTGCTCAGGATGACATTGATAACTGGTTCACCGGAGAGAAGCTGGGACTATCAGGGTAAGAAGAAAATAAATTAATAATGAATTTATCCCAGTTAATTCCTTTTGAATTCATTTTTATTTCCAGAACCATAGATATGCTGGACTGGAACAGTTTGATAGACGACACAACCAAAATCTCCAATCTCCTCATGGTGCCAAACCTTCAGGTAAATCTAAAATGGAAGCAAGGGGGAATGTTCGAATTAAGATTTTTTTAAAATAGCCGAAATTATTTTGTATGACAGACGGGGAAGCTTGAGCCCCTGCTGAGCACATTCACAGCTGAAGAAGAGCGACAAATGAAGCGAATGCTGCAAAGAGTCGATGTGCTGGCCAATGTGAGGAGGACAGATCAACTCATCTTCTCAGATCAGGAATATTCCAGCATTTCAATGCTCTTTCTATGCAGCACGCCATGGCACACGGCGTGCGGCTCATGGTGGACGCCGAGCAGACCTACTTCCAACCCGCCATCAGTCGGCTGACCTTAGAAATGCAAAGGAAGTTCAACACGGAGAAGCCCATCATCTTCAACACGTATCAATGCTACCTGAAGGTCAGATGTCCTGCTACTGTGTTTGATAGCTTTTAAGTATCTGTGCTGACAAACCAAGATGATTCCAGGAGGCCTACGATAACGTGACAGTGGACGTTGAGCTGTCTCGGCGGGAAGGCTGGTACTTTGGTGCTAAGCTGGTGCGCGGGGCCTACATGTACCAGGAACGAGCCCGGGCAGAGGAGATCGGTTACGAAGACCCCGTCAATCCCGACTATGAGGCCACCAACAGGATGTATCACAAGTGAGCAAACCTTCCTGTTCCTCCAAGAACTCTTCCCTACCACTTTTTTTTAACTATGGTTTTCTCGTAGATGTTTGGAGTACCTACTCGAGGACATCGAGCACAGTCGCAAATCAAACATCATGGTCGCCACTCACAACGAGGACACGGTCAAATTCACTTTGGAGAAGTACGTCGCCTTCTCAGCTCTCGGAATATCTTGACGTTGCGTAACCAGCACATGTTCTTCGGCAGGATGAACCAGATGGGCCTTTCACCCACCGAGAACAAAGTCTACTTTGGACAGCTGCTCGGCATGTGCGACCAGATCAGCTTCCCGCTAGGTATGTCCTAACTTCTAGCTAGGCCCCTCACTGATACTAACAATAAAACAACCATATTGCGTCACACTGTTATGTGACCACTCAAGCCAAAGTGGTTTCACCTTCAGACGAGAAGTTGATGGATGTCTTATAAAGGGGCCTGTTGGAGATAGCGTAGCCGAGGAGGTTATCATTAACAGTTACAGTGCTAGCCTTACGTTAGCCAATCTTAACAGTTACAATGCTAGCCTTACGTTAGCCAATCATGAACCCATGTTACAAATGACTGGATTCACTGGTCGCAAGTTCAGAGATCACGGTGACTTAACCAAAACTTTCGTCCTCAGGTCAAGCTGGTTTCCCGGTATACAAATACGTTCCGTACGGACCAGTGGATGAGGTCATCCCTTATCTGTCCCGCCGCGCTCAGGAGAACCGCGGCTTCATGAAGGGGTCACAGCGGGAACGCAGCCTACTGTGGAAGGAGCTCAAGAGGCGCCTGCTGGGGGGGCAAATATTTTATAAGCCTGTCTACTGAGTTGCAGAAGTACCAGTTGATCCAGGCATTCCGCCATTTTGAGCATAGACCTCCATTTTGGGCTGATGGCGTTACTTACTGGTTAGAAACGTTATATCAGACCTGTGAGACTCCATTCATATTTTTTTATAAACAAGTGACTATTGTCCTCATCGGCCCTTTGTTTGTCACAAAAACAATTAACATGCTAGGATAAAGTGTGGAATGACAGGAAGTGGTACCTTCATTGTAAAGTGTTAAATTGTTTTGTTCTATTGCCGTCAGTAACACGCACAAGATTAATGACGCAGGGACTTGTACAGATTTGTTGGACTAAATCCAAAGAATGGAACAAAATCAAAATGCATTAGGAAGTGAAGTTAACTTTTTGGATGTGCTCACTCCTTTTACAGCACTTGCCGGTTGATCACAATTTTGTACAATTGTAAAATATTTTTTTGATTGAAACAATAAAATTTTGGAAAAGATATGGGAAGAGGAGCGTGTGGTATATGTCACTCTCAGCCAATCAATGGACAGGACAATGGAGGATTGTTTGACCCCATGTCTCACTCCAACACCCGATACATATTCAGGTAATCTATTCTGGTTACTGTAGACATAGCCAATCAATAAACATTGAGAGGTCACTGCGGGATTTTTTGACTTCCATGTCAGAGCTCATATTCAGGTAACTCGTCTGATTACTGTTATTAATCCCATTTCAAAATAAAAGCATATCTATTATTAAATGACAAGTTTTATCAATGGAAACATAAAACGTCCATATGGGAATAACCAAACCAACTTTTGCTGACTAATTTGAACAGTTTAACCTGATATAATGTGAAACGTGACTCTTTCCGTTCCCAACTATAAATATGTTTGAAGAGTAAACATGAAGGTTGCGTTTCACTGAGCTCAGCCGTATCAGTGTCTCATTTATCCATTCCTGTTACTCTCGTGTTGCTCCCTTCGAGTTTCTCCCTCCCTATAATCATTCTTGTATTCTATTTTTTTTTTCAGGTTCTCCGATTGGACATCAAAATGCTGCACATAACAGGAAACAAGTGCACCAATATAACGGGAGGGCTCATCCTTTGGCTTCTATTGATCCACATTTTGATTCTACTATATTGCTTGATGTTGCCAACCCATGAAGACTTCAGGTAATGTTGGAGAAAAAAATATCACAGTAAACATAAGCAGTTTTGGATTCAACATGTATGGTACAGTAAAGGAATCTCTGTGAAGAATCTCTGTGTGGTTTCCAGAAGTTCCAAAGATGACACCTGTCCCCTCAACATGGCTAAACCACTCAACAAGAACCTTCCCCGGTCTTCTCAAAGGCTCCAGACGGACACGTGCTCTCCTTCGGTGAACATCATGTTCATGAAGACACACAAAACTGCCAGCAGCACACTCCTCAACATCCTCTTCCGCTTTGGAGAAAAAAACAAACTCAAGTTCGCCTTCCCCGACGGCCGCAACGACTTCTTCTACCCGTCGGCCTTCAGCCGGTGGCAAGTGAAGAGCTACCGACGTAGCGAGTGCTTCAATATATTGTGCAACCACATGCGCTTCTGCCCAGGGGAGGTGGCGGCGTTGTTGCCACCCGACGCCACCTACGTCACCATCCTGCGTGACCCGGCTCATCTTCTGGAATCGGCCTTCCACTACTACCACAGGGCCGTGCCCCTCACCTGGAGCATAAGCGGTGAGGACAAACTAGAAGAGTTCCTCAGGAGTCCTCGGACCTACTACAGGGCTCACGCCTACAACGCCTTCTACCTGAAGAACCTGCTCTTATTCGACTTGGGCTCAGACAACAATCTGGATGCGGACCATCCCGACGTGACAGAGGCCATTCAAGGTTTGTCCAGAAAGTTCCACCTGGTGCTCATTGCGGAATATTTTGACGAGTCGCTGATCCTGCTGAAGGAGACCCTGTGCTGGAGCATGGAGGATATTTTGTACTTCAAACTTAACGCTCGGGCGAGCTCGTCTGTCTCTCGTCTGACCCCGGAGTCCAGGGCCCGGGCTTTGGGATGGAATGGCGCCGACTGGAGGCTCTATCGACACTTTAACGCTACCTTGTGGGACAAGGTGGAGACCTACGGGCGAGAGAGGATGAAGCAGGACGTGGCCGAGCTTCGACGGAGGAATGCCGAGATGAGAACATTGTGCTTGGAAGGTGGAGAGGCGGTGAAAGCGCCGGACATTCGAGACCGACGCTTTCTGCCCTGGCAGCCCCTGGGAGGGAAGTCCATCCTGGGATATAACCTGAGGAAAGACATCCATCCCGACTTGAGGAGCATATGTGAGAAGATGCTCACGCCAGAAATACAATACTTGGCTGATTTGGGGGTCAGCCTCTGGCTTACACGACTGTGGGGGTGGTTGAAAGATGCTATTTACTGGGGCCTGGCCATTTAGTTGACTGGGCAATTTAATCGGCCGATATCAGGACTTTTTCATTTTACATCAACATCTTACAACATTTGTCAAAATGACATCCAAATAGAACTACCTAAACTGTCAGTGTCGGTAATGTATGGTCAAACACTGACACCTAGCGGATATTAAACAACATTGCAGGTGGAGTTGCGTGACTAATTTACCAGATATCTTCGGCAACATAGTGTGAGTCATATTTAAATGTTAAATGTAAAAGTAAAAAGTGTTCTAAAAATTGTTTTTTTTTGCTTTCAAAAAATAATATAAATATGAAATATGCGTATGAAAATAATAAACTGATTAATTTCATTAAGAATAAATATAAGTTGTGTAAAGGGCTAAATAATGTATAATGGGCTAAAATACTAAATGCATTCGAATGACAAGGACAAAAAAATTAAATGATCCACACTTACCAATTCGACCAATTATGTCCACTCAAAACGAGCTTTTTCCCAGTTCAGGCACAAAGAAAGATGTAATTTCTCCTAAATTAAGCACCAAGCATAGGAAAAGTGCTCTAATACCATGATACCAAAGCCCAAAACAAATCTAATTATTTCTCACCCTCCACTACACTTCCTGCTTCACTTTCCCTCCCACTAACAAGCACATGCAATTTGTGGCAACACTGATTGGTCACCAGTGCAGGCAGAATGGCATTTAAAGAGACAGACATCGCCAGGCTTTTGTCAGTTGGATTATTCTCACTCAACTTTGAAAACCCAACACAGGAAAACAAAACTGAAAGCGTCATATAAATTAGCATCATAAAGTTCTTGATCCTAAAGAAAAGGAAGTTGCATTGGCCGGGAATCGAACCCGGGCCTCCCGCGTGGCAGGCGAGAATTCTACCACTGAACCACCAATGCATTTCTGATGTACTGAGGACATTTTCTGAACTTAAAGTAAGCTGGACATGCGCCGGGGTTAACTGCGAGAGTAGAAATTAGAACGCCTATTAAGTTTCTCCTTAGTATAAAACACAACTACAGGAAATCAGCACAAAATAATTACTTTTTACCGAATCAGATATTAAAAGGTTGCACTGCATTGGCCGGGAATCGAACCCGGGCCTCCCGCGTGGCAGGCGAGAATTCTACCACTGAACCACCAATGCCTGGCTTGGAGAACCTCGTTGCAACATTGTATTTAAAGTCAACCGAATCCAGGAATGCGCGACAGTAGAAATTACAACGCGAAACCACGTCTGCTTAAATCTGTCCCCATACCACAGCTAATGTTAAACGTCTTAAATTAGAAATTTGATTCGGAATAGGAAGTTTTAGCTAAAGCTAATAAGTGTAAGAGTGGGTTAACCTATATGCTGATATCAACCCTTACCCGACCCATGTGTTGCCTTATATGTATGTAAACCAAGCTGCAGTTTAAAACGACGTTAAAAATGTTGAAAAGTTTAGTTGCATTGGCCGGGAATCGAACCCGGGCCTCCCGCGTGGCAGGCGAGAATTCTACCACTGAACCACCAATGCATTTCTGGTATGTGGCGGACATTTTGTGAACTTAAAGTAAGCTGGACATGAGCCGGGGTTAAGTGCGAGAGTAGAAATTAGAACGCGAAGCCACGTATACTTAGATCGCTAGACTTACCACAGCCTTAGTGCTAACCTTTACCTACCCCTTCGAGATACCGTACACAGATTGAAAATATAAACTTGAGCCCTCACGATCGACTTCTCCTCGTTAGTATAGTGGTGAGTATCCCCGCCTGTCACGCGGGAGACCGGGGTTCGATTCCCCGACGGGGAGTACCTTTTTAACTATGTGAGAATATACAAAGATCTGCTTCTTAAATTTTGCTGGCATAAAATTATATCCATCTCCTGTACCGCCTTTCCCCACGAGAGTCACGGGCATGCTGGAGCCTATCCCAACAGTCATCGGGCAATAGGCAGGGAACACCCTGGACTGGTTGCAGCCCAGTCGCAAATTCGGAGTGCTCAATTGACCGACCATGCATGTTTTTGGGATGAGGGAGGAAATGGGAGGGGATGCATAGTTGCGTACATAAAGGGACATACCAGGTCCGGAATTCACTCCTCGTTAGTATAGTGGTGAGTATCCCCGCCTGTCACGCGGGAGACCGGGGTTCGATTCCCCGACGGGGAGATTCGTTTTTGGTAAGTTTCAATTTCTTTTTGTTCGTTTTCTGCATGATTTTCTTAAACTCAATTGCTGTATTCTGTAAATATAACTACATTCTTACACGTCAAAACATTAAAAAACAAAAAGGAAGTTCCCTGACCGGGAATCGAACCCGGGCCGCGGCGGTGAGAGCGCCGAATCCTAACCACTAGACCACCAGGGACTATGTCGACAGGTCCATCATTACTGTATATATACATGTCTAGAATGAAGTGGATGCACTGAAAAATCTGAATTCTTAAATTAAAATCAAAACCCTGATTTACACACTCTTATTTTATAGTCAGAATTCAGAGATTTAATTTTGAAGTGAGGATTCTCACTCTAAAGTCAGAATCTTGACTATTCTCAGTATTGAATTCTGAGATTAAAATCAGAATTCTGAAATTTAAATCAGAACCCTAACTTGTAAACTCCCACTTTAAAGTCAGAATTCAAAGATTAAGTGAGAATTGTGACTGTAAAGTCAGAATTTAATTCTGAATCGAATTCCGAGATTAACGTTAGAATTCTGAGAATAAGAAATAGAATTTTGAAGTGAGGGTTTTCACTGTGAAGTCAGAATCCTGATCTTAAATCAGATATATGAAATATAAATCAGAACTCTGACTTGTAAACTCTCACTTTAAATTGAGAAGTTTCATTATTTTTAAAATCCAATAAAACCATCCAGTGGTTTTCATTTTGTAGTCTGGGCCATACATTTGTTTTTTCAAAGTCTTCTTAATGTGCTCAATGTGTCTTGCCTACATGTTGATTTGTAATGCTGATTTGGAAGGATGTCAAAACCCACGAGTTCCTCACATAAAGTTTACAGATGGCGAGCATGATAAAGAAACGACCTTTTTCAACCATTACACTTTAAATGTCAAAATCTTTATCAAGGATGACACATTTCCCCGAAAAAAATGGCATGTGTCAGACAGTATGAAACCGAGCTTACGAGAATTTTGTTGGCTGAGGGGCTCAATTTATTTTTTTTCAATCATTTGAGTAAGTTAGTGGGGCGTGAATGACTTCCTGTGAGCTGGGCGAGTCAACTTCTTCATCCAAATTGCACACTCACACAGCTATTACGCTCACAGATAAACAATATGATGGATTATCCGTGTGACTTTACAATTTACATTTACATGACATCTTTTTGTGTGACCACCATGATCGGGACCGTGTTAGGACGTATGTGTGAGCTCCTCCGACATTGTCATCTTTTATTACTTCTCACTGGTAAGTCACTTCCATTTCACGGATCCCACTCATGAGTATTTTGTATATATTTTATAGTTTCAGAATTTTTTTTGGGGGGGGGGGGGGTTGTGGTTTTCAGGTGTATTTTTGGATCCATGTGTGGTGTGTTCGCTGGGACAGATCCAACCAGGTGGGCTTTGTAAACATAAGTAAATATTTGCGCCTCTTATTTAGCATATAGGTATGATGATGATGTCACGGTTTTGTTTCAGAGTCCTGTGGTAATTACGATATATCGATATATGAGCCCTGCCGCCTCGCCTTGCCAGGTAACCGACGACTCAGGAAGTCGGGAAGTGGAATGAAGGACTGAGTGTTTTTTTGTGTCAGGTGGCGTTGCGGGCTTGGAATGTTACGGAAAAACTCACATTCCTGGTCTGCTGACGTGTCAGTGGCGGCGTGGGGCAGCAGAGGAGAGGGAGGCCAACGTCACGCTCATCATCCGTCAAAAGCGAGTCTTGTTAAATTGGCAAAGCAGAAACACAATTTAGCAAGCAAAGATTTTGATTGAAGGTTTTGTGGCTTCTGCTAGGAAGGGCAAATTCTGCAAAATGTATAAGATAAAAGACGATGAGATGAAGGACACTTTGAGTAACATCCAAGTGTTTGAGCGAAACTTGACCGTGGAGGTTCTGGAACAAGTCGGGTCCGAATGCTCCAAAGATGTCTTCACGGCGCCTTACAGCAGCCTGCGTAAGTTCTTGCCGACCTTTCACCTACTGACTTTTCGTGGGTTCATGTCTGTGATTCTTCACACGTTTCAGTGCGCTGCGGTCCTCCTCAACACGTCACCTTCAGGCGTCATTCGGACGGTCACGTTGATGTCAGCGCTCAGTGGAGTCAGGACGACGCCAAGGTCGTCACATCCTTCTGCGTGCGCCACAAAGAGGTCACAGACCACCAGGATGATGGAAACTGGCGACAGGTGGATAAAACAGCTAACGTTAGCAATCTGACTTTCGACTTGCGTCGTTATCACGATACACAGGAAATATGATCATGCTTATCGTCTCCATCAAATTTGTTCCAGTTTGAAAAAAACTGCAATGCATTGTAGAAATGGAAAAGGTGAATGAAAGGAACAAGTAAGGTTTAATGGCAGGAAAGGAAGGATGGAAGGAAACACAGATGCTAAAATGGAAAGAAGAAAGCAGTCTAGAAGACAGTAGCTAACATTTTTCTCCATGCCATTTAGGTGTGTTGCCAGGGTGCCGCCGGGTGTCACCTGGCGGGTGTGAAGGGGTCGCCGGTGCTTGAGGTTCAGGTGGCCTGCCAGATCAGCAACAAGTGCTCTCAGTGTCCGTGGAGCCACGTCTACATGCTCCCGCCGGGTGATCATCTTATGGAGACTACAAACGCCACGTGTCTCGTATCACTATTATTAATATTATCGATTCGCCATCATCAGAGTTGACGAGGCCGCCGCTTAATCTCCACGTGGTAGAAAACAAGATGGCCGACAAAGGGGGACAAAGAATGATCTCGTTGACGTGGATGGTATGGTTACAAAGCATAACTTAGTGTAGACCTAGCATAGCATAGCAAAACGACAATGTAGCATTTAGCAGCTATTTATAACGCTGTTTTTTTTATATTGCTTTCAGTTCGCTGAGGAACATGACGGCTTTAATGTGTCATTGGCCAAGGTCTCAGGGGAGCCTCCCTTGGAGGTCCTCAGCGTAACGCGGCCACCTATCACGTTGCTACTATCCAACTCAGCCTTCCATGTCTACGTCAACGCTTTCAACAATGTCAGTGTCTCGCCGTCTGCCAGCATCACGCTGATGCCACCGCATGGTCAGTCTAATGGCGCCGGATGGACGTCAGCCATTTTAGGCTCATGTCACCCATTTCGTGATCGTTACAGGAGACGACAACGGCAGAGATGGCGGAAGGCTGAGTGTGCGTGTCCACAACCAGATGTCCTTCAGCGTGCTGTGGAAGGACGACTTGGTCAGGAAGTACAAATGCTTCTGTCTGGAGTGGAGCGCCACCTATGGACCATATCCGCCAAACGTGTCTTATAAATCCTTCCATGAGGAAGGCAACAATTTCTGGACGGTGGTTGATATCTCAGGTGGTTTGAACTATTGTATCTTGAGATGATATTCAATGAATTTGTAGCTACCCTAGTAAAGTAGTATCTTGACTAGTAGGTTTTGACAGTTAACTTTCTACTTCCAGAGCAATTGCAAGCGTACACCAGCTACGACGTCTGGCTGCACGTGCGTGGCCAACAGCAAACATGCAACCTGAAGCGAGTTAACAACAGCCAAGAAGTCACCTACGCCAAAACGCGCTTCTACTACCTGGAAGGATGTGAGTGTCTTGTTTTACATTATATGTCAAATATCAAAATTTCAGTATCCCAGATACATCGGATATTGTGATCTCACTATTGATAAACCAGCATTAATAGAGCAATTTCAGTATCAATAACAGTATTAAATAGCGATATTAATATGTACCTGTTTTCTGTTAGCGCCGGCTAGCGCTCCCTCCAACTTGAGCGTTGTGTCCGTCACGTCGTCCTCTCTGGAGCTGCGCTGGTCAGCTATCTCACCGGAGGACCGGCGTGGGTTTCTGCTGGGCTACGTGATCCACTATGCAGAGGACTGGCAGCCAGAGAGAAGTAAGATAATATAAATATGAATTTAACATTCCAATAATTTGATTTTGTGAAACTAGTGGATGGCTGATGCCATGTTGTTTCGCAGACATCAGCGTGGGGCCGCTGGTCCATAAGTACACGTTGAAGGGTCTACGTAACAGGGCGGCATACCGGGTGCAGGTGTCGGGGTTCACACGGGCCGGGCAGGGGGTCCGGAGTGCCGCTAGGATGGTGGAGACGCAGCACGGAATTTCATCAAACCTCACGGCACTCGTCATCATCTCGACCCTCGTTGTAGTGACTGCCTTGTTGGGGTCCCAGTTCCTCAGAAGGTAAAACACAAGCGTACTGTTGAAAGGAAATGCAACAACATGTCAACTTTACCTTTTTGATATCCATCAAGCAGAGCTAAAGTCGTCTTTTGGCCCAACATTCCCAACCCTGAAAAGAGCAAATCTATGCAGAAATTCAACGCACCCACACACCTGGTAAGTGACAATCATGAAGGTGGCCAATTTGATTCCAAACAGCAAATTTTGGTCATTTTTGGATTTCGAACTCAAACTTCCAACTCTACAAAAAATCCAACCAAAAATTTGGTAAGCTTAGCAGCCCCCCCCCAAAAAAAGAAGCCATGTCTGGAAAGACATTGTATCAAACTCAATTTGATACCTGAAAAATCTACTTAATCCCAACGAATGCTTCCATTTGCTGCAGCTGCTTCAGCCCATCGACAGTCTCGAGCTGGAAGAGGAATGCATCGCGACGAATCTGCTTGTGGTGGAGCTCCGAGCGCCGACTTCCTCCCACGGCCTTTCCACCGCCGTTGATGATCAGAGCGCTGCCAACTCCCATGATCCTCCTCCCTTAGCGGCCTGCTTCAGCGGTTACACCAGCTTGGACGTCATCCAGCAGCTGATGATGATGGGTGGAGAAGGGACGCTCACGCGGTAGACTACAGTTTAGCGTGGAGCGCGACACTCGCCTACATGGAAAACGCACATTTGTCATGATCGTCCTCCAGTCCTGCAGTGGGCGATGCATGAAGCACAAAAAGACGACTTGTTTAAAATTGTATTTTTTTTTTTTTACTAAAACGTCACATCAAACAGAAGCTTGTGTACATGAAACAAATGTACAATAATACCAGTGCTCTCTTTTAAAAAAATAGAACAAAATCAATTTGTTGACTTTTAACTCAATATTGTATTCAGTTACCGATGCTAGTGCTAACCATGCAAATAAACTTCTCCGATATTTTGTACAACGGCAGCGTAGGCACTTGATGTTCTCCGCGTCACTTGCTTGTTCGTACACTTTTATTTAAGTGAGGGGGGGGACCCGGCTTAGCATCAGAGACTGGACGGAGGCAGTATTTGCATTTTAACATCAGAAACTCTTTTCGCACTGATTATCAATGCTGTTTTTTCACAGCGTTGTTATTCGGTGTGAAATGTAATGACACAAAAAGGAAGTAAAAGTCGACCCATCAAATGCCAGTGTGGCATCATAGTTAAAATAACGTAGGTGGGACGATGATTTTTAACACCTAAAGTAAGCTGTAGTGCATGAAAGGAGCTAACATGGAACGTGGGAGAACCGAAGTTGATTCGCCAGGTTGCTTGTCAATGGCGGGAGACAAAAACCCAAACTGGGGTTCAAGGTTCATCAGCTTCCTCTTTTTTCCGCCCTACCCACACCCACTGCGCAACACAATAGGGACTAAAAACAGCAAGCGTGGCCACAAAAACATAAAAAACCGAAATGAAGCCTCCTTGTAAACGTCGCTACTCGTGCAGGAAACATCGGGCGTTTCCTTCCTTTCACGCTGCCATAACGGGCAAGTGAGGCTCACCGTTAACCAATTTTAGGAGCATAAAACACGTAACCGCTATTTGCGAGATGCAAAAATTGGACATTGTGGCGCTTCACTTGCCCTCTCGGCAGGGGGGGGGAGTGACAACTTAAGTCAGTCAGTCAGTCGGGCAGCGTCAAATGGACGCGTCGTCGCTGCGCGCCTTGTGGACGCCGTTGTGCTGCGTGAAGGGGGGCGAGTGGGCGTCCTCGGCGGGTGAGACCTCTCTGTCGTAGTCCCGTCCCACCTGAAACATTCCACAGTGCCCGCGACGAGAGTGCAGTCGTAAGTTTCCACTTTTATGTTCCCCTCCCCACATTTTGGGACTCGGTGTCCTGTGCAAAGTGTTGTGAAAGACGCCCCAAGTCCGACTTACCTTGTGCATTTTCTTGCCTCTCGGCCGCTCTTCATCTTTCCGGCTTCTTTTTCTCGATGAAGAAGGTTCCCATTCGTCCCGGCTGCGTTCCCGCCGCTTTTTAATTCTGACAACATCCAAAGTGAGATTGTGAATGTTAGTATCTTTTCAAGTTCAACTGCCTGATATTCACCTCTTTGGGGAGGGCGACCTGCCCCTTCTAGGAGGACTCCGAGATCGCCCTCGACTCCGCCGGCGGATCCTAAATGTCACATGTTATTTACAAATATGCTTTCCTTCCAAAGCACAGCCTGAGTATTCTGGACCAACCTGGAGCGGCTCGCGCTTCGCCGCCTGTCTCTGGAGCGTGAGCGCTTCTTGTGGCCACTTCGGGAAGTGCGTGTGTCATTCTTCTGCCACTTCTGCGGCGGTCTGGAAGCACAAAGGTTTTCAGAACATCGCAACAGTTGCAAACCATGAAAAAGTGACGCCTCACCCGTGTTTGGAGCGTGATCTTTTCCGTGAGCCAGAGTGGGATCGGGATCGTGATGGGGGTCGTGTTCTCCCCGAATGAGCGGCGTAGTGTTTCTCTTTCTCCGCTGAGGGAAAAAAAAAAGACAACATCCGGTTATCCCAAAGGTGACGCTGGTAAACAGGGGGCCGGTGTCTCACCTGGCTCGATGGCGGCGGCGATGGTAGACTGCGCCTCCCGAACGCGCTTCATCACACTCTCCAGCTGCTTGGCGGCGGCCTGCGGCGTCATCTCGGGCGGCTTCACGATGGCGTTGTTGGAGTGGTTCACCCTGACGGAGAGCAAAATGAACGACATCATCATATTTGTCATCAATAATCCCTGCTGTCATCTTCACGTACTTGAGGGCCCGGTCTCCGAACATGACGCCGTTGAAGGAGAGCGCCCGGGCGACGGCGTCCTGCTCCACGAACTCCACAAAGGCGAAGCGCGAGGGCTGCGTCTCATCACCCGCCATCCGCACAAACTTCACGTCGCCCACCTGCTGGAAGAATTCCAGTAGCTGCTCCGCCGTTGTGGTCTGCAGAGGAGATAAACCGTCCAATTACAGCATGACAAGGGTTTTTACTGCAAATCCTGGATTGCATCTGGCCAATGATCACCTGTGAGTTCAAATTGCCTACGTAGACCGTCCTCCTGATCTCATCCACCTTGGACGGGTCCACGTTGCCCATGAGGGGGGGCTGCTGGAGCGAGGAGACTGCAGGCTCCAGGGTGGGGGTTAAGTGACCAACCAGGGGCAGGTTCAACTGTGCGTTGAAGGTACATTAGCCAAAATAGGTGATATATGAGGAAAGGATTGCTCATCACATTCAACGACTCACATTCTGTCGTGGGCTGGGCGCCGGGATGGGGAGCAGCCCCCTGCCGTGGAGCAGGTTGTGCACGGGAGCAACAGGTGCCAAAAGCGACAAGGCCTTGGCCTCTTCCGGAATCTTCCCTGCGGGGTACACACAAACAACAGCTGCTCCAAAAAACAATCAAAATATCCTTAGCACTTTCTTACACACAGTCTTATGAATATCTTAGCACGATTTATCTTAGGACTGGCTAAACAGTTTGCTTAGTGCTGTGTTTGTGTGTGTGTGGTGGTGGGGGGGGGGGGGGGGAAACTCGAGGAAAATCTGGCGATGCTAATAGCGCACATCAAGAAAACAAAAAGGCTTTCACTGCGGCAACAATACCAAATCATCTTGCAATTTTCGACAGCAGGCTTGGGGTGGAGCAAGGGCCAGTAGCATCAAGTAGGTTGTTGCCATGGTAACAGCAGGTTGTTTTATTACATATTTAAGATAAGACGCAAAAAAAATAACAAATGATGCTTGTACGCTAATGAGAGATGGACCACCTCTGGATGATGAATGAAATCATTGCTGCATTAGCATCAATAGCGAGACTATTATAATGGCGAATCATCCACGAGCTACGATCATCTGAGCGGACTTGGGAAGAGGTCAGAAGATGTTCTCACTCTCTCTCGCTTTCTCTGTCACTACGGCAATGACAAGAGAGGCAAGTGTTAGTCATCCTCCCTCTTAGCATCCCGTCGCATCATCATGCCGACTCAACCACAAACAAGCTGCAGCAGGAGAGAGAGAGAGATAAGGGGTATATGGGGGGGAGGGAGGGTTGGACAATAATAATAATAAGACAGTGGTGCCTTGACTTATTCAAACCAAACCACATCACTTCATCTTGAGAAAGTTGGCTAGCCAAACGTCAGCTAACAAAACTAGCATCTCAATCACAGTTGTAATTTCCAAAGCTATATTAAAAGTAAAAAAGTATTCTTGAACACAAAAGGTGCAGCAACACATATAGATAATATAATAAATATGATATTTGCAGGCATATTTTCTTGACACTGTGTAAAGGATGACATTCTATTATATTCTATTTTGGAGGGGGAGATTGAATGGATTAATATGGTTTCAATTAAATGGAACTCGTCAGTCAAGGTACCACTATAATAATAATAATGATGATTAAAAAATAAATATAAAATCGCTCCAGGGAGAAGAGCGAAAGTGAGAGAACCACCTTTTCATAGACAGAGACAGCAGAGATTGGACAACATTGGGGGAACAAAAAGTATGAAAAGAAAAAAAAAAAAAAAAGGAGACAAGGTGTCCATCTTGTAGTGCTCCTGGTCACATGATCACTGACGCCTCGTGGCCCCCGTCATCGAGGACGGTAGCGGCCTGGCAAACAATGCCTCAATGACTCAGGCTTAGTAGTGTGGTCGTGTATCTGATATGCACACATAATCACACAGGAAACAAAACAAAAAGCCAAATTAATCATGTCCGTCCAGACAGCAACATCTAATTATTTGTTGCTGACAGGGGAGGGGGAGGAGGTGAAGGACGAAAAAGGGAGAATTAAAGATGGGGGGGGCTCCCACAAAAACAGGTGATGTTGGAATTTAGGATGATTTGATTTGTAAAATGGTAAAAAGGGGAATAAGGTTGCGAAGGGGTTAGAAATTTCTGGTAAGCTTCTGAAAATTTTTCACGGAAAGTAAAACAATATTGTAAATTTTCAAAATGTGTAACTTAATGAGAAGGTATCACATTCAAGCATTTTGTCATCAGCAAACATCCATGCAAAGTAGATTACATTTTTCCCACCAACTATATTAAATATACATAGATTAAACCCTCATACCATTGAACTTGCAAGCTCTAAACAGGAAACTGAGATTTGAATCCCAAACTGAGATTTGAATCCCAAACCTCCGAACTGCGAGGCTGACGTGCAAACTACAAAGTTGCGTTGATCGTAACTCGTCGTACATTTTATTAGAATAATTTAATCTGTGGGAAAAAAAAAAAATTGTGACTCAGCATCCACACAATCGAACGCTGCCATGACGTAACACCTACGTGAACGAATGTTATCCAACCCAGTATAGCACAAGAGCGAATAGTTGAATAGAAAGCAAGGTCATTATGAAATCAAGGGACATTTTGAAGCTTTAGCTCCCACTGACCTTCGGCACATGGCACAACTATGAGGGCTCTGTCCATAAAAACTGTATTAGTGAGATGCTGCGCCACTCCAACGCTGGAAGATTCTCGATACTTGACATAGCACACTTTGGACGAGAAGGTTAGAGTGGAGTTGCTATAGAGGGACAACAAAAAAAGAGGCATTAACACAATCATATGTGACATCGTTAAATGCTTATTTATAGTGTCGGACCAGGCCGCACATCGGCGTTGTCGCCTGATCCCCCCCCAGCCGCCGCACGTCGCTCTTACTCGGGTGGGTAGAGCCGAAGCTCCTCGATATCCCCCAGGAAGCCGAAGAGAGTGCGCATTTGCTCGCTGCTCACCGTTGACGACAGATTGGTCACCTGGACGACGTTAGTGCCGGATATTCCACTCATTACGAAACAATGACGTATTTAAAACAGCAATAATGTTTATATTCGACGAATATATGTTCGTGTTTTTTTACGTCGGAGATTCGCTGGCTTTTTCTCGCAGCACAATTGAATAGCCGAGCGCATTACCGCCCCCCTGTGGATGGAAGTCGCACATGACAAGACATTTGCACAGTCCAAATAAATTTAATTACAGTAAATAATACAACTAAAAATCAAACTACAACTCAACCACAAACAGTAATGTTATGGGGCCCGAGTAGTCATCAATGCAACAATTTTATTCCCAAAAAATACCACTAAACGTGTTTTATCCAAGAATCTGTAATTTTACCAGCAGCCAATCAAAGACTAAAAGATGCTTAAAAAAAGTAAATCTCCAACATTTTAATGTAAACGATAAAACAAACCAATTATGCACAGTGTGAAAGAGCATTGGTTTATTTTCCACAGGTGTTACGCCAGAAACGATTCATTATGTACAAAATCTGGAATGTCGCGTGGATGCACGTCTGTGGTCTTAAGAAATACACTAGCTACATGTGAACACAGGTGTCTTCTGCATTGGAACTTATTGCTGCTTGTGCAACTGGAAAAGAGAAAAAACAAATCACTGTGTGCGTATATATTTACACATTTTGATTAGTAATGCCTAAAAAAATAAAACACAGAATTGGCCTGCTAAAAATAAATAAGACGTGAGCATCCCAAACAGACCCACATGGATGACGACGAATGATTTCCCACGATTGTCTACAAAAAGACGACAGTTTGACATGAAGATGAACGTCACAATTTCAAACAAACACAAGATGCGAAACATGCTCACCGTTTCATCATTTACCGGCCCGTCGACAAACAACCATCTAATTGACAAAAGTGACACTTTTACACAAAACGCAGAGACTATTCTCCACACTATTGTAGACATAGAATATATAGATTTAATGTGCTATTACAAAACTCTCTTGTCCATATATAAAATCATGTAAAATCATTGGTGGTGTTACTAAAAGAGTTTAAAAAAAAATCTTATGTGGAAAAACAAAAAGGCTTTATTGCTGTCAAGTGTGAATATTGCTTGTCGAAACAGTTCGAGGTCTTATGGCACTTGCTTATCTCCCCGGCATGAGTCAAATCAACAGGACTGGGCCCAAAAAAAAAGGCAAAAGAGTGGCGCTCTCCCAAATGAATGTGTGAAGAAACATTAAAACAAAGGCAAGAAAAAGATGAAATATGGACCCGGCTTACTGGAACACTCCCGCAGCCATCCTTGCTTTGGTCACATGGAACAAGAAGCAGAGTTCGGCCGAGTGTCTCACTTTCACGTCCACTCTCTGAGCGCATAATGTCCATTGCTGCTTCAACATGCTAAAACAAACAAAACAGGCAGAAAAGAGGGTGCATCTTGCTCCCTCTAGTGGTCACGGACAGAAGGGGAGCTCAAGTCTTCAGCGGGTTTTTTTTCCCATTGAAAAAAAAATTAGAAACCACAGTGAGAGCCCGTTTGTCCACCGCGTCATCTTGCTTACATTCAAAGTGGCATTTCCCCCCCCCCATGCTTGAGTACAAAAATAAGTCTCCCACTCCCCCCCGTTGCTGTTTACGCTTGCACATCTCTCACGATTGTCAGATCCACAGTGCTGGGGAAGGTCTTGAGGAGGGACACTGCGTTCCCATGGTCGATATTCACAAAGCTGTAGCCGTTCGCCTGGCGACACAAAAAAAAAAAAACATCGTCAACAAAATAAGCTCATTGTGCCAAGCTGCTCGCATTATTCTACACCAAAAACATTTTTCGCTTCGAACCACTCCTACACGTTCAACGTAACATTTTTCACATATTTCAATTGAGCTTCCACTTTTTGTTGACAGACTGAAGGCAGAACTCTTTTCGTCAAACTGGTATGGTGACATACTTGGAGAATTTTATCACCGGGCTGAAGAATCTTAGACGCTGGTCCTTCAGGCTGGACTCTCGTTACAAAGATCCCCTGAAAGAATGGATCATGCCATTAATATTACTCTATTTTTATTTTAGTGGATCTTGTCGTTGGCAAAATCATGAATTAAGACAACATAGTTCACAAACTGTATTGGGGGGGAAAACCTTACATTGTCATCTGGACGAAAGGGGTTTCCGCGACCTCCCACTCCTCCGGATATACTGAACCCAAGTTCTGGATTTTTCTCCACCTTCACGTGGATCTGAAATGAAATGCAAATGTCAACTTTTTCATTTCCAATATATGATTATGACGTCCCGACTGACCTCATGCGGCTGCCGCAAGGGCCCCGGAGCCTGGTGGGAGACTTTGAGCATCAAGTAATCGATGAGCTGCTCTCTGGAGGGGTGGCGGGCCATGGAGGTCTGACTCCCATGGGTACGAGCAGACGAGACCGCCTGACCGTTCATCAGAGGCACCTGCCGCATCCAAACACGTTAATGTCAAAGCTTCTTGTCGCTCATGATGTGGAAAAAAGCGGATGCGAGGAAAGTCCACCTACTTTTCTGCGCGAATCCATTGTGTAGCTCTGCTGCCCGGGTGGACCAAAGACGTCATCCTGCAAGAGACACACGGAGATGATTCTTCACACAACTCGTGGATTAAAACAACAACAGCAGACAGCATGGAGGTGATTAGTGGAAAGTTGTTTGAAGGGAGCTACGAGCTGAGCGTCTGGATTTCATCTACAAGCTGAGGAGCGCACTACGTGTATGCATTTCCACCACAGGAAGCTTTGGAGAACGTACGAGGGAAGCCTTCGTATGGTTTTGTGTTTATTAATAAGAGCCAAAAGATGATCCTGCTGGGAAGGGATGTTTCGGTGGAAATGCAGCTGGATTATTGGAATACTATTAAGAGGATATAAATCTCTCCTCTACTGATTTTTGAGGCCACTTACCTTCCACAACAAGTCACTTCTCAGGCCAAAACACAAAGGGGGGGCAAGTGGACGACCAAGCAAGCAGCAGAGGAATTTAAAAGACAATCATGATGATGTCACAAGATGGTGAGACAATGATGACATCAGCCGCTACGAATAATGATTATTAATTTGAACATGAATGAAAGCTTCTTGGGGGTTTAGCGTTGCTTTGCCATGGACAAATGTTCTGTTACTCGGAAGTAAGTCTTAACCTTCAAACGTGAAGCAAGTCAAGTCAATGTATCTTGCCGAATAAAAGCACAAATCGTAAAATAGGTGACTTAAGCGTGACTTGAAAGTTGAATGGCGGGGGAGTGTGTGGCGTGCTCCAGAGGCATGCGCTGGTGACAAAATCAAACATACTCTCACTTGTAGCGTTACAAGTGTCAGATGCTTGCGGGGTGAAACGGGAGAGGAGACACGGGTCAGATTTGTGACATTGCGGTTCCGGACGGTACTCACGCTGAAGGCGGCGGCGGCGTAGGGCCCGAACACGTCCCTACAGCTGCCGTAGTAGCAGTCGCGGTGGGGCGCGCAGCCAAGTGGCGCGTTATAAGAATTAAAGGAGCGGGACAGCGCGTTCTGAATGGTGGCGCCGGCCCATGACGTCAGCGGCGGCCATGCAATGCAACCATGACACGCACATAAACATGCAACAAAAACAAAGGCTTCATGCGATTGCCGATGACGCCCTGCCTGTTTGTAGATTTTTTGTTTTAATGTAAAATATGTGCCTCGGCGCAATAATGGTTGTGAACCCCTGGTCGAGTGTTGTGTAGTTCTGCCTTAATAGTTTTTGTTTGTTTACCTTTTCCATCTTCTTAGCCTCAATGTGCCGCATCACCTGGTCCCTCCAGTCGGCCGGGACTCTTCCTGGCGCCCCCGATACAAGTCCACCGGATCCGTCCAGGAGCGAATGCTCCGACTTGACCCTGACGTTCGGTCTCTTACTGGGGCTACTGTGAGGGTAATGGAAGTCGCTGACCGACATGGTCCTCTCTGGGAGCTCGTGGGGCTGCGGCCGAGCGCCGGGCGGCCTGGTTGGAGCGGCAATGTCGATGCTGTACGTGCGGTTGGAGATGGGCCGCTGTGCCGCCTGGCTCATGGCCAGCGGGCCCCTGGCGAGGGTGTGAATGTCCCGGTAGGTCAGGTAGTCGCCCATGGAGGAGGTGGAGGTGGCGCTGCTCTGCCGCTGTAGAGTGCCTCCCCTGGACTGGTTGCTGGTAGAGTGGAGTCTCTCCTTGGTCCACATGTCCCCTGGAGGTTTGGACCCCATGGGGGGCGCCCTTTGCTGGGGCTGCAGCGGGTACGGCGGTGCCTGATTGCGGTTAGAGTAGTTGGTGTTGGCGAGCGAATGGGTGGCGGGGGGGAGGTAGCCTTGGTGTTCTGGGGGCATGGGCATCCTCTGGGCCCACATGCCGTCTTTGCTTGAGTACTGGACGTTGTACTGAGGCGGGGAGGCTCCTGTGGGCCCGCTGGAGGGCACCGGGTACCTGCTGGTGCTGGTGGGAGGTATGGACGAAGATAACTGCTCCGTGCTTGGAGAGACTTGGAGGTTGTGATCGTCCAGCAAGGAGGCGGACTTGCTCCTCACTATACTCTGGCCCTGAGCCGTGGACGTTGGATCGGGGCCGCTGCCGCTCGCCATCCTATTCTCTGCTGCCGCGTCGCCGTCAAACGAGTACATTTTCATGCCGCCCGCATCGATGTTGCTGATGCTCTGAGACTTGCTGACCTGGGGAGGTTGGCACCTCCTCTCAGGGGACAGTTCCTCAGTGCTGTGAGACATCTGGCCGCCGCCCGAGGACCCGTCGCTAACTTGCTGGTTTCCATTCTGGAAATGGCGGTTGTCGAAACCCCGCTTGCCGTCCGATTCCTGCAATCCCACTAAACCATTACGAGGCTCCCCCATGTTGTCTGTCGCCGGGTGCGAAACGTTCATGTTGATCTGGTCCCACTTGGTGTAGCCGTCTCCAAGGCCATTGTTGAGTCCCTTCTCAATGAAGGCCAGTCGGGCTTCCATAGACAGGTCGTAGTCACCCGCCGGCTCCGTGGCTCCCCGCTGCGCCCTCAGGAGCGCTTGGAGGGACGTTTCCGAGCCGTTGCCGTTGTGGAGAAGCTCCCCGGCGTCTTTGGAGGGGTTCATGTTCTCATCCTCGTGCCTGGAACAAAGACAGCGCCAGAAATCAGAAGCGGAACATTGTGAGGATCTCTGAAGAACATTCGTCGTGTTGCATACCTGCTCTTGGGGAGGAAGGGCATCTTGGCTTCTCTCTCAGGGGTGCACAGGGAGTTGTCCTGGCTGCTGTCGGTGGTCAGCGACACGGAGTCCGACATGCGTGACGGCGACGAGCAGTTGCTGTTGTTCTGGTTGCTGTTGGCCACCGTGTCATCGAGCAACGAGTCAGCGTCCTTGCTGTCATCTGTGTGTTCACAGCAACACGCCGTCACTCATCCTGCCTCATCTTTCTCTTGATCCGAGCTTCTCACAAATGGGTTCGTAAGGCTTGGGGATGCTCAAAATAATTTGTAATAAATCAATTATACACAAAATGTCAGAGAACCACTGTACCTTTTTTGTCTTTACTCAGTGTCACCACTTTGGGCTGGTTAATGGAGATCTCGATGAGAGGAGGCCTCATCTCGGCAATCCTCATCTCCTCCTCTTCGTCCGACAGCTCCTCAGAGTCCTGGAAAGACAAGAAAAGTGTTCATCTTTGACAGCCTGGGGGGCCATTTTCATCATATTGCATGTAAACTTTGGATATATGTACGTTTGCCTTGCTGCACTTACCTCCAGCGTGTCTTCGTGGTTTATGGTGGAACTCTCGGACGATTTGAGCGGGGCCTGTTGGGAGCTGAAGGACTCGGACTCTGTGTCCCTAGATATGCCTTCTGGAATGTTTGGGATGGTGAAGGTGGTGTTGCAAGCTTTGGCCTCCAAGTCTGATGCAAGGCCATTAGAGCGGGGAGCGTCGATCACCTGCACAAAAAATATGACTGTTAACATGTTATCGTTGTCAACCAATTATGTTGTGTATCGAAATATTCAAAGACCTTGACTCCCACGTCCTGCACACCAATGTGGTTCCTTTCCGCGGGGGTCTTGGGGTCTCTACCCGACTCTTCGCTCGACTCATCCTCCTTGAGCCGGTGCGCCACCGACTGAGCCGTCTTCACCATGTTCTTCAGTTCGTCGGGATACGGCGTGGGGTAACGCTTCAGGTTGCCCTCCTGGCAGAGAGGAGGTGTCCATTCGAAATATTCACAAAACGGTATGACGACAAAGGAAGGATTCGGCGCCGTACCCTCGGAGGAGTTTCCCTCTCGTCTTTGTCCTCGTCGCACTCGAAGGCCACCTGAGCTCGATGCTTACGCTGTTCCTCCCACAAGACCGGATTGAAGCTTTCCGAGTCGGAGTTGGGGACGTCTGGAAAACAAGCGATAGAAGGGGAGAGATCTCTGTCAAAAATGATTTATTCAACTACCTTGACTAGTGGGATGAATACATTTGATGGCCACACTTGTCATTGAATTGTGACCTGAACCGTTAACTTAAAAAAAAAAGTACGTGGCGAATATAAAATACTGCTCTAACATGACTGAGAGGAGAAATACAGTCTAAAAATATCTCATTTCAAATTTAAGATGAAAAATAACAGTAATACCCAGATGTTAGGATTAAATTGAAATTTTCAAAGATAATTAAGGGCTTGATTTGTATCGTCTTATTTAAAGGACTTCTGTATTTATCCTCCTATATTGAATATGTGCCTGTCCAACCTCAACCACAAGGTGGCGCAAAGACAAAGAGAAATAGCTCAAATCTAACATTTCACCTACTTCTCAATCACAGCTCAATTCAAATGTACACATGCGCGTAATTGGACTTTCTACTGACTTCCTCACTTGGACGATCGTTATATTATAAGAAGGTCAAAGAGGTTACAGCTAGCCTCGAGAGGAGGTCGGATTGCGCAACATGATGACAGGAGACACCACCTGTGTGCCAGGCAGCCCCTATTAAACATGCATTCGGGTCACACTCACAGTCTTCGGTTCGGGTCTGCTGCGGGAACATGTAGTTGGTCAGTACGGTTTTGTGGGTCTCGGGGTCTTCTTCCTTCTGAAGCGGGATCAGGGGTTTGGACTGCGGGAGATTCAGATCACTCTGAATTAGTCTCACAAAGAATTGGCTCAAGAGGTCTTTAATGAATAAATGAATAAATAAAAAAATATGGGGTACTGGGCCTTTACCTGGTTTTCAGAGAGCCACATGGCTGTCATTTGGCTGAGCTTCGTGAAACTGTAGGGGAGGTTCTTCAACCTGGAGAGGAACACAAACACTTAAGTCACAGTCTATAAAAGCCTGAGAAACACTCTAAGAGTCAGTTGAGTGTGACAGTTTATTGGAAGGGGGGGGGGGTGAATGCAAACAAATACAAATTCCAGAGTTTCTGTAATGACGAGATGGAGGAAGTCAAAGAGCATCTCAGTTTACAGATGATTGTAGGCTAATGAAGGTATCCTTGACGTCGTCATTAAGTGTCTCCGCTTACAAAGGGAGAGGCTGTCTGTGTGTAATCACAAACACACACAAACACACACAAACACACACTGGAGTTGAGTGCTCCACTCACTTGTTGTTGCTCAGATTGATGACCTTCAGCTTGTGCATGTCGCCCATCTCCTCCGGGAGCGACTCCAGCTTGTTGGAGTGCAGGAACAGCACGGTGGCGTTCTTCCAGTTGCCCATCTGTCACAGCAACAGATGTTTAAATGAGCGCACTCGGACACGGGTGAAGGGGCTACCGATTTCCACTCGCCTCGGGGGGAAGCTGGCTGAGGAAGTTGTGATCGGCGGCGAAGGTGCGCATGGCCGCGCACTGGCCGATGGACGGCGGCAAGGCTTCGATCTCGTTGAAGCTGCAGTCCAGCTCGTCCAGAGAGCTCAGCCTGAAGGGCGGGAGACAAGTAAACGTGAGAAAATGCCCAGTCGCTGTAAATTCTGGAACTGGGATGTTTCGATTTGACACCGACTGTGTGAAAACAGGAACAGGAACAGACACGGCAGGCCGAATTTCCTGGGGTAATATAAGAAAGAAATGGAATAGTGGCGATCCGGAAGGGGGGGGGGTGATGTTTAACACGAGACTCCTCGCCAGAAACCAGATGCTGGCATCATCTAATTACGAAGGTTGGATTCCGTGTCGGCTGTGTGAAAGCTGCACGCAATGGCGGTGATATCATGCAAAGGCAGGTCAAACCTGGGGCTGTGACGTTGGAACTTGTGCAATGGCTGTTGGAATGAGGTTCCATTGTCTACCTGTGCCTTTGTCAAGTCAAAGGTAATAATGCGGGGGATGAAGTCTATCCACCATTTTATTACCATCTTTGGCGGTTGTTTCACACACATGACACGCACTTCCTGGCTGTTCCCCGGCACAGCATGGCCGCTAATCTGCTCATCTGACGGCTAACATATGGAGTCATCTTTAAAAGGCTGACAGCGGGGAGGAGAGGGGGGGAGGCTTATTATAAATCCAACAACAGCATGTGTCCGCCCCACCACAACGCAGCTTTCAATCCTCACACGGGATTAAAGATCAACCATCGGGGTTTTATAATCTGCGCCAGGCGGTGTACTCTTAACGCGGCAGATAATTGCTTGTTTGGAAGAAAGTGAAGGATTAAGAAACGAGAAGGAGGATGATCCTCACCCTCCGATGGAGTCGGGAAGCTCCATCAGTTGGTTCTCATCCACCTTCAAAGCCGTCAGTTTCTTCAGCGAGCCTGAGGAGCACAGTGAGGGAGTGTTACACAACAGATCAGAGTTCTTTTTTTTGGGAATTGAGGAAGTATACGTGCTAAAACATCCATACCGATAGAGCCTGGCAGTTGGGTGAGGGCGTTGTTGGACAGCAGGAGGTCCTGCAGACTCTCGCAGGCGCAGATCTGCTCGTCCACCATCTCCAGGTTGTTCTTGGAAACGTCCAAGTAGAGCAGTTGCTTGAGCGTGCCCAGCATCTGACGACAAGTACAGACAGACCTGTGTTAAGGAGGAAATGTTGCTCGCATTCCGGGTAAAAGAGCACACGTTGATAACGATCGACCAGATGGCAGAAGTTAAGCGGCGTGAGTTTTAGTGCGTAACAAACAAACTGTGCAACACAAAAAAAAAAAAAAAAAATTGGTTTGAGTTGGCTGTGCCACTTTTGGTGGATGACGTGTGCATGTCAATACCCCAGGCAAAAACGTCAGACGGTTCCCGTCCATCCAGAGCTCCTTGATTCCAGTCAGCTGCTCCAATACCTCAGGCTGTGGATGGCACGATGAGAAAGGAGGTTAAAATGTTTGTGCGTGGGAGAAACGCTCCGTGTGCCAAGTGGAGCTTTGGTAACAGCTCTCTTGAGGCCGCAGGGACACTCACCACTTCAGTGAACTCGTTGCTGCCCAGGTCCAACCTTTCCAGCTGTGTGAGCTTCTGCATGCTCCTGCGGATACACACGCACACTCATCTTGAGGGCCGTAAAATGTGTCAGTGTGGGTTGGAAAAAAGCCGAGATTAGACGCAACATGTCCGCGTGCGTTGTTCTTGGCTCACTCTCGTCCCGACGCTAAGCAGAAGCCCACAGACGTTTGTTTAATTCTGAGGGGCTCCTCATAAAGTGAGAATGGAAGCGAGTCAAAAGAAGACGCCGTCGCTAACAACCTTTTAAGTCCATGAAAACTTGGGAATATACAAAAAGAGACTTTTTGAGACTGTGAATGAAATGAGTGAGGTCACGAGGGCAGTATTGACTGTTTTATCTCAAACAGCTCAAAGTACACGACAAATTGTTTTGTCAATTCTTGATCGGTGAGCTATTAAATTAAAACAAGATTGGTGTATTTTTAATGAACTACAGCAGTAATACATTTTCATTATTGCTAGAATGTGACCGACACGGTTGTCTTGTGCTTACAATGAGCGGCGCAGACTTTTCCGGACTGACCGGTGCGGCTTGTGACTCTTAAAAAGCACCGGGCCCTGCTGTGTGAGAGCGAGTCGCTGAAAAGAATTTCTTTGTCCGCGGAAACATTTGTTGACATCTCCAGAGATGCCTGCCCGTCGCCCGGGGCAACCCTCATCATGGCCGCTGCCTCTCTTTGTAAGGTCAGCCGGCTTTCGAATGGCTCTGGCGTCTGTCACGTAAACAGGTGGGGGTGGATGTAAAATGGAAGGCAACGGGGGAGGCAAGTTTCCCACCCATCAGGAGTCAAATTAAACAAGCAAGTAAATCTTCTCTTTGTTGTCCATTTCCCCAAAATACACCTTTGACCAAACTGTGACATCACAATGTGGCTAACCGCTGCCCTTTTCCGCAGTGCGACTCGGTAGCAAAAATCATCTTCACGCTAACGTGCTAAAAGCTAATTCATAAACACAGTTAGTGTGGCCAATTTAGTACATTTTCCTGACCATTCTTGCCGAAAGAAACATCTGCGAGGTTCCCCGAATGATCACCAAAAAGCTTTCTCAAATGTTCTCAGAGTGAGGTCCAACCCTCAGCTTGTCGTTACATCAAAAAAGATTACAAAACCTGTCAGAGCAAGCTGGCGGGAAAGAGAAGTGGGGGAAGGGGGGGAGGATGATCTTATGTAACGTGATGGGACTGAACAGTACAAGAAAAGAGCAGGAGGAGGTTTGTTCTCCTCTTACTTACTTGGGCAACATCTTCAGCTGGTTCTCTCTCAGCTCCAGAATCTGCAGCTTTGTCAGCCTGCAGCCACAAGAACAATGCAAATGTCATCATTGTCATCATACAAACACGCACTGGAACTCACTGTCTGTTTTGACTAACGGTGTGTCATCACAATGGGTCGGCGCGTCACATGCGTGAACCGCCAACAGGCAAAACAGAAGAACCAGTTTAGCCACAAAATGGATGGCCGGAAATTTCTGACTGAGCGCGATACAGGTTGGACTATTCTTGCTTCTCACATTTAACTTAAGTTAGTTTTCTGAGGTCCCTCCCCTCCCAAACAGACCTGCCAAAACTAGCTGGTAGGAACTCCAGGAAAGCGTCGTTCAGGTAGAGCTGGCTCAGGCTCATGAGCTGGGTGAAGCCATCAGGGAGCCTGAAATGAGATGAAGATGAGTCACACCAGCATACCGAGAGTTCTGCGTTTCACCTTTTTCATACACACTTGGAAATGGGATTGACGCTGGCTTCCACGATAGTGAGCACTTTGCAGTTCTTGATATTCTCTGGAAACTCCTGGATACCTGTACGCACAAAAAGACATGCCAATTTAAATCTTATATCCATGTATATGATTTTTTTATATTTTCCAATCTGAGGTGAAATCTAAACTGACTGTTTTTGCTGACGTCAAGCTCCCTGAGGTTGACGAGGTTGGCGACGCCTGGCGGCAACACCGTGACGTCATTGTCGGGCATGCTCAGTCGCTGGAGCAGCTGACAGTTGAATAGTTGCTAGTGGCACAAAGACAAATTTATTGCCTGGAGCTCAAGAGTCAAAGTCAAACTAAAAGTTGTCCGCGGGCTCACTTTGGGTAGATCTTCAATCTGGTTGGCATCGAGAAAGAGCTCCTGCAGCGTCTTCTCAAAGCTGAAGATCTCCTTGGGTACTGTTTCCAGGCTGCAGTGGGAGTAGTCCAGTGATGTCACCGCCTCCTCCTCGCCCCGCAAGCAGCGGCACGGCACTAGGCGAACGAAGAAGCTGCGCTTCGACATCCTCAGGCACTGCAGGGGACAAGAAGAAGAAATCATTATATTATTTTCAAATGGATTATCAAGGATAAAATTCCTAATCATGTATTTATGTCAGACTTCGATATTTTTTGCATTTAAGAATTAGAATTGACATTTTTGTTTATTTTTTGTGTAATATTTTGCGCCAAACAGCTTTCATATTTTTTCTAAAATTCAAAATGTTTGTCTTACACTATTAAATATTTCCCATCTATTTGTGTCACTTACTTTTATTCTGTTTTTAGGGTTAGCTGAACATTTTTGTCATCATACCAAGTCACACTTCACAACAACAGTGTGGGTGGCGAGGAACTTCCTTAAAAAGGTTGACATATATGCCCACAACCACACACGCACAAATGTCGGAAGTAAATAGTTCAACTAACACAAAGACAAAATGAAGAGACTCAAAGGCAGACATGCTTTGGCAGCTAGCTCATATGTGCATGAGGTTTGAAAACAAGTTTTTCCTTCTTCAGTTTTGAACTTTAAAACCAATACTGTATAAGAAGCTACAGTAACAACGTCAACAGAATTAAATCACGATTTGGCCTACTTATCCCACACACGTGTTACGATTGTGAATGGTGGCCATGTGAGTGCTGCGTTCCTGGCGGCAAGCCCCCGAGGCCTGGCAGCGAGCCCCGTGGCTTCCCCTCGGTGGCGGTGAATGAAAATGACATTCTCGCTTTATTTTCCTGGTCAGAGCTCCTGCTGGGTCAAGGCTGTTGCCATAGAAACCGTTGGACCGTTCCGGAAAAAGTCAGAAATGTCAAACCTCAGGCTCGGAAACTTTCTATGGAATGCAGCTCGGGGTGTCAGAGTTGGGGTAAAGCGTAAAAATACTTGAATTTAGGGGAAGATGTCAAAACCTACCAAAGTGTTTGCAGCGCCGACTGTCCCATCAAAACCAAGAGAATTATTTCGTCAAGATGATTGACAGCAAACATCAGACGGTCTGTGTTGAGCATGTCAGCTGGACCGCACATTTTGGTTGCGACATGGGACGCAAGGCCGTCTGGCAGCATTTATTTCCCGTCTGCTAGCGTCTGTAATCTCAGTCATAGCAGGGGCAATCCCGGGAAAAGCCATAACAATCTGGATGAAAAGCTGCTTTGAGGGAAGCAAGCGAGGGCCGCCCCGCGCTAATCACATTGTCACATCCAGCAGACAAGCGCCGTTCGCTATTAATAACGCAAGCTGCCGCTGACAAGTACTTGGCTTTGAGCAAAAGGCCAACAACCTGGAAGCTTCTGTCTGATGCCTGCTGTCAATCATGGCATGTCGGATGACTGATTATCATCCCTGAATGATGGAGCCAGCTCAGCCATGCACCATTTTGGGGTCCAAGAGTTTATACCAAGGGCCTGGTAAGATGCTAAAATACGAACAGAGCTTCTCAAATGCTAGCATGCTAACATTTGACGTAAACATAGAGCATAGCAACCTCCTGTTTTTCGTATTTATCACCACACGCAAACACACAAAAGCAACCGCGTGAGCTGACCCGACAGTCACACTGGAATCTGAAGTTCCAGTTTCACTCTGGTTCTCAGCGAGCCTCCGAGCTCTCAGCGGTCTCGCGTGACGCCGCCGAACAAAAAGCCTGATTGTTTTCTCAACGTTTGGCCCCAAATGAGGGCGAGTAATCTGATCTGAGGACGAGGACAAAGTGGCATCGACGCACGAAGATCAGCGCATGTGAAGCTTCTGCGTGCACATGCTTTTACATTTTAGCTCCCCGAGATTCAATGTGCAAATCTTCCACTTCCTGCCTACGTGATGGCTGACATTGACTCTGCAACTGCAGCGAGATCGCATAGCTAATATTTGGTGTCTTTCAATTCAGCAAAGCATCATTGCAGCTCCTGGTTGCACCTGTGTTGAGCAAACAGCGGCGGCGGGATGAGCAGGTCCGCATGTTTGCACAGAACGTTGCGACATATCCAAACATCTCAGGGTCTGATTGCTGCCCTGGCTGCCTTAAAAGAGCACGAGTACAAGTCGAGCACAAGACAAAACAAATTAATAGATAACTAAGTAGGATTTTGGTCATGCGCCAACTGTGAGAAATGTTAACATGCCACCATTTTGTTTTGTTTTCAAAAACGGCCACTTTGAGACCGGTTGGAATTTTCCGGCTTGGACAATTAGGTCCGGTGCAAAAAAAAAATGTATCGGCCTGAATTCATGAGAAAAGACCCAAGCGGGTCAGGCAGGCCTGCTAGTTATAAATAGAAAA
The DNA here is from genome assembly GCF_024217435.2 of Syngnathus scovelli. Lineage (NCBI taxonomy): Eukaryota > Metazoa > Chordata > Actinopteri > Syngnathiformes > Syngnathidae > Syngnathus > Syngnathus scovelli. Next base: position 10,602,637 of record NC_090859.1, on the reverse strand, counting down.
GCCTCCATGTTGCCTGTAAGTTGTTAATTAAATATGAGCTCTCGTTAAGGACGAGCCTCTGGGATTCATTTGTACAGGCCGGCGAGCATTAGCGCATAAAAAAGAGTCCGGCTGCCACAGACAATTAGAAGAACAGGGGAAAAAAGTTGCAGAAACAACGTGAGAGCGCACGTTTTTATCCCAGATGCTCACGCAAGGCCAAAGCAACAATAACGGGGAAAAAAAAAAAAAAAATACTAATTTGCGAGCATCACGATCAACAATGTTGACAACAACTGCATCATGAGACAGGAAGCGCAATAATTACCTTAACTAGGGTTTTCGCATTAGCTTGGTGAGTATTTTAATTGAAATAAATGACAAATGTCATTGTGAATTTGTCACCTACCTTGTCATTTAGGACTCAAGCGCTTGGGGGGTGGACAGCAGGTAACGGAACTAGCAGCAACAACACTGCAAGAGAGAAAACAGTAATTATTAAAAGTGTGACGATACTGAAATTCAGATTAATCACGCAGACTATATCATGCTCCGTGTAAATATATACAGTGCAGCTCAGCCTCTGGCTAGCGGATGTCACAGCCAGCCATGCGCTTTAGGCAGTAGGTCAACGTTAATATTCTCCATCAGGTTCTTGTTCGATAACGCTTGTACTTATTTGGGTCACGGGTGAGCTCGAGTCTATCACAGCTGAGTTGTTGCCATTCAATCACACGTAAAGATAAATAAGTATTCGCAAATACGCTCGTGGATAATTTAGATGCTTCAAGGTGGTAGCTGGAATAAAGCCACATAGGTACGGGAAGAACCCAAATCCTGCACAGGGAGGCCAGAGTCGCCATCGGAAGCCAGAAACGCAAAATGTCAAGGACAATTCTTGTTTTTCTGTAACATTAAAGATAATTTTGAATATTCGACAAGCCTACCATGATCAAAGCATCAAAGACAATTTAGTTTTTTTTTTTTTAGGGTGCTACTTACTGCACAAAAGAAAAGCTCTTATGTATCCAATGTGCACAAAAAACACACCAAAGCAAGGTAAGCACCAAGATTTTCACAAGCCGTCTGCGTTTGGCAAAAAACACAACAGTGGCATCTCGCTGACCCGGGCAAACAAGGGGCCGCAAGCAGATAGCCACACAATGGCGCCACAGTGCAAGGCCTTGACCGAGACAAAAGAAGCCGGCGAGCGAGAAACATTCTCACTTGTTCATCACGTCCCCCCAATCAGCCGCAAACACTCGTCAGTTTCTGCTCCACTTCCTCTTCGCCCGTCTGACACCAAAAGTAAGAATACTGCATACAAATGGTGTGTATGTGGTGGTTTTACACATTGCAGAATATTGTAGCATCCTCTGAGTACTATGGAATGGCAGACGTCAGCTGAATGGAGGCTTCTTCTCGCTGGTGGAGATGCAACATGTGGCCGCCCTCTTTGGTCAAGGGTTAATTCAATCGGGTCAAGTTTTCGAATCCCAGTGGCCAGACGCCAGCCGGTGTTTCTTTGAGGGGTGTGAGGTTGAGGGGGTTTCATGCTGTCACAACAAACACAAACTTTTGCAGACCTCCAGTGAAGCAGATGGTCTTCCATGTTCTTGCTCACATTCCCAAACAGGGAAGTCTCAGATTGCTGGAGAACGCGCATCTAATCCTAAATGTCTTAAATTACACCAAATAATCTGATAAATGGACCTGTCATAAAATAAATGCACATTAAACCGCATACAATAGTAAAATCAAGAATGAGACACCACTTTTAAAAGAACAATAATCGGAATAAAAGGGAAAAAATAATTATAACAGAATAACGACACCAGACATGAGATCAACAAAATAACACAAAGGACACCAACAAATATAATTAAGAAAAAAATAGGGAACAACAAGACGTAACAAGAATTGCAAAGAACCAAAAGAGGAATAAGAACAAAATGAACAAGCACAATACTAACGCAGGGGGCCCTGGAACATGGAATGTTTATGAGCAGCCCTGGCTAACACCAAAATATAAATGACACCAAAAAAAAAAAAATCTAATAATTCTAAATGTAGTAATTAATGTATTTAACATTTTATGCTGATCATCTTGTCTGGTATCGGTTCCCTAAAAACACAAAACAGCTGTGAACACCATTTACTGACGTCCAACTCACGAACATCGATAATCGCAACCCACATTAAACATCCATTTATTTACATTTTTATCTTAAATGATTTTCCATCATTTGTGGATGGAGAAAAAATCGGAATGCGTGTCGTCTACTGTTACTCCGCCGCGACTAGGACTGTTAGCATCGTTAGCATGTCGTACGCTACCCCCCACCCCAACCTCCGGGTGAACAGACGCGATAACAAGGAGGAAAAAAAACACCCACCTTGGTGCCTTGCTGGCGGCACTGCGTCCAGCCGCGATGTCCACACACGATTACACTCCGATTTGACGCCGAGAGAAGAGCATTCAGTCGGCTAGAAAAGACCGCATCGCTCGACGGTACTTCGAATGGTTCCGAGCTAATGGGGCTAACAGCTAGCCCCCCACTTAACTCCAAACTGGCCGTGCGGGCTCATATCGGCAACAAAGCCGTCTTAAAGTTCTTCAAGTCACACTTGAACGGAAAGAGAATCCTTTAAAAATGACACAATTTCAGCTCAAATATAGGTGCTGGTTTCACGTCAGAGGAGAGGGAGGAAAAAAAAAAAAATCCAAAATGTCCACACGATATTCAGCGAGGAAATACAAAAGCGGCTCGGCCGAGTGGAAGCTTGACGTCCAGTGATGAAATGTGCCGCGCCCAGATGTTTCCACTCATCGTCTTTCTTTATCCGTAGGCCGATGTGAAGCAAAGCAGGTTAAATTAAGTCCGCACGCTGTCCTCTTTCGGTTCCTTACTGAGCACCGAAGCCCCACGCCGACAAGAGGTGTCTCCGCCTCCAGCAAACAGACAAGTCCGTCTTGATGCTTGCCCGCTGAGCGCTCCTGCACTGCCCCCCACCCTCGCACATGCATTGTAAATACACACATTCAAATGATCTACCTTCACAAAAATGCAAAACAGCCGAATAAACAACCATATGTAATGCTAAATATGCATTCAAAATAATGTTTAAACGGTGTTCTATCGGAAAGGTCCACAAAAGATAATAAAACCAAATATAGAATGCAAAGGAACAGAATCATTGAGTTCTTAAATTAAGCACCTTGGCTGACAATAAACTACAAAAACTATATTTTGTTTAGTCGACATTAATAAGCGTTTGAAATGCAATGGCGCCCTCTAGTGGACAAATTATCTCCCGTACACTTTGACATAACCTCGATGACCCCGTTTACCTGGGTTGGAAAGGAATTAACGCAACTGTATTTATAGAGCATTTATTTATAGAGCAACTGCTGCTGTTAAGTGCTGTTAAGACAATGTAATGTAGTATTTATTGTGTGATTCATACTTGGCAATGGCCCGTAATGTAAGTATGAAGCACGTAACTGAAAATGAAAAAATAGAAAAGGAAAATTAAACAGGCAACTTTTATGATGTATAGCGGTCACTTCTGGTATCAGCGCTCGCGCATGCGCAGAAGAATACCAAGCTAGCTGGAGCGAGTGACAGCGATTGCGAAGCGGCCGCGTCTCAGGTAAAAGGATTATGCTACATCTTTTAACGTAATTTCATGAACAATACTGGCATTTCTATACTTATTTTTTGCTGTTATGTATTCCTTATTCGTCACGTTACCGTCGCATCGCTAACAATCCCGCTCGTTTGCAGCAGAGACGGACGCCCATTTTAGCTACTCAAAATAAGAATTGCACTTCTTATTACTCCTAAATGACCAAGATGAGGTGACGTCACAGCATGTTTGTCAATACTCGTCGGGGGTAGAAGGGGGTGCGGGTACGTCTGGGTGCCGCACGTGACCGTTTTTCCTGCGTGCACTGTTTTGCGCCTGTTACCCGTGACGTCATCACACGCACCTTAGGACCTCATCATCTCACCATCAATAGCAGCTCAATGGATTGTTGATTAATTGTGGGAGCTATTACGTTTAATTGTGTATATGGATCAAAACTATTAGTTAGCTTCTGTCACTGGATGACTGAACTGATTGAGTTAGCTTACTGTTCGTACATACTGCACTAGCTTAATTGCCTGAGTAATATTTGTAGGTTGTAAACAACAACTACAACAACCAAGAACTGTTCAGATCCTCCAATTAGAATTTGCAGATTACCATGACTTGGATGACTGAGAATTTAACAATGTAAGAAATAGTTTGGGCACCTGCCATGTTGGAGGTCAAACTTGGAAAAAACAGTAAGGAGGCAATCACAAATCAAGTTACCATTGTAGCCAAATTTGAGTCAACTGTTTGTGTGTAGATTGTAGGTAACCATGGCGGTGGACAAGCGCTTGGCGTTTTCTATCGTACAGTTCCTACGGGATCAGACGCATGGCGGCACGTTGAATTCTGACGAGCAAGAGAGCCTTGAAGGTACGTGAATGTCTAGTAATGGTGGTCAGGACCGGTGTGAACGTCCGTTTTTGTCACAGTTGCAATCCAGTGTCTGGAGACCACCTTTAAGATCGGTGCTAGCGACTGCCACCTGGCCGCACCGCAGCCCCTCATGGAGATCTTTCTCAACTCTCTGCTCAAGGTGAGTGGACATTTTGTTTAATATTTCAAGTTGTATTAGATACATGGAAAAAAATATGACCATGTTCATCATCCACCACCATATTTCTCGCAGAATGACAACCTGCTTTTGCCGGCGACAACTCCTTCACCCGAAGACGCGGAACGAGCCGAGCAGCTGAAGAATGAAGGTGTGAAAGATCATTTGACATGCATGCATCTAGAAGTGACCAAAGTAACGGTGCTAAATCACAATTGTGTTTTTAGGGAACAATCACATGAAAGAGGAGAACTACAGATCTGCGGTGGAGTGCTACACCAAGGCCATAGAGCTGGACTTGAGGAACGCCGTCTACTACTGCAACCGGTATTAGCCACAAGCCAGGTCACATTAAGGCTAGGTAATGCTAGATGATGCTAACACTTGTCACGCAGGGCGGCCGCTCATAGTAAACTGGGCGACTACACGGAGGCGACGGGCGACTGCGAGCGAGCCATCAGGATCGATCCCAGCTACAGCAAAGCTTACGGAAGGATGGGGTAAGTCGGTGCAACATTGCATACCCAAATATATTGACTAAAATATAATGTTTGGGATGCTCTGTGCTCACAGCTTGGCACTAACGGCTATGAATAAATACCCCGAGGCCATTTCCTACTTTAAGAAGGCATTGGTGCTGGACCCGGACAACGACACATACAAGTCCAACTTGAAGGTGGCTGAGCAGAAGCAGAAGGAAGTCAGCAGTCCCGTGAGTGCAAGAGAAAAATAAACACCAGTTCTGACAATAAAGGAACGAGATTGCAACAGCCGGTTATTAGTTGGCGCACACATATTGAGTAGTTGTTAAATATTAAAGTACGAAAATCTGGCATTTCCATTTTTTTCCACTGTCTCATAATGCAGATGGCAGCCGGTCTGGGATTCGACATGGCCAGTTTGATCAACAACCCCGCATTCATCAGCATGGTAAGCGCAGTACTTCCTTATTTGGTCCTTATTGATGACCACAAACCAAAACAATGATAAAATTGCTTCCTGTGTCTGCAGGCAGCTAGCGTGATGCAGAACCAACAGGTGCAGCAACTGTGAGTGTTGGCGCTAGCTACGTGTTAGCTTTGAAATTAGCTTCGCTTTTAGCGTTTCACTTCCTCGTTATGATTGACAGAATGTCCGGGATGATGGCCAACGCGGTGGGAGGACCAGCCGCCGGAGTGGGAGGACTGACTGACATTTCCAGTCTGATTGAAGCGTAAGTACGACTTCTTGGTGCGGCTTCTGTGAATGTGGAAATTTAAAAGCAGGCACTACTGGTTTTCCATCAGGGGGCAACAGTTCGCCCAGCAGATCCAGCAGCAGAACCCAGAGCTCATCGAGCAGTTGCGCAATCACATTCGAAGTCGATCGTTCAGCGGGAGCGCCGAGGAGCACTCATGATGCTTCGGGTTGGTGCGAGCAGCTCCCCCCCCACCCCCCACTTGTCCTCCCCATTTTCCCAAAATTAAACTCACACCAATCTGAGGCAACTCTTCTAGGATGGACCCCTCAGATGATTGACAGCTGTGAGGAAGACCCGACATGAGTGCAGTGGCACTTTGACTTTTGACCTGTGAATTTAGTTTTTCTCGCTATGTATTTTGCAAGCTAATATTTGAGATGCGAGTTCAATGGATGCCACAAATTCGTCTCGTAAGTCAAGGTGCCACTGCTGTCACCTGACGTCCGCTGTTGCTTTTTAGTCATGTGACTGACACGCCTGCATTGTGACATTGTCATTGCACTTTAGCGCCACTAAATAATAAAAAGTATAATGTTATTAATGAACACTTAAAAACTATGTGTATGTTGTGTAAGTGTAAGGTTGCTCCTCCTGCATGCTTCCAAACGGGTATCAGGCATCAGAAGCTTTATGGAAACTAAATTTGATTTAGACCAGTATTCAATTTATGCCTTTTCTGGATATTTCTTAAAAGTGGACATGACAAAACACAGAGTTCTCGCAGATGCTCAAATCAGTCCTACTGGGCTAGGAAGCTGCTTCCTTCCAATGACTATAAAAATAAAATGTCATGAAATCAAACTCTTTTGTCATGTTTTATAAAACGATTTCAAAAAGACATAAAAAAATATTTGCGTGTTTATTCACATATTCACATTATTTTCAAAGGTTTTCATTATTCACAACCATTTGTATGAGCATTAATACAGTGTGCACTGTGATGCGTTGGTCTGTTGTAAAGCCTATTTATAAAAAAAAATAGAACTAAAAAGTCAAATGCTAGGACGGACAAACCACGCATACTTGAGCCACGTCGTCGTACTCGTACGTACGTTTCAGGAACGAGTCTGTAAGCCTCAGACCGGAAATACTCTGGAACAAACCAAACAAAACCTAATGTTTTTCAATGATGTCCATTTAAAATGAGTTTTCGCTTACTAGTAATTAAAAAAAATATAAATACTAGTAACTAAGAGACTCTAGATGAAGGATACAGAATAAATGCTCAAATGTCTTACCTGAAGACCCTGGACGGACGCCAGCAGCGTGAGGGCCAGCGAAAGCGACGCCCCAGGGCTTAGCTTGCCCAGAGCTCGGCCGGACACGCCGCACCAGTGAATGGACGACGTGTTGATCATGTCCACAAGAAGGTCCATGGTCCTTTCGCTACACGTGCACACACAGAAGACGTGAGGTGAAACGAAGAAGCAGGACAATGTGCCTGACTGTAGCTTGCCTACCTGCAGTTGGTGATTTTACATCTGATATCAAACGGTTCTTCCAGGTTGACCGTGTCGGGAATGACCTCCATGGACAGGCGGATGTCTCCGTAGCCTGGAGCCTGTCCAAACATGTGCAGTACACAATTGTGATGGAAATGTACTACATCAGATAAAACATGCCATCATTTATATTGATTTTTTTGGTTGGGTCGATTGGGGAATACCATTCTCTGCAGCTGGCTGGTCTGCAGGCGTCCCCTCTCCCCCAAGTTGGTCTTCCACACGATGTCCAACTTCCCGATGACAGTGACACCCTTGATGATGCCAGCCTTCTCTGCGTACTCGGGCTTGGGGGTCAGGCAGTAGAGGTACTGACGTGTGTCCATGGGCTGCAAGTATGACATTTTGCCGAACGTCGAAACCCTAACGGGAACAAATACTTTGTGAATGGACTTAAGTGGATTTAGGTATATTACTGCAATGTCCTTCTAAATACAACTACTCCAAGTAGGGCGTGTGAGTACTTTTGCCATACCCGTGGTCTTGTTGGGTGACGGTGTTGAGTTCGGTCACGTTGTACATCATGGACGGCTCCAGGGACACCTTCTCCATGAACATGGGCGACGTGGTGATGTTCTGGATCTGGGCCTCCAGGAACACTTCGTCTGTCTGCGGCGGAGAAGGCAGCGGCAGATGGTTATGGGGAGGCAGAGGGGTTTGAGGGGAGGGGGTGGATTTGAATGTCAGGCCCCAAACCTGGTCTGACACCTCAACTTACTTTAGGTAATCAGCTTTAATGCAATGTGATTGGGACAGATTTACATTAGCTCAGTCAAAAAATATTAGTGTGTCATTTTTTGGGTGTTTGTGGTCAAAAGCAGCATTTGAACACAAAACGTCTCAGCCAACGCAGATTAGCTCAGTAGCATTAGCTCATTATCTTATGCCACCAGTTGCCACCGCCTGACGCTCCATGCAAAGCCAGCCTGGCCCCACTTCTTCACAAATTGTTTTCATCATCAGGATTTCAGATTTGGATCTGAACATAGTGATTTTTAATTCATCAAAATACAGTGAAATACCCCCCCCCCCCCTCACTCGCGCTCTCAAAGACACGGAGTCAGACGCACCAGCACCACATGCAAAAGGAAGTATGGCAAGGAAGTGTGCACAAGCAACAACAATGGAAAGCTTCCCAAACTAAAACCATCTTTAAAGTTTTTATAATTAAACAACTATCTAAAATGATTAGGATGAATAATAATAGAGTATACGACTCATGTTGCCATTGTTGTTGTTTGCTTCCACCTGTAGGCGGCGTGAAGAAGAGAGGCGATGAGAACAGAAAAATGAAAACGATTTACCACAGAACTGAGGTCACTCTAATGGAGAAAATAAAAGGACAAAATGAACACATGCCAAATGGGATGTGGGCTTACAAAGGGACTAACGAGATGGGGGAACGTACCTCGGCATTGTAGAACTTGGTCTTGACATCCAGGGGCTTGAGGACCTGATTGAAGAGAGAATGCAGGCTGAATGTCTCCATTGCTCGCCAGACAAAGAAAAAAGAAAACCCGAGCGGCACAGCCGTTTAACGGACGAGGGCTATGTTGGGCGCTTTTGGCGAGTGCTTACGATATGTCTCAAAGGCGCGATAAGTGAGCTGCCTCACCTGGAATTTGAAGAACTTGCGGAAGTAGAGCTTCTCTCCGTGCTGTGTAGTGTAGCTCACGGCGCACACCAGGCTGCATATAAACACAAAGGTCAACATTTTGCTAGCGCATGTAAAACAAACATCAACATTGAAATGGGGGAAAAAAAATCTTGAATTTTATTTTAAGGCCTCGGAGGGACTCACATATGTGTTCCAATCTCTTTGACTTCATGATGGATGACATCATCAATGCAGCACTCGGGTTTGAGTTCGGCGACGGCCGAGTTGGACGCCGACAGGTTAAGTCTCTGAGAGCTGGTCTGCAAGTCAGCCTACAGAGGAACACAAGGCATCAAGTGAGATTTAGGAGACCCCTTGCTTCATTTGAACCATTCTTGCCATTGGGTTTACCTTAACCAGAATGTCTTTGACCATCTGACTGCTGTCATTGTGCACGCTGATGTAGCTAGAGAAGGTCTCGCCCAAGAAGATGTTACTGCCGAGATAGGACGGGAAATTTTATTCAATAATGCATACATTCAAATATTGGCAAACTCATTCATATCAATATTACAATTATTTTTTTTATTCAAATGTAATTGTTTTAAAAGTAATAAGAATATAATCAAATGAAAATCAGTTCAAAATTTCACTGCAAAAGGAAACGTTCAGACGACTCACCCGAAGTTCTGCGGCAATGTTAGCATCTCGCCCAGCATTAGCGTCTCTGCGCCCTTGATAGTGGACGGATCATCTCGCATGAGGCGCCCAAAGAGGTCACCTGTCAGCACAAACCATGGTGGCAACGTGAGGCGTTAGAGGAACAAATTGGATTTTGGGGAGGATTTGTTTTGTGTTTTCTCTTTTATTAACTATCAAATATTGTGTACATATATTAATATAATCAAGTGGATGTGCATGCCAATTCAGATAAGGTGTGATGATCACCTGGGAGGTCTCGCTCTTCACATGTCACTGGCAGGTTGGTAAACAGAGTTGGTTTTGTCAGCCGCATTACTAAAACAAATAAAAAAAAATACATTTTTTTTAGACATTATATAGCCATAGGTCAATTGCTTGTCAATAGGTGCCCTGTCATTGGCTAGTGATCAGTTCAGGGGTACATTAAAGAGTGCTTTATAAAATGAATGGATTGGTAATAATGATTAATAATTTATATTTCTATAGCGCCTGTCAAGAGAGCCCAAGTACACTATATATTGTAAATATAACAATAAGGTTGAGGGTAAAGCAGCCCCAACAAAACCATAGTACACACAAGAAACACACATAACCATAAATGTACTCGTAGATTAGATTAATAAATTAAAAACAGAGCGATAACGAAAAATAGCGCTAGCCGAATTAACAGCGAGCAGCATATGGTAACAAGTCTACTTATGCGACGTTTTAAATTAAATTCCCGCATGAAGTGTGCATCTTCAAAAAGATAAATGAGACAAAGTACCTTTTAATGCAAGCAGATGTTCCTGTTTGGCCTGACTTACATCCATTTTGACAGAAAACGGCTTTAATTCGGGGATGCTAGCCCCGGGGAAGCTAACTGTTGTGACAGGAAGCAGACCCACGTGACCAGAGGTACTTGTCTTCTTCGAGGTTTTTGGTTCCGCACGTGATGCTGCCGTCTAAAGGAGCCGAGTGGTACTACTACATTAACCCCAACGTCATTGACGGAGTAACGTCGATTTGATTTTTTAAATACTTTTTTTAATTTCAAAACTAGTGCAGCAACTGCATGTGTTTCTATATTGATATTTGAATGAGCTTGAGCTTTTTTATTCAAAAAAATTGAATACATTTGGTTTGAAAACTACTCATAAAATAAACAGACAAATTGGACAGAATATTGTTTATTAATTCAGAAATCATAAAGTGTAATATATCAATTATACATGAGTGATTAAATGTTTTCATGTCTTGTTTTCAATCCATCCATCTTCTGAACCATTTATCCTTAAATAGGATAATTTTTAATGTGTTTTCTGTCCCATTCTGTTGCTGTGTCCCTTAAATGGCTTCTTCTCTCATCAAAATCTGAAAGCAATAAAACAAATATTAATATGACAATTTTTTTATTTATGATAATAATAAAAGAAAATTACTCACTGGAGTTGCTTCATCATTGGTATTGGTGTTTGGACGTTGCCAGTCGGTTTTGGACAGAATTCCAAACACGAGAACACTGAACGCCACAGTCAGGACTCCTAGCATGTTGCCAAACAGCGCCTCCACAGGAAGGGAGCTGTAAGCACTTGCTGACACACCATCCCTAACAAACACCAAAATAGTGACTTTAAATATGACCCATACAGCAACTGCCCCAGGCAACACAAAGAGACTGAGCAAAAATTATTACATACACACATCAAAGTAAACATATGCAAATATCATTCCATGATTTCCAGTGAGGTTAAAAAAGTCATTGAACGCCTCACAGTGCAAAGAAAAGCTGTTCGTTGATCCCACTGATGCAGGCAGCCAGAGTGAGCATCAGCACCGCTTGTCCCGTCCACACATGGATGCCCTTCAGGGCACCGCCCAAACGCGGTGCAGAACACGGCAGCAAGAAGCCGACCAGGCCCAGGAACCACTGTGGATTAAAGGAGCCATATTATGCTCACAGAGATTTACATTCCGTTATCCTTGATCTGTCTTGACTTCTCCGCGCATGTACATAAGAAGTCATTGAAGGAGATGCAAGTCAATTTGTCAAGTCAGCGTATTCCCTACCTGCCACGCAAAGGTCACCACGGCGCTCATTCCCACCCAGCTGTGCAGAGAGTACAACGCAGGGATGTTCAGGTTGCGGTGCACGACGAAGACAGCGTGCAAGCCGACGCCGGCGAGAATCAGGGCGGCCAGCATCAGTCCTGCGTGAAGCATCTTCCATCCACGCTTCTTATGCGACCACCCCCAAGGCACACGGAAGAGAACGGCAGCTGCCCAGAATTCGGGGAAACAAGTCATTATAGTGAAGTATAGGAATGCTAAAGATTCAGTTGTATTTAACTTTTAAATGACATAACATAAATATAACCAATTTAACATCTAAAAAAAAAAAAAAAAAGTATACAGTTAATGGTTTCTGAGCTGAGTCATAAAAACATTTTCACAATTGTCACCTAAATTCCCTTCAATGGACAATTGGAACTCACCGAGGCCATAGAGGACCAGCAGTCCACTGATCATGAGGACGGGATGCCAATTGAATTGGGCCTGGGTTCCATCCCAGGCAAATCCTCCATGCCAACGCCAGTACCAGTAGACAACCAAGACCACGCACGCGATGCCCGTGGTGATGCACAGACACCAAGACATGTAGAAAGTCGCCCTCGATCCCATTGAAAAATCTCCACTCCTGCACGTCCTTGCTCGGACTCCACAATAATGGCACGACCAAAGGATTTTTACGGATGCATCAGCTGTCCAACAAAAGATGCGATAAGCAGTCAGGAGGGAAGACGCCATGACATTTTCATGCTTCCTGATTAATGTTTTTCAGTTAATTTACACTCTTAAATAACAGCAAAGTAACAGACTACTTTTAATACTTTGGCTACAATGTTCAGTTTGAGTTTCTTGATTGGTGAGGAACAATTTCCAATTGATTGATACAATTGATTGTCACCATTTCTATCACCGTGACTGATGAGGTTCAGCGGTGTGAGCCATTACAATTGTCTGCTTTCTATTCTATGTATAGTCGGCTCCATGACAGTTTCCTCCCAGACATCAAACAAATTCCTGTAGCTAACGAGCTAAGTACCCTCGCCGTTTCCCTGAAACAAAAAAATCACGAGGTTGCTTGTCATCTGACTTTCTCCAGTGGGAATTGAAGCCAAGTTCCCACAGCTCTGGTGACACTAAAGCAATTTTTTTTTTCAGGCTTTAGGCCCGCCTGGACAATGACAGCCTCTGACCACAAAAAAAGAGCAGGAGACACACTTATTATACTTTATGAAGCTTTCATCAGAACTTTTATGTTCAGGAACAAATCTTGGAAATTGTTATAATCGACAAAGAACGTCACCTGTGTTTCACAGTCTTGCTTCTTTCAATGTATAAATACAGATAAAAAAAAAAAGTCATTTACTGTCTTAATAGAATAATTCAAATGATCCAAAAAGGTGTCTGTACAAAATATTTATTCCAAATGTACATAAAAACATACTTCTCATAACTTACATCTCAACTTCATTTCTTCCATTAATAGGACTTGGACGTCATTTAATTTCTCCTGCTTTTCTCCTACAATCTATATACAAATATAACAAACAGTCCATGAAAGCTTTGAAATTGATGCAGGATGAATTGTCTCTTTTCAACCACCGGATGGCAGCGCCAGCACTGAGCATCACAATACAGTAGGACACAAACAATGGCATAGACACACACAATTATGCTCACATGCATACTTGTAGAACCCCCACACACACAATGAGGCTCACTGCAAACACACAGAAATAAGTTGGGCAATAAGAGTGTAATGTTGAGGTGTTAAAAAAAAAATAAGCGCACTTTCCTTCATTAAAGCTAAGCTGGACCAAAAGGTTCCGTACCTGTTGCCGCTGTGATTTTTGCTTAAACTGTGAATTCAGTCCAACAACAAGCAGCAAGGCAATTTCTTTCAATTGGCCCATTGATATAAAAATATGAATTCTGCTTAGTAACAAGTACGAGGGGTGGGGCGGGGTATATTGCTTGGTGTTCTTTTTCATGCATGACAGTATGGATACGGCAGTCTCAATAATCCATATTTATAATTTCAATAAAGAAATTTTCTGCCTGCTCAGCTCTGAAATGAAATGAAGAATAATGTTTGAAGAAAGTGTGGCATTGCTGCGAGGGTTTAAATAAGTAGCGCTAAAAATAAATATGACAATAAATAAAGAGGAAGACCAAAGTTGTACGTTTGTGACGGTTTAGCTATTTGTCACAAACAAATTTGTGTTGCATAACTTCATTTTAGCATAGTATGTTTTAACGGAATGACCACCTCCGAAATGTTTTTTTTTTGACAAAAGAAAAAACATTTGTCCAAATAAGTAGCGTCAGTAGACAACAACAAAAATAGTCGCTTATTTTAAGAAATTAATCAAAATAGAATCAAGTGATTTTTCTAAACAAAATGTTTTTTAAAAAAAATGGGGAGAAAAAAGGGTAAATTTTGTGAGAATAAAGTATTTTCTTTTTTAAGAGAAAAATTGTAATCAAAGAAGAATTAAAATGTATTCTTTAGATTTTTTTTAACAATTTTTCAGGGGAAAAAGTTGTAATTTTAGGAGAATCATCTTGTATTTTTGGGAATACTTATACTTAATCTTCGGAGACCATACGAGAGAAAATTCCTACACAGAAAAGGTCGATCAGCGGGCATCAGTTTGTTAACGCACACACACACAAAAAATGTCAACGCAACTACGAGCAAAATTTTGCTAGTGAGAAGAAGTGCATCAAAGATGACAATGACAAAAAAAAAAAAAATCATACAGCTAGCGTAACGACATTGAGCCAGTGGCGGAGAAGGCGCGGTAAGCGCCAGACCAGTGTATGTGCTTGCCACCAGGTGGCGCTGAGTACTTTCTTCATATTGTGTCTTCTTTTTTGTTTTTCATCCATCCGAGCAACTCAACTTACCCCTTTTGTGGGGAAAAAAAAAATGGTTGCTTATGCATCTTCGGAAGAAAAAACTACTGGCTCTCGATACGAGGTAAGTCCAACAAGGAGATGCGATGACGTCCCTCAGGGAGTGTGATCGTGCTTGTAGTAGCCTCGCCTAAGCGCCTCGGAGGCGATGCTCTCGGCAGAGCGTCGCTGGTCTAGGTCCAGCAGGGCCCGCAGCAGGTCGTTGATGTCGGCCTTCAGGCCCTGTCGCTGCATCCAGCTCTTGAGCAGCTCGTAGACTTTGTCGCCGGCCACGCCGCTCTCCGCTTGGCGGATTTGGTTGTCGCTCACGCCGATCATGCGGAAGAACTTGTTGTGGATCGTCAACTCCAGGTACTTATCGAACAGGTCAAAGCTCTTCTTCAGTGACTTCTCAGACTCTGCAATGGATAAAATTGCGTTATTTGGGTCAACTTTCAACTTCAGCGTTTTTATAAAAAAAAAAAAAAAGTAACAATTACAGTAATTGGACTTGTGTAATAATTTATTTTAAATCAATTTTCCTATCTGTCAACCAGTGTCATTTTCCAAGCACAAAGCCAATAAAGGCTTTGCTAACCCAGTTTGAAAATGACCGGCTTACACAACTTGTGAACCGACATGAACTGTTTAACTGAGTGAAAACAAGTCTTAAATTGGCTTCTTCATTCGCTTGCTCGGTCTTTGCCCCCCCCGAGGGCTTGGAAATGACACTTTGCGTGAAGTGGCATTCCGAGAAATGTCAGTGCGGCTTTCTTACCTTGCAGCGGCACCAGGCGGTGCTGCAGAGGATCCTCCTGAGAACAAAGCAGACGCTGTGAGACAGAAGGCTACAAAAAGATACATAAAATAAAAAATAGATATTTTTGTCTTTTTGATGCGCACCATCGCGGAAGCGCTTATCCTGCAGGGGGCGGGGCTCTGCTGGGGGCTGTTCCCAGACGAGGCGGCGGTGGGAAGCGCCGACAGGCTTGTCTGCGATGAGTTGGTGGTGTTGGACAAGCTGTCGCCCAGCCCGCGGTCCTCGTCCTCCGGGGACGGCGAAGCCTTGTTGTTGGTCATGCCAGCCTGCGTCTCCTGCAGCAGCGGACGTGACTCCGGACGGGAATGGTCGCCCTCCAGGCCGTCGTTATGAGTGTTCTGGCACTCCTCCGCCGAGGGGGCGCTCTCGTCCTGACAAGAAAACAAAAATGTTCGATTCGGTCGACAGTTAATCGTCATCAGTCGATTTAAAAAAAAAAAAAAAGGCCACACTGCATTCTATTAAACAATAAAATGTTGAAAATATAGAAATACAGTGTTTAAGACTTACGATGGGAATCTTGATGATTTCACTGGTGTCACAGTGGCTCTTGGCGCCTGTCAAAAGACGGCCTGTTAGTAAAGTGATGCTGTCGTCACGGAAACGCGGCCGGGCCTTGACGTGCACTCACATGTTCCTTCGAAGGAGCAGCGCTTGACGGCGAACCATACGGCCAGCGCGGCGGCCACAATGAAGAAGAAGAGGCAGCTCAGTACGGGAATCCCTGCAATATCATCAAGGATGATTATTGATTAAAGTGATAGGTCGCTGAGGAAAAAAGGAGAGGCCTTACATATATTTGCCGGCGAGGCAGGGGTGGGCGGGGTTTGGCCTGGCGGTGTTTTGGTGGGAGCCGGGTCTCGCTTTCGGCACACGGTGTTGGAAAAATGCGTGCACTTCTTCACCTCTTCCTCACCCGGCTTGCACCTAAACAGTCAATCGATCTATTCAGCAATCGCATCGCTGTGTTTTGATCGGTTGATTGGATTGGTTGGAGACTCACTTGGCGCAACGTTTGCAAACCTCGCAGGCCTGATCCGGAACACAGAAGGTTTCGGCTCGGCACTGACATTTGGTGTCCGACGTGGTGGTGCAGGGCGCCGTCTCTTTCTCGTCTGCACACACACACACACACACACACACACACACACACACACACACACACACACACACACACACACACACACACACACACACACTTGTTCAAAAATCAAAATAACACATGCTTCATCCAACCACAAAGATGTTTTCCCAGCCAGGTGAAAAGAGAACACCAGGTAGTTTGGGTGTGGAAACATTCCGAGTCACGGGCAAAGAGGAGCGATTATCCCTAAAGTGCGAGCTGGTGTAACACGACCCCCCCGCCCCTGCCCCTTTCAAGCAGGACACAAAGATACCACGCCCGGACCGGCCCGGGTAAGGTAAGCCCCCCTCTTGGGACGCTCTCTCATTGAAGAGTGGCAACAAAACCACAAAAGACACGCCCTTTTTCCCCGAGTAACTTCATCACTTGGCATTGTCGCTCAGGCGTCTCGAAGGGGAGTGGAAAAAAGAAAAAGGAAAAATCCAAAGATCCACTTTCCCCAATAATCCAGCGAGTCCACTGGGAAGACTTCCCGCTGAAGATTAGGATTAATGAATTAATTTGGGAATTAGCATCACAATGACATTTAGTTTTTTTGGGAGAGTAGTAGCTGGATATCAAATTGTCCTATC
Organism: Syngnathus scovelli; assembly: GCF_024217435.2. NCBI lineage: Eukaryota > Metazoa > Chordata > Actinopteri > Syngnathiformes > Syngnathidae > Syngnathus > Syngnathus scovelli. Next base: position 10,585,444 of record NC_090859.1, on the reverse strand, counting down.
AACAGAAATCTAAAAGTGTAAATTGTAAACTGCTGCATTTTTATCTAATGTTTGTTTGTTTGTTACTTGGAGCTGATTATTCAGCGTGACCTGTCTGTGAGAAGAAAGTTGCTTCTGATTGGTGAGCTTGGGGGGAGTGAGATAAGAGCACTAAAAAAAAATTCAAATCAAACGCTTTATCTTAATCTTGTATCTAAGAAAAACTTTGGCATTTGAACAAGGGTGTGTAGATTTTTCTGGCCACGCCAAGTGTTTACCTTGTCGACAGTGCGTGCAGGGCAGGCATCTGTGCATGCCGTTGGAATGTTCCGTGTAAGTGTGTCCTTCCTCGCAAGGAGCGCACACCCCCTGCTGGTAATCACGCTCGCACTCCTTCTGCACAAACGTCCCTGATGATGACAGAAAAACACCAAACGTAGCCAAGGTCAATCATTTGGAAAGATTTATGATAAGATTGGTTTGGACTGCAACGCAAGCTAGCTTGGATCAAAAAGTCAAAATCGAACATATTTTTGGCTTATTGTATCGGATTCTGTCTTCAATTTTAAGTTAAGTTTTTAGTCAATTAGTTCCACTGAGCCTGTCCAAATTTATTAAAGCCATACTGTTTTTGTATGATGCTTTAGTTCCTGTTTTCTCCCCATTTGACAATTTTTATTGTTTTGTAGTTTTTCACCAACATTTGTGTTCCAATTCTTTCATGTGTTTTTGTATTATTTTATCTAATAGCGGTTTTAAATGGTGCATTTTTTCAGATTTTTTTTACCGAGTATTTTTTTTTTTACCCATTACAATGTATTTACTTTTCCACAAAGGCAAGGACGAGAACACACATACCAGCCTGGCAGTTGAGGCAGCAGAGGCCTTGGTAGTGGTACTGCTGGTTCTCCACGCAGGTCCTATGGCGGCGCAGGAGGGTGCCGTTCCTGAAGTCGTTCTCTGAAGCGGCGGACCACTGGGCGGCGGGGGGCTGCTCGGCCGCTCGGCCCGGCGAGCTCGCGAGGAGGAGGAGCGTCGCCAGCAGCATCTGAGGGGGCGAACCCAGCGAGATAAAAATGAAATAAATAAAACTTTATTTACATAGAACGTGGTTGCACAGACCAGTTCTTTCAGTGGCATCAGATCAAAAGAGCGAGAAGATTTTTCATGGGTCGCCTTCTGTTCGCAATCTGCACGTTGATTAGGAACATCTGACCAGAACATCTGCCGTGGGATTGAAATTAAAGCGTCACTACCCTGCCGCTAGTCGCATTGTCCATCAGGTCATCTGTTTTCGTTATGTGGGACCTGGAGCTAATGGTTGCCAGTCAATCCAAGGTTACATATGGACACCAATGTTTACACCTACGAATGATTAACAGTCTTTAATGAAGCTAATATGAAAGTTTTTGAGATGTGGGATGAAGCTTGGAGAAGCTTCAAGCAAGTACACACCCAGTCGACATCAAACTAGCCAAGAAAATTTATTTTGTGTTGAAAGGCTGTGATTTAAAAAAAAATGTGTCTCTGCACTTCAAAACTGCATTTTGAATTTCTAAAATTGAAATGCTTTTGTTTGAAGGGGACACAGTTAGCTAAAATAATTTCGATTTTCCTTGCCTCATATGCTCGTGACGATTTACGATGGCGTTCAAATTAGTCTTCTATTTGTCTCTGAATGTTCACTTCATTTTTTTGGGGTTTTTAGAACAAAAAAGGAATACAAAAAATCTTCAGGACCCGAACAGCCTCTTGATAGAGTGCCGGTGTTAGCTAAGAGCGGTGCCCGACGTGATAGCACAACTATCTATTCATGCGGTAGATAATGGCCATCTTGTGTAGGTGGGCTTCCCAGAAGAATACTGGGCCGTGCCGCTTTAGCGAGGCCCCCCCCGGGGCACTGGCGTTTTTCTTCGCACGCTTTTCAGCTCGTCAACGTGAGAAGGGCCCATTCACGGGCCAACAACACGCTTTAGTGTCTCGACTTCAAATGTCCCACATTCTTCCAACGCAGATGCTTTGAACCGAGCGACATGCGACACCGACGCAACGCGACACCGCCGGGTTAAAGGAGAGGCTGCGTTGGAGGATTTTGGCTCACACAGCATCACCACACAAAAATACTAAATTTTTATTTAAAACCTATTTAATAGGTCCTTAATGTTATTTAAAACCAAAAAGGAGAACAGAATATATATAATACTTAAAAATCAAAATTTCACTCTCTTTTCTTTTAATTATTTGGGTTCAATTAATCACTGCATCACTAATATATTTAAAAATATATATTTTTGGGTGGTCATATAAATCAAAATTTTACAAACAATAGTATATTTTTTAAATAATTTTCTTAAACTGCTTTTTTTAATTGACGACCTTTACACTGAAAATCAAACCATCACCCAAGCCCTATATTTTAACACATAGCTCAAGTAAAACGATTTTGGGATCAAAGGCAGCACTTGTAAGCTGTAGAGGGGGCCAAGTAAAGATGGAGGCCATGTGCGAAAAGCCAACCACGGGGGAACGAGCGGGACTCCTGGAAGGTCGCCATGCCTTGTTGTTGGGAAGAACTTTTCCCTTCAGTCTCTCATCCCGCGAATCCCCCCCCAACCACTCCATGCCGCCACCTCTTCCCCTCCCCTCCTTCCTCGTCCTCCTGCTCACGTCAGACTTTCCAAAGTGGCTGCGAGCAGTCACAATCAGGCCTTTTACATCTATCCAAACATTGGACGCAGGCAGAAGAGAGAGGAAAGGCGGGCGATGGGGGCGGCCATGTTGTATGGTAGTGGCGCTCTAGCGAGGCTTAAAGCACAGTGGGAGGTGGTGTGGGGGGCTCAAAAACACTTGCTGAAGCTAAGGCTTGCGTGAAAAGATCTGCGAGGAAGCACATGTGTGCTGCGGAAAAAAATCTTGGGAAAAAAGAACTTGAGATCTGCAACGCTACACCAGAGTGCGCCATCGCAGGAAACGGTCAATAATGCAAGACGTAGCGTGGGCGTCCAACAACTGTTTGGTTCACTCAAGCTTGATGGGATAAAAATGTGGCTATGCTAGCAATAAAGTTCTTCAGGATGTTACGGTCACTTGGTGAAGCTAGCCTAAACTCCGCAGCTGGTTAAGGTCACAATGGTGATGTGAAAGTCACCAAAAATGCTCAATCAGCTTTTAATTTGTCGCTCTCCTGTCGAGTCAACCGCAGACTGGCAACGTTAAGAGTTGAAAAGTTCACTGACGTCAATACAGACCGCTGCAAGTAGATTGCGATAACCATGCTAATGTCTAAGCTAGCGTTAAAACATTTGTCATTCTGATTAAGTGAAAGGAGAAAGAAAAGACGTGCAAGGAAAAGTAAACACAACTCATAAACACAACTCCCCATTTGCAACGTCCTCTAAACACAGCTTGTAAGTTGACATGCACATTAGCGCCGTCAAGTTTGATTGCGCTAGCAAAAACAGAGAACACGTGGGCACTTTTGGCTAGCCACATTGTGGCGGCACCAAAGGCGGCGGTGGCAGCAGAGGGGGGGTGACCCTAACCTCGGTTCAGAAACCACAATCCCTTGGAGGAGGTCCAGTCCACTTAGCACAGAGCGCCATTGTGATGACGATGCCGCATGTGTGCGAGTTTCAAGCAATTAAAGTCACAATTAAATGATGGACGCCTCGGAAAAGGTTCGTCCACCGAGGACAGGACATCCGCAGAGCTGCTTATCAATGGGTCATTTCAGCGACTGACTGTACAAACTGGCGGTAAACAAAAGGAAGGAGACATTTATCCAATATTGTCCAGAGGATTTTAGTCAGAGCCCAGCCGTAAGCAGGGACGATGCGTTCCATATTACAGGGCCGCATCATGCGTCTCTTATTAATCGCTAATCATCCAGAAGCTTCAAGTTAGACCACATGTACACGGATTACTTTTAAAAGGTGGAAACTAGTCATGGTTGGTAGAATCGTTTCATCGGTTCTATGATCACGTTCAGAACTCACATTAATTTTCCTCTTTGAAATGAATGGAAATGAGATGAATCCGTTCCAGCCCTTCAAAACAGTAGCACATTTTTGTAAAGTTTTTTTTTTTTCCTGTATTTCTTGTTTGTGTTTAATTGAGATTTGGTTCCAATATTTGAGTTGTATTTTTAGTTTAATGTCTTTGCATTCTTCCTTTTAAACTTCTTTTTGTTTATATTTTTCCATCCACATTTTTTTATCCTAATATTTTATTTGCTCTAGATAATGTATGTATTTTTTATTGACTGTATTTTATGCCTATTTACATACGTCCTATATTATACATATTTTTTTATTGTATTTGTTTAATGTATTTTGTTTTGTCTGATGTATCATCCATCAAGTTTTTGTCAGAAAATTTTCCCTAATATTTATGAGTGTGTTTGCATAGGGGGATAAATCATATTTTAAGCATTACTGTTTTGGCTCTTGTCTTGTGGCATCCCCATTAGTAAATCCCTGACGCCGTCACTTTGCTGACTGGAATGATGATAGCAAACTTTCCTAACGTTTCATCTGCAACTCAAACAGTGGAAAAAGCGTCGCGAGTCTGCGACTGCAGTTTATTCAACTCAGTTATCCTTTGAGGCCTAGCCAAACAGCATTAGCGGCGTGATTTGTTGCTCCAAGCTAAACAACTCCGCTGGCTTCCAAACAGCAGGCAGCTGTGCGGTCAACGTCAACAGCGACTCAACCCAACCACTAATCACCAAACTACGCCCTCTTTACACACCGAGGAGTTCAAACTGGCCGAGAACTTAACGAGTGCCTCGTAAACGATTGTGACAGACGAGCCACTTGCCTCGTCCCGCCATCTCAACGCTCGCCCGTCCTTATCGCCGTCGCCTCACCAGAACCGCGAGCGCGGCAAGCATCCAAACGTCCCCGCGGGCCAAGTGGCGGCCATGTTTAACACGTTACAGCTGTGACTTGACAAGACGACTCAAAGCGGGATTGACGTGCGCGTTGAATGACGACTCGGACCGTAACGAGCGTAACTGCGGTGTGAATCCAAATTGTAACATGTGCTTAATTGCACTTGGCCGCGTCCACCTCATCAAGGCCTACGAAACAACTGTCACTGGAACTCGATTGGCGCCAAAAATCCACCGAGCGAACTCTTTCAATTACGTCGTCATGGTCCACATTTTGGCTTGTATCTTGAAGCGTAGCAGCTTGTGTAAATTGCCCGATTCAAAGCCTAAATGCCGGACACATGGAATTAAACTTTTTTTGGCCTGCAATAAATCGTCCCATCATGAAATTCAGACAATAGCTCCCATGGTCCACACACAATAGTCCGAGTTCCCGAGTCAGAAATGTGGGAGCATTTATTGACTCTCAGGGCTAAACATGGACAACACTCAACGTCTCAGCGGTGACTTGGACTCGGAGTGCATCTCCCGCGGCGACTAGCTAGCGTAAAAAGTGCGGTAAAGTGTTGAAGTATGCATGTTCAGTACAATGGCGTGGAGAAGGAGAGCATGTGTGGGAGCGTGTGAAAAGCAGCGGCCCCCTCCTCTCAGGGAGAACAGGAAGCTGAGACAATACAGGGGCTTCATGCGGCAGTCACCCCCCCCACACCCTCACCCCTCCTTCCAAAACAGCCTGCACATTGCGCGCACACACACACACACACACACACACACACACACACACACACACACACACACACACACACACACACACACACACACACACACACACACATCATATCCTCCGGGTAGGATATTTTTAACCGAGCAATACTTGCAGCCCCGCGACACACATTCTTGAGTTTCCTCAGGAGGTGCGCGCGCACGTGTCGCTTGCAGGTTAGGCGACGTCGGGAAACAATCGACGCTAATTGAACGTCCAGGCTGGCGCGTGACCCCCGCGCTGATGCAAAACATATGAAGCCAGCAAAGGCTGCTGGGAAGTTTGGGAGACTTTCTGTTTTCTTCGCTAGACCCAAAAGGACTGCTGACCAACGTAGGCACACAGTCAGACATGTGCGCGGCCCGGGGGCAAAGGGCGGCGCCTTGTCCAATCTCGATTAGGCCCGAGCGGCCGCTCACAAGACGGCTGGCGGTGTGTCGAGGAGGAGAATGAGAAGAGGGAGGTGGGAGAGGACGCCGCCGCCAACGTGAGGGGCTGACTAATAGATTGAAGAATGCGCACGGAGACTCGGCTTTGCCCTGGCAAATTACATTAGCGCCATCAAAGTGAGCCTTTGTGCCGGCGCGGCTGACGTCACAAAGGCATCGGGGCAACAATGTGACATTTTCCATGAACGAAAATACGATTCTGTTGCAGAAGTATTTTTGTGGAGTTCCAAATACTATGTATACTCAATAAATTCGGTATATTTTCCCAATTATATCAGAGAGGGGAAAAAGGAATGCATGAGATTCAACAGACAGTGAGGCTTGCAAAAGTGTCATTCGTTTGATCATCCTGACAAATGCACGATTAATCGTCAACAACAGACAACAACAGCTTTTATCAACAGCTACTAGCATAACATTGCTTTCTAGACTGCCCAACAAAACAATAGTAGCTCTTCTATATATAGTAACTGTACAAACTTGTGTTGATAATTAACAGTGATCAGTAGATTTCACGAATAAACTCCATGCGTCATGCTGACTAACATCTCAACGGGTCAACTGGTTGCTTCACTTGTTTACATCATCCCGCCTTGCTCTGGAATTTGCGCTGCCGCCGTTGCCCGGGCACACCTGAACAGGTGACGCTTGCTCGAGTGAGTCAGCCCCTCTCTGATTGGCTGAACAGGTCACCTCAGCAACCACCCCACCACTACATTGCATTGAATGAGCACCTGCGCCAGGCGTTGCCGGCCGGTTGCATCATACTACGCGGCGCCGATAAGCTATGCTAGGCTTTGGCCTGAACTTGTCCCAGATGTCCGTCTTGCCCTTTTCTGTACCGTGAGATGGGGGTAGTGGACATGTGGTGGGGAGAGGGGGTGCCTTCATTTCCTGTGTGAAACCACACCCAGGCAGACACAAGAGATAAGCACCAAGTTTACAGTTGCAACTGATGCCCCCTAATATTGTGGCATGCGCGTACAGGAAATGGACGGGACAGCCAAGCACGTAGGCGCGCTATCTGTGTGTATGTGAGTGGGGGGGATTAGCCTGCCGGCAGAATCGCTGTGTGTGGGTGGATCAAGGGTGGGGGTCCTGTTTCCTCGCAGTAACCCCCCCCCCCCCCAGCAACAAGGCCACTTGGCAAGGCCTCTTCCAGAATGTACTGAGGTTTACACAAAAGATAAACAGTGACGTTGCTGCCTGACATGGGGGGGTTGATGTAGGGGGGAAAGTGTCACAGTGTCGCAGACAGTCCACTCGATATAATGTAACTATTAGCGCATGCTAATCTGGACTCAAAAGTTGGGAATCGCAGAGTAACAATGCTTTAGTCGGAACAATGTGAACGATTGTTACAATTGTTTCAAGTCGCCAATTATCGTTTGTTATGTTGTATTCAAATAAAGAAAGAGAAAAATTGCTTGCTCAGGTGAAGTACTAAACACCTTGTATGTTATAATGTGAGGAAAAAACAGTAGTGACTTGTTGTGGCTTGTCATCTGTTGTTTCAAATGTCACAATTTTTTATGCTTACAGTTGAGGTTAACCGTCACTCAGTCAGCCGTCACAAACTACGGGTGACATTTAAATGTTAAAATCAGGCATTTGTAGCTTGCTACAGTTAGCGTTGGTTGCTAAGACAAAAATTCCTCATGGTCGCAACTTGGTTAGTTTGTGATGAGTCGGGATTTGTTATATCAGTCATCCATGTCCTGGTTCGCTATTTTGTTTTATGTCAACAGGTTGTCATTGTGCATTGTTAAATCCTTGTTCCTTACCTCAATATACATTCATCTTATGTAAAGATATTTTTTGTTCTTGTTGATTCTTTTTGTTCTTGCAACTAGCGTATCCGTTCATTACATTGGACTTCCCTTGTTGGCAACCACCAGCTACCAGTTGTTGCGTTAAAATTTGCTTTAGGTCCATCGGGTGTCACGTTTACTTTTATGAGAATTCCTGGTCGTACGACGTTTTTATCTTGCAGCGTGCCACAATCAGGTATTTAGTTGACAATTTGAACAAAACTTCACATCCCAGCTCTGGTTTTTCACTGTACCCCTTTCAAACAGACGTGAAATTTGCAGGTTGACCTCAGTCATCCATTTTGTATGATGGAGAACAGGAATACAGACTATGGAAAACATTTCTTAAATATAATCTTCAATAATCTATCTGTGCTTGGGACATATAATGACTAGCACAAAAATTCCAATGCTCTTGTTGCATTAGAGGGCAGAAGGTACACCATCCACCTGTTGCCATTCATACAAGTCATGGCGTCCTGCCAGTATGGAGAACAGCGTTGTGTTCTGTCAAACAAACCCAGATTTTGTACTGAAAATTCGAATTTGTGACCACACTGAGATGAATGATCATTATTCCAGTCTTTATAATGTTTTGGGGTGACATTTTTGTTTGCTAGTGTGGCGTCAAACACCGCGCATTTAACGCTCTACAAGCTAAATGGCTAACGCGAGGAGACAGACGACACTTAATATTGTCCTAAATATTCTGGGAAATACTGCCGCTGTCCTAACTTGACCTTTCACCCCCACCCCGTAGTTAATTTGGAATACTTACCATTAGAACACAAACATAGATTGTACAGCATTTCAAGCGTTTCTACTTACGCAGAATTTCCCGACAGCTGGCCCGGTGTTCATGTCAGAAACCTCCGTAAGACCTCAGCGTGAAAAGGATCTTGAATGAAACACGTCGCGATAAAAAAAAAAAAAAATAGCGAACAAGCTAATCCGTCAGCCGACTTCTCTCATGAGTATAACGCGTGAGCGGCTGTCTTTCAAACGTCTCGACTGAGAGCCAGACTCAGTTGCAGTGATTCTTGCTTCTGGCTCGTCTGAATACCGTGACGTCAGTCCATCTTCAACCAATCACTGCAAGTTAGTATTGAATATTTATATTGCGCACAGCCAATCAGTGTAAGGGATCCTAAACATTAACTTGGTAGCAAGTCAGAGGTCAAGCTCACTTTTAAGTAGCCAATCACGGTGAAGGTAATTGAGGTCAAAGATTTTAGCTATTAAACATGTTCACACAATAAAATTCCCCAAATAAACTTTTACATACATCATACATTGTTTTCATAACGCCTTGTGCAAAGGAATGCATTTCTTCCACTCATTAAAAAAAAAAAAAACTATTCGCAACTGCTATAATAAATAACAAAATTGGGATTACATAAAATAATAAATAATCTGTGTCGCCATCTTTCTTATCTTATTGTCTGTAGCTTTGAGGGGGGAAAAAGTTGCACAAAAAGACATGGAGAAATAACTGAGGTTTCCTGCTTGGAATTAACTTTAATTTGCTAAGCATTATAAAACAAATTGTAACAAAGAGGATGTTATTTAATACAATAATAATATAATATTATTATCAAATATAATAAAAAGCATTATGATACAAATAAGAGGCAGATCTGTCCAAGCCCCGAGTGGGAAACAGAGCGGTTGAGTTTTTGAAAGGGTAAAGTCAATGATAAAAAGTCACGCTTTTTGATGCAAAAATACGGATTTTAAACAAAGACGTCGAGAGTGGAATGTGTGCGCTGCATTCAATGGAATGGTGTGTTTGTTCAACATCAAAAGACATAAACATCCTGTCCAACATGTCTCCGCCCAATGTTAATCTAATCGCATGGCATCTAAAGTGCTTGTCTCTGAGAGTGTGGATATACAAAGTGTCCAATTGGCATTTTTCCACAATATCCAAAATGAGATCAAGATAAATCATTTTCAAAACATTTAACACCATTAATGTGACCTCTGACCCATGGGATTACACAGTGGTATTGCATATCTCCTATATTTTGTGTTTTTAAAATATGTTTTTTTTTTATTATTATTATTACTACTGCATGGTATTCTGAACTGTTTAAAATTCTCCAGGTGAAGAAAAACAGCTCCAGATCATGATAGTCCCACCAGTGTGCTAGTGTGTATGTTCCCAGGAAATGTGAACAAATGCAATTAAAGTGAAGAATGCAGGGGTCAATTTACAAATATAAATAAACGTGGCGTCCCAGAGTAGTGTGAAGGAAGCAATTACAGCTATTTTGCGTCGCCAGAGAAGATGAAACCGCATGATGTCCGTTTTGATAGCTCGTGATCGCAGGCGCAACACTACAAAGGGTACAAAATAGGATTTTGATGCACACGTTTTTAATATCCCTATCAATGTTCTTCATGAAAGGTAGACAAGTGCAGTTTTCCTTCCCCGTTTTCAACATTCTCTTCATACAGAAACTGGTAAAACAGAAGTTCTGAACTCTATCTGCTACAAAGCAGCGGAGGGAATAACGGAAAGCTGTCCATACTGGCCATGCTAGCTTAGAAAAAGATGAAGCTGAAACACTGTCGAGGAAGGCGCATGTATATGTTATGTGAGTAAGTGTGTGTCTTGGGAGCACATCCTGTGCTCTCCTTCAGGAGGTCAAGCAGCGAGGACGTGCTGGAAAACAGGAAGTGCGCTTCGGATTGTTGGCCAGCTCATCCTGAGCTCTACGACACTTCATGGAGAAAAGATGCAATCATTGACTAGCAGCACTGACCTTGAGTTTGCAACTCGTGTGTGTGTGTGTTTTGTGTGTCGAGGAAAACTTGTATGACCACGTGTGAGTGTGTTAAGTGAGTGTGTAGTGTGTACATTTTATGTGTGTGTGTGTGTTAGGTGAGTGTGTCTGAGTGTGCATGTTTGTGTATGTATTTGCATTATGTGTGTGTTACTGGGTAGCAGATCTGTGTGTGTGCATGTGTGTGTTGGCGGCAATACACAGCTTGACCTGCTGACCGGCGGCGGAAAAGGCCGACAAAAATAAAAGGAAGAGACACCTTCCTGCGTGACGTCCGCCGGGTATTGTTTTAGCCAGCTCTGTTTAGGAAGGTTTGAGGCGGGAGGAAGCAAAGAAAAAAAAAAAAGAACAAACTTCAAGTTCGCAGGTGCAAAAAAAAATAACAGTGATGTTGACACAAGGTAGCTGGTTTTGTCGTTTATGTCATCCAGTAATGTTGGCAAGAGCACACGTGAGGGAGGGCACATATTTGTCTTATCGTACAACGGAGGCCTAGCACTGAAAAGGGCCTTGACTGATACATAGCTGAGGAAATAATTTATAAATATATTTTAGACTATCAAATAAAATGCTGGGAGCTACACAGATTTCATTTGACATCTTGTAGCGTTGTATTTTTTCTCAGATTTGCATCTTCAGCTAATTTTGTTAGCATTAAGTAGTTATTAAGCGAGCCTCTTGTTTATTTAGGATCGACAAAATTCACTGTTAAGTATTTTTTTTCCGTTTAGCACGTGGTTAGCGCCGTCTTGTCGTCGCGTCACGGAACCCACCGAGGCATTAGGAGGATTTGCGAAGGATTTTGGGGGGTCTAGAAGCTGGCGAGACTGCTGGCGGGAGCTTCTGGAAAGTCTTCTTGCGTACTCAGCAGCTCTTTGCACCCCAGCCGGCGGTTGGAACCGGCGGAGGTGGGAAAGGAGCCCCCTCCACCCAGTTAGCTTGTTGAGTCTGGTTGAACATTAACGTAGAGGATTAGCACGCCGCGCAGGAATGCGGGCTTTTGTCTGAGCTCAGGTGATGTCATCGGTGTGCTGAGTCACATGACCTGGCATGGTGAAATGTGGAGGAGGAGGAGAAGGAGGGATGAAGAGTAGGAAGAGGACGGGGTGAAGGTCAGGGCACCACCTTTTTGAAACCCAACTTTGAAGGCCCTAAAAAGAAACTCCAAGTGTCATTTGATAATTTAAACCCGATTGGGCTGAAACTGTGCAACTAATTGTGAACGGGAGCAGACGATTAAAATAGACACGGAGGGCGGCAGGAGAAATCCAAACACTTTGGTCTTGGAAGAATTCAGACGACTGCTGATGTTCGCTGTCTGATTCCAGACGGCAGCAGACGGACAAGCGCGCCAGCCGCAAGAGTGCGCTAATCCAAAGCATACCACAACGCCACAACGCACACACACTAAAGAAATGAAGAATGTTTTGGTTCATTCTGATCAATTTGCAGACAAGCAACACATTTTAGCTACTGTCATCATTTCAGCACTTTTTTGAAAAGCCGAACTAAAAAACTTGAATTTAGAACCCTAACTTGGATGCCTATTTGACGCTTGTTCGAAACCATAATCTTTGACTGAACCCCCAATCCTGACTTGAAACCGTCATTTTAAAATCCTAACCGTCGTGCAACCTTAATTTGAACACCTAACGCAAATTTGAAACCTTACCCCTGATCTAAACCCCTATACACTAAACTTAATTAGCACAATAGCTCCACACCATTAGCCTGGGAATGGGAGCGTCGCCATGGCAACAAGTTAAGGCCCAGTTGTCCCAAAGCAAAACAAGTTTGCCGCTTGCTTTTTTTTGTGTAGCTTTTAGTTCTCATGAGGCGCACATGACTTGCATTTAGCGCCCTCCCCTCTCTCAAACACACACACACGCACGCACACACACACACACTTCCTGTTTGTCCCAGCCGGAATGCTGAAGCGATCCAAGTGTGTGTGTGGGGGGGCATTTTTTTTCTCAGGGGGGTTCTAGGGACATTGGTCTCAATCACACTTTACCCAGTGAAGCGAATAAAGCAGATTAATATTTACCCAGCATGCCTTACTACTTATTGAACAGTGGTTGGGTGTGTGTCTGCATGGGGTGTGTGTGTGTCTGAGAAAGAGAGTTCATAGAAATTGTGTGAGGCCAAGCGCAAAGGACACAAAACGTCACGGTGAGAAGGGAGGCCCACAGCACCCTCTGTTGGTGTCCCATTGACAATGCACTCTTATGGGTCACTTCATTAGGGACACCATCCAATCAGTTATACTGCAATTTATAGCCGATGTGATTAGTGTAAGATGGCTCCTAAACCATCTGCTAATTAGCGTAGCTTGATATCTTAACGAAAGGTGAGAATCTGCAAGAGAGGCCGACACAGAGTTGGACACAAAGCCAGTTTATTTTGTTGGGAGCGATTGGACCAAGTCGTGGTCCAAGGTAACTACTCTTCCGAGGGTGCCACACAAAAAAATCTTCCTCATGCCAACTTTTTTTAAGCAGGTGTAGTAGCATGAAGTCTCCAACATTTTGCGTTTGTTATTACCTCCACTTTTCGCACATTTAAAGACACGACGCAAAAGCAAGAAAATGACAACATGACGTCACACTTAAAGTTCGGCGCGCCCACAGGAAGAGGAACAGGAAGTCGTCTCTCCAAGATAGACGCTTGTGGTCTGTTCCCCCCCGACAACCCAAACCTCACCTTGACGTTTGTTCCTGTCTGAAACAAGCTTCCGTATTATTCCGGGAAGTCCCTGCTAGCGTCCTCAGCGTTCATGCAGTTGTCCGGGATTTCAATCTGCAGTCCTCGCTGAGTTTAGGGAACCCCTCATATCGTTGCAGTTGGGCGACTGTACCCGGCCGATCTCCTCCAGAGCGCTGGCCAGGGAGTCCAGGTCGGCTGAGTCCTGATGCTGCGCCTCCCACAGGCTCAGGATTATGGACGCTGGACTTTCGTGGTGGGCGAAGTAGCCCAAGTTCCTGCGGGGCGAGAAAAAAATGGTCAACATCTTGAAAAGTTCCCTACAGAGGGGGAAACATCGTGAGGCACAACTCAATCAATCACTAAACATGAAAAGAGGTAGAAAATGAATGACTAAGTCTGTCAGACTGTTTTTCTCCACACTGCCACTAAGGGGCAGTGTTTCATCACGCTTCAATCTGGGACGTTCCCCCCCACCTCTTGGTGTTCTTCCTTGTCCCTCCCAGTGACCATCTGCAAATATTTGCTGCAATAATTGCATAAATCAGCTTAACGAACACAAGAGACCTCCAGACTCCTATTTTTCCAGATTTCCCACTTCAGAGGTCATCGGGAATCATCAAGCGTTCACATTGGTAACGAGCAATTGGGTCGAGGTCCCAGACCTTCTCGATCGGAATCTGCCATGCCAACCGGAACGATGTCTCGCCTGCTGTCCCGCACGCCTCCGCATCTATAATGAAATCAGCAGCGTGGGCGCGACGAGAGGCTTTGGTGGCTGATGGCAGATTAGTCCCGACCGACCAGGTTGCATGTACGTATGCTACACGTTTGGAATTCTGCTTTTACCGCCACGTGGGAGTCCATTCAGAATTTAAATGGGAGCTTTCCCACCTGTCCACGTGTAGCTTTTGGGCTAAGAGGCGCCAGTCCTTGCCCTTGGCGTTGGTCCCGTCAAACGTGGCGCTGATCCTCTGGCGGATGGAGAGTGGGATCTTGAAAGCCCGTGATCCCGCCTGGGAGGTGATGGAACAGCCAGACTCACAAGGGAACGGGACTGGTACCTTTGGGTTCTGGCAGGGGAGGGGGGGGGAACCCAACACTACTATCAGCAATTGAAGATGTTGAGCCTCCTTGACAGTGACTTGCAACATCATCGACGAAATGAGCAACAATTGTTTAGTCTCACCTCAGGCTGCACTGTGGTGTAGATCTGCAGGATTTGCTCTTCACCTTGAACCTGACGCACGCTGATCTTACACGAGAGAGGAGATGAGGAGAAAGAGGACGAGGAGGCGCTGTTACGCTCCAGGGAGAAGGCACACTGCAGGGGGCGCTGTTTGCCCCACCACACCTGACAGAAGGAGAACTCCTGTGGAGATGTTACAGAAGAAAGGGAGGATAAAGGAACCTTACACAATCGAAATCAACAATTACAAATAATCAACAAAGTATTAGGAATTTACCTGACAGGTGGTGAAAGGCTTGATGTTCCACAGCATCTGTGGAATGTCCTGGATGTTCACCTGCAGGCTGAGCGCGTTCCCGCGGAATGACAAGACTTTGGGCTCCTCCAGTAGGCGCCCGCCTCGGACGCGTTCGCCCGCCGCCACCTCCTGGGGGCGCCAGAGGGAGCATGTGTCAATAAAAAACGACAACAATTCAAAATGATCCGCAAAAAAAGGTAGGGCAACACTAAAGTTACCTGGAAAGCGTGCGGCGTGTCGTCCACGCAGTAGACCCTGAGGATGAAGCCCATCGGGTTGGCGCTGTCCGGGCTTCCGAAGGCCGCCAGTCGCAGGCGCTTGGCGGCGTCCGGCCGTAACGGCTCGCCCACCAGGGCGTAGCGGCCGGGTCGCTCTAGCAAAATGTGGCAGCGCTGCGCCTCCAGCAGGCAGTAGCAAGAAGTGCAATCCTCCTGCACGCACATCACTTCCTGTCGGGAGAAACAAAGCGTGTCAAACTGTCGCCACTCTGATTTTGAGGACGGTAACTTCTGTGAACACCTACGGGGAGCGATAATGGAAAAACAGGATTGACTATCATATTATGGGCAAAAGTTGAGCTGTGCATAAATTAAAACCTTTCAGGTTTTATTGGGTCACTAATTATTAAACACAGCGGAGGCATAATGAAGGCGCTCCTTACCTGCCGGTCTCGAATTAATCCACTAATTCAAAAATGTGAAGTAAAAAGTCAACGGCACTCTCTGTTGCTCCACTTGTCAATTAGTTATGATAAAGTGAAAATAATCCACAAAAGAAAAAGGCAAGCTTGGTTGTCATGACTATTCATGCAAACTGCTCATTGCAAAATAGAAATTAGCGTGACAATTGGAAATAATCCAATTAGGGGAAAAAAAAAAATCCAATCTTGTGAGCAATGTTGGTCTCATATGATTTATGTGATCGCATTTCTCAGCAGTTATTTCCGATAAATCCACACAATGAAAAAAAAAAACTCTGTTGGAAAAAGAATCTTTCGGAGTCTTTTCTAGAATGTACACTAATGATAAATCTACATATATTTCAGTCACCGAGGCGCCGGATAAAATGTGCAGCGGGGGAAGCGACTCTGATGGCGCTTTAATGGGCGACGGGGACTTCCAGTCGAGTTAGGATTTCTAATTCCCAGAAACTTTTGGTTACATCAGACATCTTTCTCGTTATCTCACAGCGGTCAGACGACGACGACGACGGTGCCGCCGTCTTTTGCGCATGTATGTATCTATTTTTCCGCCTCAAAGGTGCCCGCACAGCCCCTCCCCCACCGTCCCTCCCTGCATGAGGCCTCCGCTGCTTTTGATGAGGTCACCACACCATTAAATGAGCGTTATGGATTTGCCGTAGTGATGGATAGAAGGTGTTGATGTAGAAGGTAGAAGGTAGGGAGGGTGTTGATAATGTTAGACGTGGAGAAGGAAGGTGTTGGGATTACATTTTTATTTTTGTACCCAAGACGCGAATAATTAAGTGGTGGGATATAATAAAAGAGAGCCCGATTGGCCTAATTTTACTTATTGGAAAAAAAAAATACCTGACACTTTTTATGTCAGTTTTACATGATTAGCATTCTTAAAAAATTAAATTATAACAAATGATTTGTGGTCAGATCACGCAACCATAACGGTGTAACCAACAAAACAGTGATTTAGTTTTAGTCGGAACTTTTAAAAGCAGATACTGATCAACTTTGGAGAAGGTATATTGGGAATAAAGTGAACTTAGATATAAATTTGATTTGAAAAGTCCTAAAAAGTCTTGACTTGACAACTTGGAAACTAATCAAATGGTTTTATAGCAAGTTAGTGGTGCAGCACAAAATAAGGACGCAAACAAATTACATTGAAATATTCGGTTTGAAACAAACTAAAATCTAAAAGGATAAAATATTGGAAATTTCACTTAGTGCACTCAACCAGACCTTTATAGTCAATAAATCAATTTCAGTGCAGCATTGTGGAAGTAAAACTAGAGAGTTTAACTCCGCTTCCAAGAAGTAACTTTGCATTTAGTGATGAATAAAAACTCCGAACCCAGATGGGGGAGGTCGGACAACTGACCTCCCATTTGCGATCCGTCGTCTGCCTCTTGAGTCGAGTGATCCAGCGGTCGGCGGCCTTCTCAGCGCAATGCGCCATAGTCAGGACCACGGGGCAGGAAAGCTCCAGCCCCGGCGGGCCGTACGTGACGGCTGGACTCAGAAAAATCTCCGATCCTTCGCCCAACGCCGAGCTGTGAGCGTACAAGTTGCAACGTTCTTTTTCTGACACAAAGACGATAAACAGTGTGGACCAATAATGGCGTCGGAATGTCATTAGTCTTCCTGTCAATTGAATTCGATCCTTTTCGACTCAATAAGGGCGTGTCACGCGACAGCAGGCGCCTGTCACTCGTGACGAAAATATACGAGGCTCTCGAGCATGTGAAAGTGAGCCGGGAAGTCTCATTCCGCCGACAAGAAAAGAAAGGAAATCCCATTTCGCCGTCTGGCCGGACTTTCCCCGCCTTTGGGCTGATAGCGGTTGATTGACAGCTCGGTGCTGCGACTCGGGCAGCTTCCTTAAGCGGCAAACTGCACGCGTCTTATCACACCGCTGCACAGTGCCGCGCAGCGCAGAAGTAGCACAGATGAGCGGCGAGCTGAGGCTCAGCGGCGCTTGAATCCAGAGGCGCTTACAGTCATCTCTGGGTCAACTATAACCTTCAAACCAGCCCGAGGTGACAACTGGTCTGGATGTAGTGTATAACAGAAACCAACCACGAAATAACACAAGAAATCATCCACAACAATAAACCGCCGAGTCACTCATTTAAAACTACGCTGCTAGCTAGCCAACTAGCTAGCTATCAAGCCAACTAGCTAGCTATCTATCCAACTAGCTAGCCAACTCGCTACAAGTCTACTCACCTGCTGTCCTCCTGGTTGACAATGACCGTTGTTTCCCATGTAGTGTCGTGAGCGATCCCCCCGACTGGCACCAGCAAACTCACACCTGAGGATGGCGGCCACGTCATTAGCATCATCAACGGGTAGCGCGCTAACAATACATTCTTACTGTGTTAAAGCTAAAAGCTACTCAGCTCGCTGTAATTCAGTCTAGTGTGCATGCTATACTATCTTATATATATTTTTTTTATTTGCAATTATTTGATTTCTATGAAGCTATTCACGCCGTTCATGGTGTTTGTGTGCTTTTAGGGATGGTGGAGGCCGACCGAAGTGATTGCGAGAAGGCCAAAGCTGTCGGCCTTCATCTGCAAAGTGAATGAAAAATGAATGTTCTTTCTGGATGGATGACATTTTCTCATTCTTGCTGTGGGCCAATAACGACAAGGTCAAACATTGCCGAAATGCCCGCCTCGCTCGCTAAGCGTTCGCGTGATTTTTTTTTCATCTTTTTGTTTTTGCCTGGGGGAAGGAAAGAAGGAGCAAAGAGGTAGAAGGAGAAGGACGAGGAAGGAAGGACAGGAGGAGAAAAGAAGGAGGAAAGGTGAAAATAGATAGAAAAAGGGACCAAAAAAAAGTAGAAATGGAAAGATGGGAAGGACAAAAAAAAGGAGGAAAGATGGAAATAAGCAAGAGGAAAGGAGTGCACCTGTGTTTGGCACCAGCAGATGTCCCCCCGCGTGGCCCAACACTGCCGTGGCTTTGTGGCGCGGCCTGACGGCGGGCGCCGCCACCCGCTGGGGACCAAAGTGGTTCCTTTCTCCTCGGCCCAGCGTCGCACCCACCACGACGCCCCGGTAGTCTGGGGACAGACCCCTCGGGAACGTCTGAGGGTGGAAGTCTGGACCTTCTGTGATCCCTACACACATAAAAGTAGTGATTATAAGGCGTAACTTCTTTAAGCAAATATGTGGCTCACCTTTGACCTTGAGATCGGGCAGGGGGTTCAAGAGCTCCTTATCCATGGCGTCGTGAAAGCACATGGGACTGGTGTACGCGCGAGACACGCTTAGGTCGGGCTGGAGTGACGAGCGGATCAGCAGAGGGTTGCCTGTGGAGAGCCGCTGGAGAATTCATTCCCTATCCATTTTATTGCAGGAAGTAACGACTACTAAGTTATTCATTTAGATAAACCAAAAAGCGGCAACAGCGTAATGACAACTAAGACTGAAGAAAATAATTGAGTGAAGTGAGAACCCGTCACAAACGTGACCTGTAATGTCAACCTTGTAAAACAAATTTACATTAAGCATCACACAACACACGTACGATAAAACATTAAATCGCAAGGATGAATTATTCATACGAGAACGCATACATGATTCATACGCACAATATACAGCACGCACACACACTTCATGTTAAGTGGAGTGTAAAATTAAATATTGTATGTATTTACATTTGCATATGTATATTTTTTTATGTTTACATAGATGTGGCGGCGGTGTCACCTTGCCGCGACGTCTTGAAGTTGAACGACTGGAAACCTCCAGCCAGGGCGGATGAGTCGATGACGTCCACGCCGTAGTCGCTGCGGCTGCGTCGGTACACGGTGACGCCCACGATCAGCAGCGCCACCGTCGCCACGCCGGCCGCTAGGCCTGAGTATAGCGCCACGTCTCCCCCGCCGCCCCCACCAACGCCGCCGCCGCCACCAACGCCGCCGCCGACTCCGCTCTCCACCACACCTCAAAACAGCAATATTTACAAACAACCTTCAAACTATGAAAAAATGAATATGACAAAAGCGTATCTTGTCTCGAGCAGAAACGAGGACCGAGGACCAAGTACCGAGCACTCGCAACGCGTTGCTGGCTTGTTACGCGATGATAACAAGATCCAAGAGGGACATTTGGAGAAATCCTCTCAGCAGGATACAGCGTAAAATGGGAAAAATAAAGAAAGCTGATTAACATTTTTTTTTTTTTTTTCCACTGGCAGGTTAATTGAGGGCTTGCAAAGTTTGGAAAAAACTAACAAAGCCGAGGACAAAGTATGACGGAATCACAACAAAGACTCTTAAGCTCA
Organism: Syngnathus scovelli; assembly: GCF_024217435.2. Taxonomy (NCBI): domain Eukaryota; kingdom Metazoa; phylum Chordata; class Actinopteri; order Syngnathiformes; family Syngnathidae; genus Syngnathus; species Syngnathus scovelli. The sequence continues at coordinate 10,565,582 of NC_090859.1, read as the reverse complement.
TTTACACCTAAAGTCACTGGAACTTTTTGCTCTTGGGACTTGTATTATGTCTGGTCAAAGAATGTTATTTCCACCCATAGTTTCAGGAACTTTTCGTTCTGAAATTTAGAGCAATCAGATCTGTTCAGTAGACACAACGTAAAAAGCTTCCCGGAACCTCAAAAAGCTACTTGGAAAAGGCATTCCACGGAAAGCTCAAGGATTTTTTTTTAAATGAGTTCTTTGAATTGATATTTCTTGGAATTTATTTGTCAAGTGCTTCTTTTTGGCGACTGCAAGCTCTTTACAGAAATAAACACCAGCAACTCATGGTACCTCGACCTCTTGAAAGTGCTACTTGAGGGGAAGAACAAAATAAGCTCACCTTGTGGTTTGGCGTCACGCAGCAATTTTCCATCTGCAAACAAATCATTTGAAGACGAATTTGATTTTAGCCTCAGTCTTCCGTTATATATAGGAATATTTATAAATATATGTTTTGCATATTTAGTACGTCTCACTTTGTGTGCAGAGGTCTCCGGTGCAGTTATCAGTGGCAAGCGCCACGCCGTCACACAAGCGTCCGCCGTGCTTGGGTTCAGGCGCCGTGCACTCGCGGCTCCGCCTCCTCTCGCAGTCGCCGCTGCACGTCGACCATTCGGTCCACATGCCCCAGCCCCCGTCCACTGCTCAGGCCGGATCACAACAACAATGTGAGCGTTTATGCTAGGTCGATGTCACGATTTGCTCACCTGGACACGGCGAAGTGCAGGCGCTCTTTTGCACCGACGCGCCGTCGCAGAAGGAGCCGCCGTTGAGCGGCGCCGGGTTGGTGCATGTGCGCGAGCGTTTGTGGACGCCGCGACCGCAACGCACGTTGCACGGCGACCAATCGCTCCAAGTCGACCAGCCGCCATTTACTGGAAGACAAAGAAGTCATTAAAACATGAGGTGCATATGATACGGAATGATTATGCTAACGTTTGTTTACTATATGTGAAGCGATTTGATAAATATAGACCCAGAAAAAAATAAAAAAAATGATATCGGCACTAAATTAACTAAAAAGCTGCAATATCAATCCCATCTTGATGTTCATCTGGAAGACAACAACGATGATCAACGTCAGCGACTGTCACATTTGCCGGTGATTTGCGGCCACCAAAGTGACACATCATCTCATTGGCTGTCATAAGACGGGAAGAATGAGTTGTCGGGCCATCATGATTATTATTGATGGTCCTTTGTATAAAAAAAAAAAAAGATTAATTCCTGCGGTAGCTCTACAGCCTGTCGCTGTTGACTAAATCAAACAGAAACGCACTAAAAGACGAATTAAAAAAAAAAATAAAAAAAAAAGAATTCGGGGTTTTATTAGCTCACCAAAGACGACAACGGCAGCTGTGGAGCTGCGGCGCTTGGCCACAATGTTGCTGGCAACACACGTGTAGTTTCCCGAGTCGGAGAGATGCGCCTGAGGGATGACCAGACGGTGGTCGCCTTTGGGATCTGTCACAGCGCCACCAAGGTTCAAAAGCTCGTCGTTTTTCAGCCATTCCACCTAAAGACGACAAAAGCAGATTTGACTTTGAAGGAGAGTTATTCTGTTTGCTGCCATACTTTGATATTTTGAGAGCTGTAGTCCGCTCATGAATGTTGCTCAATGAGACTTTTGGACTGGTTTTGTGAAATCCCTCAAAATGTCAATTCCTTTGGTACTTTTTTGGGTGGCGTGCTCCAGCTTTGATGAAGGACGCTATGTGGACGGTGGTCTTTGCGCATGAGCGCCGTTGTAAATTGACATTAACATCAGGAGCTTTTCATCCACGGGGAGCACTCTCTGATTCATGCCGCTCTATTTGAGGATTAAAAACTCCATCCCGCTGGGAACGCCGCATGTTTGTACACCGGCATGTGTGTGTTGGTGTACGCCTGAGCACACGGCGTGTGTGTGTGTGTTTGACGCCCAGTTGCTGAGGGATTAGAACAGCAGCCAACAAACTGCGTGATTGCTTTGCTCTTTCCAAGCAACCCCAGTTGAAAGGTGCAAAATAACAGAACACCAGGAATCAATACATCGGGAATCACGTCATCGCGAAAGCTGTTTTGATTTTTTTTTTTTTTTTTAATGCACTCTACACGCCTGTAATTTGGCGGCCCGCGTCGCCAATTGGGCTGAATTCGTTAGCCACTAGTGACTTTTACCCGCCTGGCAGTGTAATCAAGCTTTGCGCCGCCAAGCGTGCGATATTCGATTATTCTTCGACCCACACAATTATGGCAGCGGCGGCTTTCTACCGCACGTTGAGAAGTCTCGGCTGTTACAATAAAAAAACAACAAGCATAATATGCGGAGCGTTGCCACGGAGACGAAGGTCAACAGCTTTTGCCGCAGAGAGCGTATCCTTGTATATGGTTATCCCCGTATGGCTGAGAGAACAAAGCAGGAGTTAATGTGGCAATGTAAAGGCTTGCAATTTCGGCAATTATCCTCAGAGGATTCAAACGCGACCGCAGGACAAAACGTCCATCTTTTCAGGGTGGGCATCCTATTACTTTGCTCATTCATTATTTATAGCTGCGGAAATGTCTGACTGTTCCAACATTAAAAAAGATTGCTTTTAAATGGAAACGAATAGGACAAAAGCTGCATCTTTTTTTTTTTTTTTCAATGAATGTGCTAGTATTACTTTTGTTACTTCTAATAATTATGAGATATGTCAATCTTTTTCGGCAAGAAACACAGCCACGTTGTTAGCCTGTGCTATTTGTCTTAGCATGTGCTAATTGGAATGCGCTATAATGTATTTATTGACATATGCCAATATGTGATAAATTATTTGAGCGCATGGGGAAATGTATGTATTGATACTATGTTACATGATTGTATTTATTTGCATGTGATTGCATGTGATGCATGTACTAATAGATATTAGCATTTAATAATGAGTATATGTGTTAGTATGTATTCATTTGTTTTTGCGTGTGGTGAATAATTGAGCATAGCCAAGTAGTGAATAGTAGCATGGCAGCAGGCTAGCGCCGCACTGACGCATTGTGGTCAACCTCATGTCAACGCATTGATGCGTGAAACAAAGAGCAAAGTGCAAGTAAATAATCCATAAAGTCGAGTAAATCCCAGCGGCGGCAAGAAATAGCTCGTGTCCATATATGGAAAGCTTCTGTTTTTTTCATTTTTTATGAATTGAGGTTGGAAAGGTTACGACCCGCTATCCACACACCTAACTTTTTGCGGTCGAGGTCACACAGCTACGAGAGCGCTAGCAGTTAGCATTGCAATCGAATTTGGGGTGGAAAAACAATGTATTGTTATTTTGTTTTCACTTTACACGGCTCGCGAGGCTGGCAATTTTGGTTATATATATTTTGATGATACATTTTGATTATATAGTTTTTACCATACTGTTTGTTTTAGCGTTACATTAGATGTGAGGTTGTCAATATTTGATGAACTGCAAACTTAAGACACAAACTGTCACTTGGAGTCCTGTTGTGTTGCCACTATAAAAAAAAAAAAAAAAAAGCGTTTATCCAGCTGGAAGCGACCCGGAACGGTACTGTGGCGTTATGGCTGCTGTGTGACGTTAATGGAAAGAAGAGGCGTCCATGTTATCTGCTGCCCTGCTGTGATAGCAGCAATAAGCTTAGCACGCCTGATAGCAAAAAGAGCTTACGTCTGCTTTAGTCTCACTGAGGAGACGACACTCTTTTTTTTCTATTAGCTTTTTTTTTTTTTAAATACGCAAGCCGGAGAAGTTTGAAGATACAAATATTATCCGTGTGAGTGTCCCACACAAATCCCTTAAAATAAAACACAAAACAAACACCAAGTCAAAAAGTCAATGAAGGCAAACTAAGCAGAGGAAATACGCAAAGAACGACATTATTCAGTGCTAGCGGTTAGCATTGACGTTGGAATTTGGGGTCTATAGCCCATATTGATGTGAACGTTTTAGTATTAGCATCAAAATTTGAGCGACAAGATATACTGTGGTTGCCTGGTTTTGTTTTACACTTGCTAGCATTGTTGTTAGCGTGTGGCTGAAAATCAAAGAGGAAACAGAAGGCCTGACTTTTGCATAAACTTAAGCTTCCGACTTTGACATCGATGTAGTGCAGACGGTGGCTCAGCGTGACGCCGCCTGACTCAGTGTGACGGCGGCCAAGCGCGCTGGCTGCTATTCTCATTGTTGTCCTCATTGATATTCATTTTGATATTCATGAGGGAGAAATTAAAAAGGCCGCGTGTCAAACACAACAGCACACGCTCGCAAAGGGAATTGATACAAGACACCTGAATAAGTCACAGCGGGGTGTAGAATTTGTTTTATGTTTTGATTCTCTCTATTGCGCTTTTGTCATGTTTCCTCATATCAGTAAATGAATTGCAATGGCCATTAGTAAAACCTTCTGATTATAAATCCACGATTCCATAAAGGACCAAAATAGAAGTCATTTCTTCTGCAGGTGTGTCTGACAACTAATATGTAAGAAATATATCCAATGCGGGTTTATAAGAAACAAATTGATGATTACCTGGGCTGCCGGTACGCCATCTGGTGGCCGACAATGCAATACAATCATGCCGCTCAGGGGCACCTCCAAGCCTTGAGGGTCTTGCTCAAAGTTCTTCCTCAGGTCTAAGGGTTGGGGGGGGGGGAGGTTTAGAAGTTCTAATAGTCAGCAAAATCATATATTGAACAAATGTTGGGACTTACAGGCGATCCGCACGGACGCCTTGCGGCTTTTGGATGTTCCCAGGTGGCTCCAGGCGACGCAAAGGCACCAGTAATCCTCTGGACCGTGGAAATCTTCCACCTGCTGGCGGGACACGTTGATCATCACTTCCCGGATCTTCAACCCTGGTGACATACAGGATGAGCTGTTAGTATTAGCATTAACTTTGGGATCTGAATGTTTTCTTTGGAACATTTTCACCATCGAGAATGAGCTGCTGGGAATGATTTCAATGTTCTACCAAATGAAAATGCTGCATTTAAACGAAATGGAAATTTCATATATGAGTCTAAAAAAAAAAACAATAAAAGAAAAGCACTTTTACTTTGGGTCAGCCAGGCAAGCTCAGTCATTGTGACCAGACCATCAAAGGCATCCTATTATTCTGGCAAATGTATTCACCAGCCAGACGCTCATCATCCCGTGGCGGCCCGAAGCCGCAATTTCCTGCGGGTCCAATAAGCTCGTCAGCTATTGTGTGGCGTAATTGAAGGCTTTTAAATGTCCATCGCTCCTCTGACAATTACGCATTTGAATGCAGCGTGACGTGATGATTTCATATTTCATTTCCGAACGTGTTTAATCGTCACCTTCCTCTCATTTGCCTTGTTGCTGCTGATAGAAAAACTCATTTAATACCGACTGAAATTTGAGGAGATGTAGTATTAATATGGATTTTTTTTGTTCAGTTTAAAGAGACCTATTATAGAAAACTGACTTTTTATTGCCCTGTAAGATCTTTAAAGTGCTTTCCCACACATCAAATTGAACAAAAGTTGATTTAGTCGTCTGGATTACGATTTTTTTTTTCAAAGTGCATCTTACAGCAGGTATGTGTGAAATCTAAACGATTGTATTGTAACAGTGGGGCTGAATACCTCGGCAAGTATAATTTGGTAACTTGGTGATGAAGTGCTGCCTTCACCAAGGAAAATACAACCCTAGAAACCCTAACCACTACTACACCATGCTATTTCATGTGACTTAAGTGTCCCATTTGAATGATAGCTTCTCCACAGCCAATGTTAGCATTGTTAGCTTCACGTGACCTCGCTAAAAAAATCTGTTTGCTTTGTGACCCCGTTGTGACAAGAGCCTCAAGCTCAAAGCATGCTGCGAGGCAATGCGGGCAGGCAGGCAGGCCCTGCCCTCACCTCCTCTGCCGCATCATCTTTATTAATGGCCATGCAAAATAACTGATGAATAAACAACAACACGCACGATGATGTAGCGAGTCACGCTGCAGGCGCACAAGGTGACCAGCATGGCCTGCAGCGTGCGCGCACAAACAAAACCGTAAACTTTGGCTTGAAAGACATTTGTTTTTCAAAAAAGGTACTCTCATAGAGCTCCCATTAATTTTCGAACGCAGACAACACTGGCGCATCCTGTCCCCAGTTGGAGCACCTGGTGCACTCTGAATAACTGAACGGCAAATTTCGAATGGTTGGAGTGAACCAGCTCGGAGCTTATTTCTGAACGCATCCAATGTTATAAGACATTAGCATTAAGTAAAGGGTCAGATGACAATAATTTTTGGCTAGCTGTTAGCATTAGCATACCTTTTATGCCGTGTTGTACACTTGTGACATCTTCACTTTGCTTCCCACGTGTGTGCGGCTCTCGGGAAGATATGACGCACACAAAATTTTCCAAATTCTGTCATTAAATTGCCTCAAGTGCTCATTTGACTTGGTGATGTGCAAAAATGTGAGCGTGTGCTGATTACGAGGCACTAAAATGCTCACTGAAGACAACCACATTAATTTATTCATAAATTAACATGCTAGCTCACTAACACGCTAACCTACCTCTGAGTGTACACAGTCTTGCAACCTTTTTGGATTTTTTTTAATCTTTTTCTATGGATTTGGTGTTCTTTTAAATGAAATATATAATTTCTAAAAAGTCAACAAAATTGCAGCAGTTTTTTTGAACAAAAAAAAACATCAGTCCACATGCACAAGCACTTCTCTTCTTCCTCTTGTCTCCATTTCCATCCCCTCTTCTTCCTCCTTTTCATCCTCCTCGTCTTATCTCATCTCATCAGGGTATCACTTTCTCCTGCCTGAACGAAAGCTTCGTCCTTCAGTGACCTCCTCAACTCAGATACGCTTATGTTCAGCTTTCAGTTTGCATTAGCAACAACTACGACTGTTGGCACAGTACATGCTTGCTGGCATTTATTTTAGCAATAACCGAGTTTTGGGTCCAAAGACAATGCTTATTTTTTATAATATTAGGTAGGATTGGCGTACAATCACAATAATGATCGACTTTTTCACCATAGGACTGCTACAACTCATTTGTTGTGTTTAGAATTTTAAAGAAAATATCATTTTGGACTAAAGCTGTACCATAAAATGTGGTAAATATTCAAATGCACTGTGCATGGTACATCGCGCTCGGCGGGGGCTAGCTTCCGCTGTGACAGTCACATGTTCGTCCTTACATCACACTTTCAAAACAACTACCATCAAAGCATCTTCCTGGAGCACACACACACAGACAGCGTTGTTTTATTATTTTTATGGTGGGCGCATAATTGTGTTCTTCCCCCCTGGCCAAAACATTGCGGCTCTACCACTGCTCATCTCTTATTCATATACCTATACAATGTAAAAACAAAATAATAAAAAAAAGTAAACACGGTTCCATTCTGCATTAGCACCAACAGACGGTCCTCAGCGTCCAAATTATTAGGTACACTTGCAGCTTGTGAAGAGAAGGAGCCTCGTAAGTGGCCTCCGAGGTACGTGGAATCAAAGCCTCAGTGCGTTCACAGAGAGACTCCATTCATGTCTTCATCGCCGGCATATGAAATATTAAAGGCAACACGCGTTAAAAGAGATCATCTAACTTGGACTCTTGACAGCTGCCGTCGCTCATGAGAAATTCTCCGTGAACATCTTTGTGTTTGCTGCAGTGCTCTCGCCTCGTTGCTGGACTCGCTCGAGCAAATTTGTGTTCTAGCCCGCTTGACTAAACCTATGTAAAGTGAGTGTTCCTTGCTAGCTAATCATAAAAAGCGTTAAAGGAAAGTCCCTGGCACACTCGATTAAGAATGGACACGCACACATGCCAAATGATGAATACGATAGAAGTCAACAGATGGACTTGAAGTGATCCACAGCGTAAAGAAAAAAGTGATTGTGATTGAGCTTCTCATTAGTTATTCATGATGAAAGCTAGCTAACACAATAGAAAGAGACACAAAAGGACAATCTTTTGAATAAGGCTTTGCATGAGTGCGTTCGCTTTTAAAGGATGTCCAATTCAACTTCAAAGGACAAACAATTTTAGGATAATTGAGTCGGAATCAAATCTTGTGTTCCGGATGCAAGCGCTTGAGAATCAATGTCATTAATTTGGCATTAATTGGTTAGCGTCCGCTCCGCTGAAGCATTGCAGGCAGCTAGCTCCTTTTAACGGAATGCCGTAGGGGGGGGTGCAACTCTCAATATTTTTGTGTTCTTGTGCAGGGCATGTGAAGAAAAAGTGGATTTTTTTCAGCTAGTTAGCTCGCCCGTGTCGTTAATTAACGAGGCGGACCCAAAACAAGAAGGAAAAACATCCTCGTTATGAAGCGAGAGCGGAAAGAACATCCGACCCAAAACAAGTGTAGTGATGAAAGATGACCCCTGAGGCTTTTGGAAAAGCTGCCTGGTCCGGTTTAGAGAGCAGGAATGGGTGAGTTAAAAAAAAAATAGACAAGAAAACAGATTAAAGACCAGAAATGTCAAACTCAAGGCCTGGGGGCCAGATCCGGCCCGCCACATCATTTTATGTGGTCCGCAACTCGTGTGTCGACTCAATGTTTGTTGTTAAAATACCAAAATTGTAAATTGCCTTTTAATAACAGTGAGATATTGCAAAAATTTTTTATAACCCCAGTTTGAAAATAAATTAGAATTTTTTTGTTTTTTTATGCTGGATTCTGTTGTGTACATGCAATAATATAAGATAGTCATGAACGGCCACACAAAAAAATTCGTTTGACACCCCTACCTTAAATCATCTTCATTTAAACATTGTAGCTTGATGAAGTTTGATTGAGTTACCTGTTCCCAGGTCTGTATGCTCACGGGATGCGTGCTGGCTCTGGTGGACCCACTCGCCGTTGCACTTGAAGAAGATTTGCAAGGCAGGCCGGGCCTGGCAGCGCAACTTGATGGGGTTGCTTTTGATGATGTACGCATCCACCGGCTCCTCCACAAAGCGCGGCAACGTGCTGGATGGACCATGCTGCTGGCTCTCACCGCGGACGCCTGCACGCAAATCAAATCGAATCACAGTCAGGCTCCACGGAAAACGCTTTTGCGCAACATCAAATGACTCGAACGCTTCTGACACACGGGCTGTCAATGCGCCTCTGCGTTGTCAACGTGTTAAACGTCTCCATCCATCAAATTCACATCCTCCCAAATCCGCTGCCATCATATTCTTCCGCCCAACGACCAGCTGGCAGCTAATCGTCTTAACAAGCCCAATTTTTTACAATTCTTCAAATAATCAGCAAACGATTACCCCGATGATTTGAATGATTCTTTCTTTTTGTGGGTCTCCCCTTGACGGACATGCCTACCAAATTACCTCAGTGAAACTAGCAATTTATTTATGACACTTTGGTAAAAGTCTTTCGCAAGCACATCATGAATAAGCTTTTATTTTAAAAATCAATAGCATTCCTGCAACGACACTGCAATTATTCCCGCCGTTTGATGAAGACAGATAGTGAGTGTCAGAAAATGTATTAAAGTCCCCATTGATCTCCGCTACCTTGTCCACCAAGCTTGAAAGAAAAGAAAAAAAAATCAGTAGGACATTAAAAATCAATAGGATAGCTCAATGACAGGTTCAATAAAAACAACAGCGGATGTGGAAGCTCAAACAGGAAGTGGAAGGAGGCGGTTATCAGATTACCTCTAACAGGGAACAGCCACAACCTAAACTTTGGCATCCCCGCAGAGGCCACACGCCGTCTTCACTCAGTCAAAATCATAGTTCAACCCGTCGCCGTACACACACTCATACATTTTCACACACATACACACTACAGGTTCAGTCTCACATGCACTGCGAGCAATAATATCATGTGACACGCGACATCCACTCACATGACTCATTCATAGGCGCTCCCTGTTTTGCCTCTGTCAAAACTTGCAGTACACACTTGCAGTAGGCTAGACTCCGAGAGGAAGAAAAAAAAAAAAAAAGTCCTCCAAATCAAAGAACAAGATGGCGACAAGATGTTGCGGTAAAAGACAGATCTTTGTTCCCGATGTGATGATCACACGTGTGCTCGTTAACACTCAACGTGCTTTAATTAGCGAGAGACAATCCACTCCCCGGGGGTGGGCGAGCATCCTGTAGGGGTTGCGCAACATCATAAAATAGCATGTTCACTGAAGAACTTTCTCATGAGCGGCTTAGCTACGCTATGAATGAGTAAGAAAATGTCCTCTCTAATTAAAGATTAATTGACATGCTATGCATACGAACATTTGAGCTGCTTCTCGTTGGTATCGCACAGCTGCCCCGTAGAGATGACGCCAGCGCAAACAGGCGGCAAACGGGGTGGCGTTCGTCAACGCTGCATTTATTAAATGCGAGATACGTATGGCAGATGGATGAGGTGGGCGGCGGAGGTGAGGGAGCATCTGCTATGACGATGTCACAAAAAAAAAAGGAAAAACACATTGCGACTGATTCCGAGTCCAAATAATCAAAATAAAGTCAAAATAATCAAATTCACGGCAAAATATTTTGAAATCAGTTGTTATAAAAGCGACAAACTTTTCGTGTGTAACTACAGCGAGCGAAAATTCAAGAGAGATATTTCACTTGTCGTAGTTTTAAGAAACTTTTCTCAGGACGCTAAATTCGGAACGACGACGTCTGTGGCGATGATCTTCTTTCTATTCCTCTGCCTAAAAGCAAAAAGATGCCACGGCGCTTTGTTCAAATATTGATGCAAACCTCTCGTCTGTCGTCTTGCACACGCTTGGAAGCTTTTTAGGCTTTTTCATCCCATCCAGGCACACTTACAACATGAAATGGGTCATCAATGCCCTTTCACAAATACAACAACAAAAAAAAAAAGCCAGCAGGTCGAAATCATGGTTTCACTGCAGGCTATGTTTTTGTTGTTTGTATAAAAGCATCACTCAAGATTTAATTGAGCTGGATGTTTGGGGGAAACACACACGGTTCAAGATTTCAAATCATTGTGAACGGTTACAAAAACATGTTTGCTTTCCTTGACACTTTGATGTTGGCAAAAAAATACGTCCCGAAAGTTCACCGAAAACGAAATCATCCTCTTTGCGATTAAAAACACGTGTGAACAGAAGTGCGGTACCCACAGCCTCGCCTCCAAACCCCCAGGTGGCGCCGAGCTCGTCTTCATCACGATGGCGACAGCTTGCCAACCTGCCAGTGGCAGACGGACGACGGCGCTTGCCTCGGCGCCGTCGCCATCAAAGAGTCGCGAGCAAAAGTGGGTCAGTCGCCGAGTGTCGACGTGACGAGCGTCTCCCGTGCGACAAATCATCGATCTGTACACGTTTGTTTTTCTTTCTTATGGAACATGACACCTCATTTATCTGTGCTTGCTCCTTACATGTCAAACTAGAAGACGCAAAGAAAAAGAGTCCCCGCTAAGGCCAAACACGCCTCATTTAGATCAAACTTCACAAATATAAGATCTCCAGTTATTCCTTTCAGATTACAAAAAGCGTGAAGTCGTGAAGCTTTAAATCTGACTTAGCTGTGAACTCACAAATAGTTAACTACCAGTGAGGTCAGATGTGAAGTAAATGGAAATTTATTGCAAAGTCCCAGATGTGAATCACATTTTTAATTTATTCATTTATTTTTTCTTTATGTCGCAGTTAAAGTCGACGAACGATGCGTAAAAACCATCTCCGGACTGAAATGGAAAGCTTAGATATTTGCGAGCTCAACAAAAACAAAAGTGATGACTTGTGAGGTATATATATATATATATATATATATATATATATATATATATATATATATATATATATATATATTTTTTAAAGGCTACTCTAATCTAACTTGTGTACAGATGATTAATGACATTAATACATTTTCAGGATATTAACTTTCTTTATTGCTTCTCATTTCCCTGTCGCCACCAAGCACGTGGCAAAAAAAGCTGCAAGGTGCCACAAAAGCTTTTCTCACGTTAAAGGCTAGGCTGCACTTTCATTTATTCATGCCTCCTCTTTATTTGTGTCCAAAGTGTGACGTTTGTTTTAACTTATTTATCGAGCCCTCTCGCGTAGGACTTTCATTAGAGAGAGCTGTCGACCCGCCGGAGTCATGCCGCAAAATCTTCAATTATGCCGCCGTCTCTTCTTGTCACGCGGATCAAAGGCCAGATGGAAAGCAAGAGTAAGCAAAAATTACTTTCCTTTGTTGGCCATGGCCAACAGATTTATCACTATGTAAAAAAAACAACAGAAACATATGTGAGATATTAAAAAAAAATAAAGAAAAGCAGGAATTTGACGCCTGAACAACAACGGAAACAGAAAAAAAGCGTGTTGAGGTTACTAAAACCTAAAAACATGTCGATGAATAGGTTAAGCTCCTCTTTCTACCTGAGAAGATGGAGGGCGGAGATGACTGTCGTAATCTCGGAGCGAGGACCTCCTGCCGATAACATTCCTGAAGAGTGTGTGCGGGCGGATTAAAAAGTAACGGCATACGTAATAACGCGGCGGAAGATGGAGGCGGGCAGCGGCCCGGCTTCTCCGCATTGAAAATTCATGACCGTCAAGCAGTGCTTTTCTGCGTGCCAAAAGGTGGCTAATGGCGCCTGAAAATTGCCGGAAAGCCTAATCGGCGTAGCAAAAAGCAAAATAGAAGCAAAGATGATGTAAAACTCGGACAGAGAGAACACAAATTGTAAATGTGTTTCAACTTGACAAAACTACAGGTATAAAATGGACAGAAAAAAAAAAAATCATCCATTACCGCCGTATAAGTAAGTCAAGGTTCAGATAACGAGTCGCAACCGATACAACGAGGCGCCTGCAGCCGAGCTAAGCTAAGTCATTGTGCGTTGCTAATCAGCTTTTCCCTTGATAGCCCTTAATGACTTATTAAAAGGCGCAGCATGCAGCGCCGAGGATTCCTGATGAATAATTTAAATCATGGAGCAAAAAAAAAAAAAAAAGAAGAAATTAGCCATATGACAAGAATCGGGATCTTTCCAGGCTGAGTAGCGCTATGCTAAGCGTCCCGCGGCGAGTCTTGGGCACACGGCGGCCCAGATTGCGGATTATGTAAGATCATTAGCAGAACGGAGTGAGTCAATGCAAGTAATATGGGTTTCAGGTGTCCAAATGTTAGCTGAACAAAGGACAGGAATGCTAAGTACCAGCTCATAAATTAAGATAATTATTTTAATTATTTTGTTCATTTGAATACTTATTCGATAAAACTTTCAGTAGGATATTCAATATTTGACAGCTGTCTATTGTTTAGACTGTTTCAATACTTTTGCATCAAACAATAGACTGAAACCCTATAGAGAATTTTTGCTACATCGGAAATTAAAGCAGTTAGCATCCTGCTAACAACGCTGAGTAGAAGCTTATCTTGTTTGAATCTTTTATGTTCAAACTATCATTCATTGATGACTCGAGAGCATGATCTCACTCACGTAAAGACCATCACCACCCGGCCGCCATGTTTGTTTGTAGAACAATGGATGCGATCGCGTGTCAGCAGGTGCAGCCACTAAGTGGATTGCTTTGGCCTTAAAGCTGATTTATCTGATGGATGGTTGCAGCCGCTTCACTGCGCTGACCTCTGGGGCGGCTTGAAATTACATTTTTTTTTCCCACCTCTCCCAACCAATGGGACCGCTGTCGACCCAGTTGCTCACGTGTTATGAACTCGGCCTGGATGCCCTCCTGGGACCACGGTGCCTCGGAGTAAGAGCCGAAGGTGCGCCGTGATAGATGGCGCCACGGAGGTAAACGGCCTGCACGGTTGTGATGCGTGCACCCCCTCCACGACATCACTTTCATCTCTCGAGCTTTCCTCTCCCGATTGGATGCGTACAGATTGAAAAACCCGGAGTGGATGTGGTTAAGTGTTGCAACGTGTGACTGACAGGTGTGTCATATTACATGGATCAATCTGCCAATAAACCGAGGTGGTAAAAGCACTCACGACCTGCACTTAGAAGTAAAAAAATACTCTGTACTTACTCTAGCAGTTATTTTTTGCTTTTGTGGTGATTTTCGACTGTCAGTTAAGTGTTTTTTTTTGTTTGTTCTCTGAAAAACGGAGCCTCTGGAGAAGCAAGAAGACTTCAAATGAACCTTTATGATTTGAAAAAGATGGTGCAGAGACAACGGTCACATGACGCGAAAGGGTGTTCCGACAGTTTCTAATAAAGCCTGTGCGAGGATTAAGGGGGTCTGTGATGTTTATGAATCGTGGCGATTAACTCCTATTGATCCCGCTCTCGTTGCTGTCGTTCAAAGTGATTACAAACGCATTTGTCTCGCCGCTAATTTCCACTCTTTGGGATCACGCCGTGTGTTAGGATTAGCTGTAATCCCCGATACGCGCCCACCCCCCGATTCCTTTGGCAAAATAGAAACCCAGACGTCCTGATTGGTATTCACACGGCCGGCCGGGTCAGGGTTCACCCGGTACGTGTTCCGCGCCGGTGCGCCCGCGAGCTGCATAAACAGGAGGCCGGGTCGCTGCGTCCGGCAGCTCTCTCTCATGTTTTTAAAATGAAGATGGCGGCCTCACCTTGTACTCCCGCCACCCCGCCACACTCTTATTAGTTCGCCTGTCAAGTCAAGCGGCGTGAAAGTTTATTAATGCGCAACGCAGGGAGATGGAATGCATACAAATGAATGCGAGCTACACGCTAACAGTCTTTACAACTAAATATTAATTCCTTATCACTTTATGGCTTTCTGTTCCAATACTTTTGCTCCATCAATCTTCAGACCTAAACCCTACAGATAAATCATCATCACCATCAGAGACATATAATCAGGTCTCGGGTCTCGGAAAGAAAGTCGGCCTGAAGGCGTCAGTCCCGAGGGCTCGGTGAGGATTTGATCATTAGAAAGCTTGTTGAGTAAAATGAGGAAAAACAAACTACTTCTCGTTGTGTTTGTTTGCCGCGTCTTCTCTTGAAATTTAAGGAGATTGTACTAACGGCTCCCAGGAGTCAGCGGCGGACTTCGGAAAAAAGCCGCCTCGGTATCACATTTGCGAAGAGTAAGGTTGTCGCTTTGATGCGGTGGGGAAACGATGCCTGCAGTTAGCGTGGAAACGAAACGACTAATATGATGGAAGGCAAGTTGTGCGTTACTCCAAACAAGACCATTAGAAACCCAAAGCACAATTTGAAAGCCCAATGGAACCCCCCCCCCAAAATTAAAATGCGGGATTGCTGCGACGGCGTGACGGGCAGATAAAACGTGTTTTACGGCGTCGGGGTCGTGACACCCTCCACGCTGACACCCGCGACACTATTCCTGTCTTGCGGCGCTTTTTTAAAGACGCGCGGCTCTATTTTCTCGACACGGCGCAGCACGTAAATCAGTGGGCCCTCTTGTCCCGTCTCACCCTTATCATCCATCTTTCTCAATCATCTTCCCGCACGGAGTGCCGCGCCGCTACAAATCTCACGGCGACTTGACTCCCGCCGCTCCCGCCCACGCTCGTGTTTATTTCCCGTCGTCTCCGATAGTCGCTGTACTTTTTTTCTTTTCCCCCCACGATGAGTCAGGTTGTGTCATTTGCATTTGGACACACGGGCGGGGAGCGTTTTGGTTGTGCGGGATGACGTGCTCGGAATAGAAAAGCTCAAGGGAGGTTGTTGCCGGAGAAAACATCAGACGGCGAAAAGCACAGAAAAACAAAAGACACCAAAGTTTGCTTTTGTTTGAAATCCTAATTTGAAATACTAACCCAGGCATAGAATTCAAATCCCTGCTTTAAAACCCAGATTAAAACTTGAATAAACCCAAAACCCGAATTCAACCCAGGCTTAAATTCCCCCACACTGAGTTCGAACCTCAAACCGTGAAGCGCACAGAAAGCGAACGTGAGCCATTTTCACGGGCCATTTGATGCTTGCGTTTGTCATGTTGAATATGAAAATATGCTGAGTCGCCCATGTTAGCGCGTGTCCGTTTGGAGCCAAATGAAAAGCGAAAGCCAGACAAAATGAGACAAGCTCAAGACGGACGACAAGCAGATTTTAATTTCCTCCGTCGTTCGCTGATGGACTTTTCCTAATTATTCTCCGCCTCGCCTCGATGGGCCGCAATTACAACCCGACATTAGCAAAGACATTTTCGAGCGAGCGTTTTTGCTTTTGTTCACACTCGGAATCTATTAGGTGTCTCTCAGCACATACAATGCATTATTTACCATCTTTATATAAACTGTGGTGACTTGAGATATGAGTTTAAAAGAATCTTTTTTTCACATTTTATTTCTATTATGATTTGAATTGCCGTTCAACAGAAATGTTCTGCTTATCATTCTCAGCATGGCTGCCGGACCACATTGCGGGTCAGCGAGCCCCACGACACCGAAGACCTCATTCCAGATGTGAGTGAGTCTCTGCCGGCCAATCCCTCAAGGAAGTCCGACCGAGATGCTGAAACTTAAAGGATTCCGCAGAAACGTGGAGAAAAATAAAAGCGTAGGAATAAAGTGGTGCGCCGCCATCCGGCTTTGCGAGAGCGACCGTTTCAAGGTGCGTGCTCCGCTGAGGGAGCGCTCGCTTTATTTACAAGGACCTTTACGATGCTCCCCGTGATGGCGCCGTTGACCCCGAGCAGCCTGAAGGACCTTATAAAAAGCACATAGCGATTATTACCGGCTGCAGCTTATGCGGGTTTTCAGTGTGTCTGTGTGTGCGTGAGGAGACAATGCGAGTGCAAGTAATGAGTGTCGGTGCGCTGATCCGAGCCAATTATCCTGACTGGCAAAAGGTCCGGTCCCTGTCTTCTTCCCGAGGGAGGAAAATGACGGGTGGATGGCGAGGGACCGACGGGGGGAAGCTTCCTTGTTAGAGGACTCGCCGGGGACAAAAGCGAGGAACACTTTCCACATAAAGAGTTGAAAGTTTTGCGGAAGAAGGTCAAGAGCGTTGTTGTATTGCGAGTTCAAGGTCCAGATTTAGAAGATGAATCACATTTTTATCTGCTATAATTTCAGTGGTATTATTTTTTCGCCGCCCTACCCCAAAAAAAAAAAAAAAACACAATTACTTTTGTTGTAAAAAATCAATTTTAATTACTAGCTTCTGTTATGATGCTATTTTTAAAATAAATAGCCCGCCTCAAAAAAATAAATAATTTTAAGCGTGTCGGTCTTCACTTGTGAGGTTGAAGGTTTGGATCCGGACTGAGAATTATGTAATTTTCTTTTTATTAATTCCATTTGGTAGAGGAGCGGAGG